>NC_064620.1:288419045-289669045 GCF_023898315.1 Schistocerca nitens
AGGCCAGTTGAGGTGTGATTAGAGTGCCTGAATGCTGATAAAGTTTAGGAACTTACAGGAATTGCTGACCTACAAACGTGTTTTGTCACGGGATTGTTCACTCAGTGCCAGAACGTTTCAGACGTGCTCAACAAACTCCAATGGCAGACGCTGCATCACGAAGGGGTTTAATTTTGAAACTTCGAGAGTGTACGTACCTGAAAAAGTAGAGCAAAAATTTTTTAGGTGACTACATTCTTAGACATCTCAGATTTCACCCTACATTTTTATTAATTCACACATGATTAACGTTCTTTATATGTAAATGAATATCTGAATTTGCCTCTGATGCCAGTGCCCCTTTGATTTAGCTGTTTGACTATAAATCTACCGTAAAGAAAAGAAAATATTCAGAAGAGTAATGCACTTCCCTGACTATCTCGTGAAAGACACATGTTTTGTTCCTGTCAGTCCCTGCGTGCTGTTCACTTGACCACAGCGTGGAACGCAGGCAGAGGCATTCGTCTGAAGAAATCCTATGTCTGTGTAAGTCGAATGATAGCAATAAGAGGACAGACTTGGATATGAATGTCCTGAAAGTGCGTACGAACTGATAAAACCAACATGTTGGGTGGAAAGTTGAGTGTGCATGAAAGACGCGTGTTTGACAAATAAAATAATGTAACAAGTACAGAAGGTATCACAATATTCGCTAAACTGTCTGACATGATTCATCAACATTGTCCAATCGATACTAGTTTTGTACGGCGCCAAGAAGCAATGTAAATAATATTAATTTATAACTCGTAAAAAAGAGTATGTTTGTGTTCTTCCTACAGAAGCTACTGCAACAAAAATTCACGGTGATGTCACCATGAAAGGAGGGATGCAGTCAACCAGAGTTTGCCGCCATTACGCAGGTAAAACACATTATTGGCATGGCCTAAAAACCATCACTTATGTGCACAAGACGTATCAAGACGCGCTTTAACATGAAGACTGTGAGATTCAGTGTTACTGTATACTGCATGTCGCAGATTCTTTTGCACGCTCAATAAAGAGTTCAGCTCTCCTGTTCGTGAGATAAGGTGAAAAAGGTGACTCTAGTAATTTTTTCTATTTTTAAATAAGTCAGCAATACAGTAAAATATTCAGTATTACGTAACAAGAATTTATACGCTATTCACCGGTCAGTGTAACTGAACTCAATCTATGGTCTAGCACCGGGCTCCACGGGTATGCAGACCTATCCGAGGGTATAAATGAGAGGACTTCTGTTTCTTTCAGTTGATCCCAGATGTAGTCAGAAAACTCAGTGTTCCGATTATTTTTGTTCTTTAGTGGAGGGCCTATCCCTTCCTGTTCCCTTTCTGTCTTGCTTTATTCAACTTCTTGTGGTTTACCGGTTCTGCCTGTGCCCTCTCGAACCGTAGAGGTGATGTTGACGGCAGATACAGTCAGATTGTGCAAATGCTAATTTTACTGCCTGGAATGTTTTCTGCAGGAGGCGAGGCCCCAAGCCAGTAGGCTCAAGTAAGCAAACGGAAAGTGTCATGTGTTAAACAAGGGAATTCGTTGTCATTTTTAGACTGTTTCCATGATGCTTTATTTTCTGAAAGTGGGAAATTAGGTGTGATCAAAATTTTTTTAATTTCGCGTGCTTTATACATCCGATTTTTGAAATTTTATTGTCTGATGTACGTCTGCATTTTCAGTTGTTTTCAACATTTAAGTTATTGTTGACATTCGAAAAGGTTATACGTGTTTTCGAGTGCTGGAGGAACAAGACGGATCACAGAATTCGCATTAAATTTTGCTTGAAAAAGGGAATAAAATGCAAAATCGCATTCTAAATATTGACCGTGGCTTTGGGTGTATCTATTCTGAGTAAGGCAAGAGTTTACGAATGGCATAAACGTTTGAAAGAGGGTCGACAAGACGTTGAAGACGACGACCGCCCTGGACGCCCTAGCACGTCAATTACTGACAATGCGGAAGTAGTAAGGAAAATTGTTCTGGAAAATTGCCGAATCACGAACAGAGAGCTTCCTGATACTGTCGGCATATCCTTTGGCTCACACAAGCATTTTTTCCGGTGTTTTGGGCATAAAAAGTGTAGCAGCAGTATTTGTTCCCAAATAGTTGAATTTCGACCAAAAAAGACGTCGCGCAGACATCGCTCAGGAATCAGGAATTGCTGCATGAAGTCGACTACGATCCAGAACTTCTAAAGATGGTTATAACAGGTGACGAAATATGGACACACAGGCATGATGTCGAAACCAAGACCCGGTCGTCTTAGTGGAAACTGCCCGAAGAGCCAAGACCAAAAAAAAAAAAAAATCGACAACTTCGATAACATGTGAAGCTCCTTCTCACTGTTTTCTTCGATTAAAATAAAATAGTGCTTTGTGAGTTACTGCCTTATAGGCGTAGGGTCATTAAGGATAATTTCCAGAATGAAATTTTCACTTTGCAGTGGAGTGTGCGCTGATATGAAACTTCCTGGCAGATTAAAACTGTGTGCCGGTCCGAGACTCGAAGTCGGGACCTTTGCCTTTCGCGGGCAAGTGCTCTACCATCTGAGCTACGCAAGCACGACTCACGACCCCTCCTCAGAACTTTAATTCCGCCAGTATTTCGTCTCCTACCTTCCAAACTTCACAGAAGCTCTCCTGCGAACCTTGCATAACTAGGACTCCTGGAAGAAAGGATATTGCTGAGACATGGCTTTGCCACAGCCTAGGGGATGTTTCCAGAATGAAATTTTCACTAGCAGCGGATGGTAGAGCACTGGCCCGCGAAAGGCAAAGGTCCCGAATTCGAGTCTCGGTCCGGCACACAATCTGCCAGAAAGTTTCATTAAGGATTATTACCTGGAAATTACGCGCCGTTTGCGTGAAGCAATCCGGAGAAAACGACCTCTTTCTGTTTCCGGAGCTGAAGAGAATCATGAAAGGACGTCGTTCTGCGACTACTGATGAGATAAAAATAGAATCGCTGAAAAACTGAACACCATAATGAAAAGTCAATTCCACAAGCGGTTCCCAGCTGGCATGAGTGAATTATATACGAGTGGGATTACTTTGAAAGGTGTAAAGTTGATGTTGACGAATAAATAAAGATTCTTTAAGAAAAACAAAAAATCCCGCTACTTTTTGATCTCACTTCGCATACGTAAAAAACATAAATTCTCTTAGTGAAAGAATCCGCACTCGCGTGGACCGGCTTTAGCGAGGCAGGCAAGTCAGGTCCGCAGTGCCGGAGCTGTGGCGCCTTAAGCTGGAGCGGAAGCTGATCTGGCGCGACACATTCCTGGCGTCTGTAATTGAGTTGTGGGATCTCGGTCTGTGAGCTGGCCGCCCCTTTGTCTGTCGCCGGGAGGCGGGATTAACGGCCCCACAAAGGCTCACCGCGCCTGCTGACGGGCCGGCAGGTAATTTCCTTAATGACCGACCACAGCCTGCCTACCCGTGTCCTCTGCCGCTGCCTGGGTGCCGCTAAAAACCAGTACTGCGACCACGCGTCTCATTCAGCGCCACGCGGCCATCTACACTGCTGGCCACCGTAAATGCAACACCAAGAAAGACAAGAGGTAGCACAACAAAATTTATTTTGTAGATAACATGTTGACCAAGTATCAAATGATTACGTTTACAGACGTCTGTGACATGTGGTTCCTGCCAGAATCAGTAGCCAGAGTAGCCGCCATTGTTGGAGATCACCGCTGCCACACGTCTCGGCATTGAGTCAAAGAGACGTTGGATGTGTTCCTGGGGTACAGCAGCCCAAGCAGCTTCCACACGTTGCCAAAGATCATCTGGTGTGGCAGCTGGGGATGTAATCTGGGTCACTAGTTGAGCAACCATGGACCACATGTTTTCTATCGGCGAAAGATCAGGAGAGCGAGCCGGCCAGGGAAGCAATTCAAACTGGTTATTGACGAAGAACCTTTGGACAATGCGTGCCACGTGTGGTCGCCCATTATCCTGTTGAAATATGGCTGTGGCCGAGCCCTGAAGGTAAGGAAGGACAACTGGCTCCAGCACCTCGGATATGTAGGGCCGGCAATTTAAAGTACCAGCAATGCGTACTAGAGGCGTGCGAGAGTAATATCCAATACCGCCCCATACCATAATACCCGGTGCAAGACCAGTGTGGCGGTGCATAATGCAGCTGTCCAGCATCCTCTCTCCACTGTGTCTCCACACTCGAATCCGACCATCGTGGTGCTGCAGACAGAAGCCTGCCTCGTCAGTAAAGACAACGTCATTGCATTCTGCCGTCCACATCCGTCTGTCATCACACCATTGGCGACGGAGACGTCTGTGGTTCTGCGTCAATGGTTGACGAAGCAATGGTCGTCTTGCGGACAGACCACTCTGCTGTAAACGGCGTCGAATGGTACGCGCAGACACTGGATGATGCGTTACAGACGCAATGTGCTGTGCTATGGTTCGGGATGTCACTGAGCGGTCCGTCACTGCCATGCGCACAATTTGCCTATCAGCACGTGCAGTGGTGCACCGAGGTGAATGCGATCGACCACGTCGGTCCGTCGTACCCTCCTGCATCCAACGGTCACATATGCGCATTACAGTTGTTTGGTTTCGTCCAACACGACTAGCGATTTCTCTGTATGATAATCCACAATCCCGGTAAGCCACTATCCTTCCTCTGTCGAACTCGGATACTTGATCAAACGATGTTCGCTGTTGTCTACGAGGCATAACTGATCGTCTTGTGAAACAACCACAAGGTAAACACACGTGCCGAACGTACACTCGTCGAAATCGCCAAGCTTTAAATGGCGCTATGAGGTGGCGCCACAGGCGCGCGTGATGTGCGTCTGCGCTGAAATTCTAATCAGTTGCATACCTCATCGCTGCGAACTCGTGGTGTAAATTTCACTTGATTCGGTTGCTTCCTTCAGGGTGTTGCATTTACGGTGGCCAGCAGTGTACAACGACAGCTGAAGTCCGCAGACCACTATGAGGTGCAGCGCAGAAGGTACTTCCACGGCTTTACAAGTGCAAGGTGTGTGGCAGAAGATGTTTTCGCAAGTATACGCTTCAAAGTAAGTATGTAACGGATCACAGCTCACAACTCCGAAGGTTTATAGGCCTGTAAGGGTCCTGGGACAGCGCAATACAGTACATTTGTAGAGGTAACGCAACCAAGATACTACTGCGACAGTCTGCAATTACCCCGGTGTTTGGAGGCATGACAGCAGACGTGCTGCCGGCGTCGTTACATATCGGCATTGCCCATAACGCACTGCAACAGAAATTCTACAACTTAAATTAGGCTGTATCAGTAACACTGACTTACTGAAATAACCTGACATGGAACGTAAATGGTACGTGAAATGTTATACAGTGATGATGGTTATTAGCCGAAACCAGTAGTGATAATGAAGGATTTGTATTCGTTTGGTACGTAAGTTCGTACTTTTTTATTTTACTTTTATTTTTTTGTTATGTAATGAACACAACACACACAACACAAACTTCAGTCGTCAATAATATATTCTCCTTCACTATATACAATTGTCTGTCAACACTGTCGTAACTTTTCCATTCCACGACTGTAGAAATCTCGTGGTTTTGAGGCGAAGAACTCGTCGACCTATGTTCTGAGCGCATTTTCCTATGGAAAGGAAGTTCCTTGAAGATAGTTCGATAGAGAGCGGAAAAGTGAAAATCTGGGGATGCAAGATCAGGTGAACAAGATGGGGGGGGGGGGGGGGGGCGAAATGTCTCTACAACTCAATTACTGTGTAATGTTTTTTGTAAGTTTAGGTGAAAGCAGGCGGGCATTATGTGCATTAGTATCATTTCACACAGTCTTCCTGGTCGTTGTTCTTGGATCGCGTCTGCAAGACGTCTCAGTTGTTGTCAATAAATATCGGCAGTGATTGTTACGCCTCTGGGAAGCAATTCGTAGTACAACACACCGTCGGTGTTCCACCAGATGTATAACATTATTTTTATGGATGCGCGCCGGTCTTTGTACGTGGAGCTGTTGCTTTGTTTGGGCTCAATCTTTCTTTTCCTTATACTATAAAGACACCATTTCTACTCACCATTAACGATACAGTATAGGAACGGACGATGTTGTTCACGAGCCAATTGATGACGAACAAACAGAGATGCACATATGGCCACCCGCTGATTTTTGTGATTTCGGCTTAGAGCATGCGGTACCCATACACCCGATTTTTGAACCATCACCACTGCTTGCAAATGGACGACGGTGCAATGCTCACAGTTAAGTGCATTTGCCAGTCTTCGAATACAATGAAGTGGTTCGTTGTCGATTAATGCGTTTAAATGATCTTCATCAAACCCCGAAGGTCTTCCTGAAAGTGGATGGTCACTAATGTCGAAACGATCCTCCCTAAAACGGGAAAAGCATTTTCTTCCCGTATCTTCCCAATTGTATTATTACACGATGTAAATGTTTCTAGTTGGCTCCGCTGTTGTCATTCCTTTATTGAACTCAGACAGAAGAACATACGGGAATTTCTCCACTTGACACTCCATTTCTACCATCTACAGCTTCACTCGCTACCTCCAGATGATAGAATGACAATATGTAAACTCAAATAGCAGCAGTGAACTACAAATAAAAAATGACAATAGGTAAATAAATCCAAGCAACCGGATACCAACATGCAAAACCAAAAGGCTTCGAACATGTGCATCAACCTAATAGAAATCCGCGTGTCATAAATTTCATAACATAAAACTTCGAAAGAAAGACGATATACGCTAACTCTCCGAAATCTCTGCTGGTTAAATTTAGAGAACCTATATTCGATGAACTGCTACCAGTGTATATCTTGATCAGGCACCATGTAAAATATCAGAGGTTGGAGTACGTAGAGAAGCATGTAGTCATTTTCCCACGTTAAATGAGCACATGGAATAGAGAGGAAATCGATAATACTGCTACAGTGTTCCCCATAACATGCACTAAACAATGACCTGTGGCGTGAGTGTAACACTTACGGGGCGTATTCGGAAAGTAATGTCCGATTAGGCGCGAAATGGAAACCACTGTCAGAATCCGATGAAACTTTGCACAGGTGCGTTGGGCAGTGTCTTTGTGTGCCTGTCGATCGCTACACGTCGTCCTTTCAGTTCGGAGCGCAAAGTGATCGCGTAGAAATGCCCAAAACAACAGTGTCTCCCGCCAAGTATGTGGATCTGATGAGAGATTTCGCCTGAAGCTATGCAGCCCACATAACATAAGTGTCATGCGTTTATTTCTTCAAGACAATCTTCAGCCGCATTCTGCAGGGGCAATGAATATGCTCCTGCAGCGTTTTCGATGGAAAGTGTTTAAGCACCCACAATACAGCCCTTATTTGGCTCCCTCCGTTGTTCATCTCTGCTCACATGGACCGCTGGTTACAACATTTTGGAACAAACAACGAAATGCAGGCACAAACAACGAAATGCAGACCGGCATAGAGAATTGGCGGAAAGCACAGGCGCTTCTTTCTGTGACGAGGATACAAGAAAGTTTGTACAGCGCCATGACAAATGTCTAAGTTGGAGCGGCGACTATGTAGAGAGATAGCTGGAAAGTGTGGCTAACTGTGGCGAATAAAAAAACTTTCTATTTTCACGGTGGTTTTCATTTCGCGACCGATCGGACCTTACTTTCCGAAAAGCCCTCGTATATACTGGGAGGTCAGAAACAGTCCGAAAAGCTTGTAATGATGTCGCATGAGATGTTGTGTTGAGAAATAATTGGTAAAAAAATTCGATACGTTGCGCTGTTTGAGAGTTATTTAGCACTGATGTAAGCCAATCAGGTTGTTACGAGCGCAAATTCAAGCACTTGCACTCCCTAAAATGCGGTAACACATAGGCATCTATGGGTTCGTGAGTTACCACTAGTTGAAATGCTCAATACCAGTTAAAATGTGCCTTTTTCGGACGTGATAAATTTAACCTAGGTGAGAAAAAGCTACGTTTGTTCGGTTTCAGGAAACCAAAGGAGAACATCTTCAGCGAGACTCATTCATCCTGCTTGAATTTGAGCGCGCGACTATGCGCTTGGCTAAATTCAGTGGTAAATAACACGGAAACAGTGCAACGTGTCGACTTTTTATCTTAATAAGCACAACCTCGCTGTATATTTAAGTATTGATTTATTATTAGCTATTCTATAGATCAACAGGCAAACAGCCCGTTTGTCACCCTTAGAGCAAAAATTGAAAGGAAAACAATGCATGTTCATGCTTGGCGATAACCACTTTGCTGACAGTGGTAGCTGCTTGTAAGTGGAACAATAAAAAAACTGTCCGATGCGTCCATCGTTCGGTTTCGTAGCATATCGGATTTGTCTGGGACACTTCATGTCGACTTCCCTGTTTTTTCATTTCTGCAAACGCTTGCGATCTAGCAGTTGTAGTGTCAAAATTGTGTGATGAAATTAAACCTTGCAGTTTTTGTTACTAGCGCCAAGCGCCGACATCACCATTTACATGTCTCCGCCCACCGCATAGACCAATCTTACTTAGTTTTCTGTTCATCATTTTCAGCAGCTGTTTTTGAAGATTGCCGATGTCAAGAAGAAGCTCACTAGTTGCTTAAAAAATCGTTTTTTAACGCAACTGGTGTGCTATTTCTTCACAACGGAAGTCCTGTTATTCCATTCACACGGCCACAACCTAGTGCAATCGAACTTCTTTGAGCTACCTGTACTTGCTTCACACACACAAAGGGGAAAACTGGACGTGACGAAAGCTCAAAAAGTAGTAAGATTCTTTCACACACGAAAAGTTAAATTACGTTCTACAACAATTCCAAAAGAACAATTTCAAATAGACTCCTGGAAATGGAAAAAAGAACACATTGACACCGGTGTGTCAGACCCACCATACTTGCTCCGGACACTGCGAGAGGGCTGTACAAGCAATGATCACACGCACGGCACAGCGGACACACCAGGAACCGCGGTGTTGGCCGTCGAATGGCGCTAGCTGCGCAGCATTTGTGCACCGCCGCCGTCAGTGTCAGCCAGTTTGCCGTGGCATACGGAGCTCCATCGCAGTCTTTAACACTGGTAGCATGCCGCGACAGCGTGGACGTGAACCGTATGTGCAGTTGACGGACTTTGAGCGAGGGCGTATAGTGGGCATGCGGGAGGCCGGGTGGACGTACCGCCGAATTGCTCAACACGTGGGGCGTGAGGTCTCCACAGTACATCGATGTTGTCGCCAGTGGTCGGCGGAAGGTGCACGTGCCCGTCGACCTAGGACCGGACCGCAGCGACGCACGGATGCACGCCAAGACCGTAGGATCCTACGCAGTGCCGTAGGGGACCGCACCGCCACTTCCCAGCAAATTAGGGACACTGTTGCTCCTGGGGTATCGGCGAGGACCATTCGCAACCGTCTCCATGAAGCTGGGCTACGGTCCCGCACACCGTTAGGCCGTCTTCCGCTCACGCCCCAACATCGTGCAGCCCGCCTCCAGTGGTGTCGCGACAGGCGTGAATGGAGGGACGAATGGAGACGTGTCGTCTTCAGCGATGAGAGTCGCTTCTGCCTTGGTGCCAATGATGGTCGTATGCGTGTTTGGCGCCGTGCAGGTGAGCGCCACAATCAGGACTGCATACGACCGAGGCACACAGGGCCAACACCCGGCATCATGGTGTGGGGAGCGATCTCCTACACTGGCCGTACACCACTGGTGATCGTCGAGGGGACACTGAATAGTGCACGGTACATCCAAACCGTCATCGCGGTCTGCACGTCCAGCACGAACGCTGGTCCAACTGAGGCGCCAGGTGGAAATGGCATGGCAAGCCGTTCCACAGGACTACATCCAGCATCTCTACGATCGTCTCCATGGGAGAATAGCAGCCTGCATTGCTGCGAAAGGTGGATATACACTGTACTAGTGCCGACATTGTGCATGCTCTGTTGCCTGTGTCTATGTGCCTGTGGTTCTATCAGTGTGATCATGTGATGTATCTGACCCCAGGAATGCGTCAATAAAGTTTCCCCTTCCTGGGACAATGAATTCACGGTGTTCTTATTTCAATTTCCAGGAGTGTATTTATCTAAAATTGTGAAAAAGTATAATATAAAATAAAGATATATACTGACACTTCGAAATAACGGGGAAGGATCGCCGATACATATCGATATTTTTTGTGGAAAATATCGATATTCTACAGCAGCGCTAATTCACAACAGTTATAGTTCAATAAAATTAGGTTCTATTTAGACAAAGGTTAGGACACGCATTTAAGTTGGATAACAGTATGTGGGCAGCGCTAATTCACAACAGTTATAGTTCAATAAAATTAGGTTCTATTTAGACAAAGGTTAGGACATGCATTTAAGTTGGATAACAGTATGTGGGTACATAATTTTGGCAATAGTAGACTTTTTACAGAGTGGGAACTTACAACCTGCAGAGGCAGTATAACGTGTAAAGGACGTTATAGTCGCATTTGACAGTAAAAGTTATTATTTGCACTATTGCACTTTCGACCATCAAATGATACAACGGTGATTTAGCACATGCCAAATGCAAACCATCATCTGACATGTGCACATATCATCGTCGTATTTCTCTCATGTACTTCAACGTTAAGATAAACCCCATCTAGTCAGTATAAGTGTACATTGTTTGCATGGCAACTGAACAAACTAAACACTGCACGCGAGTAGTAAATTCATAGGCTTCATGTTAACAACGTTATACGACCCAACGTTGAGATACAACGATGACATGTACACATGTCAGAAGGATTTTATAATTTGATATGCGCTAAAGCACAGTCGTATCACTTGGCAATGGCCATACGAACGAAATTACAATAGTGCAAATGAATAACTTTAACAGTCAAAGGCGGCTATGATGTACAAAATTTTAGGTGACTGTGATCCCAGGCACGAGATGTCAATCAGCTTGATGTGTGCTTAAAAGTAGCTGATTAAGATACCAACTGTATATTGATACTTCGATATGGCCAACTCGGCATTTTCTTTAAAGAAATGTAGACCTCTTTCACTATTCATTCTGATCTGAAGTTGTACTACCGCCGGGACTACTGCAAACAGTCTTGCAGTGGACAATTATATGAGCCTTCTGCTTTATTTGCAGCAGAAATTAAATAAGCATGGGTTTCAGAAAATTCTATTGCTTGCAAGGCAAATGCCAGAACAGTTAACTACCTCTCAACTAACTCAGTTGGAACTTCCCAACTGATCCTTGCGAGTGCGTGTACCGATACTTGTAACACTACTCATCAATCGTCGCTCATAGAATTCTGTGGCTTCTCTGGCCGATCGAGCGAGGGCATGGTCGAGTGGATAAGTTGCTAAAACAAAAAGTAATACTGCAGTTCCAATATCCTGATAGAACTGTTCTCTTCTGGGTCGAGTTGATGAGACTTCTGTGTAAGAATTGGATATTTAACTGGAAATGTGATCTTCCCCAGATTTGCCGCCTCAGTTCTATAGAGGTTAACTGGGTATATTTGAAGCCTGTGTTTAATTGTGTGTTTTATCCGTTGTATTGCTGGTCACTGCTGCCTGGCCTGTAATTATTGTTCTATTGAGGGCTTCGCTGGCCTGCCATTCAACCCTAGTTAATCTGATGTAACTGGAGTGGGTAAGCTCGTGAAACGCTATTGGCTGGGAGTCAGAGCTGTAAATTCTGAATAGTCACGAATAAACGGAAGCAATCTTTGGTGACTGGATTTTCAACGTACTTGTATTTGTAATACAATTAATTTTACTCTTTGCTCATTATTATGTAAAACATTTAACATTCAGTCCCTTGAAACCTTGCACTTCGTCTGCTTTGGTATTTCTGTATTATCTCTTATGTACATAACATATTTTCTTAACGCTGTAAGTTGGCTTCTGCGCAATGTGATACTGCATTTCAGAAAAACTACCTTGCCTGTATATTTCTTTTAAAACCATATTTCTTGCACAGTCGTAATTGAATAAACTGCCTTTCAGTTAATTCAGCTGATCAGTCCTTGCGTTTTCTTTCAGTTTGCTTGCGTGTTTGTTAAATTATCCTGTTGCTATGAATGCACTTTAATTAAAAAACTTATACGTGTGTTATTCTCTAAATGCAGTAAGTCGCCGTCTTCGCCATCTTGGCAAATAGCAGTTGTTAAATAAGTTGCACGGCCTTCTGGTTCCTTTGATCGCCTTCTGCTTATTCTTTTATCCTGTTCTGAAATTTCTTCAGTAATTTTGAAAAGGTTATCTATTGTTTGTTGTGACCGAAGGATCTTCTAATTGTGTGTTAAAGCACCTTCCGCGTTTCCTGTTCCATTTCTTGAATTCTCTTCAGTAATTTAAAAAAAGTTAGTTTTTGATCCTTTGGTTAACAATCTTTGTGACTGTGTTAAGCAGTTTTCAATAACATGCTGTGCGATATTCCTGAAAAATAAATTTATCCCTGGCAGTTTCCACCCCATTTCTTCCAATCCCCTCCCTCTTTCTGACCAATGCACCACTCCCAGATAGCTCGAACTCGGATGGGAAGAGCAGAGAGCTGCTAAGTGGTCCGCACTGCCCACTTGGGCAATAAAAGGAGCCTGAGGAAGAAATATAGACTAGACGGAAAAAGTGCTCACGGTTATTCCACTGACAGGCGTAAATATTTTGCGATGAGTGTATCAGCGTGAAAATATACTGAATAAAATCGGTGAGAAAAGAAATTTGTGGCATAAGTTGACTAAAAGCCAAGTGTATGTAGGTTATAATTGACATACAGCAAAGATTCGCATATACAGCATCACCTAACCCTTTTGCACTGTAGACTACATACAGTAGTATGTCCGTCGAAATAACATTCAATTTTCGAGAGACACATTGATGAAGAAATAGCTTGACTTTCGTGTTCCTTTATCGATAAGAAATTACATTAATCCGTTGTACACGGATGTCAATAAGATGACTTAAGATGGACCTTTAGTTATTATTCTGCGACTGTAGGTAGTGAAAACAGAAGTTCTGGCAGCAAGAACTTTTGTTTCTTTTTATAAATCTGAGAAAAGTTACCCTGCTGCTGAGGAACTTTGTGTGAGTTTCTGTGCTTATTTCGGTAGTCGGCTGTCTACTACCGGAATCATGCAAACCTATCTTGAGTGCTCCGCGTGGGCAGCGGACACGCAACAATGCCCTACAGATGTAGTTGTTCCTGCAGCACAAAATAGGCTCGCGTGCTGTACCTGCTGCTTGCCAAAAACAGCAGGCGGAAGACGACAGAAAACGCTCTAGGCTGATAAATATACTGCAGTCTACCTTGTCTTCCTGCCATTCTTAACAGAAGGTGTGTTACGCCTTAACTGTTCTTCCAGAACGATAACACACGGACGACATACAATAATCCATGAAAACTTTCATAGCTCAGTAGTTACACAAACTGAGTGGTGTAGCGGAGGTACTGTCAGCAGACTGTGATGATACCACTGACTGTTACGGTTTTCCTGTTACGAACACTACTGATTTTTACTTTACACTGAACTTGCAAATAAGTTCCGGTTGATATTTTCAAGCATACTGGCGGAATATAATTTTCGTGTGAAACTATATATCTTGGATGCAATGGGCTATTTCAAAACGTTATTGTATTTTTTTCTATCGATGACAAAAAAAAAATAGAAATGATGTCTTTGAAACGAATGAGCACGTTCCTGATAAAACGATAGTTGTTCCCAGTATATGCTGACGTTGATTTCTAACATTTCACATTCATGTAAAGCCACAGTCTGATAACATCATGAGGACGATGTATGTTGCAGTAAATACACTCGAGTAGTGCGGATGCCCATGCACATCACACTACTGAGTTTCGCTACAAGAGAAGCCACGAGATACATATGTGTAGAAGTTCTCCAGTCTCTCAGTCAGTACGAAGTATTTGAACCTATTTTGACTATATTTCGACCGTGACTGTCTCAAGAAATATGTAAAGTTTTTTTTTTTTTTTAATTACCGCTACCAGTCACAAACTTTGTCAACTATTGTATTATTTATTTAGCGACATGTTTCGAGGGAATACCTTATCTTTAGGCTAAGTGGCATTACCAAAACAACTTTACAATAAGGTCATACTGATGTTACATAGTCTTTTCGTAAATGCTGTGATCATCCTGTGGAAGAAGAGAACTTAGTAAGAGGCGATGTCACTTTGGAAGTTGGACTGATGTTTGCGCGAAAATGTTTTGTAAAGGTCACTCGCTTGTCCTTCTGGCGTGGCCGTTACAAAACACTTTCGTACAAACATCAGTCCAGCTACCAAAGTGACATCGCCTCTTACTAAGTTTTCTCTTCTTCCACAGGATGACCACAGCATTTACGAAAAGACTATGTAACATCAGTATGACCTTACTGTAAAGTTGTTTTGTAATGCCATTTAGCCTGAAGATGACGTATTCCCTCGAAACATATCGCTAAATAAATAAGTAATACAATAGTTAACAAAGTGTGTGACTGGTAGCAGTAATTAAAAAAAATCTTTACAGTATGAAGTAACTTGCTGTATTTTACTGTGTGCACGTACTCGTTGTTTCGTGACACATCCGTCCCTGAAACTAGGATGATTTTGATTTTCTATCATACGTTCGTTGTCAGCAAGTTGGTAACTTACTTGTGAAAGTACGCCGCTACCTCGTATCATTATGGTTCAAATGGCTCTGAGCACTATGCGACTTAACTTCTGAGGTCATCAGTCGCCCAGAACTTAGAACTAATTAAACCTAACTAACCTAAGGACATCACACACACCCATGCCCGAGGCAGGATTCGAACCTGCGACCGCAGCGATAGCTCGGTTCCAGACTGTAGCGCCTAGAACCGCACGGCCACTCCGGCCGGCCCGTATCATTATCAGAAAAATCTTATTGTTATGCTTCATTGTCATTTGACCAAAACTACACGAAATCAACATAAAATCCATAATATGAATTGAAACGGCGAGGAATTTCGGTACATTCTCAGTTATTTATGTGAGTATGAACATTATACAATATTCACGAATGCAATTTTTGCTATGCCTCACGGACAAGGGAACCTCCCCATCGCACCCCCCTCAGATTTAGTTATAAGTTGGCACAGTGGATAGGCCTTGAAAAACTGAACACAGATCAATTGAGAAAACAGGAAGAAGTTGTGTGGAACTGTGAAAAAATAAGCAAAATATACAAACTGAGTAGTTCATGGGAAGATAGGCAACATCAAGGAGAATAGGAACGCAGGAGCGCCGTGGTCTCGTGGTAACGTGAGCAGCTGCGGAACAAAAGGTCCTTGGTTCAAATCTTCCATTGAGTGAAAAGTTTAATTTTTTATTTTCAGTTTATGTGACAAACTCTTATGTTTTCATCACTTTTTTGGGAGTGATTATCACATCCACAAGAAAACCTAAATCGGGAAAGGTAGAAGAATCTTTTTACCCATTCGCCAAGTGTACAAGTTAGGTGGGTCGACAACATATTCCTGTCATGTGACGCACATGCCATCACCAGTGTCGTATAGAATATATCAGATGTGTTTTCCTGTGGAGGAATCGGTTGACCTATGACCTTGCGATCAAATGTTTTCGGTTCCCATTGGAGAGGCACGTCCTTTCGTCTACTAATCTCACGGTTTTGCGATGCGGTCGCAAGACACAGACACTAAACGTATTACAGTGAACATAGACGTCAATGAACGAACGGACAGATAATAACTATGCAAAAATAAAGAAAGTAAAATTTTCACTCCAGGGAGTGAGGGGGGGGGGTGCGATGGGGAGGTTCCCTTGTGAGTGCTGGAAAATTACAGTACGTAATAAGATTCATCCTCAAGTTTTCCTTCAGAAACTACTGACGATTATTCCGAGACACTACATTACACTTGGAAAATGAGCGTCCCATGTGTGCCAAAATTATGGTAGGGGTCGTCGCTCACACTCACATCGATATCCTCTTCTTGATGGCCGTCTAACACATTTGAAATTTTGCACATAGTCTGAAACCCACTGTTCTTTTAAAACACACGCCTGTATTTATTTTGTCACTTCTGCGCTGTAGATCCACTAAAACAGTTTTCTTCCGACGTCATGAATCACCATGACGATGGAGAAACGGCAGTTCCCACAAGCACAAATGTTCCAAGAATCTGCTGATATCAGTTACTACAATTACAATATTAAAATTTAAGTGCAATTTTTTATCATAAGTCAGCTTAGTTCCATATATATGGAAGTGTTTTGATTTTATTTTTTGTGTATCAGCAGTACACAACATTCGCGCTACAGCGTCGTTGCGCTGTTCGCAATGGTTCGTTTTCACCACCACATCCCACATAATCCGCGGTGTAAAAAAGTGTTCGGTGTGTATGCAACATTCTTCACTCAGATTGCGCTCTGCTCAGGCTCCACTGAACAAGATTTTAGAATTGTACCCAAGAGAAGGTTAAAATGTTGTACTTAACACCATGGCATTGAGAAACTAAATCTGATCGAGCATCTAACAAACTTCCTCGTATCTCAAGTAGTAGTGGGGACTTAATACCTCTTTGGGAGGATTATCCTGTCACCTACTGGCTTACACGTAGCGTAATGTAAATTTAATTGACTCCGTACCCTATAGCTGAGCTACGTGTCAGACCAAGTATCATGTTCGTACATCTTAGGTTCACACGGGTACAGTTTTCGTTAACGCATTTTTCTTTACTGAGCTGTATCGTAAGCCGGTAGACACAGTCCGTACAGAATTGCGAAAAAGTCATCAGTAGAAATACCTCGAAACTGCTACTAGGTTCATATGTATTTTAGCATTTCTTTTGCTTTTCGTATTTTATATCTCCCTCCCTAGTGAGTCTAAATGTCTTTGGAGCATAATCTTACGTGATGGAGTTGTAACTTATCCCGAGTTCGAGTCTCGGTCCGGCACACAGTTTTAATCTGCCAGAAAGTTTCATATCAGCGCACACTCCGCTGCAGAGTGGAAATCTCGTTATTGTAACTTATCAGTTTCTAAAGGGAATACAAAGTAACATTGCACCTTCCTTAAGTCGCAAGCAACCTGGCAACTAAGTTCTATGAAGCTGGACCATTTCATATTACAAAAGTCACATGTAGAACACGGTTATCGCACCATGAATGTTGGTTTGTCTGGTTTGATGCAGTCCGCCACGAATTCCTCTCCTATGTCAATCTTGTCATCTCAGAGTAGCAGCTGTAACGTGCGTCCTCAATCATTAGCTGGATGAATTCCAGTCTGTCTTCCCTTACAGTTTTCACCCTCTACAGCTCCATCTAGTAACAAGGAAGTTGTTCCTCCATGTCTTAACAAATGTCCTACCATCCTGTCCCTTCCTCCTGTCAGTGTTTACCATACATTCCTTTCCTCGCTGACTCTGTGGAGAACATCCCCATTCCTTACCTTATCGGTCCGACTAATTTCATGTATACTACAATGGTCGAAAGGCGTGGTACAATGTTAGTTTGTACACCACAATGCTCAAAAGACGTGGTCATTTTAGAAGTCTTGTGCCATTGCCTTCTTGTGGTCTGAGAACCGTTGCAACCTACCATTTACATGGGAACGTAAGAAGATTTCGATACACGATGAGAGATTTTATATTTCATGTGTAGATAATTTTGCAACATGTAAGGTTAGGACCTCATACTATCGAAACCTGGAGTAGGTAGACGCCACCAAAGTCTCAAAGTTTCATTCAACATATATCTGAGATGCATACACAGTTTTAACGTCCTACAATTGCACAAAACTAACAGTCTCATTCGGAAAATGAGTGCGAATTTGAACAGCGGGAACATCTCAGGGATAACCAAATAGCATCCCATTTCCCAGTCATTACGAAGAATCCCCGACAGTCTGAGTCAGCAACGCTGTACTTCATTATTTATTTTTGTTAAGCACATTAATTTACATTTATATATATCATGTAGTATGAGTAACACAATTAGTGTAAGAAAGTTGGACCTACATCACCAGTAAAATGATTCCACTTAGAATTCAGAACATTACTGAACTGCTAATAGCTCAAATATTTGTTAGCTTTCTGCGGGAAACGTAAGACTCTAATTTAACAGCGCAGTCTTAAAGAACTGTCTGAACAGGCTACCATTTTAATACTGCCGCCGACAGCCAATCGTACGCTGAAAAATGAAGTTAAACATTTAGGCGTTTCTTGAAAGAGCGCGATGAATATTTGAAGGCGCCATTACGTCGTGTCCTGTGTATTTTGCATTAAACAGCCACGGCGTTTTCTGGCGTCTGCCGTAGCCGTTTTGTAACGCTTACTTAAACATGAGGCGAAGAAGGCGCGTCGGCAATTCAGTGCACGCAATGGTCGGAGGCTGCGTAGACCGCCTCTATTATTCACGCTGGACAAGAAGTACGGTTTTATTATTCAACTGGAAGACGCATTTCTGTACGGAGAAAATACTATGTATTTTCTCCATGCAACGCTTGAGAATAGAAGACAGGGAAATATTCATTCTCAATAGAGAACCTTTGACGATGACGAAGTGAAATATAGGGGGAACTGGTGCCAAGTCAATTAAAAAGTCGGCATGGCCTGTCTTGGAAATAAAATGCTAGGTTACGAAATGTACTGATGCCTTCTTCTTCTTGTATAGTTCATTTATTTCACAATTAATCACCAGAAAATAAGTTACGTTACAGACTCCTCCCACCCCTGCAAAGCGGTTGCCATTTTCAAAGCATTTCCACTAAGAAAGTACGCCATTTTCATTCAGATGTGAGCTGTGTACGCCGACAATTAAAAAGACGAACAGAAGCAAAATGGTGACAATACGCGAGATTCAGACAGAATTTTAATTTTTTTAAAGAAATTAGGTGACATTCAATTGGCTCTGAGCACTATGGGACTTAACATCTATGGTCATCAGTCCCCTAGAACTTAGAGCTACTTAAACCTAACTAACCTAAGGACATCACACAACACGCAGTCATCATGAGGCAGAGAAAATCCCTGACCCCGCCGGGAATCGAACCCGGGAACCCGGGTGAGGGAAGCGAGAACGCTACCGCACGACCACTAGCTGCGGACGCTAGGGTGACATTGTTTACCGGGATAAAGTAATGAGTGGATAATTGGTTCATGTGTGTGTGGAGGCTTGTATAGTCGGAATGAGAGAATATTCACAATGGGTAGCAACTTCCCAAAGTATCACAAATACTGTTCTGGTAAAACAAACCGAGGTGTTCTCAACTGACCCTGTTGATAGATTGCATCCCTGAAACGAACCTTATGGGGTTGTGTGTTTGAAACGTCCCCTTAGAAAAATTATAAATGACTGTGCTTAAGCTGACACACAATATTTTTAGCGCAACGCAATCTGACTTTCAATAATCCCTACAAAAGAATGGCCCTGACTAACATTAACCTATACCTTTCACAAATCACTTACCTAACAAAAATCTCCGTTACTCGAACTACTGCAATACAGCGAGCGCCACTACTGCCAGCTAAATAAAAGATTCTAACTACTGAAGGCACTAACTACTGATAGGCATAGTTAGCAAATGAAAGATTTTGATAGAGAACAAACAATGTATTTACCTTAAAAGTGTTCAAAAGTCATAATATATATAACAGTTCATGACATCCAGTCTTACAAATTTACTGTCTCTGATGGACACACGTCCAGATCATCCGCTCTAAAAACTCCGCCATTTCTCTCTCCACATCCACCACTGCTGGCGGCTCACCTCCAACTGCGCAACGCTACGCGCTGTTAACAGCCAACTGTCCAACACCACAATAGCAAATGCCAACAATGCAAACCAGCCACAGGCTGCACACAGCAGTCAGTGATTTTCATATAGAGTGCTACATGGCGTTACCAACATAAAATCCTAAAGATCCTACTTACATAGCCCCCATGCTCCCCACAAAAAATTTTACAAATTGTTTTGGGCAGTGGCCAATACAGATTTGAAAAAATTTTTCATAATTACTAATATTGATACAATGTTGGTCAAAAGCTAAAATTTTCTCACAGTTCATGAAGACAGTCCTGATCATTAATCACAGTATTAATTACAATTTTATGCACAAAGTCTGAGCAGTAAAAGAAAATGTACACGGAAGTAGTGGTTTTCCATGCTGCCTTGAAGTAGTAGTGTTATCCTTCCAACGGAAAGACAGTGCTGACTCTTGACATGCAGACAGGTAAGGGGCCACAACAGAGCAAACCCACAGCAGAGTCAGTGATTTTCATGTAGAGCACTACATGGCGTTACCAACATAAAATCCTAAACAGCCTGACCCTGTTGACAGATTGCATCCCTGAAACGAACCTTATGGGGTTGTGTGTTCTCGTCTCATGTAACGAATTGGTCACCCAATGCAACGGCAAAGGATGTACGTAACCATAAAGGGTATCATCCCCTTAGCTTTCAGTAATCACAGTTCCATGAGGCATGCTGCTCAGGTTTTAGGTGGCGAGAGGTTTGACTAGAGGTTGCGCAAGTTTGGGGTATATTATTTTTTTAAATTAAATAGGCCGATATCATAATACGGGGCCTATAACAAAACAAAACCAGAAATACACAATATTCCGTTGAAATACAGAAATAATAGTTCTTACTTAAAGTGGACAACAATAATACGCAAAAAGAAAATTTATTCTAATTCGCATTTGTATCTTACGACGGTTTTATGTACAGGGTATCCTAGGACGAATTTTAATATTCAGGGATGTGACAGGAACGCTCATTTGAAGCAGGAAATGTCACATAGGTGTACGTCTTATTCCGAATGGTTTCAAAGATAAAACTCATTTAATATCACTTTTGCACGTCTTACTTGAATAACTCGAAAACCGCGGCCTCTAGCGAAAACACATTGCAGTACAAAATTATTCTGCATTAAATTTTGCAGGACAATGCTCAAGCATGTACAGTGCAAGCTGTTACTGATTTGTTTGACTGATGGGGCTGCTAAGTGCTATACCACCTACTGCAGTCCCCTGACGTAAGACCTCGTGAGTTCAACTCGATTTCTAAACCTAAGGAAACACTTGATGGCTTCAGGACTGTTACAAATTTGTCAACACAACAGGAACTGCCAAGTGTATCCTACGACTTCCACAACACTGGCAACGGGTTATACATAATGTTGGTGACTACTCTGAAGGTCAGTAAAACTTTGAAACACGTATCTATTTTGTAAGAGCTGTAAATAAATAGTTGCCACTATTAAAGTTCCAACACTCGTAATTTACGTATGGGCACATAGATACTCACTGAATGACTAAGACAAGCAAAGTCTAATACTATCAACATTCATCCGATGCAAAACTAATCCTAAAGGACAACTACACAGTGGTAACTGCAATATAGACAAAGAATATGGAGTACAATGCACAACAGCGTAGCACTTTTAGATGTATGCAGTGACAAAATCACGTATCTCCGTGTGCAATATTTTCACAATCAAGTATAAAGCTCTTATGCAACAGGAGTCCGCCTTGCAGTTCTGTAATTCACCTGGCAAAATTCGTCATGGGCTACCTAGCCGGCCGGAGTGGCCGAGCGGTTCTAGGCGCTTCAGTCTGGAACTGCGCGACCGCTATGGTCGCAGGTTCGAATCCTGCTTCGGGCATGGATGTGTGTGATGTCCTTAGGTTAGTTAGGTTTAAGTAGTTCTACGTTCTAGGGGACTGATGACCTCAGCTGTTAAGTCCCACAGTGCTCAGAGCCATTTTGACCTACCTATGCTCCAATAACACCACGGCAGACACGAGCCGACTCCACGTATCTCGGCTCACATCGTACCACTGCAATATACTCGGCCAAATGCTAATGAATTAATTGTTAGTATGTTAGGGATACCTTGAGTAAATAAAGCGACAAATGTGGCATTTCTGCGGCTAGGTACAAACGTCTGAAAACTCCCAATACCATAAAGAGAAAATAACAAATACTTAGGCCCTATAACACTCAAAAGGAAATACCGAATACCCCTTGTTGCAACTACAAATCCAGGAAAATATTTATATCATACTTGGCCAGGACGAAGCAGTTGTTTGTATTGTGAACAGAATCGCTGTTCCAAAAATCCAAGGCAAACAGTAGATGATGCTACTGTTCACCAATGATCTTGGAAGACTAGGCACTTAAAGAAGAAGAAGAAGAAGAAGAAGAAATACGGTTAACGCCATACAGATGTGGCTCAAAAAAACTCACTTCACTTTGTGATCTGCACACTTTTGCGGTAACTGACTTCACCAAATTTCCTCCTCTGTAGCTGTGAGCAGCTGTCTTCTTCTGTACACCAGCAAGTGACGATGTCCGCTACCCAGCTCAACGGTGTCCACATGTAGGTAGTAGCTATACCTCACGTTGACCGCTGAGACTCCTGCAGTATGACGCTGCTGGGTTCCACACTGCTCTCTCCCCTCTGGTCTCTCTTGCTTGCCGGCCGTCAACCAAGGACCTTTCAAAAGCCGACAACGAACTGTCACTCGCTCCGTCACGCCTCCAGAGGTCGGCCAGAGGAGCGCTAGCATCGATACTCGTGCAGAGCAAGTGTCCCATTGCGCAGCGCGTCACCGCAAACCGCCAGAAAACTTGGCACTAGCGACGGGAAGAACAAATGTGCTGCGGTGCACGGCCTAGGAATGATATTAAGGTGTGTCCCTTTACGTTATGTGCACCATCCCGCACAGAAACGGTCACACGTGTTTGCCAACAATGAAACAATACCCACAGTTTCGATGTATTTAAAGAACAGTGTCATGGAATCACCCCAGAAGCTGTTGTAGCACGTATTTATTCAACGACAAACAACTTTGGTCGGCCGGATGTCATAAATAGCAAAATTTTACGGACTTCTTCTTTTTAATTTGTTTATTCGGTGATAATTTCTTATGTCAACAACGTACACTGTCAGGATTATAAGGAAACATATGGTGATTATCTTTTCAGTCACTCTAATAGATCATCTTCAGGTGGTTCCTTGCACTACGACACTGGTACATCTATTCACTTAGCATATCAGATAGTATGCTAAGTCAAAGTAAGATTACTCAGCATGGATCTGAATTCAGTACAACTTTTGGTCAAGACATGTATACAGCTTTTTGAAGTACTGAAGAAAATAGAAGGCATGATGAGTCACATTTCCTGACATTTAGGAAATGCGAGGGACGTTCAGTAAGCAATGCAACACATCTTCCCCGAAAGCAGGTTGGTATTATTCAGGATTCCAATGCACCTCATTATTCCCAACTCTTTTGGCTAAAAAACTCTATTTTGCGTCATAATCTCGGTTCAATGCGATCAACTTACTGGGATGGCCTGTATGACTGCATGGTAACGTTGGTCGACAACGGATCCAATGTCTTGCTGCATCAATAACTCCCCCATCATCCATGTACTCCTTCCCACGATGTACGTCCTTAGTTGGGCCAAATGGTTGAAAGTCGGAAGGATGGATCAGAAAGAACAGTCCAATGAAGTTTTATGAGTTCCTCTCGGGTGCGCAGACTTGCCTGAAGACTTGGTTCAAAATGGTTCAAATGGCTCTGAGCACTATGGGACTTAACTTCTGAGGTCATCAGTCCCCTAGAACTTAGAACTACTTAAAGCTAACTAACCTAAGGACATCACACACATCCATGCCCGAGGCAGGATTCGAACCTGCGACCGTAGCGGTCGCGCGGTTCCGGATATAGCGCCTAGAACAGCTCGGCCACTTCGGCCGGCGTGAAGACTTGGGTTGTCATGGACAAGCAGAAGTTCATTTACATTTATGTGGCGACGAGCACTCTGAAGTCGTTTCTTCAGTTTCCTGAGGGCAGCACAATACACTTCAGAGTTGATCGTTCCACTAGGAGGCAGAATATCAAACAGAATATCCCCTTCAGAGTACCAGAAGACCGTCGCCACGATTTTACCAGCTGAGGGTGCGGTTTCGAACTTTTTCTTCGGAGAAAAGGTGGTGTGTCGCCACTCCATGGAGTACCATGTTTCATCGCCTGTGACGAAATTTCACAAAAAATCGTCATGATCAGCCTTGCAACGCGCAAGCAATTCCTCACAGATAGTGCTTCGCTGCTCGTTATTAGTCTTCCGTTAGGCGGTGAGGAATCCAGTAGCCCTGTGAGTGCCCCAACTGGTGGACGCGTGTGTCAGGACTACCAACAGAGACGTCCAGCTGAGCAGCGAGGCGTCTGATTGTGATCTGTCGATCACCTCGAATGAAAGTGTCGGGTGTGACAACTGTGTGCGGCCGGCCGGTAAGCGGGAGATCGGACAGGTCTGCGCGACCTTGTTGCGATGATGAGAGACGCCTCGCTCAACGACTCACCGTGTTTTAGTTCACAACCAGGTCTCCGTAGACATTCTGCAAGCGCCTGTGAATATCTGCGACTCTATGGTTTTCCGCTAAAAGTAACTCAGTGACTACTCTCTCCTTGGGACGCACCTCCGCCACAGACGCCATTTTGGAGGCTACGTGCAGCGCCGCCACCTACCAGAACTTCGTGAAACTACAGCGGAAATATTCCACGATGTCCCACAACAAATATCGCATTTTTCCAACCGAATTAGCAGAGAAAAAAGTCTTCGTACATCCATATTTAAATTGGATGATAGTGGGACATCAGCTGGTATAATTTTTATTAAAAATGAAACTCCTTCAGCTGTACTTATTTGGCTACTAGTTTCGACGTTGCGTCAATCCCATCTTCAAGCCGTATATAATACATCATACATAAAACAAACAATGTGAGACATCAGCAGTCTGCGAGCTATTGTACAAAATAAATATATTATAAAAATATTATATAAAGGATGACTTCGTTAAAAGTAGTTACATTTCGTTCATTTTCACTAAATTGCAATTTACGTTGACATTAGCAATTTATATGGTACAAACAAGTACAAATGAGGTTACCTATACAACATATACACGGTTATTTCCATACAGATCAATACCAGACATTTGAATAAAGTAGGGGTATATATAAGTCTAGGTGACAAACCGTTACTCTTAGAGATAATAATATAGGCATGAAACAGTACTAAAAGGTGTTAAAAGCGAACAATAATATCGTAAACCCTTCCTTGTGTGCACAATGTAACTAGCAGGAAGGAAAATATGCATTGCCAATAAGACATACGCAAGGTATGATTCCATTGTTTATAAATAGTGAAAGGTGGGACAGATGGAAAGGAGTTACGTTTGTATAACACTGTATTGCCATCACTATAAAGCAACAAAGTGATATAGGTTACTTAAACAACATCGTTTATAACAACAAGCAACACAAGTGTGTAGGAAATGGAAGAATGGTAAGGAATCCAGTTAATATATTAAAAGGTAGTCAATGGTGTAAACTAAATACGCATGAGTCAATTCATGAATAAATGGAAGCTAACATGCCACCAAAATGTACCATTACAATGACGGTGCCTCATTTATGGCCGTAACCTATGTCTAAAATAATCTAATTCTAATAGGCCTGCATTCCTAAAAGAACGATCAAGTACATAACAGTGCTCCAATTAGAAGTAAACACGGTGTCGTCAGTCAAAACAGTTCGCCACATATGTAAAATACTTGTAGTTCCTCTAATAACTAATTACACAGTAAGATATACAGAGTATAACTCTCATATTTTTATACATAATCTACTCAAGGGTTGACATTAGTCAACAACAATCGCTGAAATGCCTAATGACCCACTTACTTGGACGACTAAAGTCTAAAGTTTATACCATCACTACACCATAAGTACTCAGTCATTTCTCCTATCCTTATAAACCTGTTCTTGTATAAAATTACTATTTTTCCACGTAGTCACCATCTCGTTCTACGGCCTTCCTCCAGTGTGAAACAAGGGCGTGTATGCCTTGTCGATACCAATCCTTGTCCTGGTGGCGGAGCCAGTGCTTCACTGTGTGAATCACCTCCTCATCGTCCTCAAAATGTCTGCCAAGAGCCCAGTCGTAATGCGCCTGTCCTCGTGAATGACATCAGCTCGCTGGAACATGTCAGGTGTGACAGCCATGGGTGGTCTCCCCGGCCGCTGCAAATCGTGGAGCTCCGCCGAACCGCCTTCTGATGACCTCACCCTCCGTGCCCAGTGACTAACTGCACTTCTGTCGACAGCAGATGCTCCATAGACTTTGCTCAAGCGTTTGTGAATATTCCCCACAATTTCTTTCTCTGTAGTGAGAAATTCAATGACGTCACGTTGCTCGTAACGTACATCACCTACATACGCCAATTTGAAACTGTCCTGCAGCTACGCTAGCAGTCGGAACTGACGGATACTTGGTGCGCTCACTCAGGAGACTTCGAATAATACGTAAGTAAGGTTTCGCATTCGTAGCATTGTTTTCGGCTGAGAAAGAAAATGTGGTGCATTACTTTCTGGGCAACACTCATATTATGAATAGTACTGCCTTGCCGGCCGCTCTGGCCGAGCGCTTCCAGGCGCTTCAGTCTGGAACCGCGCGACCGCTACGGTCGCAGTTTCGAATCCTGCCTGGGGCATGGATGTGTGTGATGTCCTTAGGTTAGTTAGGTTTAAGTAGCTCTGAGTTATAGGGGACTGATGACCTCAGATGTTAAGTCCCATAGTGCTCAGAGCTATTTGAACCAAGTACTGCCCTCATAAAAGAATGTCAAGACGATCCCAGAAGAGGAGAAGGAGTTTATTAAAATCTACTTTCAAATTAATTGTTTGTCTTTCCTTAGCGCGTTGTGTGAATATTCGTTTGTGTTACCATTCTAACTGCTGAATTCGTGTGACCAGTAATAATTGGACACATGTTGCATGGATTGTTGAATTGGAATTAGTTAAACACGACCACCTAATACATTTAACGCTACTTATGAAATGTCTTATACATCAAAACGCTGCACACGAGTCACAGTTATTAAAGAGCTCAGACCTCTTTAAATCATTCGTTACTTTATCGATTGTAACCCTGCTGTTGTCCTTGGATCAGTATTACCCAACAACAAATCCCTCTTTCTTTTGGTAATATTAATGTAATGTTTGCTGCTCGTAAATTTATGTATTTGTTACTACTCATAACTACTTCCTACCAAACCCTGAATTGTTTCAAATACATTATTCTGTTTTTTAATAGTTTAAATTGGGTTATAATGACCTGGCTAATTTTAATACTCATTTCCACACTAATTTCATTGAGCTCTAGTTTCCACAGTATCCAAAGCCACGTGTATATCAGTGTGCATAACATTGGAGGTCATTGCTTTCTTTTGCTGTAATAGACATATTGCTGGAGACGTAATTGGTGGAGAGTAAAAAATCAGTTACGTCCGATTGACTGCTGAAGGAGGACGTTATATTTCTAGCTCTCGCAGTAAATAGTGGTGTATTGTTATCAAGGCAAAATGTCGTCTAACTGAAAGTGAATTAGAAGCCATTGGCAATATATCTGATAAAGGAATGGAAGAAAAATATACTAGTGAAGACAGCATTCGCCGTGTATCAGAATCGGAAGACTGTGCTTCAGGTAGTTAGGTTAGTAGTGACAATTTACAAACTGTAGAAGTAATTCAGCCGATAAACAAGAACATTAGTTGGAGTTTGATATCCTTTCCAAATCGTGGAAGGATATCCACTGCAAATATAATGAAAGAAGCACCTGCTACGCCGAGAGTAAATGGTATCAAGTCTGCTTTCGAAGTAATTAAGAACAAAACTATCTGCAATATTGTGTTGCAAGTGACTAATATTCAGGACCGAAGAGTATGCAGTGACAAATGGGAACATTCAGATGAACGTACTGAAATTTCCCCTTTGAACAATTGTACATGACTATGCTTAAACTGACACACAATATTTTTAGCGCAACGCAATCTGACTTTCAAAAATACCTACAAAATAATGGCCCTGACTAGCATTAACCTATACCTTTCAAAAATCACTTACCTCACAAAAATCTTCGTTACTCGAACTACTACAATACAGCGAGCGCCACTACTGCCAGCTAAATAAAAGATTCAAACTACGGAAGGCACTACCTACTGATAGGCATAGTTAGCAAATGAAAGATTTTAATAGAGAACAAACAAGTTATTTACCTTAATAGTGTTGAAAAATCATAATATACATAGCAGTTCATGACATCCAATCTTACAAATTTCAAAACTCCGCCATTTCTCTCCCCACATCCACCACTGCTGGCGGCTCACCTCGAACTGCGC
Source organism: Schistocerca nitens (assembly GCF_023898315.1). Lineage (NCBI taxonomy): Eukaryota > Metazoa > Arthropoda > Insecta > Orthoptera > Acrididae > Schistocerca > Schistocerca nitens. Next base: position 288,447,253 of record NC_064620.1, read on the forward strand.
AACGCTACGCGCTGTTAACAGCCAACAGCCCAACACTGCAATGGCAGACAACAATGCAAGCTAGCCACAGACTGCACACAGCACAGCCAGTGATTTTCATACAGAGCGCTACGTAACGTTGCCAATAAGAAAACATAAACAGCCTACTTACATAGCCCCCATGCTCCCCACAAAAAATTTTACAAATTGTTTTGGGCAGTGGCCAATAATGATTTGATAAAATTTTTCATAATTACAATAACAAAGATATCAAATGCACACACTTATTGATACAATATTGGTCAAAAGCTAAAATTTTCTCACAGTCCATAAAGACAGTCCTGATCATTCATCACAGTAAAATTGCAGTGTTTTTCTCAAAGGCTGAGCAGTAAAAGAAAATGCACACGGAAGTAGTGGATTTCCATGCAGTCTTGAAGAAGTAGTGTTGTCCTTCCAACGGAAAGACAGTGCTGACTCTCCACATGCAGACAGGTAATGGGCCACAACAGAGGAAACACACAGCAGAGTCTTTCGACGTTTTGAAGAATATTGGTAGGTAGTTCATCACAGAGCAGACCCACTATAGTCTTGGTAGAGAGTATGGTATTGGTGGGCCACCAAAGGTGCAGACCCACTGTAGTCCGTGTAGAAATAATGGTATTGATGGATCATCAAAGGTGTAGACCCACTGTAGTCCTTGTAGAGATGGCCAGCAGCCATCTGCTGCGACTGTGCAGGTGCACAATCACCATCGAAGAGTCTTGCGGACAATATAGCAAGTCCATAAACCACCACTTGTGCACTGACAAAGTTTATGGAATTGTCCTTAGAACCAGCAATGCTGTTAATCAGTCCCTTGCTGAATTATTAACACACGTGCAAACACTATCAGTCCCTACTTCTCACATATTATCCATATACTATGACCAACAGAAACGTGTGCAGTGAAATGTAACTTACAAGTTACTTAATTTGATGAACTGGTGTCGATTACAATTTTATAACATAAGAATACAATAACAAAGGTACAAAATATATCATTAAAAACATAATAATACAGATAACATTTGTAGTAATACAGGCTTTACAAAAGAATAGAAATATACATATACATCAGTTTTACAGGAATTATGACATGAGTACATACGTAAAAGATCAGAATAACTTTCGAAACATTAACTTCACACATGAGCATTAAAACAGAACAGAATAAATAATGTCTAAACATCTTTACAAAGAAAATAACATATTATCAGAAAAATTCTACAACATAACTCTTATTGGCTAAACACATTAAGACAGGAAAAACACAAATTCACATAGTGTAATAACACAAAAATACAGGACAGGGTTTGTTTTCAGTGTGACATTTGGTACTGCAGTCCACCCCAAAACTTCATTCCATATATCTTTCCTCTTATTTCAACATGTGTTTCCACCAAAAAAATTCTATCCAAGCATGCTTTCTGTATTTATATGTTCACACATTTATTACCTCATTATTTATTTTCCATTATCTTACCTAATCATTTATTTCCAAGAAAATCCTACCTGAACCTGTTGTCCCTAAACCCTACTTTTTTGGTTCATATCCTCTTTCAAAATACTTTTTTGGCCAAACCATTTTCTTATAGCTTCTCAATGCATTTGTTCCAATTCATCACAACTTGTCCTCTTATATTGCCTACCCCATCTTAAGCTAACTTAAATCTACTGAGCTCAGATGCTAAACTAACGGATGAGGCAATGCAGCAGCACAAAACAATTAACACAAACAGCAATGACAAAAAATGGAAATTTGCAAAGCAAGCTACAGTAAATTGAAAGGTGGCTACACTGAGCCACAGCGCCAGAGATCGCTAGAGAGCATTGTTCCGCCGCCTCCACGGGCTGTCATTATTGAGATGTGCTAGAGGTCACTGCTTGGGGAGAGCTCGTAGTAGTCAGTTCGTGTTGAGATGTGCTAGTAGGGAGTGCTTGCTGAGATGTGATACTGAAAAATTCTTGTTGAGATGTTGTAATAGCGAGTCGGTGTGGAGATATATTGTAATAATTTGAGTGCTTGTCATCAATATATGAAGGTAACGAAACTTGATTTATTTTTCATTATTTCCATGTTTTAAATAATGCGTCATTACAGGTTCAGTCAACAAAGCATCTGGCTTGTGTTCTTGGATTAGAGTGTAATTGTGGTTCTCTTGAGTAATTATGGTATTTTTATTTCCTTTAATTAATTCAGTATAAATGTTATTTAAAAATTCTTGTGTTGTTGAAGAAGAACCATGCCAGATGCGTACGTTGAGTCACACTCGCACACACAGAACAGTTACTCTTGTGCTTGTTGTTGCGTTGGTTTTATAGTTGCTGGGGACTTAATTAATTAATTGTGTTAATGAAAATTTCCATTTCATTCTTTGTTATTGTTCTAAGCAGTCAGATTGCGTAACAATAACAGTCAGGGCCAACCGTTACGAGACTTCGTAATCGGACAGACAGCTACTAAAGCAAAAAAAATTAAAATTATTTGCATTAATATTTTTATTAAGCCCCCATGCACGTGGCGTCCACTGCTTCGGATCGTCCCTTGGAATTCTTCTGATTGTAGAAATAGTAGACAGTAGGATTGTTGTAGTAATTTGTAGTTAGTAATTGTAGTCTATATTGCATGTGTAGATTTGGTAATTAGCATTCTTCTAATGGTATTTTTCAAAATTTAATTTTTATTGCCTTGTATACGCGTTTGACAATTTAATGCAATTATTTCAATTGTTCGTTAATCGTGTTTGAGGGAAGCATTTCGTGTGAAGGGTATTGTTGGAGATAAAGAGTCATTGTGTGTAATTTTCATATAGTGACGAGTTTTGTATATTTTGTAAATGATTACGCGATCAATGAAAAAGGCAAAAATGATGAATAGTGAGAATGACGAAATTGTTGACATGGCGAACTCGCCAACACAGGAGAACAGTATGTTGAATAATGAAGTGGAAATCAATTTAATAAGTCGGGAAAGTAGTCCGGAACCATTTCAAAATTTTTCTCAATCAGAAAATTCACAGAATACGAGATTAACGATAGAAAATTCTGGAATAGCATCAAACACAGATAGCTTTACAGCTATGACGAATGAAACTGGTTTTGCGGGAAATGTTAGGGGCGAAAGGAATTGCGAACAAGCTAATATGGAGCAGTTGATGGGTGCAATATTAAATTTGGGATCACAAATAGGAACAATTAAAACACAGATGGGAACAATGGAAACACGGTTAGACTCACTGGGATCACAGTTACGATCTGAATTAAAAACAGATAGGGGAACAATGGAAACACGGTTAGACTCACTGGGATCACAGTTGGGATCACAAATAGGCACAATTAAAACAGAGATGGAAACAATGGAAACACGGTTAGATTCACGAATAGGGACATGTTTCAAAAATATGAAAGATGAATTAAAGAAAGAAATCAGAGAAGAAGTACAACCGATTTTGAATGCTCACAATAATAGATTAATTGCAGTAGAGATTAGACAAAGGGAACAGGATAGAGAACAGGAGGAGAGAGATCGCGTGATAGTACAGAAATTTTCAGAGTTAAATTTACAACGTGCACACGATAAGGAAGAAATATTTGAGAGAATCGAGGAATCCGTACCAAATGACAGAATAAATAAACTAACACAACAATATGAACAGTTAACTACCAAATGTGTTAATACTGAAACCCGAGTCGCGACACTTACGGAAGACGTAAATAGACAGAAAGAACAAATAGGTGATTTATCGGAAAGAGTTGAGGAGATTTCAGATAAATTGACAAATCTTAGTTTACATGGGGACAGAGATTCAGATGATACAGCTCCATTACCATTTGCAGAAACCGAAGAGTACCAGAACATAAATAAGCATGTTGAAAATCAGGGAAATTTTAATGAACGCGTTAAAGGGGAAGTTGAGGCATTACGAAAGCAAGTCAAACAAATTGAAGGCGAAATCGTAGGAAAGGACAGCAAAAGAAATTTGGAATCACAGTTAGCGGAGGGGTTTGAAGAAAATAATTTATTTCATTTACGGGACACAACAAGAGAGCGCCAGGCGCGCGAACTTGACAATAATCGACATTCAAACTGGGACAGACGCGGTAGGTCTTTGTCGCCACGAGGCGAAAACTTTGACTATAAACACTTTTTGACTGTTCGGAAATTTAAGATCTTTTGCAATTCTAGGAATGACATACGTCCATGTTCATGGTTGGATCGATTTACGTGCGCACTTCCGCCAGATTTGCCACTGAGTCACAAACTGAAATTTATGTGCAGTTATTAAAGCCCTCAGGGGATTCACTACACTAAGTGAATATGTGCCGTAGCGATCACAGGGCCCCGAGCTGTAGTGGTGCTATTTCCCTCTTAGTTTTCTGCACCGCTGCCTACTCTTATACTATTCTTTGCATCTATAAAAACAACTCTTCTACTATCCATCTATCTAGACAGTAAGTAAAGATTACCCGGATATGAGGATTTTACCCAAAAGTGACTTTGTAAATTACCGTTTGGACTTACTATATTTTCTGCAGCATTCATTCGTAATTTAAATGAAATTTTACCTGTTTATCTTCGTGACAATATTACTTCATATGTTGACGATATTCTTATTGCTAAACGTTCTTGGAGTGAGCATAACAAAATTTTGGATTCATTATTACGTATTTTTACACGAGTTGGCATGACAGTGAACTTAGAAAAATCTGAATTTGGTCGTTCACAGGTGAAATTTCTCGGTCACATTATTTCTACAGAAGGTATTCTCCCTGATCCAGAGAAACTAGACGCTATTCATAATTATGCTGTTCCTACCACAAAACGTGATGTTCGTAGTTTCCTTGGTGTCTGTAATTTTCTTAGACGCTTTGTTAGATTGGATGATTTGGCCACACCTCGTTTACACATTTCAGTTATGCGCACTTTGGTCCCAGAAAATGCTTTCATAAATTACGAGAAAATTGCTACTTCAGTAATATGGAAAAACGTATTCGATCTGTTCTTGCCAAATGCAAATTATGTCAAATGGCTAAGCCGCCAACTGTTTCTCACAGAGCACCGTTGTTTCCTATCATTCCAGCGAAATTAAAGGACATGGCTGCAGTCGATTTGTTCGGTCCAATGGTTCGTTCTACTAATGGTTTTGCGTACATTTTCGTAGCAGTGGAATTGACATCAAAATATGTGTGTTTTACACCTTTACGCAAAGCAACAGCTCGTTCAGTATCTAACGCTTTCATCAAACATTTTCTTAAAGAAGTTGGTCATGTTGATAAGGTTATATCAGATAATGGATCACAGTTTCGCTCTAAAATTTGGCTTCGTACTCTACGGCGTCGGAAGATTAAACCAATTTTCATTTCACTTTTTCACCCTCAATCTAATGCTTCAGAGAGATGGATGAAGGAAATCAATAAATTGTGTCGTCTTTATTGTCATCAGAATCACAGAACGTGGGATCAGTATCTTCATCTTTTTCAAAACATTCTGAATGAACTTCCTAATGATTCAACTTCTTTACCGCCTACACTGATATTAAAGAATAAAGCACCGACAAATCGCATTTCTGAAATCGTTCCTTTTCCGCCTTCACGGAAACTGCGGCATTCTGAAGTTGTCAACCTGGCTCTACAAAATATTGCATCGGCGGCTGCTAGAAGAGAGAAATCAGCGAAACGTCCTGGTCGTTTAAAAATCTTGTCAGTTGGCCAGAAGGTGTTAATTAAGTCCCACCGTTTGTCTCATAAAGGAAAAGGCTTGTGTCGCAAATTTTTTCTGCTTTATAACGGTCCATATAGAGTTCGCAAAATTATACATGATAACACTGTTGAAGTAGAAACTCTTAAATCTCGACGCTCTAAGGGAATACATCACATATCTAACGTAAAAATTTTTGTGGAATGACATACTTGTGAGAAACCAACAGTTTACGTAAACATGGAGAGAGTACAAGGATACCGCGCTGTGTTTGGCGGCGGCACATACTCAAAGCAACAGTCAGTCTGCGCGCCGCACAAGGCAGTCGTTGACCGCAAACAATTACCTTCCTACGTCACGCGCCTACAGCTGATCGAGCGCTCAGTGCGAATGCACTGACAGACGTAAACAAATACACAGTCTAATTTCTCCGACTAAATTCTGTATAAAACTATAGTGATTTGGTAAATTATGTTATTAACGTTCAGTATTTTTCAGGATAAGGTTGTATAAAGTATTTAAGACCTTCAGGTAAATTCTGTGCGTGTCCGACGTTAAGACGACTTGCTTTGGAGCAAATTTTCAGGAAGAATGTCATTTCGAAGAAGAAAGTAATAGACAAAAAAAAGGTAACGGTTAATTGAGTTTATTTTTCAGGTAACATAATTCCACTTAGGTACGTACTTTAGACGTAATTTGCTGCTCGCGATTACGTGACTCATACTTTGTGCTAAATTTTATGTTCTATGAATTTACTTGTGAAGCGACTTGCTTGTGTACATTTACTGATTTTGACAATTATTGATTAATGAACAGTGTTATTACTTGTGTATATTATGCATCGCTTGGCTGCTATGCTTTTTCACTGATGTCATATTTTTTTTAATTATGTGCCTGCTGTGCTTATTTATTTAAATTATAATTGTCACCTGATTAATTGTGCTGATGTGGTTAGATATGTAAGTTATACTTTGTGATTTATCTGCTTGCGCCTTCATGTGTACTTATTAAGATTACATATGAACATTTATTTGCTTATGTCGATGTGATGCTAATGACCTGTTTATTGTGTAAGGCATGTTTGCTGCTGTGCGTATGGATTGCATATTTACACATTTCTGTTTTGTTGTCATAACTAATCTTCAATTTAGTATATAGAAATGCTGATATACTGTGTACGAACATAGAGTTTAGGTTACACTGTGGTATTAATTATAGATTGTTCGCTTGGCAGAGCCTCGTTGTAAGAATTGTGCTGCATCCACTTGTTGACATTCTGTTCTCTACTGGTATATTTACTCGCTATTGCATGTTTTGCTTACGCTCAGTGCCTTATATTTTTAAGATAAGAAAATGAACTGCAGTAATTCGACATAAACGACATTAGTACAAGAAACTTCATAGAAGTCACATGAGCTGGAGGTTTTATGGAAGCTGTATAAATTTATGCTAACAGGAAGGAAGCTAACGACATGACATACCAAAACTAGGTTTAGACCATTGACAGTATTACACTGCATTTTTCGTGAGCAATTGAAATAGGGAGTGACAATTGACACAAAAAATACTCCACATGTTTGCTTCTGCTATGATTCTTGAAGTGGTGTACACACTGTGAAATGTTATGATCATTCACACTCCGTAATCGTACTTAATTACTGAGAGTTATTCGAACTAAGGTCTGTTAGAGGTCATGTATGCATTTCTTTTATTTAATGATGGACAAGGAACCAAAATGTATCTTATAATTTATAATGAGTAGAAAATTTGGGTCAGATGGATTACACAGAGGTTGTGTGTGGACACTGTGTCTTCGGATTGTATGGGATGATGAATTGAAGTTGCACTTGTTCGAGGAGACTGACTAGAGGAAAGAGTTGTTATGGAAGTGAAATGATATTGGTGCTGAGGTTTATATGTATCGACGTATTATTGAGGTATTGAGATTAGGTGAAGTAGATGATTATTGGAGTTTTCGTGGACAAAATGTAAGATAAATGATATTGATGATCGACGTATTGAAAAGGTATTAGTGAAGTATTGAGATTAAGTTGATGATTATTGGAGTTTTGGTTGATAAGAGGTAAAGTAAATGAGGAGCATATTTTTTTTTTGTTGGTCCATATGGAACAAGGAGGATAAAGATGGCAGACTAGAACACTCAAGTAGAAGGAAGATTGTCTACACACACACTTTGTCAAAATCACTAAGCAGTATACACTTTTTTTTGAAGAGAGGAAGTATTTGCATATCTTGGCTCACTGACAGTTGTTCAGCAACAGTACAATTTGATCTGGCTTGGCAAACATTGGTCTTGACATGATGACTATGACGTTGACTTAACTATTATTGACTGTTATACATTGCTGCCACTACTACTTGATACACATGATGAACATTAAATTTTGACAGAATTGCATTTACACAGTTAACACTATTCAATTACACAGTAGCACTAATGTGGATGAAAGATGAGTGAGTGTGTTTTGTGTGTTTTCCTTTTATAATCCCAGAGAAGTGATCCCAACCTATCTCCTAAATATTATTTTATTTGTTGGTAGTGGCTTGCACTGACACCCATTAATATTATAGGTTAACTGTTATTGTGTACTGTAATAGTTAATGTGACAATTACCTGATATCATTTGTGTGTTTATTATGATTTGTATGTTTAGTGTAAGAGCATTGATAATAATTTGTTAAAGAAATTGTATGTGCATTCAAACTATTGTTAATGACTGAACTGTCTCAGTAGTTATGGTGAATTATGGACTGTTACTTGTATCTTTTCTACATGATTGGTGCCACTAGGACATGTTTAATTTCTGCTTATAAACTCTGATGAACAGTGTGATCAGTGACAGTGTATTTTATGGAACTGCTTCTACTGAGAAATGTGACTTGTTGCTGTGTGTACCTGCTCAACATTGCTGGGTACCACTGATGGACTGCTTCTACTGAAATGATGTTGCTTCTTGCTGTCTGCACCTGATCAACATTACTGGGTGCCACTGATGGTCTGCTTCTACTGAAATGGTGTTACCTGTTGGTGTCTGCACCTACTCAACATTGCTGGGTGCCACTGATGGACTGCTTCTACTGAAAAGATGTCACCTGTTGATGTCTGCACCTGCTCAACATTGCTGGGTGCCACTGATGGATTGCTTCTACTGAAATGAAGTCACCTGTTGCTGTGTGCACCTGATCAACATTGCTGGTGCCACTAATGGACTGCTTCTACTGAAATGGTGTTACTTGTTGGTGTCTGCACCTACTCAACAATGCTGGGTGCCGCTGATGGATTGCTTCTACTGAAATGAAGTCACCTGTTGCTGTGTGCACCTGATCAACATTGTGGGTGCCACTGATGGACTGCTTCTATTGAAAAAATGTTACTTGTTGGTTTTTGCACCTGTTGACCATTGCTGGGTGCTACTGCTGGAACTGTCAACTGCTTATTCTTGGGCTATGGAAAGCGTTTATGTGAATATTTGTATAAACTGATTTTTTGTGTATTACTGTTTGTGGAAAGTTATGAGACTCTTACCTGCACATATTCGTCATTGCTGACGCTATTGATTGAACTGTTTAACCACATAATACTTGTATAAACTGTTATGTAAAGTCACATGTATGAAAGAATTTGTATTGCTTACTGTATTCTATATAATAGGTTATTGAAAGGTCAGTGCAAAGCCAAAATTTTATCTAGTTATATGATATTTACATATTAATATTATCTTTTATTTTTGTCTGTATTTTTTTGACGAATTTGGTGGTATTTTCACCACCAATGCTGGCAAAAATACCATCAAATTCTAGCCGTGGAGGAAGGGCATATGAAAGGTGGCTACACTGAGCCACAGCGCCAGAGATCGCTAGAGAGCATTGTTCCGCCGCCTCCACGGGCTGTCATTATTGAGATGTGCTAGAGGTCACTGCTTGGGGAGAGCTCGTAGTAGTCAGTTCGTGTTGAGATGTGCTAGTAGGGAGTGCTTGCTGAGATGTGATACTGAAAAATTCTTGTTGAGATGTTGTAATAGCGAGTCGGTGTGGAGATATATTGTAATAATTTGAGTGCTTGTCATCAATATATGAAGGTAACGAAACTTGATTTATTTTTCATTATTTCCATGTTTTAAATAATGCGTCATTACAGGTTCAGTCAACAAAGCATCTGGCTTGTGTTCTTGGATTAGAGTGTAATTGTGGTTCTCTTGAGTAATTATGGTATTTTTATTTCCTTTAATTAATTCAGTATAAATGTTATTTAAAAATTCTTGTGTTGTTGAAGAAGAACCATGCCAGATGCGTACGTTGAGTCACACTCGCACACACAGAACAGTTACTCTTGTGCTTGTTGTTGCGTTGGTTTTATAGTTGCTGGGGACTTAATTAATTAATTGTGTTAATGAAAATTTCCATTTCATTCTTTGTTATTGTTCTAAGCAGTCAGATTGCGTAACAATAACAGTCAGGGCCAACCGTTACGAGACTTCGTAATCGGACAGACAGCTACTAAAGCAAAAAAAATTAAAATTATTTGCATTAATATTTTTATTAAGCCCCCATGCAAAATCTAAATTACCAAGCAATGCGACATTACAACTAATATGAGCCAATGTGCAGCAACAAGAAAAATAAATCAGAAGTAAAACTAGCTTAACAGAGTAATACAAAGTGAAATTTAGTAGCACTATGCCTGGCAAACAGCCGCAGCAAATGCAATAACTTATATCTAAACATGAGAAAGCTCAAGCAGAAAAAATATTACAGTAAAAATGACCATGTTTAATACCTATGTCACATCTTAACACTAGAGTGATGCATCACTGTAACTTGTTCTAGCAGACAAGTTACCAAGTCACTGACAAAAATTATGTATGCAATTCCTGTGAAGTGGAAATGTCTTTATGTGCTCCCTCATTTTTTTGGAGTACATTCATCATAAAGTTATTTTTTACTGGATCTGTAGGCATAAAATATTTATATTAGTACATCTATAAATTTTTATTTTAACCAATGCTGCAGTGCAGCTAGGAACTAGATATTAAATAAAATAGGCAAAGCAAGGCGTGAAACGTCATTCACTAGCCATATGGCATTTCATAATGCAGTAAACAATCTTTCAACTAGCAAGACAATAGACATGAAATGTTTCTCATCATTTCATTTCAGTAAATATCATAAATAAAGAACTCTACAGTGTAATCATCTTTTCAAGTTTGAGGGTGTCGTATTTACGATGTTTTCTACAAAGGAATGTCAATAGCGAGGATAATGGCCTTTTTTTTCTTCTCCACCTGTGCATCTGAAAGGCACACACTAATGGCTTTTTTCCAGGCGTCTGTCGCCCATCTGGGTGCCCATGACACATTACGTGAAGGTGGTCACTTAACTTTCTTACCGAAATATTTACGACAGCAGTTTCCGCTACAGTGACAGTCTCATATAAAAATATTTCACAGGTGAAGAATTTGCGTTACAAATCTGTAGCAACAAAATCCTATTGATATAACAGTGTCCAAATAATTTTCGTCGGCATTGTAATACATTCACGCATTTACATACATTTCATAACTCTTAAAGTACGATTCTTGGTTTCCAACAACCTTTTTCACAAACCAGAGTCCCTAACCACTACTCATTATTCCTTACCTTATTCGTCGACATTTCTTCAATATTTCATCATGACAGATACGTAGCATAATCAAATAACTCATATAGCATCAGCTTATTGATCATATACATACCGCAACAGCATAATACACATAGTCATCGTAATAATAACATCATAACACCTCAGTCAAATCTCAAAATCGTCGTAGCTTCCTCCAATAATTTCAAAACCAAAAAAAAAAAATCTCTGCTCATGTCAAAAGTGTTATCTGCCTCAAACGTACTTTAAAAATCGTGATCCCATACCAAATATATCATTCAAAACTCTCATAATATCACAATGGGTCTGAAAAAAAATATGAACAGTTCACAAAGTACAGACAAAATACAATTTCATAAGTGTGAAGTTATCCAACGGTGTAATTATGTAAACATCTGTCACTGCCGTAGTAAAAAAGTTTGTCTCTCTCAGTTAAATGATCAGATAGCTGTGTAATTATGTGTTAGAGAAATATGGTACCGATGTGTAAAGTTGTGTAAGCAAATACCATATTAGCTAGGGCTCCTTGTGCTTGCCAAACACATGATACACAAAGTAACTGTGTACCCCCCTGAGGAATAATGTAATTATACCCTCAGGTGCTACAGATTACAGCAATGGAATGAAATGTATCACAGAAAACTTTCTTTGTAATTCAAAAATCTTTAAAAATAAATGTTTTAAGTATAAAATTAATCACTCAAATACGTGTCCTGTAGCGCTAAATGTGCGTCTTGCTGTAAGATAATTCTGTGGAACTGTCGTAGTTATCGTCCTCTGTAAGCAAAGTTCTGCTGAAGTCAATGTACTTACCTCATCATAAACAAAAGTGAGATGCTTTGCGTATAGATATCTTAGTTATTACGCTTATTGCTGTGATGAAGAAAGTACTGAGCTGTAACATATTGTTGTGCTACGGAAAAGGCAGTCTCATTGTAGCTATACCACAAAAGTTACTACTAAAACATGTTTTACTTTCCAGAAGAATTCAGAAAAACTGTGCAGATATAAAACAGATACACCGCAAAAGCAGCATTGTAAATTGTCACTCATTAGTAGCGTCGTGACTGCTGCATTTTCTTTTACTGCTCAGCCTTTGAGAAAAACACTGCAGTTTTACTGTGATGAATGATCAGGACTGTCTTTATGGACTATGGGAAAATTTTAGCTTTTGACCAACATTGTATCAATAAGTGTGTGCATTTGATACCTTTGTTATTGTAATTATGAAAAATTTTATCAAATCATTATTGGCCACTGCCCAAAACAATTTGTAAAATTTTTTGTGGGGAGCATGGGGGCTATGTAAGTAGGCTGTTTAGGTTCTTATATTGGTAACGCCACCACCACGTAGCGCTCTGTATGAAAATCACTGGCTGTGCTGTGTGCAGTCTGTGGCTGGTTGGCATTGTTGTAATACTCGCCATTGTAGTGTTGGGCGGCTGGATGTGGGCAGCGCGTAGCGTTGCGCAGTTGGAGGTGAGCCGCCAGCAGTGGTGGATGTGGGGAGAGAAATGGCGGAGTTTTGAAATTTGTAAGACTGGATGTCATGAACTGCTATATATATTATGATTTTTCAACACTATTAAGGTAAATAACTTGTTTGTTCTCTATTAAAATCTTTCATTTGCTAACTATGCCTATCAGTAGGTAGTGCCTTCCGTAGTTTGAATCTTTTATTTAGCTGGCAGTAGTGGCGCTCGCTGTATTGCAGTAGTTCGAGTAACGAAGATTTTTGTGAGGTAAGTGATTTTTGAAAGGTATAGGTTAATGTTAGTCAGGGCCATTATTTTGTAGGGATTTTTGAAAGTCAGATTGCGTTGCGCTAAAAATATTGTGTGTCAGTTTAAGCACAGTCATGTACAATTGTTCAAAGGGGACGTTTCAGTACATTAGGAGCTACTGCTTGCTGATATTTATGAATCAACAAGCAGCTTATGCGTCCTGGAAACAGGAAGAGAATTTTTTCTGCTACAGCGTCAATAAAGATGTCCTTTTACATCTATCGAGTGTTAACATTTGGCGATAAGACTTGTCGATAGGCGCGAAGAGCACACGACACCCATAAGGGACTTTTTGGAACACAGTGGGTGGAAATACTTGCAAAACTGTACAATACTGGATAAAATCTAACTGTTTGGTGTGGCGATTGCACACTCTAACCTTGTACACCAGTAACCCAACCAGTTTGTAGCTGCAACACTTCTTTATTGATTACACATACACATGAATTCATCAGCAGTAATAATCAATTAACAACATGTGCATACCAAGGCCCTCTCCACAATTAGTATTTACAATATTAACGGTCACACTTGTGACCGTGGTCCCTTTACGTGCCGGTGACAACAACCAAAATAATAGATGAAATAGATAACCAAATATTTACAACGTCGGCTACCGCCTTTCTCACTCAATTGTACAGCCGCGCGGGATTAGCCAAGCGGTGTAGGCGCTGCAGTCATGGACTGTGCGGCTGGTCCCGGTGGAGGTTCGAGTCCTCCCTCGGGCATGGGTGTGTGTGTGTTTGTCCTTAGGATAATTTAGGTTAAATAGTGTGTAAGCTTAGGGACTGATGACCTTAGCAGTTAAGTCCTATAATATTTCACACACATTTTTTTTCAATTTTACACTTACTGAAAAGGTAAAATTAATTTGATGCTGTGTGACCTGAAGGGTACTATTAATTTTTCTGTTTACGCTTAGCATTCTACTACACTCAACGTCCGGAAGATTTTAAACTTTAAGCAAGCTTAAAGCAAAACGTCAATTTGATCAACATGTGGTGGACGCGAGCAAACGTTAATCTATTACGATTTCAAAGACACGATCCAAAGGTTGAACTTATACTCAACTTTGGGCAGTAGGAAATACTCTGCCTAAAACAAGCCCCTCGTTGAATGGAATAGAGAAATCGCGCGTTAAGGGGGTCCGGACGGCCCTGAGTTCAAATCCTGAGATTTCTGTCACACTGCAAGCTCGCAGGGCGAGGTTCGCTCGCGTCGACCACTATACACGTTTCTGAAAACAGGAAAACATGAGCGGCAGACACATTGTGGTATACACAAGTTACACAAATATATATATATATATATATATATATATATATATATATATATATATATATATATATATAGTAAAGCAATACCTTAATATAAACATATTACAAGTTAACCAATGAACAGAATTAAGGAGCTTAGTTTCCTTTGATCAAAAAAAAACTCTAAGAGGCGTGTTTTTTAAGTAAATACCGTTTTGAAATTAAAAACGGCGTGCTAAAATAATTTTATTTTTACATGAAAGCCTGTACGCACTGACGCCATTACAGTCTGATTCTTCCTTGTTTACGTTGTGTACTGAGTGTTTAAAATGCCTCCGATAATCGTGAGTTCTGCCGACTGTGAAGTACGGGCTGTTATAATATTTCTTGATGCTAAAGGCCTAAAAGCGATCGATATTCATCGTGAGATCTGTGCAGTTTACGGAGAAAACATTGTGAGTGATGGAATGGTAAGAAAGTGGGTGAGAGCATTTAAAGATGGCCGCACAGTATGCATGATGAACAACGGAGTGGGCGTCCTTCGGTCGTTAATGAAAGTTTGGTACAAGAAGTGGACAATAAGGTGAGAGAAAACAGACGCTTTACGATTTTCTCCTTGCGGGAAGACTTTCCTAATGTTTCTCGTAGTGTTTTGTACGGCACTGTGACCGAGCACTTGATTTACCGAAAATTCTGCGCACGTTGGGGACCGAAAATGTTGACGGATGTGCACAAAACCAAACGTTTAGACAGTGCATTGACTTTTCTTGAGAGGTACCAAAACGACGGTGATGATTTCTTAAGCAAAATGGTTACGGGCGATAAAACATGGGTGGCCTACGTCACACCAGAATAAAAGCCAGTCCATGGAAGTTGAGCAGGGGCATCGTTTTGCTGCAAGACAATGCCCGCCCGCATGTGGCGAATCAGACCAAAGATCTCATCACATCTTTTCGATGGGAAATTATGTAGTAAAGTAGATTAAGGTACAGGCTTTCATGTAAAAATAAAATTATTGAGATATCTTAGCACGTCTTTTTTTAAATTTCAAAACGGTACTTACTTAAAGAACACGCCTCGTAGATACTACGTGAAAAGATGTGACAGTCCACACCCAATGACTTAAGGTCCACCTTACAAGATAATCAGTCTTTGCTGAATGGCTGTCACCACATAAATCAAACTTACGGTACCTAACGTGACAATGAACCTTCAGATAGGTATTTGAAATTGCAATAAAAACTAATGTCACTTCAATAGGTCGCTAATGCAATAAGCACGGCCCCTATGGCCACAGACCAAAATACACACGGCCTCTATCCGACCATAAAACACAATGTGACCTATATTTATCATGGCCACTTGCCTTCCATACACACAAGAAATTATTAAGAAACAACAACTACCACTAACTGGTAAAACCAGAAAATTCTAAATCTATAACTAAATTAGGAAATGACCATTCAAGTGAACCAGCTACCTTCAGCGTGCCACTAAGCACCAAACTTACAAATGCCAGGCGCTATTTCATGACTGTTCCAGAACATAACCCGCCTCGCCACCACTGCAGTGAACGTTTTGCTGACCACTAGCACGAGCAACTGCAACAGTCAACAGTCCTTAAGTACACAATCATATTCACTATACAGGGTGGTCCACTGATCGTGACCGGGCCAAATATCTCACGAAATAAGCGCCAAACGAAAAAACTACGAAGAACGAAACTTGTCTAGCTTGAAGGGCGAAACCAGATGACGCTATGGTTGGCCCGCTAGATGGCGCTGCCATAGGTCAAACGGATATAAACTGCTTTTTTTTATAATAGTAACCCCCATTTTTTCTTACATATTCGTGTAGTACATAAAGAAATATGAATGTTTTAGTTGGACCACTTTTTTCGCTTTGTGACAGATAGCGCTGTAATAGTCACAAACATATGGCTCACGATTTTAGACTGACAGTTGGTAACAGGTAGGTTTTTTAAATTAAAATACAGAACGTAGGTATTTTTGAACATTTTATTTCGGTTGTACCAATGTGATACATGTACCTTCGTGAATTTATCATTTCTGAGAACGCATGCTGTTACAGCGTGATTACCTGTAAATACTACATTAATGCAATAAATGCTCGAAATGATGTCCGTCAACCTCAATGCATTTGGCAATACGTGTAACGACATTCTTCTCAACAGCGAGTAGTTCGCCTTCCGCATTGACAATGCGCTGACGCATGTTGCCAGGCGTTGTCGGTGGATCACAATAGCAAATATACTTCAACTTTCCCCACAGAAAGAAATCCGGGGACGTCAGATCCGGTGAACGTGCGGGCCATGGTGTGGTGCTTCGACGACCAATCCACCTGTCATGAAATATGCTATTCAATACCGCTTCAATCGCACGCGAGCTATGTGCCGGACATCCATCATGTTGGAAGTACATCGCCATTCTGTCATGCAGTGAAACATCTTGTAGTAACATCAGTAGAACAATACGTAGGAAATCAGCATACATTGCACCATTTAGATTGCCATCGATTAAATGGGGGTCAATTATCCTTCCTCCCATAATGCCGCACCATACATTAACCCGGCAAGGTCGCTGATGTTCCACTTGTCGCAGCCATCGTGGATTTTCCGTTGCCCAATAGTGCATATTATGCCGGTTTACGTTACCGCTGTTGGTGAATGACCCTCCGTCGCTAAATAGAAAACGTGCAAAAAATCTGTCATCGTCCCGTAATCTCTCTTGCGCCCAGTGGCAGAAATGTACACGACGTTCAAAGTCGTCGCCATGCAATCCCTGGTGCATAGAAATATGGTACGGATGCAATCGATGTTTTTGAAATTCCCGATTCTCGCGCAATTTGTCTGCTACTGACGTGCGGATTAGCCGCGACAGCAGCTAAAACACCTACTTGGGCATCATCATTTGCTGCAGGTCGTGGTTGACGTTTCACATGTGGCTGAACAATTCCTGTTTCCTTAAATAACGTAACTATCCGGCGAACGGTCCGGACACTTGGATGATGTCGTCCAGGATACCGAGCAGCATACATAGCACACGCCCATTGGGCATTTTGATCACAATAGTCATACATCAACCCGATATCGACCTTTTCCGCAATTGGTAAACGGTCCATTTTAACACGGGTAATGGATCACGAAGCAAATACCGTCCGCACTGGGGGAATGTTACGTGATACCACGTACTTATACGTTTGCGATTATTACAGCGCCATCTATCACAAAGCGAAAAAAATGGTCCAACTAAAACATTTATATTTCTTTACGTACTACACGAATATGTAATAAAAATGGGGGGTTCCTATTTTAAAAAAAGCAGTTGATATCCGTTTGGCTTATGGCAGCGCCATCTAGCGGGCCAACGATAGCGCCATGTGGTTTCCCCCTTCAAGCTAGACGAGTTTCGTTCTTCGTAATTTTTTCGTTTGATGCTTATTTCGTGAGCTATTTGGTCCGGTCACTATTAATGGACCATACTGTATATAGAAGGAGGAACCCACCACGAAAGCTTGGCGATTAATTTTTTCTTCTTCATGTGAAATTCACACGCCATCTATCCACATAGCTCTCGAGGTATTAGCAAATACTGGTCGCCAGTGGCCAGCCGTGTCAATAGAACTTTAATGCTTTCCGGCAGTGGCCCACGCTTCTTCGTTGCTCCAACTCAACTGGTCCTCACGGCATACGGCCGTGCCACGTGACATGGAGTCGCCAACTCCCCACAACGACAACATCGAAAGCACGTCACGTCCCAGACTGACTCGGCTCATGCGCGGACCCACTCTCCTCGACTTGCACACGCGCGCGACTATAAATAGCCTGCATCAAAGACGCAAAGAGAGCAAGGCACAGGGACAACGATCAAAGATGGAAGTAAGAATCGATATCACCTGGCGCCAGAAACCCACCGGCTCACTGTTGATGAGTAACTGATTGGTTTTGGAGGTCGCTGTCTATTCAAACAATGTATTCCAAGCAAGCCCGCCAAGTATGAGATAAATATATGTTCACCTGCTCTAAACATGCAATTCTACGCAGGAAAACCGCTGGCGCAGCAAGTGGGAAAAACGAAGTTTTTTTTGTTGTCATGGATCTAACATATGAGCTAACAGAACAGAATGTTACGTGTGATAATTTTTTTACATCTTATATGTTGAGCCAAGCACTTGTCAGAAGAAAGTATACAGCATTTGAGACAGTTGAAAATTAAAAAAAAGTAAAACTGCCTAAGTTGTCATGTGAGAACGTCGACTGCTCAGATCCTACAATACAAAGAAAAATAAGAACGTTATACTGACGCGCACAATGCATAATACTAAGGAAATCAGCAGCGGAGAAGATAAAAAGTCAAAAATGATATTTGACTACAATGCCACTAAAGGTTCAATACACATGCCCGACTAGCCTACTGCAACGTAAACGAGAAAGAGATAATGCAGTCGTTACCCTGTAATTGTATTCTACAGTACAATTGACATTACTAGCCACAGTTCTTTTGTACTGTGGAAAGAAATCAATCCAGAGTGGAAAAGAAATATTCTTCTCAAAAGAAGAATATTCCTCGATGAACTAGGAATACTTATTGTGTTCCGTACATTGAAGTCAGGAAACGGTTTCCATGAAATACAATATTCATTGCTATTGTCAGAAACATCCAAAACACAGGACCAATCTATATCAGTATAAAATACAACAATGAATATAAAAATGTAGAATACTTATCTTCTGAACATGTCTGCTAATATTCCATTAACACAGTCTCCTAGAGTTTTGCCCATTATTATAACCCGAAGTGCCAAAAGTGTATATTACTTTCAAGGAAAACAGCAGGGTTAAGGTTACCATTAACAGTGTCACACGTCCTCACTTCCGTGTGGGGAAGTTTGAAATCAAATCCAAGTACTTGGCGAAGAATTGGTAAACATAAAATGTACTCCACTATTTTTCCTCGGCTTGCCGGTGGAATATTGGCGGACCCATGTTTCCCCGCACTGGCATTCGAAATGTCTGCCTCCTAGTCTACAGCCTCCGGACGAGAGTCCTTCAGTGTGCTCCCTTGGCTACCGCTCGATGCTCTGCAGAGTAAAAGTAGAAACGTGCAGTGAACAACGTTTTGTGAGCTGACGATGACATAATAAAGGCCTTACCCCAGAGCGCGGTGCATCCGTCCGTGACGCCTGAGTGGCCCGCTTGCCCCACGTGTCTACCCGCACCACCCACACGTGGGCGTGGCGGCCGGCGGCGCTCTCCACACGCGACCAGCTGGCACCGCGGCTCGCGTGGCAGTCGCCACGTTCACGTTCATTTACTGTGGGCAGTGAGCGCCCGCATAGTTGCAGCTCCCGGAGGGGGTGCTCACGTCCGATGCACCACATTGTTGGTGGTCGCAAGTAAATCCGACATCCCCCACAAACAGTCAAGTCAGACCCTCAGGTTGGGGTACTGGCAGTTCATCAGCAGGCGTCGTCCTCCCTTGCCTCCGATAGCAGTCTTCTTAACGATTGAACATCAGAGAATGCTTCGTATAACAAAACTAGCAGTACGATTACTTCCAGAAGCAATTAAAAAGATAGTTCCATAAGTTAGGAAATGTATGCAATGTGTCCTATTTACCTTGACCACCCAAAATAACTTCACGTCAAACTTACAGGTAAATAGGCCGTGGCCGATGTATGAAACTTTCTCCTAACGCTTCTTCCCGACTGTGGGAGACATCTTCGGAGGTAAAGCGACGAACTGCAGCCAGAACTCGAAGGAGCTCTACCTCTGAAGAAGTCTTCCGCAGTCGGAGATGAAACGTTACGAGAAAGTCTTATACATCGACCACGGCCGTTTAACCCGTAAGTTTCAAGTGAACTTAGTACTGGCAGTGTATGATCATCGAAAATACACTCATGCTCATAAATTAAGGATAATTGCAGAACGTGGTGCCACACGACATGGCACTACACAAAACTGGCGCTAATAGCATAGGCACATAGTGAACACACACGACACAGATCTGTAAGTCCACGGTATTGGTCATAAGTTGAGAAAACCGTCCCGAAACACATGTGCTACAAAACGCCACTGTTTCCTGCGCATGTACCCCGACATCAATATGGTATATGATCACCGTGCACACGTACACAGGCCGCACAAATGGTTGGCATACTCTGGATCACGTGGTCGAGCAGCTGCTGGGATATAGCCTCCCATTCTTGCACCACTGCCTGTCGGAGCTCCTGAAGTGTCGTAGAGGTTTGAAGACGTGCAGCGATACTTCGACCGAGGCATTCCAGACGTGTTCGATGGGCTTTAGGTCTGGAGAACAGGCAGGCCACTCCATTCGCCTGATATCTTCTGCTTCAAGGTACTCCTCCACGATAGCAGCTCGGTGGGGCCGTGCACTATCACCCGTCAGGAGGAAGGTGGGACCCACTGCACCCCTGAAAAGGCGGTCGTACTGGTGCTAAATGACGTCCCAATACACCTGACGTGTTACAGTTCCTCTGTCAAAGATATGCAGGGGTGTAAGTGCACCAATCAGAATCCCACCTCACACCATCAAACCACGATTTCCATACAGATCCCTTTGAAGGACATTAAGGGGTTGGTATCTGGTTCCATGTTCACGCCAGATAAAAACCTGGCGAGAACCACTGTTTAGACTATACCTGGACTCGTCCGTGAACATAACCTCGGACCACTGTTCCAATGACCATGAACTTTCTTAACACCAGGTTTTAAGGGCTCTCCTGTGACCAGGGATCAGTGGAATGCACCTTGAGGTCTCCAGGCGAATAAACCATGACTGTTCAGTCGTCTGTAGACTGTGTGTCTGGAGACAACTGTTCCAGTGGCTGCGGTAAGGTCCCGAGCAAGTCTACCTGCAGTACTCCGTGGCCGTCTGTGGGCACTGATGGTGAGATATCGGTCATCTTGTGGTATTTTACACTGTGGACGTCCCGAACTGTAGCGCCTGGTCACGTTTCCTGTCTGCTAGAATCGTTGCCACATTCTTGACATCACACTTTGAGGCACCCGGAGGGCCCGTGCTACTGCCTGCTGTGTTTGACCAGCCTCCAGTCGCCCTAGTATTCTACCCCTCATAACGTCATCATTATGTTTTCTTTGAGCCATTCTCAACACACAGTCACCATTAACATGTCTGAAAACGTCTGCATACTTAGTCGCTGCACCGTATTGTACTGTATTGTATGTTAACCGGGGACCTAGAAACGATGGAGAGGCCCAGTCCCCGCCGTAGCCGCAGTGGTCCACAGCCCCACGACGACTACCGCAGTCCACGTCACCCCTCCGCTGCCCCACACCGAACCCAGGGTTATTGTGCGGTTTGGCCCCCGGTGGACCCCCCAGGGAACGTCTCACACCAGACGAGTGTAACCCCTATGTTTGCGTGGTAGAGTAATTGTGGTGTACGCGTACGTGGAGAAGTGTGCGGAGCAATCGCCGACATAGCGTAACTGAGGCGGAATAAGGGGAACCAGCCCGCATTCGCCGAGGCAGATGGAAAACCGCCTAAAAACCATCCACAGACTGGCCGGTTCACCGGACCTCGAAATAAATCCGCCGGGCGGATTCGTGCCGGGGACCAGTCGCTCCTTCCCTCCCGGAAAGCCGAGCGTTAGACCGCTAGGCCAACCGGACGGGCTCGCTGCACCGTACTATGACATGCACCAACACACCTATGCGTATGTGGACTGCTGCAAGCGCCAACGTGCGACGACCGCAGGTCAAATGCACCGCATGGTCATACCCCGAGGTGATTTAAACCCGCAAACCGCCCACCAGAGCGTTGTTTCACCATGTATCAGCATTATCCTTAATTTATGAGCATGAGTGTAACTTTGTCCATATATATATATATATATATATATATATATATATATATATATATATATATATATATATATATATATATATGAAGTAAATGTTGTTTAGCTACCAGGGAAACATTAACCAGCATGATTCCTTTGTTGTAACTTCGTTCGTTGTGAAGGTATGAACAGCAGTTCTCAGATAGTTTACATCTACATCTACTTCTACATTCACATGCATACCGCGCAAGTCACAGTATGGTACGTTTCGGAGAGTACACTGTGCCACTACTAATCAATTTCCTGTTCCACTCACAATTAGAGCGAGGTAAAAGCTACTGCCTGTATAACTCCGTACGAGTCCTAATCTTTTTAATCTTATCTTCGTACTCCTAGCGCGAAATATACGTTGACGGCAGTAGAAGCTTTCTGCTGTCAGTTTCAAATGCCGATTCTCTAAATTTTCTCAGTAGTGCCTCGCGAAAGAACGTCACGTTCGTTCCAGTGACTCCCATTTGAGTTTCAGAAGCATCTCCTCAATGCTTGGGTGTTTTCCGAACCCACTGGAACAAATCCAGCAGCCCGCATCTGAATTCAATCTGTGCCTTCCTCTACTCCGACCGGGTGCGGATCCCAAACACTGGAACAGTCCTCAGGAATAGGTCGCACGAACAGATGAACCACACTTTGCTAGAATTCTCCCAAGAAGCTGAAGTCAACCATTCGCCTTTCCTACCACAATCCTCGTCAAATGCTCTTTCCATTTTATACGGCTTTGCAACGTTACGCCCAGCTACTTAAACGACGTGACTGTGTGAAGCAGGACACTGCTAATGCTGCATTCGACCGTTACTGGTTTGATTTTCCTACTCATCTGCATTAACTTACATGTGTCAACATTTAGAGCTAGCTGCCTTTGAGCACTCCAACTTCTGACGATTCCCTTGACAACATATGGGCTTGTCTTACTTAAGTAGTCTTCGAACCTATTCAGTATGGTTGCTCCTTCGATAAAAGTCGGCAGTGTGACATCGTATCAAATGCTTTACGGAAATCTAGGAATATGGAATCCGCCTGTTGCCCTTCAACTATAGCTCGTAGGGTATCATTTGAGAAAAGGGAAAGCTGGATTTCGGACGTGTGATGCTTTCTAAACAGTGCCGATTTATTGACAGAGGCTTTTCCCTCTCAAGGAAATTTATTGCATTCGAACTGAGAATATGTTCAAGGATTCTGCAGCAAACGAGCTGTTAGCGATATTGATCTGTATTTTTGCGGGTCCGTTCTTTTATCCTTCTGCGCTTTTTCCAGTGCCTTGGGACTTAGCGCTGGGGGAGGGATTCGCGATAAATGCAAACTAAATAAAGGGTCATTGCTGTAGAATCATTTGGATTCATTTCGGACCTGGCGGCTTAATTGCTTTCAACTCTTTCAGTTCTTTCTCTACGCCTGGTATGCTTAT
This sequence comes from Schistocerca nitens, assembly GCF_023898315.1. Classification (NCBI taxonomy): domain Eukaryota; kingdom Metazoa; phylum Arthropoda; class Insecta; order Orthoptera; family Acrididae; genus Schistocerca; species Schistocerca nitens. Next base: position 288,470,978 of record NC_064620.1, read on the forward strand.
TACTATGCCCTCCAAACGGGATTCTGTGCTATGGTGAAACGACGGTATGTTTGTACGATTCTCCCGCGAGAACGATTTCTTAAATTCGAAATTTAAAACTGTGTAATTTTTTCTATCGTCCATTGCCACATCAGACTGGTCAACGAGTGACTGGATTGAAGCCTTCAACCCACTTAGGGATTTTACGTAGGACCAGAATTTCCTTGTGTTGTCGGCAAGATCTTTTGCTGAGGTATGAAGGTGATAGCTGTAATCTCAGCATATCGACCTCTTTACAGACACATGAACTGCTGTTTACTTTTGCCTGTCAACATTTGTGCGTTTTGTTTTGAACCGAGAGTTCAACAGCCACTCCTTCCTCAGCAAATTCTCAGTTTCGCTGTTAATCCGCTTACTCGGCACGTTCGATTTACAATTCGTCATTATCATACCCATCTTTGGTTTAGGCATCCTTGCCTCTTCCAGTTTCAAGTAGACTGAAACTGATCTTTCCATCTCTTCTTAGGAAGCCCGACGTATCGTTTCCTTCTTTCTATTTTGATTTAGGTATTCGTTCTTCTGCCATCATTTGAATGTTCTCATGTCGTTTTTTCTGTACTCTACTTCTATGAAATATGTTTTCGACGCCCAGTTCATTTCTAATTTCACTATTCTTCTTTCGTTCTATACGTCTCTAAAAACCTAATGGTCTCAGGAGTCTCATCTCTGTTGCTTCAATCCTCTTCCAGTGACTGGTGATTAGAGCGCAAGTCTCTGACCCATATAATTGAAGAGATCCTGCCATCACATTACAGAATTTTAGTACTGACTCTTTCCTAACATTTTAGCGGAGAGTGCTGTTTATAGTACCTACCAACTGTTGAAATTTTTTGAACTTGAATTCTTGATCAGTGGATGCTATGTATATGAGATCTCGCATCCTTGATATTTGAAAGCATCTATTTGAAAGTATCTATTGAAAGCATCAGTTATTATTCTTGCTCTTAAATGCTCCTTGTCATGGAATACCTTTATCTTAGTTTTATCTCTAGATATTTGTCATATTATAATCACTTGCTATCTTTTGCAAGGACCAAATTACTCTCTGTAATTTATCTTCAGAGTCATTCAAATCAAATGGTTCTGAGCACTATGGGACTTAACATCTGTGGTCATCAGTCCCCTAGAACTTAGAACTACTTAACCTAACTAACCTAAGGACATCACACACATCCATGCCCGAGGCAGGATTCGAACCTGCGACCGTAGCAGTCGCGCGGCTCCGGACTGCGCGCCTAGAACCGCTAGACCACCGCGGCCGGCCTCAGAGTCATTCACTTATGCAGTAATCTATATTTTGTATTCGATAATCCACTTCTTCTCAAGACGTGTTCAAAAGCGTATCATAGCGCGCAATTGACATAAACTTGGCGTTACTGAAAACTGACTTAGGCTCCCCTGTACTAGCACCATTTGCTGGAATTGACAGTAAATGGAAACACGAGGAAAATGCACACCATTCATTTAGTCTATGTTTTCTGTTGAAGGTTTGTCTGAGTAAAATGATTACCAATGGAGAGAAGATAAAACCTTTACTGTACCCAACACATTGTTTATAAGAACTGCAGTACTACATTACTTACTGTACGTATCCTTATTTTAAATAAGGAAACAATGTTGCAATTAGTTACCTGCTAAGTTTCATTCTCCTTATATGAGAAGGTTTTCAACCGTGTCCTCGTTGGATTACATTGCACTCACACAAACCTTCAGTTGAAGACAAATGGCTGAAGTACCGGTGTGTATCCTCCTCGTGTTTCCATTTGATTACTGTCAACTAAAGTGCGGACGAGTTACGTTAGTCGAGGTGCCACCGCTTTAAGCCAGTTTTGTGCTGCGTTTTCGATAACATTATGTTTGCGTGAATGACGCTCCATGCAGTGAACTGTCATCTGGGCAAAAGCTGTTCAGAAAATTTCGAGAAGTTCTTGGCCGATGTACTTCAAATTCTTACACGACCCTCCACTGAACATTTGGATAGACGTAGGCTGAACATTTTAATATATATATATATATATATATATATATATATATATATATATATATATATATATATATATACGTGACATATAAAGGTGAAATATTGTTACCAAAAATCTCGAAAAGTTCTTGAGCGGTTTACTTCAAATTTTTGTACGATTAATAAACATTCAGACGGATACATGCTATACAGAGGCCAAGAAACTGTCTGTCGCAGTGTTGGTTATGATGCGAAGTAACTTTTAAGAAAAAAATTCGATGCGTTGCGCCGTTGCTAGTTAATTAGCACAGAAACCGGCCAGACAGGCCTTCAGGTAGAATTACTGTCGGTTGTTCCCTTGGTGTAGGTGACGGCGCAGGGACTGCTCAGCCTCTGGCTCGTGTTCGACCCCCACTACCGTCTCATGTTATAGCTCCCTTGTTCCGGTTTTACAAAGCCAAGCAAAGAGCTCGCTCAGCGACACCGTCTCTGACGCGCGACTTGAAGTTCATTGCTAAATAGCTAACTCATTGTTGTTGTTGTTGTGGTCTTCAGTCCTGAGACTGGTTTGATGCAGCTCTCCATGCTACTCTATCCTGTGCAAGCTTCTTCATCTCCCAGTACCTACTGCAACCTACATCCTTCTGAATCTGCTTAGTGTATTCATCTCTTGGTCTCCCTCTACGATTTTTACCCTCCACGCTGCCCTCCAATGCTAAATTTGTGATCCCTTGATGCCTCACAACATGTCCTACCAACCGGTCCCTTCTTCTTGTCAAGTTGTGCCACAAACTTCTCTTCTCCCCAACCCTATTCAATACCTCCTCATTAGTTACGTGATCTACCCACCTTATCTTCAGCATTCTTCTGTAGCACCACATTTCGAAAGCTTCTATTCTCTTCTTGTCCAAACTGGTTATCGTCCATGTTTCACTTCCATACATGGCTACACTCCATACAAATACTTTCAGAAACGACTTCCTGACACTTAAATCTATACTCGATGTTAACAAATTTCTCTTCTTCAGAAACGATTTCCTTGCCATTGCCAGTCTACATTTTATATCCTCTCCACTTCGACCATCATCAGTTATTTTGCTCCCCAAGTAGCAAACCTCCTTTACTACTTTAAGTGTCTCATTTCCTAATCTAATCCCCTCAGGTGGCATGGAGAGCTGCATCAAACCAGTCTCAGGACTGAAGACCACAACAACAACAACAACAACAATCCCCTCAGCATCACCCGATTTAATCTGACTACATTCCATTATCCTCGTTTTGCTTTTGTTGATGTCCATCTTATATCCTCCTTTCAAGACACTGTCCATTCCGTTCAACTGCTCTTCCAAGTCCTTTGCTGTCTCTGATGGAATTACAATGTCATCGCCGAATCTCAAAGTTTTTACTTCTTCTCCATGAATTTTAATACCTACTCCGAATTTTTCTTTTGTTTACTTTACTGCTTGCTCAATATACAGATTGAATAACATCGGGGAGAGGCTACAACCCTATCTCACTCCTTTCCCAACCACTGCTTCCCTTCCATGCCCCTCGACTCTTATAACTGCCATCTGATTTCTGTACAAATTGTAAATAGACTTTCGCTCCCTGTATTTTACCCCTGCCACCTTCAGAATTTGAAAGAGAGTATTCCAGTTAACGTTGTCAAAAGCTTTCTCTAAGTCTACAAATGCTAGAAACGTAGGTTTGCCTTTTCTTAATCTTTCTTCTAAGATAAGTCGTAAGGTTAGTATTGCCTCACGTGTTCCAACATTTCTACGGAATCCAAACTGATCTTCCCCGAGGTCCGCTTCTACCAGTTTTTCCGTTCGTCTGTAAAGAATTCGCGTTAGTATTTTGCAGCTGTGACTTATTAAACTGATTGTTCGGTAATTTTCACATCTGTCAACACCTGCTTTCTTTGGGATTGGAATTGTTATATTCTTCTTGAAGCCTGTGGGTATTTCGCCTGTCTCATACATCTTGCTCACCAGATGGTAGCGTTTTGTCGTGACTGGCTCTCCCAAGGCCATCAGTAGTTCTAATGGAATGTTGTCTACTCCCGGGGCCTTGTTTCGACTCAGGTCTTTCAGTGCTCTGTCAAACTCTTCACGCAGTATCTTATCTCCCATTTCATCTTCATCTACATCCTCTTCCATTTCCATAATATTGTCCTCAAGTACATCGCCCTTGTATAAACGCTCTATATACTCCTTCCACCTTTCTGCCTTCCCTTCTTTGCTGAGAACTGGGTTTCCATCTGAGCTCTTGATATTCATACAAGTGGTTCTCTTCTCTCCAAAGGTCTCTTTAATTTTCCTGTAGGCAGTATCTATCTTACCCCTTGTGAGACAAGCCTCTACATCCTTACATTTGTCGTCTAGCCATCCCTGCTTAGCCATTTTGCACTTCCTGTCGATCTCATTTTTGAGACGTTTGTATTCCTTTTTGCCTGCTTCATTTACTGCATTTTTATATTTTCTCCTTTCATCAAGTAAATTCAATATTTCTTCTGTTACCCAAGGATTTCTATTAGCCCTCGTCTTTTTACCTACTTGATCCTCTGCTGCCTTCACTACTTCGTCCCTCAGAGCTACCCATTCTTCTTCTACTGTATTTCTTTCCCCCATTCCTGTCAATTGTTCCCTTATGCTCTCCCTGAAACTCTCTACAACCTCTGGTTCTTTCAGTTTATCCAGGTCCCATCTCCTTAAATTCCCACCTTTTTGCAGTTTCTTCAGTTTCAATCTGCAGTTCATAACCAATAGATTGTGGTCAGAATCCACATCTGCCCCTGGAAATGTCTTACAATTTAAAACCTGGTTCCTAAATCTCTGTCTTACCATTATATAATCTATCTGATACCTTTTAGTATCTCCAGGATTCTTCCAGGTATACAACCTTCTTTTATGATTCTTGAACCAAGTGTTAGCTATGATTAAGTTATGCTCTGTGCAAAATTCTACAAGCCGGCTTCCTCTTTCATTTCTTCCTCACTATTCATATTCACCTACTATGTTTCCTTCTCTCCCTTTTCCTACTGACGAATTCCAACCACCCATGACTATTAAATTTTCGTCTCCCTTCACTACCTGAATAATTTCTTTTATCTCGTCATACATTTCATCAATTTCTTCATCATCTGCAGAGCTAGTTGGCATATAAACTTGTACTACTATAGTAGGCATGGGCTTTGTGTCTATCTTGGCCACAATAATGCGTTCACTATGCTGTTTGTAGTAGCTAACCCGCACTCCTATTTTTTTATTCATTATTAAAGCTACTCCTGCATTACCCCTATTTGATTTTGTATTTATAACCCTGTAATCACCTGACCAAAAGTCTTGTTCCTCCTGCCACCGAACTTCACTAATTCCCACTATATCTAACTTTAACCTATCCATTTCCCTTTTTAAATTTTCTAACCTATCTGCCCGATTAAGGGATCTGACATTCCACGCTCCGATCCGTAGAATGCCAGTTTTCTTTCTCCTGATAACGACGTCCTCTTGAATAGTCCCCGCCCGTAGATCCGAATGGGGGACTATTCTACCTCCGGAATATTTTACCCAAGAGGACGTCATGATCATTTAATCATACAGTAAAGCTGCATGTTCTCGGGAAAAATTACGGCTGTAGTCTCCCCTTGCTTTCAGCCGTTCGCAGTACCAGCACAGCAAGGCCGTTTTGGTTAATGTTACAAGGCCAGATCAGTCAATCATCCAGACTGTTGCCCCTGCAACTACTGAAAAGGCTGCTGCCCCTCTTCAGGAACCACATGTTTGTCTGGCCTCTCAACAGATACCCCTCCGTTGTGGTTGCACCTACGGTACGGCCATCTGTATCGCTGAGGCACGCAAGCCTCCCCACCGACGGCAAGGTCCATGGTTCATGGGGGGGGAGCTAACTCATAGGTAGCAGAAATCATCGAAATTTTTTTATCATAATTATCATTTATTAGCTCAAACTACCTTTACAAACTTGGCAGCGAGCGTACTCTGCCTTACTAGTACAAGCTATTCGTATTGTTCCCGATCATCCTGAACGTTTCTTTAAAAGTATTATGTACAGCTTTACTGTTAAAATCTACTGCGAGAAAGCAAATGCTGTGCGTTGTTGTGAAAACGTGCGGTTTTATTTTCTTTCTAGCAGTCACTGTAATGGCAGAGCATGCAGACCATTAGATAAATTGTTGCACCCACATACTAGAGACGGCGTAAGAAGCACCTGACAGCTCGCATCCTGTTGCCAGCTTTCAGTTACCATGGGCTAACGACTGCAGGCGAAAACGGCAGCCGTCTATAGAGCTGTGACAACGCTGAAGCGCGCCATAGGAATGATTACAAAATCGCGTTACCTCATTGATCGAGGTAGGCTCGTGAAGCTGTCGCTCCTAGCCCACTTCAACTGTCAGGGATCTACTTACGCCGACTCAGTTACACATTCTTTCTTAATGTATATAATTTCAAAGAAAAATTGTATATACAACAAGTACTGTTTTGTTTTCTACCTCGCCGTCCGTTTTGCAGAAAACAGGAAAGTTGTATTTACGGCTTATCGTTTTATGACTGGAATACCACTACAGAATCTGAGTAGTCTGCAACTTTGTATCCTACCTATTCGCTGATTAAAAGTATACGAAATATTGTCGTTGTCTAGAGAGGCCTCTCTCATACATCGCATACCGATGACCGCAAGCCATTTACCAATTAATCTTAAGCAACTTCAGTTCAGAATCAAAGTTACGTTTGCAATAACAATAAACCAGGCTCAAGATCAGGGACATAGGTAGGAATTCTGAGAGGGGCGGGGGTGTGAAAATGGGCATGGAGACGGGGGGGGGGGGTGCACGAGATGGACAGAGAGTTGGAAGGAGAAGGAAATGGACAAAAAGAGGGGGAGGGAGATGGGCAGAAAGAAGAGGGGAGATATTTTAAGATGTATATCCAGTTCTCATACATTTTCAGAAATTGCGAAGCACTTTCGGGTTCCTCCAAATTAAGTGGTCAGTGCGCCAAAGGATGGGGCCCCTCCACGCCCACACCAACGTGGTGACCAAACCAAAGGTTCTACTGTCACCTCCGTATAACATGTTAGTTTTTGAATCAGGAGTCACAGGATGCGGGCTGTGACGTTATCCATGCGTCTTTGTAAGATTACTCATTAACATGGTCCATCAGGAGATAGAACGTGGACGAAAGCGATCGAAGGGTAGCGGTTGTAAGGGCAGAGGAAAAAAAGTGCCAAGGCAAGCGCCAAGGGGAAAAAAACCTCTGCGACAGTAGGACGGGTAGTAAAGGCAGTAGCGGCTTGCTGTCTGCGACAGTGCATGCAAGGGGTGGTTATGTTAGTGCGAGGTACCCTGCATCGTTACCTTTGTCGTTGCTGGAGCTCGTTGCGGGGCTTGCTGCAGTTGCTGCATCCCTTTAACAGTTCAAGGTCGTCATGCATTAGAGGGCGATCGGTCATAGATCGGCACACAGTGTAGGGGGTGTGTTTGGCTGGTTTGCGTGCTGTGTACAGTACGGTTTCCCTGCGGTTGCCTGTTTTTCGGCGGGTCGAGCATCTGGAGTTACCAGTAGTAGCTGTGTTGCAGGGGCTCGCCAGTACTGTCGTGTTAGCGTGCTACGGACCATAGATGTTTAGTTCCTTGCCAATAGTGTCTTGGTCTATTATGTTTCCATCTATGGTTGTGGTCGTAGTTCCCCAGAGAAAGGATAAACGGGTTGCGCGAGTGTCTTGTGTTATTGTACAGCCGTGTGGAGAGTTTATGGAATACCTGCAAGATGGTACCTAGCCGATATTCCCGGTGAAGGTCCGCAGTGCGTGTGTAGCGCGGAGAGTTGCTTATGATTCTGAGTACTTTGTTCTGTATGAGCTGCAGACGGCGCAGGCGTGTGGGCGCAACGTATCCCCAGACAGGGGCTGCGTATATCATCAGGGGTCGAATAAGTGTCATGTACATGGACCTAGACACCCTCCTATTCAGTGTGATACGCCTGTTAAGCATAGGGTAGAGTTGCTTGAGCCTCGCGTTAGCATTGTTGGTCACGTGTTGAATGTGGTCCCCCCCCCCCCCCCCCCAGAGAAGTTTCCGGTCCAGCCAGACACCGAGGTATTTGACCTTGTCGCGGAAACGTATTGGTAGTGCATGTAGTGTTATTGGGTTGCAGTGCTGATGTTTGCGCAGTAGTTTCGGTCTTCTAGTGAACAGAACGGCTTCGCACTTGTCGACGTTTACTCTAACACGCCATTTCACCAGTCAACAGCCAAGGCTCTGCCGCTCTGAGTGCAGTCTGTAGTCGTGAGTTAATGTTAGACGGCTTCCAATCTTGCGCAAGGATGGCAGTGTCATCTGCGTAGATTGCCACCATCGTGTTGTGTGTAGCTGGGAGGTCGTTAATGTACAGATTAAACAGTAAGGGCCCTAGGATGCTTCCTTGAGGTACTCCTGCCTGGATACCATGTCGTGTCGATTGTTCCGCCCTGCACGTCGGTGTTGAAACTCCTGTCCGTGAGATAAGAGTGTATGAGACATACGAGCCCGTCGGGGAACCCTGCGTTGCTGAGTTTGCGTATTAGGCCGTTGTGCCATAGACGATCGAAAGCCTTTTCGATGTCCAGGAACACCGCCCCAGTTGCTTTGTTTGTGTTGTACCCGTGTGTTATGTATTCAACGACGCGGAGGAGTTGTTGTGTTGTTGAGTAGTGATTCCTGAAACCGAATTGCTCCGGTCTCAGGGTGTGGTTTGTGATACAGTGCCTGGTGAGTCGTTTTAGTATTACCTTCTCAACGATCTTACTGAGCGCGCTCAGCATACTGATGGGTCGGTAATTTTGTGGGAGGGACTGGTCTTTGCCGCGCGGGATTAGCCGAGCTGTCTGGGGCGCTGCAGTCATGGACTGTGCGACTGTTCCCGACGGAGGTTCGAGTCCTCCCTCGGGCATGGGTGTGTGTGTCTGTGTGTGTGTGTGTGTGTGTGTGTATGTATGTCCTTAGGATAATTTAGGTTAAGTAGTGTGTGTCCCCCACCCCATGAACCATGGACCTTGCCGTTGGTGGGGAGGCTTGCGTGCCTCAGCGATACAGATGGCCGTACCATAGGTGCAACCACAACGGAGGAGTATCTGTTGAGAGGCCAGACAAACATGTGGTTCCTGAAGAGGGGCAGCAGCCTTTTCAGTAGTTGCAGGGGCAACAGTCTGGATGATTGACTGATCTGACCTTGTAACACTAACCAAAACGGCCTTGCTGTTCTGGTACTGCGAACGGCTGAAAGCAAGGGGAAACTACAGCCGTAATTATTCCCGAGGGCATGCAGCTTTACTGTATGTTGCATGGAGAGCTGCAGCAAACCAGTCTCAGGACTGAAGACCACAACAGCAACAAGCTTAGGGACTGATGACCTTCGCAGTTAAGTCCCATAAGATTTCACAAACATTTGAACAATTTTTGACTAGTCTTTCCCCAGCTTCCTGAACATTAGGACCTTGGCCGTCTTCCAAAAGGCGGGAAAGTGTTGGTGTTTAAGTATGGCGTTCGTGATGTGTGTTAGATAGTCTACTGCTTTGTCCGTGAACTCCTGGAGACACGGTTTTGAATGCCATCGTGACCAGGGGCCTTCCTAGCGGTGGTATGCATGATGGCCCATTTGACTTCAGCTGTACTAGCTTGTCGGATGATGTTGCGCGCTGGTGGGGTCAGGATGCGTGTGACCTCCTGGTCAGTCGCAAGTGTGAACGCTGGGTCTGAGGGATCCAGGTTCGGTGTGAATGACGCTGCAAGTGTGAGGGTCATCAGTTCCCCTTTTTCTTCCGCAGAATATGGTGGTCCGTCGGGCCCTTGTAGCGTGGGTGTGTACAGTTTCTCCCTGGTGAAGTGTCGGGCCAGCTGCCACACGCCAGGTCGCGTGGTGCCCAGCCCTTCGAGTCTCTGGTCCCAATGTTGTGTTTTAAATGTTTGTATTTTGTCCCGGATTATTCCCTGGAGCCTGTTCATGTGCTGTTTGAAGTGCTGGCGCCTGGTACGCTGCCAATGTCTCCTGAGGCGTTTCCTCATTGAGATAAGGCCCAGGATCTCCTGGGGCAGGGCAGCACTGTGTTGCTATGGTGTGCGGATCGGTATGGTGTCAGCTATTGCGTCTTGGACGGCGCTGGTGAGGGTTTCAACTGTATCATCAATTTGAGCTGTCTCGTTAATCGCGTGGGTGGGTGGGATGCGACTGTCAAGCGTTTCCTTGAACAGCGTCCAATTCGCGCGCCTGTAGTCTAACATCCTGCGTTGATCAATGTGTTGCAGTGTTTCTTCAATGTACAGTATAACGGGTTGGTGATTTGAGGGCAGATCGTTTTCAACGGCAACGCTGTGTGTCGTTATGCCCTTGATGAGAGCCATGTCTAAAACGTCTGGCCTGTGTCCCCTCCGGTAGGGAATGTGCGTCGCTTCGGTCGGCGCTAGTGTGATGTAGTTTCGTCCGAGTGCGTGTTCGTATAGTTTTTTGTCGTTGGAGTTTGGTATACGTGAGTTCCAGTCAGGGTGTTTTGCGTTAAGATCTCTAGCGGCGATTACGCGCGGTGATATGTTGAGTATTGTGCTCATGTCGCGTGTTTTGATGTTTTTAGGGCTGTTGTATACTGACACCAGTGTAGTGTAGGCTCCGTTGAAAACATGACCCTGACGGCGGTTGCCTGTAGTTTTTCAAGTTCAGGGAGCACAATGTTTGTGTTGAAACGTCCCCTTAGAAAAATTACAAATGACTGTGCTTAAACTGACACACAATATTTTTAGAGCAACACAATCTGACTTTCAATGCCCCTACAAAAGAATGGCCCTGACTAACAATAACCTATACCTTTTCATGAATCACTTACCTCACAAAAATCTTCGTCACTCGAACTACTGCAATACAGCGAGCGCCTACTGCCAGCTAAATAAAAGATTGAAACTACTGAAGGCACTAACTACTGATAGGCATAGTTAGCAAATGAAAGATTTTGATAGAGAACAAGCAATGTATTTACCTTAATAGTGTTCAATAATATATATATATATATATATATATATATATATATATATATATATATATATATATATATCAGTCCATGATATCCAATATTACAAATTTACTCTTTCTGATGGACACACGTCCAGATCGTCCGCTCTCAAAATTCCGCCATCTCTCTCCCCACATCCACCACTGCTGGCAGCTCACCTCCAACTGCGCAACACTGCGCGCTGTTAACAACCAACTGCCCAACACTACAATAGCGAATATTACAACAATGCCAACCCAGCCACAGACTGCACACAGCACTGCCAGCGATTTTCATACAGAGCGCTACGTGGCGTTACCAATATAAAAATCTAAACAGCCTACTTACAGTGTATTCTATGTCTTTGTGTATGATGATGGCTGTTCCGCCATGACCAGAGCCATCCGGTCGGTCGGTACGATAGACGCAGCAGCCGGTGAAGTTTAGTTGGTTACGTGGTTTGAGCTTAGTTTCGCTCAGTAGTGTGATAAGGATACCCGTACGCTCCACGAGCGCGGCAAATTCCGCCCTTTTGTTGGTCAGTGCGCCACGGTGGCTCACTTCACTATCGATATCTTTTAGCTGGCGCCTCAGAAGGGGCGTGGATTACTCTATTGTGCGGTTATCGCTACCTCGCCTAGTGTTCAAAAGCGGCCGCTAGAGTCACGTCTAGCCCTTTCATTACGAGCGCCGTATTTAGGCAGCAGCCACACGCTGACCTGTATGTACGAGCGCCGTAGTTTGCGTGCGTCCGCGCGATGCTCTGTATGAACGAGTGCCGTATTTAGCCGACATCCACGCGCTGACTCCTGTTTACGAGCGCCGCAGTTTGCCGGCATCCACGCGATGGTGTGTATACGAGTAACATATATAGACGATGCCAGCTTAAATCTTTCCTCAAGCATTACACGACACTGGAAATCAGTTATTAATTTTTTCAACATTCGTAACATTCATTTGATGATTGAGTTTGTAGCTAGTTTGTTTTACAAAATATTTTACTTCCCTTTCAGAATGCTTCAGAGGAGTTCAAAAAGAATTCTATTCGCTAACGGACTCACTGATTCAGTAAATGAATCAGATAATGAAAATCAACATATTGTTATATCACCTACAAAAACTAAGAAAAGAAAAGCTGTATGTAGTACTGCAGAATCAGAAGCGAAGAATATTGAACCCATTAACAGTGACCCTGAAATATGAACGTCAAAAATATTTGTGCCTAAAATACATAAGTTTGCGTCAGAAAGTTCAGGGATTAAAGCAAAAATAATTAGATTACTTTCAGCTTTTCGTTTCTGAAGATCTCGTGGAGTTAATTGCAAATGAGACAAATCACTATTGGTCTCGGAAAGATAATAGTAACATAAACAATTCAGAAGGAGATGGAGTAGCCAAACTATACTGTTTTTTTGCCGTGTCTTTTTTGACGACGCGCAACATAATCGATAGAGACCGCTATTTCAAATTATTACGAATGCTACATTTCGGCCATGATGTCGGTTCTGCCAGTGATCGTTTGTACAATAAAGGGAACGTCACCGATTTATTACGAAAAAAAATTAGTCAGCCATTTTAAGAATTCCAAAAGCTGTGCATAGGCGAAAGTTTACTGGGCGGCTGTCTTTCAAACAATACATCCCGTCAAAAATAAAATCTTTTGTACTCTGTGACTGTGAGACAGGATTTGTATAATATTTCATTGTTTATGCCGGATCATTTACCCTCGTGGATACCAAATATAAGGATATTGGAAAGTCGGTAGTAACAGTTGAAGCACTTATGAAGCCCTGTTTAGGAGAGGGCTATACCTTTACGTAGATAATTGGTATTCCAGTCCAGCTTTGTTTAGAATGCTACACAAGAATTGCAGAAATGTGTGCTGGACCGTAAGAAATAGAAGGAAAGCAATGCCTAAAATTGATGAACTATGAAAAAGAGGACAGGCAACCTCTCGATCATGCAAAAACTTAATACTCATAAAGTGGATGGATAAAAAAACAAGTCTATATGCTTTCTGCCATGCACTCAGATGATTTTTATACAGTAACCAAGCACGATAGGAAAACAGTTATCCAAAATCCGGTATGCGTATCGCATTATAATAACTTAATGGGTGCAGTTGATAAAGATCACATGGTTATAAGCACTGTGGAATTAAGACGCAAATGTTTAAAATGGTATCGGTATTATTTCCGGCCACACCGGCCGGACTAACTTAAACTAATTTACGCTAAGGACAACACACACACACACTCGAACCTACGACAGCGGAAGCCGCGCGAACCGTGACAAGACGCCCTAGACCGCACGGCTACCCCGCGCGGCCCTGTCTGCTCTGTGTGATTTTGAAGTAACTTGTCTTAATTTGCTATCCAGCGTTCTCTCTAAAAAATTGCCATGGTGAATGTTGTTATGGTTATGTATTGTACCTAGTTGTCACACATAGCTACATCACGGGCCTACGTGCAATCTATGCAATGGAAGCACCTGTTCTATGTTAAATATTTCTTTTCACGATTTTTTAGAAACTGGTGGGCTCTCTTGTATTACTGTTATCCAGCTCTCTTAGGCGTGTTGTGAGCTTCAGCTAATTCTAAGACCTAGCGGGTTCTTTATTATATTCCTCCCTGGAAAAAATTACAGTTCACTTACTGGAATCCTGTATTAGCAGAGCTTATTTCGTAGGGAGTATTAACTTACTGGAAACGCTGAATAAGTACAACCGTGATTGGACCATAATTTTGCTTGTAGTATAAGCCAATCAGACGCTTATTTTTATTTGTTAAAAAAAATGGTTCAAATGGCTCTGAGCACTATGGGACTCAACATCTTAGGTCATAAGTCCCCTAGAACTTAGAACTACTTAAACCTAACTAACCTAAGGACATCACACACACCCATGCCCGAGGCAGGATTCTAACCTGCGACCGTAGCAGTCCCGCGGTTCCGGACTGCAGCGCCAGAACCGCTAGACCACCGCGGCCGGCTCTTATTTGTTAACAGCGCTTGCTAAGTTGCTCCATGTCAGCGGCTTCTCGCCGCTTGGGCCTCACTCACTTGTGGCCGTGTGCACGGCTCTCGAGCATTTCCTAGCGTGGCTGTGAGGGCAGCGTGGAGGGTAAAAATCGTAGAGGGAGACCAAGACACGAATACACTAAGCAGATTCAGAAGGATGTAGGTTGCAGTAGGTACTGGGAGATGAAGAAGCTTGCACAGCATAGAGTAGCGTGGAGAGCTGCATCAGAGCAGTCTCTGAAGACCACAACAACAACATAGCTCTAACACCCTGTATAGGTATCGCCAGGGGAAACGTGTATATGTAAACTGCACCGGGACATTATGCGGAATCAGCGGCGACGAGTGAAAATGTTACAAACAGTAATGCTGCACGAAAATAAACTGATGTGACGTAAGTCACGGGATACCTACCTCCTCATATCGTGTCCGGCCTCTTTCTGAACGGCGTAGTGCAGTAACTCGACGTGGCATGGACTCAACAAGTCGTTGCAAGTCCCCGGCAGGAAAAGTGACCCCTGGTGCCTCTATAGCTGTCCATAATTAAGAAAGTGTTGGCGGTGCAGGATATTGTGCACGAACTGACTTCTTGGTTATGTTCCATAAATGGTCGATGGGATTAATGTCAGCCGATCTGGATGCCCAAATCATTTACCTGAATTGCCCAGAATGGTCTTTAAAGCAATCGCGAACAACTGTGCCTGGTGACGTGGCGCATTGTCATCCTTGAAATTGTCTGTCCACATGGAGTCAATGAATTGCTGCAGTTGGTTTCCAAGTAGCCGAGCATAAATATTTTCATTCAATGATTGGTACAGTTGCACCAAAAGACCCGTTCCCTTCCATGTAAACGCTGCCCATATAATTATGGAACCACCACCAGCTTCCACAGTGCATTGTTGCCAACTTGTGTCGGCGCCGCACTCGAGGCCTGCCATCAGTTCTTACCAACCTTAACAGGCCACTGTTTTCAGGTCGTCTAGGATCTAGTCGATATGGTAACGAGCCCAGTAGAGGCGGTGAAGGCGGTGTCATGTTGTTAGCATATTCATTCGCGTCGGTCGTCTGCGGCCATGGCCCATTAACACCAAATTTCGCCGCACTGTCCTCAAGGATACGTTCGTCATATCTGCCACATTGACTTCTGCTGTTATTTCACTCGGTGTTGCTTGTCTGTTAGCACAGGAACTCTACGCCAATGCCGCTGCTCTCGGTGGTCAAGTGAAGGCGGTCGGACACTCCGTTGTCCGTGTATAACACTAATGTGCCGTGAAACACGCTGCTGTTACCTTCTGGGAGGATTTCAAAGTTGGACCGTGTGTGTGTCTAATGGAAAAGGGTATCGGACTACACTTTCGAATTTTGTGAAGCTGACGGTAAAACCAAACGGGCCCTAACGTTGGGAGTTAACAGAATTGGTAAAATTATAAGTGAATAAAAAAAAAGAACGGTCGTCAGCGTAATTAGCTACATTAATTTGGAAATATACATCTGAGGAAAATGGATATAAATTATTGAAGTTACTTTTGTTGAGATTTCCCTTTGAGTACCAAACAGGATACAAACTGACAGTGCACTCTGTACTGTGTGTAGCAGCAGTTACCAATAACACACACACACCAGTAAATATGGGGAACAAAACTGCACCGAGCTCATACTAATGACGGTCACAATCATTAGCATTACTTAATCAAAATACTGAAACATCACTGCATGAAGTGCAGAACTAATTTTGGACATGAGGCGCTTCTACCTTCACTGACATGAATAACACAAATAAAGATGAATGACGTCTTAAATACACTGTTTAAGCTCCTCTGCTTGTAGCAGTTTTCCTTAGTAACAGTAATAGCTCTTTTTTTTAAAAAAAAAATAGGAGGACAATATGATGGGGACACATAAACTGGTACAGTTTCATAGCCAAGGTCTTTCATCGTTGCATAAGTAAAACCTACCTCTAAAAGCTAATCATTCACTTAAATTACTTTGCAAAGTAATAAAATAGAACACTGGGCTTATTTGACTACAAAAGGAACCATTCATGATTGATACTAAAACTAAACTATCTTTGAAAACGTGCATAACTTCACTTCTAACAATACTGCCGCAAATCGGTTCATTAAAGATTTATATCTACTTGTACTTTAATCACCTGTGAAGCAGGTGTTCTTCGCAGTAATATGTACATAATCTTGCACTGTAATCCTACAAAACTCTATTTTATAATAAACTAAGAATACTTCAGCAAAAACCTATCCAACTTCACTCTTATGGTTTTAGCTTTTAAATAATTAAGGTTTTTACTTTTCATCACGGTGTGGTTTACTGTTAAAGTTGGGAGAGTATAATTTCGTAGAAAAGTCAACAAATATATTGTTTCCTCTAACGTTGATCTTTGAATTTTTGTACTTGAACTTCCTACCTTAACAATTACACTTCGAGTAGTCGATAAAGAAAACATCCAAATTTTACTCTTACTTTAACTACCCTTTCACTTTAGACAATAAATCACTTTTAAACAGATGCATGCGAGAATTCTTCATTTAAATCAGGATACTCGGTTTTAGTAGCACTTAGGTGGGCACCCTGCGTAGGTTCGTGAACAGGATTGAAATTACGGTTCCGCACACGAATTAACGTTTTATGTGATTATTACTGAAACAACACACAAATTAACTGGTCCATGCCAATATACATTACGTAACTGAATGTATGAAGACTGTGAAGCAGTGGCGAAGATTAGTGGCAGGCAAAATGGCGGCTAACTGTACTCATGGCTCTTGATGTGCGAATGCTTTATAAAACCTCTTCTTGGCGTCGAATTTTCAACGTATTAGAGCCATTCTATAATTCCGTGAATACAAAATAATAGCCAGATTCACATGCGAGGCAAATCCATTCTAATGCAGCTTCCAATTGCCTCTCTTAGCACCGTCGAAGTGTACCGTGCTAAGGCTAGCCACACACTGCGTGTCATTCATACATAGGAGCCGCTCAGTTCGACCGCCAAACCCACCTTTTACATCGCGCCATGCCACTTTCGTTGCGGAGTGACTTCCCCACAGCGTTTACATGTTACAAATACAAGTGCCCTAAGTATGAACCAGCTTTTAACAAACACTTCTCTCATAAACATATTCATATTATAATAATTTAAAATTTCAACATATTCTTTTGCTTTTTTCATATTTACATTAAAAACTCTAATTTTCTTGTCGTACAATAACGAGTTCAAACAACACAGGATGCACACTTCATAAATTGCAGATACACAGTTACTTAAAATAAACCTACTCCTAATCGATACGCGTGGTGAGAGATAATGTCTGAAATTTGGTATTCTCGGCTCACTCTTGACACTGTGCGTCTCGGAATACTGTATTCGCTTACGATTTCCGAAATGGAATGTCCAAGCTTCTAGCTCCAATTAACATTCCGCGTTCCAAGTCTGTTAATTCCCGTCACCAGACCATAATCACGTCGGAAACTTCTTCACATGAATCACATGAGTACAAATGACAGTTCCACCATGTACTGTCCTTTTACACTTTGGGTATGCTATACTACCGCCATCTGCATATGTGCCTATCACTATCCCATGAGTTTTTCACCTCAGTGTACGAGGTTCGTACTTCAAACCAATTTCGGGGCTTCAGTGCACTTTCTTCATCACATCTTTTGACCCTAAACTTTGTGCAGTGTTCAGATGCTGAAAGTGCTACAGTTGCACACGTGTACGCCCTCTTATCAATCCTGCAAGATGTACGATCAGCGCCATGCCGCATCTGTTGTTGCTTGTTTCACGAAAACCTCTCTACAGTAACGTCTAAACAGTTACGAAGAGACTTTATAAGGAATATATTCAGCTGAGCACTTCCTTCGCAAATGTACATCTATTATAACTTTGCGGTGCTGCTTCTTTATTTGCTGACGCTTTTATGGCTCTTCGAATACTAGGTAATTACGGAGTTTCAGAAACTAAAAAAAAAAATACTGTATCTGCCGTGTGTTCACTCTGTTCATCCAATAACATCCGAAAAACATCCCCGTAAAGAATTTTTCTCTTTTTATTTTCAACTTGCACGCGGCAGTGAGATAGCAGCATTCGGAATTATGAGCTAGGCTTTCCGGCTTTGCTAAACGTCTCTGCTCCTTACGGGTTCCCAGAACTCCTGCACCGAAAACTAGTCGCTTCCATGGTAGTAGATACAAGTTCTGTGTCGTCGATTATAATCTGCTTACAGCATTCTTTACCCTAGTGATGACGCACCTATTACATATTTCTTTCACGTTGAATTTATAAATGTTTATCCTTTCGTAAGACGAACAGATTTTCAAAGTTGATTCCAATTTAACACTGCTAAAAAACATCGATTGCGCACTTGCGATCATACCACAGATTACGCGAGATGACTTAATGCTAATGAAATCCTCTTCTATTTTATTTCCGTTTATGTCTAGAGAAGACACGCGATTAACTGTAATAACCATAAAATCAGCTTGTGTGTCATGCAAGCTCTTGGCTGTAGACAAGGATATTGTCATGGGATAAAGAACGTCCAGACGTGTAGAAAGACCATTCTGGGTAATTACAAGCTATGAGTGGTCCACGTCATTCGTTCATTATCAGCTCAATCGAGCTCTTACGATATATTTCACAAACGAATGTCAAAAAAACATTTACAGTGTCCCACAAATCCTCCAGGGGATTTCCGCGCACTTCATGTTTTATTTGCTAGTAGGACTTTCGCTGTTGAACGAATCAGAAATTCTCGTTTTTAAAAAATTGTAGGCCTGCAGCACTGACGTCAGTTTGTCGCAGAATTATGGGTTACGTTCAGTGGTCGCGTCTTATGGCCTGTTGAGAACCTGAATATTTCTTCTGTAGAAATCCATATTGATTTCGCAACAGTGATCTTGTAAAATTTTGTTGTGTTCCTCGCGAGAACCTGTAGGCAGTCAGTAAGACACCTCCTCCACGTTATGAAGGTAAGACTGCATCAACGCAGGATGGACGTCATTAATGCTATAAAACTTTTGTTTTTCACGTAGAATTTTGTACCCCATAACCAAGGCATTGGCGAGATATCAGTCTGTACCGACACGAAAATTATTCTTTTTTAGCTACGAGTCGACTTCATTTGTGAAGTCTATCAAGCAAAATTGAGAGTCAGTTAACGAGAAAAAAGTCAGTGTTCTATCAGAGTCACTGTCTCAAAAACCTGGAAACTCTGGAAGAAAGGAAGTTGGTTTGTAAATACAGGTGGTTTGCTTATCTCCTAATGTCCGTTGACGATACGTGCAGTGTCCCACAAGGTAAACCAAATGCATCTATATTTGGTTGATTATTAGCAAGTATAAGTTTACACCTGTGAGGAAGTAATGATCGATTTTGCTGCGTAATGATTTCAGTGTCTCGCCATTCTTACATCTACATCTTTCTCATTTTATGTTCATCGCCTGTTGGCTAGATATACGTTAGAGGAAACAATATATCTGTTGACTTTTCTACGAACTAATGCTCTCCCAACTTTAACAATAAACCACACCCTGATGAAAAACGCCCTCTTACTAAAAGTAATGAACTTGTAACACTCCCCTGGAGTAGGCGCGAAGTCGCTTTGACGTCTGGAGACTTGTTTTCATTGAGAATAACACGGTGTGTTTTGTCTGCTAGAAATTCTTCAGTCTAATCACACAGTTGGTGTGATATGCCGTAGGCTCGTATTTTATCCACTAGGAGGCATAACGGAACTATATCGAATGCCTTACGGACCATGGTATCTTCCTGGACGCCGGTATTGTCGCCTTCTGGGTCTCATGGACGAGCAGAGCGAGTTAGGTTCCACACGACTGTTTTCGGGACCCATGTTGATGCCTACAGAGATTTTCTGTCTCCAGAAATGTCATAATACTCGAGCATAAAACATGTTCCAAAATTCTACAAGTGACCGACGTCAGAGATATAGGCCTATAGTTTTGTGCGTCTAATTGACGACCCATCTTGAAAACGGGAATGACCTGTGCTTCTTTCCAATTATCTGGACCACTTCGCTCCTCCAAACACCTACGGCGCACTACTGTTAAAAGAGAGGCAAGTACTTTAATATATTCTATGTAGCATTGGTATCCCCTCACATCCAGCGGCCTTCCCTCTATTGAGCGATTACCAAAAAATGGCTCTGAGCACTATGGGACTTAACTTCTATCAGTCCCCTAGAACTACTTAAACCTAACTAACCTAAGGACATCACACACATCCATGCCCGAGGCAGAATTCGAACCTGCGACCGTAGCGGTAGCGCGGTTCCAGAGTGTAGTGAGCGATTACAGTTTCTTTTCTATTCCATGGTCATTTACTTCTATATCAGCCATTGCGTCATTCGTGCGGATTTAAAGAAGGCGTTACTATGTGATCTTCCTCTGTGAGACAGTTTTGGAAAGACGTTTAGTATTTTGGCCTTTCTCTCGCGTCCTCCGTTTCAGTGCAATTGTGGTCACAGAGTGCCTGGACACGTGGCTTCGATTCATTCACTGATTTCAAATCAGACAAAAACTTTTTTAGGTTTTATATCAAGTCACTAGACAGAATATTACTTTCAAACTCGCTGAACGCTTCACGCATGGCTCTCCTTACGCTGATTTTGGCTTCGTTTGGTTTTTGTTTGTCTTTGAGGCTTTGGCTACGCGTAAATTTGCAGTGAAGCTCTCTTTGCTTTCGTAGCAGCTTTCTGACATGGCTGTTGAACCACGGCGGGTGTTTTCCATCCATCAAAACTTTGCTTGGCACATACGTGTCTAAAGCGCATTGTACGAGTGCATTGTTCTTTAACTTCGTCCGCCGGCCGGAGTGGCCGTGCGGTTCTGGGCGCTACAGTCTGGAACCGAGCGACCGCTACGGTCGCAGGTTCGATTGTTGTTGGTTGGTTTTGGGGAAGGAGACCAGACAGCGAGGTCATCGGTCTCACCGGATTAGGGAAGAACGGGGAAGGAAGTCGGCCGTGCCCTTTGAAAGGAACCATCCCGGTATTTGCCTGGAGCGATTTAGGGAAATCACGGAAAACCTAAATCAGGATGGCCGGATGCGGGATTGAACCGTCGTCCTCCCGAATGCGAGTCCAGTGTCTAACCACTGCGCCACCTCGCTCGGTTCGCAGGTTCGAATCCTGCCTCGGGCATGGATGTGTGTGATGTCCTTAGGTTAGTTAGGTTTAATTAGTTCTAAGTTCTAGGCGACTAATGACCTCAGAAGTTGAGTCGCATAGTGCTCAGAGCAATTTTTTAATTTCGTCCACGTTGTTAGTGCTGGAAATGAAACTTCGTGCTGACCGCCCAGGTAATCTGAAATATGTTACTTTGTCGCTCTTGCTAAGTAGAAAAGATCTTCCTACCTTTCTCTGTATTCAGTGAAGCTGTGCCGCGCGGAGTGGCCGCGTGGTTTGAGGCGTCACGTCACGGACTGCGCGGTCCCTCCCGCCGGAGGTTCGAGTCCTCCCTCGGGCATGGGTGTGTGTGTTGTTCTTAGCATAGGTTAGTTTAAGTTAGTTTAACTACTGTGTAGGGACCGATGACCTAAGCAGTTTGGTCCCTTCGGAATTCACACACTCTTATGATCATTCATTGCTTGTTCTATGCTAAATGCGTCGAATACTTAGTGCCGCAGTTACTTTCATTAAATTCCCTAATTTTATTTGGTAAAAATTTCCCCAATTGTTTTTGTTTTATTATTGGAGTGTTCGATTTTTGAGCATAGTGCACATGTTACACTATTTTTAATAGCAAGTTTGGGTGTTTCATAATAATGTGGTTGTGGAGTTTCATCTCTTGACTACATCTTGTCCTCTGAATAAAGTCGTTTTCTCTTCCTAGCCTAATATGGTTTAATATTCTCGAGACCATAATCGTTCTAGAGGATAGGCATAAAACTCTTACCCGAGAGCTAGTAGGAGATCATTCACAAAGGCGGTGATTCCATCACTGAATAGTGTATCAGTATAGTTAATGTGTACTGTAATGTTAGATAATGTAGTGTATTTTATACTAAGAAAGTCAAGGGATTGTATAAAAGCACGAACTTATGCACCGATTCAATAATCACAATAATTTGTTTACGTCAGTGGTTCGTACAATGGTTCTACTTTTGGGAGGTTTGTCATGGCCCAATAGCCCCACCTCTCCCATCCCCTCATTATGCCCTTGGATCCCTTCATGTGTCTCGTTGTCCTCAACCGACGGACAGATCACGGTCCAGTATTACATCCCCTCATCCGATGAGACACTGCGGAGAGGTTTGGAATTTAATTTGGAGGATTGGCTCAAAGGTGGGCGATCAGGATCTTTACTTCTCTACCTCTCTTCCCCTTGCCGGCTTGCGGTGGAAGTGTCTTCCGTCGCCAGGAATCGAAGTGGCCACTTTAGTGCCGAACGCACCAATACAGGATTGTCTTAGCAACATCGGACGGGTGCAAACAACGTATTTTAGCTTATTGCAACTGCCCCACACAGATATACTAAACTTTCAATACTCCTCCCTGCTAGCGCCAAACTCTGAAATTACACACATCGCCAATGAAGAGAACAGATACTGCAACAAAATTTCTTATCATTCCGCATGAAACAACCACTGTCGCTACATTATACTATCCAAGTATATCCCAGTGGTCAAAGCCTCAGAAATATTGAAAGGAACTTATTGTTTCGTAGTTTGAAACTCCGTCCTAACAGGCCTTGGAATGCCCAACGGTACCGGTTTACCGCCGTGTCACTCTCAGCCGATGGGTATTACTGGATGTAGATATGGAGAGGCATGTGGTCAGCACTATTCCGGCCGTTGTCAGCTTTCGTGGCCAGTGCCCCTATACGAGGTGCATTCAAGTTCTAAGGCCTCCGATTTTTTTTCTCCGGACTGGAAAGAGATAGAAACATGCGCATTGTTTTAAAATGAGGCCGCGTTCATTGTCAATACGTCCCAGAGATGGCAGCACCGTACAGCAGATGGAATTTTACCGCCAGCGGCGAGAATGAGAACTGTTTTAAATACTTAAAATGGCGACGTTTTCCTTACTTGAACAGCGTGCAATCATTCGTTTTCTGAATTTGCGTGGTGTGAAACCAATTGAAATTGATCGACAGTTGAAGGAGACATGTGGTGATGGAGTTATGGATGTGTCGAAAGTGCGTTCGTGGGTGCGACAGTTTAACAAAGGCAGAACATCGTGTGACAACAAACCGAAACAACCTCGGGCTCGCACAAGCCAGTCTGACGACATGATCGAGAAAGTGGAGAGAATTGTTTTGGGGGATCGCCGAATGACTGTTGAACAGATCGCCTCCAGAGTTGGCATTTCTGTGGGTTCTGTGCTCACAATCCTGCATGACGACCTGAAAATGCGAAAAGTGTCATCCAGGTGGGTGCCACGAATGCTGACGGACGACCACACGGCTGTCCGTGTGGCATGTTCCTAAGCAATGTTGACGTGCAACGACAGCATGAATGGGACTTTCTTTTCGTCGGTTGTGACAATGGATGAGACGTGGATGCCATTTTTCAATCCAGAAACAAAGCGCCAGTCAGCTCAATGGAAGCACACAGATTCACCGCCACCAAAAAAATTTCGGGTGACTGCCAGTGCTGAAAAAATGATGGTGTCCATGTTCTGGGATAGCGAGGGCGTAATCCTTCCATGTTCTGGGATAGCGAGGGCGTAATCCTTACCCATTGCGTTCCAAAGGGCACTACGGTAACAGGTGCATCCTACTAAAATGTTTTGAAGAACAAATTCCTTCCTGCACTGCAACAAAAACGTCCGGGAAGGGCTGCGCGTGTGCTGTTTCACCAAGACAACGCACCCGAACATTCAGCTAACGTTACGCAACAGTTTCTTCGTGATAACAACTTTGAAGTGATTCCTCGTGCTCCCTACTCACCTGACCTGGCTCCTAGTGACTTTTGGCTTTTTCGCCGGCCGAAGTGGCCGTGCGGTTAAAGGCGCTGCAGTCTGGAACCGCTAGACCGCTACGGTCGCAGGTTCGAATCCTGCCTCGGGCATGGATGTTTGTGATGTCCTTAGGTTAGTTAGGTTTAACTAGTTCTAAGTTCTAGGGGACTAATGACCTCAGCAGTTGAGTCCCATAGTGCTCAGAGCCATTTGAACCATTTTTTTTTTGGCTTTTTCCAACAATGAAAGACACTCTCCGTGGCCGCACATTCACCAGCCGTGCTCCTATTGCCTCAGCGATTTTACAGTGGTCAAAACAGACTCCTAATGAAGCCTTCGCCGCTGCCATGGAATCATGGCGTCAGCGTTGTGAAAAATGTGTACGTCTGCAGGGCGATTACGTCGAGAAGTAACGCCAGTTTCATATATTTCGGGTGAGTAGTTAATTAGAAAAAAAAAATCGGAGGCCTTAGAACTTGAATGCACTTCATATATCAGTCAAGTAGATCCTCAACTGGCCTCACAAGGGGTGAGTGCATCCTGCTTGCCAACAGCACTCGGCGGACCCGCACGGTCACCCATCGAAGTGCTAGCCAAACCCGCCAGCACTTAACTTCGCTGATCTAACGGGAACCGTAGTCACCACTGCAACAAGGTCGTCGGCTTCGTAGTTTAAAGAATCGTAACATCGCAGTACAGTTCAGTTGAACGATAGATCAGGACTGTGCAAGCCAACTGTCTGTGAAAGTTATCCATAAAACGCGGCAGTGGGTGCAAGGCAATAGCTGGGATGAGATTCCGACACTTGGGCGACTCAAGCTATTGCGAATGAGCGCCATTTATTGCTGTTGCGGCAGTGCTGACGTTTACGGCGTAAATAAGTTTAGCGCGAGAGTCCTTGGAGGTGATTTAGCCGAGGTGAGCTGGTGTTTGCTACACACGACGTGAACGAACGAAGGAGCACTTGGCGTTTTCTGGTTTTCTTTTTTATTGGCTCTGCATCCCGGCGAGATACATATAGAAAGCGTCGAAATACAGCGACCGAGTTACGCCGTTATTAAGACGCCTGTGTACCTGACATGTTGTTCGACACCTGGCGTCACATACACTGCCCAATTCACTGAAGCAGACCACAGAGTTTGTAAGAATTAATGACTTTTTGCCCCAATAGAACATTGTAACAACCGACATAGCTCCCAACCGAAGTACTTTTGACACGCAAGATAGCTATATTTTGCATGACAAAAGTTCTCAAAGTCCTTGGAATGTGCCCAGAATTTCATAGACACTCTAAAGTGTTTAGCGGACTGTATAATAAAACAAAGAGATTCGTTTTCATATTCTTCTTCGTTGGCCCTAATACATTTTTGGCAACGTTTATGAAGCTGCTAGAAGCAGCTAGTGAAGGCTTTTTCTGAGAACGATCGTATTACTGATGTCACACGGTATCGCACTATGACGGAGAGTTGTCATCACCCATATTTGGACGTCCGTGCAGCAGACGGGTGAGCTAAGCGATCTTGCGCGCCGGCTATCCTACTCGGATGAAATTAGAAACCTCAGCTTTACTCCCTTGCGACATCTATTTTGCGGAATGTACGGGTGGAAAATGTGCCTTCTGGCAACACTAATCAAATATATCTCCCGTATTTCTCGGTCTTGTGACTGTAAGGTCACCATTTCGTTGATAATCGCAGACTGCTCCGACATCAGTGTCAGATACACTTGCTCATTTAGTTACGGCATCAGTCGGTCTTCCTCTGTGCAGCATCGACTGATACCTTTTCGTGTTCTGACCAGACGTTCCTGTCCATGATGTTTGTTCCATATACTTGTACCAACATAGCACGCATCATCAACCAAATTTTTGCATTTGTCAACAGAATTTGATGCTCGTGCGAGTATCATTGCATTATGAGTATAATACACTGAAGAGCCAAAGAAACTGGTACACCTGCTTAGTATCGTGTAGTGTCCTCTCAAGCACGCAGAAGTGCCGTAACACGACGTGGCATACTCGACTAATGTCTGAAGTGGTGCTGACACCATCAATCCTGCAGGGCTGTCCTTAAATTGTAAGAATACTAGGGAGTCGAAATCTCTTCTGAACACAACGTTGCAAGGCATCCTAGATATGCTCAATAATGTTCATGTCTGGGGAGTTTGGTGGCCAGCGAAAGTGTTTAAACTCAGAAGAGTGTTCCTGGAGCCACTCTGAAGCAATCCTGGACGTGTGAGGTGTCGCATTGTGCTGCTGGAATCGCCCAGGTCCGTCGAAATGTGCAATGGACATGAATGGACGCAGGTGATCAGAGAGGATGCTTACGTACGTGTCACTAGTCAAAGTCGTATCTAGACGTACCAGGGGTCCCATATCCGCTCCAGCTGCACACGCTTCACACCATTACAGAGCCTCCACCAGCTTGAACAGTCCCTTGATGACATGCAGGGTCCATGGATTCATGAGGTTGTCTCCATACCTGTACACGTCCATTCATTCGATACAATTTGAAACGAGACTCGTCCGACCAGGCAACATGTTTGCAGTCATCAGCAGTTCAAAGTCGGTGTTGACGGGCCCAGGCGAGGCGTATAGCTTGTGTCGTACAGTCATCAAGGGTACACGAGTGGGCCTTCGGTTCGCTCACTGACACTTGTTGATAACCCAGCATTGAAAACTGCAGCAATTTGCGGAAGGGTTGCACTGTCATGTTGAATGATTCTCTTCAGTCATTGTTGGTCCCGTTCTTGCAGGATCTTTTTCCGGCCGCATCGATGTCAGAGATTTGAAGTTTTCCCGGATTCCTGATATTCACGGTACGCTCGTGAAATGGTCGTACGGGAAAATCCCGACTTCATCGCTACTTCGGATATGCTGTGTCCCATCGCTCGTGCGGCGTTTAGGAGACCACGTTCAAACTCAATTAAATCTTGATAACCTGCTATTGTAGCAACAGTAACCGATCCAACAACTGTGCCAGACACTTGCGGAACCGCGCGACTGCTACGGTCGCAGGTTCGAATCCTGCCTCGGGCATGGATGTTCGTGATGTCCTTAGGTTAGTTAGGTTTAAGTAGTTCTAGGTTCTAGGGGACTGATGACCACAGATGTTAAGTCCCATAGTGCTAAGAGCCATTTGAACCATTTGAACCAGACACTTGTCTTATATGTAGTGGCGTTGCCGACCGCAGAGCCTTACATATCTCTGTATTTGAATACCCATGCCTATACCAGTTTCTCTGCCACTTCAGTGTAAATAATACATTTAATACGTTAGACTGACTGTTGCTGAAGCATCTGCTGCAGTTTAGAGTGTATGATGATAACTGATGCGTCTAGGCATGTCTCTCATACACATGCTCATGTACTCGCATTTAACAGCTCTACACTTCCAGTTTCTCAGATGCTTCTCGCACATGGCCCCTGATGCACACTAGCAAATGAGGCCTTGCCAATAAAACTCAGTCTTTGGTTAGCCTTCCCCACAACATTTTCTATGGGTTCCTTCCAATTTAAGTTGTTCGTAATTGTAATTACTGGGTATTTAGTTGAATTTACGGCCTTTAGATTTGACTAATTTATCGTGTAACCGCAGTTTAACGAATTCCTTTTAGCACGCATGTGAATAACCTCACACTTTTCGTTATTTAGGGTCAATTGCCAATTTTCGCATCATATAGATATCTTCTCTCAATCTTCTTGCAATTTGTTTTGAACTTCTGATGACTTTATTTGTCGATAAACTACAGCGTCATCCGCAAAGAACCTAAGACGGCTGCTCAGATTGTCTCCGAAATCGTTTATAAAGATAAGAAACAGCAAAGGGCCTATAACACTACCTTTGGGGAACGCCAGAAATCACTTCTGTTTTACTCGATGACTTTCCGTCAATTACTACGAACTGTGAGCACTCTGACAGGAAATCTCGAATCCAGTCACATAACTGAGACGATATTCCATAAGCACGCAATTCCACTACAAGCCACTTGTGTGGTACAGTGTCAAAAGCCTTCCGGAAATCCAGAAATACGGAATCACTCTGAAATCCCTTGGTAATAGCACTTAACACCGATGGAGGTGAGGAAGCGCTAAGACATCGGAATTGCATTGAGACGGAGGCGGTTCGAATCTGCAGTAGCCGATATATAGGTTTTACGTGATTTCCCGGAATGCTGAGCTGGTTCCTTTGAATGAGCACGGTCAAATTTCGTTCCCTACCCTAAGCCAATCTGAGTTTTTGCTACGTCTTTAATGAGACCTACATCTACATCTATTCTGCATGATTCACCGTAATGTGTATGGTGGGGCGTTCTTCGGCTGGAATTATTGTTTAACTCCTCTCTTTTTCTCCATTTGCGAACGGAGAGTGCGAATAACGGCTGTAGGTTAACTTCCTTATGACCTAGAATTTCTCTCATTTTCCTCCTTGCAATCTTTCCACGAAATGTACTGTACTTGAAAAGAAGTAGTATGGCGTCACTTCTCGTATGATGCCTAAAAGGTTAAGCACTACGCTTCTTCCTCAATAACAAAATCAAGTAGGCGTAGTTCACTGAGATAGAAAAAGACGTGCAATAAATGGGATAACACAGGTGGATATATAGAAACGCAGCAGACTTGAAGAGCGCCTATGTTTCCAAGAAAATCCAAAACTAAAAACTGTCAACAGGCAATAAGGGCCCAAAGTTAAACATACGAGTTTGCAATTCCTGTAATTTTACAGTGTCTGTGTGGTACTATGGATGCATGCATTGAAACCTTCCCTTAGAAAAATTATGAAAGACTCTGCTGGTATACCTCTAACGTTATTTGATTTTCAAACAGATGAGCAAACTGAACGTACTCATACATTTCTCCCTTTACTCATTCTGATGATCCCTAAACTGACACACAACATTTTTAGCGCAACGCAATCTGACTTTTAATAATCCCTACAAAACAATGCCCCTGACTAACAATACCCTATACCTTTCATGAATCACTTACCTCACAAAAATCTTCGTTATTAGAACTAGTGCAATACAGCGAGCGCCAATACTGCCAGCTAAATAAAAGATTCTAAGTACTGAAGGCACTAACTACTGATAGGCATAGTTAGCAAATGAAAGATTTTGATAGAGAACAAACAATGTATTTACCTTAATAGTGTTCAAAAGTCATTATATATATATATATATATATATATATATATATATATATATATATATATATATATATATATATCAGTTCATGATATACAGTATTACAAATTCACTCTTTCTGATGGACACACGTCCAGATGTCCGCTCTCAAAATTCTGCAGTCTCTCTCCCCACATTCACCACAGCTGGCGGCTCACCTCCAACTGCGCAACGCTACGCGCTGTTCACATCCAACTGCCCAACACTACAATAGCAAATATTCCAACAATGCCAACCAGCCACAGACTGCACTCAGCACAGTCAGTGATTTTCATACAGAGCGCTACGTGGCGTTACCAACATAAAAACCTAAACAGCCTACTTACAGCATGTCTGAAGGAACAGACACTGTTGACGGTTAGCATCTGTGTTAAACAGACGAAGCGAAGTTAAAACCTAGGCGCTAGGAAAAGGAGAAGCCCGGTTGGAATAGTATAGTCCGTAGATGTGTGATATGACAAGAAGAATGTACACGCACAATAACATAGATAGAAAGCTTTGTAATACTCGGATAACAGAATTAATTCAAAGCACTCTTTTTAATGCTTTACATTACTTTGTTGCTTTACATTAATCAAAACCAGTGGAAATTCAGTTGGTAATATTATAGATTTTCTCATTCAAACTAAGTGAAGAACTTAGAAGACTTGATCTGGGGCCGACATACACGCTAGGGGGAAAAAAATCGAATGGGACGGAAATCGGTAGACGAGACGTACACGTACACAAATGATTGCAATTTCAGAAAAGTGGATGATTTATTCAAGAGAAAGAGCTTCACAAATTGAGCAAGTCAGTAACGCGCTGGGCCACACCTGGCTCTAACGCAAGCAGGTACGGAATAAAAATTTGCTAATTAGCTCGCTATGATCACATTTAATTTTCGCACTGGCTACGACATTCGCAGCATAGCGCTCAGAACTCTTACTGAACGCTCATTGGCTGTAGGAGAATGTGTGACACAGGGGCGCAGAACAAGCGTAAACCCGACCGCCATTACTCGAATTATAGTTACCACAGACAGGCGCTAGATATGTCGCTGTGACCCCGAGACGAAGGAGCAAAGCAAGGAGTGCAAACACGTGGATTCACCACCGCCGAAAAGGCAAAGACCTAATCATCATCATGTAAGGTGATGCTGACTGCGACTGCCGTGGTGTAGTAGTAAATGATTATGCTCTTGAGAATATTACCGAAACCTCCTGATAAGGTTACTGGTCGCTTTGAAGATGCGGCCGAGCTGTGGATGAGCGGTTCTAGGTGCTTCAGTCCGCAACCGCGCTGCTATTACGGTCGCAGGTTCGAATCCTGCCTCGGGCATGGATGTGTGTGATGTCCTTAGGTTAGTTAGGTTTAAGTAGTTCTAATTCTAGGGAACTGATGACCTCAGATATTAAGTCCCATAGTGCTTAGGGCCATTTTTTTCGAAGCGTTGTGGTAAGCTGTTCATGGAATGTCAAAGGGAAGTTAAATGTCGTACGGCACTGTTGGTCGAGAAATCACCCGTGATGGGTTCAGCTGTGCACATTCCTTGTGGAGTCATGTTGTATGTGTATTTGTGGAGTGTATTAGTCGATCAGGGTATTACAGAACCTGGGAGTGAGGGCACTTCAGTTGGCTCACGCGTTTACCTGAAGGCTTGAAGGCGATGACAACGTACTCCGCTACTCTAATGACCAGACAACTTGCTCGTGAAACTGTTCCGACTTCCACAGTGTATATGGCGGTCGAAGCACTTGTTATGAACTTTGTTTACTGTAACTTCATCCCTTGTTTCCAATAATAGCAGTGGGAGATCAAGTACAGTAATATTGTGGTTGGGTAATAGCCGAGCGTAATGGATTCGAGTTGAGTGTAGAGTCTGGGCAGAATATGGAGGCCAGTAGATACGCAGATGGCAGGGGGCGTGTGGGGAGAGCGGTAGTAGTGGGGGCTGAGCGTAGGGGAAATGCTGAACGCTGGTGAGGAAGTGCTGAAGCCTACACTCACATTTTATGTAGATATTAAGCGGGGTCCCTGCTCACCCACAACTGCATGGTGACCATTCAAAAAGATCTGTCACCTCTACAGGGTTATTACAAATGATTGAAGCGATTTCACAGCTCTACAATAACTTTATTATTTGAGATATTTTCACAATGCTTTGCACACACATACAAAAACTCAAAAAGTTTTTTTAGGCATTCACAGATGTTCGACATGTGCCCCTTTAGTGATTCGGCAGACATCAAGCCGATAATCAAGTTCCTCCCACACTCGGCGCAGCATGTCCCCATCAATGAGTTCGAAAGCATCTTTGATGCGAGCTCGCAGTTCTGGCACGTTTCTTGGTAGAGGAGGTTTAAACACTGAATCTTTCACATAACCCCACAGAAAGAAATCGCGTGGGGTTAAGTCGGGAGAGCGTGGAGGCCATGACATGAATTGCTGATCATGATCTCCATCACGACCGATCCATGGGTTTCCCAATCTTCTGTTTAAGAAATGCCGAACATCATGATGGAAGTGCGGCGGAGCACCATCCTGTTGAAAGATGAAGTCGGCGCTGTCGGTCTCCAGTTGTGGCATGAGCCAATTTTCCAGCATGTCCAGATACACGTGTCCTGTAACGTTTTTTTCGCAGAAGAAAATGGGGCCGTAAACTTTAAACCGTGAGAGCACAAAACACGTTAACTTTTGGTGAACTGCGAATTTGCTGCACGAATGCGTGAGGATTCTCTACCGCCCAGATTCGCACATTGTGTCTGTTCACTTCACCATTAAGAAAAAATGTTGCTTCATCACTGAAAACAAGTTTCGCACTGAACGCATCCTCTTCCATGAGCTGTTGCAACCGCGCCGAAAATTCAAAGCGTTTGACTTTGTCATCGGGTGTCAGGGCTTGTAGCAATTGTAAACGGTAAGGCTTCTGCTTTAGCCTTTTCCGTAAGATTTTCCAAACCGTCGGCTGTGGTACGTTTAGCTCTCTGCTTGCTTTATTCGTCGACTTCCGCGGGCTACGCGTGAAACTTGCCCGCACGCGTCCAACCGTTTCTTCGCTCACTGCAGACCGACCCGTTGATTTCCCCTTACAGAGGCATCCAGAAGCTTTAAACTGCGCATACCATCGCCGAATGGAGTTAGCAGTTGGTGGATCTTTGTTGAACTTCGTCCTGAGGTGTCGTTGCACTGTTATGACTGACTGATGTGAGTGCATTTCAAGCACGACATACTCTTTCTCGGCTCCTGTCGCCATTTTGTCTCACTGCGCTCTCGAGCGCTCTGGCGGCAGAAACCTGAAGTGCGGCTTCAGCCGAACAAAACTATGAGTTTTTCTACGTATCTGTAGTGTGTCGTGACCATATGTCAATGAATGGAGCTACAGTGAATTTATGAAATCGCTTCAATCATTTGTAATAGCCAAGTACTTTAGTTACTATTTAAAATTTAAAAGGAATTCCGCGGAAAATGCCTGGCTTGTTAACCATTTGTACCTTTCAGAGACGTGTTTCTCTTATTACCATGTTAAAATGTTTATTTTGCCAAAATGCAACAGACTTTACACAGTCTCACCTCACCAAACTGTTGTGCAGACTCTATCAATACCACCACTTGCAAAGTAGGTTAGAAATCAGATTAATAATGTTGCTCTCGCAGCATAATTTCGCTTTATCGGGCAACAACAAAGTTATTGACTGTGGATGGTAAAAAAGTCATTAATTTTGGCACTTATCTTGAATGGATTCCCACGTAGATTTCGTCGAAGTTGTTATGGCTCATCTTGTTGACTCTAGGGTAATTCCACTTTGACTGCTAGTAGGTCCAGATCTGTATTTTAGCAATATTTGAAGACCTAACAAATGCGTTTTTCAGGAAATTCTTAATGATCAAACAATCCCAGATCAGAACAATAGTATGACAGAAATAATTTTTGACTTGGTGTTCACGATCCACATTTTTATTAAACTTCTTGTAAATTCACATATACTTCTTCTTAATTGTCACATCATCAAGAAAACAGTTTTTTATCAATCTTCATATACTTAATTTACACTTTAACCAAACACAAGACTTGACTGTTCTTTTACAAAGCGAAATAACAACTTTACTTCTGCAAAGTGAAAAAAAAACTGTTCTGTGCGCATTCGCGCCAAAACGGTTACAAGTAAGTCAAAGATTATGTCAGTCTCACAGAAATGAATACACGCAAGAACCATATAACTGTAATATATGGATACATCGGAGTACATATACATTAATAAAACCAAATGTGAATATTGTCACAAAAATATATCTGTTACTTTGCAGAAAAGCAGTACGATATTACTGGTATCGAGAATTGGGGTTGGAGTGCCGTAATGGTCACGTAAATAAAGAGCCATTACAAGACGCAATCGCGAAAGAATTCTGAAATGCTGGTTTATTAAGCTTATTAAGTGAGGAACAGGAGAAAAGTAAGGGTAGTAACTTATGAAAAAGCACATTCTCAGTACAAAATAAACGTGTAATGTCTTCACTTAACGTTGTTTCACCATCTATGGATGGTCCCTGAAAATTACATTCTTTTATGGAGTAATATGGTAGATAATGAAGTTTTGCATAATAACCATATGCAAAATACTCTCCTCTTTGCATGCTATCGTTTGGCAAAATCTTATTTCGATATCTCAAACAGTTCATGAAATACGAAGAACATCTGGGATATTTGACTCTGGCTTTATGGTTGGCGCTGCGCGATCCCAAATGAGTGTGCTAAATCAGATCAGTTTTCTCGAGACTGGTAACAGATAAAGACCTCCACCCAAGTCTA
Organism: Schistocerca nitens; assembly: GCF_023898315.1. Taxonomy (NCBI): domain Eukaryota; kingdom Metazoa; phylum Arthropoda; class Insecta; order Orthoptera; family Acrididae; genus Schistocerca; species Schistocerca nitens. The sequence goes on from NC_064620.1 coordinate 288,504,936, forward strand.
AAGAAAAATTCAATACGTTAGCTAAATTTCATACACAGCGAAATAGTACATAATATGCACCAACGCAAAGTCACAGTGTCCCGTATTTTCCCATTGCAAACTTTTTCGAATTTCGGTATCTTACTTCCACGTAAATATGAAAATACGTATGACCATTAACGAAATTATGGCCGCAGCGTAATGAACCTGAGAGATAAAGGTACAAGTAGAGAAGAAACGAAATTTTTTTACCAAATAGTTTCTGTGAAATCGTTTGAGAAAGATTGCCGGGCATGGGCATCGATTCTGTCGTCGCCAGCTGGCCGAAAGGTGGCAAAGACTTGTCGGCCTCCCCTCCCGAACAAGCGAATGAAATAGCCCAGTGCTTTGGACTAAAATTGGTCACTGCACATCAGTCACTGTATCCTGTGTGGACTCCACTTTCACGTTTCTGTTTTGTTGTATGAACAGCACCAACCGGACTGCTGAGCTTAAAGTCCTCATCCGATGGACGGATAACCATCAAACAGTGTCACACCTCATGAGACAATGCGTAGAGTTAAATTAACAATTTTAAACACTGCGGCGTTTTGCAGTGGGTGGAGAACTGTACAGGTATGCGTGCAGTTACCATGTGATACACTATTGACTGAATTGCAGATAGCAAATTAAATCTTGAAAGCTGCAATGTACCAGGAAACTTTCAAACTATCCCTCATGTAAGTCATTATTGTGGCCCACATTAAGAGACGTAACTCTTACATTCTTTTGTAAGCACGCAGGAACTTTATTTGTGGCGTTACCTGTCAGTGGCAACCGCTGTAGCTGTTCGCTACAGTTTCAACTCACCGTATGTGTTGTTGAGTTGTTGCGTGTCTCGGGTTCTCTCGACAGCGGCTCCTCCACAAACAAGCGCGTCGGCAGCAGCGGTGCCACAAAGGGAGGCGCGCCGGGCGCCGGCCACGTATTTATCAAAAGGGGCCGTTCGGGAACTAAATTAATTCCTTTCTGGCCTGAAGCACGCGCCACAGCCACCATTACGAACGGATCGCAGTAATTATCTTGCGAGCGGCGCGCAAAAATAATTAAACAGATCATTTCATTTCAGCTTTGCCGGGGTGCAGGGGCGGGAGGGGGGGGGAGTGTGAGAGAGGTGGGTCACAGTTTTAGTAATTAAAAGGACGCGGGGAGAGTGTTCTGCCGATGCGCGCACTCCGCTACTGCCAAAAGGGCGGGCCTCATCATCAAAAAATGAGCGACATCCACTGCGGTACCCGAGGCAAAAATGTAATTTGTCTGCCCCGGCGCGGCAGTTCTGTTTGTTTGTTTCGCGTGGCGGCGGTGGCGGTAGCGACCGCTTCAGCCAGGCGCCCTCTGTGTTAATTATTGGAGTCCTGTAATTAATGGCGGCTCGGGCCCCACCGGAACTTATCAATATTTCACGCGCCTAAAGAGGGCCGGCGGCGAGACGCGACACGGTAGCCTGCCGACCGTTTCCTTCCTGGGAGATCCACTGTGAACCCCTCCCCGTGAACCCCCCCCCCCCCTCCGACCGCTTTAGCGTCTATCCGCTACTAACTGACAAACGGTCAGTGTGTGGAGGAATCAGCGACAATCTCAACTGGCCGTACGCGTCTTTTGTCTTCCCAGACGTACAGGTGCCACATCCTGCAGGTAACGTTCTCCTTAGGTCAGAACGACACGGAATGTGTGAGGCAATATTAGGTATGTATGCCGGCCGTTTCCAATAATTCATCACCTCCGCCTTAGTCGAGCCTCCGAAATAATGCGTTTGTCGCATCTGCCGACTAATGCGTTATGCAAGACCCGTCCCCGGGAATAACGCATTTGCGTGCACCACCGCATTTAGATCATTCCTCTGCGCTCCTTCCCGCAGCTTCGTAACACTCCGACTTCTCGACTCTTTATTCATACTGTCCGGCAACACGTCGTACATTATTTCTCTCTCTCGTGCGGCCTCATCACGCGTTATTCCTGCTCTCACATTCAAAGACAGTCGTACGTAGGCGTGACGGAGAAGCGTTTATCACAGTCGCCTTACCACGCATTGCATCCCACCTCCAGTCTCTCGCTTACCTTCTTTTTTCTTTTTCTTTTACGCTGTACGTTATTCTAAACTTTCGCCAGCAACGTCACATCTCGTGCATGAACTTCAATCACGCATGTTGAACGCCTGTCGTGTGGCGGAACATTTAGTACGCTGCTAATGACGCGATAGACACCTTCGATTGGGAACAGATATACGAACTGGTCCCCATAAATAGTCCTGCTCTCTAGTCTAATAAAAAAAATGAGACCCCACAAAGTTATGGAACGGCCGACTAACAATATTTGTCCAACACGACCACCACTTAAATGGCGACGCCGAATAAGCTTCGCCAGCCATGTTGGGACGATTTTTATTTAGAGGAACATAGCTTAGTTAAAGACAGCTACCTATACGTACGTCAGATGAATGATTTTATTAAGCTCACGACACGTGTTGCGTGTAAATTAATAACGTGGTTAGCACTTCGTCTTTTGTGTGTCTCGTTGATTCGAAATACGTTACAGTACACAAGAAAGTAACTACATTTATGAATAGCAGTTAAAAATTCTGCATTAATTTTCAAAAGTTACCTTTTTCAGATATACATCCGCATCTATACTATCTGATAAAAGTATCCGGGTACCTATTAATGCACATTACTGTTCAATCTTCACCTTCATGACTGTCTGAAACCTGCCGGAGAGACCTTCAGCGAAGTGTTGGTTCAAATGGCCCTGAGCACTATGGGACTTAACATCTGTGGTCATCAGTCCCCTAGAACTTAGAACTACTTAAACCTAACTAACCTAAGGACATCACACACATGCATGCCCGAGGCAGGATTTGAACCTGCGACCGTAGCGGTCACTCGGTTCCAGACTGAAGCGCCTAGAACCGCACGGCCACACAGGCCGGCTCAGCGAAGTGTCTCTCGAACAATGACAACTCAGTCTTCCAGAAGAGTTGAATCCCGAAAAGGTTGTCACGTTGGACGCTAGCGTTTGGAACGAAGTGGATGTTCTAACTCATCCCCAACGGCGTTCTGCTGGGTACAGGTCGGGGCTCTCGACTGGCCAGTCCATTTCAGGAATATATATATGAAGATGGTATCTGTACCATCGGTGACCATGCAACTCGCTAGAATGAAATTAAAATGAAATGAATACCCTTAGCTCCATACAGGCGTTGATGTAAGTCAACGGGAACAGTTAAAAATGTGTGCCCCGACTGGGACTCGAACCCGGGATCTCCTGCTTACTTGGCAGATGCTCTATTTCATTTTTTTGTTAAATCTCATTTTGTTCGTTTTCGTTCGTTGTATCTGCTCGTGGCGGACGTCGCAAGACACCCGTTTTCAGTTCATCGTTGATCCGTTGACTCAAGTTTTTTTTATTACTGGGGGCAGGTAACCCTCTGATCGAACACGCTGAGTTACCGTGCCGGCGAAATGAATACCCTTAGCTGCATACAGCCGTTGATACAAGTCAACGGGGACAGGTAAAAATGTGTGCCCCGCCTGGGACTCGAACCCGGGGTCTCCTGCTTACACGGCAGACGCTCTATCCGTCTTTTTTTATTATTATTTTCCTATTTTGTTCGTTTTCGTTCATTGCAACTGCTCAGGGTGGACGTCGTAAGACATCCGTTTAAGTTCGTCGTTGATCCATTGACTCATTTTTTTTTAATTACAGAGGGCAGGTAACCCTCTGACCGAACAGGCTGAGCTACCGTGCCGTTATCCGTCTGAGCCAGCGATGACACAGACGAAAGGGCGACTGCAGGGACTTATCTGGCACGCCTCCCGTGAGACCCACATTAGCAACTTCTTGTCCCGCACTATATTCGTAGTGCCCCTGCCCATCATACTCATTACTCGCGGCTTTACTGCCGATTCCCGTAAGAGTTCGGGTACTGTTTGTGCATCCGCACATTCTAACGAGCTGCATGGTCACCGATGGTATCTGTTCTTTCGGGAATCGGCAGTAATGAGCACGATGGGCAGGAGCACTATGAATATAGTGCGGGACAATAAGTTGGGAATGTCGGTCTCACGGGAGGCGTGACAGAGATAAGTCCCTGCAGTCGCACTATACTCTCTGTCATAGGTGGCTCAGATGAATAGAGCGTCTGCCATGTAAGCAGGAGATCCCGGGTTCGAGTCCCAGTCGGAGAAACATTTTCAACTGTCCCGTTGACTTATATCAACGTCTGTATGCAGCTCAGGGTATTCATTTCATTGTATTTTCATTTCAAGAATGTTATTGTCTACAAACCATCGCCTCACAGATGCTGCTCTATGACAAATGGTTCAAATGGCTCTGAGCACTATGGGACTTAACAGCTATGGTCATGAGTCCCCTAGAACTTAGAACTACTTAAACCTAACTAACCTAAGGACAACACACAACACCCAGTCATCACGAGGCAGAGAAAATCCCTGACCCCGCCGGGCTCTATGACAAGAAACATCATGTCGCTACAAACAATCGTCGTCTCTGAAATATTCCCCTACTGTACGCAGGGCACAACGCTGCAAAACGTGTTCACATCCTCCCATATTTAGCGGTTTCTTAAACGCAATAAAGGTTCCAAACCCTAAACACGAAAAACATACCCTTAGCGAAACACCAGCTCCTACGTACTTCTCTGTTGGAAATGCACACGATTGCAGGCAGCGTCCTCCAGGCATTCGTCAAACGCAAACCCTTTCGATAGGGTATAGCGTGATCCATCGCTCCGAATGACTCGTCTCCAGTCATTCACTGTCCAATGGCGCCGCTGTTAGCAGCAGCTCAAGTTTCGCTTAGCACTGACTACGGAAACGTGTTGCTCATCAGGTACTGATCAACCATTGTGCCTCAATCTACGGCAGTCGTTGTGCTAGCAGGACTGCAGTTGGCACTTTGGAACTCATGAGTGATCGTCTCCACCGACATCAGGCGATTGTTTTCAATCACCCTTCGCAATGCACGAAGGTGCTTGTTCGTCAGTATATGAGGTCTGTCTGGTCTTGTAGTACTGTGGTTGTTTCTTCGCGTTTCTCCTTCACATTCGCATCACCAACAGTCAACTTTAGAAAGGTTGAAATATCCCTGATGTATTTGTTACACAGGTAACATCCAGTGACTAGTTCACGTTAGGAATGACTGAACTCACCTGACCAACCCATTCTGCTGTTAATGCTTCTCTATTGGCAACACAATACTCCCAGCCTCCCTTTATGCTGGTACGTCCTCCTCTCGTGACATTTAATGGTCAATTCCACATTAAGTAGAGATATCTGTATACTCTTCATCAGATACCGTGTATTTACTCTCCGCGTTTCACCATATAAAAAAAAAAGCACTCCGTCATTATGATGGTTTTCTTTGACTGGAGCCGCTACTATTCGGTCGAGTAGCTCCTCAATTGGCATCACTCGACTGAGTGCACCCCAAAATATGGCAACAGCTCATGGCGGCCAGAATGGTCACCCATCCAAGTGCCGGCCACGCCCGACAGCGCTTAACTTCGGTGATCTGACGGGAAACGGTGTACCCACTGCGGCCAGGCCGTTGCCCGCGATTCACCCTATGGTGTGTGGTAAATCTCTATATGACCTCGTATTTCTCTGATTTTCTCGTCATAGTCATTTCCCGAGATGTCCTGTACGTCGAATGAAGTACTGCGTTTCTTGACTCTTCCTGGGCCGTTGTTTTAGGAAGTAAAACTCTACGAGAAGCAAGGTGTGTGTGTGTGTGTGTGTGTGTGTGTGTTTGTGTGTTAAAAAAGTGTACCACACCCATAAGTAGTGATAGTTAAGCCTTGAAGCTTCAAGTTATGCAGTAACCACAAATCTTACGCCTCAGAAAACAAGTTGTAAGCGCAGTCTGAGCCGTGTGTATAATAAAAAACAGTCACACACACACACACACACATACACACATACACCTACACACTTACATACTCTAGCACAACTGAAAATGGACCAAGTGTCGTGTTCGTCGGTGTGAGAAAGTGGACGAACACTCTGGAGCACATCAGAAACTGTAGAATGATTCAACCATAAATGTATTTATTTACAATATATTCAGTATTAAGCATAAATAACTGTCTGCTGGAGTCTCTCTATCTTTTCTTCTGTCCCACTGGTAATGGCTTAAAACCAGCAGTCCGAGTAGGAGTAGCGTCGTTCTAGGTGTGCGTCTTGCTAGGTTCGTTAGGTTTCACTGTCCCGTCGTTCGTAGTTCCGGCGTAATTCGAGAGTAGTCTGAGGATAATCTGAAGATAACCTGAGGCGGAGCAGCAGCCGCCCGCTATTTTTAGCGCACTGTCCTCGAGTCCGAGCGTTTGTAGTCACAGCACGTGGTGCTTCTCCTACTTCTGATGTTACTGTGCGATGTGAGGTCATGACTGTGGGGTTGTTTGATACTGGGTACGTCTGAGGCGGAGTTCTGATTTCTTCGGTTTTTAAAGTAGCGCGGACGGACGTCAATTGCAGGAGCTGAAGTGATGCGAATTCGACGTCCTTTAACCCATATTTCATCGCCTGTGACGATGTTCGACAAAAAATTGCTACGATCAGCATTTTAGCGCGCAAGTAATTCCGCACAGATGGTCCTTCATTGCTCTTTATGGTCTTCCGTTTGGCGACGAGGAACCCGGTGGGTACACATCTTTGAGTACCCCGACTGGTGGACGAATGCTTCAGCACTACCAACAGAGATGCCCAGTAGTGCAGCGAGGTGTTTGATTTTGTTTAAAAAAAGATGGTTCAAATGGCTCTGAGCACTAAGGGACTTAACTTCTGAGGTCATCAGTCCCCGATAACTTAGAACTACTTAAACCTAACTAACCTAAGGACGTCACACACATCCATGGCCGAGGCACGATTCGAACCTGCGACCATAGCGGTCGCGCGGTTCCAGACTATAGCGCCTAGAACTGCTCGGCCACCCCGGGCGGCTGTTTGATTTTGTTCCGTCGATTACCTCGAACGAGGGTGTCCGCACGTTCCACCATTGCCGGAGCATAGCTGTGTGCGGTCGGCCAGCATGCGGGAGATCAGAGAGGTTTGCACGACTTTGTTGGCATGGTGACAGACACCTTGTCCAACGGCTCACCGTGCTTTTGTTCACCGCCAGCTGTCCACAGACATTCTGCAAGCGCCTATTAACATCTGTAATGCACTGGTTTACCACCAAAAGAAAATAATATCTCTCTGTTTGGAAGGCACCTCCGTTACAGATGTTATTTTAAAGACTACCTATCGAACTTCAAGAAACTACTGGGCCGGCCGGGGTGGTCGAGCGGTTCTAGGCGCTACAGTCTGGAACCGCGCAACCGCTACGATCGCAGGCTCGAATCCTGCCTCGGGCATGGATGTGTGTGATGTCCTTTGGTTAGTTAGGTCTAAGTAGTTCTAAGTTCTAGGGGACTGATAACCACAGCAGTTGAGTCCCATAGTGCTCAGAGCCATTTGAACCGTTTGAAACTATTGGGGCTGAAGCGGGAACATTCCACGATGTCGCACAACAAAGTCGGCATTTTTTCATCTGAAACTGGCAGAGAAAAAAAAGTGTTGCGTTACTTATTGAACGCCACCAGGGGCCGAAAGCCATTAGCGCGTAGACGTGTTCGCACGCCGTTGTCTAACCGTTGAACATCCCGCGGTTACCACAACAGCAACAGCAGCCGAGGCGGGCGTCGCGACGGCAGCGGCCCGTCTCGTCGCTCCGCGGTAGCGCTGACAGGTCAGCGCGCAGGCTTTTGTTTTTCCAGCGGCGGCCGCTGTGTCTGACAGCGGCAGGACCATTGTGGGCAGACTGACGGAAACAAGTTCGCCATTGTGCGCCGCTAATGCGGCTCGCGAGGGCCCGGTAGGCAGCAGCCGAGAGGGCCAGGTGCCGACGATCTGCCGAGAAAAAAGGGCGCCGGCTAAACGAGGGGGCAAAAGGAAGAAAAACGCCGCCAGGCGAGGCGAGGCGAGGATCTTTTAAACCGTGCGTGAGACCAGTCATCTAACAGGATCGCCGCGCGGAAGACTCGGGGCCGTGCGGTTCGGCATAATGGAACTCAGATTACAATAATTGATTGTTGACCATTATGAAGCGGCCGCGGTCGTTTTTTGAAGCACTTTCCCCGCGCCGAGCCGCGCCGTCCTTACAGATGCCGCGGCTTCAGACGTGTTAGCAGTGAAATGTTTAAAGTTGTTCGTCATAGGAAGGTCGATACGATATACACGGCGTGAGAATACAAAGTGGACCGGCTGGCGGGCGGCACAAAAAGCGGCCGCCTGAGTGGCGGGTATTATGTGCGGCGGCCGGCGCGCTCGGCTTGTCAGCGAAGCCAGCGCCAGATCTGCACCCGGGTTCGCAGTGATAGCGGGCGCAAATGGCGCGCCATTATGCCTGCAGCAGGTGCACGAGGCTGCGAGCCACAGCGATCTGTATGACGCGTAGGGCGTTAACTTCGTAAGTGCGTCATATTTTTTGGAAAAAAAGGAACCTAATTACAAAAGAGAAGAAAAAAGTTCTCAGCCAAGTGCAAGGCGCATTGGCGTCGTTTAAAATGCTTAAGCATCGAACAGCTTGTAACCCAACAGAACAAGTCTGAGTAAATCCGTTCCAGAAATATGCGAAGTCGTCAATAGGAATCAGTGTGGTATAGTCTCGATGGCTAACGACTGTACCCAAAAAACCACAGACGCACCCACAATCGCTGCCTGAAATAAAGGCAAGAGAGAAAAAATCCACTTTAAAATAAAAAAAAAGACGCACCACGAAGGAACTGCCCGAATGGGACGGAAATCGGTGGAAATGGTGTACATCTACAGACAAGCAAATGATTACAGTTTCAGAAACATTGGATGATTTATTCAAGAGAAAGAGCTTCACAAGCTAACCAAGCCAATAATGCGCTGGTCTACCTCTGGCCCTTTAGCAAGCAGTTTTTGGGCTTGGCATTGACTGACAAGAGTTGTTGGAACTCCTGAGGGATATCATTCCAAATACTGTGCAACTGCCACGTTAGATCATCAAAATCCCGAGCTTATTGGTGGACCCGGCCCATAATGCTCCAAACGTTCACAGTTGCGGAGAGCTCCTACGACCCGGACAGAATTTTGCAAGCACGAAAACAAGCAGCCTTGCGCGGGCGGGCGTTACCTAGTTGAAATGTAAGCCCAGGGTGGGTTGCCACAGAGAGCAGCGTACAATACCGTCGATGTTCTGCTGTGATCTAACGGTGCCACGGATGACGACCCAAGGGGGTCGACTATGAAAAGAAATGCCGCAGCACACCATCCATCACTCATGGTTCTCAAGCTGGTGCTTGTGACGTCCCTTCCCTCCTTCTGTTTTCGTCGGGAGGAGACGCGACTCGTAATGATCTTCGTCCCCGTCAGTATGACGTGGAACAGCACCTGTAACTCTCGTAAAACACCGCTCCTCGCGTAGTTAAGAAATATTCTATTGTTCGTCCGTAACAGTCTTATCAGTTTGTGTTAACAGATCAATTGTTTATCTTTTATCTTATGCCCGATTAGTTTCGTTGAGCAGTGAAATCTTGGCTCTTAATCCTATCATTACAGCTGTTTTTAACACCATCCTTAGCGAGGATTAATAATTGCTGTTCGTAATTCCGTTGCTATGCCGTTGCAACGTCAAATTATTAACAACGGTCCAACGTAACTCCAGAGATCACTTATGTTTAAGTAAAGTCCTTGTGACACGCCGTAATGCTGATTTTTATATTATTCATGATGAAAAATATTATTTTAAAGGCAAGAAAACATTTTATTAGGTTTGTAGTTACACCCTGGATACGAAAAAAACACATTTACTGTAAGAAAAAAAAACACAGAAGTTACACACAAGCCAAGAATAAAGATATTGACAGCAGAGTCATGGAGCAGCACATAAATATAGAAGTCAAGGAATTTTTTTCTTTTCTTTTAACACTTCCTCCAAAAGAAAAAAAAAAACATGAAATTATTGCTCTGTCTCTTGCATGCCAATTTCTGAACATAGAAAATTAAATCGAACTCGTTCAAGGGGTTTCGTCAAAATATCTGCCAACTGGTTGTATCCATCAATGTGTTCCAAGAAAATCTCACCGTTCAGATGTCTTTCACGAACATAGAAATGTCGGACCTCTATATGTTTAGAACATCGATGATATTCTGGGTTTTTTGCTAACTTCAATGCACTAGCATTGTCAATGTAAAGAACTGGAGGCTGCCCCGACATTTCCACTAATTCTGATAGCAGACGACGTAACCAAACTAACCCTTTTGCTCCTTCACTAGCTGCAATTATTTCCGCCTCGGTTGTGGATGTGGCCACTACTTTCTGCAACTGACTTGTCCATGACACTGCACCACCTGAGTACTTCGCAAGAATTCCAGTTGTTGAGCGCCTTGTCCGAAATCTGCATCAGTGAAATCTTTAACTCTTCTTTTTTATTATATACAATTCCAAAACTTAAGGTCCCTTTCAAATACCGGAAAATGCGCTTTACTCTATTCCAGTCTTCAGTGGTTGGTTTTTCCATAGCTCGAGCAGCTTTATTGACTGCAAAAGTGATGTCTGGACGAGTTACTGTTGAATGGAACATGAGACAACCAATTGCTTCACGGTAGGGTACAGATGACGAAACTTCTTCGTTTTGATTATTGTCCTCACGTCTAGTAGGAGTTGAGATTGTATTGCATTCTGCCATTCGAAATCTTTGCAGAATTTCTTCTGTGTATTTCTCTTGACTTATCATTATTGCTCCATCTTCATATTGCTTTATTTTTATGCCAAGAAAATTGTCAAGACTGCTAGTTGTTATTTCGAATTCATGTTGTAAAACATCCATTAAAACAGCAATTTCTTTCTTGTTACTGCCGACAATCAGGCCATCATCAACGTAGATTGCCACATAAAGGCTATTTCCATTTTGTCTACGATAAAATAGGTATGGGTCTGCATCAGTGTTTGAAAAACCAGCTTTCTTCATGAATTCAACAAAACGTTTGTTCCAGCAACGTACCGCTTGCTTCAACCCATAAAGACTTTTTTTTAAGAAACATACTCGGCCTGTACCATCTTCGAAACCTTCTGGTTGTTCCATATATACTTCATCTTCAAGTATTCCATTCAAAAAAGCTGTCTTTACATCGAATTGTTCAAGCAGCATTTACTTTGAAGCAGTTACAGCCAACAGAGTTCGTATGGTGTCATAACGTGCCACAGGGCTAAAGGCGTCGTCATAATCAATTCCTGCTTTCTGAATACAGCCTTTTGCAACCAATCTGGCTTTAAAGCGAATACCTCCATTGCGACCTTTCGTCGTAGAACCCAGCGGTTTTGCAATACTTTGGCATTCTTCGGACGGTCAACCAGCACCCAGGTATTGTTTTTCTTTAGTGATTGAAGTTCTTCACTAATAGCTTGCATCCATTCTTCCTTCTCGTTTGACTGCAATATTTCTGAAAAATAGTTTGGATCTTTGTATTCAAGTGCATCAACTTTTGTTGCCATATAAATTCACCACTTTCCATCCAGGTTGGTTTTTTTCGTTGTCTTTTATTCTTCTGTTTCTCTTCATTAGAAGATTCAGCAGCTTCTGCTTTTAGAAATACTGTTAATTCTTTATTTTCATCAGATTCACTCGACTCTTGACTTTCTCTAGAATCGAGAATGCCAATTTTTTCTCGAGTTTGGCTTCCTCCAGAAGTGTACAGCCTAGGAGATTTACATTGGTCATCTTTAGATGAATTCGGATCATTAAATTCTTCCTGAGGAACTTCAAATTCAACATGATCACTATGTAAATCACAAACAATTTCTGGCTTAAATTTCACATCGTGACTCAACACCACTTTTCTTTTAGATGGAATCCAAACTCTAAACCCATCTTTGTCATTGACATATCCAACAAGTCGTCCAAAAACTGCCTTATCATCAAACTTGGAACGGAATTGTTTGTTAATGTGAACATAGCAGCCTGTGTCAAAAATTCTGAGATGATCAAGTCGTCCTACTGGACGATTAAACCATAGTTCATAAGGGGTTTTATTTTCAACTGAAGATTTTCCAGTACGATTTATTAGGTAGACTGCTGTGTTACATGCCTCTGCCCACAACCCTTTAGGTAATTTACTCGGAATTAGCATTGACCGGGCAGCTTCAACAATGGTTCTATTTTCCCGTTCAGTCACACCATTTTGTTTAGGAGTGTAAGGAAGAGGAATCAGTAGCTCTATTCCCTGTCTGCAAGCAGTTCACTGACATTCTTATTGTTAAATTCTTTGCCACCATCACATCTAAGTTGTTTGACAGCATGTCCATTAGTTCGTGCTTCATTTAAAAACTGCTTAAGCACAGTACACACTTCACTTTTGTGTCTTAAAAAGAAAATTCGACGAAATTTACTAAAATCGTCTTTGAAACATACATAATAATGCTTACCTCCAAAAGATTTCGTGCTCATTGGTCCATTGACATCCGCGTGGATTAATTCACCAGTACTGGTAGCGCGTATTGTTGTGTTTTGAATGGCAACCTTTCCAACCGCAAAGCCGTCACAACATTCACTCTTGGCATCTTCCACATTAATGTTCATTCCTTTTAAAATATTCTTCACATATTGTTTATTTTGATGACCAAACCTTTCATGGTACACTTGCAATGTTTCGGATGAAGTCATCAAGTTCACACGATTCATTTTTGCATTTCTAACAACACGCATGTTCAACACATAAAGTCCATTTTTCACATAACCTGTCATAACAATATTGCCACTGACTTGTTTTCGAACACAGACATTATTATAACTAAAATTAGTACTGTAGCCTCTACAGGCAATGGCTCTCACAGAGGACAAATTAGCACATGCATCAGGGACGTACAAAACATTGTCCATTCTAGCATTGTACCATTTATTGTTTCGTCGAATTTGGATGTAAACTGTTCCTTGACCGTACGCACATATTTTGACATCTTGTTTTCCCAATGAAATGACTTGACGAACATCAAATTCACTAAACGAAACAAAATACTGTTTGTTGGGAGTGATATGATTTGTAGCGCCACTGTCGCAATACCATTTATTTGGGTCACTGTGATTACTGGTACACACACCCACACTTTCTCGCTTCTTCTCTTTCCTTTTATTGCAGTCGCGAGTGTTCTGTGGACACACTGCTGCCCAGTCACCTAATTGTTTGCATATATTACACGGAAACTTCTGTTTTAATTGTGACTTCGTCATCTTTACTTGCTGATTACTTGTTTACCGTTTTCTTGTTTTAGAATCGACAAAAGCTGCACTTCCATTAATGTCTTGTTCACGCAGTTCAATAGTACACAGTTTTTCAATCAATCAATTCAAGCTTTGCTTTTCTGTCGGTATCGTATCCCAGAGATCCTTAAAATTGTCGTAGTCTTTTCCCAGTGTAGACAAAATTCGACAATTTAAGATTCTTTCAGATAGCGTATTTTCTTCATGTTTTGCTAATTCATCGTTCAGGTCCACAAATAACTTTTGCAGTTTGGCCACATGCACACGAAAGAGCAGCCACAACCTTTATGGACCTGAGCACTATGGGACTTAACTGCTGAGGTCATCAGTCTCCTAGAACTTAGAGCTACTTAAACCTAACTAAACTAAGGACGTCACACACATCCATGACCGAGGCAGGATTCGAACCTGCGACCGTAGCGGTCGCGCGGTTCCAGACTGTAGCGCCTAGAACCGCTCGGCTACCCCGGCCGGCCCAACCTTTATGTTGAGGGAATAGTTTTGGCTGTTTCGTTGTCATTTGACCGACTTTAAAACTTACTTTTATCATAAAATACACCTTCTAATCAAAAGACTCTGGACACCTATTAATGCCCGCATCTCGTGGTCGTGCGGTAGCGTTCTCGCTTCCCACGCCCGGGTTCCCGGGTTCGATTCCCGACGGGGTCAGGGATTTTTCTCTGCCTCGTGATGGCTGGGTGTTGTGTGCTGTCCTTAGGTTAGTTAGGTTTAAGTAGTTCTAAGTTCTAGGGGACTGATGACCATAGCTGTTAAGTCCCATAGTGCTCAGAGCCATTTGAACACCTATTAATGGACATTAATATGGCGTGTGTCCACCCTCCGTTCTTATGGCAGCTTCAGCTCTGATGGGGATACTTTGAGAGAGATGTTTTGATGTCTGTCGAGGAATTGCAGTCCATTCGTCAAGAGCCGAAACCACAGAAAATAATGATGTTCGACACTGGGATCTGGAGCGAAGGCTATCATTTGTCCCGTCCGAAAGCTGTTCGATTGGGTTCAGGTCGAGACACTAGGCAGGCCAGTACGTCACAGAAATGTTATTTTCAACAAAGAAATTTGCGTCATACATGCTGGTTTATGACAGAGCTCATTGACATGCTGATAGAAACAATAATCATCTATGAACTGTTCCTATAAAATACGAAGTATACAGTGCTGTAAATCTGCACATATCCTTGTATTCTTCGTCATTTAGCCTTTTCTTAAGCACAATAAGAGGATCTTCCCCTAACCATAAAACCTCCCCCCCCCCCCCCCCGCCACTCTCTCTCCCACTCTGTAGCACCACCTCCTCCGTACTTCACTGCTCTCTAGGCATTCACGAGACTCAAACGCTTTCATCGGTTTGCTACAAGCTATAGCGTGATTCAGCACTCAAAACCATTCGCTTCCAGTCATTCACTGTCCATTGGTCTCGCTATTTACGAGTACAACATGTGAAACGTTGCTTAGTTGACTGAAAATGTGTGCGGCTTCTGATGACCATTGTACACCCGGCTTCTTAACTTCCTACACACAGTACTTGTGCGAGCTAGACTACTGGCACCACTTTAAAAGTCACAACTGAGTCCTACCGCTGATTTCGTGCGACTCTTCACAGCCACCCTCCAAGGTTTTGACGGTGCCTGTCAGCCAGTACATGGGCTGTGCCTGGCCGTGGTTTAACTGTGGTTGTTCCTTCGCCTTTCTACTTCAAATTCAGGTCTCCAACAATTGACTTTGGCACCTTTAGAACTACCGAAATTTCGCTGACGAATTTGTTAGTCAGGTGACATACAATAACCGGTCCACGTTCAAAGTCACTGAAGCCTCCTGATCGACCCATTCTGCTTTTACTGCTTCGCTACTGACCAACACTACTCCCCACCTCCTTTTATACTGGCAGGTCTGCCTCTCATGGCATCTAGCGATCAACCGTGCATTACAAAGGTGCTGGGACACTTTTGACCAGAGAGTCTATTTTCTCAGAAAGCTAGAGAACAGCATGAACCTCTGGCCTACCTCTTGTCTCTGTTCCTGAGTCATGGGGTATGTTTCTTGATGTTACCGTGTAAAGTCAGCGCTGGCACGCCAGTCGGGAACGACAGAGAAGAGACAGCTGTGAGAAGAGGTCAGCCACTCACTCCCTCCAGGACAACAACGCGACAGCAGTGGCCTCTACATGAAGAGGACATTAGCGCCGCGACTGGTTCCTCCAAATCCTCGAACGCTATGCACTCCGCCTCGCCTTCCGCATCCGACTTCCCTCCCCCACGCGCATCCTCTACGACCTCATTCCCTTTCCTCACTTTCTCCTTTTCCTTGAACACATCTGCACACTGTATATTGTCTGACAACTCGATCCCCCTGACACCCTGGCGTCTCCCTTCCTCTCCACCCCCAGCCCATTGCCGTGCCTTTATCATTGCGTCCCACCCTCTCTCCATCTCCACACCCTCCACCTCCTTTCCCAACGCAACTTCCAGCACCTACCCCTCGCGAATGATGAGCTTCGTTCTGACGTCTACCCTTCCTACCAACTCTAACCCCACCTTCCTCCTGCTTCCTCCTCAGGGTTCCCTCTCCTACCCCTCCCTTCTCCTGAGTGGCTTTCCCACTCCTACACCCCCTCCCCCTTCAGTGTCTCTGCACTCCCTCCTGCCTTGTCTTCCCTCTTCATCTCCTGCCCTGCCCGTCTCCTGCCTCTTGGTGCGCCCTCTGTCTCCCCTTTTCCTCTTACTCCCACCCCCCATCCCCCTCCCCTCTTTTTTCCTATTCTCCCACCTCCAGTCCTTCGGCAGGTCCCTGCTAGCGATTTTTATTCTTTGTGAGTGTTCTGTCGTTTCCAGTGGTTTTGTTTTTCAAGTGTCTCACTGTGTGTGATTTTTATACTGTGGCCGACTTGTGTTTGACTCCAGTGATTTTAAGTGCGCAACGATTTGCCAGCTGTGTTCTTTTAACTTTATGTCGACTTTTTATTTCTCCCCCCGATGTCCCTGTATTAGTGTAAACTTTAACTCCCATCATCTCCATTTGCTGTATTTTTATGTCCCCCTTTTTACTCCCATTTTTTAATGTAAGAGTTCTCCTTGTATTTTTGTCACAGCCATTTGACTGAAGATCAGTGGACTGTGCCGCTGCCAGCCCTCCCCTACCCATATGGGGCAGGGGAATGAAATTCAATAAAGGAAAAAAAAAGGCGTGCCCGACTGGTGGCAGCCCACTTCAATAGCAGCTTCAACGATAGCCACTTCGTTAGCCCTCACATCGTAGCCTCTATCATTAGCCATCTCTATGGAGCACAGACTTGTGTTTGTCTATTCTGAAGAAGACTGATTATTTTGTATGTCGCCCTTTGTTTGCGACACATCAGAGTTAACTATATGTAATTCTCTTGTTATAATAAAACACGATTGTTTGTCTAGCGAACCGAGTGTGCAGGATTCCTGGAACGACACTCGGTAATGTCGCTGTTGCAAACTGTGTACTACTTAGAGATGCAAGAACCAAACTGAACCTATGACAGAAGGCGTGGCTAACTGTGTAAGTTTTATTACTTTTGATAATGCATTTTCTGCTAACTTTCCATTAGCATTTCATTTTGTGCTTCAGCTTACGGCATTATTTAATAAATCAAATAGTTCTTGCTAAAACTGTCCATGGATCTGTGAGATACTAGAGACTATCCAGGGTGTTAGGGGTATTAGTGCAGATATTCTGATCATTGGTACCTTAATATGTACCCAGTTCAGTGGATTACTTGTTTTTCCTCTGTGTCGACAGTATTCCCACCAACTTCAAGTAATTTAATGCCTGATGTTTTCTGCATAGCCGCAAGTGGACCACTAGGTGGACTACATTTGTCAGTATAAACTATTCATTTTGCGTCCACACATCCACATTTCAACAACTGACCTGTTGCATAGGGGAAAATAAACATTAATGGTTGCCACATGTACTTGATGTACTAATCAATCTGCGAACCTACTACTCCTAACAGCTATAATTATTAGTCTGCATATGAAGTAAATATGATGTAAAGTTGTTCAGTAGACTGCCCTCAGCCACCAATAAAAATATCTGCAATTTCATCCGTAACAACCTGTGTGTGATACACTTCATCTTTACATCTGCACATGTTACTGTTTCGTTGAATTCATATGCGCTGTAAAAATCAAAGATTAAGAGATTAAGAAAAACAGGTTGGAAATCCCTCACAAACCAAAGAATACACATAAAAACATGCTTTGTATTCGTTTTCTCACACCGCAAATGAGAACCACCGTAACCTAAGTGTAGAAAGCGAAGAATAATGTCACTTTGATGTCCAGATTACATTTTGATTGAGTGACTGACGAAGAAGTAGGAAATAAGATGAAACTCTAAATTGTCACGTACACTGAAAACCAAAACGCATTGCTGATGTTGTAGATAACATGTGTAGAACATATAACAACTTCTGAAATACAGTGAGATTGCTATGGTTATATTTTTCAACACCGAACTTCGTAGAAATAAAACTGTTGTGGCGTAACAAGCTAGTCACGCCACACTGAGGAGGAAGCCGAAAGGCACGCGTACACACAAGCCGACTGGCGTCAAGTCTGGAACAGGATACGTTATGACTGCTATAAAGAAAATACGTAGCTTTGGAATATACTTAACTTTTAATGCTTCCTTTGGTACATCTCTCTTGACTATACAAATGAGACTCGTAAGATACATGCACTGTGACAATTGGCGCCTTGCTAAGTCGTAGCCATTAACTTAGCTGAAGGCTATTCTAACTGTCTCTCGGCAAATGAGAGCAAAGGCTTCGTCCGTATAGTCGCTAGCAACGTCGTCGTACAACTGGGGCGAGTTCTCGTACGTCTCTCGAGACCTGCCGTGTGGTGGCGCTCGGTCTGCGATCACACAGTGGCGACACGCGGGTCCGACATGTACTAATGGACCGCGGCCGATTTAAGCTACCACCTAGCAAGTGTGGTGTCTGGCAGTGACACCACAAAAACATCAAGATTTATGTTTCGGAAACGTTATAATCGGACATCGAGATTTCTCTCGAGGCCTAAGAAAATAATTGGTTATTGTTAAACACGATTTGCAAACCACAGTTTCAGAACAAGGTTTTCGTTTATCTCTGTTATCTAGACTCAGTGACATTCTACGATTTGGTCAAAGGAGGGAAATCGACACAAATGAAACCAAAGTACTAGAAATGCGAGGAAGAGATTTAGAGGAAAGACAAAGAACTCTCGAATCAAAAACACATGTATAAAACTTCCTGGAAGATCATTCTGGGAACACATGTATAGTTCATGTGGTACTTACTTACAGTATCTTACATACTTAATTATATCTCTGTCTCCGGCACAGCACCTTGACACGCCGAAATTACTTTTAGGATATAATGACTGGTTCAGGGGAGACAGGCGATCTTTGTAGATTCAAAAATCGCATCATAGCTACTGATGTTATCTACATTTACAGACGTACTCTACAAATATCTGTGAAGTGCATGGCAGAGGGTGTGGTGTCACCGCTAGACACCACACTTGCTAGGTGGTAACTTAAATCGGCCGCGGTCCTGTAGTACATGTCGGACCCGCGTGTCGCCACTGTGTACTCGCAATCCTAGCGCCACCACAGGGCAGGTCAGAAGACACGGACATGACCTCGCCCCAGTTGTACGGACGACATAGCTTGCGACTAGACCTACCAAGTATTCCTCTCAATTGCCGAGAGACAGATTAAATAGCCTTCAGCTAGTCCATCGCTACTACCTAGCAAGGCGCCATGTGTATCATTGCTAATTGCTTACTACTATGCAAGAGATGTATTTCAACAAGAACAAGACTACATTAAAGTTAAGTATATTAAAATCTCTCTTCTTTTCTTTATAGTTTTTCATCCAGTCTCCTGTTTCAGAATCTACGCCCGTCTGCGTTAGTTTCGCGTGCTTCTAGCAACTCATTGTGTCGAGACTTTAGGGAATCGACACAACAATATTTTGGCGCCGAGGAGTGGTGCCGTGCCCACGTTGCAGTCTTTGTGTTATACTTGCTCTAATTTGCTTGTGTCATGGCTTCGCCGCATTCTCCAGATGTACTGTCCGAATTTTTTCGCTTGCAGAATCAGCAGACGCAGGCGTTATTGGAAGCCCTTGGACAGCTCGTCCAGGGTCAACGTGCGCTGCAAACCGATGCGGCACCCGCCGCTTCATCGCTACCGCAGCCACACAACGCTGTCGCACCGCCATTTAGGCCCTTTGAGGCCACAACCGAAAGCTGGACTGAGTGGGCCGATCAGTTCAACTTCCACCTCACTGCTTATGGAATTCAAGGTAAAGAGCGGCAGCCGTTTTTGCTTTCTTGTGTCGGTGTGTCTACCTACCGGGTGATAGTGAAATTGTTTCCCCGACGCGACGTCGCAACTCTGTCCTACGAAGAAATTTTGTCTGCTTTAGATGCCTATTTCAAAGAAACAGTAAATGTTGTTGCAAAACGGTATACGTTTTTTCGTACAAAACGTACCGCCGGTCAGACTAATAGGGAGTGGGTAGCAACTTTGCAAGGCCTTACTAGAGACTGCGCGTTTGCCTGTGAATGTGGCCTCCCATATTCCGATACAATGGTGCGTGATGCAATAGCACAGAACGTTTCTGATGTTCGCATACGGGAACAGATTTTGAAACTAGTTAATCCCTCCCTGCAACAAGTGATAGACATATTGGACAGGCAAGACACACTTGACTTTGCTCAGGAATCATTTGAAACTTCGCCAGCAGTGTGTCACATTAATCGGCCCGCCGGGCCCGCTGCACGGGACGCTAAGCGGCCCTCGCGCCCGACTTCGCTGCGGCCGCCTAGGTTGCAACCACGTGCGCCGCGTAAGCAAGCAAATGCAGTGAAATCTTGCCCGCGGTGTGCAACTCGACATTCGCGTGAAAATTGCCCGTCACGCCAAGCTATTTGCTTTTACTGTCACAAGAAAGGACATGTACAAAGTGTTTGCCGGAAAAAGTTAAGATCAGACAATCACACAAATTCCAGGCCCTTTGCTTCGCGCCGGAATCGAATCCAGGACAATCAGGCTCGTGGACCTTCGCCCATGGACATTCATGTCGTTCATTCCCACCCGTCCAGTGACACTTTAGCTAACAGTGACTGTGTTCGTCCCACCCAAAGTGTGCGTCGACGTCGCCGGAAATCCCGTAAAGTTGCAAGTGCTTCTGGACCTGTATCAGTTCAAATTGCACGAGACAGTCGCTCTTGTCGTCAGCGGGACAATAAACTTTTTGTGGACTTAGACTTTGCAGGAAAAGTGATACCGTTCCAGCTCGATACCGGAGCTGCAGTTTCCTTGCTCAATCACGACACGTACAAACAACTGGGCGCCCCGCCATTGCGTGCCGCAAATGTTACGTTAACTAGTTACTCAGGACAGCACATACCTGTGTTAGGACAGTGCAGCCTAATTGCAACATACAAGGGACAGACAAAACTTGTATCATTTTACGTTCTTCGTTCCTCTAGTGCAGTGAACTTGTTTGGTTTAGATTTGTTTCAATTGTTTAATTTGTCTATAGTAAATCGGGTCCTATCAGTGAATCAGACTGTGCCTTCCGCCAGTGTTTCTAGTCTTTGTGAAGAATTTGCAGACATTTTTGCACCGGGCCTTGGTTGCGCTAAGAACTATGAAGCGCATTTGGAACTGAAAGACAACGCGCAACCAAAATTTTTCAGAGCGCGCAATGTTCCCCACGCATTGCGTGATGAGGTCGCAAACACATTAGCCGAGTTAGAATCTCAAGGTGTAATTGAACGTGTGCAGGCTTCTCTCTGGGCCTCACCCTTAGTCATTTTGCCAAAACCTTCCGGAAAACTGAGACTTTGCGTGGACTTCAAGGCAACTGTGAATCCGCAACTTGTGACTGCTACTTTTCCTTTGCCCCGCCCGGAAGATCTTTTTGACAAACTGTGCCCGGGAACATATTTTTCAAAATTGGACCTAGCAGATGCGTACTTGCAAATACCTGTGGACGAAGAATCCCAGCGCGTCTTAGTGGTTAACACGCATCTTGGCTTGTATCGCTTCAAAAGACTGCCATTCGGGTGTGCATCCGCCCCTGCTTTATTTCAGCAATATTTACAAACTATTTGTGCGTCGGTCCCTACTGCTGCGAACTATCTGGACGATATTGTGATCTCAGGAAAGACAGAAGCCGAACATTTGCAGAATCTCCGAACATTATTTCAGGTCTTGCGTCAGAATGGTCTTCGCTTGAGGAAGGACAAATGTGTGTTTTTTGCTCGTGACTTACCGTACCTGGGGCGTGTCATAAATGCCCAAGGTATACATCCGAGTCCAGAGCACCTTCGTGCCATTCAGGACTTGCCGTCACCGCAGAACTTAAAACAGCTACAGAGTGTGCTGGGTAAGGTAAATTATTATCACCGATTTGTGCGCAATGCTTCTTCCATTTCAGCTCCGCTTCATCGCTTACGCCGTAAAGGTGTTCCGTTCGTCTGGACGACGGAATGCGAACGCGCCTTTCGCCAGTTGAAATCGGCGTTACTTTCAAATACTTGCCTTACGCCATTCGATCCCCGAAAACCCCTTTTGTTGATGGTCGATGCATCGGATTTCGGGATCGGTGCTGTGCTTGCGCACAAAGATGGCTCGCATGATCGCCCTATTGCCTTTGCGTCCAAATTGCTCTCATCTGCGCAAAGAAATTATTCACAAATAGAGAAAGAAGCTTTAGCTCTCGTGTTTGGTGTTACCAAGTTCCATGACTTCTTGTATGGTCGTCACTTTACAATCATCACGGACCACAAACCATTGACATCACTTTTTCATCCGACCAAGCCTGTACCTCCACGTACAGCGCAGAAATTCATTCGCTGGTCACTTTTTCTCTCGCAGTACCGCTACGATATCTTGTATCGGTCCACTGCTAAGCACGGCAACGCTGATGCGTTGTCCCGTTTGCCTGTTGCTGAGGATAAAGCATTCGATTCTTCCGAACTTGCTTGCATGTTCATTGATTCGGAAGCCGATGACGTGGTCGCATCGTTTCCGATTGATTTTCGTCGTGTAGCTACTGCCACAGCTGCTGACCCTGTCCTTGCTACTGTTTTGCGTTTTGTTGCTACGCAATGGCCCTTGTCAAAGTCACGGATCGAGGATCCTTTGGTTCGCCGTTTTTTTGCTCACAAGGAGAGACTTTTTGTCCGACGTGGTGTTTTGTTGTTGCGTTCCGATAATGATCAATCCCGAGTCGTGGTCCCACGTTCGTTACAGTCCTCTGTCTTAAAGCTTCTTCACCAAGGACATTGGGGTATAGTGCGAACGAAACAACTTGCTCGACAGCACTGTACTTGGTTCGGAATCGATGCTGCGATTGCGAATATGTGCTCCTCTTGCGTGGCGTGTGCCGAACAACAATCCGCACCGCCGCGGAAATTCTTTGCATGGCCGAAAGCCACTTCCCCTTGGCAACGCTTGCACATCGATTTTGCTGGTCCATTGTGGAATGCTCGATGGTTGGTTGTGGTCGATGCTTTCAGTAATTTTCCTTTTGTTGTCCGGATGTCTTCCACGACGTCTTCGGCCACCATCCAAGCCTTGTCTGCTATCTTTTGCATTGAAGGTCTTCCGCAGACTATTGTTTCCGACAATGGCCCACAATTCATGTCCGCCGAATTTCAGTCATTCTGCAAGGCCAATGGTATTCAACATCTGACATCCGCGCCGTTTTCGCCTCAGTCAAACGGTGCCGCGGAACGATTGGTCCGGACTTTCAAGTCGCAGATGTTGAAGTTGAAAGAGTCGCATTCTCGGGAGGACGCTTTGTTGCTCTTTTTGTCCTCATATCGCTCTCAGCCTCGCGATGGTCGCTCGCCGGCTGAATTGCTCCATGGTCGTCCTCATCGAACTCTGATGTCTTTGTTGCATCCGCCACATCAGGTTCCTGTGCAGCGGCAGACTCCTGCTTTTGCTCCTGGCGACGTTGTCTATTATCGCAACTATCGCGGTTCACAGCGTTGGCTCGCAGGGCGCATTCTTCGCTGCCTCGGCCGCGCGATGTATTTGGTTTTGGGGGCCTCTGGTGAGGTGCGTCGGCATCTCAATCAGCTGCGCCTCTGTCGTCGCCTGGGTTCTGCCGCTCCCCGTCTGCTTTCAGCGACGGAGCCGTCAGGTCAGCGCCCTGGGGACCCATCTACTGGCTCGCCTCATCCCCAGGTGTTACCGACGCTGCCTTCCATTTTGCCTCATGGCGTCGCGCCGCCGCAGCCGCCGCCGGCGCCGCCAGCAGCGGACGCTTCGCTGCAGCCGCCTCGCGCCTCCCTGGGTCACGCGCCGCCGCTTGCTTCCCGTGACCAGCCGTCCTCCGCCATGGACCTCTTGCCCGCTCCGGACCAGATGTCGTCTTCGCCCGTCGGGTGCTCCGACCACATGGAGGTCGACCCCGCGGCTCCTCTTATATCATTCCGTGCGCAAACACCTCATGTTGACGTGCACCCTGGACTAGGTTTGCAGGCGTTTCCTAGCTCCCCTCGGACCGAATGGCCGGGTGCGGGTGGCACAGCCTCGCCTGTTGTTAGGCTCCCCACCTCATCGCATACGTCAACATGGGGTCCTCCCCACGGCGGGCGGAAGCCTTATCTCACGACCGTTCGCCGATTTGCGGGGGAGGAATGTGGTGTCACCGCTAGACACCACACTTGCTAGGTGGTAACTTAAATCGGCCGCGGTCCTGTAGTACATGTCGGACCCGCGTGTCGCCACTGTGTACTCGCAATCCTAGCGCCACCACAGGGCAGGTCAGAAGACACGGACATGACCTCGCCCCAGTTGTACGGACGACATAGCTTGCGACTAGACCTACCAAGTATTCCTCTCAATTGCCGAGAGACAGATTAAATAGCCTTCAGCTAGTCCATCGCTACTACCTAGCAAGGCGCCATGTGTATCATTGCTAATTGCTTACTACTATGCAAGAGATGTATTTCAACAAGAACAAGACTACATTAAAGTTAAGTATATTAAAATCTCTCTTCTTTTCTTTATAGTTTTTCATCCAGTCTCCTGTTTCAGAATCTACGCCCGTCTGCGTTAGTTTCGCGTGCTTCTAGCAACTCATTGTGTCGAGACTTTAGGGAATCGACACAACAGAGGGTATTTCTCATAAGTTTTCTCGAGATAGTTTGCGTCTGCCTTCGTCTGCTAGTTTAGTTCCTTCAGCATCTCTTGAGACACTCTCCCACGGAGCAGATAAAACTGTGGCATTTCGTGCTGCCCTTCTCTGTATACGTTCGATATCCTCTATTAGTTTGCGTCTGCCTTCGTCTGCTAGTTTAGTTCTTTCAGCATCTCTTGAGACACTCTCCCACGGAGCAGATAAAACTGTAGCATTTCGTGCTGCCCTTCTCTGTATACGTTCGATATCCTCTATTAGTTTGCGTCTGCCTTCGTCTGCTAGTTTAGTTCCTTCAGCATCTCTTGAGACACTCTCCCACGGAGCAGATAAAACTGTGGCATTTCGTGCTGCCCTTCTCTGTATACGTTCGATATCCTCTAATAGTTGTATTTGATATAAGTCCCATACACTAGGGCAATATCGTAGAATGGGATCTCCCAAATGAGTTGTATGCAATCTCCTTTGTAGACGCCTAAGACTGTGTGATCGTTCTGCTTCATAGCTCTGAAAAATGTTACATCCAGATATTTGTATGACCTGACCCATTACAACCGTGTCTAGTTGATACTTTTGAGATAGGACACTATGTTGTTTTGTTTAATGAAATGCAAATTTTTACATTTTTGAACGTTTAAAGCTAATTGATAATCGTTGCACTCCTTTGAAATCTATCAAAGTTTGACTGAATATTTGTGCAGCTATTTTTAAACAGTACTTCATTATAGATAACTGCATCATCTGTGAAAAATCTGATATATTAATATTGTGTGCAAAGTCATTAATGTACAAAATGAACAGCAAGGATACACTTACAGTTCTCTGGGGCACACCCGAAATGACTTCGACATCTCTCCACGACTCGGCACACAGCTGTAGTCACCTGTTGTTTGCTAAGCATTTTACTATGTTTTCAAATAAAATTATTAAATTTGATACAGGTTTTATGGTTTTATTCCTCCATCAAAACTTGCATTTATAATTTGGTTTTATTTTAGCGGAAACAAATATTGTATCTCAGAAACGTTCCACGCCCAGTTCTCGTGCAGGAGTTAAAAATAATAATTTGTTAAGGCGCCACTTCACGTACTTTTATTTTCCTTTATTTCCCTACAGGCGGCGGGCCGTTCCTTTACAAAAACTGACTATAAATTTACCTACCACATTGCTTAGTGTTATTTAAAGGGATATGTACATTGTATCGCGACTACAGAACTGTCCTCAGCTTCTGATATCGCGCGGACTATCTGCCAGATCATCCCATTGTTGCGAGCCCTACGACAATGCCCCTAAATTTGAAAAACCGCCTGTAGCGCAGAATCTTGTAGAAAGGGAGAGATGCTGGCATGTAAATACACGATTCAGTACCTAATATCGTGTTGTTGTTATTGTTGTTGTTGATGTTGCGGTATTAAGTCAGAAGACTGGTTTGATACACACTATGTGATCAAAAGTATCCGGAAACCTGGCTGAAAAGATTTACAAGTTCGTGGCGTCCTCCATCGGTAATGCTGCAATTCAATATGGTGTTGGCCCATCCTCAGCCTTGATAACAGCTTCCACTCTCGCAGGCATACGTTCAACCAGGTGCTGGAATCTTGGAGAACAGCATCCCATTCTTCACGGAACTGCTGCACTGATGAGAGGTATAAATGTCGGTCGGTGAGGTTTGGCACGAAGACGGTGTTCCAAAACATTCCAAAGCTGTACTATAGGATTCAGGTCAGAACTCTGTGCAGGCCAGTCCACTACAGGGATGTTAATGTCGTGTAACCACTCCGTCACAGGCCGTACATAATGAAAAGGTGCTCGATCATGTTGAAAGATGCAATGGCCATTCCTGAATTGCTCTTCAACAGTGGGAAGCAAGAAGGTTCTTAATACATCAATGTAGGCCTGTGCTGTGACAGGGCCATGCAAAACAACAAGTGCTGCAAGTCATGAAAAACACGACCACACCATAACACCACTGCATCCGAATTTTACTATTGGCACTACACACACTGGCAGATGACGTTCACCGGGCATTCGCCGTACCCACACCCTGCCATCGGATCGCCACACTGTGTAACGTGATACGTCACTCCATACAACGTTTTTCCACTGTTCAATAGTCCAGTGTTTACGCTCCTTACACCAAGCGAGGCGTCGTTTCGCATTTACCGGTGTGATGTCTGGCTTGTGAGCAGCCGCTCGACCATGAAATCCAAGTTTTCTCACTTTCCGCCTAACTGTCATAGCACTTGCAATGGATCCTGATGCAGTTTGGAATTCCTGTGTGATGATGTGGATAGATGTCTGCCTATTACACATTACGACCCTCTTCAACTGTCGGCGGTCTCTGTCAGTCAACAGACGAGATCGACCTGAACGCTTTTTTGCAGTACGTGTCCCTTCACGTTTGCACTCCACTGTCACATCGGAAACAGTGGACCTAAGGATGTTCAGGAGTGTGGAAATCTCGCTTACAGACGTATGGCACAAGTGCCACCCAATCACCTAACCACGTTCGAAGACCGTGAGTTCCATGGAGCGCGCCATTCTGCTTTGTAACGATGTCTAATGACTACTGAGGTCGCTGATTTGGAGTACCTGGCAGTAGGTAGCAGCACAATGCACCTAATACGAAAAACGTATGTTTTTAGAGGTGTCGGGATACACATAGTGTAGCTCTCGACGCTAGTAATCGGTTGTTGCGTAAGTCAGTAGCGTGGTTCCATGAGTTTAATAAACATAACAGATACACATAGCAGAGAGTTCAGTCATCAATGATATAATCTCCTTCACTATTTACAACAGTCTGCCAACGTTATGGTAACTTTTCCATTCCGTGACTGTAGCAATCACGTGGTTTTGAGGTGAAGAACTCGTCAAGCCATATTCGGAGCGCTTTTTCATCCGGAAAGGAAGTTCCTTGAAGGTTATTCGATAGAGAGCGACAAAGATGAAAATCTGAGGGAGCAAGATCAAGGGAAGCAGATGGGTGCGGAATGACTTGTCAACCCAACTCCTCTATAGTGTTTTATGTCAGTCTAGTAGAATGTGGGAGGGCGTTATGACGGTTGTAAGTAGGCTGTTTATGTTTTCTTATATTGGTGACGCCACGTAGCGCTCTGTATGAAAATCACTGGCTGTGCTGTGTGCAGTCTATGGCTGGTTTGCATTGTTGTTGGCCATTGTAGTGTTGGGCAGCTAGATGTTAAAAGCGCGTAGCGTTTCGCAGTTGGAGGTGAGCCGCCAGCAGTGGTGGATGTGGCGATAGAGATGGCGGAGTTTTGAAATTTGTAAGACTGGATGTCATGAACTGCTATATATATTATGACTATTAAGGTAAATACATTGTTTGTTCTCTATCTAAATCTTTCATTTGCTAACTATGCATATCAGTAGTTAGTGCCTTCGGTAGTTTGAATCTTTTATTTAGCTGGCAGTAGTGGCGCTCGCTGTATTGCTGTAGCTTGAGTAACGAAGATTTTTGTGAGGTAAGTGATTTGTGAAAGGTATAGGTTAATATTAGTCAGGGCCATTCTTTTGTAGGGATTTTTGAAAGTCAGATTGCGTTGCGCTAAAAATATTGTGTGTCAGTTTAAGGACAGTCAAGTATAATTGTTCAAAGGGGACATTTCATATGTCGACCCTTAGCCGAGGATACTTCACTGGAATCTTCTGATTTTTTCTTGTAGTTTGTGTAATTAGTGTAGATTTTGTTTATTGCTAGCGCGTAATTGTAGAGAGAATCTCCTTTGTAGTTGCAGTCTTTCATTGTTGTACAGTAAAACAGTTGTAGCATGCATGTAGATTTGCACCAAGTATTTCGCAGCTGCGCTTGCAATTAACTAGATATTATTTTCAATACTATCTTAATGTGTTTTGTTATTTTGCTCTTCAAATTGTGCTTTTCTGTGTTGTCGTGTGAAATATTGTGACAATAATGGCGTGTGAAAAACGTAATACTAGGCTTCAAAGTAAACTGAGAAATGACAGTGAAGACGAAAGCTGTGTGTTAGCGCCACCGTGTAGTGAATTAACTAATGTTCAAAGTAGTAATTTGGTAACTGTGCATAGGGAAATGGAGCGGGCGTCAAATAATGGTGTAGGCAGTGAAACAATTAGTGAACAGGGAAGCATTATCGATCGATCGGTCGGCAACAGCTCGCATCAGGAATCCGAAATGACAGAACACAATATTGCAAATACTGTAGACTCAGGTTTTGGGTCCTCACCGTTTTCTCAAATGAGTCAAGACACATTTTCTGCTTGTCAAAACGTGAATGTTGCCGGGGAAAATGCACTGCCAAAAAGCATAGAGAAACACATTCCAGACACTAATACATTATTATTGCAATTAATGCAACAAATGGAACAAAATCAGAGACAAACACAGCAAAAGCTTCAAAAGTTAGACACAATGGAACAACACCAGAGACAAACACAGCAACAGTTAGACGCAATGGAACAAAATCTTCACACCACGCTTGAACAAACACGTGAAGATTTAACTACTGAGTTACATAAAGTCGAATCGAAATGTCAAAAAGTCTGTAATGGCGTAAGAACACAAATTTGCGAGCATTTTCAACCTATTTTTTCGCGGCATGAAAATGCATTACAGAATCACGAAGCAGCCTTAAAAGAACTGCAAATTATTGTTCATGAAAATCATGAGACCTTGCTAAAATTGACTCAGTTGCATCTACCGATTCGGTTACGCAACTTACAAAAACTCAGGAAAACTTAATGGACACAGTAGATACTTTTTTAACACAAATGGACACTCTGAAACTTGGTTCAGAAAAACACACAGAGGAAATAATTTCACTATCGGATAAAGTAGCCGAACTTTCAGATCAGTTCACTAACTTATCTACAAAGGTAGACGATGATCTGAATGACACAAGACCTGTAGCTTTCACTGACACTGAAGACTATGAACAAATAAGAAAATTCAAACAAAATCAAAATCAAATCAATACACAGTACAAAAGAGAAATCCGGGAAATACAAGATCAGTTGGCACAAGTAATATAAGAATTACATATTTCAGAGGACACTCGCACTCCAGTATGGGAAGAGGGACATAGAAATACAGAGCAACCACAAAATACTAACACAGGACACTTCGGAAATTATGAAAGAATTGGCAAGGCGCATTGAATTTTGAGATGGAACCACCGAAACGAAGTAACAATGAGCGATGTGCGACTCGCCGACACGATGATTTTGACTATAAGCTGTTCATTACTACACGTAAATTCAAAACATTTAAGAATTCTGGCAACGACATTCATCCACAAGCATGGCTTCATAAATTCTCTCATTGTTTTCCTCCCAACTGGTCATTACAGCACAGATTAGAATTTATGTGTGGCTACTTAGAGAATGAACCAGCTGTAAGAATGCAATCAGTCATTCATGATTGTCACAGTGAAGGAGAATTTTATCATGCCTTCCTCTCAGCATATTGGTCTCAAGCTACACAAGACCGAGTAAAACATAGCATCATGATGACGAAACACTTTGAGCAATCTGAATGTTCCAGTCTTGTCAAATATTTTGAAGACATGTTGCATAAGAATCAATATCTTTCAAACCCATACAGCCCTTCAGAACTCATCTGCATTTGCTTAATGAAATTGCCTGAACATTTAAGAAATATTATTTTGGCAGGACGTTGCAAAGACGACATTGAAGCTTTTCAGGGACTCTTACAAGAATTAGAAATTGACACAGACAGTCGCGGGATGCGAAAACAGGAAAACAATAACTACAGATCACATACGTCACAATTCCGTGACGACAGAAACAATAACTGGACACGACAAGTCTATTCTTACAACGCAAATCGTGACCAAAACAGACACCACCTATATGTCAACCACTGGCAGAGTAATAATAGTTACAGAGAAAGATCGCATTTACATAGTAAGGAATATGACAGAGATTACCATAGAAACAGACAATATGGGAACAAAAACAAATATTATCAAGGGAGACAGAATAACTTCAGACGCAACGGTCCACCACGCAGTTACGATTCCGGGAGAAACTCTCCATCACATGACCGACAAACAACAAACTATGTAAACTACCGACAAAACGACAGACCTGAATTCCATCAGAACTGGCGAGCTTCAAACAGGGCAGGGCCCTCTCGGCAAGGTGAATTTGTAGGTCTCCTAATCCCTGTAACGACGCACGCCAACAAAGAGACAGACAATGACTCGCACTGCAGGCAGCCACGTGCGCCAGCTGGCTCAGAGAAAAATAACATTGACGCTAACCTTGAGAAAAATTCCAGTATTCTTTACCGACATATACCGTATAATAATTGCTTTGAAATTGAAACTCTGAACACTATGAAGAGTAAAGGTTTACACCACATTTCACATCTAAAACCATTTATTGAAAGATAATCTGCTGTTTAACTTTGTCTTTGCCATATAACTTTTCACTTTACATTACTAGTATGCTGTGTCAGACTTAGAATCTGTTAATATGCAACAATGTTTGAAGTTAAATATCCAGTCAAGAACCAAGAGAACTTATTTAAACAGAAATTACGAATGCATTGTTATTGTGAACAGACGACACAGTGTTATTGTGTGTGTACATTCTTGCTTGTTAGTTGCACGATTACGTAACGACTACAAGGCTCACATACTTAGAACATTTACCAGTACTGCTAATGAGATTTTAATGCAACTATTTGGTTTACATGAAAATACATTCTGGATTTAAAGTACTTTCTGTGAGATACCAGATGACACAGTGGTTAGTTTATGTGACAGCTACACGATTTTATCACGACGCTACTAATGAATGACAATTTACAATGTTGCTTTTTCAGTGTTTCTGTTTTATATCTGCACAGTTTTTTTGTATGATTCTGGAAAGTAAAACATGTTTTAGTAGTAACTTTTGTGGTATAGCTACAATGAGACAGCCTTTTTTGTAGCACAACAATACGTTACATTATAGTACTTTCTTGATCACGGTAAGGTACGTAATAACTACGATACCTATACGCAAAGAATTTCACTTTCGTTTATGATGAGGTAAGTACATTGACTTCTGCAGAACTTAGCTTTCGGAGGACAATAACCACGACACTTCCACAGAGATTATCTTACAGCAAGACGCACATTTAGCGCTACAGGACACGTATTTGAGTGACTAATTTTTGCACTTAAACCATTTATTTTTTAAGATTTTTGAATTACAAAGAAAGTTTTCTGTGATACATTTCATTCCATTGCTGTAATCTGTAACATCTGAGGGTATAATTACATTAATCCTCAGGGGGTTACACGCTTACTTTGTGTACTATGTGTGTGGCATGCACAAGGAGCCCTAGCTAATATGATATTTGCTTATACAACTTTACACATCGGTACCATATTCCTCTAACACAGAATTACACAGCTATCTGATTATTTAACAGAAAAACAAAATTTTTTTTATGTCAGTGACACATGTTTACGCAATTACACTGTTGGATAATTTCACACTTATGAAATTGTATTTTGTCTGTACTTTGTGAACTGTTCATATTTTTTTGGAACCATTGTGATACTATGAGAGCTTTGAATGATTTATTTGGTATGGGATCATGATTTTTAAAGTGCATTTGAGGTAGATGACACTTTTGACATGAGCAGAGAATTTTTTTAGGTTTTGAAATTATTGCAGAAAGCTACGACTTTTTTGAGATTTGACTGAGGTGTTATGATGTTATTTTTACGACGACGATGTGTATTATGCTGCTGAGGTATGTTTATGATCAATAAGCTCATGCTATATGAGGAACTTGATAATGCTATGTATCTATTATGATGAAATACTGAAGAAGTGTCAACGAATATTTATATGTGTAATAAGGTAAGGAATAATGAGTAGTGGTTAGGGACTCTGATTTGTGGAGAATGATGTTGGAAACCAAGAATCGTACTTTAGAATTATGAAATGTGTGTACATGTGTGAATGTATCACAATGCCACTGAAAATTTTTTGGGCACTGTTATATTTATAGGATTTTGTTTCTACACATTTGTAACGCAAATTCTCAACCTTTGAAATTTTTTTATATGAGACTGCCACTGTAGCGGAAACTGCTGTCGTAAATATTTCAGTAAGAAAGGAAAGTGACCTTGACATAATGCGTTTTGGGCGCCCAGCTGAGAGGTAGTCGTCTGACAAAAGAAAGCCATTAGGTGCAAAAAAAAAAAAAGAGGCCATTATCCTCGCTATTGACATTTCTTTGTCGAAAGCATCGCAAATACGACACGCTCAAACTTGAAAACATATGATAACACTGTGGAGCTCTTAATTTATGATATTTACTAAAATGCCTAATGAAATGATGAGAAACATTTTACATCTATTGTCTTTCTAGTTGAGAGATTGCTCATTTTGTTTAATATCTAGTTTCCAGCTGTGTTGCAGCATTGGTTTTATAAAATAAAATAAAATGCATTTGCTAATGTGAACACTTTCTGTCAACAGATCTATTAAATAATAATTTTGTGATCCATATTCTTCGAAAAAGGAGCACTTTGAATCAAAAGAACGATAAGAAGGGATTAATAACAGTAACTGCATACATAATTTTCTTTTCAACTACTTGGTAATTTTTTTGGTAGAGTAAGTTATCGTGATGCATCACTCTAGTGTTAAGATGTGACATAGGTATTAAACATGGCCATTTGTACTGTAATATTTTTTATGCTTGAGCTATGTCATGCTTAGATATAAGTTATTGCATTTGCTGGTGTTGTTTGTCAGACATAGTGCTACTAAATTTCACTTTACATTACTCTGTTAAGCCAGTTTTACTACGAATTTAGTTTTCTTGTTGGTTCGCATTGCCTTACATTAGTTGTAATATTGCGTTTGCTTTGCTAATTTATGCTGCTTGCTTTGCCATTTGTATTTTTTATCATTGCTGTTTGAGTTAATTGTTTTGTGCTGCTGCATTGCCTCGTTCCTTAGTTTAGCATCTGAGCTCAGTACATTTAAGTTATCTTAAGATGGGGTAGGCTATATGAGAGAACGAGTTGTGATGAATTGGAAGAAATGCATTGAGAAGCTATAAGAAAATGGTTTGGCCAAAAAAGTATTTTGAAAGAGGATATGAGCAAAAAAGTAGGGTTTAGGGACAACAGGTTTAGGTAGGATTTTCTTGGAAATAAATGATGAGGTAAGATAATGGAAAATAAATAATGAGGTAAGAAATATGTGAACATATAAATACAGAAAGCATGCTTGGATAGGATTTTTTTTGGTGGAAACAAATGTTGAAATAAGACGAAAGATCTATGGAATGAAGTTTTAGGTTGGACTGCAGTACCAAATGTTACACTGAAAACAATCCCTGTCCTTTCCTCTTGTGTTATTCTGCTATGTGTTTGTGTACTCTTGTATATTTGTGTTTTTCCTGTCTTTATGTGTTTAGCTGATATGAGTTACGTTGTGGAATTTTTCTAATAATATGTTATTTTCTTTGTAAAGATGTTTAGACATTATTTATTGTTTTGTTTTAATGCTCATATGTGAAGTTGTTGTTTCAAAAGTTATTCTGATCTTTTATGTATGAACTTATGTCATAATTCCTGTAACACCGATGTATATGTTATTTCGATTCTTTTGTAAAGCCTGTACTACAAATGTTATCTGTATTGTTATGTTCTTTAATGATGTATTTTGCACCTTTGTTATTGTATTCTTATGTTATAAAATTGTAATTGACACCAGTTCATCAAATTAAGTAACTTGTAAGTTACATTTCACTACACACATTTCTGTTGGTCATAGTATATGGACAATATGTGAGAAGGTGGGACTGATAGTGTTTGCACGTGTGTTAATAATTCAGCAAGGGACTGGATAACAGCATTGCTGGTTCTAAGGACAATTCCAAAAACTTTGTGAGTGCACAAGTGGTGGTTATGGACTTGCTATATTATCCGCAAGACTCTTCAGTGGTGATTGTGCACCTGCACAGTCACAACAGATGGCTGCTGGCCATCTCTAAAAGGACTACAGCGGGTCTGCATCTTTGATGACCCACCAATACCATAATTTCTACAAGGACTACAGTGGCTCTACACCTTTGCTGACTCACCAGCACCATTATTTCTACAAGGACTGCAGTGGGTCTGCACCTCTGGTGGCCCACCAATACCACAATCTCTACCAGGACTACAGTGGGTCTGCACCTCTCATGGCCCACCAATACCGTAATACCAGGACTACAGTGGGTCTACTCTGTGATGACCTACGTACCAATATTCTTCAAAACTTCGACTGACTCTGCTGTGGGTCTGCTCTGTTGTGGCCCATTACCTGTCTGCATGTCAAGAGTCAGCACAGTCTTTTCGTTGGAAGGACAACACTACTTCTTCAAGACTGCATGGAAATCCACTACTTCCGTGTGCATTTTCTTCTACTGCTCAGACTTTGAGAAAAAGACTGCTATTTTACTGTGATGAACGATCAGGCCTATCTTTATGGACTGTGAGAAAATTTTAGCTTTTGACCAACATTGTATCAATAAGTGTGTGCATTTGATTTCTTTGTTATTGTAATTATGAAAAATTTTATCAAACCGTTATTGGCCACTGCCCAAAACAATTTGTAAAATTTTTTGTGGGGAGCATGGGGGCTATGTAAGTAGGCTGTTTATGTTTTCTTATATTGGTAACGCCACGTAGCGCTCTGTATGAAAATCACTGGCTGTGCTGTGTGCAGTCTGTGGCTGGTTTGCATTGCTGTTGGCCATTGTAGTGTCGGGCAGCTAGATGTTAACAGCGCGTAGCGTTGCGCAGTTGGAGGTGAGCCGCCAGCAGTGGTGGATGTGGGGAGAGAGATGGCGGAGTTTTGAAATTTGTAAGACTGGATGTCATGAACTGCTATATATATTATGACTATTAAGGTAAATACATTGTTTGTTCTCTATCTAAATCTTTCATTTGCTAACTATGCATATCAGTAGTTAGTGCCTTCGGTAGTTTGAATCTTTTATTTAGCTGGCAGTAGTGGCGCTCGCTGTATTGCTGTAGCTTGAGTAACGAAGATTTTTGTGAGGTAAGTGATTTGTGAAAGGTATAGGTTAATGTTAGTCAGGGCCATTCTTTTGTAGGGATTTTTGAAAGTCAGATTGCGTTGCGCTAAAAATATTGTGTGTCAGTTTAAGGACAGTCAAGTATAATTGTTCAAAGGGGACGTTTCATGGTTTAACATCACCTCGCGCAGTCTCTCTCGTCGTTGTTCTAGGATTGTTTCTGCAAGACGTCTCAGCTGTTGACAACAGATGTCAGCAGTGATGGTTATTCCTCGGGGAAGCAATTCGTAGTAAACCACACCGCCGCTGTTCCTCCAGAGGCATAACGTTATCTTTTGTGGATGGGCTCAGGTTTTGTACGGGGAGTAGTTGCTTTTTGTGGGCTCACTCATTCATTTCTTTTCCTTGTGTCATCATAAAGACATCACTTTTTGTCACCTGTAACGATACATGAGAGGAATGGTCGACGGTGCTCATGAAGCAGTGATGTACATATCGCCACCATCTATTTTTTGTCATTTTGGCGTAGAGCATGCAGTACCCATATGCCCGATTTTTGAACTTTCCCTATTGCATGCAAATGTTCACGATGGTGGAATGATCACAACTCCTCGCATCTACCAGTTCTCGAATACACTGACGTGGATCATTGTGGATTAATGCGTTTAAACGATCTTCACCAAACCTCGAAAGTCTTTCTGAACATGGAGAGTCACTAATGTCACTAAAGCGAGAAAACCCTTTTCTTTCTGTGCTCTGTCAAGTGGCATTATCCCCATACATGGCGCAAAAGTTTCTGCCTGTCTCCGCTGCTGTCACCCCTATATTGAACTCAAACATAAGAATATATCGTAAATGTTCTGGTTTTTCCACTTGGCATTCCATTGTTTAGTGTCTACAGCCTGACTCGCTATTTCCTAATGACAGAATTAAAATATGTCAACTCAAATAGTGACAGTGAACTACAATCAAAAAATGACTGTAAACAAACCCTTAGGAACCGAAACGGCAACCCGCAAAATGGAAACGCTACGATCTTATGCATCAACTTAACATAATTTAAGCATCTCTGTGTTGCCACAGAGTGATCATAAAAAGCCGTTACCCGTTATCGCTTGGCCACATATTCGTAGATGATTGCATTGTGTTAATGTGGGATCATGGCAAAGGACAACTTTGAGGTGCTGTTGTTATTATGTATTCCAGAGTGACTGCGTGCAAATCATCGTTTTGTAACACAGCATAATTTTTGCGCCTGTACGATGTTCTCCGCAACATTGCTGGTGCGATGGCAGTAAATTTCCGTCGAACAGCATCCTTAAGTTCGTCAACCGGCTCGTGATATGTTGCAGCAACCACCAGTTTAATCATCCCCCATAACGCATTATCGCAAGATAACAGATCAGGAATTCAGGATGGATACTAAAGGTGGAAGCAAACGGACAGAACCACGTCCTATCTATTTATCTGCACACACCTCACTGAGATATTCTCTAACGGTAGTAACATACTGGGCTGGTGCTCCATTCTGTTGGAACCATGGACGACCGAGTAGTCCCCCTCTGACACTGCAGGCCAGTTCATGACATGTGGTGGGTTACATACATGTTCTTCATAAAAATTTAGAATTGGTTTACTCTAGAAATAAACGTTTCTCGGATATATTTTGCAGACTGCCCAAGAAGAATACTTTCTGCTTGAAGGAAGAGTTGTAAAGGCATCGAGCATTCCGCCACTAGCCTGACGTTTTCGCATGTCATTATCACTTCATACGTTTACAAACAAAAGTGTAAATGCCTTTACATTCAAATCATTTGCATAGGTTTTGGAAACGGCGAGTATGGAACTCCCAGTTCCTATGCGACCGCTTATGAACGTTCTTTTCCTGTGAATGTTAGACAGACACTGCACCCTCCACACATGGGTCCAGTCGTGTTGGTGGTCGTCCTGAGCGGGCTTGTCTCTTATGCAACCAGTTGCAAAGATATTTTTTCCACCGGAGATTATTGGGATTGATGGAAACGGCTTCTGAAACCTTACACTCTGTACAGTACCCTACAGCCAAGTGAACCATATTACAGTGTTCATACCTCGGTTCCCCTCGACATCACAGATTCTACTCCTCCCCCGCACCAACTAAACTTTCCTCGATTATCACATTAACTACAGCATAGGGCCTCATGACGTGTCCACTCAAACTACTGCGACGTTCATTTATGTTTTAAGTTACCTCGTTGTGATCTTCAGCTCGAAGCCATATGCGAAGCCCCGACTCGTTAAATATTCTTAATATCTGTAGAACAGCTTCATATTAACTAAAAACCAGGACCTTGTAACTCCAATCTTTTAATGCTTTTATTGCGCCTTTAAACACAACACATATTAGATGTTAAGTATATTGTTACAGGAGACCGGCGTTTTATCAATACATGCATATACACATTATCGACTGAAATGTCTTCTCATTGGTATGACGTAGCCGACGCAGAAGACTCATTGCCGCCTTTGACTATTTTGCCCGTCAAGACTCCAAGTACATCTTCAACTCTCTTGGAACAGCACAGAGACCAGACGGAATACCTCACGCAAATAATAAAACACACAAAGCAAGACATTTTCCCTAGTAAATCTTCTTACATAATAATTAAAACTTTATGTTCTGAACGAGTATCCTAGGCAGCAAAAAATGCATATCATTCTACTAATAAAGGTTGTTTATTTATATTCAGAATTAGTACGAGATTTCCACTCAACGAAATTATTTACTTCCAAACTTCAGCTACAAAATATCTTGAAACTCTTCGACCCTCGCACTATCTCTACTACAATATAAGCCAGTCGGTAGAAACTAGACTGTTGTTTTCACGGATGCGTCTCAAATTAGCTAAAAAGTGACTGCATACATGACTTGACTTGGTAAGAATCCAAAGTCAGTATCATCGGCCAAACATCCATCGAAGTACGCCTTCAAACAAAGTGAGATGCATGTGGATCCTCATGCATTTTCAAGTGGTGTTGTGGTATGTCTAAAGAAACGACATCCCTAATTCTCATCTGTGTCTTGACACCGGGTTATTTGATTATTTAACGCTACGTACAGCATTGATCTTCTGTGCTCATACAAGGTTATTATAAATTTAACTGGTTTCACAGGTTTGCTGTAGCTATATGATTTTCCACCATATAAAAAAGCTTTGGAAAAACAGCAAAACTCAAAAAGTTTTGTTGCCATGTTATAAATGCTCCCTATGTGACCTCTAGTGATTCTGCAGATATCATGTCGATAATAAATTTTTCCCATGTTCAGAGCAGCATGTCCCTATAAATTTGTTTAAAACATTATAGCGATGGCGGTTATGGCTGAAACAACAGGTTTCAGTTGTATTGGTCTTGGCGACAGGTCGGCCCAGCCACATGTTTCGACTACGCTACAGAAGTTTCGTTGGGAGCCCCTTACACGTCCCCCATACAGTCCCGATTTGTTCCCATGAAATTTTCATACTTCTGGAGCCGTAAAGAAAGATATACGCAGCCGTCGATTTGCTTCGCACGAAGAGACATGGGTACAGACATGGTTCCGTAGGCAACCGCAAACATTTTTCCATGAATGCACTGACCGTCATGTCTCACAGTGGGTTGAATGCATTATCGGTTATGGCAATTACTTTTGAATTAACAAACGGTTCATTTTAATTTTTTCGTCTAACCTATTTTCATTGGACTTCCCCTTATATCTCTGTCCCAATAATGTTTGACATTCCAGTTCTGCATATCATTTAGGGAGAACCTTACGCACCACTATAATCACCTAATCAGTAAAGTCGGTGAAAGACGGAAGGATTTGGCAGGTATTCATATATTTTTGGTTATAACCAACGTTATTTAGCTGACATTACTGTGTGTGGTAGTCATTGTTGTCTGCTGTGTTACTGTGTTATACTTCACTCTATTTAGTACTGTTTCCCTTCCTTGTCGTTAAGTGTACGAGCAATTTAAGGCTCAAGCGACACAAGCCGTCGCTTGGGGGGCTAAGTAAGAGGGATGCCACTGGTATCACAAGTGTAATATTTCTGTACAAGACGTATCGTAATCGGTAGCGGCCGCTTGTGGGGCCAAGCTGAGAAGAATACCAGGAGCGCTCTAGTGTAAGATGTGTATACAAGGGAAGATGTGTGTACAAGGGAAAGTGTACGAGTGAAAAGGGGGGAGCGGGGTGGCCACCAATTGATAAGTCGCTTGTGTGAAAAAATGTTTTCGAACCGGCCCTGGATAAGTGTACGTAACTGATAAACTTACAAACTTTAACCTACATGTCAGTGCATAAGGCTATTTCAGTTTCAATTATGAACATTTATACGATTCTTACAGCCATTCGAGGCTTCTGCTTTAGTGGAAACATGAAGCGTAGGTTAAAGTATGTGGGCAGCTCCTAACACCACCAAGCGGTCCAGGTGGGGGCCAGGGTTCTTTATTTTACTCCCTGCCACCCTCTCTGGCAATCAGCCAACTTACAGTTAACACACAGGATGCTCGCTACAAAATTTCTGTTCTGCACATCTGAATGTTCACTTTATAGATATTCCTACTATATGGTCAGCACCTACGATAACGTGTCTCGATACTCCAACAGTTTTTTGCAACTTCGCTACTGCAGCACCGTCAAGTGGCAGGCATGTGTCAATATACTGCAAAACGACTGTGTATTGCGTATATGGCGAGGGGAAGAACATTAAAATTGCAAATGAGGTCGTAATTCGGAGTTTATTGTGGCGCTATGAGTTGTAGTAGCTTCAATGTGGATAGAAGAGGTTGACAGTGTTAAACTTCTGGGATTACACGTCGATAATAA
Source organism: Schistocerca nitens (assembly GCF_023898315.1). NCBI lineage: Eukaryota > Metazoa > Arthropoda > Insecta > Orthoptera > Acrididae > Schistocerca > Schistocerca nitens. The sequence goes on from NC_064620.1 coordinate 288,545,344, forward strand.
ATTCAGAATTACTGAAGCACCTACACAAGTCGTATTTGCAATGTGAAAGAGATGAGTCACCTAACGTTACCGCTGGATATATTTCGTAAACCACATCAAATACTGACGAACCGATTCCACAGACCGAACGTGAGGAGAGGGGCTAGTGTAATTGTTTAATACAAACCATACAAAAATGCACGGAATTATGTTTTTTAACACAAACCTACGTTTTTTTAAATGGAACCCCGTTAGTTTTGTTAGCACATCTGAACATATAAACAAATACGTAATCAGTGCCGTTTGTTGCATTGTAAAATGTTAATTACATCCGGAGTGTAGTGCTTGCTGCTATTGTTATTCTGCATTCGTCTCCGCACGCAGACCAACTGTAGTACACCGTGTTACCAGACGTCTGTGATAGTGTAGTGTTATACGAACTGTGACCATGGTGTATTCGAACTCTGAAAAGGCGGAGATGATACTCATCTATGGCGAGTGTCGACGAAATGCAGCTGAAGCCTGCAGGGTGTATGCAGAACGGTACCCGGACAGAGAGCATCCAACGTGCCGCACATTGCAAAACATCTACTGCCAACTGTATGCAACAGGTATGGTCGTAGCACGCAAACGGGTCCGTAACAGGCTCGTCACAGGAGAAGCGGGTACAGTTGGTGTGTTAGCTGCTGTTGCCATGAACCCACACATGAGTACACGGGACATTGCGAGAGCCGGTGGACTGAGTCAAAGTAGTGTCATGCGCATACTGCATCGTCACCGCTTTCACCCGTTTCATGTGTCGCTACATCAGCAATTACATGGTGATGACTTTAATCATCGAGTGCAATTCTGTCAATGGGCATTAACAGAGAATGCGTTACAGTTCTACCTGTTTACCGATGAAGCGGGTTTCACAAACCACGGGGCAGTGAATCTACGGAACATGCATTACTGGTCCGTGGACAATCCTCGCTGGCTCAGACAGGTAGAGCGACAGCGACCGTGGACTGTAAATGTATGGTGCGGAATCATTGGCGACCACCTCATTGGTCCTCACTTCATTGCAGGGGCCCAAACAGCTGCAACATACATCGCGTTTCTACAGAATGATCTGCCAACGTTGCTCGAAAATGTCCCACTGCAAACGCGTCGACGTATGTGGTATCAGCATGATGTTGCACCTGCACATTCCGCAATTAACACTAGGCTGACCCTTGACAGGATGTTCGACGGGCGTTTCATAGGACGTGGAGGACGCATAAATAGGCCAGCCCGTTCTCCTGATCTTACACCTCTGGACTCCTTTCTGTGGGGTACGTTAAAGGAGAATGTGTACAGTGATGTGCCTACAACCCCAGAGGATATGAAACAACGTATTGTGGCAGCCTGCGGCGACATTCCACCAGATGTACTGCGGCGTGTACGACATTCATTACGCCAGAGATTGCAATTGTGTGCAGCAAATGATGGCCACCACATTGAACATCTATTGGCCTGACATGTCGGGACACACACTATTCCACTCCCTAATTGAAAACGGAAACCACGTGTGTACGTGTACCTCACGCCTCATGGTAATGTACATGTGCGTCAGTGAAAAAGACCATTAAAAAGGTGTTAGCATGTGGACGTAATGTGCTGTTCCAGTCTCTTCTGTACCTAAGTCCATCACCGTTCCCTTTGGATCCCTACGTAATTCGGTGCTCTCCGATACACACGATCGAACAGCAGAGGAGTGGTACTCAAGCGTCAAATTTAGGTTACAATATCTCCGGATGTAATTAACATTTTACAATGCAACAAACGGCACTGATTACGTATTTGTTTATATGTTCGGATGTGCTAACAAAACTAACGGGGTTCCATTTTTAAAAACTTAGGTTTGTGTTAAAAAACATACTACCGTGCATTTTTTTATGGTTTGTATTAACCAGTTACACTAGCCCCTCTCCTCACGTTCGGTCTGTGGAGTCGATTCGTCAGTATTTGATGTGGTTTACGAAATACATCCAGCGGTAACGTTAGGTGACTCACCCTGTATATGCTTCAGTAATTCTGAATTTATTATTGACTTGCGACTTGTAATACCAGAAATATAACACTGTCAACTTGATATTTTGGGATGACTCATCACACCGAGAAAAAGTTCAAATGCTTCTAATAAGACTCATTCGGGTGTAAATTCAAGAACATCCTGTAGAAACCTGTTCAAGGGACTGGTTATTCTAACCACTACATCTCAGTATACTTATTCCTTAATGAAATTTGTTGCAAATAATATGTATCTATTTCCAACCATTAGTTCAATACATAGTATCAATACTAGTAATAAGAACAATCTATATAAAGACCTAAAATCGCTTACCAAGGTCCAAAAAGGGGTCCAATTTTCAGGAACATACGATTTCAATAACTTACCAGCAACCATTAAAAAATTGGTTTCAAATAAAGCACAGTTTAAACAGAGTTTGGCAAACTTTTTGGTAGGCAACCCCTTCTACTCTATAGATGAATATCTTAACAGGGTATCACGTCAGGCAAATGCCGGGATGGTTCCTTTGGAAGGGCACGACCGATTTCCTTCCCCATCCTTCCCTAACCCGAGCTTCTGCTCCGTCTCTAATGACCTCGTTGTCGATGGGACGTTAAACACTAATCTCCTCCTCCTCCTCTTAACAGGGACTCTTCGACCAGCTTAAGTAAAAACGTCTGTTAAATTTCAGTTTTGACAGCACTTGGTCACAATAATTCAGATTAGGTATTTTGTGTACAAAAAATTTATTAAAAGTGCATAATTATGTGTCATTCCGACAGTGTTTTAATTCTGTAAATATTAGCAGTTCCACATTACTGTAATGTATTCGCAAACCTTTACAATCTCCTGACAAATGATCACGGAAGTGAGTATTATAGTTAATTATTATATGTGTTTTATGTTATAGTCTCTGACACGTTCCGCACCCGCGAGAATCATCTCATTTTTGGTCCTGGATCAGTTGGATTTGGCGTACTTGAAAAACTGTTAACGCTTATGACGAACAGAAAATCAAGACAATACAATTAACTGATGATATGATACTTTTGGCCGAAAGTGTAACAGGAAATGCATTTTCTTCTAATTGTAACTGAATAAGTGTTGGCTGTAGTTAAGCTGCGCACATAATTCAGAAGGCGACAGAGGTGGTCATACTGAAGGATTAAATGTCACAGCCAGGAAAGAGAATCTTGAAAATACACACACATTTTGATATCTAGAAAACACAACAGATAAAAATAATTGTTGTTGTTGTTGTTGTTGTGGTCTTCAGTCCAGAGACTGGTTTGATGCAGCTCTCCATGCTACTCTAGCCTGTGCAAGCTTCTTCATCTCCCAGTACCTACTGCAACCTACATCCTTCTGAATCTGTTTAGTGTATTCATATCTTGGTCTTCCTCCGCAATTTTTACCCTCCACGCTGCCCTCTAATACTAAATTGCTGATCCCTTGACGCCTTAGAATATGCCCTACGAACCGATCCCTTCTTCTAGTCAAGTTGTGCCACAAATTTCTCTTCTCTCCAATTCTGTTCAATACCTCCTCATTAGTTAAGTGATCTACCCATCTAATCGTCAGCATTCTTCTGTAGCACAACATTTCGAAACCTTCTATTCTCTTCTTGTCTAAACTATTTATCGTCCACGTTTCACTTCCATACATGGCTACACTCCATACAAATACTTTCAGAAACGACTTCCTGACACTTAAATCTATACTCGAAATTAACAAATTTCTCTTCTTCAGAAATGCTTTCCTTGCCATTGCCAGTCTACATTTTATATCCTCTCTACTTCGATCATCATCAGTTATTTTGCTCCCCAAATAGCAATACTGATTTACTACTTTAAGCGTCTCATTTCCTAATCTAGTTCCCTCAGCATCACCCGATTTATTTTGACTACATTCCATTATTCTCGTTTTGCTTTTGTTGATGTTCATCATATATCCTCCTTTCAAGACACTGTCCATTCCGTTCAGCTGCTCTTCCAGGTCCTTTGCTGTCTCTGACAGAATTACAATGTCATCGGCGAACCTCAAAGTTTGTATTCCTTCTCCGTGGATTTTAATTCCTACTCCAAATTTTTCTTTTGTTTCCTTTACTGCTTGCTAAATATACAGGTTGAGTAACATCGGGTAGAGGCTACAACCCTGTCTCACTCCCTTCGCAACCACTGCTTCCCTTTCATGTCCCTCGACTCTTGTAACTGCCATCTGGTTTCTGTCCAAATTGTAAATAGCCTTTCGCTCCCTGTATTTTACACCTGTTACCTTCAGAATTTGAAAGAGAGTATTCCAGTCAACATTGTCAAAACTTTCTCTAAGTCTACAAATGCTAGAAACGTAGGTTTGTCTTTCCTTAATCTAGCTTCTAACATAAGTCGTAGGTTCAGTATTGCCTCAAGTGTTCCAACATTTCTAGAGAATCCAAACTGATCTTCGCCGAGGTCGGCTTCTACCAGTTTTTCCATTCGTCTGTAAAGAATTCGTTTTAGTATTTTGCAGCAATGGCTTATTAAACTGATAGTTCAGTAATTTTCAATCTGTCAACACCTGCTTTCTTTGGGATTGGAATTATTATAGTCTTCTTGAAGTCTGAGGGTATTTCGCCTGTCTCATACATCTTGCTCACCAGATGGTAGAGTTTTTGTCAGGACTGGCTTTCCCAAGGCTGTCAGTAGTTCTAATGTAATGTTGTCTACTCCCGGGGCCATGTTTCGACTTAGGTCTTTCAGTGCTCTGTCAAACTCTTCACGCAGTACCATGTCCCCCATTTCATCTTCATCTACGTTCTCTTCCATTTCTATAATATTGTCGTTAAGAATATCGTCCTTGTATAGACCCTCTATTTACTCCTTCCACCTTTCTGCTTTCCCTTCTTTGCTTAGAACTGGGTATCCATCTGAGCTCTTGATATTCATGCAAGTGGTTCTCTTTTCTCCAAAGGTCTCTTTAATTTTCCTGTAGGCAGTATCTATCTTACCCCTAGTGAGATAAGACTCTACATCCTTACATTTGTCCTCTAGCCATCCCTGCTTAGCCATTTTGCACTTCTTGTCGATCTCATTTTTGAGACGTTTCTTTTCCTATTTGCCTGCTTCACTTACTGCATTTTTATATTTTCTCCTTTCATCAATTAAATTCCATATCTCTTTTGTTACTCAAGGATTTCTACTAGCCCTCGTCTTTTTACCTACTTGCTACCTTCACTATTTCGTCTCTCAAAGCTACCCATTCTTCTTCTACCGTATTTCTTCCCCCATTCTTGTAAATCGTTCCCTAATGCTCTCCCTGAAACTCTCTACAACCTCTGGTTCTTTCAGGTTATCCAGGTCGCATCTCCTAAAATTCCCACCTTTTTGCAATTTTGGCATACGAAAAACGCAGAAGCAAGGAAAAAGCCAGAAGGGCGTTTATATGAAGTAGCTGCTCATCTTAAAGAATGTAAAAATCTTGCATGGTTTTCAGAGCATCAAAATGAGTCTGAAATTCACAAAGGAACTCTGGAAATTTCTGCTATCGTTGAGTGTAGAAGTTATTTATTTCACAACTTCAGTTTCGGCCTTTGGGCTATTATCAAATGGTACTGTGAAAGATTTTCCTTTAACACACGTCAGTCCCTGAAATCCTCCGACTCAAATACAAGTCATCTGCGAAACCGTGCATTTTCACAGTAGAAGTAGCCTACAATAACATCAAACGAATGCGAAGTTTTGATAATCGTGAAATATTGTAAATGAGGTGAATATCTGTGCTAGGTACGTGTATATACTCGTAAGCAGTTCCTTTTGAGCTTGAACACAACAGGTTACAAGTCATTAAAATATTTTGAATGATACGATTACTACTCTGCTACTGTGAACCGTGTATATTACATCGCACTGAGATTTTGTATGCAGACATGAGGTGGGTTATTGCTTTAATTACATTTTCCTATTCATATCGGAAAAATCATCGCCATGTTCAGTGACGGATATGTGTAAGGAAAAGCATTAAAAATAGCAAGTTCCCAGTTTATATTATGCCATTCTTCTTACTACATGCTGGCCGCTTGGGGCGATAGCTTTTTTTTTCCCTATAGAATTTCGCTCGTTTCGCGCAGGGAGGTAAAAAAAGATGGGACTTGTTACGTTACAAAACTGAAACCGACGTTCGCCATGTGCTGTAGCCCAAAAACACTATACCCGGGCCGCTGAAACATTGCACTTGACGATTGCGTATGAAGTTGGCAGCGTAACAGTGTAACAAGTGAAGAACGAGAGGCGCTAGGCGTTCAGCGTGGGGCGCCAGCCAATCACAGCGCAGTGAGCACTGCTGTTACTCATGTGCTGTGACGTCATAGTTCCGCGTTGCCGGCTTTGTTTAGTGAATGTGTTAACAACCTGAATTGTATGTTGTTTACCGCGTGTTTTCGTTGTACTGTGTTCTATATCGTTGTGACTTTCGTTACGATGTGAGTTTACACACTTGGAAAATGCCACCGAAAAGACTTCGTTCACCTACTGACAACCTTTGAGTCGAGAGGTGCTGCTAAACAGCCAGGCACTGGAGTTACTACGTAGAACTTGTGAGCTTTACGAGCAGGAGAAAAAATACGTAAACATCCATGGACAGCCATCAATTCCTGCCGATAAAGTGGTGGAACGTACGTCGAAAACTCTAGGAATTAGTGCAAGAACCGTAGTAAGTAAGGGAGTATTACTACAAAACTTGGAAGATACTGAAGTGAGCCGTAATCATTCCTAGCTGTCTGTATCAAATAATACATTTTAACGACCCCGGGAAAGAAGAAAAAGCAGCCTAGTCCTATCACAGATTTAGATTCTTTCCAGACTGATGCAATTCGCAGGCATGTTTATGCTTACTACAGCTGAAAAGAGTATCCAACTGTAGCTAAGTTATTAGTCTCTTTAAAAAAAAGTGAACTCTTCAGGGGTGGTAAAACATCACTAAAAATTGTGCTAAAAATATGGGTTTCCGTTACAAAAAGCTACACGGACGCAAAGTAGTGTTAGAAAGGGCACATGTTGTTACCGCTCGATGCATTTTCTCGCACAAAATTGTGGGCAGAGATATTCATTTCATTATTTGGCTAGACGAAACGTGTGTTAATGCGGGGAAGCTGTCAGTAAATGCTGGACGGATAACACACCCAGCAGTAGCGGCCATCAGCCGACAGGAAGAGGAGCTAGATTAATTGTGGTCCATGGAGGCTCCTCCAGTGGTTTTGTCCCCGACACACTTTTAGTTTTTAGATCAAAAACGACTGGTGATTACCATGAAGATATGGATCACACACATTTGTTGAGTGGTTCAGGAACCTTTTAAAACAATTTCCTGCCCCTAAAACAATTGTAATGGTCAATGCTCCATATCATTCGGTGATACTGAACAAAGCCCCAACTACAAATGATCGGAAAGAAGTTATGGTGCAGTGGTTACAGGCTCGAAATATTGCAGCCGATATGACAAAGGTTTTATTATATTCTCTTGTTAAAGAAAATAAGTCTACGACACCTACATATGTAGTACACGAAATTGTCAAGTAGCAGGATCATAGTGTAATAAGGCTGCCATTTCAACCCTATTGAATTAGTATGGAGTGATGTAAAAATGTACGTAAGGAACAACAACAAGTCCTTTACAATAACAGAGGTGGAAAAGCTGTTGCGTGGAGCTCTTGTGACTCTGGATGCAGCCTCATGGAGGAAAAAAGTTGAGCACGTCGAGAAGCTTATACGAGCAGCACAGACAATAGAAGGTATTATCAGTGGCCATGAACAATTAATGATTTGTCTTGTTGATGACGACGATGAAGACGGTTTTGGCGATGAATCGGGCAACAGTGACGATGGCGAGCTGGATGGAGTTGCGTCATTATCGCTGTAAATTGGTGAGTGAAAAATTACTAATATTGGTTATTTATTGCAATCTCGGTTATTATTTATTTTGTAAACTACGTACAGTATTGATTTTAAAGTACCAGTCGTCAGATGCTTGTTTTCTGTATTTCTTTGCTCCGTTATCGAAAGGGTGTGCATTGTTATGCTTTTTCGTGCATTATTATACGGTTGTTTACTTTCTGTCATTGTAGTATAACTAAAAACGAGTTTTTATATACTCTGTAATTCCTCAATCGCTTGCATTTACGAGACGGGAAGGAAAACTGTATCGTCTGCTGTGTGTATAGAGGCTACTGTTGCAACATCGCTATTACAGACAACTTGACAAAAAGCGAACTGTCAAGTGCAATGTTTTGCGGCGCGGGTATAGGCTCCCCGCGTTTATACCTCCATGGTTCAACGCTGTGATACTTTCCCGTGACGTCACTCTGACGTGCCCATGCCCAGCTTCGATCGTTGGGAATAACTATCGACTTTCGTGGTCGTATCCTATATAACATCCGGCGGTTTGATTGTTCGGAGACGTAGTTGTTCCATAAGAAATTGACCTTTCAATAATCTTTCACTTTGTTGACATGCACAAGATACGATAGCATGCCTTACTTCTTTCTTCATTGCATGCTTTTATGGGCTAACAAAGATACGTTTTTTGCAAACGTGATCATTAAAACGTTGTGCGTACGAGCTGAAAGCTGAAAATATAACGAATAAGAAGCAGTATCAGTAAGCAAACAAACACGGGTCTCAGAGTTCCAACTTCATTTGCTGTCGATACAAATAGAGTAAAACTGGAATAAAATTGATTACGAAAACATTCTTTTCACATCATACCCTTCTCTTCTTAGTTATTCGAAATATACCAACAAACAAGTTACATTAACGAGGTCAAATGTGCCATATTACTAGAGCAAACAAGCCTTCAAGAATAGAAAGACGTTTGAAATTTCCTTCCTGACACTGATATTCATGTAAGCACTGTAATTTTTAGTATTTTAAAGGGCTGTTGCGTACATTCGACAGAAATAATGAACAAGTATCAATTGTAGACCGTTGTCTGCTAATGTTCTTAGCTATTTAAGAGTGCGGCAGGCCCCGCTCACTCTGGCTACAGAACAACGTACAGCTTAAGTCTATAGCGCCATCTCCCTTCTCTTTTTACCTCCATGGTTTCGCCACTGTTTGGCATAGACTGTGGTAGTCGCCGCTCACTTTACTCGTTTCACAACACTTCCCGCATGTGGGAAGTCATTCTGACTGACACGTAATGTCGACGACTTCCAAAGCTGCTATCGACTTCCGTTAACTTTCGATACGGGCCTCTCACAAGATTTCATGCACGCATATAGGGTAAACACGCCATTCTTCGACTGATTTACTACAATCATTGTTACAGCTGGATGTCTCATAATAATTTATCGATGTTTAACGCCTTCATATAAGAGTGTTCTCTCAAGACTGCGTTTTTATCGTCAATAATTTACAAATTAAGCGTGAAATAGGCTTTTGTTATAATTTGCAGTACGCGGTTTCAAGGTAACCGAGCATCGAAAATTAGTCACAAATATGTCACCATTGTAACTAAATGTTGCTTAATAACATATCAACCATAAATAAGTCTTCAAGAGATACTATGATAACCAAGACAAATTTCACATGACAAAGTGTTCGCGTAATGTATAACGTTGTGGTTTCTGGAGTCGAAATGTGTAGGTTTGCATCTCGCCATATGCATTTTTTTATGTTAGCGTTGTTAACCCATTCTGATACTTTCTTATGGTTCAAATGGTTCAAATGGCTCTGAGCACTATGAGACTTAACTTCTGAGGTCATCAGTTCCCTAGAACTTAGAACTACTTAAACCTAACTAACCTAAGGACATCACACACATCCATGCCCGAGGCAGGATTCGAACCTGCGACCGTAGCGGTCGCGCGGTTCCAGACTGTAGCGCCTAGAACCACCCGGCCACACTTTCTTATGAATGTAGTACAAGTACGTTCTGCAATATTCGATTATTTACGTTTCTGTCTGATTAGAAAACGAAGGATGAAATAAGTATTTAGTGTCTGCCAACTGTGTGGTTAGGCACGAACCTAAGAGAACAGCCTAACCCTCTGGGAGTGAAACGAAATTCATATTTTTCCTTGTCACAAATATATCACTGTTTATTTCTGAGTGTGTGGTTAGGCAGGAACCTAAGAGAACAGCTTTAATTGATGCGAGTGTATCCAAATATTCATAATCTTCCGTGTCATAAAATCGACAGCAGTTCCTACGATGTCAATAGGACGTCACTTTTGCGGGAAGTGTTGTAAAAAGAGTGTTACCCGCCGCTCACCGATCGAGTAGAAATATCTCTCGAATGAGCCGAGCATTCAGATGCGCAGAACTGATTTTGTGTTGTCAACAATGTTGCCACCGTGGTCACATGGTCTCGGGACGGCGTAGATTTGTCCGTAAAGCGTCCTATAAATTAGAATGTCATTATATTCGCTACGTATGTGCCGTGGACTTGGTATAGGCATTTTGTAGACATCATAACAATTTACATTTGGTGCCTCGAATAAACTGGGCTCTTAGCTTTAAAGAGAAAAATGAAGGGTATCACGACAGCGTCACGACTTGGTGAATTAACACTTTCCGTCACGTCACGTCACATCGGTTCGCTTTGTCCAGCTCCGAAAGGCAAAAGGGAAGTATGAGTCACCATTCATTATAAAAAAAAGGGTCAATTTACAGCACCGGAATTGAGGTACAAACAGCGGAAAAGTTGAATAATGGCCAAAAAACTTCATAACGGATTTTCGTGGTCAGTTTTGTTTGGTAAAGTGATGAGATGCGAAACAACGTATCAGATCATCGACATTTACTTGATAGCGAAAATATATTCATACAAACACGTCAAACAATAGTTGCAAAGGAATAAATACAGCCTGTTTACCTTATCCATTATGGTTTTCTTTCTTACAACTGCATTTCCCTCTTTTATGACAGCTAACCTTTTGACTTTATAGGTTGTGTAACGGAAAGTATTTCGACAACTTACGTTATTATTTATCTACACTGAGGGCGTGAGCCCTGTTCTGTTATTGCAGATATATGACCTGGTTTTCATAAAAACACTCAATGGGAAAGACATCCAAGTCATCACTGAACATTTGCAATTTGCGAGGAATAAGGATTATAATGAAATAAAGACTACGAACACACAGAAGTCAAAATCTACTACTATATCATGAGTGAGCACGGCGAAGGTAGGTTAACTTACGTAACTGACGACGATACCGTCAAAATTTTCTTCCCGAAAAACGTTGATGTGCCGTGCCGTAACGAGGTGTGACGGTCCATTGACGACGCGTGTGAGTGCCGACATTTGAAATGCATTGTGGAATGTTTTGACGTGACATAGGTAATTTCCAAGAATGATTGCCTCTCGAAGTCGCGGGCTCCAAACATTACATATCGAACGTGCGATCCTAAATCGATCACGCGACTCTGGTTGCGGGCGTTATGATCAATTATTTGTGATCGTCATTTTTGTCTGTTTTCCGTAGTTCCCTTAGTTGCTCTAAGTTACACACCTCCGCTAATTAATCGTAAAAAGGGAATTGTTCCCATAACGTACACATCACATGGACTTTCACATGACGACATACCGACAACGAGTAAGGTAAGTCGTCTCATTTGTAATTACAAGTATTTTTGGAACGCTCTTCTTTTGTCGTTGCTGCAGTGACCACCGTAAACGTACTCATAACGCCCGCCACTAGAGTTGCGTGATCGATTTAGGATCGAACGTTCGATATGTATCGTTCGGACCGCGCGATATCGAGAGGCAATCATTCTTGGAAATTTCGATATCAGTGTGAGGTGGCCTTAATTAAACAGCGTCATCCCGAGATCACGTGACGATTCAAGCTTAATTGCAACATGCGCAGAACGCAATACTCACTCCAGAGATATTTCTTCTCTCACGAACAAACTTTTTTTTTTTTTTTTTTCACGTACTCTGTGAGATGACATACATAGTCTCTGGTCAAAGGTGTTGTTCTCAAGTTGTTGTTTCAGTCAAAATTCCGAGTGTTGATACTTTTCTACAAATAAACATACAGCCAAAACACATAGTATCTCGGTTGCAGTCATGTCCGAGGCTGGAAAATCAGAGAGCAGGAGATCACATGTTCAGGTGACAGAGATATCCAACGAGGAGGAGCTGGCGACGGTGCTGGAGGATGCAGGCGATAAGCTGGTGGTGATCGACTTCTTTGCCGACTGGTGTTTTCCTTGCAAACTGATATCCCCATTCGTCCTGGATCTCGCCAGGACCCACACAGATGTCATTTTCGTCAAGGTTGACATCGACGAGAGCGACGAAATCGTCGAGAGGTATGAGATAAGCAGCATCCCAGCGTTCGTATTCATAAAGTCTGGCCGGAAGTTGGACTCCATCACTGGAGCCAATTACGATTTGTTAACAAAAAAGGTGGCCCAGCACAAAACACAGGCAGCGGCGGAGGAAATTTCCATATTGTAAAAACTCTACTTTTAATTAATTTTACTCGTTGTCCGACATACTGAGTTGAAATATGATGCGCTAAGCTTGAATGACTTTGTCTTTATAATTACCGTTTCTTACTGTTTGACGCATGTGTACATCCGGTGTGAAATGTGCGGGTCTGAAAAGAAGACAGAGTTTTGCCCATGTGTTTTTTGAGTAGTTGTCGCTTCGGTTTGAAAGTTAGCAGCTTGTGATGATTTTTAGTTTACTGAAAACGATACCACAAAAAATAATAGCCGGGCCTGCCTGTTTTTATAGTGGAATATTTTTTTAATAGATTACATGATCTCAAAGCAGAGCGTGTCATAAAATGGTGGTGTTTGCACGTGATTAAACCGGAGAGATGTTAGCATGTATTTGGAAAGTAATCATTTTAGCAGCATCTTCCTTTACTGAGGACGATCCCAGAAAAAAACGACAATTAGCCGGTCTTTCTTCCTTGAAACGTTTATTTACGCACAAGCTTATTCTCAAGGTACAGCTCATGACCGTTAGATGGTGTTTAAAGATGATTATATTTCAACGAATATTGTCAGGCAAGATGTAGTCATCGTGAGATTAATTTAATTTGAATGCAGTCTATTATTAATAAAAGCGATAAAAGGTGGGTCAGAAGCATTGTCAGTACTTACATGTCAGTGATACGGAATCGTATGTCAAATTGTTGACGACCTACCGGTACTTCAATTAACCATTTGCTTACATAATATTTTCTCATTCATTGTAAAGTATGATTTGTTTTAAAACGTCAAAAGCTGTACATATCCCTCTCAATTCCAAGAGTCATAACAACAGTATTGATCCATATTTGTCGTTCTGAATTTAGCAGCGGATTCCACTTTTTTTTTAGGTCTATATTTCTAATAGCACTTTGGTGAATTGCACATTTCTAACCCTTCACTGTAGTTGTGAAAATTAGAAATGCTTCTATAGTCGTTGGTGCGCAGGACTCAGCTAATTTGATATTCTATTAAAAATAAAAATGTTTTACTTCTAAAAAAATTACTAAACTTTGAACTAATACTTGACCAAAATGTAGCACTTAGCGTAACCAACTATAGGAACTTCTTCTTTTTTGCTCTGATTTTCTCTAATTTCAGTCTAAACTAGGAAAATGGCATAGAAATACTAAACAAAGGTAAAAAACGAATTAAACTTCTGTCGTAAGTTTTAAAATGTGCTTTTTAAAAGTATTAAAGAACTTAAAATTTCCTTCTATAAAAATTCTGACTGTGATCCAAGCGACTCAAGTTAGGTGCACGACTTGTACATTAGTTTAGAACAAGTACAGCAAATAGGTAGCCAGCACATAGCACACAAGTGTACAGTCTTTGTTCTTTTCTTAGGTGGACTGAATGACCATCTCTTTCTCTTATTTATTTCCTATTTAGGGGGGCCTTGATCATTTACCTATACTACTAGCTGAAGTTTTAGCATATCTCTTTCATGTAAGGTTCACACAAAATGTTTGGAAGTACTTTCAAAAACTTCATCCTTTTCAATCTCTCCATCCTTTCGTGTCCCAGTTGACTAATAGATGCATTCAGCGTGCTCTGAAATTCCCCTTACAAACTTCTAGGGTTCGTAGAGAGAACTGAGTAGATAATATTTTGAATTGTAAACAATGTTCGGAAACGTACCGTTTTCGCGCTACAATCATTTGAAGACATGTTCGTAACGCAACCACTTTTACAAGTAATTTATTACTCGTGACCCAGTACATACCGGCCGGCCGCGGTGGTCTAGCGGTTCTAGGCGCGCAGTCCGGAACCGCGCGACTGCTACGGTCGCAGGTTCGAATCCTGCCTTGGGCATGGATGTGTGTGATGTCCTTAGGTTAGTTAGGTTTAAGTAGTTCTAAGTTCTAGGGGACTGATGACCACAGATGTTAAGTCCCATAGTGCTCAGAGCCATTTGAACCATTTTGAACCCAGTACATACCAGACGGTGCTGGGAATTACATCTATTGCAAGCGGAATTGCAGTGTACTCGTTGACGGGTTCCCTTCAGCGTGATGCAGCACAGTCCCTGTCCGCCCCCGTAGCGCAGCGGTAGCGTTGCTTCCTACCACACAACGGGGGCCGGGTTCGATTCCCGGCAGGAGGACTGGGTGTTGTGTGTTCATCATTTTCATTATCACTGACGCGCAAGTCGCCGAAGTGGCGTCTGCGTAAAGACTTGCAATACGGCGGCCAAACTCCGAAGGGGATATCCCGGCCAATAAACGCCATACGATCAGTATTTCAGCACAGTCTCTTCCAATTCGGGTGTAGAATGTCTCCTTGCAGTCGCGCCTGCTGACGGTGAAGGCACTCTTTTCTCGAAGCCGTAGCGTGACCGTGCGATGGAGTTGGAAATTGTGGACAACTGTCTTGAGGAAGGCGACGAGCTGCTCTTCCATTATCGAGAGCTTTGCCAAACACGAGGATCACGTCAGTGTATTCTGCAAATGTGCACTCAGTCATGTTGCTATAACACAAACAAACACGTGAATGAGGCTAGAACCAGATCAGAGAGGTAGTTTAGACGTCAAATACCAGACGCTCCGACGTAAGTATCTCGCACCGAAACTACCCTGTTGCGTAGGTAACTAGCAAACATATTTCCAAACGGCTGTAGTATGGTAACGGTACGTTACCGTGCATGGGTTACGGTTCATAATATTGTCTACTCGGTCCCCTCTACATGTGCTAGAAGTTTGTAAAGGGAATTTTGAGCACCCTGTATAAGACAGTGGCAACGGTCTTGCCGCAGTGGATACACCGGTTCCCGTGAGATCACCGAAGTTAAGCGCTGTCGGGCGTGGCCGGCACTTGGATGGGTGACTATCCAGCCGCCATGCGCTGTTGCCATTTTTCGGGGTGCACTCAGTCTCGTGATGCCAATTGAGAAGCTACTCGACCGAATAGTAGCGGCTCCGGTCAAAGAAAATCATCGTAACGATCGGGAGAGCGGTGTGCTGACCACACGCCCCTCCTATCCGCATCCTCAATTGAGGATGATACAGCGGTCGGATGGTCCCGATGGGATACTTGTGGCCTGAAGACGGAGTGTATAAGACAGTCATTGGACACGCCTTCTGCGACTGCTTGAATATGTTGAACACATCATGTACTATTACAATGAAGAATTATTTCGGGTTTGTTAGTCGACTCACTATGACGTTATCGTAAAGCATGGGTGACATATGAATGACTGACTTGTTGTTCTGTACTTAACTCACAACTGTAAACCCGTAGTCATGATCTGATTGGTCTACCCTTGTGGGCAAAGAACTCATTTGGAATTTCTTACTTGGTTTTCTTTATGTTACCGACAGCAGTTAGACTTCACAAACTAGTAAGTTATATCGATGCGTAACAGGTGTCCCTCATGATGTTACTGCTGTAGTTGAAAACTGACTGATATAATCGCAGACGTACTTCCACTGGTATCGAACATTTTCTCTCGTCTTTTGTCAAGGAGAAGCTGTCGGTATTTTTTCCACATTACAAATGCGTACTGAATAGATAGTACGTTTCTTAATCTTCAAGATACAATATTCTTATACAATATTTATTGGATTCACTAGGAATCTACATTTTGAAGGCACAGCGACCCGTCAAAGCGAGCAATATCTAATCAATAGTTACATTAGCACAGACGGTGTTATTCGCTTGGGAATTCTTACTGTAGGTATTTACAATTTCTGTATTTATGCAATTTGCGTCAGTTCCTTCCGTTATTCTCTGTCTTCTGGATTATCGAAGCGAAGGCATAATATAAGTATATGAAACGGCAATGAAGACATCCATACTTGCAAATTTCTCATCCAGTTTATTCTTGATAACCGCATCAAATATTATCTCGAATGTTTCATTTGGATCAAATACGTCTTGATCGAGAGGTGGTACAATGCAGTATGATTATACTGTGACTCATGAGACGAGTATTTGTTGCAGCTGGTGTTTCAGCCCATGTGCACCTGATTTTCCGGTAAAATATTTCTGGTAAACAGTCTCTTCATTCATTTCAACTTCATGTTGAGGAATCTCTTCGCTGTCTGACAATCCAGAGTTTGAGTCATGTTCACTCGTTATCATAAAAGCTTTGTTTCTTTCTTAAAATGCATTACCTGAAATTGTGGTCGGAAGAGAATTACGCACAGGTGTTGAGTTTTCACCAAATTCGTCTTGATAGCTACGTAATTCATCGTTCAATCATTGTGCTAATATGTTGTATACAGGGTGTTACAAAAAGGTACGGTCAAACTTTCAGGAAACATTGCTCACACACAAATAAAGAAAAGATGTTATGTGGACATGTGTCCGGAAACGCTTAATTTCCATGTTAGAGCTCATTTTAGTTTTGTCAGTATGTACTGTACTTCCTCGATTCACCGCCATGATTTTATACGGGATACTCTACCTGTGCTGCTAGAACATGTGCCTTTACAAGTATGACACAACATGTGGTTCGTGCACGATGGAGCTCCTACGCATTTGAGTCGAAGTGTTCGTACGCTTCTCAACAACAGATTCGGTGACCGATGGATTGGTAGAGGCGGAGCAATTCCATGGCCTCCACGCTCTCCTGACCTCAACCCTCTTGACTTTCATTTATGGGGGCATTTGAAAGCTCTTGTCTACGCAACCCCGGTACCAAATGTAGAGACTCTTCGTGCTCCTATTGTGGACGGCTGTGGTACAATACGCCATTCTCCAGGGCTACATCAGCGCATCAGGGATTCCATGCGACGGAGGGTGGATGCATGTATCCTCGCTAACGGAGGACATTTTGAACATTTCCTGTAACAAGGTGTTTGAAGTCACGCTGGTACGTTCTGTTGCTGTGTGTTTCTATTCCATGATTAATGTGATTTCAAGAGAAGTAATAAAATGAGCCCTAACATGGAAAGTAAGCGTTTCCGGACACATGTCCAGATAACAAATTTTTTTTCTTTGTGTGTGAGGAATGCTTCCTGAAAGTTTGGCCGTACCTTTTTGTAACACCCTGTATATTGTCAGACAGAGCTGATTCTCTTTTTTGATACACGCTGATGCATGAGCTAAACTAAATAGAAGATGGGGATACATTTGTTTATGTCAACTGCTGATGTGATGTGTTAAAGAATATGATATGTGTACTGGTATGGCATACTTCTGGGGCAATTGCAACGACATTTCTGCGACGTATACATCATTTTGAATTTGTGCACTTAATTATTTAGATTTGAAAGCTGCTGGTAATGGTCGATGAAGAATATCCCCTCTGTTAATTATTATTTGTATCATTTCATATTATAAGAATTGTATGAAATTTCGAAGATACAAATGGTTTCTTACATTTAGTTAATCATTCAGGACGCACTCATGTTTGTTTTGAATATTGTTTTGTATTTCTAATTCTTCTAACAGGTTTATTTGCAGTTCTTGGGGGCCCGGGTTCGATTCCCGGCAGGGGTCTGGGTGTTGTGTCTCCTTCATCATTTTCATCATCATTGACTCGCAAGTCGCCGATGTGGCGTCACCTAAAAAGGACTCGCAACACTGCGGCATTGTTCTCCCCCGAATGAGGCCTCCCGGCCAACAATGCCATATGATCATTTCATTTCTACAAAATGGAATATCGCCAAGTTTTATTCGACGTTTGTCTCTCTGTTTCCCTGTCGGACCAAGTGAGCAGTGACAGTTGATTTATTTAGATCGTTGAGCCTGAGAGCATTCATGTATTCTCAGTATTGTACGTTGAAACTCCTCCCAGTTTGTTCAACGTAAAATTTTGGGCACTACAGAACCATTTAGTTTATATGAAAATTCAGACTTGTGGTGTACTTCATTCACTAAATTTAAGTTATGAACAGCGTTGCCTTTCACTTTATTGTTTGTGGAAAACTAATTTTGATATTTTTAGCACGGGGTAAGTTGCCCATCTGACATTAAACTTCACCTATGAATGGTATGCTGACATATTTCACAGAGTTTGGAGGAGCTATTCCTGCCACAGTGCTGCCTGATGTAGACATAGAGCTACCTCTGTTACTGTATTTGTCTTTAATTCTACTGTGAAATTGTAATTGATCGCTGTTTTGTCTAGAAGTGTCCTACACATACAGAAAACTTGTGCCAATTAAATGTAAGTACATTGGACAATGCAAATCTACTATCATTATTGTTTTCTTATGGTTGATGAGATACACAGATGCTCTATAGATTTCGTAGATCATTTCCGGCTCTCTGGCCATTACCATCGTTAATAATCGTGAAACTTATATTCTGGGTTATAGTTTCATCTTTTTTTCTACGATGGTCCAAAACGTCTCCACTTCTACTGAGCCGCAAATATTCTCAACTGCTAGTGAGATGACTGGTTTGTTCTCCGACGTTAAATGCACATAAAATCCTCAAATTACAAACTCAGCTACTCGCAACTGCTGAGATCATGACTACACAGAGACCATCGTAACGTAACGTCATCAGAACATTATCGAGTACCGATCTGCATCTGCTGGAGCTTAGGCCATAGATGAGATAGACATCGCTCGACATCCTTACGCGGAAACTAATAAGTCGATAATCTGATTTGTGGATACTGACTGAGGGCGGCTTTTGGAATTAATATTAGATTTTGTGTTCGGTAGTGTCTTCGGTAAAGAGCTTTCCATTATAATGATTAATTATCGTGCAACGTTTGACTGAACGGTAAAATTGATGGATCACAGTAAATTATGTCATAGTTTCGTTAGCACATTCGAAATCAAGTCGTTGAATTATTAACTGAATTTTATGAATGACATAGTTATTGAGCAGGTGCAAACTGTCTTCTGTTTAAGAGTACTTATTTGCGTGTTAATGTTACAAATTTAATGGTAAGTACTACAAACATTTTTTTCATATACGTATGTACACAAATTTGTGATATATCAGTTATACTGTCTTTCGTCTTTGTGTCTATGAAACGAACTTCCTTTTTTTCGTAATCATCAATACCGGTAACGGTTTTCCACAGATTAGGTTCCAAGGAATAACTAAAACAGAAGACCATATCTGCATATAAATTGTCTTTCATTTAAACGTGTGTTGATGTTTGCAAATCACGTTTTTAGTTAAATGCTCTTACGTGTTGTGTGTGATTGACAAGCGTTAGTAAATAAACAAAGTGAAACATCATTCTTTGAACTTTCTCTATGTCTTCTATATTTCCTATCTGGGGATGTAAGGCTCAATTTTACTTTAAGTATGTGATTTATGTATCAGCTTGCATGATTTGCGTGAACTGAAACTAATACACTATTAGCCATATTTTCGACTTAATGATAATATGGTATGGAATTCCCACGATAGTGGCATGTAACTTTTTTTACTTGACATAAATGTTATTTTTTTGTATCACCATCATGGATGTAGGAAGCGCTTATTTCTATAATCACAACAGTTCCTTGTTAATTTTTCAGTTGTATTAATTGCTGTGGTGCATGGGGTTTATGTGGAGTGTGGTTAGGGCGAGCAGTTGTGAAGATGTGAGCTCAGTTTCAATAAAAATTTATTTAACATTCAGAATATCAGTACTATATACAAAACATAAATCACTCTGGCAAAACAATTGACACTTCGTAGCCCAAATAAACCTTAGCAGGATTCAAGTAATAACACAAAATACCTTCTTTGAAAAACATCTGACATAGAATAAATAACCAGGCCTTACAATGGGCAGCCAAAAACAACGTAACATAGTATATGAACATTGGCCCTTATGGTCGTGACACTAGCAGGTCCTTATACTAGTACATACTCAACTTATTTAGGATAGAGACTAAGTAATATAGCAACTAACTGTTACTCCCTGCTGTATAACTACTAATTACAGCCAATCACCAAGACATCAACTAGTAACAACACAAACTTCCTGGCAGATTAAAACTGTGTGCCGGACCGAGACTCTAACTCGGGACCTTTGCCTTTCGCGGGCAAGTGCTCTGCCCGCGAAAGGCAAAGGTCCCGAGTTAGAGTCTCGGTCCGGCACACAGTTTTAATCTGCCAGGAAGTTTCATATCAGCGCACACTCCGCTGCAGAGTGAAAATCTCATTCTGGAAACATCCCCTAGGCTGTGGCTAAGCCATGTCTCCGCAATATCCTTTCTTTCAGGAGTGCTAGTTCTGCAAGGTTCGCAGGAGAGCTTCTGTTAAGTTTGAAAGGTAGGAGACGAGGTACTGGCAGAAGTAAAGCTGTGGGGGCGGTGCGTGAGTCGTGCTTGGGTAACTCAGTTGGTAGAGCACTTGCCCGCGAAAGGCAAAGGTCCCGAGTTCGAGTCTCGGTCCGGCACACAGTTTTAATCTGCCAGGAAGTTTCATATCAGCGCACACTCCGCTGCAGAGTGAAAATCTCATTCTAGTAACAACACTGTCCATCTAGTCACCCCTGTGTCCAAGTGATAAGTAATCCAATTACACATATGATGTATCAGTCGCTTAAGGCAACACAACAGTTTTCACTAGACTTAAGAGAACCACTGGTTTGACAGCAACAAAATCAAAGTACAATTCAAAATCACTGTTTACGGAACAGAACCGCTGTTTCAATAGAAACATTCTTAGATTCTCATTTAACTAGTATAGTCGCATGTCGAGGCATGCCTAATGACATAATATTCACTAGCCCTATCGACAACAGTTAATGCACTTTCACAACATTGTACCTCGACTTAAACCCAACATCATCAAAATATAATATTAACTCGGAAAGCATTCTACTTGTGCTCCTAGTAATCTGCTGAAACCATTCCTCACCTTCACAGGAGTGTTGTTCGTGTAAAGTTAGAAGATAGCACCAACACATTCCGGTTGATGTCCAGAAGACCACCGTCCGTACTGACCATTGTGCATCCGGTACTGTTCTGCACCATCTCCGTGAGGCTCCCTTTATTTAGCCCCTTGCAGACCAGGCTTGTTAGTGTCTCTCCAGGAGCTGACTGCTCCGTGGCGAACCTTTGCGTCGACCAAGACGAGGCCAAACAAATATTGGTCGAACTTCATACACTGGGATGACAGTCATGGGACAGCGTTATTCATATATACAGATGGCGGTAGTATCGCTTACATGAGGTATTCGGCAGCGCGTTGACGGAACTGTCATTTGAACTGAGGTGACACATGTGAAAAGGTTTCCAGCGTGATTATGACCGCACGACTGGGCTTTGAACGCAGAAATCTTTAGGGAATTCAATATTCCGAGATGCAGTGTCAAGAGTGTGCCGAGAATACCAAATTTCACGTATTACATTTCACCACAGACAACGCAGTGGTCGACGGCCTTCAGTTAACCACCGAGAGCAGCGGCGTTTGTGTAGAGTTGTCAGTGCTAAGAGACAATCAACACTGCGTGCAATAACCATAGAAACCATTGTGGGACGTATGATGGACGTATCTGTTAGGACACTGCGGCGAAATTTGGCGTTAATGGGCTACGGTAGCAAACGACCGAGTGCCATTGCTAACAGCGTGATATCGCCTGCTGCATCTCTCCTGGACCAATATCGGTTGGATCCTAGACAACTGTAAAACCGTGGTCTGGCCAGATGAGTCCCGATTTCATTTGGTAAGAGCTGATGGTAGAGTTCGAATGTGGCGTAGACCCCACGAAGCCATGGACCCAAGTAGTGAAAAAGGCACTGTACAGGCTGGCGGTGGCTCAGTAATGGTGTGGGCTGTGTTTACAAGGAATGGACTGGGTCCTCTGGTCCAAGTGAACCGATCGTTGACTGGAAATTGTTATGTTCGGCTACCTGGAGGCCATTTGCAGCCGTTCATAGATCTCATGTTCCCAAACTACGATGAAATTTTTATGGATGACAATGCGCCATGTTAGTGGTCCATAATTGTTCGAGATTGCTTTCAAGAAGATTCCGGACATTTTGAGCGAATGGTCCGGCCAGCCAGAATGTCCGACATGAATCCCATCGAATATTTATGAGGCATACTTGGGAGGTTAGTTTGTGAACAAAATCCTGCACTGACAACACTTCCACAGTTATGGACGGCTTTAGAGGCCGTATGGCTCAATATCTCTGCAGGAGACTTCCAGCGACTTGTTGAATCCGTACCACGTCGAGCTATTGCACTACGCCGTGCAGTAGGAAGTCTTACACGATACTCGGAAGCATCCCAGGATTTTTGTTATCTCAGTGTACAATGCCCCAGCTCCTGCCCAAAACTTGTCAGCCATTACCCACAGCGGTCTCCGGCGCTGGTTAAAGTTGAAGTAGTCGCTTCCTCTTGGTACAGTAGACTGGCCTCTTGACTGCAACATCTCCAGATACAGGCAGCCAATCACACAGTCTTGGCCGTCGCGCCAATGCCTGGCCTCTGGCGACGCGCCACATGATTCGCAGCTGCTTCCATAGCAGCACCAGCGCTGGCGACCAGAAGATGTTGTCAGTTCCTCGGTGTACTGCAGGTTGACCACCGCCATCCATGCGCTCTCCTCACTCTGCATTAGTGGTCACATGTCCCACAGCAACCGCACTCCAGTGTCACTAGCGCCACATACCCAAGAACACTATCACTAGTGCCGGGGGAAATAACTGTGACATTCGAGTCGACACATCTGCTAGCATTAGGAATCAACTAGACTTCTTTGCTCTTGGCTCAGAAGTTAATATTTCTGATACCTGAACGCGTAAGAAAACTGATCTTTTCCTATAACACATATTCGGAAGCCTTTGGCAGATCTACAGGAACTTAATGCACTTCTATTGAACTGAACATAATTCTACCCAGTGGGAAATGTTTTGCTACCTTTTTCCCAAAGTGAGCACCAGGGTTAAGTTGTTGTATAGAGGGAACATGTATGGGTGTATCCCTGTGCCCCTCTCAGATTTACAACAAGAAGAAACACACAAGAACAATAAGATATCAATAACAAGCAACAAGTATGACGAAAACAGAATAATACTGCAGTGATTTCAAGGTCATTCAGACATTACTAGGACGGTATTCAGGATGTACAAAAACATCTTGCTATCCATGTGAATGGGTGAGTGTTGAGACACGAAATTTTGTGATTTTGTAATGAAACGCGTGTATACTAAAAGATATCTTTTGACTACCCTTACATGTTAGACGAACTGACGAAAGGCTCTTATTACGAAAATGATCCTGTTCCAGGTTATCTGAACAAATATTGTGATGCATTATGTGAGTTGAAAGCTGGATTTTACGTTGACACGATTATGATGACAAAGATTTGGGGGCGACAAAGTTTTAGCGTTATTTTTGTCTTATTACTACGGTTTTCTAATCAACGTTTCCTAATGAAGTCTACTTCTAAGCATCGTTTCAGTGCATGTATTTTTACGCTGTTTACACTTATATTTGAATACTTTTCTGAAGATGAAGTAGTTTCTATCAAATGAACATGTCTCCCAGTCCTGTGTGAATGTTCAACTGATGATGCACAGTGTAGCAAAATAGGGGAATCCACAGATAAAAGGTAAGTATACCATAAGGTGAAAAACAATAAACTACTTGCACACATAATGACCTTGAAACATCACCTTGCATACATCCAGGGGCAGGGCTGTTGCAAGAAGGGGTGTGGCGGGCTGCTTCATTAGCAAAACCAACACCACTTCGTTAAAATTCACAGAATACACACAGCCTCATAAGCATTTGCAGAACACACACATGATGTAAATAATTATCGAGGCATATCCCTACTTCAGGTGGCATACAAAGCTCTATCGGCCTGTCTTCTTCAAAGAGCACAACAGCAACTGAAAAACAAAACTGGTGAATACCAAGTTGGCTTTCGTCTCAGTAGATCCTGCACAGAACATATTTTCAATAAAGACCGTGCTAAAATACAAAGCAGTCAGAAACAGTCCAATAATTTGCACGTTTGTTGATTTTAAAAAGGCTTACGACTCAGTTGACAGACAACCACTTTTTGATGGACACGTCTCTAGGCTTGCCAAAATAAAACTTACGCTCAAAATTCTTAAATAGATAGAAGGACTTAAAACTATACCTTGGATACAAGAGGTCAATAAGGGCCTACCAAAATCTCAGATAAATTATTCAGGTATTTTCGACAGAAAAGTATTTAAGCAGGAAAATTGACGGATGTGGAAGTTAAGTCAGAGAACGAAGCTCTGAAGAAAACAGGAACAAAATAGACAGAGGAAGGGAAGAGAGCCCATGCAAAAAATATGAGAGCAATGTGGAAAAAAAGAAAAAAGAATTAAGAAGCTTTGCGTGATCCTGCAGGGTCTAATTCGCCCAGTCACAGCCCAGTATTTTACCAGCCATTAAAATCGAATCAGTCTACCAATGTACGTATAGAGCCGGCTGTTTTATTATCTGGCGCCCAAATTCGATTGCAGTTCGATCCTTGCAGCCACGTTGGTTCTGAGACAATGGACCGCATATTAAATCCTACAATTTTATTTCCACGTCTAAATTTTCTGTATTTTTTCCTGCAACATTTAAAAAGGAAATTAGCCCATTTTATTGACACTACTGGTGTAACTTCCAAGTTAAGATACACTTGGCGCCTAAAACACTGCTGCAGACTCACAAATTTAGTGCTACCAGGTTGTTTTTACGTCTAAATTGTTTGTATTACTATTTTATAACTGTACAAAACATACAGGGCTCACATTATTGACACTACACTTGAGACTTACAGTTTAAGGTACACTTGGCGACAAGTGTAATTCGATCTATGTATCCCACTTAGTTCAAAGTACACTGGGCCTTCGAATTAAGTGTCGAATTGTTATTTCCACGTTTAAAATGTATATAATATTGTCCTATAACGATAAAAAAGCATTTGGTTTAGCTTATGCACATTGTGGTGTAACATACAGGTTAAGGTTAGTTTGCAATGACTGTGGTTCGATCTTCGCACCCCTCGTGGTGGAAGGCAGTGGACTCTCAGATTAAATCTCTCTCTCTCACGCACGCACGCAAACACACACAAACGCTTCTTTAATCACAATATCCATGACTGGAGAGATCTTTCGTGTGGTGTATCTTTTAAACACGTATTTCCATAATACACAGCTATTACTACGAACATGGAAATGCTTCACCTCATGTATGTAAGAAATGGCTCACATGACAGAACTACCCAATGTCAACTGCATTTCGAGGTTACCAAACTACCTACTTTCAACTATCTTTCAGTGTCACCATCAAAAAGACACGTCCAAGTTATTGTAAATAGGAGACTCTTTTTTGGGATTGTGGCTTGGTAGTAAATCAGAAAACTATTATTATTGTGCAAAATCCTTATTAATTTTTACATATTCATTACACAGAGAAAACAAAAGTTTCTTCATTTTTGTTTGGTGTATTTGTAATTACACCCCGCTTAATTCTTGACTTATAATTTAAATCTACAAGTGAATAATTAATTTATTTCCAGCCTGTAATTCAATACATGGAAGGTAATTACCTAACTATCAGTTTAATAAGTCACAGCTGCAAAATACTAACGCGAATTCTTTACAGACGAGTGGAAAAACTGGTAGAAGCCGACCTCGGCGAAGATCAGTTTGGATTCCGCAGAAATGTTGGAACACGTGAGGCAATACTGACCCTACGACTTATCTTAGAAAATAGATTAAGGAAAGGCAAACCTACATTTCTACCATTTGTAGACTTAGAGAAAGCTTTTGACAATGTTGACTGGAATACTCTCTTTCAAATTCTAAAGGCGGCAGGGGTAAAATACAGGGAGTGAAAGGCTATTTACAATTTGTACAGAAACCAGATGGCAGTTATAAGAGTCGAGGGACATGAAAGGGAAGCAGTGGTTGGGAAGGGAGTGACACAGGGTTGTAGCTTCTCCCCGATGTTATTCAATCTGTATGTTGAGCAACCAGTAAAGGAACCAAAGAAAAATTCGGAGTAGGTATTAAAGTCCATGGAGAAGAAATAAAAACGTTGAGATTCGCCGATGACATTGTATAATTCTGTCAGAAACAGCAAAGGACTTGGAAGAGCAGTTGAACGGAATGGACAGTGTCTTGAAAGGAGGATATAAGATGAACATCAACAAAAGCAAAACGAGGATAATGGAATGTATTCGAATCAAGTCGGGTGATGCTGAGGGAATTAGATTAGGAAATGAGACACTTAAAGTAGTAAAGGAGTTTTGCTATTTGGGGAGCAAAATAACTGATGATGGTCGAAGTAGAGAGGATATAAAATGTAGACTGGCAATGGCAAGGAAAGCGTTTCTGAAGAAGAGAAATTTGTTAACATAGAGTACATCTAAAGTGTCAGGAAGTCGTTTCTGAAAGTATTTGTATGGAGTGTAGCCATGTATGGAAGTGAAACATAGACAATAAATAGTTTGGACAAGAAGAGATTAGAAGCTTTCGAAATGTGGTGCTACAGAAGAATGCTGAAGATTAGATGAGTAGATCACATAACTAATGAGGAGGTATTGAATAGGATTGGGGAGAAGTTTGTGGCACAACTTGACAAGAAGAAGGGACCGGTTGGTAGGACATGTTGTGAGGCATCAAGGGATCACAAATTTAGCATTGGAGGGCAGCGTGGAGGGTAAAAATCGTAGAGGGAGACCAAGAGATGAATACACTAAGCAGATTCAGAAGGATGTAGGTTGCAGTAAGTACTGGTAGATGAAGAAGCTTGCCCAGGATAGAGTAGCATGGAGAGCTGCATCAAACCAGTCTCAGCACTGAAGACAACAACAACAACAATGTTCTCGAATTCTAATATCTGACTTTTTTTCCTTGTAAGCTGTTTCTCGCCTTAATAATTAGCTAAGTTACTTCTTGCAATTTTTCCAGCTAAAAGCATTCGATGATTTTAATTTTTTCTTTTATTCCCTGCTTTGCACTATCGTTAAAGCAATCCATGTCTTCTTGGATGTAAGAAGGCAGCTCTTCCCCGTATTTTAGTAGAATTTGCTAATAGGGCATTAAGTTTACCACATTAGCAAATGAATTGCAGATAGATGAGTTATTTTACCAGTTTCAAATTCTGCAGATTTCTTTTGTGTTTCTAGATGCACAATTTTCAGCCCACAAAATACAGATACAGTGTAACCAGCCTTGTCAGCCGGTGGAAACTCTAAAGGAGGTTTACGAACAGATTTTTTTTGTGTATCCTCTAATATAGCGAACATCCTTAGATTTATCGTATTCTACGGGCAATCTTGCTTATGGCTAGTTACCATGCTATTTACATACATGCTGATAATCGTTTATTTTCCAGTCTTATGTAAATTTTCCATATACTCTGTTTAACATATTTTTTATGTCTTGCTTACACATGTTCAATGGCTTGTTCTTGTTCCAGTAGCAGTTTATATTCTTCCCCTGTTACAATACGTACAGATTTTATCATAGTCCCCTTGATGCCACATTCATACAGCCCCCTCCCTCCGTTCTTACAGGATGTGTTTCATATGAAGAGAACAGTGCTAAGATGTATATTTATGACTAGTCAATAATGTCTCAAAGAATTTGAGTGTTATTGACGTGCTCGTACTTGCACATGTCTTACTTCTCAGATTACAGAGATACGGGCTGCTCATGTATCACATTGCTGCTAGAGGAGGGGGGATGCAGTTCTGTATTATTGGAGAGACAAGAACAAGTAGAGAAGGGGACGACCTGTTTTGCTAAAAAAGGTAACGTGTGATGTGCTCATCATGACGAGCTGGTAAGCAAATTGCAGCAACTCTGTGTAGATGACTGTTACTGTAAGGGATATAATGCCATATTTTACTTGGATTTTCTGTGTACAATAAGAGTTTCAGGAAACGGCAGTATTATTTTGAACAACGATAAGAAGTCAGAGTAGGCAGTTTAATGTGGACGAGCATCACTCGCACAATAAAGATGTGGAACAAATTTATCTGTCAGATCACAAGCAGCGGAGTGAACAATGATATCAGTAACAATTTTATTGATTGTAAGGGGTGCCGTGATACGTGCCTACGAGAAAGCTTTACATCTTTCTTGGGATAAAGTACACATTTTTTTAGCATACACCACCATTTGATTGTATTTTATGGTATTTTTCTTCCGTACAATCTAGATTTCGGCTTTTACACCAGTATCAATTACATGCTAAAAGTTCTTAGACCAATAAGACGCCATATCGGATGTAGTCGATAAAAGCGTAAAAACCGAAATCTAGATTGTACAGAAGAATTATGCGGCAATATACAGCCAAATGGCGGCGCATTCTTTCAAAAAATACTGTACGACCTGGCTAGCATCATCGAAAACTACAGAATGAATGGTGTATTTGACTCTGCGGAAGTGTATTAAATGCCAACAAATAATATTTACAATGTGATCTGCTGTCCTCTGTGTGGTCTGTCAGATAGATTACAGAACAGTTGGCGTGTTGTGTTCAATACTGTTCTGAAATACGACTACTGGAACAATAAGAACTCACAAAAGTGGACTGGTATACAAGTCGACCATCCAGACTGTCAACACCAAGAAAAAATTATAAACGAGGGTCTGTCTGATTATAGCTTTTCTTAACGTACACTATGTGGAAGTCGTTAACACAGTCTCCAACTAGGACAATAATGTCATATTAAAGCTGGAGATACGTATTTTTCTCAGTCCGTAGCATTGTTCTCCACAGCATCATCAAATATGGATATTGCCAAATTAGGATTGGTTCCTATGAAAGATGTTATTCCGCAGGTCTTCAGAAAAAGAACCAGTGGATCAAATAGACTTAAACGACTATTTTTTATAGAAATTACTCCTTCAAATACAAGTTATATGCTATACATATGCCAAAGAAAACTGGAAATGGGTCAAAGTCAAAAAAATCACACTGAAATATATGGCAAAATCAACCCCCATGAAGGAAAGATATAAACTGTTACTGGAAAAAGAACAAGCTATTATAGACGTGCAAACAAGGCTTACAAATTACTTTGCACATAGTATTTTGGAAGATATGTATGAGACTGGGGAATAAACAGTGTTTGTGTGTGTGTGTGTGTGGGGGGGGGGGGGGGGGGTTCTGTCTGTCTGTGTTCTCCGAATGCTGACCAAGCTGTGTGTGTGGTCTGCGAATGCTCTTGCAGCTGTGTGTGTGTTCTGCTAATGGTGACAGCATGGCGATTATGTGAATGCATGCTCTGCAAACACTGACAAAACTGTGTGTGTTCTACAAATACTGACTACCTGTGTCAGTTCTGCAAAGACTGACAAAGCTGTGTGTGTTTTCTGCTAGTTCTGATGAAGCTCTGTGAGTATGTGTGTGTGCGCGCGTGGGAGTGTGTCAAAACCGGATGGGTTCTGTAACTGACGAAAAAACTGTATGTTTTGAAAATACTGACAAAGCTTTGTGTGCGTTCTGCAAATGCTGACAAAGCTGTGAATGAGTGTGTGTGTTGTGTGTGTTTTGCTGAAACTTTGGACAAAGCTGTGCGTGTTTTTCAAATTCTGATGGAATATGCTGTCTGTCTCCTCCCGCAACCTATAATTGGTCAACACGGTCGTGTGACGTCATGGGGACCGTACTAGATGACGACATTAGGGATGGGAGGGGACTCTCAGGCGCTGGTCTTGGGCGCTAATCACCCGTTTTGATCCAGAATACCTGGAACATTCTCACTGTAGTATATATTCACAACACACGTTTTGTGCTATGTTTGTTATACTTACACAAATCTAATATTAGAACTATAGCAGTCACATTAGTTCTCAGAATTTATTGGGTATTATCTTACTTTTATTACAACAAATATAATACTAAGACAACAGATCAAGCAGTTAGTGGATCAGTACTTGACTTTAACTATAGATAAGAAAATTTTTTACTTTCTACTAGCGACATATAGCACATAGGGGGAGGAAGTCAACATTATTCCATCCATCGTTGGGTTTAGCACATAGGGGCAGGAACTCAACACAATGCCACCCATCGTTGGGCTTTATTATGTAAGAGATTGGGATATATATACATATATATATACCGTGTCGTTCTAAAACCTCACACACAAATCTACACCCAGCCACTCACACACACACACACACACACACATACACACACACACATATGCAGGGTGGTCCATTGATCGTGAACAGGCCATATATCTCACGAAATAAGTGTCAAACGAAAAAACTACAAAGAACGAAACTTGTCTAGCTTGAAGGGGGAAACCAGATGGCGCTATGGTTGGCCCGCTAGATGGCGATGCCGTAGGTCAAACGGATATCAACTGCGTTTTTTTAAATAGGAACCACAATTTTTATTACAGATTCGTGTAGTACGTAAAGAAATATAAATGTTTGTAGTTGGATCACTTTTTCGCTTTGTGGTAGATGGCGCTATAATAGTCACAAACATATGGCTCACAGTTTTAGACGAACAGTTGGTAACAGGTTTTTTAAATTAAAATACATCACGTAGGTATGTTTGAGAATTTTATTTAGACTGTTCCAATCTGATACATGTACCTTTGTGGACTTATCATTTCTGAGAACGCATGCTGTTACAGCGTGATTACCTGTAAATACCACATTAATGCAATAAATCCTCAAAATGATGTCCGTCAGTCTCAATGCACTTGGCAATACGTGTAACGACATTCCTCTCAACAGCGAGTAGTTCGCCTTCCGTAATGTTCGCACATGCATTGACAATGCGCTGACGCATCTTGTCAGGCGTTGTCGGTGGATCACGATGGCAAATATCCTTCAACTTTTCCCACAGAAAGAAATCCGTGGACGTCAGATCCGGTGAACGTGCGGGCCATGATATGGGGCTTCGACGACCAGTACACCTGTCATGAAATATGCTATTCAATACCGCTTCAATGGCACGCGAGCTATGTGCCGGACATCCATCATGTTGGAAGTACATCGCTATTCTGTCATGCAGTGAAACATCTTGTAGTAACATCGGTAGAACATTACGTAGGAAATCAGCATACATTGCACCATTTGGATTGCCATCGATAAAATGGGGGCCAATTAACCTTCCTCCCATAATGTCGCACCATACATTAACCCGCCATGGTCTCTGATGTTCCACTTGTCGCAGCCATCGTGGATTTTCCGTTGCCCAATAGTGCATATTATGCCGGTTTACGTTAGCGCTGTTGGTGAATGACGCTTCGTCGCTAAATTGAACGCGTGCAAAAAATCTGTCATCATCGTCCCGTAATTTCTGTTGTGCCCTGTGACAGAACTGTACCCGACGTTCAAAATCGTCGCCATGCAATTCCTGGTGCATAGAAATATGGTACGGGTGCAATCGATGTCGATGTAGCATTCTCAACACCGACATTTTTGAGATTTCCGATTCTCACGCAATTTGTCTGCTACTGATGTGCGGATTAGCCGCGACAGCAGCTTAAACACATGCTTGGGCATTATCATTTGTTGCAGGTCGTGGTTGACGTTTCACATGTGACTGAACACTTCCTGTTTCCTTAAATAACGTAACTATTCGGCGAACGGTCCGGACACTTGGATGATGTCGTCCAGGATACCGAGAAGCATGCATAGTACACGCCCGTTGGGCATTTTGATCACAATAGCCATACATCTACACGATATCGACCTTTTCCGCAATTGGTAAACGGTCCATTTTAACACGGGTAATGTATCACGAAGCAAATACTGTCCGCACTGGCGGAATGTTACGTGATACCACGTACTTATAGGTTGTAAGTAGGCTGTTTAGGTTTTTATATTGATAACGCCACGTAGCGCTCTGTATGAAAATCACTGGCTGTGCTGTGTGCAGTCTGTGGCTAGTTTGCATTGTTGTCGGCCATTGTAGTGTTGGGCTGTTGGCTGTTAACAGCGCATAGCGTTGCGCAGTTGGAGGTGAGCCGTCATCAGTGGTGGATGTGGGGAGAGAAATGGCGGAGTTTTGAAATTTTTAAGACTGGATGTCATGAACTGCTATATATGTTATGACTTTTGATGACTATTAAGGTAAATACATTGTTTGTTCTCTATCTAAATCTTTCATTTGCTAACTATGCCTATCGGTAGTTAGTGCCTTCAGTAGTTTGAATCTTTTATTTAGCTGGCAGTATTGGCGCTCGCTATAATGCAGTAGTTCGAGTAACGTAGATTTTTGTGAGGTAAGTGATTTGTGAAAAGTACAGGTTAGGTTAGGTTAGGTTAGGTAGGGTACTGCAGTAGTTCGAGTAACGAAGATTTTTGGTGAGGTAAGTGATTTGTGAAACGTATAGGTTAATGTTAGTCAGGGCCATTCTTTTGTAGGGATTTTTGAAAGTCAGATTGCGTTGCGCTAAAAATACTGTGTGTCTGTTTAAGGACAGTCATGTATAATTTTTCTAAGGGGACGTTTCATAAGGTTTGTGACTATTACAGCGCCATCTATCACAAAGCGAAAAAAGTGGTCCAACTAAAACATTCATATTTCTTTACGTACTAACGAATATGTAATAAAAAAATGGGGGTTCCTATTTAAAGAAAAGGCAGTTGATATCCGTTTGACATATGGCAGCGCCATCTAGCGGGCCAACCATAGCGCTATCTGGTTCCGCCCAACAAGCTAGACTAGTTTCGTTCTATGTAGTTTTTTCGTTTGACGCTTATTTCGTGTGATATTTTGCCCAGTCACGATCAGATGAGTGGGTGGTTGGGTGTGGATGTGTGTGTGTGAGGTCTTCGAACGACACAGTGATCTTTGGTAACGTTCGGAAGATTTTTATGTTATCTGACCAACTCCCGGTTACCAGTGAAGGCGGATTTACATTACACGTCAAACGAATGTCTTGTGACAAAACGGTGACTGATGGTGTATTCACGTCAGACGGAATGGCACTCACACTACGCAGCAAACATTGAAATCAACAAAGAAATCAAGTTTCAGAATGCAGAACATATCATACTTTTGCCCATTGTTTTCTTTGCCTCTACACTTCTTTCCAATTTACAAATAACGTCAAAAAATAGCTTTTTCTTATTCAGTTGAGCTGACTTTTAATATTAAGCAATTTCCATACAAAAGTTTTTTCAGGACGTCGATTCATTTTATTTTTGTGCCGTGTAGAATTTTTCTTTATCCTGATATTGCAAAACCTAAATGATCAGTCAGTTACAAAACAAAAAAATCAATGAAATAAGAAGCCACCAAATCCGGTGTTATGCCCAAGTATGGAGACAATGGTTAAGTTCAAACATTAGCGGGCTACCAATTATCGTCCCATTACAAGGTTTTTACCTATACGACAGGCAACAACTAACGTAGCTCCACGTCTGTTTCAGTTGGAAATAGCCGATTGCGTTTTACATAATCATGTGGATAAGGTTTCTGCAGTACTATTAAATTTACAGGGATAGGTAGCAGTTCATTAAAATGGGATCTTGTCAAAATTCTTTCTCTGTGTGATTTTAAATAATGAGGCACCAAAACGGGCGTCATTCAGTAAAGACACATACTGTTTTGAACTACGTATAAGTGTAAATTTTGTGCACTTGAATATAAGAAAGATAGTGATCAAAATACAGAGAACAATTTACAACCTACGTAGAATTTTCAGTAATTGTTCACTGCAGTAATGAGCCTTAAAACCACTGAGACCTTCGTCTAAAAATACACTCCTGGAAATTGAAATAAGAACACCGTGAATTCATTGTCCCAAGAAGGGGAAACTTTATTGACACATTCCTGGGGTCAGATACATCACATGATCACACTGACAGAACCACAGGCACATAGACACAGGCAACAGAGCATGCACAATGTCGGCACTAGTACAGTGTATATCCACCTTTCGCAGCAATGCAGGCTGCTATTCTCCCATGGAGACGATCGTAGAGATGCTGGATGTAGTCCTGTGGAACGGCTTGCCATGCCATTTCCACCTGGCGCCTCAGTTGGACCAGCGTTCGTGCTGGACGTGCAGACCGCGTGAGACGACGCTTCATCCCGTCCCAAACATGCTCAATGGGGGACAGATCCGGAGATCTTGCTGGCCAGGGTAGTTGACTTACACCTTCTAGAGCACGTTGGGTGGCACGGGATTCATGCGGACGTGCATTGTCCTGTTGGAACAGCAAGTTCCCTTGCCGGTCTAGGAATGGTAGAACGATGTGTTCGATGACGGTTTGGATGTACCGTGCACTATTCAGTGTCCCCTCGACGATCACCAGTGGTGTACGGCCAGTGTAGGAGATCGCTCCCCACACCATGATGCCGGGTGTTGGCCCTGTGTGCCTCGGTCGTATGCAGTCCTGATTGTGGCGCTCACCTGCAAGGCGCCAAACACGCATACGACCGTCATTGGCACCAAGGCAGAAGCGACTCTCATCGCTGAAGACGACACGTCTCCATTCGTCCCTCCATTCACGCCTGTCGCGACACCACTGGAGGCGGGCTGCACGATGTTGGGGCGTGAGCGGAAGACGGCCTAACGGTGTGCGGGACCGTAGCCCAGCTTCATGGAGACGGTTGCGAATGGTCCTCGCCGATACCCCAGGAGCAACAGTGTCCCTAATTTGCTGGGAAGTGGCGGTGCGGTCCCCTACGGCACTGCGTAGGATCCTACGGTCTTGGCGTGCATCCGTGCGTCGCTGCGGTCCGGTCCCAGGTCGACGGGCACGTGCACCTTCCGCCGACCACTGGCGACAACATCGATGTACTGTGGAGACCTCACGCCCCACGTGTTAAGCAATTCGGCGGTACGTCCACCCGGCCTCCCGCATGCCCACTACACGCCCTCGCTCAAAGTCCGTCAACTGCACATACGGTTCACGTCCACGCTGTCGCGGCATGCTACCAGTGTTAAAGACTGCGATGGAGCTCCGTATGCCACGGCAAACTGGCTGACACTGACGCCGGCGGTGCACAAATGCTGCGCAGCTAGCGCCATTCGACGGCCAACACCGCGGTTCCTGGTGTGTCCGCTGTGCCGTGCGTGTGATCATTGCTTGTACAGCCCTCTCGCAGTGTCCGGAGCAAGTATGGTGGGTCTGACACACCGGTGTCAATGTGTTCTTTTTTCCATTTCCAGGAGTGTAGGTAGTTAATGAACTGACATCAAACCTATGTCATTTAGGTGGGATGGCTTGGAGTGTGCTAGAAGAGATTAACGTGTACTTCAACATCCATTTTAGTATCAATTACTCAAAACCATGGAAGTTTTTATTATTAACTTAAGTATTTATGATTCTTAGGTAATAACAAACACAATAA
This sequence comes from Schistocerca nitens, assembly GCF_023898315.1. Classification (NCBI taxonomy): domain Eukaryota; kingdom Metazoa; phylum Arthropoda; class Insecta; order Orthoptera; family Acrididae; genus Schistocerca; species Schistocerca nitens. The sequence continues at coordinate 288,580,993 of NC_064620.1, forward strand.
AGCTGCTACAACACCTTTGTAATCACATCTCAAAGAAAATAGCACGAACTTGCAGAAACATAGGAACATATCACAACTGAACAGCAAATATGAAATTAAATAAATTACTTAATAGTTCCAAAATGAAATCATAGTTTTGAAATTGTATTAATGAGAACTGTTGCAAACTTTGAACTGAAATTTAATACTTAAGTTAATTTAGCAATGCAACTTTGGTACTTTATAAAACATGTAAAGAATTTAAATTACAGTTTAGAGATTCCAGGCAAATGGATTGCCACATAATCCACTTCTGAACATATACTGACACAATATTTTCACTGGTCCATGTTCTAATACAGTTCTACTTGAAGTACATACATTCCCTTGTTATGATGAAGACGAGCTGGAGGCAGTCGTAAACTGGCGCCAATAGTCCACATATAATTACATACTACAATCACACATGACCATATTACACTCAAGCTTGCTTGTGGACAAATATTGCTACTGAATGCACTGAGCCAGTTTTATTCCACATACATTCCACAACATGAACTTAAAACTGTCACGTGTTTTTATCTTGGGCAATAACCGAAACGTCATTACAACCCGTATTTACCCAGTTCCACACTGATACTCATTGGCAACAAGAAAGACAATGAACTGTTGCTGCCCCACATAGGTAAGTACCATAAACGTCTAATTAAAATTATCATTTCAAGAGACTTTGTAATGAAGACATAAAATTGCAGGGGTAATTTCGAAATCAGGAGATGTTATTGTTGTTGTGCTCTTCAGTCCTGAGACTGGTTTGATGCAGCTCTCCATGCTACTCTATCCTGTGCAAGCTTCTTCATCTACCAGTACTTAGTGCAACCTACATCCTTCTTAATGTGCTTAGTGTATTCCTCTTGGTCTTCCTCTACGATTTTTACCCTCCACGCTGCCCTCCAACGCTAAATTTGTGATTCCTTGATGCCTCAGAATATGTCCTACCAACCGGCCCCTTCTTCTTGTCAAGTTGTGCCACAAACTCCTCTTCTCCTCAATTCTGTTCAATACCTCCTCATTAGTTATGTGATCTAGCGATCTAATCTTCAGCATTCTTCTGTAGCACCACATTTCGAAAGCTTCTATTCTCTTCTTGTCCAAACTATTTATCGTCTATGTTTCACTTCCGTACATTGCCACACTCCATACAAATACTTTCAGAAACGACTTCCTGGCACTTAAATCTATACTCGATGTTAAAAAATTTTTCTTCTTCAGAAACACTTTCCTTGCCATTGCCAGTCTACATTTTATATCCTCTCTACTTCGACCATCATCAGTTATTTTGCTCCCCAAATAGCAAAACTTCTTTACTACTTTAAGTGCCTCATTTCCTAATCTAATTCCCTCAGCATCACCCGACTTAATTCGTCTACATTCCATTAGCCTCGTTTTGCTTTTGTTGATGTTCATCTTATATCCTCCTTTCAAGACACTGTCCATTCCGTTCAACTGCCCTTCCAAGTCCTTTGCTGCCTCTGACAGAATTACGTCATCGGCGAACCTCAAAGTTTTTATTTCTTCTCCATGGATTTTAATACCTACTCCGAATTTTTCTTTTGTTTCCTTCACAAGAGTAGAAGAAATAGCCTTTCACTCCTTGTATTTTACCTCTGCCACCTTTAGAATTTGAAACAGTGTATTCCAGTCAACATTGTCAAAAGCTTTCTCTAAGTCTACAAATGCTAGAAACGTAAGTTTGCCTTTCCTTAATCTTTCTTCTAAGATAAGTCGTAAGGTCAGTATTGCCTCACGTGTTGCAGTATTTCTACGGAATCCGAACTGATCTTTCCCGAGGTCGGCTTCTACTAGGAGATATATCAGGAGATAGAAACTCGAAAGAGCGGGAGACAGAAGTAGATATTAGACATTCTATTCTCCATGCTAATATATATAAAAGTCGCACTAACTTAGAAAATTACTATTATAGTGGTTTCATAAAAATGTATCTCTTTTACTAATTATTACTATTACTGTTGTTGTTATTATCCGCACAGTAAAATAAAAGTACACACAAAAGGAATTCGATGCAATGACTAGGCATTATACGTGCGTAGATGACAATGTGCACGATTTTCATTGTCACACTTTTGCGACGTTTGAGATATAACTTATCGAAACACTTTTGATACCGACAATTTACATCTTTGTATGATTAAACAACAGTATTAAAACTTAAGTCCGTAGTAATACTTATTACCCTCAGAAGCAACAATGTAAGAAAACAGATAAAAATCACTCATCATTTACATGCGTCATGAAATTTTCCCATCGAAGACTGAAATGTGTGTTTATTGTTCCTCACTGTCGGCTTACGTAGTACTGTTAGGCCCCTGTGTCTCTTTGTCACTGAATTTGTAGTTTCAGAGCAAAAACACTCGGAATCTTTCAGCAATATTTGTAGTTGCAATAATCCCCATAATAATTTGGAAGATAACATACTTCTACTTTTGGTCTCTGTTAGCCCAATTGCAAAAAATTCTATTCTTGCGGCAGTACTTGAGTGGGAAAGACTTAGCAAGCACCAGACTAATTTGGCGAGTACAGGAAATTCAGGCTTTGAGTCAGAGTACTTCCAAAATTCCTGTATCTCAGCAACCAAGGACACCCATACCTTAGGGCAATGGGGGCCACACCCTTTCCCCCAGGCTCTCAGGGAAAGGAAGAAATACAGTATAGTCCGGTTGTTTTTGTTCAAGAAAATGATTTAAAAGTCAGTATTACGCAGGTTTTAACAGAGTCGGAACAATATCTTTTTAATGGATACTTAAATCACCAACCGTCTTCCAACATATTACAAATTTTTCATTATTTTTTTTGGAAATTTGTGTTGAGGTCATCGGTCCCTAAGCTTACACACGACTTGATCTACCTTAAACTAACTTACGCTATGGACAACACACACACCCATGCCCGAGGGAGGATTCGAACCTCTGACGGGGGGAGCCGCACGGACCGTGACAAAGCGCCTTGGACCGCGCGGCTACCCCGCGCGCCAATGTTTCATAAGCCAGGTCTAGGCCGCCCCCTACAAACTATAGTATGGGCGCCCTTGACGCCTTTAGCGGGGTTGTTTGCAGCTTCGGTGTTCCAGAGCAGACGCTATTCAGTACCTAATTGCTGAAGTTCGTTAGTAGCCACATTACTTGGAAAACCGCGGGAACCGGAGCCAGTAACTGGAAGCTACTCCCAGTGACTTAATTGCAGTATCCTCAAAAAAGAAACGGGACCAGATTTGCTGGACTGCCTCAGTTCATAAATCTGAGCAACGTCCTTTGACCGCCTTAATGTCCTGATTCGAAACTCATCTTTTTCCAGAGGTATCTGCACCATTACACCGAAATACATCTCTTCAGGAGGAAGAAAGGTATGAGGATCTCTGCACTTAATTTTCTCCAACTCTGAGGTTTGCAGATGTTCAGGCTTGACATAGCACTCAAGTAATGTGAGCGATAAAGAAGAAATATTGTAGAACCTTCAATATCGCAGCGCGTCAGCAATCGTTGGTTAATATATTTAAAACTAAAAACGCCTTAATATGTTTTCCGTATTTGGTATATTTTTCAAGTTATCTACGCCGAAACCTGGGTTAACACTTAACACTAGGTGTTTTTTTCGCAATCGAGGCGGGTTTTTAGTTTTTTAAGAAATATTGTCCCGTAATGTATGCACCTGAGAATCTTCGGTTTGAATATGCTTATTCAGTTGATTGAAAATCAGTAGAACGAATTCTAAGAACGCTAAACATAGTTTATATAAAGTATCTGAAGAATGATGTCACATGTAAGTAACCGATCTTCTGAAGCAGCATGCTTAAAGGAAAGAACGAAAGAGTCGTATCATATCGCTCTACTACTCGAGAAACTACCTCATCAAGAGATCCACCTTCGTTTGGCTTGGCTGTGCAGCTTGACCCTCTTGGAACTCCTGTAATGCAGCTATTCACTTAGCGCTGGTATCAAAGTAATTGGAAGACCATAGAGTTCATCATGGAAAAAACAAAGGATATCTCTTTTCAAAAGGGCAGACAGGGAATTGTGCTTGTCAATCATGACACTAGTTCCATCGGCAGCATTCAATCAGACCGCTGTAAAGATTAACAGCATTGCCCTCAGCTACTGCAATGAGTTCTAAAATCTCATCCCCTATCCTTCCATGTCCTATGTCCACTCTAGCGACACCACTAAGATGCTTCGTACTACTGAGATCAGTTGATTCAGCAACAATTACTGAAAACTTTACTTTTGAGAAGCATATTAGGTTCACTTACTTTCATCACCTTGTTTCACAATAGCAGTGGCCATGTAACTTTTTCGGCGATTTCTGAATGCGAACACGCTGACTTCAGTAATGCAGGCAAATGTTCTATAATGTTGAAAGACACTTTATATTCAGCTATAAATGCACAGAGACTTATTTGCGCCTCCTTAACTTTGTCGCTCACATTGAGTCCCTGAATGAAAAGAAAGTTAAACGTTTTCCGCCCTACCAGTCTTGCAACACATTGCACATGCTTCTGCGTTTCTACATATCTGTCAATAGTAGTTTTCCCTCCCGAAGAAATATTTATTTCACTTTCACATCCCTTACAGTACGCAAAATTATCGCACTTTTTATTACGTTGTAGTCAACACTTATATTTAGCTTTACTTTCCCACTCGCTTATGTAGTTTTGAATGTACTTTACTTTACTGCATTATTTACGTTTTCAAACCATTTACTCATAACTTTCCAATAATTCCATACAAATGGTACCAAGCGACACATCTTACCATCACCATTATTATGTTTCGACGCCATAGCTTTGCAAGCACGTTAATCATTGTTACCCACGTTTTTCGCATAATTTTATCTGTAAGAAAACAGAACAACAACTTTACTTTCTTGCAACGAATAACGAAGAGGCTACTGCAGACTTATTTGGAGAACATTATAGGAAAGTAAATGACAGGTACTTTACTTTCAACTTAGACTGTTGTGAGTCGTTACACTATACTGTCAAGAATAATTTTCCTTCCGAAGAAATATTTATTTCACTTTCGCACACCACACTCTTGCAGTCAGGTATAGGGTTAATTATCGTTCCTCTGGCTCATTTTATAAAGAGATAAACGAAGGCTTTTAAATAACGTCCATGCGAAGAATAAACTTAAGCAACCTGAGTCAGTACTCGGAAAACTGAGGAATTCACAGAAGGGACTTCCAAAACTTTTCTCGAGCAGTAAAGTTAAGCAAGTAGTGTACCAACACTCGCGGAAATAAAAATTACTTTGGAGGAATAGACACAAACGTGATAAAAACAAGAGATTTGCCCAATGATTGGCTTTTTAGCAGTAGAGCAGTGGATTTTTTTAGAAAGCAGGAAACCTCTTACAAACACAGAAGATCTGATGTCGTTTTCGCCTGCAGCTGTGATTTAAATACGGCAGACTGTTTGTTACCTCAGTATTATACAGATTTCCAAATTTTTATGCTTCATTTTAAAGCAGTCACAATAGGAAATTGTAGTACAAGCACTTATAAATTAGAAATGAGCATGCGGAAGCAATATTATAGTTTCCATAAGAATAAAAGAAGATTAAATAGTGATAACAGTAAATAAAAGCGGAAGTATTTAATCCGTAAAAATATATCAATTAGCTGCATGACGCAGCTGTAACTTCGTTGTTTTATGGAACGCTTTCACTTTGTCGCGCTAGGAAGTCATTTTGCAATGCAGCTGCAGCATGATTAGGAGAGCCGAGACTCGGGAGAACAATGAAATACAGTACAAAACCTAAGGACGGAGGTTGCTATCCATTCCGATCATATGAACAAAATACGACATGAGCTGGGACGCTTTTCGTTAACAGGGAAAACACCTTTACGTTTATCTCTTCAAAGGCTTAAGGATAATTCCAGATATCGAACACAGATTATTAAGTCTTCGACGAACCGAGTCTACAAAATATGCGAAACTTTTGAAGTTAATATCTCTGTACTGACAATGTATGACATTTCAGATCGGCAGCGTCACTGTAATCACGTGACTTTTTGAGTCGAGACGTGAAAGATTTTTTCCATCGATATTAGTATTCTGACGCACTGTCGGACTCTCTTTTCTTTAAAGTAATCTTTACTCTGATAAAATATTCCGTGAGCAACGTAAATAGTCTCTGGTCAAAGGCGTTGTTCCGAAGTCGTTATCTCAATCAAAATTCGTAGAGCTGGTACATTTTCGTAAAGAAACATACAGCCAAACTCGTGATACCTCAGATGCAGTCATGACTGAGGAGGTGAAAACAAAAGAGAAGAAACCACGTATTGAAGTAAAAGAGATATCCACCCCGGAGGAGCTAACGACACTGCTGGAAGAGGCTGGCGATAAGCTGGTGGTGGTCGACTTCTTCGCCGACTGGTGTGGTCCCTGCAAGATCATATCCCCACGTGTCACGGAGCTCGCCAATGCCCACGATGACGTCATCTTCATCAAGGTTAACATCGACGAGTGCGACGAAATCGTCAAGAAGTACGGGATAAGTAGCATCCCAACGTTCGTGTTCATAAAGGCTGGCGAGCAGTTGGACTCCCTCATTGGAACCAACTACGAGTTGTTAACGAAAAAGGTGGTAAAGCATAAAACCCCTCCACCTACGGAGGAACTTTCCACATAGTAAAAGCTCTGCACTAACTAAGTTTACTTGCTGTCTGACACACTGAGTTGAAATATGATGTGCTAAGTTTGAATAACGTTGTCTTTGTAACTACCTTTTCGTACTGTTTTACGTATATGTAACATCCCGTCTCAAGTGTGTAGAAGTGAAAAGAAGAGTGGGTCTCGGTCGTGTTTTTTTGAATTCTTGTTGCGCCGGCTTAAAAAATAGTCGTTAGTGGTGATCTATATTTTACTGAGAACGATACCACAAGAAATAGCAGCTTGACGTCCCACTATTTTCGTGAACTGTTTTTTAATCGGCTGCAAGCTCTTAAAGCTGCATTTGTCGTGGTATGTTGGCGTTTACACATGATTACACCGGAAAGGCAATAGTATCTGTTTGGAAACGAACCGTTTGAATAGAATATTCCTTTATTGAGGCCTATCATAGGGAAAACAGCCTTTTCTTTGTTGAAATGTTTATTTACGCGGTAGCTAATTCTCAGGGAAGAGGTCATGATAATTAGATGATATCTATATATGATTGCATCGCAATGAACATCAAGCATGATGCGATTATGGTGAAATTTATTTAAGTTGAATGGAATCTGTTACTAGTATAAGGGATGAAAAATGGATGAGAAACATTATTAATAGTTACATTTCGGTGATACATAACTGAATGCCAAATTGTTAACAACCTATCTGTACCTTATTTAATCATCTGCATACATTATGGCTTCTCATACATTGTAGATAACGATCTATTTTAAAACATCAAAAAATGTACACATAATACCCCTCCACTCTTCCACGAGTAAAATTTAGCGTTCTTATGTTAGTAGCAAATTACATTCAAATATTAAAATTCTACTAGCCTACTACAAAATATTGCTGTCTTGTTGTGATGCTGTTGAACATGGAATTTAAACAGCGAACAAATAAACATATCAATAGAAAAGATATTACAATATATTGCTGTTTCTTCTAGATGTGTCTTAAATGTGCAGAAAAATCGGGTCGATCAACTATAACTATAATTAGCAAATTATTATCATTGTTGTTTTGTCATGGTTGTTTGAGGAATACGTAATATTCGCGCAAACAAAGTTGACACTCGGCGCCATGGCTGATGGGAGCGGCTGTAAATGGGAATTGCCTTTACGGTCGCTCCCATCAGCCGCCGTACCGTGTCAACTTCGTTTGCGTGTTTAGTGCATGACACGTACTCTGTATCGATTTCGTAGAACATCTCTGGTTCTCGGCATAGAGAAGAAGTATCTCTAGAGTGAGCATTGCTTTCTACGCATGTTGTTAACATTAAGCTGCAATTGTCACCTGATCTCAGGACGAAGCTGTTTATTTAAGGCTAGTTCACCCTGATCGTCACGTCAAAACATTCCATAACCCATTTCAAACGGCGGCATTAGCAGAGGTCGACGACGGTCCGCCACGTTGCGTGACGTCATGGCACGGCGCGTCCCGTCTCGTCAAGGTTTCTCGGAAGGAAAGTTTTGACGGTATCGTCGTCTGCTAATATCGTTAAGTTAACGGACTTTCGAAGCACTCAATCATGTTATAGTAGTGGATTTCATGCTTCTGTATCTTCATAATATTTATTTTGTTCTTATACATTGTTTTATGATACATTGCAAACGTTCAGTGATGATTTGTATGTCTTTTTCATTGGGTGTTCTTATAAAAGCGAGGTCAGATATCTGAAAGCGATAAATTATTAAGGTTTTAGAATAACAGAACAGAGCTGCCGCTCACAATATATATATTTAAGAACGAAAAGGTCAGCTTCAATGAAGGAGAAAAACAGAGCTGTTTGTAACATTAGTTATATAGAAAAAAACATAATAGTCAATATAAACAGGTTCCATCTATCATTTTAGTTATTGCTTCTTGTGTCTGCATGTATATATTCTCTCTAGCAGGTAAGTGCCTGGCAGAGGGTTTACAATTCTCTATTATTCCAATCTCGTATAGCGCGCGGAAAGAACGAACACCTATTTCATTCCGTACGAGCTCTGATTTCCCTTATTTTAGCGTGGTGATCGTTTCTCCCTATTTAGGTCAGTGTCAAAAAAATATTTTCGCATTCGGAATAGAAAGTTGGTGATTGGAATTTCGTGAGAAGATTCCGTCGCAACGAAAAGCGCCTTTCTTTTAATGATGTCCAGCCCAAATCCTGTATCATTTCTGTGACACTCTCTCCCATATTTCTCGATATTACAAAACGTGTTGTCCTTCTTTGAACTTTTTCGATGTACTCCATCCTGACCTATCTGGTAAGGATCCCACACCGCGCAGCAGTATTTAAAAGAGGACGGAAAAGCGTAGTGTAGGGAGTCTCCTTAATAGATCGTTACATTTTCCAAGTATCCTGCCAGTAAAACACAGTCTTTGGTTAGCCTTCCCAACAGCATTTTCTATGCGTTCCTTCCAATTTAAGATGCTCGTAATTGTAATACCTAGGTATTTAGTTGAATTTACGACTTTTAGTGTAGACTCATTTATCGTGTAACCGAAGATTAACGAATCCCTTTTAGCACTCAGGTGGATGACCTCACACTTTTCGTTATTTACGGTCAACTGCTAATTTTCGCACCATTCAGATATCTTTTCTAAATCGTTTTGCAGTTTGTTTTCGTCTCCTGATGACTTTATTAGTCGACAAACGACAGCGTCATCTGCAAACAATCGAAGACAACTGCTCAGATTGTATCCAAAATCGTTTATGTAGGTAAGGAACAGTAAAGGGCCTATAACACTACCTTGGGGAACGCCAGAAATCACTTCTGTTTTACTCGATGACTTTCCGACAGTTACTACGAACTGTGACCTCTCTGACAGGAAATCACAAATCCAGTCACATAATTGAGACGATATTCCATAAACACGCAATTTCACTACAAGCTGCTTGTGTTGTACAGTGCCGAAAGCCTTGTAGAAATCCAGACATACGCAATCGATCTGATATCCCTACTTGTGATTCACAGGAACGATGTTTTCTAAACCCAGGTTGACTGTGTGTCGAGAGACAATTTTCTTGAGGTAATCATAATGTTTGAACTCAATATATGTTCCAAAATCCTGTTGCATATCAACGTTAACCATATGGGCCTGTAATTAAGTGGATTACGTCCACTACCTATCTTGAATATTGGTGTGACCTGTGCAACTTTCCAGTCTTTGGATACGGCTCTTTCGCCGAGCGAATGGTTGTATATGGTTGTTACGTATGGAGCTAATGCATCAGCATACTCCGAAAGGAACCTAATTGGTGTACAGTCTGGACCAGAAGACTTGCTTTTATTAAGTGATATAAATTGATTCACTACTCCGAGGATATTTACTTCTACGTCACTCAAGCTGGCAGTTGTTCTTGATTCGAATTCTGGAATATTTACTTCGTCTTCTTTTGTGAAGGCAGTTCGAAAGGCTTTGTTTAGTAACTCTGCTTCGGCAGCACTGTCTTCGATAGTATGTCCATTGCTATCGCTCAGAGAAGGCATTGATTGTTTCTTGCCGCTAACATACTTAACATACGACCAGAATCTCTTTGGATGATCTGCCAGGTTTCGAGACAAAGTTTCGTTGTGGAAACTGTTACAAGCATCTCGCATTGAGGTCCGCGCTAAATTTAGAGCTTCTGTAAGAGATCGACAATCTTGGGGATTTTGCGTCTGTTTAAATTTGGCATGTTTGTTTCGTTGTTTCTGCAACAGTGTTCTAACCCGTTTTATGTACCAAGGAGAATCAGCTCCGTCGTTTTTTAATTTATTTGGCATAAATCTCTTAATTGTTGCCGACACTATTTCCTCGAATTCAAGCCACATCTGGTCTGCACTTATATTATTAATTTGGGATGAGTGGAGATTGTCTTTCAGGAAGGCGTCAAGTGAATCTTTATCTGCTTTTCTGAATAGGTATATTTTTCGTTTATTTTTGGAGGATTTGGGGATAACAATGTTCAACCTCATTACGACAGCCCTGTGTTCACTAATCCCTGTATCGGTTTTGATGCTCGTTATTGACTCAGGATTATTTGTTGCTAAGAGGTCAAGAACAAACTGCACGAAATAATTTTCAGAGAATGCGTTTAGCATAATTTCGGATGATATTTTATGCGTACCACCGGAATTAAAAATGTATTTTCGCTAGCATATCGAGAGTAAAATATCATGAATAACTCATGTTATGAAGTTTGCTTCGGCCATTAATAAATTTTGTCGTTGTTCGTTCCGATGCTATACCATTTTGTATCTCGGATGGTGACTGATAACCTCACCTTCGCCGTTCGGTACGGGGCTAAACGAATTCACGTGAAGTGACCTGACAGACAGTCTGAATACACCCCGACGTGACGGTGCTGTGACGTGATATACGTTCATTTTGCTCTTCACAGCTAAGAGCTAAGTTTATTCCAGGTATCAAATGCAAATTGTTATGGAGTCTACAAAACGACTGTGCCAAATCCACAACCCTTACCAAGAGAATCTGTCTGTACTAGAGATATGATGATATTCGAATTCTATAGGTGTATACGGACAAACGGACGCCGTCCCTCGATTGTGTGACAACGGTGGCAACGTATGTTGACAACACAAAACCAATTCTGCGCATCTGCATGGCCACTGCAGAGACATTTCTACTCTATGGTTCTCGGCCCATTTCAACTGTTAAAAACCTTAATACTTTCATAGTGAGGGTTATAGGTGTTCTTTTTTCTTCCTTTCGTTTCCGAAGATACAAAAAGTACGGTATTGTTCTGAGACTTCTACCGCTGCAGACGTCCTCGGACGCTACTGGGGTAGTTGTTTTATTTACCGACGGTAACTGTGCATACAATCAACATATTCCTTGCTCAACTACTCGAAAGAGCTGAATATTAACTGCACGGAGGCTATAGTGAGGTGATGGCATCCGAACATTAACGAGTTTCGCTAATATTTGTTCTGGAACATAGGCTGTCGATGTGACAGACACTGCACGATCTTATTAAATGGAAACCAACATCTCGATTAGCTGATTGGTCGATAGCGGCTCCAGGTGTTTTTGGAATAAATATTATATTTTCTGTACTATAGTGTCTTCAGCCAAGATTATTTGATTATAACGCTGAAGTCTTGTAAAGTATTTGATTGAAGGGGAAAATTTAGGAAAAGAGGTAAAATTTCATTTTGCAAGATATCAAGTCATTGAATCATTGGGTGAATTTAAGGAATGGCTTAGGTATTGAGCAGATGCAAACCGTCTTCTACTCAAAAGTATTTATTTGTGTATTAATGTTAACAGTTTACGGGCAAATTGTACAAATATCTTTCCCATAAATGTATATGCATAAATTTATGGAACATTAGTTACACCATTCAGGGAACGACTAGCCAACTACTTGGGCATTTCAAAAGTTGTTCACTCGGTATCGATCATTAAAACCACTGAGATCTTTATGTAGAAATAGATAGTTAATGACCAAACATTAATCATATGCAATTTAGGTGATGCCCATTGCGCATTTAGTGCAATTACCTCTTCATGCAAGCCTTGTACATTATATTTGTTCTAAAAAACTTCAACAGTAACGATTCTCAGACAATAACAAACACAAAGGTGCTACAACGGATTTACAACGTCACATCAATGAAAAGAACACAAATTTAACACAAATTCTAGCAAGCACAGCAACACATTACAACAGAACAGCGAATATCCAGCTACATGAAATTAAATAAAGTACTAAAAGTTAACAAAGTAAAATAGTATTTTACAAATTGTACTAATGAGAAATATCGAATACTTTGAACTGAAATTTGGTATGTTAATTAGCATTAGTAATTTACAGGCCTTTTACATGATCTAAATGACGGTATAGAGATTCTAGGTAAATAGATTGTCACAGAAGTCACTTTTGAACAGACACTGGCATCCAAAAGTAAAGCAACAAACCACTATTTCCGCGTTTTGTGTCTAATTCACAATATAATCATGCAGACTATCAACAGATGTCGGTACGATCGTGTTCTGCAAGGCAGATGGCATTCTCGCCGACGGACAACCATGCAAACTATGACATCATGAACCTATGAAGCCGGCCGCTGTGACCGAGCGGTTCTAGGCGCTTCAGTCTGGAACCGCGCGACAGCTACGGTCGCAGGTTCGAATCCTGCCTCGGGCATGGATGTGTGTGATGCCCTTAGGTTAGTTAGGTTTAAGTAGTTCTAAGTCCAGGGCACTGATGACCTCAGATGTTAAGTCCCATAGTGCTTCGAGCCATTTGAACCATTTTGAACCTATCAAACGGGGTGATGTTTTCTGGATAGTCCTACTTCCACAATCACTGTGTAAACAGTCACAGACGGTGCAGTATGGCACAGATGATGATGATGTTTGGTTTTTGGGGCGCTCAACTGCGCGGTTATCAGCGCCTGAACAAATTTCCAACCTTGTCTCAGACCAATCTCACCACGTGCATGAATGATGATGAAATGATCAGGATAACACAAACATCCAGTCATCTCGATTCCCGCCGGGAATCGAACCCGGGACCTTGTGCTCGGGAAGCGCGAATGCGACCACGAGCTGCGGACAGTATGGCACAGAGAGGACGCCTACCAGACTCTGCAGTGAAGGCCCATAGGAGGAGTGGAAGCAGAATAATCGCAAACTGATGTGACCTGGTGACGTAATGTGAATCGTTCTGTTGTTTTTCGGATATGGCGACAGTTTATAGAGACCGAAACTGTATCCCGAAGACCAGGACAGGGACGACCCCGTGTCACATAAGAAAGAGAGGACCGTTGTTTGGCTGTACGAGCATGACTGTACCGCCTTGGTACAGCACGGCAACTGGCGTCTGACCTCACAGCATCCACTGGACTTCTACATCTACATCTACATCTACATACATACTCCGCAGTCCACCATACGGTGCGTGGCGGAGGGTACCTCGTACCACATCTAGCATCTTCTCTCCCTGTTCCACTCCCAAACAGAACGAGGGAAAAATGACTGCCTATATGCCTCTGAACGAGCCCTAATCTCTCTTATCTTTGTGGTCTTTCCGCGAAATATAAGTTGGTGGCAGTAAAATTGTACTGCAGTCAGCCTCAAATGCTGGTTCTCTAAATTTCCTCAGTAGCGATTCACGAAGAGAACGCCTCCTTTCCTCCAGAGACTCCCACCCGAGTTCCTGAAGCATTTTCGTAACACTAGCGTGATGATCAAACCTACCAGTAACAAATCTAGCAGCCCGCCTCTGAATTGCTACTATGCCCTCCCTCAATCCGACGTGATACGGATCCAAACGCTCGAGCAGTACTCAAGAATAGGTCGTATTAGTGTTTTATAAGCGGTCTCCTTTGCAGAAGAACAACTTCTTCCCAAAATTCTACCAATGAACAGAAGACGACTATCCTCCTTCCCCACAACTGCTATTACATGCTTGTCCCACTTCATATCGCTCTGCAGTGTTACGCCCAAATATTTAATCGACGTGACTGTGTCAAGCGCTACACTGTTAATGGAGTATTCGAACATTACGGATTTCTTTTTCCTATTCGTCTGAATTAATTTACATTTATCTATATTTAGAGTTAGCTGCCATTCCTTACACCAATCACAAATCCTGTCCAATTCATCTTGTATCCTCCTACAGTCACTCAACGACGACACCTTCCCGTACACCACAGCATCATCAGCAAACAGCCGCACATTGCTATCCACCCTATCCAAAAGATCATTTATGTAGATAGAAAACAACAGCGGATCTACCACACTTCCCTGGGGCACTCCAGACGATACCCTCACGTCCGATGAACACTCACCATCGAGGACTTAAGCAAGAGTGGCCTTTATTGTCGGAGACCTGCATTATGTGTACTTCTGACACGCCTCCACAGAAAGGAGCGTTTAAAGTGGAGTCGTCAACATCCCCCACCTGGACGATCGAACAGTGGGCCGATATTCTTTTCACAAATGAGTCTCTATTTTGTCTGGAGAGTGATTCTCGACGGATTCGCCTCTGGAGGGAAAGTGGAACACGATGTCGGAGTCCAAACATTGTGGTAAGAGACTGATATCGAGGAAGTGCGGCAGGGACTACGTTGACCACTCGAACACCTCTTCACGAAATTCTACAGGTGAATCGGCAAGGTTTAACTGCTGTCAGTTATCGTGGTAAGACCAAGGTGCTGTGGTGCCAGACTTCGTAGTGATGGGCGATAACTGTCGACGTTATAGAGCACAGGTGGTTGATGTTTTGTTGGAAAAGGAAGGCATTACACCTATGACGTGGTCTACTCGCTCTGCCGATTTGAATCCCACAGAGCATGTCTGGGACGCAGTAAGGAGACGGGTTGCATCCCGTCAGCAACCACCAACCACTCTCCAAGTACTGTGAATAGCTCTGCTGCAAGAATGGCTCTTATTGCCTCAACAAATGATAAACAGCATGCCCCTTCTTCGTCAGGCCTGTATTGTTGCCAAAGGTAGCCATGCCCCATACTGAGCACATTAACCAGTGGTCGGAATGTGTGAGCAAATCCATTAAGTTAGAAAACGAAGTGCCGGTCGAAGTGGCCGTGCGGTTAAAGGCGCTGCAGTCTGGAACCGCAAGACCGCTACGGTCGCAGGTTCGAATCTTGCCTCGGGCATGGATGTTTGTGATGTCCTTAGGTTAGTTAGGTTTAACTAGTTCTAAGTTCTAGGGGACTAATGACCTCAGCAGTTGAGTCCCATAGTGCTCAGAGCCATTTGAACCATTTTTGAGAAAACGAAGAACATTTTTATCTACCGTTATGCATCTTGCAGTTGTTTACTTTCTGTGCTCTTTACATTGTTTGTACGTTACTGTCACCTGTTTCTACTATTTTGTGGCAAAATAACTGCAACCTTGCAGAATATCTGTTTGTTGCTTTATTTTGGAGACCAGTGTGTGTCAACACAGTAACTATTTTCACTAGTCCATGTCTTAATACAGTTTTACTGAAGGCACATACATTATCTTGATACGATGAAGACGAGCTGGAGACACTCGTGAACTGGCGCTAGTAATGTACACAAGTAGTTCAGTACAAACTCAGACATTTCGCTCAAGAAGGCTGGTGGACAACTATTACTGAAGAAACTGTTGAGCCAATTTTATACCTATAATGAGTACCGCTTACTTTCAAAGGAGCTAAATGGCAGTTTACATAAGGTTGCGGCATCTGAGGCTATGCGGTCTGCCAGCAGTCGGGCAGCTCATAACAGACCCCTGCAAGTTCTGCGCCCTGAGTAAGATATCTTGCTCTTGCGCCCTGTGTAAGATATCTTGCTCTTGCAGCCATTATTATTTTATTGTCTGTAGTGGATCGGGGAGCGCAATGATCGCTGCAGGATGAAGGAAGGGCCATCCTTCTAGGTGTCAGGATGCGGGGCTCTCCCGCACTGAGCGTTGTGTTTTCGTCTGATGACTTGGGAGGCGGCAGTCACATTGTGGGAACTGCAGACAAACATTAAGTTGGCCCGAGCTACCAGAGTTGGCGGTCATGTGTGCGTGAGGTGTGCTTGCTTGTGTGAATGAATCGTTTGTGTTTTTCTCTTCCGACGCAGGCTGTCGTCAGAAGCTTACGTGCGTCTTTTAATTGTGCCTGTCTGCAACTTAGCGTATTATGTTTACGGTAAGTAGCAATCTATCTTTTCCTACATTGTTAATTTATAAACACTGTATCTCTACTCGGTGAGAATGCATTGGCACGGTGATGGCGCCGCGGCAGTGGAGGCGGCTTTGCTGTGGGCACAAGGAAGCAAGCGGCGACTTCTTCGGTAGGTAACTGCAGAAAGCTGGGTGCCTGTCCGTTCATGCCTGCGTCCAGAATGCAGCAGCAGAAACGACATCAAGCGGTGCCATAAAGGCAGAGGCTGTTTGTGGATGAACAGTTTTTGTACACGTCCGATCAGGTCTTGTTGCAGTGGGGATCTGCCTAGTGCCGTCAAAATGTCTTGAAACCACGTTATAGCCTCAGAGTTCTGCCGTACTTGCAGAGCCACTGCGTGGTATCAGTGCTGAGCCTGCAAGTGTCAGCGAGTACTCGTACACTACTGGCCATTAAAATTGCCACACCACGAAAATGACGTGCTACAGACGCGTAATTTAACCGACAGGAAGAAGATGCTGTGATATGCAAATAATTAGCTTTTCAGAGCATTCACACAAGGTTGGCGCCGGTGGCGACACCTACAACGAGCTGACACGAGGAAAGTTTCCAACCGATTTCTCACACACAAACAGCAGTTGACCGGCGTTGCCTGGTGAAACGTTGTTGTGATGCCTCGTGCAAGGAGGACAAATGCGTACCATCACGTTTCCGACTTTGATAAAGGGCGGATTGAAGCCTATCGTGATTGCCGTTTATCGTATCGTGACATTGCTGCTCGCGTTGGTCGAGATCCAATGACTGTTAGCAGAATATGGAATCGGTGGGTTCAGGAGGGTAATACGGAACGCCGTGCTGGATCCCAACGACCTCGTATGACTAGCAGTCGAGATGACAGGCATCTTATCCGCATGGCTGTTACGGATGGTGCATCCACGTCTCGATCCCTGAGTCAACAGATGGGGACGTTTGCAAGACAACAACCATCTGCACGAACACTTCGACGACGTTTGCAGCAGCATCGACTATCAGCTCGGAGCCTATGGCTGCGGTTACCCTTGACGCTGCATCACAGACAGAAGCGCCTGCGAGGGTGTACTCAACGACGAACCAGGGTGCACGAATGGCAAAACGTCATTTCTTCGGATGAATCCAGGTTCTGTTTGCAGTATCGTGATGGTCGCATCCGTGTTTGGCGACATCGCGGTGAACGCACATTGGAAGCGTGTATTCGTCATCGTCATACTGGCGTATCACCCGGCGTGATGGTATGGGGTGCCATTGGTTACACGTCTCAGTCACCTCTTGTTCGCATTGACGGCACTTTGAACAGTGGACGTTACATTTCAGATGTCTTACGACCCCCCGCGTCCGGCCATCCTGATTTAGGTTTTCCGTGATTTCCCTAAATCGCTCCAGGCAAATGCCGGGATGGTTCCTTTCAAAGGGCACGGCCGACTTCCTTCCCCATCCTTCCCTAATCCGATGAGACCGATGACCTCGCTGTCTGGTCTCCTTCCCCAAACCAACCAACCAATCTTACGACCCGTGGCTCTACCCTTTTTGTTCGATCCCTGCGAAACCTTACATTTGAGCAGGATAATGCACGACCGCATGTTGCAGGTCCTGCACGGGCCTTTCTGGATACAGAAAATGTTCGACTGTTGCCCTGGGCAGCACATTCTCCAGATCTCTCACCAACTGAAAACGTCTGGTCAACGGTGACCGAGCAACTGGCTCGTCACAATACGCCAGTCACTACTCTTGATGAACTGTGGTATCGTGTTGAAGTTGCATGGGCAGCTGTACTTGTACACGCCATCCAAGCTCTGCCCAGGCGTATCAAGGCCGTTATTATTGCCAGAGGTGGTTGTTCTGTGTACTAATTTCTCAGGATCCATGCACCCAAATTGCGTGAAAATGTAATCACATGTCAGTTCTAATATAATACATTTGTCCAATGAATACCCGTTTATCACCTGCATTTCTTCTTGGAGTAGCAATTTTAATGGCCAGTAGTGTATTTCAGCAACGAACTCTGGATCGATTTCGCGTTGCTACGTATCAATCAAAACTTCTGCCGTTTTGTAGCAGGCAGCTGACGTCATTAAAAAGAATTATAATGTGCTCTTTCGTAATAACGGTCTATACGGCTTCATTCGATCAAAACCTTGGCTCAAGGTGCCAGTGTTACTTCTCTTGTGGTTTTACTGTTTTGGAACTTGTAAGCGATTTGTCTGTGCAACGGATTTTTATATCTGTTCATATGATATAACCTGAGTGGAATGAAATGTTAGTGAAGAATCTATGTCATGCATACTTTAAGCTTGATCCAGAATGAAGTTTTCAATCTGTAGCGGAGCGTCTGCTGATACGAATCTTCCAGGTAGATTAAAACTGCGTGCCGGACCTAGACTCGAGCTCGGGACCTTTATCTTTCGCGGGCAAGTGCTCTACTACTTTGAAGTGCCAGGATAAGGTTTTGGTAAGAGATTCCTCATCCCAGGCCGTTGAGATTGACAGTCTATGTTCTTGCGAAGGATGTGATGATTTTTTTTTTTGCTATCTGGGAGGCGGGGGGGGGGGGGGAGCTAAATGGAAGGACGTTCAGTGACTGATTCCCAGTGGTGATGATATTTTAGACATCTCAATAAGAAAAAATGGAGGAAATCTGGCTGTGGACTATCTAGACAGTATGTTGTCTGTCAGTAAAGGCTTTTCATAATCTTATTCGTTTAGATAAATTTTGCTTTTCACACAGCTGCCGAGCTTACAATGGAGGCACTTCTTAATTTTGAATGTCTTGAATGTCTGATGGACACCAAGCAGAAGCTTTGCTGATTAATGTCTGCAGTAGTGTGAGATACTTTAGGTGGCCATAGTGAGTTCCGGATCTAAAGAGGTAAATCTTTGAGATAAGAGCGACTAGATTAAGCAGTGCTGGGAGTAGGCATGGAGATTCTGGAGGAAACACAAAAGGTGTAGATTATGAAGACATTATCCGTTAACTTGAAGCAGAGAAGGGATTTAAGGTTCTGAATGGGTGGAGTCCATTTTATTTGGAATATGATGGAGCTTAGTGATGGAAGTAATACATGTAGTGATCAGAAAAGCATCTGGCTGTAGTGCTTAATTCCCTGATGAAGACGGAATAGAAGACGACGCAGGTGACAGAGAAGAAGAAGGAGAAAATCGAAGATTTAATTGCATGGAGTTCATGAAGTTCTCACGGTCACATTGGTGTCCTGCAGTATCAGTCAGCTTAGATGTGTGCTGGCAGTTAGGACCTCCTGAGGGATTTTGTGGATTGTGGTGCTCATGGACACGACCCTTCGCTGCGGGGGTGGATAAGGTACAGTTTCTCTCCGCTTTCTCTGCATCCCAGGCTATTCTCCCCTCCCCCCGTCCCTCCCCAGCCATCTCTCACCACCCTCCGACTCCTGCCAAGCTGCAAACCTGTACATCCAACTGAAATAGTTGTACAGTGTTTTACGAGACGTATGCTGGAGTGCCCTCACCGTCGTATCATCCCACCATCATTTATCGCTGATGCTCTAGTCGCTAATGCAAAAAGTAGCTCTTCACTGCTACTACTTTTCTTCTTCTGCATTTTTACCCTCATCAAAATCGTAAGTTTAGCCTGCTTCAACTCAACACGTTTACCAAGAAAAAAATTGGCTATGGATATTTCTACTCATTTATTTTCCTTTCTCGTGTCAGAAAATAACTATTCGTGGTGAATTTATTCGAGACGGAACAACTGACCACAATTTTGACATATCTTATGAAGAAACGACAATACCTTTGACGTATTGCTCAGTCTCGTACCTGCGTGCAGTGTTGGGGGAAACTTCATTTACAGAAAGTTTTTGTATGTCCATCCTTCTAACTGAAGGTTTGAGGGACTTCGGCTGTTCACTTACGTAAGAAAATGGAACACCTGCAACCGTCCTTTCGATATTATTTATGATGTAGGTACCAGTTTCGGTGATTCAGTATACAATCTTCAGAGCTTAACTGTCCACCTACTTAGCTGGGTGGTAACGTGCTTACCTCCCATGCACTGCGCCCTGGTTCGATTCCCGGCCTGGTCGGAGACTTTTCAGTTCGTGGACTGGGTGCTGTGTTGCTCTCATCATTATTCTGCATCTACATTTATACTCCGCAAGCCAACCAACGGTGTGTGGCGGAGGGCACTTTACGTGCCACTGTCATTACCTCCCTTTCCTGTTCCAGTCGCGTATGGTTCGCGGGAAGAACGACTGCCGGCAAGCCTCCGTGGGCGCTCGAATCTATTTAATTTTACATTCGTGATCTCCTCGGGAGGTATAAGTAGGGGGAAGCAATATATTCGATACCTCATCCAGAAACGCACCCTCTCGAAACCTGGACAGCAAGCTACGCCGCGATGCAGAGCGCCTCTCTTGCAGAGTCTGCCACTTGAGTTTGCTAAACATCTCCGTAACGCTATCACGCTTACCAAAAAACCCTGTGACGAAACGGGCCGCTCTTCTTTGGATCTTATCTATCTCCTCTGTCAACCCGACCTGGTACGGATCCCACACTGGTGAGCAGTATAGGTCGAACGAGTGTTTTGTAAGCCACCTCCTTTGTTGATGGACTACATTTTCTAAGGACTCTCCCAATGAATCTCAACCTGGCATCCGCCTTACCAACAATTAATTTTATATGATCATTCCACTTCAAATCGTTCCGCACGCATACTCCCAGATATTTTACAGAAGTAACTGCTACCAGTGTTTGTTTCGCTATCATATAATCATACAATAAAGGATCATTCTTTCTATGTATTCGCAATACATTACATTTGGCTATGTTAAGGGTCAGTTGCCACTCCCTGCACCAAGTGCCTATCCGCTGCAGATCTTCCTGCATTTCGCTGCAATTTTCTAATGCTGCAACTTCTCTGTATACTACAGCATCATCCGCGAAAAGCCGCATGGAACTTCCGACACTATCTACTAGGTCATTTATATATATTGTGAAAAGCAATGGTCCCATAACACTCCCCTGTGGCACGCCAGAGGTTACTTTAACGTCTGTAGTCGTCTCTCCATTGAGAACAACATGTTGTGTTCTGTTTGCTAAAAACTCTTCAATTCAGCCACACAGCTGGTCTGATATTCCGTAGGCTCTTACTTTGTTTATCAGGCGACAGTGCGGAACTGTATCGAACCCCTTCCGGAAGCCAAGGAAAATGGCATCTACCTGGGAGCCTGTATCTAATATTTTCTGGGTCTCATGAACAAATAAAGCGAGTTGGGTCTCACACGATCGCTGTTTCCAGAATCCATATTGATTCCTACAGAGTAGATTCTGGGTTTCCAGAAATGACATGATACGCGAGCAAAAAACATGTTCTAAAATTCTACAACAGATCGATGTCAGAGATATAGGCCTATAGTTTTGCGCATCTGCTCTACGACCCTTCTTGAAAACTGGAACTACCTGTGCTCTTTTCCAATCATTTGGAACCTTCATCCTCATCATCGGCCGCAGGTAGCCCAATGTGCGCCGAACGAAATAAGACTTGCACTTGGTGGCCGAAGCCGAATGGGACCTCCCGGCCATTTCGTTTCAGACCTTAACTGACACTGAGGGATTTAATTCCTTTCGTAGACACGATCCCATCAGTGGCCAACATTTACGAACTGGTTTCCGCAGTCTTTAAAAACGATGTTGTGTCTCCCTCCGCCAACTACCAACTAGTTGATGGTTGGAGACACAACATCGTTGTTACAATCTACGAAAACCCGTTCATAGGTGTTGGCAACTGAGGGGATGGTGTATACGCTTGAAGTTAACCCCCTCAGCGCCGGTTAAGGCCTGAAGATGGTGCACTGAAACACCGAAACTGTTAGCTACGTAATAAATGACATCGAAAGGATGGCTGCAGGTGTTACATTTTATCATATAAACTACAGAAATGCCAAACGGGATGCTTAATGTGGCTTCCGTATGCAGACCAGTCGATCAGATGTGTAGACAACACATTTATTCTCTCTCTCTCTCTCTCTCTCTCTCTCTCTCTCACACACACACACACACACACATTAAATGTTCTTTTTCTATTACTGGCCTCCGTTTCCACGAGCGTACACATAGCTGCATTTACTCGCATTAACAATAGTTGGTTCTGAGTGTTACCTATATGCATTAATACATACACACAAATAATAACAACTGAAATTGCAGAGGGAAAAATTAAATTCATTTGCAGAAAAGAGTAGTTAACTTTCTTGAACTTCTTGTAAAAATTTACTCGCATTAACAATAGTTGGTTCTGAGTGTTACCTATATGCATTAATACATACACACTAATAATAACAACTGAAATTGCAGAGTGAAAAATTAAATTCATTTGCAGAAAAGAGTAGTTAACTTTCATGAACTTCTAGTAAAATGCACTCGGAACGACAGAAGACGAAATACACATACGAGTACACGAGGTAGTGCATACATGCACCGCATTTTCATGAAACTGGAGGCTAATAATGAAATAGAACATATATTGTGTGTGGGTGTGTTTGCGCTGCGCGCGCGCCCGAGGGAGAGAAAGAGAAAGAGAGAAAAAGAGAGAGAGAGACGAAGTGTATTTGTACACGTTTTTTGGTTTGAAAAAGATACGTCATTTTTCATGGTCCTCTACCAAAACTAGTAAGCCTGTAATACAACTGACAGCAATTATAAAAGTTGTCTCTTTTATTGTACAATACAAAGCTGCCAAAAGTGTCAGCTTGTTAACGAAGTACAAAACTGCAGCCGAAATTCAATCGTTATAGCTCTTTCATTAACAATACCGTATCATTTTCTGACACAAGTTTTGTAAATGAAGTGGAGAAGTCTTCCGACAGCTGTTTCGAACGGGCGAAAAGTGAAGTGCAGTATACGGCTGCGTTAAAGAGGGTATAACGACTAGGAAAAGCGTCAGTGTTTCTAAGATTCGTGTGTGTCAAATGGTGAACTTGAAACGAGCCTGAAAATTGTAGTAGCAGCGGCAAGAGAGCTCTGCAATGTGTTATGAGGCTGTCTGCACATAAAAGAAACAAATAAAGCAAAAATATATAATTACGCTTTTGAACGTCACCGCAGTGTGAAGGAAACATTATCAATGCACAAAATACCTATTATTAAAGTATTCCCGTAGCCCAACACATAAACGTATGGTACTCCAGCGTACAAAGATCTGATGCCCACCAATTTATCGGTACAGGAGCTACCGGTCACACTTCCTACAGTAAACCCTTGTCCAGTCTCCACGGGCGGCTAAAGAAAATTTTTTGCTCCACAAGCGACAAATCCAAATCATCATACGCTGCCCCCTTCTCCCCCCCCCCCCCCCCGTCCCGCACAGAAACGTACGCACACTTCATGCCTTCCTCAGACTTAAGTATCCTTTTCTGCACATTGTAGTCTTACCAAACTTTAAAAGTAAACCTAAATCTAGTGATGATGGCAGTGGGTTGTTTTCTCTTTTAAAATAAGTGCTATACAGAAAGTCCCCTCAACAGAAATATATTCCTAAATGTTATTCCAGTTCTAAATATCAAGAGAAGAAACAAATCACTTCCATTTGAGGCAATTCCTGAGATCATTGTTATCTTTCAATGAAAGAAATGTTCCTACTTATAAATGGTGGGTCCCAATATTAAAAATTGCCACTGTGAATGTATACAATTTGAACAGCAGCAAAATCGTTCTAGTAAACGTGCGTCCGCAAAACAAACTGTTTGTTTCATAACTGCGACTGACTTCAGTATAAAATATTGCCCTACATAGTACACGTACGTACACGGATACATCCATCTCGATGTTGTTTACCGATCCGAGACTGATCTGAAATCAGAGCAGATTTACTCTGATGATTCTGGACGTACCACCATATAGCGAGAGGTGGGAACATGTAATGCACCAAGGAACATCGTAGAGCATGATCGTTTTGGTACTCTGGTGTTAATGATGTGGGGAAGCATAATGTTGTGCATGGATATACTGACGTCCAAATCTTTGAAATTGTTACACTCACCGGCCAACGTTACACGGTACTCGCTTCTTTTTACACTCGGCCCTGAACCTCATTTTTATAACAGAGCGAGGTGGCGTTGTGGTGACACATCAGACACGCTTTTGAGAGATCGACGGATCAAATTACCGTCTGGTCATTCAGATTTAGTAGGTTGTCCGTGATTTCCCTAAATCACTCCAGGCGAATTCTAGAATGGTTCCTTTGAAAGAGCACGGCTGATTTCCTTCCCCTTCCTTGGAACAATTCGAGCTTGTGCTCCGTCTTTAATGACCGCTCTGTTGACGGGACATTAAGCTCTAATCTTCCTTTCCCCCTTTCACTTTTATGAATGACAATGCGCGAATGCATCGAAGTGTGCAGATGGAGGAGGTCTTGGAACGAGAGTATATTCGGCGAATGGACTGGCGTCCATGTTCCCAGACTTACATCTCATCGAGAACATGTGGGATGTGTTGGGGAAACGCAGCTCGTCCATATGCTTCAACGACCATCCAGCAGTCATTAAAAGCGCTGGTGGAGAAATGGAGGGCGCTACCACAAAAACACCTTACCAGCGTTCTAGCCAGCGTAGAAGCACTTTGCGGAATAAGCACTGCCATCCGTGATGGACAAAAACCCTAGTAACAACCATGTCATGCCTTTTATAATGTCCTTTTATAATGACCACCATAAAACTCGGTGAGTTCAAGTGTAATTATTGTGTTTGAATAAAGGAGTCATTTCTTTTCGTCTAACTGCGTATTTCTTTTAGTTACGTTCTGTACTATACTGTAGCATTTCTTTCTATATAAGGTTCATGTTTGTCGAGCTGTCACTCGGCAATGATGCGTCAAGTGAAAATTACTTATTTCCTAAAGATTTGCACACCAATATATACAGGGTGTTACAAAAGGGTACGGCCAAACTTTGAGGAAACATTCCTCACACACAAAGAAAGAAAATATGTTATGTGGACATGTGTCCGGAAACGCTTACTTTCCATGTTAGAGCTCATTTATTACTTCACTTCAAATCACATTAATCATGCAATGGAAACACACAGCAACAGAACGTACCAGCGTGACTTCAAACACTTTGCTACAGGAAATGTTCAAAATGCCCTCCGTTAGCAAGGATACATGCATCCACCCTCCGTCGCATGGAATCCCTGATGAGCTGATGCAGCCCTGGAGAATGGCGTATTGTATCATAGCCGTCCACAATACGAGCACGAAGAGTCTCTATATTTGGTACCGGGGTTGCGTAGACAAGAGCTTTCAAATGCCCCCATAAATGAAAGTCAAGAGGGTTGAGGTCAGGAGAGCGTGGAGGCCATGGAATTGGTCCGCCTCTACCAATCCATCGGTCACCGAATCTGTTGTTGAGATGCGTACGAACACTTCGACTGAAATGTGCAGGGGCTCCATCGTGCATGAACCACATGTTGTGTCGTACTTGTAAAGGCACATGTTCTAGCAGCACAGGTAGAGTATCCCGTATGAAATCATGATAACGTGCTCCATTGAGCGTCGGTGGACGACGAAACTAAAATGAGCTCTAACATGGAAATTAAGCGTTTCCGGACACAGGTCCACATAACATGTTTTCGTTATTTGTGTGTGAAGAATGTATCCTGAAAGTTTGGCCGTACCTTTTTGTAACACCCTGTATACATATTCTGGAGGCACGGTAACTGCTTTTAAAATATCTGCCAAACATTCAATGTACACATTTAATTTTGCTGTTTAAAAAATCAAAAATGAAACCTATATGGGTGCAACATAATCAAGGACAACACACATGAAAATTACGCAAGGAAAGGCATCCAAATCGAAGTATTGAAAGAGACGAACATAGAATTAAGCACGTTAATGTTACAAATAGCTGGTGGCTGAAAAGTCCAACTTATAGAGGGCCTGGAAACCTGGATTCCAGGTCACGAGACCAAACAATTGGAAGGAATAAAGTTCCAGCAAAAAAGAAAATATAAGCCTTGGCGTGAAGTGCATGTGCTGCTTAAATATGGCTCCTATTCTGCTTCGACATGAGGGATGCGACTTTAAGCAAGAGTCTTTAAACACTATAGTCTCGATATACAAAGGGTACTGGAAAGTATCTCAAGACGACGCAACATAAGTCGCAGGAGGCTGATTGTTGCTGTGTTCTGAGAATACTTCATACTTGCATTGTAGCCACTGTGCCAAATCTGTGGGCGTAGTTGTTCACTAGGTTGGTTTGAAGTGCTTACTATGGTATCGTGATCACGAAGTGAGATTCGGGTAGTTTTATGGTTCAACTTCGTGCGTGTTTATACATAGACCAATGCTTTGAGGAAATGACTTTTGCACTCGGTGATGGTGTCCACATCGTACAACTAACAATATTCAGGTGGCACAGAGAATTTCAAAGAGGAAATTTGACTCTGGAGGACTCTGAGAGGGCGGTACGGCCACGATCTTCAGCTACGGAGGAAAACATTGATGCTGTCAGAAAAATGCTGGACGAAGACAGGCGAATAACCTATAAGCTCATAGCGGATACCTTAGGGCTGAATGTAACAGCAATCCGTTCGATTCCGCAGGATCATTTGCAAATAAGGTAACTTCGTTGTCTCTGAGGTGCCGCATAGAATGGCGGAAGAGCAGATGACACGACGAGTGACTTGGTGCCTAGAGGTGTTAAAGAAATTTTCTAAGGGACTAGCAAAGTATGAGAATAACATCGTGCCAGGTGATTAGACCTGACTATACTATTATGAGGTGCCTACTAAGACTCAAAATAAGACTCTTTGAAGATGATGACACACACTTAGCTCAAAATTTTAAACATGGCTGAAGCAGCAACTGTTGAAAATCTTCACGGTAAATGACAACAGCCAAACAGTTGCAGGATAAAGATTTATTGAAATCCTTGACCACGGTTTCGGTATATCTAAATATAACGGGGAAAACGTGTACAATTCCACGTTTGCTCTTACAGCATACGCCATGTAAACTGGATGACGTAGAATTGCTACACGAAATGAGTAAGGGTTAGAAACTGGACCTGTTCGAGGAAACACCTATCTCAAAAGATGCATTTATTCTTAACGAGCAGGTGCAGCTTAGAAACAAAAAATTTTTGGATAGTTTCAAACCCCTTCTTGCTCTAAAGTAATATAGTCTGCCTGACTAGAAGCTAGTTTTCTTGTCTGTTGATGCTGGTGAGATGCTCCTTTCCTGTCTTGTTTGGATTTTACATATTTTTTATGATTGTTGTTCGCGGTTTTCGATGTGTATGTGTGGTTTAAATGATTCTTTTATGTTTTTTATTCATGACGATAGATGGTTTCGATTTACTACAACATTTTGTTCGTTTTCGCTAGTATGTATCCTAGTCTTTAATTTGCGCGAGATTCTCGCGCAGAACACTAGTGCCGTCTCTCGTTAGATGTGTTTCCTTAACGCAAGCTTCACCTGCCTGACATTAGGACACAGGCAAATGGGTGTTCATATTCTCTATCGTATGTATGTGTTTTACATGGTTCTGAAATCTTTTATTTATTAAGACAAAGGGTTTGAATTAGCACCACCTTCAAAATTGTGACGCGCATGAGTAAGTTCCCTGGGTTTTAATGTGCGCGACTGTCTCGCGCATACCACAAGTGCTCTCTCTCGGTGAAACTGTCTGCCCTAGTTCTTCCACACCCTCTTCACGCTAGTTCACAGGCAAGTTCTGATAACATGCCATGTTCGCATCGAGCATCTCTTCATAATTATGCTGTACAGATGGAGGTGATATTTTAATTTTAATTACTGACGACGCCTTTGGCACGATTTTTTTATGTATCTCCACTGCAGGATGTGATTTTAGTAAGTGACTGAAAGTTTTTTTGCTTGTAATACTTTGGTAATTTTCATGGTTACTTAAAGCTATAAGTGTTTTTTTTCTCCTGTCTCAGTTATGGTGGTGCTAAGCTTTTTGCTAATGAAGGTGTCTTCCTGTTCAGGTGTATTTTTGCTCCTGATGAAGGTATGTTTAGATATACCGAAACAGTGGTCAAGGATTTCAATAAATCTTTATCCTGCAACTGTCTGGCTGTTATCATTTACCGTGAACACCCTTAGCTGTCAGAAAATCCCAATCAGTAAAGAAAACATAATGGCTGTTTTATTTTCAGATCAAGTGGAATTGTGGGTCGTTTTGGACACACCGAAGACAGTGACATCTAAGTGGTACACTGATCAGTGCCTGCCCAAAGCCATCCAAACTTTGAAGAACCCGCGACCGAAGTCAAGAATGGATACTTGGTTTCTCCATCACGACAACGCTACAGCCCACTGCGCCAAAGCATGCACCGAGTGTTTGAGGGGTACAGCTTTTAAACATCTTGAGCACCCTCCTTACAGTCCAGACCTTGCTCCTTGTGACTTTGCACTGTTTCTGCATGTGAAAGTTAAGGTGAAACGAGTGCAATTTTCAAGTGATGTGTACCTCCTGAGGGCTTGGGACAACGAATGTGCCTTACTCCCTACAGAAACTTGGTAGAACTGGTTTGGGGAGTGTTTTCGGAGGATGGAGAGGTGTTTTCAATGTGGTGGAAATTACTTCGAAAAAATTAAATAAATAAAGCTGTATTGCAAAACTTTCCTAGTACTCTTTGTACATGGAGTTCTCCCGCTCCAACACAGTGTGGTACTGATCACTCTCAAGATTACATGCATGTAATTCTCCGCTGAAATATTTAACAAATTTTAGAATTATGCTAGTTCATAGCCGTTAGCTGGCAATATGACCGACTGCAAACAACAAAATCAACTATGTGTATCAGCTCTGCGCTCACTTGCGACACCGCAGAATGCGGCAGCTGTGCATGATGGCCGATGTGGACTCCATTAACCCCATGAACACTTCATGCGAAATAGTGAAAGGTAGGAAGGTAAAACAGATTCCGTTTAGTCTTATATCACGATTTGAATGCCTATAAGACCTGCACACCGTGAAGGATTCCCTTTTTATGTTTCAAATCGCTGAAGGATACAGAAACGAAGCCTAAAACATCAAACAAAAAACGGTATTACAATATATAGTTCGAGTGCTGTCATGATGTATAGGTAAAAATGCTGCCACAACTGAAGGTAGGCAAGACGCAGTGGTTACAGGAAGAGACGAAATGTGCTGCGTGCGTTATTTGTGCAGCTGTTGGCGTAATCGTGTGACAAATCTTTTGTGTTGAGAACACTGATTTCAACCTTCTTCAGATTTCAGTGAATATCTTTGGTTAGCACATATATTATTGGGAAGTGATAAAAAACGTATTACACGAAGATTTCATTTATTTTACTCGTTGGCAATGGTTACAAAACCTACGTCGACATCTGAAGAGAAATGGTGCACCTGCCACGCGTAGAAGAATAACAAGGTTCAATATCTAAAACATAAGTATGATATCTGCGGAAGCCGAAGACTTGTTGAACTACGTATTGACATTCGAAGAGACTCAAAAAACGTATTCATTTGCAATTGGTAGACCGCACAGCGTATACACTAATAAAGACTAGTAAGAGAGACATATAAATTTTCACTTCAGCGTCTAGAGTGACAATTCTTCGTCGGCGCTACTTGACAAATTTTCTCTTCTCTTCGCATTAATTTGACCGCAAACCTGTGACTGCTTGTCGATGGAGCGGGACTTAATATAGCTCGCACCGTCTTTTAGGTAGCGGTTCGGTGAAAGATGAAGTGCATAACGAAGAAGGCGACGGTCGTTGAAGCAGCAGAGCAGATGGTGATACAAAAATAATTTCGTTAACCGTTAATACGAGATCCAACCTCACAAGTGGCGTTTCTCGGCTCCAGTCGAAACTCGGTTGATCTATTTCTAATAAGTTCCCAAGTAAACAAACAATGGTATGAAAAACGTTTCTTCCATTTAATAGTGCTTTGCATCGGACCTGTTAATCAAATCTGAATCAAAATTTGTCCAACCAGGTAGAAATTTACAGCGTACGATGACTCGCTGCGGCTTTCGCTTGTAATGTTGCGTAATGATGCCCACATCGCATTCCCTCCATCATTCGCACCTCTACGTGTTACAGTCCCGCAAGACGACGAGAACAGAAACAGTTTTCAGGCACTGCAGTCGTAGTGCGGGTGTCCACGGTACACCTTTGAAAGGAACTCAACGTTAAAGATTTTAATAAAAGAAAAATAGTGACTGTAATTAGTGAAACATCAAAAGAGGGATGTACAAGCAAAGGAAAGCAGAATGCTTCTATAGGCTACCTATATGACTGTTGTACGTCAGATTGTCGTAACAATGCAATATTACAACAATTTAGATTGCTTCGGTTACAGACAGCTGATTGTCATTCAGTAATCTCGATAAGAATTCGATAAATTAAAACGGAGAAGAGTAACGAAATGCACGCACACATTCTCTGATTTAGATTAAATTCAAAAAGTATTTTCACTTTTATGTGTTCTCGTTTTTGGGTTATTAATTCGGGGTCTCCTACAATATCGTTCAAAATTTACTCAAAGCCACAAGGGGCAAAAAGAGGGTAAGTCAACTTTTTAGTCAAAGCAATTTTGTTGCTTCTTTCGTTTAGTTTTAATGCCGTTGTTTACAATTCGCAAATGTATTACGGAAGAATGATAGTCCCAGAAGTATTGACTTTTTTAATATACAGTATTATATTCCTGCTAAAATGGAAGAAGTCCAGCACCCACTTGAGAAAGAAAGTAAATGTCGCGTTGGAACTTTTTATCTTTTATTTCCAGTTATTGAAGCTGCACTTAGTTAAACAAACTTATATGTTCGTAGACCCTGTGATAACATCACGTTCACCTTTGTTCAGTATTTATATACCGAATATGAGGCTATTTAGAGAGTGAGTGGTGTCTTTCTTGTCCCCATTTTAATTTAATGATGTGGCTGAACAAGATGATCAATGTACACATTTTGCATATCTTGTGTGCCTGAGAGTAGCCAGAATACAATCACACAAAATGGACTACTTAGTGCGCTTAAAGAAACTCATGAAAACTGTAGTGGTTGCTTATCCCTTTAGGGTCCACTATTAACGCGGCTGTGACAAGAATGTGCTATTAATCTAAACTAGAACTCAATTGCCCAAAGACTGCGATGACAGTATAGTAATGGACTGGGCGTGGTTATTGGCTGTAACATACAGAAAAGTGTGTCCTATTTTGCCACATGACGTGAGTCACACAACAGACTATGAATAACTCCGTTAATGAATCTAAAAATACTAAAACTAAAAGAAACAAGTTTCAGGAATGGAATGTTGTATGAATGATTGTCTTTTGTTTTTTGAAATTTCTTTCTTGTATAATTTACTCTCGTGGGCTTACTTTCTTTTTCTCTTTAGTCTTTCTGATGTTGAAGACATTGCTCCAAAGAGGAGGGGAAAGGCTTTAAAATATTTTATGGTGTATTCGGTAATAAATTATCATGTCAGAATCACATTACCGACTTCGGCCAGCTGCAGAACTAGGAAACATCTACAACATGTTACTGAAGACAAAATTACTCCCCTCCTTGTCGATTATGATAGTTCTGCATTAGCATTATTTGATGATTGATTGGGTGGAGTTCATTAAACACAATGGATTGAGTTGTCACTATTAGTGTATTATGTCCTCTGTCAAGTAAAAAAATCATATCACGAAATTTGAATAAAACTTCAACTTTCATGGAAGCTTCAGAATTGGACGACATTGCCCACTTGAGAATTACTGTTCTTCCGACATGTGACCGCAACATTCAGTACATTTCTCAGCTATCATTCGAATGCCGCCCCCAGCCCGCTGTTCACGACGAATCACCTATGTACACACCACTTTAATAACTTCTACGCTGGCGTACGCTTCAAAACAAGCAACGCTAAAACAATCACCGAGATGTTCGACTGCGCGTTTGTCGCAGTTCAGGGAGATTCTATTATTTTGTTCTCGTATCGATCGAGGGGCAACAGCGGGGACTGCACCGTATACAATACAGTATTCCCACTAAAACAGAAACTTTCATCGTGTCGGTTACGTCCGATTTATGCGTTCAGTTCGATACAGTTGAGTATTTTCTAGAATTTAGACACTGCTAGGATGTAGGTCTTGACAATCAGAACAAGATAGCAGTGTTATCTCGTTTTACGCAAAACGTGGACATAATGAATTTTGCAAAAGGACGACTCAGTTTCAAACTTATTTCTTGTGAGACTACATTTATTTTACTTTATTTTACTTTTTTTGAATAGAATTACTCAGCCTTCGTTTAAAGGATGATATCTCACTTGCCGAATCTCTTCTGTGTCGTTTTTAAATACTTGCGTTCTGCTTTGTTAAATGGATGCAAGACAGGGGAGAAACGTGCAAAGTTAAAAAAGTTAAACTCTTTACAGACAGAAGATCATCTTCAAACAACAACATGTATTTCAGGTACGTTAAGAAAAAAACGCTCTGTTGCGTGGTAAAAGGGTGCTTAGGATGCGAAGCGTTTTCTGAAATTACTCAAAGCGCTTTCTGTACTCCGAATTTTCTTGTGAGAACTGACTATATAGATTTGTTCTCTCTCTCTCTCTCTTTCTCTCTCTCTATCTCCCTTTGTGCCTCTAAGTAGCTGTGGAAATCTTCAGGCAGTATGGATAAAATACGAGGGTCACTCCAAAAGAAATGCACACTATTTTTGTAAAAATACAGTTTTCATTCTGTACGTGTGAATGTTTTACAGTGTGTAGATACATCTTTCCCGCTTTTTTCAAACTTAGTTCAACCTGTTCCCGTGAGTGGCGCCGTCACAGCATGTCTTCAAGATGGCTGCTACACTTGACGTTCATCAGAAGCAACGTGCTGTCATAGAATTCCTGTGCTGTGAAAACGAGACAGTGGGAAACATCCACAAGAGGTTGAAAAAGGCCTATGGAGATGCTGCTGTCGATCGCAGCACAGTTAGTCGGTGGGCAAGCAGGTTACGTGATGAAAGCGGGCACGGCATTATTGAGAATTGTACTCACAGCGGCAGAGAGTTAACGAATTGGTGTCTGCTGACAGACGCATCACAATGGACGAATTGTCACGCTACGTTGGGATAGGGGAAGGAAGTGTTTGCAGAATACTGAAAGTGTTGGCGTTAAAAAAGGTTTGTGCTAGGTGGGTTCCCAGGATGTTGACAGTGGCTCACAAAGAAACAAGAAAAACGGTATGCAGCGAACTTTTGGAACAGCACGAGAATGGTGGAGATGGATTTCTTGGAAGAATTGTGACAGATGATGAAACATGGCTCCATCATTTTTCACCAGAGACGAAGAGGCAATCAATGGAGTGGCATCATGTAAATTCACCCAAGAAAAAAAAATTCAAAACCACACCTTCTGCTGGAAAAGTGATGGGTACGGTGTTTTTCGATTCCGAAGGACTCTTGCTTGTGGACATCATGCCAAGTGGAACCACCATAAATTCTGATGCATACGTGACGACACTGAATAAACTTCAAGCTCGACTGAGTCGTGTTCAACCACATCGGCAAAAGCAGGATGTTTTGCTGTTGCACGACAATGCACGGCCACATGTCAGTCAATAAACCATGGAAGCGATCACAAAACTCGGATGGACAGCACTGAAACAGCCGTCTTACAGTCCTGACCTGGCTCCATATGACTATCATCTCTTTGGGAAACTGAAAGACACTCTTCGTGGAACAAGGTTTGAAGATGATGACTCCCTTGTGCACGCTGCCAAACAGTAGCTCAACAGGTTGGTCCAGAATTTTACCGTGCGGGTATACAGGCGCTGGTTCCAAGATGGCGTAAGGCAGTTGAGAGGGATGGAAATTATGTGGAGAAATGAAAATATTGTTCCTAAAGGACGTATCTACACACTGTAAAACTTTCAGACATGTAGAATAAAAGACGAATTAAAAAAAAAAATAGTGTGCATTTCTTTTGGAGTGACCCTCGTAAAATACAGTAAGACGTTAGCTCCGACGTCGACCAACAGAGTGGTACCATCGGGCAAACAGGCTCTCCCAGTGATGTGGCGAAATGCCGTCGTGTTGAACACTGATTTGTTGTTAAACGGAGTTTTGCACGCAAAAGAGTGGAGAATAATATGGCTTATTGGAATCTTGAGTAAAGCAACCTGCTTTCAGAAAAAAAATTGTTGCATTACTTATTGAACGTCGTTAGTAAATAATCTTCGACTTTCCTTTAAATGACGACTCTTGGAATTTAATACAACCTCCTACATATTGTTTCCTTAGGGTTCATGAGGACAAGATTGGCACAGAGGTGTTTAAGCATGAAACTTTATTGTTGTATTCCTAAACTACACTCCTGGAAATGGAAAAAAGAACACATTGACACCGGTGTGTCAGACCCACCATACTTGCTCCGGACACTGCGAGAGGGCTGTACAAGCAATGATCACACGCACGGCACAGCGGACACACCAGGAACCGCGGTGTTGGCCGTCGAATGGCGCTAGCTGCGCAGCATTTGTGCACCGCCGCCGTCAGTGTCAGCCAGTTTGCCGTGGCATACGGAGCTCCATCGCAGTCTTTAACACTGGTAGCATGCCGCGACAGCGTGGACGTGAACCGTATGTGCAGTTGACGGACTTTGAGCGAGGGCGTATAGTGGGCATGCGGGAGGCCGGGTGGACGTACCGCCGAATTGCTCAACACGTGGGGCGTGAGGTCTCCACAGTACATCGATGTTGTCGCCAGTGGTCGGCGGAAGGTGCACGTGCCCGTCGACCTGGGACCGGACCGCAGCGACGCACGGATGCACGCCAAGACCGTAGGATCCTACGCAGTGCCGTAGGGGACCGCACCGCCACTTCCCAGCAAATTAGGGACACTGTTGCTCCTGGGGTATCAGCGAGGACCATTCGCAACCGTCTCCATGAAGCTGGGCTACGGTCCCGCACACCGTTAGGCCGTCTTCCGCTCACGCCCCAACATTGTGCAGCCCGCCTCCAGTGGTGTCGCGACAGGCGTGAATGGAGGGACGAATGGAGACGTGTCGTCTTCAGCGATGAGAGTCGCTTCTGCCTTGGTGCCAATGATGGTCGTATGCGTGTTTGGCGCCGTGCAGGTGAGCGCCACAATCAGGACTGCATACGACCGAGGCACACAGGGCCAACACCCGGCATCATGGTGTGGGGAGCGATCTCCTACACTGGCCGTACACCACTGGTGATCGTCGAGGGGACACTGAATAGTGCACGGTACATCCAAACCGTCATCGAACCCATCGTTCTACCATTCCTAGACCGGCAAGGGAACTTGCTGTTCCAACAGGACAATGCACGTCCGCATGTATCCCGTGCCACCCAACATGCTCTAGAAGGTGTAAGTCAACTACCCTGGCCAGCAAGATCTCCGGATCTGTCCCCCATTGAGCATGTTTGGGACTGGATGAAGCGTCGTCTCACGCGGTCTGCACGTCCAGCACGAGCGCTGGTCCAACTGAGGCGCCAGGTGGAAATGGCATGGCAAGCCGTTCCACAGGACTACATCCAGCATCTCTACGATCGTCTCCATGGGAGAATAGCAGCCTGCATTGCTGCGAAAGGTGGATATACACTGTACTGGTGCCGACATTGTGCATGCTCTGTTGCCTGTGTCTATGTGCCTGTGGTTCTGTCAGTGTGATCATGTGATGTATCTGACCCCAGGAATGTGTCAATAAAGTTTCCCCTTCCTGGGACAATGAATTCACGGTGTTCTTATTTCAATTTCCAGGAGTGTATGTTTGTAAGTGTCAAGTTGGTATCTGAAAATTTTGTAAAACTTACTTTGACATGGAAACATGCAAATCTCAATGCAGGGCAACAGAACCACGTGAAAATTTAATTTTGAACGGAAATATTTGGAGCTCACGCTACGCGATTTGAAATCCAGGCAGTCGGTACATCAAACACTTCGCCTGCGAAAAAGCAACCCGTTTCCAATGAGATTTACATAAGCTGTATGACTGAAGAAAAAACGATTCAGATTAAAAATGTTGCCGCTGAATATGGCTGATTTTTATCTTTAGTCTTGCAAACTATCACTGAATCGAAGTTGTTAATTGCAATTACAAAGCAAATGAACATAAAAATTAACTCATTTTCTGATAAAACTGCTTGAAAATTCACAAGAGAGCACTGTACTGAAATCTATTGACGCTATTAAGCCTCCGAACTGATACCGATTTTCTCACTTACTGTGCCTTACAATGTACATAAACTTTAATGGCAATTAAACTTTTTGACCTACCTGTGCACGAGGCACGCTCGACTTCTCTGCAACCTGTCACTATCATGAGAACTGATTTGATTATCCAAAACCAAATTTCATTTGCCGTACTTGTGCGCTGCAAGTCGGAATCATACAAATTTTCATAAAAAAATTCTGAGTACACAACTGGCGAAGTGCAATGTGAGTAGGCAAACACAGTCATGAAAGTAAATGAAAATGAGGAATTAATCTTAACGACTGATAAATAAAGACGAGGACTCCAAGTTTAACTATACTTCATTAACCCATGAGAACAATACACCTTTTAATAAAATTCTTACACCTAGACAAGTAGAAAAATATTTCTTAATAACTTTCTTGTGTAAATTGCATTCCTTGACACTTATTGCAACTATCAGATATGTCCATGTGCTTCATTACTAAATTTCTGCGGCAAACTTTAGCCATACACAATGTTCTAACAACAAGAAACTATACAGTTACAAATATAAAAATATTGGATTACCTTAAAAATTGCCTTTTGTCATTCTTGCATTATTGTCATCTTATTTCCTCAAAATATGTTGTTAACGCAATCCCGTTTTAAATAATGTTGCCTCCACTAAATGACAGGTCAGCTTCATCGTTTTCAGACTACGTACATTGCCAGACTGTGCAACACACATTTCTAGTTCCTTCAAAAGAAGTAACCCCTCTGACCAGCAGCCGTTTCAAGAACAGACTTACAAATATTATGGTTATAACAGTACTACAGCGGTTGAATACATTTATTAAATTCACAACTTCCTTTAAATTTATGGTCAAAATTTCCTGAAAATCGTAATGGCAAATGAGACAGCTACCTTTCAAGCAGTCATTCTTCCAGCACTCCACACGTGAAAGTAACGAGCTAAAACTCTTGTCACCCTCTGCCATGCACGTCACAGTGGCTTGCAGAGTACGCTATTAGGCATACTAAAACTTCCACGATAGAGAAAAACTAAGGGGAGTGATACATACGAAAGTGTGATTACAAATTTAGAGGAAATCAGGAAAGACCTAATTTTAAAGACGAATGATACGCCACTGTAACTTACAATTAATAAATAATTAAGTAAGTACCTATGAGCAGTTACTAAAATTCAGCAATCGGCTGCAGCTCAATGTGAAATGAAAAACAGAGATTTTATTCTATACATCTGACACTTCCGAAAGGGAGGAAGTGAGATTAGGGTATAACGTCCTGTCCACGACGATGTCATTGGAGACGAAGTACAAGCCCGAACCGGGGAAGAATGGGAAAGAAATGTGAATGTCCTGTTCAGAGGATGAATACCAGGCATTTCCGTCAAAAGATTTAGGGAAACCTTAGAAAACCTGTATGTAGATAGTGGGACCTGATCGTCTTCCTCCCAAAGTTCAGTGGTAGGCTTACCACCGCAACCACTTCGCTCATTTAATGCCCCAGGTCTCATAATCCTTTCATCATAAGAATAAACCTGATGTAAACAAACACAATCACGATGATTGGTCAGAAGCCGTAGCACACGTACACTGGTGTTGTTACGCTTTTGAAAGTAGGTCCTACTTATGCATCAGATATTTATTACTAAGTTACGTTAAATGAAACTTTAAGATATTCAAATGTATTAACAGCCATCAACGTTTTTCTTAATCACGCTTTAGCTACGTAGTTTTTATTTCAAAAATCGTGTACATTCACAGTATGAAAATGGTTGAGGCTGCTTTCTGTTCCGTAATGAAACATGCGTGTGGAATGCGGATAAAAAGTGCCGAGAAATAGGCTGTTCTTAATGTTTTTCATAAATTTACGGAGATAATCGGCTTTAAAGTTTCCCAGCCACTGTATTTACTACAGTTAAAACATACACATACATCGTATGAATAGCGCAGTCGGTGACGTAATGGAATGTTAACCAGTCGCAGATTAATGCTTCGTTCGTATCACTCCCTGAAGTATGATTTTTGGTCGTTCCGTTTGAAATACCTACATCTCGTAATTATAAAACTCATCATAATTTTTTATAAATAATGTACGTATTTTCCTTTCTAATTACATATTGGGCGCGAAATTCCTGTTTTCATTTCAAATACAAATTCTTAATTATCGATGTTTTCCGAAAGATCGTTCATAAAAGTTGCTGAAATTAAGGAAAGTTAACAATTTAATTTTTAAGGCAAAAATGATAAATCAAATCCTCTTTATTTGGTCTATGTCCATCGTTTTATACCACAGAGGTAGATAAGTATCGTAGAAACATGAAAAACAATCATTTTCACAGCCTAGAGCACATCATACAAATGCTGCATTTTTACATTTCCTACTGTACCATCACAGTATGAATCCAACAGAACTGATCTGGAGCCAAGTTGCGGGATTTGGCCCGAGAAGTAATAAGACAGTGAAGCTCCCAGACGTACTGGAACTAACGCATGCTGCTTTTTGACGTCACTGTCGTACGCTAGCGGGATATAGGACTGCTCGTCATAAAAAAAGAAGAGAAAAAACGGCGCCTAATTGGCTTCGTGGATTCTGTTGTTGTTAGGTTCGTTAAACACCGCCGCGCACGCTCTAGTTATACTAATCTCGTCTTCGCGGTCTCTAAGAGAACGATGTAGAGTTGTAACGGGCGGGTGCTTAAAATTTAAGGACGAAAGTATCTTTCTCTTGATGTGTCACTGCCAAGGAAGATAGCTCGATGTAAATTGGACCATACCTAGAAAGAACTGCTAAGGTATAGAACAGAAAGTGTTGTTATTGTTGATGTGGCCTTCAGTCCAAAGACTGGCTTGATGCAGCTCTCCATGCTACTCCATTCTGTACTAGCCTCTTCACTTCAGAATAACTACTTCAACACTCATCCTTCTGCTCCCACTTACTGTATTCATTCCTTGGTCTCCCTCTAGATAGTTAGTTACATGGTTACGTGTTCCATTGATCAATCTCACGGCAACTGTTACGATGTGGGACGTGTCAAGTGCATAAGAAATGAACACATGATTTTTTTTTGTAAAGCTTAAAAATTTTAATACCTACCCCATTCCCTTAAATACCACAAAATGCATATATTACACATATAGATTTATTTATTCCTATTCAAGAATTCATCTATGTTATAGAAGAAGTTGTCAAGGAGATACGATTTCAGTTTATTTTTAAAACTGTTACTGCTGTCTGTCAGACATTTTATTTCATCTAGTAATTTAGCGAAAAGTTTTACAGCAGCATATTTTACCCCTTTCTGTGCCAGAGATAGGTTAAGTAGAGGACAGTGCAAGTCTTTCTTTCTTCTGGTATTATAATCATGAATGTCACTGTTTTTTTTTTGCAAACTGGTCCAAGTTGTTGAGAACAAATTTCATTACTGAGTAAATGTACTGTGAGGCTTTAAAGAGATACCTACAAAATGTGCCACTATGAGTCCCACACATTATTCTAACCTCTTTCTTTTGAGCAGCGAATACTTTTTGCCTAAGTGTTGAGTAACCCCAAAATATTATTTTGCATGACATCAGAGAGTGAAAATGTGCAAAGTATATTAGCTTGCTAATTTCTATAGCCTCAAAATTAGCAATTGTTGTGATTGCAAACTTTGCTGAACCTAGTCGTCTTAGCAGATCCAAAATATGAACTTTCAATTAAAATTATCATCTATATGCGCACCCAAAAACTTAGTATGCTCTACCCTGGGTACTGACTTCTGTTGATGTGTTATATTTATTGAAGAAACTGTACTCTCGGCAGTAGAAAATTGGATGTACTGTGTTTTTTCAAAGTTCAGAGCAAGCCCATTTGCAGAAAACCAATCAATATCTTTTCCAAAGACACTATTTGTATCATTTCTTATTGGAGAATGAGATTTTCACCCTGCAGCGGAGTGTGCGCTGATATGAAACTTCCTGGCAGATTAAAACTATTTGCCGGAGCGAGACTCGAACTCGGGACCTTTGCCTTTCGCGGGCAAGTGCTCTACCATGAGAGCTTCTGAAAAGTTTGGAAGGTAAGAGACGAGGTACTGGCAGAAGTAAAGCTGTGAGGACGGGGCGTGAGTCGTGCTTGGGTAGCTTAGTTGGTAGAGCACTTGCCCGCTATAGGCAAAGGTCCCTAGTTCGAGTCTCGGTCCGGCACACAGTTTTAATCTGTTTGTAAGTTTCATTTCCTATTGGAGTTTCTTTAACTCGATTAATAATGATGCTTGTATCATCAGAAAACAGTGTCAGTTTAGCTTCTTGTTTCAGATAAGAAGGAAGGTCATCCACATATATCAAGAAGAGAAGGGGACTCATGATCGAACACTGTGGAACACTTAATGTAATTTCACCCAGATGGGTGAAGTGGGAAAATTCCTTAAATCACTTAAGCCATTTTGCTTCCTGTTCTGTAGGTTAATACTTAAACCACACATATGCTGTTCCATTTGTATCAAAGAAATGTAATTTCTGTAACATGTCATGGTTCACACAAGCAAACGCTTTGGATAAGTCACAGAAAATTCCTATTGGAGACATTTTACTATTTAAAGACTCTATTATGTGGACAGTGAAAATGTATATTGCTGTCGCAGTGGAACAGCATTTTTAAAATCGCAAGTGTGACTTAAAGTATCCCATTACTGCTGAGATGGCTAACCACTCTTGAGTACATTACTTTCTCGAAGATTTTTGAAAGTGCTGTAAGCAAGGATACTGGCCGATAATTATTGACATCTGTGGGTCCCCCTTTTTGTAAAGAGGCCTGACAATGGCATATTTTAACCTGTCTGGCAAAATACCTTGAATTAGTGATGCCTTACAGATGTGACTCAGAACATCAGCTGTAACTGCTCCACATTGTTTTAATATCTTGTTAGAGAGTCATGTACTCCAACAGAACATTTATTTTTCAAAGATGATTTTCCTTATTTCACGAGAGGTTGTTAGATGAAAATTAATCTGACAAGGATTTCTCAAGACTGATCCTTCCATGTAACGCTTGGATGTTTCTTTTGAACTATTCTCACCAATTTTTTACGTACTCTTAAGAAATGGTTGTTAATTACATTAGCTATTTGTGTACTGTTGGTTAAGATGGTCTCATTCTCTTTAATGGTACTCGGAACACTACCTACCCCAGTGGTTTCTTTTCCTGTCTTTCATCTATCAACATTCCATACTGATTTGATTTTATTGCACGAGTTGCTAATTTCATACATTGGCTCATTATATACCTCTCCCCAATTAACATTTCTTAAACTTTCTCTGAAGTGCTCTATAAATAGCGGTTTGACTAGCCTTACACTAATGGTTTCTGAACTGTATATCCTGTTAAGTTTTGTAAGTTAATCAGTTGTGCATCATGGACTGATAGTCCATTTACCACAGGGAAAGCATTCGTTATAGTGCTACTGTCTTAAGCTATACGTGTAGGGAAACTGATCACTGATTCTAAGTTATATGTCATAAATAACACATCTAGCTGACTTTTCCTATCAGAATTGCTTAGAAAGTTTACATTGAAATCTCCACAGATTCTTTTTGTCTGACAGATAGTATAATAGGGAGTCAAACGTTTTTTTACGCATAATTGGGAGTCATACTTTTTTTACGCCCCACACTTTCCTCCAGTACTAAATCTGTGATCCATTGATGTTTCAGAATGCTTGCTGTCTGCCGATGCCTTCTTTTAGTCACGTTACGCCACAAATTTCTTGTCTCCTCAGTTCTATTCAGTACCGCCTTATTAGTTACGTGATCTACCGATCTAATCTTCAGCTGTCCTCTGTAG
Organism: Schistocerca nitens; assembly: GCF_023898315.1. Lineage (NCBI taxonomy): Eukaryota > Metazoa > Arthropoda > Insecta > Orthoptera > Acrididae > Schistocerca > Schistocerca nitens. The sequence continues at coordinate 288,623,335 of NC_064620.1, forward strand.
CAATACATTTCAAAAGCCTCTGTTCTCTTCTTCGCGAAGCTGTTCATCGTCCTTGTATAACTTCCTTACAAGGTCACTCTCCAGACAAGTACTTCTAAGGAAAGACTTACTAACACTTAAATCTAAATTCGCTGTTAAGAAATTTATCTTCTTCGAAACGGTTTTCTCGCCACTGCCAGTCTACATTTTATATATTATCTTCAGCAGTCATCATCATCAACATCATTATCAGTCATTTTGCAATCCAAAGAGCAAAACTCATTACTTCTTTTAATGTCTTGTTTCCTAATCTTGTTGCGTCAGCATCACCTCATTTAATTCGACTACATACCATTACCATTGTTTTGTTTTTGTTTGTGTTCATCTTACATCCTACTTTCAAGACGCTGTACATTCCGTTCAATTGCTTTTAAAGGTCCTATGCTATCTCTGACGGAATTACAATGTCGTCGGCAAACCTCAAAGTATAATTTCTTCTCCCTGGACTTAAATTCCTTCTCCAAATTTGTGCTTGTTTTCCTTTACTGCTTGCTCAATATAGGCCTACAGACTGAATAAAATCGGGGATAGGTTACAACCCTGTCTCACTCCCTTCTCGATCTCTGCTTCCCCTTTTTGTCCATCGACTCTTATAACTGCCATCTGGTTTCTGTACAAGCTGTAAAGAGCCTCTCGATCCCTGTATTTTACCCCTGCTACCTTCAGAATTTCAGAGAGAGTAAGTGTTCCAGTCAAAGGTGTCAAAAGCTTTCTCTAAGTCTACAAATGCTATAAACGTAGGTTTGCCTTTCCTTGGCCAGACTTCTAAGAGAAATCATAAGAGCTGTGTCGCCTCGCCTGTTCCTGCATTTCTCCCGAATCCCAACTGATCTTCCCCAAGGTCGACATCTACCTGTTTCTCCATTTTTCTGTAAACATTCACGCCTGTCATCAGCGTTCTTTATAATTGGAAGAGGGTAACTGAAAGAAATACGCAACGAGACGAACAGAAATAACACTTTTAATCAAAAACAATAATTTGATGTAAGTCCTAGCAATTTATGATGTCCCGTGGGCATACCAAAGGTGGGGCATGGGTCTTAATAGTGTGTGTGTTCACCAAGGAATGCAATGCATGCCCTACAACGTGCTACGAGGTTGGCAATGATTTATTACAGTAGGGTGTTCCATTACTCGACCATAGTGGTTGATAACTGCTGGAAAATGATTGGTGTATGGCGGACGTGCTGTAATACGTCGTCAACGCATCCCGCACGTACTCGATGGGATTTCAATCGGGGGAATGGACAGGACAGTTCCCTTTGCAGAATGTTCACTCGTTCAAGAACTCTTGCCCTACGCTATTCGGTGCAGTCGCGCGCTGTTTCCCATAAAAATGTAGTCACGCCCGAACGTAGCCCTGGGAAAGCGCACGTGGGGAAGGACTACAGTCACAATAACAATGACCAGTGGCTACACCGTGTCCAAAGATTTAGAGGTCAGTACGCCCGTGCAACATTATACGTGTCCACACCGTAACATCTGGAGCACCAGAACAACCATGGTCGATAATCTTCGATATTTGCTTCATGTACCCTCATATGGCCAGACGTGGGAACACGTAGTGCACCCAGGAACATTGTCGAACATGTTCGGTTTGGTGTTATGTTGTTGAGAGGCGTAATGTTGCATCGACGTACTGACCTCCAGATTGAAGGGAGTCGACTGGGGTACACTTGTATGTGGCAGCCGAATATGATAATATTAATGAAAACTAAAATGAAACTATGATAATATAAACGATGTATGTCTCTGATAGGCTTTATAAAGTGGCTCGCTGACTGTGCACTACCGCAGAGCCGAAGATACCGCTTCTGGTCTGAGTCTTAGTATTTTTGGAGAAAGAGAGCGCTGGGCGCATAGGTAAAGATGTTAAATAATTCTGATTCTCGTTTTGCCAGCGTGTTAGTATAGATGCGTTGGCTGATAATTTGTAATTGTTGAGTAACCCCAGAATGTACGTAAACTGACTGATAAAAAGGCTAGCTAGATATTTCACTTTTGTAATGCTTCTAAGATTTGTTAACAGAGCTATACGTAATTTGATGATTTGCATTTATGTTTGATTAGTGATGTTAGACAATACTTGCTGTATAAATCTCATTATTTGTGGATCATCTAGTAAATATGATATATTCTTTTTTTGGCCAATGTAACTTCAGTTGTCAAATGTTTCTGAAAAGCCAAACTTAACTTGCAACATAGCTCCGCCAGAACAGGCCATGAAGAGCCAACGGTACCGACCGGCCGCCGTGTCATCCTCAGACAACCAGGCATCACTGGACGCAGATATGGAGGGGCATATGGTCACCACACCGCTCTCCCGGCCGTATGTCAGTTTACGAGACCAGAGCCTCTACTTCTCAATCAAGGAGCTCCTCTGCTTGCCTCTCAAGGACTGAGTGCATCCCGTTTGCCTACAGCGCTCGGCAAACCGGATGGTCACCCATCCAGCCCAGTTCTCTGTGTTGTACTCAGAATGTGTCCTACCAACCGATCCCTTCTTCTAGTTAGGTTGTACCACAAATTTCTCTGTTCCCCAATTCTATTTAGTAGCTCCTCATAGGTTACGTGACCTACCCATCCAATCTTCAGCATTCTTCTGTAGCACCACATTTAAAATGCTTCTATTCTCTTGTTGTCTAAACAGTTTATCGTCCATGTTTCACTTCCATACCCGGCTACACTCTATACAAACACTTTCAGAAAGGATGTTCATCTCATATCCTCCTTTGAAGACACTGTGCATTCCGTTCAACTGCTCTTCCAATTCCTTTGCTGTCTCTGACAGAATTACAATATCATCGGCAACCGTCAAAGTTTTTATTTCTTCTCCCTTGAATTTAATTCATACTCCATATTTTTGTTTTGTTTCCTTCACTGCTTGCTCAATTTACAGATTCAATAACATCGGGGATAGGCTGCAACCTTTTCTCAGTGTCTTTTCAACCACTGCTACCTTTCGTTCCCTCCCTGTATTTTACCCTTGCCACTTTTAGAATTTGAAAGAGAGTATACGAGATATAAATGTATACAAGGTATAAAAGAGCAGTGCATTGGCGGAGCTTTCATTAGCACTCGGGAGATTCATTTGAATAGGTTTTCGCCGCGATTATGGCCGCATAACAAGCATTGCCAGACTGTCAACGAGGAATTGTAGCTTGAGCTAGAAGTATGGGACATTCCATTTCCGAAATCGTTAGGGAATTCAATATTCCGAGATCAGTGTCAAAAGGGCGCTGAGAATATCAAATTTCAGGCATAACTTCTCACCACGGGCAGTGCAGAGGCAGACGGCCTTCACTTAACGACCGAGAGCAGCGGCGTTTGCGCAGAGTTTTCTGTGCTAACAGATAAGCAACTCTGCGTGACGTAACAGCAGAAATCAGTATGGGACGTACGACGAACGTATCCGCTAGGACAGTGCAGCGAAATTTGGCGTTAATGGGTTATGGTAGCCGGTGACTGACGCGAGTGCCTTCGATAACAGCACGACATGGCCAGCAGGGCCTCTCCTGGACCATATCGGTTGGAGTCTAGACGACTTGAAAACCGTCGCGTTGTCAGACGGGTTCAGATTTCAGTTGGTAAGAAGTGATGGTAGGGTTCTTGTGTGGCACAGACCCTACGAAGCCATGTACCCAAGTTGTTAACAAGGTACTGTGTGCGCAAGCTGGTGGTGGCTCCATAACGGTGGGGGCTGGGCTGTGTTTACACGAAGTGAACTGGCTGCCGTAGTCCAACTGAGCCGATCATCGAATAGAAACGTTTATGTTTGGCTGCTTAGGGAGAATTTGGGGCAATTCATGAATTTCATGTTCCTAAACAAGGCCGTCATATCAGTTGCTCGCGATTGGTTTGAAGAACCTTCTGGACAATTAAACCGAATGAAATGGCCACCCAGAAAGCCCGACATGAATCCCGTCCATCATTTATGGGGCATGAAAGAGAGGTCAGTTCGTGCAGATCATCCTGCACCGGTAACACTCGCTTTTATGGATGGCCATAGATGCAGCGTCGATCAGTATTTTTGCAGGGACTTCCAACGACTTGTTGAGTCCATGCCACGTCGAGTTGCTGGAAAAGGATATCCAATTCGATATTAGGAGGTATCCCACATCTCAGTGTATGTCGTTTATGTAGGTCAGGAACAGCAGAGGGCGTATACCACTAACTTGGGGAACGCCAGATTCTGGTTGTTTTATTCGCTGACTTTCCGTCAGTTACTACGAAGTTTCACCTTTCTGACAGGAACTGACGATCCCAGCCGCACAATTGAGGCGGTATTCTATAGGCAAACAGTTGGATTAGAAGTATCTTGTGAAGCACCGGGTCAAAAGCCTTTTGGATTCCCTGTCTTTAGCATTCATTACTGCGTGAGAATAAAGAGATAGTTGTGTTTCACAAGAACGATATTTTATGAATCTGTGGTTGCAATTTGTCAATAAGTCGTTTACTTCGAGGTATTTCATAATGTTCGAACACAGTGTATGTTCCAAAATCCTACTAAAATCGATATTAGTGAAATGGTTCCATAATTCAGTGAATTATTCCTATTTTCTTTCTTGAGTATTGTTGTGACTTGTGTAACTTTCCAGTCTTTAGTTACGGATCTGTCGATTAGCTAGTAGTTGTATATGATCGCCAAGTATGGAGATATTGTATCAGCATACTCTGAAAGGAACCTGACTGGTACACAATCTGGACGGGAGGTCATGCCTTTATTGATGTAAGCTGCATGTTTCTGTAGCGTGGTTTGTCCACGCCAAACTATGTAAAACGTAGGACTTTTAAAGAGTGGAAGGACGAACTAAGAGGAGACAGGACTAGGACGAGCAGAAGAAACAGGAGGACGTAGAAGGAGAGCACGGGCTTTCACACGCGCTGTCGGGCGTGCGCTCGCTTTCGACGCTGGGATTCATGGACGGGCCATCGGCTTTTTGCCTCCACGCGGCCCCCTCCTGCCCCTCTGTGTACTCCACGGCCTCCATTCGTTACGAGCGCGGGATGTTGTTGCCGGCTGCCATGTCCTCCCTAATATCCAGTCGTGATTAAGAAATAAAAATTCCCCCCGGGTCCGGTGTGGGCTTTTGAAGGCGCCGGCGGCCGCCTCGCGCGCAATAAATTGTATTAAAAGCTTCACGCGACCAATTGGTGGCGAGAGTTAACGCCGTCGCCGCTGCCAGCGCCTTAAACAACGCGTATTTATTGCGCCGCTCAATCCTGCGGGACGGCTGAAGGCTCAGGTAGGGGAGGGAGGCAGGAGCTGTTGGTCCCCAGACGTGCCGCTCTCGGATTACTGGCTGTTCTAAGGCTGTCCAGCGTTAAGCGGGCGTTAATAACTGGGACGAGATTCTCCCCGGTCTTCTTTTTCCCACTTTCATTTTATTCTACCCTAGTGTTCAGTTCTCGAGACGCACGTATTTCGACCAAAAAGACTGCACTGCTATCTCGCGTATCAGAAGAACCAAACGAGGTACTCCATGTCAACTATTATGGTTTTCGAAAACATAGAGCATGTGAAACGGAACTTGCGCTTTGTCACATATACTTAAAGCCATGGATCAAGGCATTCAGGCAGCTGCAGTATAACACGACTTCCGAAAAGCTTTTGACTCAGTACCACACCAACACCTTTTAACGAAAATACTGTCACGCAAATATAAACCGAAATTTGGCACTGGACTCTCGATTTATGGCTAGGAAGGACAGGGATCGGATCTTGGAACATTCAGCAGAACTTAGGTGTGTCCGGAGAACTGTCTTGGGATCCTAGCTGTTCATCTTATGTATTAATTATGTGGACTCTTGCTATTCATGCTGCATACTAGTGATTTGGCACACATTATTCATAGTAACGTCAGACTTTTTGCAGATGATACCGTTATGTACGCAGAAGTACTATCTGAAAAAACTGCACATTCTCGAAACTCCAGATAAAAAGAATGACATTAAAAATCCCAAGGCACCCATTCTAAAATCCCTACCAAAGGTGCACAAAGAACATACCATTTTAAGATCAGTCATCAGCTTCAGAAATGCTCCATTGTACCATCGAGCCCAAGATACACACACAGTACTAAATACAATATACACTTTTGAAAACAACAGGAACTTAGAGAACTCTGTGGAACTAGTAGAGAGCATCACGAGCATAGACATAACAGACACAGCAAGCCTCATGTCATTTGATGTCACATCACTGCACATTTTTCTTCCAATAAATGAAATAATCAACATCATCATAGAAAGACTAAGCAACCAGGAAACACACAACATCAACACATTAAAGAATTAGCAACCATACCCAAGACCATAACTGCACAAAATTACTTTATGTTCAACAAAGAATTTTATTCCCAACATAGAGGACTGCCAGTGGGATCAAATGGGATCACAAATTAGTGACCTTCTAGCCAACACACTCATGAACAACAGAGAGAACAAGATCTTCCGCACATAATAAAACAAAAACAAAAAATACGAGGTTATTTACTGGTACCGTTATCTCTATGGTGTAATATGTCTGATTGATGAATCACACACACGCACACACACACACACACACACACACACACACACACACACACACACAGAAGAGCTACACAATGAAATAAACAACTTAACACCCAGAAATTCACTTCACATTAGAATCAGAAACAGTCAACACGCTATATTTTCTGTATCTCATCAGACGAAAAACAAATAACATCCATGACTTCGTGATATTAAGGAAACTAACAACGAGCACCACCATTCACAATCTATCGAACCACCCGATGGCACCCAAACAAGCAAGCTTCGATTCATGCTCCCCAGATTGAACAGAACTCCCATAAGCAAACAGAATTACGCACAGGAGCTTAACACAATAAAACATAAAGCGGAAGAAAATGGTTATGAGCCCCATATGTCAGAGAAATTAAACCAACGAATTTGTAATTGGAAAAAGATTGAATGCACCACACAAACACAAAACGTTACTCACAGAACAACACAACACACAAACAATAAATCAAATACAAGACACAACAGTGCAACAAGACACAAAACAAAACGGAAAATATGCGCCTACAAATAACAAAATTTTCCACAGGATAGGCAACATATTACAGAAACAGGGACTTCAAATTGGATACAGGACAGACAATACAACACGAAAAAAACTCAGAACACAGGAGACACCCACAGATAAATTCAACAGATCAGGAATATATGAACCCACATGCAACTCTTACCAGTTAGTATACATTGGACAAACATGCAGGAAAATTAAAACAAGTTGCTCAGAACACCTCAGAGCCCTAAAAACTAACAGCACCCATATCACATTTGCTGACTACCTAATAGCCCATAACCACTACCCAACTACAACAGCAACTGATTTAAAAATACATAAATCCAACCACAGGCTATACCACAAACTAAAAATAGAACAAAACTTCCACATACAGAAGGCAATAGCAGCAGGAAAACAAGTTTTAAATGAATACACTATACTCTGTAAGGGCACATTATTTAACACAAGGAACTTCACAGTAGCTAAAGCAGCTTACACACACACACACACACACACACACACACGCACACATACAAAATAGAAAAAGAGAGATAAAAGTGAACAAAACTCGAATTCCGCGCCAAACTCACTCGCGAACAAATAAGCGCCGACGGGGTTAGGACGCAGAACAACATAGTGTACATGGCGTTTTGTGAAGTGAAAAGGCGTTTGTGAAACCGAAACTGCACAAAGCACATAAAATGGCTTTAAGGACTATGGGACTTAACCTCTGAGGTCATCACTCCCCTAGACTTATAACTACTTAAACCTAACTAACCTAAGGACATCACATACATCCATGCCCGAGGCAGGATTCGAACCTGCGACCATAGCAGCAGCGCTGTTCCGCACTGAAGAGCCTAGAACCACTCGGTCACAACGGCCGGCCGGATCAATCACAACAAAACGGGAGTAACAACAAAATATATACGCAAAACATTGTGCGCATCAAAATCAAGTTTTTAAAAATCAAGGGATGTGATAATTCGCTGATAAAATTCATACTGATTTTCAGGTGATACGCTATCAGTGCAGGACACCGTACAAAAGGTCCTGCGAAACCGTGGCCGAGCGGTTCTAGGCGCTTCAGTCTGGAACTGTGCGACCACTACGGTCGCAGATTCGAATCCTGCCTCGGGCATGGATGTGTGTGATGTCTTTAGGTTAGTTAGGTTTAAGTAGTTCTAAGTTCTAGGGGACTGATGACCTCAGATGTTAAGTCCCATAGTGCTCAGAGCTATTTGAACCATTTGATGCCACAGACGTGCCGAAATATGTTTGGGTAACAGGGAGATACAGCGTATCGCATAAAAGGTGGAACCTATATCCAACAACTGCAACTGCAAACAACAACAACAAAGAAAAAAATACAAGAGCTGCATATCCAAAAGATGAGTATTTGAAAACGATGTCTAGTAGGTGTCCACCATTGGTACGTTGATAGTACGTTGCTATGTAAATCGTTCACGACACGCTCAAGTATCTGTATAGGAATGTTTCTGATTTCTACACGAATTCTGTCTTTCAGTTCCGCAGTGGTAGACAGAATTCAAGCATACACTCTGTGTTACAGGAACTCCCAAAGGAAGTAATCACACACGTATTAGTCGGGAGATCTGGGAGGCCACAAAATGTCCTCTTTCCTTGAAATGATCTGGTTGCTAAACACTCTGCGCACTTTTGCCATTGAGATGAGAGCAAAATGACTCGTAGCACCATCTTGCTGAAATCTATACTCATTTGCAGGAAATTCTTAAAGAACAATTTCGAGGAATGTGTCAACCATGGCATCATACCTCTGAGATGTGAGCCTGGTTGCTCGTGCATGTTCATCCTAAAAAAAGAAGGGGCTTATTTTCCCCGTCGAAGAGACAGCCCACCACAATGTGACTTTTTAACTGTGTAAGGGGCGTTAAAATTCGAGGTGAAAAGATATCAGTGATAAGATTCGCTGATGGCGTTGCTATGCTCTGTGAAAGTGAAGCACAATAACATGTGTTGCTGAATGGAATGGCAGTCTAATGAGTACAGAATATGGACTGACGGTAAATCGAAGAAAGACGAAAGTAATGAGAAGTAGCAGAAACGAGAATAGTGAGAAACTTAAGATTAGAATTGGTGATCACGAAGTAGATGAGATTAAGAAATTCTGCTACCTAGGCAGCAAAATAACCAATGACGGACGGAGCAAGGAGGACATCAAAAGCAGGCTAGCACTAGCAAAGACGACATTCCTCGGCAAGAGAAGCATACTGGTATCAAACATAGGTTTTAATTTGAAGAAGAAATTTCTGAGAAATGGTATGTATATATGGTAGCGAGGCTTGAACTGTGAAAAAACGGCAACAGAAGTGAACCGAAGCGTTCGAGATTGGCGCTACAGACGAATGTTGAAAATTAGGTGGACAGATGAGGTAAGGAAAGAAGAGGTTCTCCGCAGGATCGGTGAGTTTCGGAATGTATGAAAAACATTGACAAGAAGAAGGGACAGGATAGTAGAACTTCCGCTAAGACATCAGAGAATAACTTCCATGGTACTAGAGGTGGCTGTAGAGGGTAAAAACTGAGAGGACGACAGCGATTGTAGTATATCCAGCCGATAATTGAGGACGTACTTTGCAAGTGCTACTCTGAGATGAAAAGGTTGGAGCAGGAGTTGACATGACCACTAAGATGAAAATGTGCTCTTCACTCATCCATAGCAAATTTAAGTAGCCTTCATTGTCCCTAATTTTTTTCAACAGTCCAACACAGTCATTCGCTTTTCATAGCACTTACATTTAACTGTCGCACAACAGTATCTTGTGCGGTTGCAACTTTAAATAATTCCATAAAATTCTGTTTGCACTACGACTGCAGTACTGCCACCGTTTTTCTCAAAGAACTCTTTGGACTGTCGTTCCTGTGAGCGACGACTTCTGAGCCGTCCGGCCGATTTCAGCTTAAAGCTTTCCTGTTGCTTCAAAGTTTTCACCCGTAACGTGATTGTATGTGTCGATGGTATAGGATCATTCTGTCTGAGGTTGAAATGACGACGGTATTTGTTGACATGACCACTAAGATGAAAACGTGTTCTTCACTCATCCATAACAAATTTAAGTATCCTTCATTGTCCCTAATTTTTTTCAACAGTCCAACACAAGTCACCGTTTTTGTACAAGTTCTCAGTCACAGCGCGTTCAGGCGTGTTCCACACACCATCTCAGCGAATGGCGTACGTATCTGAAACATATTACGAACATTCCGCGTTGCCAATAGTAGCACTCCGCCTGTACACACTAATTAAAGAAACCCGCTTTTGTGCCACAACCAGTAGTAGCAGTACGAGTAATGATAGTACAATGAAACCTCATTAAACTGATTCTCCGGTTCACCTGGATCCCTTTTTTCTTTTAATTTTAAAACACTAGCTGTACAGTATTTAATACTCTAAAAGACAAGATAACATATAAAACAAGCGCAGCTACAACTCTACATAAATACTTAAAATAATATTAGATATGTGAATACATAGAAGCGCAGCTACATAGGACCTTACAGACGAAAGAAATGCCGTTCAGAAATGTGTAGCTTGATGACCTTCCGTTTCCTGCCTTCCCGAGAAGCCCCATGAAGTATTCACTGTAATAACAACTATATAAAGTGTCTTTTCAATTGTATTTCATAATAGTCTGTAAGCACTGATCCGCTATTGTTGAAGGAGGGTAAACTAAAACGTGTAACTAATTTAGGTAACTAGCCCTTAACATAAAGTCAAATTATGTAGTTATAAAATTTGCAGTGTCAAATCGATAGCAATGGATGCAATTCCAAGATTTCCTTTTCGATCATTGACGGTGGTGGGCAACCATCTTATCTGCTCTTTGCCATCTTAATTTTATTCTCTTCTAAATAAGAAAATCTTTTACTTAAGACCCCATTTCTGGTAACTAATTTGCGTTTATATTTTGCTAATTTTATCTGCAACTCATTATTAATAATTTGTTTTACCTTTTCTGAGAACATTTTGTTCTCATAATGCGGAAAGATTTTATTATTACACGAACAAACCTATGAAATGTACAACCTGTTTTAAAATATCAGGTAACAACTGTTTAACCCTTAAAAGGAAGTATGTGTCTGAGGGACACCCATGCATTTTTATTTTGTTAGATTGGCATCACTGGGAATGCCTCTGTTGCTTCACACAATTTCTTTGTCAGCCTTGTGGTGTGATGGATTCTTGACGGTGACGTTCGTAAGTGAAGTAATTGTTAAAAAACTTCCTGGCAGATTAAAACTGTGTGCAATATCGAGACACGAACTCGGGACCTTTGCCTTTCGCGGTCAAGTGCTCTACCAACTGAGCTACCCAAGCACGACTCACGCCTCGTCCTCACAGCTCTACTTCTGCCAGTACCTCGTCTCCTACCTTCCAAACTTTACAGAAGCTCTCCTGCTAACCTTGCAGACCTAGCACTCCTGAAAGAAAGGATATTGCGGAAACATGGCTTAGCCACAGCCTGGGGGATGTTTCCAGAATGAGATTTTCACTCTGCAGCGGAGTGTGCGCTGATATGAAACTTCCTCGCAGCTTCTGTAAAGTTTGGAAGGTAGGAGACGAGGTACTGGCAGAAGTAAAGCTGTGAGGACGGGGCCTGAGTCGTGCTTGGGTAGCTCAATTGGTAGAGCACTTGCCCGCGTAAAGTAAAGGTCCCGAGTTCGAGTCTCGGTCCGGCACACAGTTTTAATCTGCCAGGAAGTTTCATATCAGCGCACACTCCGCTGCAGAGTGGAAATCTCATTCTGAAGTAATTGTTGTTTTCTCAAATACCACAGTGTTTGCGAGACACGTATTTCCAGTAATGCAAGTTTTCTTGCGTGTCTATTATTAGACACGTATTTCCAAAATCTATGCTTTTACTTTTGGTGAGTAGAACTACGTGGCCTAATTTCTTTTTCTTTGAGACGTTCTGTTAAGTTACAAGTGCTAGCATTTTTGTCATATATTGTACAGGTGGAAAAATGGAGCAGTTTCCATCTAAATCACGAAAAAGAAGACAAACGGAAATATTGAGAATACGTGATCCAAATGTTGAAGAGAAATTTGTAAGGATGTGGGAAGAAGAATTGCTTTTGACTTTTCTATATGCTGAGTCAGTCTTACCAATAATCATTTCTTTTTCGATTTCTTCATAGTTGTTAGCTTTTCTGCACTTCCAATTTTTTTCCGTAAGTGACATATTTCTTTATTTCGGAATTTCCCTGCAAGCTTTTTTCTTCCTTATTTCGTCAATAAACCGAAGTATCTCTTCTGTTTTCCATGGTTTCTTCGTAGTTACCTTCCTTGTACCTACGTTTCTCTTTCCAACTTCTGTGGTTGCTGTCCACTCCTCTTCATATGAGGTGCCTACTCAACTATGCATTATCGCAGTGTCTATAACCGCAGAAAATTCAAGCGTATCACTTCATTCCTTAGTATTTCATATCTGACTTCTTTGCGCAGTGGTTCTTCGCAACTTGTCTCATAAACCTCAGCTTGCTCATTTCTAAAGACGTCATATCTCCTGAACCACGTGTCGTAAAATGATATAATTTTGCAGATACTTTCAATGATATATGCGAATACTGTGTGCAAAAGATGTCTCGGATAGACTTACTAGTAAAGAAGTAGGAAATTAAAACGTCGTGTCTGATGCTACAGTATTTCTGCATAAACAGCGAAAATTTAGTAATCTTTAAACTTTTTCCTTTCAGTATTTTATGGGGAATGTCAGCGAGAAAAAGTTTCTTAAAGGCTTGAAATTATGTGTAAAGTTTGTTGCAAGTGACTGAGTGCTGTCATTTTCAAAAACTGGATGAATATAGTCCGGGTTTCTGGGCGTCGTGGGTTACAGTTCTTTTTTCATCCCAATCGGCACTCCTTTGCCAGGTAGGTTTTTGTTATCCCTACATCGTTTCTTTGCAGACAGTAAGTGATATGTCTACCAAGTTCGGTTCAAACCGATCAAGTAGTTTAGGTGGACATGTGGAATACTCATATTTTAATAATGTGACCCTTTAACACCCAACCACGACAGTGTGTGTGTGCTTATGTGTGTCTGTGTTCTGTGTGCGTGTGTGAAAGTGCAGAATTGACATCCGTAGCTGGTCATCAACAAGCGTTCCTAGACATCGTAGTTCCACATGGCGAGCGCCTGTTAACACCACGTGTAACTGCCGTACCACCTGTTCTTTCCTGAGCTCCTCTTCGTCTTCAGCTTCCCTTTCTCCTTGTTTACGTCTTGTCCCCAGTGGTTCCTTCGCAGACAAGCGAAACGACGCGCTCTGCCTGCACACATGTCCCCAGCCCCAGCGGCGGCCTCCTGCACAGGACACGGAATTCCTTCGTAAATATTTTTTTCCCGTATCTCATTTTATATCTCTAGGGAGACGTAGTGTATGTAGGGTCATTAGGACTTCAAAACACAACCAAGAAGAAAACGAAACATCATGGTGCATTCGACACACTCCTAAGTTGGAACCTGTGTGGGATTCCAGGCAATAACTTTTCACCGAGGGCTTTAACACCGGCAATAAAGTAACGTGGTGACTGACTTATTGGCTAAGCTCCGCGTCCACACAATGACAAAACATAAAGTTCAGGCGAGGCTATCGTCTGTTAATATAGTCACTGACTTCTCTAGACCCTGGTACTGAGGGCCGTAAAACGAGTCGTAGTATAAATATGTAAGACAGAACAATTCTAGCTTGATGAAGTGCTAATATCGCCACTTTCATAAAATTTGCAAATAAGTCTTGGGACAGAGAAAGGAAGTTAAGATTTGCAGTATTTATCACACACAGTATTTTGTTAATATTATGTGCTGTACGAAATGCATGAAGATTATGTAATCAATTACTTCCACCTTAACCGGAAACGCTTTCTTAAAATGTTAAAAAAGGAACACCAATGTTTTGAAGAGATATTCAAGCGACGCATCTGAGACCTTGTGCTTTCATTGCAGGGCAGTTTTTCCCGTATTGGCGCCCCTGCTCCTTGTGGGTTTTGGTGACAGCTCCTTCGGAAAATTTGTTCCGCTGCCGTCTGCCTCAGTTTCTGCCTGACTCTCTCAAGACTTGTATATTTGGCGTAGCAGCAGATTGACAGTAACAAGTTTTGAGCGTCTGATTGTTACATCTTTCGTCCCAGCCTCTTGTAATAATGAACAGAGTATGCTTAAATCAATATTTTGATTCCTTCATGTGTGGACAGAGGCTACAAACAAATTAAAAAGTAAAAAATTCAGAGTAAAAATTTCATTCTGGAAATTACGGAGTACCTTCATAAAAGTTGTCCAGCCTTAATTCTCGAAAATTCCCTGGTAGTTCTCCCTCGTCACTTACGTACTGTGCTCCAAACTACTGTCTCTCATCTACTCTATGTCGATCTCCTCTAATTAATTATGAGTTTCAAAATCGTTCAAATTTGCTTGACATTCAGCAGTGCAAAATAAAGCTGTGTTTATTCTTTCAAACATTGTCCAGGAGACTGTTGACATATCTGCTTTATTAGCAATAAAACTCTTCCCTCAAAGCTAATGGTGCTCGGATGACTGTATGAGAAAGGCTAAAATGCGCAATCAGAGGTCGTATGCCGTGCGAATTTATGGAACATGCATCCAGTCTGCAAAATGATGGCAGTGCCTTAGGGTAAATACAGACAGACGTGACGTGTTCCGACGTCACGTCAGGCGCCGTGGGACCACGTCAGATATGAAGCGGTGTTCACATTGGTCTGACGTATAGCAACATGAAACAACTACTTCGTGTGCATTGCATTTCCCGCCAGTTTGTTTTGAACCTGCAACCATGTATGTACACCGTGTTTTTGACATGACTGAAGAAGAAGAAATAACTGCTCTGTGTATTGCATCCATTTGCTCGTCTAGAGAATGGGTGGATTCTATCAATATAGAGCGAGATGAATTCGGGGAGTTCCAAAATTTAATGGCTCAACTAAAAGAAGATAAGGAGCGGTTTAAGTGGTATTACAGAATGACAAAAACTGAACTCTACCATCTCCTGAGCTAGGTTGGTCCGATCATAGAGATACGACTGGCAGTTTGCTTGAGGTAAGTGCTAACCCATTATTTTGTTATATATCTTGGAGGAAAATAAATTATCACAGTGCCATTTTGGAATTTTTATTGATTTTCTTTTCACAAAGTGCATTTTGTTATACATCAGAGAGCAATTAAAAATTAATAAAGTGTTCTTGCTATTTCTCTTGCCAAGTGTAGGAGAACGTTGAGTCCGTTGAGCAGTCCAAGCTGTGATCAGGTTACTGAGGAGGTTCTGTTGAGGAGAACTGATCGAATGACTTTGGATTTATATTAAGAGTATTGTGGTAACCAGGGTTCACCTCAAATGAGCTCCCACGTGCAGCTTACGACGCTGCCCCTCCCCCCCTCCCCCCCCCCAAAATCCAAAATGTCGCTCACTTCCATCTTCACTCTGATTTGCTCATCAGGTTGAAATTTTTCACATTTTTCACCAAGCCGAGGAAAAAAGTTCGCATTCATCGTCCACGATGCTACTTGAGGCAGCGGGTGCACTTTGAGGAAGTACTTGGGAGCGCAAGCTTTGGTTGTCTTTCATAATTCTAACCATTTCTTGTACGAATGACAACAAACATTTTTTTCCAACATAAGGCCTTATGGGGTTCGCTGAAGGTTGAGTAAAAGTTGGAGAATCTGACACATTGGCCGTGGGATTGTCGATGGCTTCCGCCATTGTAGGGATTGTACTTTGCAATAAGTCGTTTCTTGGTGGGTCGAAGTGGGAGCTTTCTGAGGAGACCATGTGTGAGTCTGTTTCATCAATCGGACATATGCTAATCTCTTCCCGTGATCCATCATAACCTTCATTATTGGAGCTGTCTTCCGCATTTCCTCGAGTTTTTCTTGTCAGGAAAGTAGGATTCAGAAAAGACAATTCATCTTCAAATTTCAATTTGCTCAAACTCTGTGCTGCCTGACCTGATTTTGTGATTCTACGGTGTTTAGGCTGGATGAACGCATTCCGTAGTTATTCCAATTGTCTTCACATTCATTACCTAGAACAGAGAAATTAGTTTAGAATTCTAGGTTAGTCTTTAGTTATCTATTAGTTATTCATTTATTCTCCTTTGGCGCCTAATTCCCAAAGAATGACGTAAAGAGTAATACTTCAATAATTAGGCTTTTTTTCTCTGTTAACAGGTACTTGACAACTGGAAATTCTTACAGAACATCAGGTTTTTATTTTCGGATCGGATTTTCAACTATTGGAGAAATAGTTAAACACTGTTGCGACGTAATAACTGTTTTCACTAACCTGGAATGCCGAGTTTTTCTTCTGTTTCGTTCTAAGCCTCTTTCCTTGAATGCTGGTTACGATATTCCCGGTTTATAGCCGGTTAAAAACCGGATTTGACCGAATGTACTCAATCAACATCTCCTCCATCTTCAAATAACAACTGGAAACGATACAGGAGAAACCAACACCGTCCTCAATGAAATGAAACGAAATGTCGTGTGGCTAGGGCCTCCCGTCGGGTAGACCGTTCGCCTGGTGCAGGTCTTTCGATTCGACGCCACTTCGGCGACCCGCGCGTCGATGGGGATGAAATGATGATGATTAGGACAACACAACACCCAGTCCCTGAGCGGAGAAAATCTCCGTCCCAGCCGGGAATCGAACCCGAGACCTTAGGATTGACATTCTGTCACGCTGACCACTCAGCTACCGGGGCCGGACTACCGTCCTCAATGATTCTGTGGGATATACATCAGTAACGGGTGCCTTGTTGCATTCAGAATACGAAATGCGCGGCAAAATTCAGGTAGTGTGTTTCCCATGTCATCATTATCTATTTCGTTGTTTCTAACGTACTAACATGAGGTAAAAGCAAAATTATTGGAAATCGGAAGCAATGAGACGTTGTTATTGTTGTGGTCTTTAATCCAGAGACTGGTCTGATGCAGCTCCCCATCCTACTCTATCCTGTGCAAGCTTCATCTCCAAGTAACTACTGCAACCTACATCCTTCTGAATCCGTTTAGTATTTTCATCTTTTGGTCTCCCTCTACGATTTTTACCCTCCACGCTGCCCTCCAGTACTAAAGTGGTGATCGCTTGATGCCTCAGAACATATCCTACCAACCGATCCCTTCTTCTAGTCACGTTGTACCAAAAAATTCCTCTTCAGTCCAATTGTATTTAGTACTTCCTCATTCGTTATGTGCTCTACCCATCTAATCTTCAGCATTCTTCTGTAGCACCACATTTCGGAAGCTTCTATTCTCTTCTTGCTAAACTATTTATCGTTCATGTTTCACTTCCATACATGGCTACACTCCATACAAATACTCTCGAAAAAGACTTCCTGACACTTAAATCTATATTAGATGTTAACAAATTTCTCTTCTTCAGAAACGCTTTCCTTTCCATAACCAGTCTACGTTTTATATCCTCTCTACTTTCACCATCATCAGTTATTTTGCTCCCCAAATAGCAAACCTCATCTACTACTTTAAGTGTCTCATTTCCTAATCTAATTCCCTTAGCATCACCTGATTTAATTCGATTACATTCCATTATCCTCGTTTTGCTTTTGTTGATGTTCATCTTATATCCTCCTTTCAAGACACTGTCCATTCCGTTCAGCTGTTCTTCTAGGTCCTTTCCTGTCTCCGATAGAATTAGAATGTCATCGGCAAACCTCAAAGTTTTTATTTCTTCTCCATGGGTTTTAATTCCTATTCCAAATTTTTCTTTTGTTTCCTTTACTGCTTGCTCAGTTTACAATTTGAATAACATCGGGAATAGGCCACAACCCTGTCTCACCCCTTTCCCAACCACTGCTTCCCTTAAATGCCCGTTCCATCTGGTTTCTGTACAAATTCTAAATAGCCTTTCGCTCCCTGTGCTTTATCCCTGCTATCTTCATAATTTGGAAGAGAGTATTCCAGTCAACATTGTCAAAAACTTTTTCTTTCTTTTTCTCTCTCTCCGTCCGACCAGGCCTTGGAAGGCCTAACGGTACCTACCGGCCGCCGTGTCATCCTCAGCCCACAGGCGTCACTGGATGCGGATGCGGACGGGCATGTGGTCAGCACACCGTTCTCCCGTCCGTATGTCAGTTTACGAGACCGGAGCCACTACTTCTCAATCAAGCAGCTAATCAGTTTGCCTCACAAGGGCTGAATGCAGCCCGCTTACCATCAGCGCTTATCAGTCCAGATGTTCACCCATCCAAGTGCTAGCCCAGCCCAAACGCAATTAAATTTGGTGATCTGACGGGAACCGGGGTTACCACTGCGGCAAGACCGATGGCCCCAAAAGCATTCTCTAAGTCTACAAATGCTAGAAACTTAAGTTTTTCTTTCTTTGTTCTATCTTCTAAGACGTAGGGTCAGTATTGCCTCACGTGTTCCAGCATTTCTACGGAATCCAAACTGATCTTCCCCGAGGTCGGCTTCTACCAGTTTTTCCACTCGTCTGTAAAGAATTCTTGTTAGTATTTTGCAGCCGTAACTGATTAAACTGATAGTTCGATGATTTTCAAAACTGTCGACACCTTCTTTCCTTGGGTTTGGATTTAGTATATTCTTCTTGAAGTTTGAGCGTATTTCGCCCGTCTCATACCTCTTTCTCATAAGATGGTAGAGTTTTGTCAGGGCTGGCTCTCCCAAGGCTATCAGTAGTTCTAATAGAATGTTGTCAACTACCCAGGCTTTGTTTCGGCTTAGGTCTTTCAGTACTCTGTCAAATTCTTCACGCAGTATCATATCCAATTTCATCTTCATCTACGTGCTCTTCCATTTCCATAATACTGTCCTCAAGTACTCGCCCTTGTATAGACCTTCTACACTCCTGGAAATTGAAATAAGAACACCGTGAATTCATTGTCCCAGGAAGGGGAAACTTTATTGACACATTCCTGGGGTCAGATACATCACATGATCACACTGACAGAACCACAGGCACATAGACACAGGCAACAGAGCATGCACAATGTCGGCACTAGTACAGTGTATATCCACCTTTCGCAGCAATGCAGGCTGCTATTCTCCCATGGAGACGATCGTAGAGATGCTGGATGTAGTCCTGTGGAACGGCTTGCCATGCCATTTCCACCTGGCGCCTCAGTTGGACCAGCGTTCGTGCTGGACGTGCAGACCGCGTGAGACGACGCTTCATCCAGTCCCAAACATGCTCAATGGGGGACAGATCCGGAGATCTTGCTGGCCAGGGTAGTTGACTTACACCTTCTAGAGCACGTTGGGTGGCACGGGATACATGCGGACGTGCATTGTCCTGTTGGAACAGCAAGTTCCCTTGCCGGTCTAGGAATGGTAGAACGATGGGTTCGATGACGGTTTGGATGTACCGTGCACTATTCAGTGTCCCCTCGACGATCACCAGTGGTGTACGGCCAGTGTAGGGATCGCTCCCCACACCATGATGCCGGGTGTTGGCCCTGTGTGCCTCGGTCGTATGCAGTCCTGATTGTGGCGCTCACCTGCACGGCGCCAAACACGCATACGACCATCATTGGCACCAAGGCAGAAGCGACTCTCATCGCTGAAGACGACACGTCTCCATTCGTCCCTCCATTCACGCCTGTCGCGACGCCACTGGAGGCGGGCTGCACGATGTTGGGGCGTGAGCGGAAGACGGCCTAACGGTGTGCGGGACCGTAGCCCAGCTTCATGGAGACGGTTGCGAATGGTCCTCGCCGATACCCCAGGAGCAACAGTGTCCCTAATTTGCTGGGAAGTGGCGGTGCGGTCCCCTACGGCACTGCGTAGGATCCTACGGTCTTGGCGTGCATCCGTGCGTCGCTGCGGTCCGGTCCCAGGTCGACGGGCACGTGCACCTTCCGCCGACCACTGGCGACAACATCGATGTACTGTGGAGACCTCACGCCCCACGTGTTGAGCAATTCGGCGGTACGTCCACCTGGCCTCCCGCATGCCCACTATACGCCCTCGCTCAAAGTCCGTCAACTGCACATACGGTTCACGTCCACGCTGTCGCGGCATGCTACCAGTGTTAAAGACTGCGATGGAGCTCCGTATGCCACGGCAAACTGGCTGACACTGACGGCGGCGGTGCACAAATGCTGCGCAGCTAGCGCCATTCGACGGCCAACACCGCGGTTCCTGGTGTGTCCGCTGTGCCGTGCGTGTGATCATTGCTTGTACAGCCCTCTCGCAGTGTCCGGAGCAAGTATGGTGGGTCTGACACACCGGTGTCAATGTGTTCTTTTTTCCATTTCCAGGAGTGTATATACTCCTTCCACCTTTCTGCTTTCCCTTCTTTGCTTAGAACTGGTTTTCCATCTGAGCTCTTGGTATTCATGCAAGTGGTTCTCTTTTCTATAAAGATCTGGCAGTATGTATCTTACCTCTAGTGATATATGCCTTTATGCCTCTACATCCTTACATTTGTCCTTAGCCATTTTGCACTTCCTGTCGATCTCGTTTTTGAGACTTTGTATACCTTTCTACCCGCTTTATTTACTGGATTTTTATATTTCTCCTTTCATCAGTTAAATTCAGTATCTCTTCAGTTATCCAAGGATTTCTGCTAGCGCTACTAGATCCTCTGCTGCCTTCAATAATTTGTCTCTCAAAGCCACCCATTCTTCTTCTACTGTATTTCTTTCCCCGACCTTGTCAATCGTTCCTTTAAGCTCCCCATGAAACTATCTACAACCTGTGGTTCTTTCAGTTTCTCTAGGTCCCATAAATTCCCACCTTTTTGCAGTTTTATCAGTTTGAATCGACAGTTCATAACCAATAGCTTATGGTCAGAGTCCACACCTGCCCCTGGAAATGTCTTACAATTTAAAACCTGGTTCCTAAATCTCTATCTTACCATTATATAATGTTTGAAACCTTCCAGTATCTCCAGGCGTCTTCCACGTATCCAACCTTCTTTCATGATTCTTAAACCAAGTGTTAGCTATGATAAAGTTATGCTCTGAGCAAAATTCTACCAAGCGGCTTCCTTTTCCATTCCCCCATTTCATATTCACCTACTACGTTTCCTTCTCTTCCTTTTCCTACTTTCTAATTTCAGTCTCCCAGGACTATTAAATTTTCGTCTCCCTTCAATATCTGAATTTCTTTTATCTTATCATACATTTCTTAAATCTCTTCGTCGTCCGCGGAGCTAGTGGGCATATAAACTTGTACTACTGTGGTAGGCGTGTGCCTTGTGTCTATCTTGGCTACAATAATGCGTTCACTACGCTGTTCGTAGTAGCTTACCTGCGCTCCTATTTTTTTTATACATTATTAAACCTGCACCTGCATTACCTCTATTTGATTTAGTAATTATAACCCTGTATTCACCTGACCAGAAGTTTTGTTCCTCTTGCCACCGAACTTCACGAATTCCCATTATATCCAACTTTAACATATCCATTTCTCTTTTTAAATTTTCTAACCTACCTACCAGATTAAGGGATCTGACATTCCACGCTCCGATCCGTAGAACGCCAGTTTTGTTTCTCCTGATAACGACGTCCTCCTGAGTAGTCCTCGCCGGAGATCCGAATGGGGGACTATTTTACCTCCGGAATATTTTACCCAAGAGGACGCCATCATCATTTAACCATACAGCAAAGCTGCATGCCCTCGGGGAAAATAACGCTGTAGGTTCCTCTTGCTTTCAGCCTTTCGCAGAACAAGCGCAGCAAGACAGTTTTGGTTAGTGTTACAAGGCCAGATCAGTCAATCATCCAGACTGTTGCCCCTGCAGCTACTGAAAAGGCTGCTGTCCCTCTTCAGGAACCACACGTTTGTCTGGCCTCTCAACAGATACCCCTCTGTTGTGGTTGCACCTACGGTACGGCTATCTGTATCGCTCAGGCACGCAAGCGTACCCACCCAGTGGCAAGGTCCGTGGTTAAATGGGGGAAGAATGAGATATCAAGCTGAAAAATTTATTTCAATTCTGAATGTAAGTAACCGCAAAGTACACTCGCGAAACATATTCACACAATACAATCACGTTTCATAGGTAAAGCGATTTGCTAACTCGCCAACCAACTCACAGTAACATCGTTTATTTGCGGTTGCAAGCTACCAATATAAAGCAAAGTAAAGAGAGTACTACAGCATCCAGTACTGTAGAAAAATATAGTATTAACTACAACAGACAAACTGTTGTAGGCCTAATTTCGTTAGAACAATTATTACTTAAAATATGTTTATATTCTACAGAAGTGAACAAAAGTACCCATCGAAGATGGCACAAAGATACCGAAACGTATTTGGGGATTGATAAACAACAGTTATTTGCATAGCAGATGAGCCTGAAATCCAGTAATTTATATTCTGAGGACGAATTGTTGATCATTCATTATTGTAGAAGTAAATTCAGAATATTTTTCCATCCAGTCCCGAAATACAGTTCAGAAATACCAAAGACGTACTGTCAGTTAACATGCCTCTCCATCGGAGGCTGAGTTCGGTTTGTTAATATTGATGAAGTTTATCAATAACGCTCGATAACGGTTTTTGATCACGAGACACATTGTCATGGCAGATGGCAATACTTTGTAATTATTTCGCTTAAAGCGTTTCAAATTTTTATCCGGCGCTGTCTCCTTAACACTGCCAGACTCTTAGCAAGTGAATGGATCCCGTTCGCGCTGACAACACACATTAGCTACAGCAACAATGTCTTAATTGGCAATACGTTCTAGGCGCGCTAAATTAAAAAAAATGTTCAAATACTTAATGAAGCGAGATAACACTCCCCTGTCCGCAGGCTGTGCTCTAGTTGATAGCGTCGCTGTCTCTATACCGCCGGATTCGGGGTTCGATTCCTGGAGGGCCGGATAATGTCTTCGCCTATGCTGTCCTCATCGTTTCATCTCATCCTCATCGATGCACAAATGCCGATATGGCGTCAATTAGACAGACTTTCACCAAGCTGCCGGAAAATTCCAGACGGAGGCTCCCAGCCAGTAATGCCACACTATTATTTCATTTTTTACAATATATCAATAAGACGAACGTTAGTACTATACTCTGTTCATCATAAGAATAAACCTTATGCAAACATTACAGCATGTATTCTTCCGCATTTGCTTGAATCTAATTGGAATTCGTTTCACTTGGAGCGGAAGGCAAGCCGTGTCCAGTACAGTCAAGTACGATCATAAGGATACGTTTTACGCTGTGTTACACCCACATGACGGAGCGATAGTGCGAGATGACAAATTTACCGGCGGCTTTAACATGGACAACACGGGCCAGTCAGCTGGTCCAACTAACCAGTACTGATGTGTGCGGTTGTAGTTCAGACGTAAAAAGAGACGAGCGGAGAAACAATACAGCTTCTAATTTCATTTAATTTTTAAAGAGAGTGAAATAATATTCGGCAAAACTCCAGCACTAACTCGCGCTTCTTAGGTGACCAGACGGAAAGCGTCAAATGCTCTCGTTCTCACCTAACAGAGTATTCTAATTACAAACAAGAGAAATGAAAATTCCTAAATTAAACACAAGGTAATTTTTCTGAGCGAGCTATGTATGGTGCAAAAGCATACAGCAGGCAATTCACCGTGTTGTTGAATACTGAAGCCACTGATTGGTAAACTCTTAATCCTTCCACATCTGAATCCGAGAAATACATTTCATTTCTTGAACTGTCATCTGCTACATTGATAACGAGTCGATCTACAACAGAATCCACGAAGGTAACCAGGCACCGCATTTTCTCTTCCATATTCCGCCAGCGTTCGGCAGTGACATGTGAAAAGGCTGCGTGAGTTAGTTACAGTGCGTCTCGCAGGTTTAAGTCTTTTTATGTCTCGCGACAAATGCCTTGACTTGGCTCCAGATCAGTTCTGTTGGGATCATGTTGTAATGGTTCAGCGACAAATGTAAAAATCCAGCATTTGTGCTCGATGGTGTGAAAATGATTGTTTTTCATGTTTCTATGACACTTATCACCCTGGTTCGTGTAAGACTACATCTGTGGCGTAAAACAATGCACATAGTCCAAATAAAGAGTATTTGGTTTTTCATTGTTGTTCAAAAAATTGAATTGTTGTGTTTTCTTAATTTAAGGAATCTTTATTAACAATCTTCCATAAAATATCGATAATTAAGAATTTACATCGGAAATAAAAAAGAGAATTTCGCGTAAAATATTTAATTAAAAACCAGAAGACATGCATTATTCGTGAAAGATTATGATGTTTTTACAATTACGAGGTGAAGGTATTTCAAATTGAACGGAAAAAAATTACCGAACCAGCGATCCATGTACTACAGAAGTCTTTTCTTTGTCGTGGCGGACGTCACGTGGCATCCGTTGAAGTTGAAGTTCGTTTTTGAATCCTTCACTCTGACCGAACACGCTAAGCTACCGTGCCGGCTGCTATCGATTACGCTATATATCTGTCAACTGTAGTAAATATAGTGCCTCGGAAAACTTCAAAGCCGATGTTTTTCATAGATTTATGAAAAACATGAAGAACAATCTATTTCTCGGCACTTTTTAACCGTATTCCACACGCATGTTTCTCTATGGAGCAGGAAGCAGCCTCAACCATTTGCAATCTGCAAATTAACAGCGCGACAATCAGAGCACAATAGTACACAGACTGCGACTGTGCACGATTTTTGAAATATCTTGAAGTTTCATTTAACGTAACATAGAAATAAGATGTCTAATATATAAGTAGGACCTACTTCCAAGAGCGTAAGAACTCAAGTGTACGGCTTCTGAGCAACCATCGGGTTTGTGTTTGTTTACATCAGGTCTATTCTTATGGTGAACAGTGTATAGACAGTCTCAGCAGATGTGCACCTTCTCACAAATGCACCAATTAAGCGACATTTTTATCCTGTTTGGAAATCTCTGTGAAGCCGGTATCATAACACCCAACGGTTTTTTTTTTATTGGCCCTTAAGTACATCCCATACAATCAGCCACACTGATAAGTAAGCCTGGCATACAGCTGATACACTATAACAAAACAAATTTATCTAGTGGTATTAGTTTATGCAATTTTCTGTGATTTTAACCTGTAAGTTGTGTATCTGCCAAACACGCACGACAACGATGAGGAAACACAGACGAAAGAAAGTGAAATAAACTGGAATTACACAAGATTCCTTGATCTATGTCAGTTAACGCACCTTTCTCTGACCGTTTCCTTTAGGAAGGCGTAAATTTCTTCATACAGGACGATTCCGTGCTGATGTTACTAACTTTCAGGGATGAAGGAGAAGGTAAACTTTTCAATTTGAGGTTAGGGACTTTGGACAGGAAATAATCGAGTCGTTAGTTACAAGCCAAAATTGTTCTACAACCACTGAAAGAGGAATACATGTACCATTGTTGCTAGGGTGGGCAACTTTCTGAGGTGGTAGTGTCCCCCAAAACAAGAAAAAACTGTCCAGTACACATGGCTCTGAAATGCACACATTAAGAAGTATGAGCACTTATTCACCTTCCATACTGTGAAACACATGTCTTCTACTGCAAGTTCTTTGGTTTCCATATTTCTGAGGAGGTGATATGGACCAAAACAAGAAGAAAATGTGCATACATTAAGAGCTATGAGCACTTGCTCATCTTCGATACTGTGAAACACATGTCCTCTACTGCAAGTTCTATGGATTCCACACGTTTGGAGGAGGTTATATGGACCCACATAAGAAAAAAAAAAGGAAGAGAAATGTGGGCTCTAAACTGCATACTTTAGAAGCTATGAGTACTTGTTCATCTTCGCTACTGTGAATCACATCTCCAGTACTGAACAAGTGCCTATAGCTCTTAAGGCATGCATTTTAGAGCCCATGCTTGCTGGATGTTTCTTGTTTTGACTCACAATACCGCCTCCAAATACGGAGACCAAAGAGGTTGCAGTACACTACATGTGTTTCACAGTACTGAAGGTGAACAAGAGCTCACAGCTCTTAATGTATACATTAAAAGCCCATGTTAGCTGCCCATTCTTTTTTTCTTGTTTTGGTCCATACTATTGCCTCTGTAAGTTGCCTACCCTACATTCTTAGCAATAACAATGCCGGTACGTGCATGGAACTGTCAGAGGTATGAGAACGATTTTAGCCTATAGATTTCGACCCGATCGTTACCTAATCAGGGTCCCTTACGTCAGATTGATACCTTAACCCTTCCCCATCACCAATCAAAGTTTGCAACACCATCTCGGAATCACCCTGTATAGGCCTTTCCGCCAGTTACAATGTAGACTTTTTCATTCGCCGTTTCATGCTCCTGTTGAAAGCGCTTCTGTAATATGCTGCATCTTGTAGAACTTTATCTACATTTTCTGCAACGATGGTCGTGGGTAACGGTCTTCTTTGAAACGAAATTAGTCGTACACGACCATTACCCATTCAGGAGAGTTGGAGAAAGCCCAGCTCATCATCTTCAGCGGAACGAAAAGCCCGTTCCCCTGCAAGCGGAGTTAGCCGTGGCGACTAAAATAATAGGCGGATTGGGGTTAGCCCATACAGGTGGCCAGGAAATAATACGTTACACTTGTAGACATACAGTCCCCGTTGCTGCACCCAACAAATAAAGCAACTTCATTTACAGTGTGATCATGGGAACAAACACTGCCGACAAAACAATGCTATACCTTCAAGGACTGTGTTCACCAGCACCAGTGTATAATATGCTCATACTGAGGGGTTGCAATGTCGTTGATTCATTTGTCACGGTCATTGGCGCTTAGGCCTGTCTTTGCACACTCTGATTTGACCCTTCAGGCAATAACAGTGCTGATTACAGAAGTGAACAGTGTTTGCCACATTCATTCTAGGGTACAACCAAGCCCCACCAACGAGTATGTATTCCAGCTGGTCAGCTTCAGCGATCTGAACATTGTAGGCCTGCGAGAAGCTGTACGGACGTATCAACAGCCTGCTGCACATGTTTGGCACGAAGTATCGGCGGTATGTTGCTACTTTCAACAGTGATCAGTGGAACATTTCCACACCTGTAGACCAGGTTCCGCAAGTGTGCGTAGTACAGACACACCTCAAGTTCGGCCCACTGTGCGAACAGCGGCGGCCGACCGAACAGCACCCGGGAATGAAATCCGGGCACAAGTTGCACCTGTGTGTCATCAGGGACCATTGGGAACCGACTGCTTAAAGCAGGATTAAGATCACGTGTTCCTCTAATCAAGCTACCACTGGCATTCCGACACTATCAAGCATGGCTACTCTCGTGCCGTGAAAATGTTGACCAGTGAGTTGAATGGCGCTCTGCTGTTGTCAGTGATGAGAGTAGATTCTGACTGTATGCGAATGATGGACATACTCGTGTATGGCGTACACTAGGTGAACTATCCATTTCAGATTGTATTTGTACACAATACGTAGGCTTCATGGTGTGGGGGACCATCAGTTACAACTCGTGGTCACATTTGGTGTTTCTGCAAGGCAAATAAACCTGTACCCGCTAAACTTCACGGGCTGTTATCTCGTGCTACTACCATTTCTTCGACAGTAAGGTAATATCCTTTTTCAGCTGGGCAATGCACGTATATACTGCTGATGCGACGCCATTTGCTTTTCGTGGTGTACAACAACCACCCTGGCCAGGAAGGCCACCAGATCTCTCGCCAGTTAAACACTGATGGGACACGACGAAGTAGGAGATCTGCTAGAACCACTGCCGAATCGCAACAGAGGCGCAGAATGCTTAGGACCAACTATCGTAGGATGTCACTTTCATTTATTTATTTAACTTGATCCGGTTAGGACTATCAGGCCCTCTCTTACATTGAACTAGCGTCTCACACATATAGTACCTCCTCTATATCGTAGTTAACTTAGAGCTAACACTTTAAAATGATTTGATTGTCTGAAGTGACAGTGTGACTAAATTAAATGTGTCTAACATTGCAGTTATCACTAACTGGAAGTATCAGTGTTTGTACGAGCTTCTTTTTTGTAAGGCAGGGAGAGATACTGATGCCTTCTTCAACACTGCAGTTACGTGCTCACTCCAATTTAGATTTTCATCTATTATTATTCCTAGACTCTTTGCTGAAGGAGGGAAGTTGATGCTGATCCCACTTAGAGTTAAAGATGGTCGGAATTGCGTTATTTCTGGCTTATGAGCCTAGAATGAGCAACCAGTACCGCTTGCGTTTTGGATGGTTTGAGTTTTAGCCCTATTCCTGTTCTCACAGTGAGAGTGCACACAGGTCGGTATTGAGATTCTCGATAGCTGTCTTCAGGTTTATTGGTTCTGCACACAGATACAACTGGAGGTCATCAGCGTAAATGTGGTATCTGCCATGGTACTAAACTGGTGAGACATGATTTACGTACAGTGAAAGGAGTACAGGACTTCATACTAAACCCTGGGGGACGTCTCATTTTATTTACCTCGATTGTAACTTTATGGTGCTGGACGTGACGCATTGCTGGAAAGACATCAGGTTTAGGAGAAATCATTGCACTGCACTTGGCGCGAAATTTAGACAGCTAAGTCAAAGTCTACAGTGACAAACGTCTTCTCTTGTGTATCTGTGGTAAGGTTCAGGTCATCTTTTACATTTATTAAACCCGATGTTGTGCTGTGATGTTTACGAAAGCCTACTTGGCGTTTCATTTGGTCTGAACTTGTTATCATGCTGAACTACCTGTCACCTCACTTGTCAATAAAATTACCTTGTGCTTGAGAGCGCTGCATTTTTTTGTCGGGCAGTTTACAAACACGAGAGATCATTTTTGCCATTCTGTAACGTCTCCACGGTGACTCTCCTTGCTGTGCTGATGATTCCATGCAACGCTTGCCAGATAAGGGCCACATTACTCCATTTGTGACGGCCGGGGTAGACGCTCACATGACCAGTTCTGCAGCATCTCCAGCTCTCAAAAGCGACCAGTTTGCTCTTTCAAGGGTACGGGTAGTATTTTGTTCGCCGAGCTTATTACTCGTATTTCCTCCGTTCGCTGCCACATCCAAATTAGGAAACGACTTGTTGGGACGCGGCACGGTTCCGCGTGTTGTTTTTAAAGCAGTGCTCCTTTCCGTGTTATCTTGTAATCGAACGGGCCGCGGCGGCTCGGGCAGAAAAGGAGCAAGAGCTGGCTGGCGCTTAGGGCGCGCGGCGACAGAAAGAAGGATGTGGCGGCCGCCGCCGGGGACCCCCGCGGGCCGCCGCACTCCATCACGCCGCGGGTCCCACACGCGACTAGCAACGACGCCGCCGGCCCGGCCAGGGCTGAGGGCCCCACCACGGGCTCCGGCCCGACACCGCTGCACGTGCGAACGCACGGGACCGCCGCTCGCCGCCCGACGTGGCGAATTAATAGCACACCTCCTGCCACTAGAGACTGTAAGGGGGTACCGCAATATAAACGAGTATCGTTCTTCTGGTATTTTTATTTTCCAATAAAAAGCACAAGTGCAGGTCGTTTCTCTACATAGCTTCCTGCTTTCGAAACACATTTTCCCGAGCGAATTGGTAACTTCGATATCTCGTTCTCGTAGAATGAAGTTGCCTGTTGCGCAAACACGTTATCTGATCAAAAGTGTGCGCACATCTGTCAGCGCTAGCTGATATGAGTTGTGTGTGACACAGAGCCTTTATGGTGGTTTGAACCCTGCTGACGACATTTCAGTGAGGTGTCTGAAGGTCTGCGGAGGAGTGGCAGCCCATTCCTCCTCAAGAGCCGAAACTAGAGATCAGGGACGGTGGTGTCTGGAGCGAAGATGAGGATCTAACTCGTCTCAAAGGTGTTCCATTGGCTTCAGGGGCTCTGCGCAAACCAAACAATTTCGGGAATGTTCACAAACCACTGTCTCAAGATGCTGCTCTATGTATCGCTGATTCAGTCATTGTCTACGAATTGTTCCTCTACATTATGCAGTACACGATCTACATCTACATCTACATCCATACTCCGCAAGCCACCTGACGGTGTATGGCGGAGGGTACCTTGAGTACATCTATCGGTTCTCCCTTCTATTCCAGTCCCGTATTGTTCGTGGAAAGAAAGATTGTCGGTATGCCTCTGTGTGGGCTCTGATCTCTCTGATTTTATCCTCATGGTCTCTTCGCGAGATATACGTAGGAGGGAGCAATATACTGCTTGACTCCTCGGTGAAGATATGTTCTCGGAACTTCAACAAAAGCCCTTACCGAGCTACTGAGCGTCTCTCCTGCAGAGCTTTCCACTGTATTTCATTTATCATCCCCGTAACGCTTTCGCGATTACTAAATCATCCTGTAACGAAGCGCGCTGCTCTCCGTTAGATCTTCTAAAATTCAATAATTGACAGAATGAGATTTTCACTCTGCAGCGGAGTGTGCGCTGATAAGAAACTTCCTGGCATATTAAAACTGTGTGCCGGACCGAGACACGATCTTGCAAAATGTGTGCATATCCTTCCGCATTTAATGTTTTCTTAAGCGCAAGAAAGGGATCACACCCTAACCATGAAAAAGAACCCCATCACCTAACTCCAGCTTCTTCTGCGCTTCACTGTAGGCACTACACATGACGGAAGGTAATGTTCTGCAGGCATTTGCCAAACCAAAATCCTTTCCTCGGGTTGCCACAGGTTATAGCTTGATTCATAACTCCAAATCATTCGTTTCGAATCTATTGACCAGTAGCGTCACTTTTTCTATAACCTAAGGGGTCACTTGCCATTGACTACAGAAATGGGTGACTTAAGAAGTGAAAGTCGCGAGATATTTCTTCTTATCTCGTGTTTTCTATTGAAAATCTCATGCTTGTACTCTGGTTAACTTGACTATTACAGAGATCGCCTAAACTTTTTTTTTAATTGGTCCTGTGTGCAACAAATAACTTACTTGGTCTTTCTGCTGCATTCCATTATTTAACGAAAACATAAAAAAACCTATTAATCCAGCTGAGTGCAATGCATGTTCTGTATGGCGGCTCCTGCTGTTGCTGCGGCTGCTGCTGCTTACTACAACTACATATAATTCAAGAGAAAGGGTTTGGTCAAATCTAAACTCGATAAATGATAACCCAAACAAGTAATTCCTTTTTTTTTAAAAAAAAAACTATATTCTGAAAGCGATTCTTTCTCATTCAGCTAACAAAACGCTAGAAGCCCTTTGAATAATCGCTTCGTATGTAAATTTGCCTCCAGCATTAAAGCAATATTACACTGGCTTCAAAACTGCCACTAGTTAATCCGTGCGCTGCGACGCGCGACAATATCTTAGATTCCAGAGCTTGTGTATGCGCGCTGTAGCCAACCTTTAAATCCTAAGAGAGTATTGCCAACTTTCAGAAGGGCTACTCGATCATCGTACCCCATCCGTTTTAACTCCCTACGCACAGTCATTGTGCTACCTGGACTATTGATAGCACTTTGGAACTCATGAGCAATATCTTCCGCTGATTTTATGAGATTCTTTTACCACACGCCACAATTCTGGTTGTACTTGGCTTAGCTGTTGTTATTCCTTCGCGTTTCCACTTCACAATCCCAACAAAAAAGTCGATTTGGGCAGCTTTAGAAAGGTGGAAATGTTCCTGATAGATTTGTTACTCAGTTGACATCCAGTCATCCTGACCGACCCATTGTGCTATCACTGCTTCTCTATTGACAGCTCCCGCCTCCTTTTATACCTAGGGCTAGCTAGTTGTCAGTTCCGCACTATAGAGATACGTCCGGACCCTTTTGAAACCGAGTGAGGTGGGGCACACTGGACTCACATTCGGGAGGACGACGGTTCAATCCCGCGGCCGGCCATCCTGATTTAGGTTTTCCGTGATTTCCATAAATCAGTTCAGGCAAATGCCGGAATGGTTCCTTTGAAAGGGCACGGCCGACTTTCTTCCCAATCCTTCCCTAATACGATCAGATCGATGACCCAGCTGTCTGGTCTCCTCCACTAAATCCACGCAAACCCATACTTTTGAAGAGACAATGGAGGCCTCAACCCCAGCGTCATCGTTGAGCCTTTGTCCTGTCGAAACATCTTTGACTGGACCAAAGAGATGGCAGTCGCAGGGAGATCTGGGCTGCGCTGTAGAGATAGTATTCAAGTGCTTCCCATCCGAGTTGGTCCACTTTTTGTTTTGTCAAGCTGCTGTATTAGATGTAAGTCTTGCGGAAAAATCACTTCTGTCAGCAATAGGTCGCGTCGTTTGCGGCGATATGTCTCTCTAATCTCTCTCAAAACCTAGCAGTAGTATGCAGTGTTTATTGTCCGACGTCCGTGCGAAAAGTACGCGTAGACATGCACGCCGAAGGAAACAGCTACTGTGACTTTGCTAGCTGACAACTGTGACTTGTCTTTCACAGGGTCGGGCTCCCCCTTTTTTCCTTCACTATCTGTTTGCTTCTCTTGAGTCAGGGGTTAAGATGCACCCACGTTTTACTACAGGAGGTAATGTCAGTCAGAAACGAGTCTCCCTCTAACTCACACACCACTAACTACTCGATTTTTGATCAGTTATCGAACCACGAGAAAACCACCTGTTGCAGTCTTTCTTAAACACTAGCTCGGCTATGAAAATGGCAAATGTCTTGCCACAGCTTATCCCGATCTCATCTTCAATCTCATCGAACGTCAAGTGCCTGTCGCCCTAAGGAGGTGAATGTTCTTGTCGGTTTTGCTGGTTCGGGGTCGGTGGTAGTGGCCTTCATTCTCACGTTGCTCACGACTCTCCATAAATTGCTTGGGCCAATAAAGGCTCGAGATCTTGAAAGTGTCACTTCCTTCTTCAGTCATTCTCCTGAGGATTTTCCATGCTTTTATATTTTCACCCAGATATTCAAATCTGTTTGTGTTCTTGGTGTTGACATACTTGGTTTTTAAAATTTTTGGTAATTCTCATGGTTCCTGTATTTTGTTTTTGCAGAAGACTTTTTGACCTGACTTTTCACCTGTCTTCTTAAGAAGTTCAAGTCTTTTCTTTGCATTCTCCAAAGTTCCGTCTTTAATTACGAGATCGTCTACAAAGGCCAAACAATTTATTCGTTCTTTCAGTCTATCCAGCTTCACACAGTTATTAACATTTTTTCTTCCTGTGTTTTACACTCTCTTATAACTTTTTCCAGCATACAGTTGAATAACCGCCTGCCTGTCTGAGTCCTGATACAACATGGAAAGGGCTACAAGTTGTTCCTAGAAATTCAACTTAAGATACTGTGTTTACTTACTTCCATAGTTTTCCTATCCACCGCGAGTTCCATCATGGTACTGAGGAGTGAGTTTTGTCTATCGAATCACAAGCCGTTTTTAAGTTTTCAGATATTAGCACTATCTTTTTATTTGATATTTTCATATGCCTAATTATCTGGTTCACGTTTAGAAT
This sequence comes from Schistocerca nitens, assembly GCF_023898315.1. Classification (NCBI taxonomy): domain Eukaryota; kingdom Metazoa; phylum Arthropoda; class Insecta; order Orthoptera; family Acrididae; genus Schistocerca; species Schistocerca nitens. Next base: position 288,656,767 of record NC_064620.1, read on the forward strand.
TTGCTATGGACAGGATCTGATGCCCCTAAATTCAGCTTCATACTCTCTGATTTGTTTATCTTATTGAGACTTTAATTTGTCCAATAGTTCTTTCGGTAAGATCTTGCATCCTAAGGTAGTAATGAAATTCCTATGTAATTATTGATTCATGTAAGTTTTGTTTCCTTATTTATGAAGTGGGTGAATTAACGCGACGTTCCAGTTTTCTGAAATTGTTTCGGTGGCTTGGACCTTATCTAGTTAACTGCGACACATAGATTTCCACTAGCTATTAGAATTCCACGTGGGGCTTAGTCTTTTTTTTAAATTTTTTATGTAACATTTAATCAAGCGACACTTGGCATTCATTAGCAATATTGTCATGTAAATCCATTTACTGGTACTTGGTTCGTTTTTCACAAGTCAAAAGGTTTTTCAAAATTTGTTGCCAGGTGCGTACAGTTTTCTTGATTTTTTAAATGTGAATTCTCCATTTTATTTCCCGTCCCGTCGAGACGGTGGTTATTAGAGACGGATCAAAAGCTGGAATTTTCAACTATGGAGAAGGAAATGGGCAGTGTCTTTTTAAAGGAACCAGCCCGGCGTTTGCTTTGAGCGATTTACAGAGATCACAGTAAACCTAAATGAGGATGGCTGGACGCGGATTTGAACCGTCGTACTCTCGAATGCCAGTCCAGTGTGTTAATCAGTGCGCCACCTCGCTCGGTTTTCTTTCTTGAAGCAGCGGAACGTGCCCAGACATACAGTTCATGAATGTTTTGTAATAGTCTCTTGTATTACATTTGTAAAGTGTCTTTATATAGTTATAAGTTACTCCTTTTCAAAGATCCTACTTTGTGCTCTAATTATTTTAACTACATCTTAGCAGAGGTTAAAAATACTGCTTCAGTTGTAAGTTACTTTATTTTCACACGACCGGTTTCCGACTGGGACAGTTCTGCGCTCATAGGCAGTACACCGCGCCTCGTACACGCGGCGCTCGGAGACCACAGCACAGCTACGACACCTGAGGATGGGCTTGTAACAGTCCGAAACCGGTCGTGTGAAAATAAAGTAACTTACAACTGAAACGGTATTTTCAACCTCTGCTATAATGCTCAGTTGCGGATGTTCTTCCAACTGGATTCTAACTACATCTTTTTTAGATATAATTTTTTTCAAGTGATCTCTTTATACCGCAAAATCATGGATTGTTTGCAACCTTTTGCTTATATCGAATTTCGTCAGATAATATTTTATATATCTTTTCTTTCATTATCTCTCATAAACAGCAACAGTCGGAAAACATTTTTATGAGACAGAATTCTTATAATAAATATGTTTCTATGTATTCGTTTTATAAATTAGTTATACACTTCTCTGCAAAACATAAGGGCGAAGTACATAAATTAACATAAATGAAACTTGAGGCAGTTGTAGGAACGGAAAAAACAGTGTTATGAAACGTCGCCTTAGAAAAATTAAGAATGACTGTACTAGTAAACTTCTACGTTATTTGATTTTCAAACAGCTTGGCAAAACTCAACGTACTCAAACAGTTTTCTCTTTACTTATTCTGATCATCACTAAACTGACACACAATATTTTTAGCGCAACGCTATCTGACTTTCAGTAATCCCTACAAAAGAAAGTCCTGACTAACAATAACCTATACCTTTCTTGAATCACTTACCTCACAAAAATCTTCGTTACTCGAACTACTGCAATACAGCGAGCGCCAATACTGCCAGCTAAATAAAAGACTCTAACTACTGAAGGCACTAACTACTGATAGGAATAATTAGCAAATGACCCGCCAGGGTAGCCGAGCGGGCTAACGCGATGCTTCCTGGATTCGGGTAGGCGCGCCGGCCCCGGATCGAATCGGCCCGGCGGATTAACGACGAGGGCCGGTGTGCCGGCCAGCCTGTATGTGGTTTTTAGGCGGTTTTCATCATACCGCTAGGTGAATACCCGGCTGGTCCCCACGTTCCGCCTCAGTTACACGCGTCGCAGACATTTGAAACACGTCCGCTCTATTTCACGATTTACACTAGACGCAGACCGTTCGGGTACACTGATTCCATTTTGGGGAGTACGGGGTGGCGGCAGGAAGGGCATCCGGCCATCCCTAAAAGTAACACAGCCAAATCCGTTGTATCCACGCCGACCCTGCGATCGCTGCGGGATTATGGCGTAAGCGAAAGAAAGAAAGGCATAGTTAGCAAATGAAAGATTTTGATAGAGAACAAACAATCTATTTACCTTAATAATGTTCAAAAGTCATCATATATATATATATCTATCAATTCATGACATCCATCTTTACAAATTTCCTTTTTCTGGCGGACACACGTCCAGATCGTCCGCTTATAGCAACCTCTCAAAACTCTGGCATCTCTCTCTCCACATCCACCACTGCTGACGGCTCACCTCCAATTGCACAACGCTACGCGCTGTTCCCATGGAACTACCCAACACTACAATAGCGAATATTCCAACAAAGCCAACCAGCCACAGAATGCACACAGCACAGTCAGTGATTTTCATACAGAGCGCGACGTGGCGTTACCAAGATAAAAACCTAAACAGCGCACTTGACAGTGTGCGTCGACCAGTGGGCAATTACAGTGCGAGTGATAGTGGGCTTTAGTAGAGCACGGCCCAGATACAATATATGGATTACTTCACATGAGGAAGAACCATCGGGAAACAGGAAGAAGGACGAAATATGACGAGTTAACCCTGGAGTTTGGTAGAGCTCACAGCATTGTTTCACGTGCATGGGGAGCGTTCGGAGCCACAGGCGCTGCTGTCAAAGCAGTGGTCGACTACGGTCAGCATCAGCAGTAGGCAAGAACGGAAGTACGTCAAACAGCGGGCGCAGTTGCAACCACATTTAACAGGACTGAAAAGTACGCGATCTCACCCTCTACCGTGGGACGGGACTGCGTGGTGAGTGGTCTCTTTGCCCGACAACCAGTACGTTGCTTTCCGTTGGCACCCGCACTTCGGCGGAACCATTTTCGGTGGTGTGAAGAGCCTAAGGACTGGACCAACGAGGTGTGGGATCGCTTGAGCTTGAGGCCAGATTCAATCTGAGTAATGATTCTGGACGTACCCTCATATGGGATCACATAACCGACCCAAGAAAACTGTCGAACATGATCGTTTTGGTGGTCCCAGTGTTCAGCTGTTCAGAGGCATATTGTTGCTTGGGCGCACTGACCTCGAAATCTACGAACACACTACACTCACCGGTCAACGTTATTGTGACACTGTACTCCTTCGCCATGGGCGTCTTTTCAGCAGTGTATTCCGCTCTGAATTCATGTTTATGGATGATGAAATGCGACCCCACCGAACAGTGCAGGTGGGGGAGCTCATGGGTCGAGGGGATATTCGGCGAATGGACTGGCTTGTCTGTTCCCATCGGGCCTGTGTGGGATGCGTCGCGGCACGTCCACATGCACCGACGACCGTCCAGCAGCCGTGATGGAAAAATGAAATGCCCTACCATACGAACGCCTTACCAGTCTTATGGCCAGCAGGGGAAACATTATGCAGAGCATGCATTTGCCGTGTGAGGTGATCACACACCCCGTTAAGAACCATGACCCACCTTTTGCAATGTCCAGTGGTCAACACTAAATCACGGTGACTTCAGTGGAATTAATGTTTTTGAATGAAAGCGTCATTTCTTCTCATTGTACATTTCATCCAGTTACCATGTGCTTTATACCGTACCATTTTTTTCTATGTATGGCCCAAGTTCCATCGAGCTACGTTTCTTGGCAGTGACACATCATGCGAAGGTCACTTTCGTCCGTAAGTTTTGCACATCATTGTAATTCCGTGTGAATCTAATTCCGGAACGAGCCTTCCAATTCTATTCCACTTCCAGAGCATACCTTACTGTAAGTAAGAGCATATGGACTATCAGACCAATTGTGTGATTGGATTGAAGAGTTCCTAGATAACAGAACGAAGCATGTCATTCTCAATGGAGAGAAGTCTTCCGAAGTAAGAGTGATTTCAGGTGTACCGCAGGGGAGTGTCGTAGGACAAGATATGTGAATGACCTTGTGGATAACATCGGAAGTTCACTGAGGCTTTTTGCGAATAATGCTGTAGTATATCGAGAGGTTGTAACAATGGAAAATTGTACTGAAATGCAGGAGGATCTGCAACGAATTGACGCATGGTGCAGGGAATGGCAATTGAATCTCAATGTAGGCAAGTGTAGTGTGCTGCGAATACATAGAAAGAAAGATCCTTTATCATTTAGCTACAATATAGCAGGTCAGCAACTGGAAGCAGTTAATCCATTAAATTTCGGGCATGCAACCGCGGAAATAAAATATCCTCCACTGATATTTGGGCCGCGTATCGTCCGGCCATCCTCAGAGTGAGTCACAAGACTGTCATTACGCCGCGAGAAGTTGAAAATGCACATGGAAGCAGTTAATTCCATAAATTATCTGGGAGTGATTGAAAATGGAATGACCATATAAAATTAATAGTCGGTAAAGCAGATGCCAGACTAGGATTCATTGGAAGAATCCTTAGGAAATTCAGTCCGTAAACAAAGGAAGTCGGTTGCAGTACACTTGTTCGCCCACTGCTTGAATACTGCTCACCAGTGTGGGATCCGTACCAGATAGGGTTGCTAGAAGACATAGAGAAGATCCAACGGAGAGCAGCGCGCTTCGTTACAGGATGGTATAGTAATCGCGAAAGCGTTACGGAGATTATAGATACACTCCAGTGGAAGACTCTGCAAGAGAGACGCTCAGTAACTCGGTACGGGTTTTTGTTGAAGTTTCGAGAACATATCTTCACCGAGGAGTCAAGCAGTATATTGCTCCCTCCTACGTATATCTCGCGAAGAGACCATGAGGATAAAATCAGAGAGATCAGAGCCCACACAGAAGCATACCGACAATTTTTCTTTCCACGAACATTACGAGACTGGAATAGAAGGGAGAACCGATAGAGGTACTCAAGGTACCCTCCACCACACACCGTGAGGTGGCTTGCGGACTGGTGACAGAAGTCATGGATACAAATAACTGTAGTATCGCATATTCAGTGTATGAAAGGACAGTGCATTGACGGATCTTTTATTTGTACACAGTTCGTTCATGTGAAATGGTGTCTGATGTGATTACGGCGGCATCACAACAATTCACACACTTTTACTATGGGACATTCCATTTCGGAAATCGTTAGATAACTCAATATTGCGAGATCCACAGTGGCAAGAGTGTGCCGAGAATACGAAATTGCAGCCATTATCTTTCAGAACGGATACCGCTATTCTCGATGCCTTCACTTGACGACCGAGAGCAGCGCCGTTTGCGTAAAATGGTCAGTGTTAACAGATAAGCAACACTGCGTGAAGTAACAGCAGAAATCAGTGTATCCGTTAGGACAATGCGGTGAAATTTGGTGTTAGTGGGCGACGACAGCAGATGACCGACGCGAATGCCTTAGCTAACAGCACGACATCGCCTGCAGCACCTCTCTTGGGATCCTGACCATATCGGTTGGGCTGTAGACGACTCGTAAACCGTGGCCTGATTAGGTGAGTCCCGATTTCAGTTGGTAAGAGCTGATGGTGATAAATGTGAAGGTAATTCCAAGTGTGAGTGCAGATGGAGACCATAGATTACTGGTGGGACAATGGAAAATGAATCAGTGTGTGAAAAATAGAAAACAGAAGAAAGTGATGAGGATACGGGATTGGAAACTGAAGGAGAGTGAATGTGCTGAGAAGTACAGAGAATTAATCACACAAAAATTTCCAAAAGAAGTTTTCTGCGATGTAGAAAAAGAATGGAGTTTATTAAAAAGACACTTTAGTCGAAGCAGCACAAAAAGTATGCGGCAGAACATCTGGAAAGGAAAAAATAAGACAGACAAGTTGGTGGGATGATACCACAATCCAAGCAGTTAGAAGAAAAAATGGAGCATGGAGAAAGTGTTGGAAAACTAAAAATGACGAAGACCATAAAAGATATATAGAGGAAAAGAAGTGCAAATAAATAGTGGAAACAGCAAAGAAAAAGGCATGGGAAGAGTTTACAAAAAAACTTGAAGAAGATGTGAAGAGCAATAAGAAAATGTTCTATAAAATGATGAAAAATAAAAGGAAGGCTTCTGAAGTACCAGTAAAGATGGAAACAGAGGACGGTACCATTATTGAAGATCCAGGGAATATAAAAGATCTCTGGAAAGAACACTTTAAGAAGCTGATAAACGCTGAGGAGCAGGTACATGAGGAAACAACATATAATGGAGAAATTGAGAGAAGTTGGGAAGTAGAATTAGGACAAATTATACGGGAAGAAAAGGAAAAAGCTGTGAAGAAGATGAATAGGGGGAAAGCCCCAGGACCTGATGAAGTATCAGTGGACATGATAAGAGCAGCAGGTCCAGTGGGAATGCAGTGGCTGTATAGAGTACTATCAAGCGTGTGGAGAAATAGAACAATACCTGACGACTGGAGAACAGGAGACATTGTTCCCATCTTCAAGAAAGGCAATAAAAGACTTTGTAAAAACTACGGAGGAATAACCCTTATGAGCCATACAGCCAAGATTTTTGAAAGAATTTTACTAAATCGAATAAGTGAAAAGATAGAAAAGGAGCTGAGTGAAGAACAGCATGGGTTTAGGAAAGGAAGAAGCATGATCGACCTGATATATTCTATCCTTCAACTGATGGAAAAAAGTTGGGAGTATAACAAAAGGGTGATAATGGTTTTTATAGACATAGAAAAGGCATATGACGCGGTTGACAGGGAAAGACTCTGGGAAGAAATGAAGAAGATAGATATAGAAGATGTATACATTAATGTTATAAAGACAATGTACAGACGACACAATTGTAGAATTAGAACACCATTGGGGAACTCTGAATACTTCGAAATAAGACAATGACTTAAGCAAGGAGTATTCTATCTCCTGCCCTTTTTAATGTTGTGATGGAGGGAATGAATAAGGCAGTTAAAGATATAGTAAAAGAAAAAGACAAAAAGATGATTTTTGCAGATGATATGGTAATATGGGGTGATAAAGAGGCATATGTACAGTTGCAGCTTGATGCGTGGAAGGAAATAATGAAAAGGTATGGATTAAAAATAAATAAAGATAAGAGTGAAGTAATGGTATTTGGAAGAGACAAAGGGACCAACGGAAATATTACCTTGAATGTAGAACCCCTCAAAGTGGTAGAAAGTTTCACTTATTTAGGGAGTGAAATATCTAGGGATGGAAGAATAACTAACGAAATTAATAGGAGGTTACAGAAGGGAGGCAATTTCTACCAAACAATAAAACACCTGATTTGGAATAATGAAGTTTCAGAAAGAGCAAAACTCCTTATGTATAAGAATTATTACATCCCTATTGTCACCTATGGTGGAGAAACATGGACAATGACAGAAAGGGACTGGAGCAGACTGTAAGCAGGGGAAATGAAATTTCTCAGAGCAGTTAAGGGAAAAACAAGAATGGACAGAGTAAGGAATGTAGAGATTAGAAAGGACCTTAAACAAGAAAGTATGAGAGAAGAAATTGAAAGAAAGAGATTAAGATGGTATGGGCATGTTAAGAGGATGCATGGGCAGAGACTCCCCCAAATTATTGAAGAACTAAAGATGGATGGGAAAAGTCCTAGAGGGCGCCCATCAACACGGTGGAAAATGGGAGTGAGAATATCTGTAGAAAGGAGAGGTGTGACCTGGCAGCAAGTGGAGGAAGAAAAGTGGTGGGAGGACCGAGCCAAATCGAGAGGACTCGTCAGCACCCAGACCCGGCAGTAGCTGGAGCGGGATTCGCATATAGATAGATAGAAGAGCTTGTAAGTAGGCTGTTTCTGTTTTCTTATTGGTAACGCCACGTAGCGCTCTGTATGAAAATCACTGGCTGTGCTGTGTGCAGTCTGTGGCTAGTTTGCATTGTTGTCGCCATTGTAGTGTTGGGCAGATGGATGTTAACAGCGTGTAGCGTTGCGCAGTTGGGGGTGAGCCGCCAGCAGTGGTGGATGTGGGGAGAGAAATGGCGGAGTTTAGAAATTTGTAAGACTGGATGTCATGAACTGCTATGTATATTATGATTTTTCAACACTATTAAGGTAAATACATTGTTTGTTCTCTATTAAAATCTTTCATTTGCTAACTATGCCTATCAGTAGTTAGTGCCTTCCGTAGTTTGAATCTTTTATTTAGCTGGCAGTAGTGGCGCTCGCTGTATTGCAGTAGTTCGAGTAACGAAGATTTTTGGTGAGGTAAGTGATTTGTGAAAGGTATAGGTTAATGTTAGTCAGGGCCATTCTTTTGTAGGGATTATTGAAAGTCAGATTGCGTTGCGCTAAAAATACTGTGTGTCAGTTTAAACACAGTCATGTATAATTGTTCTAAAGGGACGTTTCAAGCTGATGGTAGGTTTCGAGTGTGGAGTAGACCTCACGAACATGGACCCAAGTTGATATCAAAGCACTGTGCAAGCTGGTGGTGGCTCCATAGTGGTACGGGCTGTGTTTACATGGTTTGGACTGGTTCTGATCCAACAGAACCGATAATTGACTTGAAATAATTATGTTCGTCTAATTGGAGACCATTTTCAGCCATTCATGGACTTCATATTACCAAAGAACGATGGAGCTTCTGTGAATGACTACGCACCATGTCAGCGGCCACAATTGTTCGCGATTGGTCTGAAGAACATTCTGGACAATTTGAGCGAATGATTTGAGAACCCAGATCGCCCAACACGAACGTTTACCCATAAAAGAATGGCCCTGACTAACATTAACCTATACCTTTCACAAATCACTTACCTCACCAAAAATCTTCGTTACTCGAACTACTGCAATACAGCGAGCGCCACTACTGCCAGCTAAATAAAAGATGATTGAGAGGTCAGTTCATGTACAAAATCCTACACTGCCAACACTTGCGCAATTATGAACGGCTATGGCTCAATATTTCTGCAGGGTGGCTTGTCGAGTCCTTGGCCCGTTGAATTGCTGCACTACGAAGAACAAAAGGAACTCCGATACGAAATTAGGATGTACCCAATGATTTTTATCACCTCGGTGTATTTAGTTCACCGTTTCCAAAGCTGGAATGAACCAATTCCAAATGATTCCACCCTTCAAAAATATGAGACTGCCAGCAGGAATTCAACCCCGGACCAGAGGGTCAGGAATCTGCAGTGCCGACTGCTAACTGTAGTAGAGCCAGCGTTATCGAGTTCGTGCGTACCGAAGCCTTGTGTCGGACTGATCGCATGTTGGGCTGATGCCGCGCGCGGTAACTGTTCGTGATGTGGAGGGCGGGACCAGCCGCAGCGGGGAGCCGCTGGCTGTTCGGTAAGCGGCGGTAATTGCTTGTAGCGGCGCGTCGCCGGCGATTTACGCGCGGTAACGCCGGGCCGTTACGCCGCCGGGGGCCGGCCGGCTCTCCGTCACCAAACCAGACACTCCTCGCCGGCGTCCCAGGGCCGCGGGCCGGCCTCCCTCGTCGCGCAACGCGTTCACCATCTGCGCGGACGGCCGCAGCGTGCGGTGATTTAATGTCGCAGCGTGCCGTACACCCAGGCAACGCTTTATATTTTCTTTACCGGGCGTCGCCTGTGGTAAACGACGAATCCGGGTTTAGTTTCAAACGAGGAGCAGGATCCAATGAATGTTCCCGTCTACGTCCGTGTCATTAGAAACCTAACAGACGTAAGGAAGGAATATCAGAGTTTAGCGTCCTGTCAATATGAAGTCATTAGAGATGCAACACAAGCTCGAATTGGGGGAGGATGGGGTGGAATCGTCTGTGCCTTTTCCAAAGAAACCATCCCGGCATTTTCTTTAGAAAAATCAGGATGCAAGTCCAATGTGCAGACCACTGACAGAACAGCAGTTCGACAGGACAAAGCCAGAGACAGAGAATGGAAAACTTTTTTGTGTGGTACGCGTGAAACTAACTGTCATTCAACGAGGAAGCTTAAATCAAGCTGGCCGAAGAGAGACTCGAATCCTGCTACTCCCAGTACGCGTTCTGTGTCGCACTACTTTGGGGCGAAACAGATCAGTTATCTGAATGATACTTCGTCTGATCACCACTGCTGCTACACTACTGGCCATTAAAACTGCTACACCAAGAGGAAATGCAGATGATGAACGGGTATTCATTGGAAAAATATACTAGAACTGACATGTGATTACATTTTCAGGCAATTTGGGTGCATGGATCCTGAGAAATCAGTACCCAGAACAACCACCGCTGGCCGTAATAACGGCCTTGATACGCCTGGGCATTGAGTCAAACAGAGCTAGGATGGCGTGTACAGGTACAGCTGCCCATGCAGCTTCAACACGATACCACAGTTCGTCAAGAGTAGTGACTGGCGTATTGTGACGAGCCAATTGCTCTGCCACCATTGATCAGACGTTTTCAATTGGTGAGAGATCCAGAGAATGTGGTGGCCAGGGCAGCAGTCGCACATTTTCTGCATCCAGAAAGGCCCCTACAGGACCTGCAACGTGCGGTCGTGCATTATAATGCTGAAGTGTATGGTTTCGCAGGGATCGAATGAAGGGTAGAGCCACAGGTTGTAACACATTCTGAAATGTAACGCCCACTGTTCAAAGTGCTGTCAATTCGAACAAGAGGTGACCGAGACGTGTAAACAATGGCACCCCATACCATCACACCGGGTGATACGCCAGTATGGCGATGACGAATACACGCTTCCAATGTGCGTTCACCGCGATGTCGCCAGCCACGGATGCGACCATCATGATGCTGTAAACAGAACCTGGATTCATCCGAAAAAATGACGTTTTGCCATTCGTGCACCCAGGTTCGTAGTTGAGTACACCATCGCAGGCTCTCCTGTCTGTGATGCAGCGTCAAGGGTAACCGCAGCCACGGACTCGGAGCTGATAGTCCACGCTGCTGCAAACGTCGTCGAACTGTTCGTGCAGATGGTTGTTGTCTTGCAAACGTCCCCGTCTGTTGACTCAGGGATCGAGACGTGGCTGCACGCTTCGTTACAGCCGTGCAGATAAGATGCCTGTCGTCTCGACTGCTAGTGATACGAGGCCATTGGGATCCAGCACGGCGTTCCGTATTACCCTCCTGAACCCACCGATTCCATATTCTGCTAACAGTCATTGGATCTCGACCAATGCGAGCAGCAATGTCGCGATACGATAAACCGTAATCTCGATAGGCTACAATCCGACTTGTATCAAAGTCGGAAACGTGATGGTACGCATTTCTCCTCCTTACACGAGGCATCACAACAACGTTTCACCAGGCAACGCTGGTCAACTGCTGTTTGTGTATGAGAAATCGGTTGGAAACTCTCCTCATGTCAGCACGTTGTAGGTGTCGCCAACGGCGCCAACCTTGTGTGAATGGTCTGAAAAGCTAATCATTTGTATATCACAGCATCTTCTTCCTGTCGGTTAAATTTCGCGTCTGTATCATGTCATCTTCGTGGTGTAGAAATCTTAATGGCCAGTAGTGTACTTCGACAGTGACAAGATGACATTTTATTTAAATTTTGCTGTGATCGTATTTATTGCCTGCACGCTTTGAGTTCAAATGTTCCTTTTGGTAGAGAAAGTGTTAGTATCTCTTAATATCCTGAAACATTAACTTATTTAGGAAACTGGTACGGTACTTTGTCATTTGGAGGCAGAAGTAGTAGAAATGTTGCAATAAAGATGGAATTAAGGACTCTAAAATGCTTTAGTGGTATTCAAGAATTAGCTCTTGCGAGCTACGACATGTTTCACTACCAACGGAGCACACCTTAAATTGGTCAAGGTAGTCCAATAGAACCGAGTGTCAAAACCACTGTCAAACGTTCATTATTGCCTATCTTTAACAGGACGCGTCACACAAAAAGGCAGACATTTGAGACGTGGCACTGATATGCTATTTCGCTGTCCACGCTCGTTTCCGAACCTGACATTACGTAATCTCTTAAGTTGACGAAAAGAGAACCTGTTGTAAACATTATCACAAATATATGAATTAACAGTGAGCTTGCGGGTGTTCATCCGAGTTTTTGTTTCCATTTTCAGTACAATGTTTCGACGACCGACTGAGCCGTCTTCTCCAGATGTTGCGAGTTTTGTTATTATTTGTACTCGCCACCTGGACTCCAACCATACTGTGCGCTTCAAATCCAGGCAGCAAGTGCACCTAACAGCAAAACTCACAATGCCTGGAGAAGACAGCTCGGTCGGTCGTCGAAATATTGCGCTAAAAATGGAAAGAACAACTCTGATAAACATCCGAAAGCTCACTCTTAATCGATCGTGACGAGAAAGAAGCTGCTGCTGGGCTGCCGTGGTCTAGCCTTGGCTGTAGATATTTTAATATGTGGTTCTCTTTGTGGCGTCGTCGTGTGTGCAGATCTCGACGTAAATCGCACGTAGTGTTGCCGGGGCATACTAACTTTTGAAACTTCCTGGCAGATTAAAACTGTGTGCCGGACCGAGACTCGAACTCGGGATCTTCGCCTTTTGCGGGCAAGTGCTCTACCTTGCACTTGCCGTGAAAGGCAAAGGTCCCGAGTTCGAATTTCGGTCCGGCACGCAGTTTTAATCTGCCAGGAAGTTTCGTATCAGCGCACACTCCACTGCAGCGTGAAAATCTCATTCTCTATGCCAACTCTTATTTTGTTTTATTCGAAGCTTCAGTTCAGTTGTTATACTCTGGTCACTTATAAAACCTCAGATTAAGAAGGAACACATCGCTTCAAGAAGATACAGGTCGTTTTAATTTAAATAGTTTATATTATAGTCACTGCGTGTGATACTAATGAACTGTTTATTGCACACGTCACAGGACAGCCTGCGTCGACGTAATTATCTGGCCTTCACTATTGATTCTGATTTTTAATTATATTATTAGCAAAGTTTATTGCCTTACCTTTCTGTTTTGTTCTTTACATAAACTCTCTCTTCCCGCACTGGCCATGAAGGCCCAAAGGTACCGACTGGCCGCCGTGTCATCCTCAGCCCACAGGCGTCACTGGATGCGGATATGGAGGGGCATGTGCTCAGCACACCGCTCTACCGGCCCTATGTCAGTTTCCGAGACTGAAGCCGCTACTTCTCAATCAAGTAGCTCCTCAGTTTGCCTCACGAGGGCTGAGTGTACCCCGCTTGCCAACAGCGCTCGGCAGACCGGATGGTCACCCATATAAGTGCTAGCCCAGCCCGACAGCGCTTAACTTCGGTGATCTGACGGGAACCGGTGTTACCACTGCGGCAAGGCCGTTGGCGTTCTCTACATAGGCCAATAAATATTCATTAATCCCAACAAGTTATAAAAATGTGCAAAGTTTACGTCAGACCAAAGATACTAACAGTCCGCAGTACTGAAATTTTATACTACCACTTGAATGTCGATCTCGATACTGTTAACTTTATCGAATATTCACAGTAAAATGCAATTAATTTTACCTTTTACTTTTCGCTTGATAATCCCATTTAACGACAAATATCACAAATCTTCAGTTTTAACCAGTAAAGAATCTATCTTTCTCTCTCTTTAAATAAATTCAAGTCTCTGAAAGTAAGCTTTTGATGATGAAAATTACGCCGATTTGGCGCCGCTCATACTTCTGTAAAGTGATTGGTGCACTTTTAAAATAATATGGTATATTTTCAGTACTGCACTCTACACAACACACAGTATTAACAGTCGCAACAACAGTAGTAACAGCAACCACAGGACAGGAATCAGAACAGGAATGGTAATTGTAATGAGCTAATATTAGCGGGCCGGGTGGCCGAGCGGTTCTAGGCGGTAGAGTCTGGAACCGCGTGAGTGCTACGGCCGCAGGTTCGAATCCTGCCTCGGGCATGGATGTGTGTGATGTCCTTAGGTTAGTTAGGTTTAAGTAGTTCTAAGTTCTAGGGGACTAACGACCTCAGATGTTAAGTCCCATAGTGCTCAGAGCCATTTTTTTTTTTTGAGCTAATATTGTTGTTTTCGTGCCCGTATAGCCAAAAACAAACTACTGTATTACTATTTTGTTCTGTTGTGCCTTTATGTTCTTAGTCATTTTACTTCCTTTTCATTAAAACTTTTTACTTAAATATTTCAAATAATGCTAATTAAAAATTACACTCCTGGAAATTGAAATAAGAACACCGTGAATTCATTGTCCCAGAAAGGGGAAACTTTATTGACACATTCCTGGGGTCAGATACATCACATGATCACACTGACAGAACCACAGGCACATAGACACAGGCAACAGAGCATGCACAATGTCGGCACTAGTACAGTGTATATACACCTTTCGCAGCAATGCAGGCTGCTATTCTCCCATGGAGACGATCGTAGAGATGCTGGATGTAGTCCTGTGGTACGGCTTGCCATGCCATTTCCACCTGGCGCCTCAGTTGGACCAGCGTTCGTGCTGGACGTGCAGACCGCGTGAGACGACGCTTCATCCAGTCCCAAACATGCTCAATGGGGGACAGATCCGGAGATCTTGCTGGCCAGGGTAGTTGACTTACACTTTCTAGAGCACGTTGGGTGGCACGGGATACATGCGGACGTGCATTGTCCTGTTGGAACAGCAAGTTCCCTTGCCGGTCTAGGAATGGTAGAACGATGGGTTCGATGACGGTTTGGATGTACCTTGCACTATTCAGTGTCCCCTCGACGATCACCCGTGGTGTACGGCCAGTGTAGGAGATCGCTCCCCACACCATGATGCCGGGTGTTGGCCCTGTGTGCCTCGGTCGTATGCAGTCCTGATTGTGGCGCTCACCTGCACGGCGCCAAACACGCATACGACCATCATTGGCACCAAGGCAGAAGCGACTCTCATCGCTGAAGACGACACGTCTCCATTCGTCCCTCCATTCACGCCTGTCGCGACACCACTGGAGGCGAGCTGCACGATGTTGGGGCGTGAGCGGAAGACGGCCTAACGGTGTGCGGGACCGTAGCCCAGCTTCATGGAGACGGTTGCGAATGGTCCTCGCCGATACCCCAGGAGCAACAGTGTCCCTAATTTGCTGGGAAGTGGCGGTGCGGTCCCCTACGGCACTGCGTAGGATCCTACGGTCTTGGCTTGCATCCGTGCGTCGCTGCGGTCCGGTCCCAGGTCGACGGGCACGTGCACCTTCCGCCGACCACTGGCGACAACATCGATGTACTGTGGAGACCTCACGCCCCACGTGTTGAGCAATTCGGCGGTACGTCCACCCGGCCTCCCGCATGCCCACTATACGCCCTCGCTCAAAGTCCGTCAACTGCACATACGGTTCACGTCCACGCTGTCGCGGCATGCTACCAGTGTTAAAGACTGCGATGAAGCTCCGTATGCCACGGCAAACTGGCTGACACTGACGGCGGCGGTGCACAAATGCTGCGCAGCTAGCGCCATTCGACGGCCAACACCGCGGTTCCCTTGTGTCCGCTGTGCCGTGCGTGTGATCATTGCTTGTACAGCCCTCTCGCAGTGTCCGGAGCAAGTATGGTGGGTCTGACACACCGGTGTCAATGTGTTCTTTTTTCCATTTCCAGGAGTGTATTACGAAAGAAGAATTAATGAAACATTTCCCTGACTCTATGGGAAATGCGATAGTGGTTACAAAAGCCTGAGAGATCACATACGATTTGTGGATTTTGCAATTTTTTGATACAATTCACATCCCAGTCCAACGTTGGGTTCAAGAGTAAACTCGGTAGCGCATCAGAATTCAGGTAGGCGAGCGGAAGTGATGTTCAACCATTGTCACGAAAGGTGGCGAGGCGCGCCTGCGGTAGAGAGAGAGATAGAGAGATTCCAGTGACAAAGGAAAGTGAGGCGACTCCAATATTCTAGAAACTTGGCGTAGGAATACTTCCATCAAATATGAAAAGTAAGACACTGTTTTCCTGGGAAGAAACCTCTCGGCAACAGCAGGATGAACTCGTTCCTCGCTCTGAGGGGTGGGAAAACAAAATAGCCCTTCCATAAAAATACGATTTGTAGTACACAGAACGATCACAGAATGATTACCTGAAGGTCTGCGAGTGAGTTTACTTGTGAGTCGCGGGTGTCGCTCATCCAATTAGCTAAATTACGAATATTAGGAAAATAGACCACTCTGACGCCAAAGCCTGCTACAAAGTTACAAATAGGATTAATGTCCCTTTGTTCTCCACAGATCATGGCGGGTGTTCGCTGGAATCAGACCATGCAGGTGGTGTTGAGTCGCCCTTTGTGGTGCAAGAAGCTTTACAGTTAGTTCATCTGTTGTTTTCTTGAAGCGTTACTGTATATAGTTACATAAGAAGTGTCCTGGTTCAAGAGTTATGTATTTCACTGCGACAGAAACCACATGAGCAGAGGTTATGTCGTGCTATTACGTCATATCTCACATTGGTACGGGTAAGTAGGGGTACACTTATCATCTTACTGTGCGAGCACTCAGTTTTGTCATAAATAATTAATCACAGAAGGCCTTCTCATCACGACTGCTTATGGAAATTTAATAACAGTGGAGAATCTTGTGTCGAAGTGCTGAGCGCTATCTGATCTACCCTGGCATTTCACATAGGTGTCCCGCTTGATAGCATATTTTGTTCGATATCCCAAAAAGATCAGTAGTTGATCAAATATACGTCGGGAAGATGATCACTTTGAATTGGTCGCTTCCATGAAAGTTCCATGAATTCTCGTGTGCTGCACATTTGCCTTCGATTTGCCATTGTTACTGATGTCCACCAATTCAATTGGAGGACGCAGGGCCTCGACAATATTGCCTATTTTTACCAGGCGCATAGGGCACTAATTTGCCGCCAACCACCGTCTTTCCACATCCATAATTTAATTCAAAGATTGTGTATGTGCTGCCGATTGGACCACTACGCCGGAACAAAAGAAGGATGGAAGATTAGGGTTTAACGTCGCGTCGACATTGAGATAATTAGAGACAGAGCACAAGTTCGGAATGTTTCATGGATGGGGAAGGAAACTGAGCGTGCGATTTCAAAGGAACCAGCTTGAAATTTGCCTGGATCGATGCAGTGAAATCACAGGAAACGTTGAAGTCTGGATAGCCGGACGCGAATTTGAACCGTTCTCCTCCCAAATGTGAGTCTAATGTGCCAACCACTGCGCCATCTCGCTATTTCCAGTGTCAGTACGATTGCATACCAGGTAAGGTGACGCAAGTGAGGTTTAACAGGTTGCACCGTTGCTGATACGAACCAAATTGCAGAATTCATCAGGTGCACGGCTAGGTCGTGAACGCCTGTTGTCCCCGCAGTTCTTTTCTGGAAAGACGTTACATGTAGTTCTTCTTTTCACCTATCCGTTATAAATCGGTGAATAAACATTAATGAACAATGTGGTCTACAAAAAGTATCGAGAAACATATATCAGTGGACAAGCGGTGGGATATCAGTGTATGACGGCCACAATATTTCTTCAAGCGACTACTTTGCCCCGTAATGAGATGTGCTGACGCACTGACTGCACTGACTGGATAGGGTCCGGCGCGGAACTTTCGTCACATTCCCCCCCCCCCCCCCCCCTGCCTCCAACGGAACAGCCGTCTGTGTGTTCTCGACGCTCAGCATCTCTTTCTCTCTCCTCCAGTCGACTTTTATGCAGAAAATGGCTATACTGTAACTGTCCAGTCAAAAAGGGTAAATTAGTCTACACTATTGTATGAGTGATCTGGAATGTCTTGCTGTCTGCTTGTGCTAAGAAAGAGGCTAGATCTCACTAACGCGCCGGTATATAAATTCCACTTAGCGTCTCCAAGAAATACCACCACGTTTGCAGTCAAAATCTTTGAATACTTCTGGAGACAACTCTCACAGTATTCGTGGATAATTATTGAAAGAAAAAAAATTAATATAAGTTACAGTAAAACTTGCTCAAAACGGCACATGTATAATTCGTAAATCTGCCCAAACCGTACAAGTATTTCAGTCCCGGCGCATTCAGTGCAATTTTAAATGCTGATTTTTTCTATAATGCGGAAGGTGCTTAACGCGGAAACGGAAAGCAAATCTTAGAGCATATTTAATAATTCATTGCATAAAGCGTGGGGGGGGGGGGGGGGGAGAGCCTATACAGTGCTAATGAATGACAGTTCATTAGTTATTCAAGAGTCTACAAAGACGTTGCTTTTAACACCTCTGTTAAGCGGCGCAAAACCAAGAAAATTGGTCCAGCGCAGTGCGGCCCTGCTGGTGTGGACCTAAGACCGCGCCGCTCTCTGCAACAACGAATAAGTTAAGCTCAGTGTCGGTAATCAAAGGGAACGGTTCGTTCGTCAGCGTACTGTTTGTCGGCTTTCTTATTTTCCTCATTATTGACGCACGCCGGCACAAATGGTTCAAATGGCTCTGAGCACTATGGGACAACATCTATGGTCATCAGTCCCCTAGAACTTAGAACTACTTAAACCTAACTAACATAAGGACATCACACACATCCATGCCCGAGGCAGGATTCGAACCTGCGACCGTAGCAGTCGCGCGGCTCCGGACTGAGCGCCTACAACCGCTAGACCACCGCGGCCGGCACGCCGGCACATACAGGAACATTGTTGTGCGTCTACCAACACTGCTGCAATATGCGCAGTGAAAGAGGTGGGTATTGTTCCGTTAAACAATGGTTTTTACTCGGCATTGTAATTATTTTCTGCCAGTTTCAGATGACTAGTAGCACTTTAAGACATATAGTAACATCATGTCGAACAAACGATATGTGTCGTTAACACTTAACGAAAAGATTAATGTAACCGAGGCGAGTGCGAAAGACAAACTCTCTGTGTGCTAAGTTATGTTGCGTTTCAAAACGGTAAAACACAAATTTATGTGACTTTAAGGAACAAGGATAAGATTCGGGACGAATGGATGAAAGGGAACTGGCAGATGAAACGAAAGGCGAGGAAGACCGAAAATGAAGAAATTAACGGAATAGTGTGGGAATGGTTCGTAAGTGCGCGGGTAAAAAACTTACCTTTTTCTGTACCCATGTTGCAGAGTGAGGCTCTGAAAGTCACTAAAGAGCTTGGAATTAATGGAGTTTAAGGCATCCACAGGATGGCTGGACAAAGCCAGGCACAACATCATGTGGAATGAAGTGCGTGGGGAAGCTAAGGATGTGCAGGAAAGTGTAGCAACAGAATGGAAGACAATACTGTCCAACTTAACTGTGAGTTATGAGCGGAAAGACGCGTTAGTGCCGATAAAACTGGACTGTTCTATCGTGCGCTGCTTTCAAAATCGCTAGCAATTCGAGGTGAAAAGTGCACCGGTGGAAAAATGTCCAAGGAAAGACTCACTGTACTGCTGTGAGGAACCACGTCAGGTAAAATGGAGAAGCCACTGGTGATTGGAAAGGCGGCAAAACCGCGTTGTTTCAGAAACATTGACGTCAGTAAGCTTCCTGTCACATGACGAAGCAATAAAAAGGCATGGATGGTGAGTGATCTTATGGAAGAATGTCTGGGCTCTTTCAAAGCCAAAATGAAAATAGGAAATCGCCAGTTTCTCCTTTTCCTAGCTAATGCAACCTGCCAGCCGAAAGAAACGTTATGAAACATGAAATTGGCTTGGTTCCCTCCAGGTTCGACTAGCCTCACACAGCCCATGGCCCAGGGAGTTATTTACACATTCAAGTGTTATTATACGCGATTACTCGTGCAATTTCTTATTCTTAGTTGAAGAAGCCGAAAGTGCATTTTCTCTTGCACGGTCAGTTTCTCTTCTGGATGCAGTAAAATTAGATTGGCTTGGCAGTAAATGAAATAAAACCTGAAACTGCCACCAAGTGTTTCAACAAATCGGGGATTGGGGGTCAAGAACAAGACGGTTTTGTGGCCATCGACGGATAAGAAAAAGCAGCAGCAATTGAATTAATGAAAATGCGAAACATTTCATGTAGTGCAGATGATTACATTCGAAGTGATGACTTTCTGTCAACTCACTCCACTTGCACTTCAGCAACAGATTTACTAGAAATCCACAACACATAGGATGATGAAGAAGAAACAAAGGAAGAAGAAGATGAGAAAAATTATGTCCCTAGAAAAAGTAATACATCTGAAGAGGTCATTGCATGCATAAACGACATTATGCAATTTGTAGCACACACAAATTCTCCTTACTTGTTGGAACTATTGTATGGTGCAAAAATTGCCTAGAAAAAACAATTTTGAACACAAAATTAAAACAAGTTTCCCTCCTTGATATGTGGCAAAAGAAGCGAAATGTAAAGCTAATAAACATGGGAGTAACATGTATGTACATACAATAATAAACGAATTTAAAGTTCGAGTAAAAAAATAGAAATGCCATGTTATTTATCAATTAGTGCATAACTCTTGTGTTCTGTTGTCCAATATACAGTAAATTTACATCTATTGTGCTGGAGTGAAGGTGCGTAAATACAGTATACGGATAATTAAAAGTTTTTACTGTACTTTTGTGCATGATACCTGACAAATTTAACATAGCCCAGTGAGTTTGGTGTAACCCTGGAACTTGTCCAATTTGGAAAATTATTTTAGACCGAGGCAATTCCGTTTTGAGCAAGTTTTACTGTAACACATTTTTTAAATTGGACCGGAAAGTATAAAAACCCTAAGCTTATGTACATTCCTAACCTTACAGATAGTCCTGAAAATTTGTGGTTTTGAATTTCTGGTAGCTGTGGAAATATGTGTAAGATTTACAACGAAAAACGTGGTGCACATGCAGTACATAATAATCGATGTATGCGTAGTTCGCCTTCTAAATATTATCTGTTGCAAGCGCCCCACGTTTTTCGTTAAAAATCTCACGAGAATTGGCGTAGCTATTAAAAACGCACTTTGTAAGTAGGCTGTTTAGGTTTTTATGTTGGAAACGCCACGTAGCGCACTATATGAAAATCACTGATTGTGCTGTGTGAAGCGTGTGGCTGGTGTGCATTGTTGGAATATTTGCTATTGTAGAGTTGGGCAGTTGGATGTGAACAGCGCGTAGAGTTGCGCAGTTGGAGGTGAGTCGCCAGCAGTAGTGGATGTGGAGAGAGAGATGGCAGAATTTTGAGAGCGGACGATCTGTACGTGTGTCCATAAGAAAGAGTAAATTTGTAATACTGGATATCATGAACTGATATAGGCCTATATATATGATGACTTTTGAACATTATTAAGGTAAATACATTGTTTGTTCTCTATCAAAATCTTTCATTTGCTAACTATGCCTATCAGTAGTTAGTGCCTTCAGTAGTTAGAATCTTTTATTTAGCTGGCAGTATTGGCGCTCGCTATAATGCAGTAGTTCGAATAACGATGATTTTTGTGAGGTAAGTGATTCATGAAAGGTGTATGTTATTGTTAGTCAGGGCCATTCTTTTGTAGGGATTTTTGAAAGTCAGATTGCGTTGCGCTAAAAAATATTGTGTGTAAGTGTACTGTTGATCAGAATAAGGAAAGAGAGAAATGTCTGAGTACGTTCAGTTCTTCTCAGCTGCTTGAAAATCAAATTACGTAAGAGGTTTATCAGCACAGTAATTCATTAATTTTTCTAAGGGGACGTTTCATCTTGAGCAAACTTTCTGGACTATTTGCTTGGGTTAAGAATAAATATGGGACTAGGGGAAAATTATTTTATACTTATTAGCCCAAATTAAAAATGTGTTACATTAATTTATTTTTATTTAACTAATTCCTTTCCGATTTTTTGTCTTGTTTGTGTGAAATTTGTCAATATATTTTAAGCATTTTGATGACATTGTTTTTTAATTTTATGTATATATTAGTTTTTTATCCACATATTCACGGATGTACACGTATGTCACATGTATTTCATCTGTCTACTCCTCCCCCTCTCTCTGCCCATCTCCTGTTCCCCCTTTCTCTGCTCAGCTGTGCCCGTACACCCGCGTACAGCCTGCAATGCATTCCAGAACCACCTGCGCTGCACGCCGGTCCTGCAGAGCAAACGAGATTTCAGGCGTTTCCAATCATTTTCACCCCCATCCCTACCGAACAGACCGACAAGAAAGCGAGTTAATACAGCACTGTCATCAAGTTCTGAGCAGTGCTTGGAATTTCAAGTGCCTGGATCGCCTGGAAGTGATTATTACCATGAAGTCCGCTTATTAAGTATTTTTCTTTCTTCTGATTTCTTATTTAGTCTAGCCATCCTTGTCCACAAACATTTTTATTTACTCATGAGCATTAAACGAAAAAATCTAACAATAGAAGAATTATATTTAAAACAGTTTTCTAACTGCCTCAGTTTCTGAGTTATTCATGTTTTCAGCTAAATGCAAGTATATTAATAATCGGTCATAAATGCACCTCCAAGAGCAGAAGAAAGACCTTTGTTGGCGCTACGTCGTTTGTGCTTCAGTGTGGAGCATCGGACAATCGGCGCCTGTCATGATGAATGAGTTAAAAGCTCAGTCATCATGAACAGCCTATCTGCTCTCTACGTCTGTATGTTACAAATCGCTGTGAAGAGTATGCAGGCGAGTACTTCTTAATGTGTCACTTATAAGAGCTAGTTTCCGCTGCATCAAGTATGGTGCACGCGAGAGATAATTGTTTACATGCCTCTGTGTGCCCTGTAATCAGTCTAATCTCGCTTTGAAGTCTCTACGGAGCTGTAGGATATTCCTGGATTCCATTTTTAATCCTGGTTCTTGAAACCTTGTAAATACGATTTTGCGGAATAGTTGGCGTCTATATTTAAGCGTCAGCCAGTGAAGATATTTTAGCGTCTTTCTCATGCTCTCTCATCTCTTAAACTAATCTGTGAACATTTGTGTAGCTATTTTTTATATAAGGTGTTCAAAAATTCAGTCTCTAAACTGACAGCCATGATGATGGAAATTATAACAAATACATTTTGTAAGGTATCCAGGTGTTGAAAATACATATTGAGTGAGTGCAATCCAGGAGGGTGTTGGTTGTGATTGACAATAAAACAGTGATAAATGTGTTTCAGTCCTTTATCGTTCAGATCATTGTTACATGTTCAAAATGAACACCATTATCTTCAGTGCAGAATTTGTAGCAGCATAATCTGAGTGCATAGGGAAATGTGTGGTGTGATCTGCACGTGCAAGAATTGTTATAACTATTTTTTCCTAGGGCAAGAATACATTTAGATTTTTGTGTAGGCCCAGAGAAAGTAGTCTAGTGCGAAAAGGTCGATGGCCTGTTGCAAGCCATGCAGGTGTCCTCCCTGTCTGTACCAACGATTGCTCAGAGTAGAGGTTAATGCTGCTGATCCTGATTCTGCAACATGCAACCGGGGTCCATCAAGCTGTCTCAATGCAAACAACAAGACATTGCAACACCAGGTACCTCAAATCAAATTAAATTTAACAACGTTTGAAAAATGTACTGTTTATCTCATTTGTCATGGGAACTATACCAGCAGTCCAACATAGCAGAAACTGTCAAAGCCAAACGAATGTAGTGGGCAGGCCATGTGGCCCGGATGGAGGATCACAGATGGCCTCGGAAGCTCCTGGATTTCACACCTGCAGGAAAGAGACTGCCAGGGAGACCCAAGAAGCGTTGGAGGGATGGACTCCATGAAGATTTAAACCAAGTGTCAATAGATGTGGACGAATGGCGGATAGCAGCTATGGACAGAATACAGTGGAGGAGGAAACTTGTAGATGCGTGCGGTCCACTGGGCCTGATCACGTAGTAGTAGTAGTAGTCATGGGCGTAATTAAGCATGCTTAGTGCCCATTCAAATTACGTTTCTGAAAGCTGGTTGCCTAGCGAAAAATATTTCTTGCTGGCTCAGTCGTAATATCTTTCAGTCTAGGCACTGAATTATTGAACAATCTGTATATGTTCAATATCTCCTGTTAGTCTTACTTAATGTTTGACACACAAACACTTGAGAATTCTAGTGTTGGTTGTACGGGAATTTTGTATCAATTTCCTTTGTCGATAGTGTTTTCCCAGTATCCTACCAATGAATCGAAGTCTGCAACCTGCTCTTCTTACGAAGGCGCCTCCACTGTCCGTCCAAAAAGTTTTGAGGCCGATTTTATTTTTAGCGTACAGGCGACGTCGTCAGTTGAGTGATTACGGTGGCAGCTTGAACTAACAACTGTAAACAACAGATCTACATTCGACCAGTTACTTGTGGCCAGGCAGTGTCTAGTAGTGCACGTGCAGGCATAGTTGTTGCGTGACAAATCGCATTGGAGCAAGGAATTGAACATCTCTAAATTAAGTGTTCAAGACATTCTCCTGGATGTTTTGAAGGAGAGAAAAGTGTGTGCAAAGTTTGTCCCTCTAATCTCGCCTACCGAACAAACAGAACGACGCTTGAAAGCTTGCTGCGACTTAAATGACATGAAAATACGCCGACAGTTCTTCTCCGCGAAAAATCATCGCGGGTGACGGACACTTATTGTTATCAATATCAACTTAGTACTAAACGACTAAACGTGGAATGCGTCTCTGATGTTCAGTATGACCTAAGAAGGTGTGAATGTGACACGGGATTTAACATCCCGAAGAAGGACTTTGGAACCTTTCTCGCAGTTTCACATGGTTGTATAAATGAGGCGTTCGGTCGTAAAACATGGTAACCAACAAAATGAGAACGTACGGGAAATCGGCTGTTAAGTTTTGAGGAAAATATCAAATAGTTTGCTCTAACAAAACTCACATAATTATGTTGCGCAGATATTCTATGTTTACTGAAAAGTAAAATTCGTCTTAGCTGCTCCTCATAACATTTTGTTTGCGAATATAAGAACTAAAATCAGAGGAAAGATGCCCGTAGATACCATATTTTTCATTCACGTATGAGACATTGCTACCTTGTTATCTGCCAGATCATGTTTCACAACTGACGTTAAATGTTGCTTCTGGTACGTGGCAGTTACCACATAGATGGAACCTTACCAGGATGTTTACAGTGCAGTGGTGTAACATGATAATCACATTGGAAATAAAGTAGCCAAAAGTTGCATTACCAATTGTTTTATTAGTAGTTTTTAGGTACAACAATTTTACATTTAATGCTCAGGAACTAAGCTCGTGTAATATCCGTGATACGCCTTTGGAATATACTTGAACAGGCTGAGGACATCGCGCAATTTTTCCTTATTGACGTATTGGTGTATTATACAGCAGTGGAAGAGGTGCGTTAAATTTCCCCAGAAAATCTTCTGTAACAGGACGACCTTTGAGCTTCAATGATATTTCTTCACCAGATCCGAAATATGATTTATAAACAGTCTGAGAATCTGGTTCTTCGCGGACCAACAGAAGTTTTGACAGACGCAGCAATTACATTGTTGGGTGCTCCAAACAATACATTCAATGAAGAAACTTGAAAGAAATCTCCCAGCTGCATTCTGTACACATTAAAGGGAGGTGAGCGTTGGGCGTTTTTCAAGATCTGTCCCCATTCCTCCGGGCAGTACACATACTGAATGTGATCCCTGACATACTGCTCTACTCGGCCGAAATCTCTATCTGGTGGCAACATAGTATGTCCAACTACTCGAAAAACATGTTCAACACGTTTTAAACAGCCACTTACCAATAATTTAAGCCAGAGATCGACTATTGTCCAGTTTTTATTTTCACCATAGCAGTTATCTGATATTACTATCAGTTTCTTGCACTGTATGTCATTCACGGTGAAGTGTTTCAATATGCAACTTTCAATTTCATCACTTCCTCTCCTAGCAGTAGCCTCGTCCTAGTAATAAAAGTGCCCTACATTATTGTAACAAAACAATTTTCTTTTGTAAAATGCAGGTCCAGTGGATAATTTTGGAATGGGCAACGCCTTTTGGAGATCAAATGTTAGAACAAGGGCTTCTTTGTCCTCTGGGGCAACTTGCAAAAATTTTTGGCCGGCAGCAGCATGTAGGTGGTGTCTCTCGATTTTGTGTCCAATTTCTTGGACTTTAGCGTCATTTTTATCGTTTTCGGCTTGTTGCAGTTCAATTGTCATTGAGTCACAGTCCTTACATGTATCTATCTTAGGAGACTTGAATCCTATATTAAATTCTTCCGTAAGTATTCTTCTGAACTTGTCTGAAGATACAGGACTGCTACCACATTCTGAACAGAACTGAGTATATTCTTCAAAACAACGTTTATCTGTGTATTCCATAGACATAAACATCTTATAAGGTTTTTTGCGCCTGGTGTAGTGACTTTCGTATTTGGGAAGTTTTGATATAAGAGTATGCACATTTTTTATATCGTCTTCTGAATACTTTTTTTGTGGTGCCCATGTGCACCTCTTTTATCTGATGGTGGAGTATGAGCGCCATTGGTTTTTTTTAAACCAAAATTTCGACTCTCCCCCTACTTTTTTGCAGTCCGGGGATGTTGAGGAAAGCATTTTTACATACTTCTACTTTTTGCCCTTCAACCAAGATATTGTAATTAATGGTAAATTTTCTTCGAGAGGGATTTCCACTCTTTTTCGTACTTCTGGCAGTTTTTTTTAACATCTATTAGACCAAATAGATAAGCGTTTTGGATGTTGTAGTTTCCCATTCTATTGAACTCTTCAAACACCGAGTGTCGTTCGTCAGCATCAAT
Organism: Schistocerca nitens; assembly: GCF_023898315.1. NCBI lineage: Eukaryota > Metazoa > Arthropoda > Insecta > Orthoptera > Acrididae > Schistocerca > Schistocerca nitens. The sequence goes on from NC_064620.1 coordinate 288,683,332, forward strand.
CTTTGAAACATATTTTTTCTTACAAAGGCAATCTGAGCCTGCTTCTCGAGGTGCTTGTGGATTTCCTTTTCCTCTATAAGACAAATAGATTTTACCTAAATTTCTTAATTTTTTATTTTTTTCCTGTTGGTTTACCCCACGTTTCCTTTTTCTACCTTTTTTGTTTATTTTTCCTGATCATCTACAGTATCTTTTTGTTCAAGAGGTACCGACGATCCTGCATAACGGGCTCTACTAGGCGGATTAGATTTTGCAGAAGCAGTAGGTGACCTTACGTCCGCGTTGTTTTCATTATGACTGTTCGTTGTAGACCTACTGGTACATGGTTCCGATTCACAATCCTGATTGATATTGAGCGCGGTCGATTTCTGAAACAAAACAAGGAATACTTGTATCGAAAAGCTCATTACCCTTCTTTCTAAAAAAAAAAGTGCAATGGATAATAATAAAAATCTCGTGTGCCTCCCGATTCTGTTGCTAGTCTATCAACTTGAAGCCACTTGGGAGGTTCCCGTATCCCCAACCTGCAAGAGAAGGGATCTACAGTTCATCGCAGAAGCCGAACCGCGACTGTATCTGGCGTAATTCGTATCTTATTGAAAACGATCGGTCCGAAGATTAAATGAAAATGCTTCGTGATCCGACCAGGATTCAATCTTGTGACCTTTAGCTTGGTAGTCAAGCGCTGAAGTCGCTACACTACAGGACGTAAGGTTAAAGTGTTGTGTTTACGTTTCAGGCAGACATTTCTTCTGAAGAGCTGAGTTACACCATGATAATAGAAAAAATCCTGAGTGATTCAAGAACGTTAGCTTTCTTACATTCATATGACACTACGTTCCATCTTTAGTATTTCTTGCTAATAATACAAGTCGGTCTGGCTGTAGTATCCAGTTCTGTTTTCTGCTGTAAAAACTTTCAGTAAGCTGGCCATTGTAAAATGACAAGAAATTTCGAATAGAGCTACCCAGTAAACGAAAACCAAATTAACAGCAGCTACCATATCTGCACTTCTCCCGCACATTTGGCTATCTGTAACAACGTGATGTTCAAAATCCATGTCAGTAATTCATTGCATAATACAGTAAGAAAAAGTTCTTTTCATCTTGCAATGCACAAATAGACTAATTACTTCTCTTTAAAATTGTCAGTAGAGTTCCCCAAAGTGGAAAAGTACCCGAGTAGGTGAGCAAATGGAAAGGTTGGAACTTTTTTTTAATTTTCCAGGATTATTTATAACTCATCAGCGGATGGCCGATGCACAGGATATCTTCTTCTTTTTTTTTTTTTAGGAGGTGCTGATTGTACTCTAGTGGCGGGTTGCGGGGGGTGGGGGTGGGGGGGAGGTGCCGACTATATAGAGCACCCAAAGCATTGACCACTATCTTAACTGTCCTCTATTTTTAGTAATCCAGTTTTGAGAAATTTTGACAGAATATGTGATAATTTCGTTTTGTATATCTAAGAACTGTTACATTCTGGCAGTTGTATGAGTTGACCGATTCTAATTGTGACCAGGTAATAGTGTAGTCATAGAACACTAGGACCGTACATTTTGTGAAGGGACCAAGTTCTCATTTCTGCTTTTTAAAGCATGTTATCCATCTTTGATCCACTTTTCAATCTTAACAGGATCTGATTGAGTGTTTGTGCTACTTTTTTCGGACATATTATGAAGTAGGGAGAAGTTCGAAATGCAGGGTTTAGCAGGTTACCGAATGAGAAGCTACTGTCAGAAAGCATCCAGTAAATACACTCCTGGAAATGGAAAAAAGAACACATTGACACCGGTGTGTCAGACCCACCATACTTGCTCCGGACACTGCGAGAGGGCTGTACAAGCAATGATCACACGCACGGCACAGCGGACACACCTGGAACCGCGGTGTTGGCCGTCGAATGGCGCTAGCTGCGCAGCATTTGTGCACCGCCGCCGTCAGTGTCAGCCAGTTTGCCGTGGCATACGGAGCTCCATCGCAGTCTTTAACACTGGTAGCATGCCGCGACAGCGTGGACGTGAACCGTATGTGCAGTTGACGGACTTTGAGCGAGGGCGTATAGTGGGCATGCGGGAGGCCGGGTGGACGTACCGCCGAATTGCTCAACACGTGGGGCGTGAGGTCTCCACAGTACATCGATGTTGTCGCCAGTGGTCGGCGGAAGGTGCACGTGCCCGTCGACCTGGGACCGGACCGCAGCGACGCACGGATGCAAGCCAAGACCGTAGGATCCTACGCAGTGCCGTAGGGGACCGCACCGCCACTTCCCAGCAAATTAGGGACACTGTTGCTCCTGGGGTATCGGCGAGGACCATTCGCAACCGTCTCCATGAAGCTGGGCTACGGTCCCGCACACCGTTAGGCCGTCTTCCGCTCACGCCCCAACATCGTGCAGCTCGCCTCCAGTGGTGTCGCGACAGGCGTGAATGGAGGGACGAATGGAGACGTGTCGTCTTCAGCGATGAGAGTCGCTTCTGCCTTGGTGCCAATGATGGTCGTATGCGTGTTTGGCGCCGTGCAGGTGAGCGCCACAATCAGGACTGCATACGACCGAGGCACACAGGGCCAACACCCGGCATCATGGTGTGGGGAGCGATCTCCTACACTGGCCGTACACCACGGGTGATCGTCGAGGGGACACTGAATAGTGCACGGTACATCCAAACCGTCATCGAACCCATCGTTCTACCATTCCTAGACCGGCAAGGGAACTTGCTGTTCCAACAGGACAATGCACGTCCGCATGTATCCTGTGCCACCCAACGTGCTCTAGAAGGTGTAAGTCAACTACCCTGGCCAGCAAGATCTCCGGATCTGTCCCCCATTGAGCATGTTTGGGACTGGATGAAGCGTCGTCTCACGCGGTCTGCACGTCCAGCACGAACGCTGGTCCAACTGAGGCGCCAGGTGGAAATGGCATGGCAAGCCGTTCCACAGGACTACATCCAGCATCTCTACGATCGTCTCCATGGGAGAATAGCAACCTGCATTGCTGCGAAAGGTGGATATACACTGTACTAGAGCCGACATTGTGCATGCTCTGTTGCCTGTGTCTATGTGCCTGTGGTTCTGTCAGTGTGATCATGTGATGTATCTGTCCCCAGGAATGTGTCAATAAAGTTTCCCCTTCCTGGGACAATGAATTCACGGTGTTCTTATTTCAATTTCCAGGAGTGTATAAGAGAACCAATGTTTAGGATTACGATCCCGTACACACTGCAGCGATAGAAAAGTTAGTGCAGTACTTTAGTTCGTGAGACGTCGTGCATGTCTCCGTCGCTTCAGTGTTCCATCTTGTGTAACGCATCTTGATCGCTGAAGTGCACGGCAGACCAAACAGAATAGCGAGAACGCCTGCTTGCCTGGCCGCACTGACAGCGCGGAGGCAGCCTTCCCCACAGGACGCGTACTCCCGAGATAGGGATCACTTGCTGCGACATCAGAATCCCGCTTAGAGATAATCGATTGATCGATCACCCAGTCTGCGTCGTGTGTCCTGTTTTGTTTTGAAACTTGTCAGCCCACTGTATACAACACACTGTTTGATGTGAAGTTTTCGTAATTTTTAAGAAGCCTGTTGATCCGTGTGAGGTGTAGGAAACCAAATTTTTTTATAGTGCCGAAACGGTAGAAAAATGTAGCAGTTTCCATCGTCTGTTGACTGGAGCTCAAAGCGAGTTCATCGGAGCAAAGAATCTTTGAATTTAAAATTTGATTATCATACTACACGTTCACGGGCTGTTGAACTTCTGTGGTTGAATACAACATGTTTCTTCTGCATACATCTTCGCCTTGGATAAGACATATGGAAATCACTTAGGACCAGGTGTGATGACTAAGAGGTTTGCGGTAAATGCTAAGAGCTCTGGTCGCCTGTAGCCATATCGTAAAGTGATGTCCTTAGTAGCAGTCATGATGGCATATTTTTGACTGAAGGATGAAATATGATGGTTTTTTAGAAGATTTGATTATGTATCACCCATTTCTTTTAGACACTGTGGTAGCATTCGTAAATTTAGAAATCGCATAGTTGGTCAGGAAATTGGCATATATATTCCGTGGATGCACGAAACAGGTACACGGATTATACCTTTAACATGTGATATATCCTTTGCCTACAGCTAAAACGATATCATTAAATTTATTCCGATTTGCCTTATTGTTGGCTGTGAGCATCCGCGAGCTTATTAACTCTGGCTGTAGAGTTTATATCAGTCATTGCTCACATAATTTTATTTACTATTTGTTGGATACTGCGGTTTGAGTTTTTAGTCACTATCAATATTACGTAAGGACTAGTAAGATTTTAGTAGGATATTTGAGGATATGTTAACTTCAGCTGTACTCTGACGAAGCCATCAGCAAAGAAACATTGTGGGTTACTCATAACGCATAAAATTTCAAAAACGGTACAGTCAATGAACGAAAAATAAAAATTATGTCAACACTCACTGGCGTAAAATTGATAGAAAAATATCTTTTAAAGTAAATACAACAGAAGTAATTCCCCTCAGTTTCTAAACGAAAGGTTGTTAAACAGAACACAGTGTAAGGAGTGTGTCAGAACTCTCCATTACATCAAAGAGTATATCCAACTTATCGCTATTCTTTGTATTATGTAAGCACTCAGATATCGACAGTAACAATCTGAGGGCGAAACTTGGGGTGCGATTCCAAGCATTGTTTCGAGACGAGGTCTGTCTGCGATAGTGGAAGTAGTACTGTCAGTCGAGAGTTCGAAGACAGAAGACGCGTCACGCTGCCCTCACGTCGGTGATGGCAGATCTTACCACACTCAAGGCCTAATTTCATTTATATAGCCAGGAGAGATTTAGATGGCTTAACTACGCCTGAAGATGGAATTCAAGGTAAACTTCACAAGCATAGCGCAAAAGCAATTGCAAGGTTAGGTTTATGATTGTTAGCCCGAGTTTGCAATAATTCCATGGTTTGCTTGTCAGTTAAAGAAGCCTTCTTAACCTCCAAATAATAATAATTATTCTTCACATCTAATTAATATATAACTGCTGTGGTTATTATATATTAATGTAACTTTGAAACTGAAATAAATTGTTCATCTGGCACTCAGCCATTATTGATGCCTATGACATTGTAATTGTCATTCTCTATTATTGGTTACGGGTTATGATGATTCTGAAGTTTTAAATAGATCTATAAAATCCCTTCTCACAAGTTATTTAGTATTGAACAGGACCCAAACAAACTCCTTTTTATTAAATTCATTCTTAGTAACAATACATATAACATAATACACAATACATATAACATATATATGTAACAATAAGTTTTAGCCACTGCTGCTGCATGCTGCTGCGAATTGCTGTAAACCACATAGAAAAAGGCAGTTATCTAAAGAGGCGAGTGCAAAATTTTAGGGTCAAAACAGAGACTGACACACTACAAATGGCTCTGAGCACTATGCGACTTAACTTCTGAGGTCATCAGTCGCCTAGAACTTAGAACTAATTAAACCTAACTAACCTAAGGACATCACACACATCCATGCCCGAGGCAGGATTCGAACCTGCGACCGTAGCGGTCACGCGGTTCCAGACTGAAGCGCCTTTAACCGCACGGCCACCCCGGCCGGCGACACACTACAACGTGTCATGTACTCTAGTCCAGTAAATTGCGTTGCACAAGCCAAATTCTGTATCACTTGCAAATTCTTATTCAAATACGCAGTCGCATAGCTTATCCAAATGTTAGTTTTAAGTTTTTCATGTAACGATCAGTTGAGGGTTTAAAGGACAGTGAAACTGACACTCATACAACACGCACACAATGTTATGCCGGTTAGATTCCATTTACTGATAGGTTGCTTATCGAGTCCATTTTGACAGATGAACATAGGGCAATATTTGCTGTAGCTACATTACAACAGTTTCATGTCTGTCTCGCTACAGTGATGTGTATGTATTAATTTATTTAATTAACTCCCCTGATAGTATTTTTATGGGATATTGTAAACCTACATAGATAAGGCATTAAAGCCGACATTTACATGAATGAAAACTGGCTCATACCACAAAATAAAGTCAGGCCAAATTAAAATTTTTCACTTGCACAAAAATTTTTCAAGCTATTTGTCACTTTTTGTAGAAGAAAGGAATCACTAAAGGCACCTACGCGCACTCAAATTACGCTTGTCTACTACTTCATCACTGTATACCTTTCAAATGGCTGCTACTCCTTTTCTCTGCTTGATTAAAAAGGGCTCAGAATAAATTCCGTGTTACTTTTTTCGGATACAGGCCACAGTGTGTATGTTTAACTTTAAAATAAAAGAAAATAATATATTTGATCCTTAACCAGCCTGAACTAATAAGACACCAGTGAAATGTAAGTGTTGTAAGCTTTTCTTTCTTCATATCTTCCGACTGGTTTGATGCGGTCCATCACGACTTTAACTCCTGAACCAACCTGTTCATTTCACAACAGCACTTACACGCAACGTTCTCTGTTATTTGTTTGACATATTCCAATCTGTGTCACCCCTTGTACTTTACGCCCTCTATTATTCTCTCTAGTACCGTGGAAATTATACTCTGATGTCTAAACACGTGTGCTACCATCTTCTCCTTCCTTCTTTTGAGTGTTTTCAATATGATCCTTTCTTTGCCGATTCTGTGGTGAGCCTCCACCTTTCTTATCGTGTCAGTCCGCTTAGTATCCAACATTCTTCTGTAGCATCACGTCTCAAGCGCTTCAGAAATTTGGAAATTTGTGGTAAGGACTGTGGGACTAAACTGCTGAGGTCATCGGTCCCTAGGCTTACGCACTACTTAATCTAACTTAAACTAACTTACGCTAAGGACAACACACACACGCATGCCCGAGGGAGGACTCGAACCTCCGAGGGGGGGAGCCGCGCAAACCGTGACAACACCCCTCAGATCGCACGGCTACCCCGCGCGGCTTAACCGCTTAGATTTCCTTACTCCAATTTACACAATGTAAATATCTTCAACATTTCGCGGCCCTGTCAGCAATTGTATAAATATTAATTTTAATTTTAATAACCAACAGCCTCTGTTACACCGTTTACCTAGAATTAACCTAGGTTTCAGTCGGGATAACCCAACCTTCTTCAGAATAACGGTAACTACCGTTTGTCCATAGTGGACATCGTCAAGCTAAAACTACAAATCCATAAATTATCGACAAAATAAGCATTTTATGTAGTTGAAGGTGGATTCGTTGTTCGTTGTGTGTACACGTGTTTTGTTATGTGTATGTGGGGTTGCTCTGTTGTGAGAATCGTAATTTTTTGCCGTGCCTGTGGTAGGAGACTTATTATTTAGCCTGCATATGTTCTGCACCTCTGTTAGTGCTTTAGCAGCATGAGATCAGCGAGTTTCTTATTACTTATTAGTTCTTTTGTAAGATTTCTTTGTATTTGATAGTATTTTTGTTATGTTAGAACTTGCTTATTTAACTGTTATTTACATTGTTCATAATAAGGGGACACACTGACAGCAGCCATATTGTCGCTTTTCAGCCTTCTATTAAAGTAATTAAAATGAAGTGCAATACAACAACGAGGGTTAGCTTGATGAGATGTTGATTTACGTTGTCTTGAAACTGAAAGGATGATGGCATTGTAGGCTCCTGGTTACATTTTATAGGTGATCGATTTGAATACACATGTCACAGAGAAACTTACGTGAGAAAGGATCTAGGAAGGCCAAGATACGGGACCTCAGTGGACTTAGGTGGGTAGGATTGCGGTTATGTTGAGAATGAGTGGACTGGGGCATTAACTGAAACAGGATGAGGTAGGGTCTGTTGCATTTGTTAGGGCGGGTAGATTTCTGGGATGATATGCAACTGAATTATCCTGGGAAAGGACATGAAGTATATGGAGATTCAAACACGCTTTTTCTACTTTTTATTCTCGACTCCAAGAATAGGGTGTCTGATACCCAGGCAATTAATGGGTGTTGTGAGGTTTCAGAAAATATTCCAAAATATTCCAGTGGGTTGGGAGTGGGGAAAAAGAAATCTCAGTCGGGAATATTTATGGGGTATGGATTTCCGATATTCACCTGATAACGAAGGGAAACTTCCCTAAAACCATGGCCAGGACCGAGGGATTGGAAATATTTTAGTTTATATCTGGGACAATGTTATGCGTCGTGCGATACCGAAATTAAAATCAGATATCTATGTGGATGTATTCAGTGTGTATAAAAAAGGATGGGGCAAACTTACACGGCTGAAAGTACACGATAACAGAAGCACAAATATCAAGTAAACATAGGCTCTAAAACGCATACCTTAAGAGCTATGAGATATTCTTGATTTTCGATATTGTGAAACAAATCTCTTCTACTGCAAGTTCTTTGCTTTCCATATTTTGGGAAGTGGTAGTATGGACCAAAACAAGAAAAAATGTCAAGTAAACATGTGCTCTAAAATGCATACCGCACCATCTATGAGCAGCTATTCATCTTCGGTACCTTGGAAGACAATTCTTCTAATGAACAAGCGCTCATAAGTTTTAAGGTATGCATTTTAGAGCACATGTTTACTGGATAATATTTTATTGTTTTGGTCCATATTACCACTTCCCAAAATATGGAAAGCAAAGAGCTTGCAGTAGAGGAGATTTGTTTCACAATACTGAAAATCAAGAATATCTCATAGCTCTTAAGGTAGTTTTGGAGCCCATGTCTACTTGACACTTGTGTTTTCTAGTATTGTGTACTTTCAGCCGTGTAAGTTAGAGCCATTCTTTTTTATACACCCTGTATGTGCCTCCGTATGCATGTGGCAGAATGTCTGAGTGTATGTGCTGGATGATTGTAAGCTCAGCCAAGGTCAGAAAAGAAATTGGTTAATTCACAATTTCACGAATAATACAGGGTGCGTCAAAAAAAATGTATACACACTTTGAAGCGTCATAGAAAATTTATTTCCAGTCCTACAATGTTAAATTTCTGGAAATGGAAAGCTTAAAGTCCAATTGGAAAAGTAAATGTACTTTGCAAATGTGATTAATGTTCAAACTGGTGGCCTTCAGCATCAATACATTTCTGAGTATGAATCACCACTGATTCCATACATCATACCAAAGTGTCCAATGAGATTTCTGCGTACACCGCCTGAATCTCATTCCAAAGTGTGTCCAGGTTAGGTGGTTTACGTTTGTACACCTCATCTTTTTTATTGTGCCCTACAAGAAGAAATCCAGCGGCGTGAGGTCTGGAGAGCGTGCAGGAAACTCGATTGGTCCCCTGCGTCCTATCCACTGGCCTGGCACATTGTGATCCAGGTTCGCTCGTACGTCCCTATGATAGTGCGGCGGGGCGCCATCTTGTTGGAAATAAAACTCATCATTACCGTATAATGCACGAATGGCAGGGAATATGGAGTCAGCAAGCATTGTTAGGTACGTTTCTCCAGTATCACTTGCAAATTCAGTACCTTCAAGCGGAAAGGCCCAATGAGTCCCTTGCAGACAAACCACACCACACATTTACAACAGGCACATTCACAGCCTTTTCAACTGTAATGTGAGGATTATCTTCAGCCCTGTACACACAATTGTGCCTATTGACTGTTCCATTGAGTTTGAATTGGGCTTCATCCGACCAAATTATGCTACCATAAATCCCGGTTCACGTCTCACCATCTCCTGAACCCATTCACAAAATTCTAACCTTCGATCTGGATCGTCGTCACTTAGCTGTTGCACCAGCCTTGGAATGTACACACAAAACTTGCCTTTCTTCAGAATGCGTAAGCACACTACTTGCACTTACATTACTCTCACGTGCCGCTTGCCTTGGAGATTTTTGACGAGAACGCTGAAACTGTTCATCACTTGTAGCTGTACGAGGTCGCCCTGATCGACCTTTATGCACATCACACACTGTTCCAAGAATTTAGAATTTTTCCCGTAGACGTGTAATTGTTAACCTTGAAGGTGGTTCTGTACCATACTCACTTCTCCACTGTCTTCGAACCGCAGCTACATTCTCAAACTTCCAGTACCACTTAATTATCTGCTTCCGCGCTTCAAAGCTCAAACGCACGTCCGCCATGTTGCAGTTACTTCCTTGCCACTGCTGCCACCTGTTGAATAAACATAACATTATTTATTAAAAAACTAAAAACCCGCCTCGATTGCGAAAAAAGCACCTAGTGTTAACCTAGGTTTCAGCGTAGATAACTACACGTTCTTCATAACAATAAAACCCACAAGTGCCTAAGAAGACCTTTGTCAATGATTAAAAGAACACCACAACTATACATTTATAAACGAAAACAGGAAAACACAAACAGTACATATGTATAAAGTCAAGACCACTACTTAACTAAATGGTGTACGCGCCACCTCCCAGCTGCAGTTTATGGCGGGTCATGGCCCATCGAACATAGGCCGGTGTGAGGTGGAAAATGGTTCAAATGGCTCTGAGCACTATGGGACTTAACATCTACGGTCATCAGTCCCCTAGAACTTAGAACTACTTAAACCTAACTAACCTAAGGACATCACAAAACACCCAGTCATCACGAGGCAGAGAAAATCCCTGACCCCGCCGGGAATCGAACCCGGGAACCCGGGCGCGGGAAGCGCGAGAGCGCTACCGCACGACCACGAGCTGCGGACGGTGTGAGGTGGAGCGTACACCATTAAGTTAAGTAGTGGTTTTGAATTTGTTTGTACGTATGTACTGTTTGTGTTTTCCTTTTTTCGTTTATAAATGTATAGCTGTGGTGCTCTTTTAATCATTTGCAAAGGTCTTCTTAGGCACTTGTGGGTCTTATTGTTCTGTAAGTAGGCTGTTTATCTTTTCTTATTGGCAACTTTACGTTGCGCTCTGTATGAGAATCAGTGGCTGTCCTGTGTACAGTCTGTGGCTAGTTTGCATTGTTGTCTGCCATTGTAGTGTTGGGCAGCGGCAGCTGGATGTGAACAGCGCGTAGCGTTGCGCTGTTGGAGGTGAGCCGCCAGCAGTGGTGGATGTGGGGAGAGAGATGGCGGAGTTTGGAAATTTGTAAGACTGGATGTCATGAACTGCTATGTATATTATGATTTTTCAACACTATTAAGGTAAATACATTGTTTGTTCTCTATTAAAACCTTTCATTTGCTAACTATGCCTATCAGTAGTTAGTGCCTTCCGTAGTTTGAATTTTTTTTTAGCCGGCAGTAGTGGCGCTTGCTGTTTTTCAGTAGTTCGAGTAACCAAGATTTTTGTGAGGGAGTGACAATATACAATGTTGCTTTTGCAGTGTTTCTGTTTTATATCTGCACAGGTTTTCTGTATTATTCTGAAAAGTAAAACATGTTTTAGTTGTAACTTTCGTGGTATAGCTACAATGAGACAGCCTTTTCCGTAGCACAACAATACGTTACAGCACAGTACTTTCTTCATCACGGCAATAAGCGTAATAACTAAGATATCTATACGCAAAGCATTTCACTTTTGTTTATCATGAGGTAAGTACACTGACTTCTGCAGAACTTAGCTTTTGGAGGACGTTAACTACGACACTTCCACAGAGATTATCTTACAGCAAGACGCACAGTTTAGCGCTACAGCACACGTATTTGAGTGATTAATTTTGTACTTAAATCATTTATTTTTAAAGATATTTGAAGTACAATGATACAAAAGTTTACCGTGATACATTTCGTTCCATTGCTGTAATCTGTAACACCTGAGGGTATAATTACATTCATCCTCAGGGGGGTACACGCCTACTTTGTGTACCATGTGTTTGGCAAGCACAAGGAGCTCTAGCTAATATGGTATTTGCTTATACAACTTTACACATCGGTACCATATTTCTCTAACACACAAATTACACAGCTATATGATCATTTAACTGAGAGATTAACATTTTTTTTTACTACATCACTGACACATGTTTACGTAATTACACAGTTGGGTAACTTCACACTTACAAAATTGTATTTTGTCTGTACTTTGTGAACTGTTCATATTTTTTCGGACCCATTTTGATACTATGAGAGCTTTGAATGATATATTTGGTATGAGATCACGATTTTTAAAGTACGTTTGAGGCAGATGACACTGTTGAAATGAGCAGAGGTTTCTTGTTTCGTGTTTGACATTATTGCAGAAAGCTACGTCGTTTTTGAGATTTGACTGAGGTGTCATGATGTTATTATTATGATGACTATGTGTATTACGCTGTTGAGGTATGTTTATGATCAATAAGCTGATGCTATATGAGTTATTTGATTATGCTACGTATCTGTTATGATGAAATATTGAAGAAGTGTCGATGAATAAGGTAAGGAATAATGAATAGTGGTTAGGGACTCTGGTTTGTGAAAAAGGTTGTTGGAAACCAAGAATCGTACTTTAAGAGTTATGAAATGTATGTAAATGCGTGAATGTATTACAATGCCGACGAAAATTTTTTGGACACTGTTATATCAATAGGATTTTGTTTCTACAGATTTGTAACGCAAATTCTTGACCTGTGAAATGTTTTTATATGAGACTGTCACTGTGGCGGAAACTGCTGTCGTAAATATTTCGGTAAGAAAGTTAAGTGACCACCTTCATGTAATGCGTCGTGGGCACCCAGCTGCGCGACAGATGCCTGGAAGAAAGCCATTAGTGTGTGCCTTTTAGAGGCACGGGAGGAGAAAGAAAAAAGTGGCCATTATTCTCGCTATTGACATTCCTTTGTAGAAAGCATCGTAAATACGACACCCTCACACTTGAAAACATGATTACACTGTAGAGTTCTTAATTTATGATATTTACTGAAATGAAATGATGAGAAACATTTCATGTCTATTGTCTTGCTAGTTGAAAGATTGTTTACTGCATTATGAAATGCTATATGGCTAGTGAATGACGTTTCACGCCTTGCTTTGCCTATTTTGTTTAATATCTAGTTCCTAGCTGCACTGCAGCATTGGTTAAAATAAAATTTAATGGATGTACTAATATAAATATTCTATGCCTACAGATCCAGTAAAAAATAACTTTATGATGGATGTACTCAAAAAAATGAGGGAGCACAAAAAGACATTTCCACTTCACAGGAATTGCATACATAATTTTTGTCAGTGACTTGGTAACTTGTCTGCTAGAGCAAGTTACAGTGATGCATCACTCTAGTGTTAAGATGTGACATAGGTATTAAACATGGCCATTTTTACTGTAATATTTTTTCTGCTTGAGCTTTCTCATGTTTAGATATAAGTTATTGCATTTGCTGCGGCTGTTTGCCAGGCATAGTGCTACTAAATTTCACTTTGTATTACTCTGTTAAGCTAGTTTTACTACTGATTTATTTTTCTTGTTGCTGCACATTGCCTTATATTAGTTGTAATATTGCAATTGCTTTGCTAATTTCTATAATGCTGCTTGCTTCGCCATTTTCCATTTTTTTGTCATTGCTGTTTGTATTAATTGTTTTGTGCTGCTGCATTGCCTCGTCCCTTAGTTTAGCATCTGAGCTCAGTAGATTTAAGTTAGCTTAAGAGGGGGTAGACTATATAAGAGAATGAGTTATGATGAATTGGAAGAAATGCATTGAGAAGCTATAAGAAAATTGTTTGGCCAAAAAAGTAGTGTACAGTGGAGAAAAACTATTTTTGAAAGAGGATGTGAACAGATTACAGAAAGCAGGCTTAGATAGGACTTTTTGGGAATAATGATGAACGCAGGGAGGTCTCCACGCAAAATACTGCAGTAAAACAAACCCTGTCCTTTCCTTTTGTGTTATCCCTCTATGTGTTTGTGTACCCTTTTGTATTTGTGTTTTTCCTGTCTTTATGTGTTTATCTGATAAGAGATATGTTGTAGAATTTTTCTAATACTATGTTATTTACTTTGTAAAGATGTTTAGACATTATTTATTCTATTTTGTTGCTCATGTGTGAAGTTGATGTTTCAAAAGTTATTCTGACCTTTTATGTATGTACTTATGTCATAATTGTTGTAACACTGATGTACATGTTTGTTTCTATTCTTTTGTAAAGCCTGTTTTACTAAAAATGTTATCTGTATTGTTATGTTCTTTAATGATGCATTTTGTACCTTTGTAATTGTATTCTTATGTTATAAAATTGTAATTGACACCAGCTCATCATAAGTAACTTGTAGGTTACATTTCACTGCACACGTTTCTGTTGGTCGTAGTATATGCACAATATGTGACAAAAAGGAGGACTGTTAGTGTTTGCATGTGTGTTAATAATTCAGCAAGGGACTGGATAACAGCATTACTGGTTCTAAGGACATTTCAAAAAAATTTTTTTGTGAGTGCACAAGTGGTGGTTATGGACGTGCTATATTGTCCGCAAGACTCTTCGATGGTGATTGTGCGCCTGCACAGTCGCAGCAGATGGCTGCTGGCCATCTCTACAAGGACTACAGTGGGTCTACACCTTTGATTATCCATCAATACCATTATCTCTACAAGGACTACAGTGGGTCTACACCTTTGCTGACTCACCAATACCATTATTTATACAAGGACTACAGTGGGTCTACACCTTTGCTGACTCACCAATACCATTATTTCTACAAGGACTACAGTGGGTCTACACCTTTGCTGACTCACCAATACCATTATTTCTACAAGGACTACAGTGGGTCTACACCTCTGCTGACTCACCAGTACCGTAATCTCTACCAGGACTACAGTAGGTCTACTCTCTGATGATCTACCTACAAATATTCTTCAAAACGTCGAATGACTCTGCTGTGGGTTTCCTCTGTTGTGGCCCATTACCTGTCTGCATGTCGAGAGTCAGCACTGTCTTTCCGTTGGAAGGACAACACTACTTCTTCAAGACTGCATGGAAATCCACTACTTCCGTGTATATTTTCTTTTACTGCTCAGACTTTGAGAAAAACACTGCAATTTTACTGTGATGAATGATCAGGAGTGTCTTTATGGACTGTGAGAAAATTTTAGCTTTTGATCAATATTGTATCAATAAGTGTGTGCATTTGATATCTTTGTTATTGTAACTATGATAATTTTTTTCAAATCTGTATTGGCCACTGCCCAAAACAATTTGTAAAATTTTTTGTGGGGAGCATGGGGGCTATGTAAGTAGGCTGTTTATCTTTTCTTATTGGCAACTTTACGTTGCGCTCTGTATGAGAATCAGTGGCTGTCCTGTGTACAGTCTGTGGCTAGTTTGCATTGTTGTCTGCCATTGTAGTGTTGGGCAGCGGCAGCTGGATGTGAACAGCGCGTAGCGTTACGCTGTTGGAGGTGAGCCGCCAGCAGTGGTGGATGTGGGGAGAGAGACGGCGGAGTTTGGAAATTTGTAAGACTGGATGTCATGAACCGCTATATATATAATGATTTTTCAACACTATTAAGGTAAATACATTGTTTGTTCTCTATTAAAATCTTTCATTTGCTAACTATGCCTATCAGTAGTTAGTGCCTTCCGTAGTTTGAATTTTTTTTAGCTGTCAGTAGTGGCGCTCGCTGTATTGCAGTAGTTTGAGTAACCAAGATTTTTGTGAGGTAAGTGATTTGTGAAAGGTATAGGTTAATGTTAGTCAGGGCCATTCATTTGTAGGGATTTTTGAAAGTCAGATTGCGTTGCGCTAAAAATATTGTGTGTCAGTTTAAGGACAGTCATGTAATATTGTTCAAAGGGAACGTTTCAGTTCTGAAGAAGGTGTAGTTATCTACGCCGAAACCTAGGTTAACACTAGGTGCTTTTTTCGCAATCGAGGCGGGTTTTTAGTTTTTTAATATATTAGCCAACGATTGCTGACGCGCTGCGATGTTGAAGGTTCTTAAACATAACATTACTTTCTCACAGATATTTAACCTTGTAGAACGGGAAATAAATTGTCTATGACAGTTCAAAGTGTGTTTCAGACGGCTCTGAGCACTATGGGACATTAGTCCCCTAGAACTTAGAACTAGTTAAACCTAACTAACCTAAGGACATCACACACATCTATGCCCGAGTCACGATTCGAACCTGCGACCGTAGCGGGTCTCGCGGTTCCAGACAGCAGCGCCTAGAGCCGCACGGCCACTTCGGCCGGCTTCAAAGTGTTTATTCATTTTTTGACGCACCCTGTGTATGTACGAAATGAGCATCAGCACGTCCTCATACTCTCACTAATTTTCAAAACAACCATCCAAAGATGACAAAGCGTTTAATCTTGAAAAAGTATACTGCAGATGTGGCTCTATATTACTTTTTTCCCATGTGGTCAGCAGCATTCTGGTTTGTTGGGCAATCTAGACTGTCATTTATCGCGACTGCACATCTTTCATCACGCCCTTTTCTTTTTTTTTTTCTTTTGTGTTTAACATTCGGCCTCCAGTACATCTCGTCGCACGATGTTGACTGTGTTTAGTATTCGGCGCCATTAACAGCAGCTATGCGTTAGCCTATTGTACTGACATTCCAGTGATCAGCGAATGAGAGGGCGGCGCGGCGGGTGCATTCCGCTGCCACACCGGGGAATCCCCAGTGACAGCCGGGCGAACCGCCGCGTCATCCGGCCAGCGCACCACGGATTCCCAGACCAGGGCCGTGCAGCTGCAGTTGCGGCCTTGGCTCTCAGCTTTGTTACTCCTCACTGAGATCGATGAGTCGCCTGGTAAAGGCTGTGACCCCAAGTCGTTGTTCGTAAAGACCAACGAGTTGAGTGCTTTCTGCTGGAAAGTCACGAATCCAGTCTCAAGTCCAGATCGAAATTCGATAAGCTCGTATTTTGTTCGCTAAACGACAGTGTGGTACTACATCGAATGTCTCCCGAAAGTCAAGGAACATGGCGTCAACCTTAGCGCCTTTGCGGACAGCGCTCTGGATTTTATGGATGAACAGAGCGAGCTGTCTTTCGCAAAATATCTGTTTATGTAATCCATTTTGATTTTTGTAGAGAAGCTTTCAGTTCTGCAAAAACGTCATAACGCGTGAGCACAAAACATGTTCCGTGATGTACTACAATTTGTCGTCGGCGATGTAAATCGCTAATTGAGTGCTCCTGACCTACGACCCTTCTTGAAAACGGGACTGATCTGTTTTTCTTTTCTTTTTTTTTTTTTTTTTTTTTTTTTTTTTTTTTTTTTTCAAACCCTAAATCGCTGCTTTAAGGGGAACTATTTCTTTCGCATAATCTGTGTAGAATCTCAAGATATGTCCTCCGTTAAGCGACTTTAGTACATCTTACATTCCTTGAACATTCGTCTCAGTCTTCCGCGGTGAAACAATTTCGGAAGATCTGGTTCAGAATTTCGACCTTCGTTCTACCCTTTTACTTTTTGGTGCCAATATAGCCACTGAGATGCTTTAGATCAGCTTAACAGCTTTTCATCCGACCAAAACTCCTTACGATTTTTAGTCAGGCGGTTGGCAATGTATAACTTTCGAATTCACTGAACGTTTCTCGCATTGCTCTCTTTACGCTCATACTGGTTTCATTCTCTTTCTTTTTGATAACTAGAGTTTGACATCACTTAAGTCTGTGATGCTTTCTTTGCTTTCGCAGCAACTTTCTAACAGGACTACTGAACTACGGTGGATCTTTCCCATTATTCCCAAATTTTCTCAACACATTCTGGTGTAAGCCGTATAATTACAATACTCTTGAATTTTGTCCACTGATGCGCTATATTTTTGTCTCAGAACAGAATATTTAACGTCGACAACTCAAATACTATGCAATTTATTTTCTGTCACCCTTTATTTTCTATCACTCTTGCTAAGCAGCAACATATTTACACATTTCTTAAGACTCCTTAAAACTCATAGTCATTGATGCTATCACAGCCGCATGATTGCTGAAGACCATTAGGTTAATCGATTCGGAAAGTTCAGGTCTGTTTGTTGTTAGGATGGCTAAGACGTCGCCGTTACGGGTAACGTTTCTGTTTCTTCGCCAGTAACCTAATGGAATAAACTGAAAAAGCCTAGCGGAATAAACTAAACAGCGTAATGGAGAAAACTATAACAAAATACGCAGACTAACAATCGTAACGTATTTTTTATTAAGTACCTCCCATGTGTAAAGTGTTGTTTCAGTTACCGTAAGAAAAAACCATTAAAAAGACAGAACATTCGTTTGGTTATTTTTAGAAGGGAAATGCATCTTTGCGTTATTCAATTATTTGTGATTTCCGTGTTTGGGAAGTAGGTTGTAACATGCTTGAAATCCTTTTCAATTTAAAGTAGACAAAAATGTTTGCTAGAACTTTGATTGTAATTTCCTTCCTTAAGATCAGTCAACAAAAACGACTGGAAATATTCTCGGATAAAATCCAATGATTTTTGGAGAAGAATCAAACGCACAATAATTATAGAACTGATAAAAGTAAATTAGCGACCAAATTATGAAAAGACGATATTGCTTTTTGTGTTCTAAAACAATAATAACTATAAATACACTAACAGAATTCAGATGTGGCGATTAGGTGTAGAAATAAAAAAGTTGCCTTCAGTAAATGTTATGCGCCGGTAAATTAGGACTACTCCAAGGATGACAAAGGAATTTTGGGACAAAGTGTTCGAAGTGGTTGCTTTGCGTCTAAATACAGGCTTCAGTTCGTGGCTAGCCGCGCGGAGTGGCCGCGCGGTTTGAGGCGTCACGTCATGTCACGGACTGCGCGGCCCCTCCCGCCGGAGGTTCGAGTCCTCCCTCGGGCATGGGTGTGTGTGTTGTTCTTAGCATAAGTTAGTTTATGAAGTGTGTAAGTCTAGGGACCGATTACCTCAGCAGTTTGGTCCCTTAGGAATTTACACACATTTGAGCATTTTGAACAGTTCGTGGCACATGAAACTATTTTGTGAGACCCCAGAGATGCCATTTTTGCCCATAATACATGGAAGAAAACATCTGGACATTGTATCCGATTTTCGAATAGGAAAGTATGTTTTAGAATAGACGTTTGGACCTCAGCGAGTACAAGATTGTTTCTGGAAATGCATCAGAGACAGGCAGATCTGATCTTCAAACGGCTTGTCAGTGAGGATAACCTGATGCATCAATAGATCCCTTGTGATAAAACATCAGAAAGCTGGCGAAAGTAGCCTTTCCCAAAAAAGGCAGAGGTCACAAAAAATGTTGAAATGTGTGTGAAATCTTATGGGACTAGACTGCTAAGGTAATGAGTCCCGAAGCTTACACACTACTTAACCTAAATTATCCCAAGGACAAACACACACACCCATGCCCGAGGGAGGACTCGAACCTCCTCCTGGACCAGCCGCACAGTCCACGACTGCAGCGCCCTAGACCGCTCGGCTAATTCCGCGCGGCAGGCAGAGGTCACACATTTGACGGGAAAGTTATGGCAAAGCATGCTCCTTCGGGGCTGTCGGGATGTGTTACTTGTTCACTATCTGTCTCGCAACACCCCAAAGAATGCAAAGAGGTATTGTAATGTCGTGATGAATTGCAAGCTGCCCTCAATACTTTGTTTCGTAAAGTTTTCATCCTTCATGACAATGCTCGGCCCCATGCAGCTGTGATGGCGCAGGCAGAACTCGAAAGATACAGCTGGAAAGTGTTCCAGCATCCTCCATATTTGTGAAATCTTGTCGCAACTGATTTTCACATGTTGGCCCAACTCAAACTCACCTTGGAGGTCAGCACATGGAGACTGTGTAGAAAAGTAACAGAAGCATTGTGGAATGTCAATAAAATTATATCTACATGATAAATTGTGTGTAATATTTTTCATAAAATAAGGAAACTTACTTATTGGACGCCTCTCGTAGTTTTTGGCTGCGTGAACCATGTTCACCGCTTTTTGTAGACAAATTTCGAAATGTATCGACTTCCTTCCGTATTTTCACAGATCCTAGGCGTATAAGTCTTTCTCGTCCACACTTTGCCTTGTAATGACAGATCAGAATGATATTTCCAGAAACGTGCAGTTAAGACATGCCCAGTGCGGAAAACAAATCAACTTCCTCTCCAACCCATAACGTTTCACTTTATTGCTTCTTAAATCGCAATACCGACTTTAAGATATATGTTATCTGCTCTACACAGCTAAAAATAAATAAAATAAAATTCAATTTTTTTTTCAATACTGTTTTTCAGGAAACAACAACACATTACCCATTCTGACCTAGTTTCTAACAGCTTCAATCTAGTCGTTAGTCGACAGTATTAAATCAGAAATTGTAGCCCACGAGATATTTAGGTCTTCACAATGCGACACGTGTTATAAGAAGACTTGTCAGAAGGCTTTAAGTCAAGGTAATGAACCACCGTTCTTCTTTCGCCAGGCTTTGGGTGGCACACCGTTTGCAAATATCGTAAATGACAATTCCAGTGAAAACTTATCCCTACCGATGTATTTTGAATGGCTTGCATAGCTCGGGCACTAAGCTTTTACACATGAAAATTATCTTAATAAAAAGAACATAATTCTTGTTATTTATTAAAAGTTTTGCTTGCTGGCAGTGCACGCTACCTGTAAGCTCACATAAACTTTCAACAAGGAATTCGTAAACTTTGAACATAAAAATTCGAATACGTGAATGGTTTGCAAACTCTGACTGCGAGAAAGTAACCTGAGAGTGCCTATCTGGTTTCCGTCTGTTTAAACATTCGCAGTAGCAAGAATACTGTATGAATTCAACACAACGAATCATTAAACTTTTAAACTGATAAACTGACCCTGGAAAAACTCAGTGTTCCCTTTTTTTGTTATTTCATTTTGGCTTAGCTGTCGCACAATGGAAACACCGTGACACTTCTCTAGTCTTGAAATTCGTCGCACTTCTTGAGCAACGACTGCCTACTGAGATGCGCCTGGTGCAATGCGCCTTTTCTTTTCTTAAAAAACA
The DNA here is from genome assembly GCF_023898315.1 of Schistocerca nitens. NCBI lineage: Eukaryota > Metazoa > Arthropoda > Insecta > Orthoptera > Acrididae > Schistocerca > Schistocerca nitens. Next base: position 288,704,140 of record NC_064620.1, read on the forward strand.
GGGCAAAGCATCCTTGGTTCATAACAAATCTGAATAAGAAAAATGGTAACTCATATTTTGGAACGGACATTGGAGGCAACAATGACTTGGGATAAATTATAACATCAATACAATTGCTCTTCTGATTAGAAAAGTTCTGTACTGAAGAATTATCTCTTTCTTTGCTTCACAAACAATTAATACACAAAAACATTACAATTCTTGAGCGGACAAACATAAGTAGTCTTTAACACCCAGATCTTTTCAAAAATGTAACTCGTAAATATGACATTAAATGTTCAACAGTTATTCCTACCCCAGGTTCAAATTAAAAATTATGCATGGCTGTTAATTTTTCCCTATACTAAAGCCCAATTTAGTACTGGAGGGCAGCGTGGAGGGTAAAAATCGTAGAGGGAGACCAAGAGATGAATACACTAAACAGATTCAGAAGGATGTAGGTTGCAGTAGGTACTGGGAGATGAAGAAGCTTGCACAGGATAGAGTAGCATGGAGAGCTGCATCAGACCAGTCTCTGGACTGAAGACCACAACAACATCTACTAAAGCCTGCGAATGTCTCAAACAAGAATGCGTAACTACAAGCTGCCGAAATAAAGTACAAAATCTAAAGTCAATCACCTTAAATCCTGTCCTATTACTCATCAAAATAATCATAATAAAGTATTCTTCTCAAAATGCTTCCATCTCTTGCCTCACCTCAAATAATTAATCAGTAAATCAACGACCTTTCGCTAACTGAGAATATAATTACAACCGTACCACTCGGCCTATGCAGTACTGCTACTCATGACACACCACTGCCGATTACTGTGCCTCCTCATTTTACAATTAAGTGTGCATCATCTCCCGCGCACCCTGCAAAGCAGAGATAGTCCAAGTAAGCCTCCAGGCGACGCAGTATCTCTAATGACACTGCGCGCTTATAATTTCAAACAGTACAAAGGCGTTAATGACTTCCAAATACTAGAGAAATACCCATGAAATTATGTACAGTCTCCAGTCACACATTCATACGAAGATTTTTTTTTCTTATTTTAGCACGTGTACGGGATTCGATAAATCCCGCGTAACGCACTCACGGAAAGGAGTGTCCATTTGCCGTGTGCCTCGCGCTTACCGTCTGGAACCGTCCACCTGGAGAACGCTGGATCAAGTTAGGGATGTAGTAGTGTTGTGGGAGCGAGGATTGAGGAGGGGAGGGGGGGGGGGGAGGCGATAGGAAGCCCAGCCGCCTACCAACAAAGCAGCCTCGCCGCCTCGAGGCCGACAAAGCTCGCTCGAATTAAAACATCCCATCGGCGGGACATGTCAGGCGGAGAGAGAGGCAAGTGAGAGAAAGAGCGATGGAGGGGGATGGGGAGATATGCCCGGAGAATGCGGCGGATGGAATGTGACGCGGCCAGCCGGCGAGGAGGGGGAGGCAGCGGGCGGGCACCCCGGGGTGACGTGGCCGTCCCTCGCGCGTATGCAAACTGCACTGCCGGCTGCCCGCGCCTTCCCAGTATCGCTAGCGGCGCATTGCCTGTATCCACAGATGTCTTCGCGGATATCCTCATTAATAATTACTTCGCAGATAAAAGCCTGCGCCGACGGGGAGTATCAGCGCATTTGTCTGCGGATATCAGGAATAGTAACTACTCTATTGTTAAAAGTTAAAGGACATTTTCGTTTTGTTAGCGGTTTATGAGATCGAAATAATTAGTGGAAGACTGGGTGTTTTTGGACGCTTAATCTTCTTCGACGTTATATTTTCTGGAAGTTCAAAAAAATGGTTCAAATGGCTCTGAGCACTATGGGACTTAACATCTGTGGTCATCAGTCCCCTAGAACTTAGAACTATTTAAACCTAACTAACCTAAGGACTTCACACACATCCATGCCCGAGGCAGGATTCGAACCTGCGACCGTAGAGGTCACGCGGTTCCAGACTGAAGCGCCTAGAAGCGCACGGCCACACCGGCCGGTTTCTGGAAGTTGTATTGCAACATTCTTCTCGCTAAACAAATGTAAGTGGTCCAGAATGAGATTTTCACTCTGCAGCGGAGTGTGCGCTGATATGAAACTTCCTGGCAGATTAAAACTGTGTGCCGGACCGAGACTCGAACTCGGGACCTTTGCCTTTCGCGGGCAAGTGCTGTACCATCTGAGATAACCAAGCACGACGCACGACCCGTCCTCACAGCTTTACTTCCGCCAGTATCTCGTCTCCTACTTTCCAAACGTCACACAAGCTCTCCTGCGGAGGTTGCAGAACTAGCACTCCTGGAAGAAAGGTTCGCAGGAGAGCTTGTGTGACGTTTGGAAAGTAGGAGACGAGGTACTGGCGGAAGTAAAGCTGTGAGGACGGGTCGTGAGTCTTGCTTGGGTAGCTCAGATGGTAGAACACTTTCCCGCAAAAGGCAAAGGTCCCGAGTTCGAGTCTCGGTCCGGCACATAGTTTTAGGCTGCCAGGGAGATTCAAATGTATGTGGTGTCACTTAATCTAATATACGCGGTCCAGTCACATTAATGTAACCACCGCCTACGTTCGACATCAGCGTGCAGTAACCTCTCACACAAGGCAGGTGGCAGCACTAACAGTGGAGGGTATACAAATGGTTCAAATGGCTCTGAGCACTATGGGACTTAACATCTGTGGTCATCAGTCCCCTAGAACTTAGAACTACTTAAACCTAACTAACCTAAGCACATCACACACATCCATGACCGAGGCAGGATTTGAACCTGCGACCGTAGCGGTCACGCGGTTCCAGACTGAAGCGCCTAGAACCGCACGGCCACACCGGCCGGCGAGGGTATACATCGCGAGTGGAATGGATGTGGAAAACAGTGCAGTCGTTGTAGTAATACGGAAAGAGGGCGATTTATCTGACGTCCAAATGAGCACTGTTAATGGTTCTTCGGCCAAGGGTGGAAGCATTTCCTAAACGGAAAAGTTTGTAAACTGTTCGTGTGCCGCCGTGGTTGAAGCATAACTTGTGCGGTAAACTGACGCTGTCCAAAACCGGTGCAGATGCAACTGTGATACACCATCACCATGGGCCATAGGAGACAGGGTGAATGACGGCTGCGGAGATGTGTACGGGCGATAGATGTGCAACTGTTGAGCAACTGGCCAACCGGATGAACAAAATATACCAACAATGTCTCAACGACAGTTCAGCGAACGTTGCTGCGTATGGGCTTCTCAGATGACGCCTGGTTCATGCACCCGTGCTGACTGCTATCCATCGGCGACGAAGGCTGGAAATTGAAAGCCATTGAGTGATGACACGTGGGATTTTCACATGAATCACGTTCCATCTTCCATTGGACCGATGGCCTTCGGCGTCTACAGCCCTGCAACAATCTGAAGTCTCCAGGTCAGAGGAGAGAGCATTATGGTCTGGGGAATATTTTCGTGCCATTCCTTGGCTGATCTTGTCATTCTGGAAGGTACAATGGATCAACATAAATATGGATTTATATTTGGGGACCATGTCCATCCCTACAAGCCGTTTTTTTTTCTTGGCACCGTGGCATCTACCAGCAGGACAATGCAACGTGTCACCCAGCTCACAATGTACGTGCGTGATTTGAAAGGCATCTGGATGTCTCCGGACACCACACACCCCGGATTTACACCAAATCGATGATCTGTCGGATCACCTCGATCGGGCTGCTCGCGTCATGGATACTTAACCATGAAACCTAGCGCAGCTGGTCACAGCGCTGGAGTCCGCTTTGCTTCACGGCCCTGTGTGTGCTTTCCGGAACCTCATTGACTCTCTTCTTGCTCATCTGCTGTGCAAGAAACGTTTATTCAGGCTTTCGGCAGGTGGTAACATTAATCTGACTGGACCGTGTATGAAAATGAATGTTTGTTCGCCTTCTATACATTTCTATATCATTCATCCGATGGTGATGAAACTTCGGTGAGCTGTTGTGTGCACGCTCGCAAGGGTGTCTGAGGGGGATAAGAGTCCATTATTTCCCATAAGGTGCGAGTGGTTGTGAGGAGCAGGCCACATGTGAAAATGTTCAAAAACGGCCTACGGTTTTTGTTTCCTATATTTACTTGACTTGGAATACTGTCAAGATATGAAGCGCAATCTCTCTGTTATTTGCGTTTCTCATTACATCAAACGGGCTGCGAGATCGAACACTGCAACGGGGCAATATTTTTCTCAGCGTATATGCACGTGTACGTACGCAGGTGAAACCGCGGGCAAAAAGCTAGTAGAATTATAAAACTCGATGTTCTAAGATTACACGTTGGTTGATTTTTGAAGTATTTTTTCTATCCTTTGCAATTTTGATCGTCAAATTGAATATTAAGCATTAATGCGCAAAAACGTCATTTTTGTTGCAAAGAAACTCTTATTGGGCTGTAAATGGATACAATCTTTAACTTGTCTGTCAGCTCATCTAGTTAGTCAGAGAATAACTTAACTTCTTCCTTTTTGAAACCTACTGCCCCTGAAAACTTGAGGATAAAGCTTTCATCAGTCTTATGTATTTTCGTACTGAACCGGTGCTTTATTTTTAGTTGTTCTGCATATATGTACACTATATTCAAGAACTCATTTTATTCAAAGACGTTTATATAACTTTTAACATGATCGTACAACGTTGTTTCCTGTTCATCACTCAATGTTCTCAGAAAAAATCTTATTATTTCCTAAAACAGGTTTCATGGCCATCTCTTCGTTTTCACACAACGCTTTACGTCTGTCACGTAATATACTTCTTGGAACTGAATATTTCTCACTCGTTTCCCTTGTTGTCTTCCCAAGAAGTCTGGCTTTTTCTTCAGCTTCGTTCATGTTATTTCCATCCCAATTGTATTCTCTCTTCTCTGTCTTTACCTGTTAAGGAAAAAAATGGAAAAATTACGTTTTTATGTTATCCGTTTTATCCGGCATAGCCTGAAATTGCATACATCAATGCAATCCGAATGTACTGCTGTGATAGTTTGAAAATTTCTATTGTTTTTAGTTGCACTAGACAGTGTCAGAGATCGAGTGAGGCACCGCAGTGGCTACCACACTTGACTCGCATTCGGGAAGACGACGGTAAAAATCCGCGTCTGACCATCCTGATGTAGGTTTTAGGCGATTTCCGTAAATGGCTTAAGGCAAATGTTGGTATGGTTCATTTGAAAGAGCACGATCTATTTCCTTCATCATTATTCCTTAATCCGAGTTTGTGTTCCATCTATAATGACCCTCTTAAGTCAAACACTATTCTTCCTAGTTTTACATTGTGATAGCCTGCAATACAGAAAATTCAGTTATATCTATAGATACACTAAAAATTTAATGTTACTAACTTCCAAACAAAACAATACAATCCAAAACTCGTGCACCGAAAAACTCACTTTGTGACAAGTAATTTCTTGTCACTTCGAAAAGCGCTATTGTTTTGATTGTTAATCATGTGAGTACGGTTGTTCCTCAATAGTTCTCACATAGTATCCGAGCTTCCCAGATTTTTCTTTTAATTTACTATTATAACCAGTTTGGAACGAAGTGTGACTAAAGTGACCTAGAAGCGATATGTTCTTTGCTGACATCTGCAAGAACTAAAGATAACGACATTCCCATATTCCTGGTTTCCCGCAAAAATACACGTGCATCCTGTTTCCATCCTACCAGCAGCTGTCTTACGTCTGAGTCGTTCCTGTTCCTTAACAGAGGACACTTATGCAGTTGCCGAAAGCTATCACCAAGTTTTCTGAACAATTTCCAGGATCCTCCGTCCTCTTTAATCCTTGCTTCGTGGCCTGAAACCTGCTCTTGTACCACGAAACAAATAATGTTCAATATCAAATTTAGTAAATTTATCAGCGTTACCCTTAAAAACTGTATACTTATAAGTAATAAACGTAACATTTAATTTAGTAAGGAGTGTACCACGTTGACATGATTGAACATAATCGTGGACTAACGTACATTTGATAGGTGAATTGTAGGATTAACGTTTAACAGCATCCAAGTTATGGCAACAAATTGTAATTAAACGTAATTTCTTTTTTCGCTTATCGATGACATATTCAACAGGAAATTTTACGAAAAACTTAAGACACATATCAATAATATGATGGCCTGTGTCGTATTAAAAATGACCATCATCGACATCTACGTCCCTAGTTAATGGAAATGAGGTCCAACTTCTGCAGAGGAAAATTCAGACTAAGCGTAAACCTTTCGTCGGAGCTCGGGCGAACCGGACAGATTCAAGTACCTTTTTCCCAGGTAGCGGGCAGTAGCAACGTTTACGTATACATCTGCACTACTCGCTATCTGTGCACAAATATTTTAACGGCGTCATACTTATACGGGGTGAATCGCCTAAGACTTGCACCGCAAATATTGCGGCAATGCAAAGTGCTGTTGATGGATTGGTTGTCACGGGCTCGTATTATTAGCTAATCAGCAAATTACCTAGAAATCAACAGAACACCTAGAAAGTGTATTTTTTGTGCAAGCTTACACATTTTTGAATAGAACAATGCCCATTGACATTAACAGACCAAAAGTAGGGTAAATTAGAATGTCAGTGCTGTTTGTTGCGCCATTTACGAAACGTTGTAATTTTGAAAAACTCCCGCACTGACACTTGTACAAACCCTTTGGTAATAGAGAATAAAGAATAACACAAGTGCGTATATCAGTTATGTGGATTCTGATCAGTAACGCGACAACTGACCATCACTGGTTGTGTTCAAAATGACAACTGGCAGCGGCAATACGCGCTACCAGTCTGCTATGGCGAAGATGTTCGAGCAGGCGGCAGTAATACGTCGTTGCATACCGCCGCGTGTAGCTAGTATGTCATTCAGCTTTCCCCGCAGAAAAAAGACTACAGGCGTCAGATCCAGGGAACGGGCCGGCCAAGAGACAGGTCCTCTGCGTTCAGTCCAACGCTTTGGAAAATATTCGTGACGTCATGCTGTAGTGCTTCGTGCTGGAAAGGCTGGACAACCATCATGGTGGTACTCCAGCTTCCTCCTAGTCTGCAGAGCAACGTCTTCCAGCATCCGCTGAAGATGAAATGTTAGGAGGCTGCGATACTTGTGAACGTTCAGTGTTCCGTCTATTAAAAAGGAGCCTATGAGCTGATGGTTCATTATCCCACACCACACGTTTATACTCCATGGTCGCTGACGTTCCTCCTGACAAAGACAACGGAGATTGTCAACAGACCAATAATGCATTTTTCGGTGGTAAATACGGCTTCAGAATGAGATTTTCATTCTGCAGCGGACTATGCGCTGATATGAAACTTCCTGGCAGATTAAAACTTGCCCGCGAAAGGCAAAGGTCCCGAGTTCGAGTCTCGGTCCGGCACACAGTTTTAATCTGCCAGGAAGTTTCAAATACGGCATCATCACTAAAAAAGATACATAATACTGTAAGGGGTTCACCAACCTGCTGGAGCAAATGTAATTTCGATGTATTTTGAGTAAATTGCTCGTTTTCATTAGTAACATTTAGCTACTCACTGTGTAAGTTCTGCACTTCCGATGTGTGAAACAGGGCAGCGTTCGTTGTAGTGGAGCGCGCCGTGTCATCAATTATTGTAACACTTACTGTGGAGATAATTAAATCTGTTTGCTCATCGTTTAGATTTGCAATGTTACTGGTGGTTGACACGCACTGATTGTCTAAGGTTGAAGAATTAGAACTAGTATTATCAGTTAAACGACTCAAATCGTCGTTTTCATTCATTGCAATACGCGATATACTGTTTGCATTTTTTTGCGGCATTTTCATAAGTCAAAAGTGGACACAAAATCAAAGACAAAGAGGACACAAAGTGGAGCAAGTACAATGACAACGGAGAGCAATAAATTGCCGATGATCTGTGAAAAAAATGACAAATTAGCAAATCGTTGCGCCAAATTCAAACTACACTTAACACTGAATAAGTAACAGCAGATATATAGCTGACTACTTCCCAGAAAATTCTCAAAATTACGATCCTGGCCTGATATCGCCAAGTGTAACCTTCCCGTATAAAATAAATGATATTTTTTTTAAATATCGTAACTCATGAAAACTGATAAATTTTGACGTAAGCAGCGCTACACCATGATCCTGTGAAATCAATCTGAATCTGTTCGTGAGAAATAAACTGAGAAGTTCTTACCTCATGATGGTGTCGCCAGATAACGCTGTCTATGTATCTGCTCGTAAATGGCACAGCTTAGTGCAATGCTGGCCTATCTACTAATAGTGGACAACATCTGTCTGAGATCGGAATTACTAGGAAAACTTACTTTACTTAGTGACACAGCTGCACAACTGGTCGTCTGATTACTGTAGAACACATGATATGATCTGACAAAAACTCTGGAATATTTTAATTTAGATAAATGACTGGCTCGGGACTGGCAATTATATTCTGAAAATAAATTTTTTACGTTATTAATAAAGATCTGCAATCCATTATATGAAAAATTGAATATTACAAATCTGGGTCAACTGGTGCTGACTAATCACAAAAAGATTGAAACTAATTCATATTAACATATCAGACAAGTGACTTAACTACGCGCATGCCAATAAAAATAATAAAATTTACCTTACAATACATGCCTATTATTATATTCTTCATGAAGTCTGAGGGTATTTCGCCTGTCTCATACATCTAGTGAGCAAGATGTATGAGACAGGCGAAATACCCTCAGACTTCAAGAAGAATATAATAATTCCAATCCCAAAGAAAGCAGGTGTTGACAGATGTGAAAATTACCGAACTATCAGTTTAATAAGTCACAGCTGCAAAATACTAACGCGAATTCTTTACAGACGAATGGAAAAACTGGTAGAAGCGGACCTCGGGGAAGATCAGTTTGGATTCCGTAGAAATGTTGGAACACGTGAGGCAATACTAACCTTACGACTTATCTTAGAAGAAAGATTAAGAAAAGGCAAACCTACGTTTCTAGCATTTGTAGACATAGAGAAAGCTTTTGACAATGTTGACTGGAATACTCTCTTTCAAATTCTGAAGGTGGCAGGGGTAAAATACAGGGAGCGAAAGGCTATTTACAATTTGTACAGAAACCAGATGGCAGTTATAAGAGTGGAGGGGCATGAAAGGGAAGCAGTGGTTGGGAAGGGAGTGAGACAGGGTTGTAGCCTCTCCCCGATGTTATTCAATCTGTGTATTGAGCAAGCAGTAAAGGAAACAAAAGAAAAATTCGGAGTAGGTATTAAAATTCATGGAGAAGAAATAAAAACTTTGAAGTTCGCCGATGACAGTGTAATTCTGTCAGAGACAGCAAAGGACTTGGAAGAGCAGTTGAACGGAATGGACAGTGTCTTGAAAGGTGGATATAAGATGAACATCAACAAAAGCAAAACGAGGATAATGGAATGTAGTCAAATTAAATGGGGTGATGCGGAGGGAATTAGATTAGGAAATGAGACACTTAAAGTAGTAAAGGAGTTTTGCTATTTAGGGAGTAAAATAACTGATGATGGTCGAAGTAGAGAGGATATAAAATGTAGACTGGCAATGGGAAGGAAAGCGTTTCTGAAGAAGAGAAATATGTTAACATCGAGTATAGATTTAAGTGTCAGGAAGTCGTTTCTGAAAGTATTTGTATGGAGTGTAGCTATGTATGGAAGTGAAACATGGACGATAAATAGTTTGGACAAGAAGAGAATAGAAGCTTTCGAAATGTGGTGCTACAGAAGAATGCTGAAGATTAGATGGGTAGATCACATAACTAAATGAGGAGGTACTGAATAGAATTGGGGAGAAGAGGAGTTTGTGGCACAACTTGACAAAAAGAAGGGACCGGTTGGTAGGACATGTTTTGAGGCATCAAGGGATCACAAATTTCGCATTGGAGGGCAGCGTGGAGGGTATAAATCGTAGAGGGAGACCAAGAGATGAATACACTAAGCCGATTCAAAAGGATGTAGGTTGCAGTAAGTACTGGGAGATGAAGAAGCTGGCACAGGATAGAGTAGCATGGAGAGCTGCATCAAACCAGTCTCAGGACTGAAGACCATAACAACAAAAACATGCCTATGAGCTGCACTGTACCAGCGACAGGCTAAAACTGCCATGTAGCACCGAGCGACTGCGAGTACTCTGTAACAGTAAGCGATTGCAACAAATGCCGAGACTGCTCTGACCTGCGACTCTATTGCAGCAAAGATACTTTCTGTCGCAGGCAGGCGTGAGCAATACATTTGCTTCAGCAGGGTGGTGAACTCCTTACAATACATCTGCGTATCCTGTCTTAACGCCCATGCACAGTGCACAGAAGTTAACTCACGTCTCATAATCGTTTCGTTGCAGCTCTGAATGGAGAGAGGTATTATAGGGATGGAACCTATGGTGATGGAGAATGCGTAGGACGCATTCCTCAATCATACCACTTCCTCATGCTTCTGCGCGGCACCTAACGAGCGGATCAACTCCAACCGTGGCAAGAACATTAATTTCCCCCTCTTCCGTCGTCTGTCATCACTTGTTTCCTTACGTTACGTTGTCCAGGTGTTACACTACCACTGTCACGTATATGGTTGAAGAGGTTGATAAATAAATGCCGAGATGGTTGACGTCTGTTGGGATATCTTGCCGCGTACACCGTAGAACAACGAACTGCATTCGTCCTACACTTTCCGCACACCATGAGCATGTCGGCTTCTCCTACATTAGTAAATCCGAATGTCCACTCACGACCTACTGCTTGGGCTGTCACACATTAACTGACTAGCAAGTCGCAAACAGTCAAGAAATACATAAACACAAACACACAAGCACACTTTAAGCAAACATAACAACATCACATCTAGCAACTCGTAAGTTGAATGGCACAATGTGGAAGTTTTTCAAAATACGATATCTGGTACACGGCTCCACCCTAGACTCCTGCAGCAAACTACTCTGACATTCTAATTTACTCTACTTTTAGATTGTTAGTGTCAAGAGGTACTGTTCCGTTTAAAAAACTAAATGTCTGTACAAAAAAACACTTTCTAAGTGTTATCACAATCTGTTTATTGGCCAACAAAACGAGCTGCTGACTACCAATCAGTTCTGTGAAAACCTCACGTCAATGGCGTTTTTCATTTCCGCAATATTTTCTGTGCAGGTTGTATGTGATTCACCGGGCACTGGGCACTCTTGGTATTCTAATAACACCAATTGTGAATTCGAATGTAAATATTCACTCTATTAATAATATCCTCGTACCTCTTGTTGCTACTTTAGGTTAAACAAAACATAGAAATCAGCTAAATCGTTCCCATTAAAGATACTCTCTTTATAGACAACCGACTATAATCACTCACTACAGTCCTTGCGTACTCTAAATAGCTATAGGGAAAGTGGAAACGTGCAGTACTAGAATTTTTCTGCATATTGCAATACAGTCAATCTATTAGTAAATGAAAACATAATAATTAAAACCCTACTGACTTAATGAAATTTCAGTAATATTGTAGTTCTTTAATGCTACACAAAACAATTTCTTCAAGTTTTATCAGTGGTGATAATATTAACTAAACGTGTACAGTTTCCACGGTAAAAATGGTACATGCCTCAACTACCGCAGAAGTCCTTCTGACGAGGTCTGCCAATGAACTCTTCGGTACAGATGCACACCAGGCTCGAACTCACGGGAATCGGTGAAAAGACGCGAGTAATGAGGAGAATGGACAAGGGGCACTGAATTAGTAGGGTGTGGGTGAGTTGAGAATTTGACAGGAGGAGTGCCAGGGTAGTCCGCGCAGTTCCAATGACCACTGTGTGGGGATGGCTTAGCGGTCAGCGCATCTGCCAAGTAAGCAGGAGGCCCGGCCTCGAATCCCGGCCCGGCACAAATTTTCAACTTTCCCCATTCATGTCGTCAGTACTTGCTCACAGCCAATGTCTGTAATTCATTTGTGTCTTAATTAATAGAGATTGCTGGATCAAAATGGTATCAGTTCTTTCAGACATATCCAAAAGAACAGACACAACACACACACACAGACGCACACAAATATATATATCTGTCGGTCCACTTATACTCCACAGCTAGTAAAAACTCCGTACATATTGACATGGATAGTGGCGGGCCGATGAAATCTTTCACACTTTCCTTTCGTGCTGCATAACATCCATTGAAAGCAAATGCGTGGTAAAGGATGATTTCGCTCCGACGATATTTCGCCTGCTGTCGCACTGCACTGATTTCATCAACAAATATCTGGCAACTACTCGCTAAAAGTGAACTTATGTGAGGGAATACCACTCAATTACCGTCATTGACGATCTTATTTAGACGTGGCTAACTTTGGTTATTGACAGAAAAGATCACGATAGGAGGTATTGAGACACTGTGATTCAAGGAAAATAGAACGGATGAATATTTTTCATACGAAATGCTCGGTACGTTTTGCACCAATTACTTATAATCCTCCTCGCTGTAACTCAGACAATTGTGATGAGGTTGTCATAACTACACCTGAAAGTGTTCCCCTCTCTAAACACGTGACATCGCTCTACTATTTTATAGTGAACTAGCTTCTGTTCCCTGGCGTTGCCTTGGTCAGAATATATTGCACGGTTGATGGTATGAGGGTCACTCTCCTTATCAGATACGTACATTCCATTAAACGCATGACATAGATAATAATTAAATACTGTTATTTAAATAAAACAGCTCAGAGTCAAAAGTTATTTGATTTAATAAGAAATATATTGTATATACTTACTTATAATTTTATTTTCCTCACAACACTTGTTTATAAAGTATGTTTGTAGTTTCATTTTTCGGACTATAAATGAAACAATTCCGAGGTAAAACAACTCGTGAGCACGCGACGCTGCGGGGAAAGCATGATTCCTTTAAGTTAACATCACGATAATGGAATATATGGTCCTGTCCTTTGTTGACGGTCATGTAAGCCAACTTTACTGTAAATTGCAATCGTCTTAAACTGAACGGCAGTGCAGACGATAGTAAAGATCGTTGTGGTATAAATATCGTCTGCTCATTTTCTTTGCGAGTCATTATACTGTCTTTGATGACGTTATTCTGCAGCTGTTTGACGAAGATTCTTATACCATTACACAATTTCGGCGAATTCAGATTCTGCGTTAAAATGGCTGGAGAATCAACATTCAGTTTGATGGCAGTGTAACGGCGTTCCTGGAACACTGAATAAATTTAAAAATTTAGTAGGAAAATTTACAGTCGCATTTTGATCAGTCATGGTATCCATCGACGTCTAAATGTTCTCTGTTAAGAAGAGACGCTTTCGTTTGCATGACGGCGGCTAATTCACAAAGCAACCCTCCACTGGAGAGGGATGGCAGCTGACGGTAATTCGATGCTGGTTCAGATAGCATCTCCATGTCGTCCCCACGACGGCATTAGCTGAATGACTGACTAAAAACAGGGGAGCACAAAACATCGGCAGAGAGTTTCGGCAAGCAACACCGCACAGGCCTGCTTTTTAAGATAAGTTATCTAAAGTATACTGTTTCGATTACTGTGCAGAGAAGAACTTATCTCTAGACACAGATCTTTGTAAACTCGTTGTGGTTTGAGCGGTCACAGGGTTCAACAACTGCTGCCCAAAGTCTATGGTAATACGAGAAGAATCCAATAGAGGTACGAATGAGATTAGGGAAAGAAATCTGAGAACCCATCTGTGGTTTAAAAAAAAGAAAAAAAGAACCAGATTTCATGACTGACGACTGTGAATATATGGCGCGTATGAAACAAGACTGAAACATCAATTACGAGGGCATGCTGGAAAGTAATGCCTCCGAAATTATTATGTGAAAATTGTTAAAGCTTTTTAAACAAAACAAACGTCATTAACATTCTACATACTTATTCTTCATCTCTACATGTTTGAACACATTTCTCCCTACGAGAGACACGTTTGTTGATACGATTACTGTGGAATATTTGACTTTTTGACGAAGCTACAACCTCACCTCTGTTTGCGCAGTTTCATCACTATCAAACTTTTCCTTAAGTTTTGGAAACCGCGTGGGCATCGGATTGTCTCAGCGCTCGTGTGTGATCTGGCTCTGTCTTGCTGCGGGAAACAGTGTTCTATGTGTGGACGAACTCAACGAATCCGAAACTGGGTTACAGCACGCTGTTTCTCACCCACCGACATAGTTGCGTTACACACCGCCATGTTACACGCTGCAGTGTGGAGCCCTTTAGCGGCAAAGCGCTGAAAATAGACATGAAGAATAAAGAGATAGTATTTTAGTGACACTTGTTCTATTTAAAAAACGTTAAGAGTCTATACATAAAAATTCCGATACATTACTTTTCATATCGACCTCGTATTTGGGAAGGTACAGATAAAAATCGAAGACCGTAGGAATATTGTTTCCCCTCGCGTATGTACATATTTTCTCGTAGTGGAGCTTGTGATTTTTTTGAAACACTATTTTCCCCCTATGACGGTGAATGACTTACAATCAACTATGATTCTCTACATCTACGTTCTGGCTATTATCAAGCCTCAACGATTAGTGTGTCGTGTAGCTGAAGTGGATATGAGAAACTCCTTCGGCGGCATCTGGTTCGTGTATCCAGTGTTTGGAGCGAGCTTCCACCGTCACCAGAATTCTGTCCCTCCAAAAGGGGACTCCCAGCCAAACTACGCCATATGCACATTTCATTTTTGTGTACGAGAAAGTTAAAAGCCAAAACACATTAAGGTTACTGGGCAACGGCACAAGTATAACAAAGGCGACTACGTCAAAACCGATTGTTATGGTCTTCAGTCCTAAGGCTGGTTTGATGCAACTTCCCCCACTAACCTATTCTTTCAAAGTTGCTTTTTCACACATACTTGTTGTAAACTATACCCACCCGTACTTGCTGTTATCAAGCCTTGGGCCCCTTCTACAATTTTTACCACCCACACTTTTTTATGTTACTAAATTAACTATTCTTTTATACCACAGATTATGTTCTATCAAGTTATTCTTTCTTATAGTCTGGATGTGCTTAAATTTCTTTTCTCTTCATTCGATTCAGTATCTCTTCATAAGCTATCCGATCAACTTATCTAATATCACAACACATTTCTCTTTTTCGGAAAAGATTTTCTTGCTACTGCTAGCTTGCATTGTATATCACTTTTACTTTCCAACACATGGTATCCGTGCGGTCTAAGGCTCCTTGCCACGGTTCGCGCAGCTACCCCTGTCGGAGGTTCGCGTCCTCCCTCGGGCATGGGTTTGGGTGTTGTCCTCAGCGTAAGTTAGTTTAAGTTAGATTAAGTATTGTGTAAGCCTAGGGACCGATGACCTTATCAGTTTGGTCCCATGGGAGTTTACCAGAAATTAAAAAAAAAATGGAATCGCTTTTACTTTTGTCACAGTTACATCACTGACCAAATTACAAAATTCATCCCTAATTTTTAGTGTCCCATTTCCTGATCTTATTGTGCCAACACCGCCTGATGTAATTCGACTAAACTTCGTCAAAGCTAGTATGGATTTCAAAACAATGGATGTATGTGAACAGGCCATCAACGAATGACGCAAAGTTGTATATCATACGCCGCTGCAGATACGAAATGGCAACAAGAGACTTGATATTACTGTAGTATAGTATAGCATAGCAAGTAGCGAAGGTTGCGCAAAAAAATTATCTGCCACTTTCTGCAAATTTCAGTGTACACTCTAACACAAAAACGACGTACAGTAAACGAGTTATATAAGATGGTTACAAACTGATATTGATACAAGTATTGGCGGCAAATGCGAAATAGTAAACTTTTGCAGCTGAATGATGAATGTGTGACGCTGCAGCGCAATTTCACAGCGAATTTGGCAAGGATAGTACACAGGGGACATGTCGATACCAGAGCATAAAGTCTTTGCTAATTTAATTCCTTGTACTCAACTGGGCCCTAACTATGCCACGCGGACTGGTGCGTGAACAATATACGCAGTTGTCAGCATTTGAGAGAGAAGGTATAGTTTGGTTCAAAGAAGCTGGTTGAAGTAGTGGGCGAATCCCTCGCCATATTCGGCGATGTTGGCAGGAATGGGTTAACCATGGCCACAAGCAGCTTCAAGAAGGGAACGGTCGACGTAGAGAGTCGACAGAGCTCGTTTCGTTATCATTGTCGATCCGACGTGCAACTAGTGCTTCAGTGGCCCACCAGTCCCATTAGTAGACGGCTCACAGAGAAGGGGGCTGAGCTCAAGGCACCCTTTGCATACCAGCAAGCCCGTTTGCAGTGGTATCGAGCACATTCGGCCTGGAATCTCACTGACTGTAGTCGAATTGTCTTCAGTGACGAGTTCTGCTTCGAAATGAGGCCCGATGACCAGCGACGACGTGTCTGGAACCGCACTGGACAGCGGTGGGACACCAGCCTGTCGCCCTTACACGACCCGACAACCAAAAGTGATGGACGCCATTTCATTAAATAGTAGGACTTCTTCGGTTGTCATCTGCGACACCCTTACACCACACCGGCTCGTCGACGATATTCTACGCTCCGTCTTGTTGCGCTTCGTGGCTAGCCGTCCTGGGCTTATGGTTTAGCAAATTAGCACCCACCTGCACACAGCGAGAGTTTCTACTGCTTGTCTTCGTGGTTGTCAGATCCTATCTTGGTTAGCAAGGCGCCTGTATCTCGCTCTCAATTGAGAACATTATGGGCAGAGCTCTCAAACAGCTCGGGATTTTCACGATATAACCCGCCATTCGGACAGAAATTGCTATGATATCCCTTAGGACATGCAACAACCCTTATCAGTCAATGTCAAGCCGCGTAAGTGCTTACATAAGGGCCAGAAGTGGACTAACGCGTTATTTACTTGCTCAGTTTGTGAAGCTCTTTCTCTTGAGTAAATCATCCACTTTATCAGAAATCGTAATCATTTGTTAGTGTGTACATGTACATGTACATCTACATCTACATGGATACTCTGCAAATCACATTTAAGTCCCTGTCAGAGTGTTCATCGAATCAACTTCACAATTTTCTATTATTCCAATCTCGTACAGCGCGCGGCAAGAGTGAACACCTATATCTTTACGTACAAGCTCTCATTTTCCTTATTTTATCGTTGATCGTTCCTCCCTATGTAGCTCGGTGTCAACAAAATATTTTACCATTCGGAGGAGAAAGTTGGTGATTCGAATTTCGTGAGAACATTCCGTCGCAACGAAAAACGCCTTTGTTTTAATGATGTCCAGCCCAAATCCTGTATCATTTCTGTGACACTCTCCCCCATATTTCACGATAATACAAAACGTCCTGCCTTTCTTTGAACTTTTTCGACGTACTCCGTCAGTCCTATCTGATAAGGAACCCACACCGCGTAGCAGTACTCTAAAAGAGGACAGACAACTTAGTGTAGGCAGTCTCCTTAGTAGGTCTGTTACATTTTCTAAGTGTCCTGCCAATAAAATGCGGTCTTTGGTTAGCCTTCCCCACAACATTTCCTTCCAATTTAAGTTGTTCGTAATTGTGGTACCTAGGTATTTAGTTGAATTTACGGCTTTTAGATTGGACTGATTTTTCGTGTAACCGAAGTTTAACGAGTTCATTTTAGCACTCATGTGGATGACCTCACACTTTTCGTTATTTAGGATCAACTGGCACTTTTCGCACCTTTCAGATATCTTTTCTGAATCGTTTTGGAGTTTGTTTTGATCTTCTGATGACTTTATTAGTCTATAAACGATGGCGTCATCTGCAAACAACCTAAGACGGCTGCTGCGATTCTCTCCCAAATCGTTTATATAAATAAGGAACAGCATAGGACCTGTAACACTACCTTGGGGAACGCCATAAATCACTTCTGTTTTACTTGATGACTTTCCGTCAATTACTACGAACTGTGACCTCTCTGACAGGAAATCACAAATCCAGTCACATAACTGAGACGATATTCCACAAGCACGCAATTTCACTACGAGCCGCTTATGTGGTACAGTGTCAAAAGCCTACCGGAAATCCATAAATACGGAATCGATCTGAAACCCCTTGTCAATAGCACTCAACACTCCATGTGACCGAGCGGGGTGGCGCAGTGGTTAGACACTGGACTCGCATTCGGGAGGACGACGGTTCAATCCCGCGTCCGGCCATCCTGATTTAGGTTTTCCGTGATTTCCCTAAATCACTCCAGGCAAATGCCGGGATGGTTCCTCTGAAAGGGCACGGCCGACTTCCTTCCCAATCCTTCCCTAATCCGATGAGACCGATGACCACGCTGTCTGGTCTCCTTCCCCAAACCAACCAACCAACTCCATGTGAATAAAGAGCTAGTTATGTTTCACAGGAACGATGTTTTCTAAACCCATGTTGACCGTGTGTCAATAGACCGTTTTCTTCGAGGTAATTCGTAATGTTCGAACACAATATATGATCCAAAATCCTGCTGCATATCGACGTTAACGATATAGGTTTTTAATTTAGTGTATTACTCCTACTACCTTTCTTGAATATTGGTGTGACCTGTTCAACTTTCCAGTCTTTGGGTAAGGACCTTTCGTCGAGCGAACGGTTGTATATGATTGTTAAGTTTGGAGCTAATGCATCAGCATACTCCGAAAGGAATCTAATTGGTATACAGTCTGGACCAGAAGACTTGCTTTTATTAAGTGATTTAAGTTGCTTCACTATTCCGAGAATTTTTACTTCACGTTACTCATGTTGGCAGCTGTTCTCGATAATTCTGGAATATTTACTTTGTCTTCTTCTCTGAATGTGCATCACGTCTATCAATTTCCTCCAATTCGGATAATTCCTTCGTGATGGTTTTTTTTTCTTTTTTTCTTTTTTTTTGTCTTAGAGTGTATTTGCAGGTGTCCTGGGAGGAATCGTGATATCTTAAGACTGCAGTGTAGCGGAAGCCCTTCAGATTTGCTGATACGTTCAAAAATTTCGTCTGAGAGCTTACTGGAAAGTGAACAGAGAGGATACATTTCAGGCTTGGAGCGGTTACTAGCTGTAATTTGCTTTGTTTTTCTGCTGTCAGCCATATGCCAGGTGATAGCGTTGATTAAAATGGCACCTTTTGCGCACAAGTTGACCCGGTAGAGGAAGGAACCACATCAGGACTTCTCAGGTCTTCATTTATCCAAATATTCGCAAAACTAAAAGGAATAGAAAACTTAACATTGCAACACTGAATACGGAAGCTCAACATGAAGCTGGAAAGCTATGATAACCAATAGAAATCTTGGAGCATACTTAACCAGATAATGTGCCAGGCTTGGGAGATTACATGTCAGATTAATTTTGCTGGTAGAAAAAAGCTGAAAACCTAACTGACGATAAAACTAAAGTGACCTCCAGTAAATCTGTGCATAATACAAGTGTACTTGCCAGCGACAAACAGTCCAGACGAAGATAGCGAAGATACGTACGACCAAATAGAATTGCCAGAAATAACAACTGAAAACTACAGTGTCATGATAATGAAAACATTAATTCCTGTGTGGGCACCCACCGCAATTCAAAATGGATTGGCAGATTTGGATATGAAAACATGAAAAGTAAAGGCAAAATGCTATTAGAATTCTATGAACACTATGAAATGGTCCTAAACAACACATGCTGCAAAGTTCCTAACAGAAGAAGGTTTACTTGGAAAGCATCTGGAGATAGAGCTAGATACGGAATAGATTATATTCTGGCCAAACAAAGATACAGAAACCAATTAAAAGCTAGTCATTCATACCGTGGTTATGACATTCATAGTAATCTCATGATATAGCCAAATGCAATATTAGCTTTAAGAAGCAATAAATTACAATTGGGGCTAAGTGGTGCATAGAAAGACTGAAGAATGAATACGCAGCTGATAAATTTAGGATGCAGGCGGACAAGATATACCATGAAACTGTAAGCTGGAAGGAAATACACTCCTGGAAATGGAAAAAAGAACACATTGACACCGGTGTGTCAGACCCACCATACTTGCTCCAGACACTGCGAGAGGGCTGTACAAGCAATGATCACACGCACGGCACAGCGGACACACCAGGAACCGCCGTGTTGGCCGTCGAATGGCGCTAGCTGCGCAGCATCTGTGCACCGCCGCCGTCAGTGTCAGCCAGTTTGGCGTGGCATACGGAGCTCCATCGCAGTCTTTAACACTGGTAGCATGCCGCGACAGCGTGGACGTGAACCGTATGTGCAGTTGACGGACTTTGAGCGAGGGCGTATAGTGGGCATGCGGGAGGCCGGGTGGACGTACCGCCGAATTGCTCAACACGTGGGGCGTGAGGTGTCCACAGTACATCGATGTTGTCGCCAGTGGTCGGCGGAAGGTGCACGTGCCCGTCGACCTGGGACCGGACCGCAGCGACGCACGGATGCACGCCAAGACCGTAGGATCCTACGCAGTGCCGTAGGGGACCGCACCGCCACTTCCCAGCAAATTAGGGACACTGTTGCTCCTGGGGTATCGGCGAGGACCATTCGCAACCGTCTCCATGAAGCTGGGCTACGGTCCCGCACACCGTTAGGCCGTCTTCCGCTCACGCCCCAACATCGTGCAGCCCGCCTCCAGTGGTGTCGCGACAGGCGTGAATGAAGGGACGAATGGAGACGTGTCGTCTTCAGCGACGAGAGTCGCTTCTGCCTTGGTGCCAATGATGGTCGTATGCGTGTTTGGCGCCGTGCAGGTGAGCGCCACAATCAGGACTGCATACGACCGAGGCACACAGGGCCAACACCCGGCATCATGGTGTGGGGAGCGATCTCCTACACTGGCCGTACACCGCTGGTGATCGTCGAGGGGACACTGAATAGTGCACGGTACATCCAAACCGTCATCGAACCCATCGTTCTACCATTCCTAGACCGGCAAGGGAACTTGCTGTTCCAACAGGACAATGCACGTCCGCATGTATTCCGTGCCACCCAACGTGCTCTAGAAGGTGTAAGTCAACTACCCTGGCCAGCAAGATCTCCGGATCTGTCCCCCATTGAGCATGTTTGGGACTGGATGAAGCGTCGTCTCACGCGGTCTGCACGTCCAGCACGAACGCTGGTCCAACTGAGGCGCCAGGTGGAAATGGCATGGCAAGCCGTTCCACAGGACTACATCCAGCATCTCTACGATCGTCTCCATGGGAGAATAGCAGCCTGCATTGCTGCGAAATGTGGATCTACACTGTACTAGTGCCGACATTGTGCATGCTCTGTTGCCTGTGTCTATGTGCCTGTGGTTCTGTCAGTGTGATCATGTGATGTATCTGACCCCAGGAATGTGTCAATAAAGTTTCCCCTTCCTGGGACAATGAATTCACGATGTTCTTATTTCAATTTCCAGGAGTGTATGAAGTATCACCGAAGGAGCACAGGATGTACTTGTGGAGAAAAAGCTGGACAAGGAAACAGTGGATGACACTAGAAATACTGGATCTTATGTAAGAACGGAATAGTTTGAAGAAAATGGGTTTTGAAATCGAAAACGAAATAACAACTATGAGCCTCATAGAGAAAGCTAAATGGATGAGACAAATAAATAGACAGAAGACCTAATAGATTCAAACACAAACTAGATATACTAAAAAATTAGATCACTCTAGTTCAATTGTAGAAATCGTGATAAAATATACAAGAAAAAAAGATTTTATTTGAACCTGAAAAGATAGCAGATAGGTGTAAAGGATACGTTGAAGAACTATATAATGAATGGAGAGGATGCCAGGGGTGATTCTGATTGCATAAGAGGTGGAAAATGAGTTTATAAGACTACCAATTACCGGGTCAGAATCAACAGTTATTTTAACGAACTGAACAAAAACGCACCGAATGGATACAGTTAACATTCCAGCTAAGTTATTAAAGAATGCTGGACATAAGGAGAAAGAACAACTGTATACATTTATTTGCGACTTCGATGAAGTTAACATCAATGGAATTAATAAAAAATAAAGCTATTATCATACCTAAGAAAGTAGATATAAATGATTGTTCAAATTACAGAAATGAAATAAAATAAGTCTCCTATTGGAGACTTCGACCACTTGGTGCAAGTGTTTTCATTTCACGCTACTTTAGCGACTTGGGCGACGATGTTGCTGAAACAATATTGAGTACAAAACACACACACACACACACACACACATACACACACAGTCTCAAGTGGAGGACATCCTCGAGCCGACTGGAAGTCGAACCCAGAGCCCCATGATCAAGCGTCGGCAACGCTAACCACAATACTACGACGTGCTGACTAAATAGTAGAACCTTGGCATTACTAAGCCACGCTTTAAAAATTCTGCTCATTAGGTGTTAATGAAAGACTAAAAGATAGGATTCATCAAAATTTAGGTGAAGACCAGTTTGTATTTGGGAAAGGAAAGGGAACCAGAGAAGCTACCAGGTGGTTATAGTTAAACTGACGGTTTTCCGAGTGCTGCACAGCACGTGGTATGCATCGTACGATGCTCAAACATCGTAGGTAAGTTCATTAATCGGTGCGCTTGCGGAGTAAGCTGAAAAAACAGTAGTTCCATTTTCTGTCACCAGGTGAAAATATGGCGCTGTAAGCAGTCTGAATGTGAAACGCTTCCTGTTTTGACGTCAATCTGGTGCTTATCGCTTGGCGATAACTGTTGATTTCATTTGTGAAATGACTGTTGTTGAAAAGGGTTAAGAAGGTTGAAGTTTTCCATACGACAAGAACGTCAGCAATACCAGCGCTACATCGCGACAATATCGCCGACAGAAACAGTTGCGAAGAGGCCCCACATCAATAAATGGACTAAAGAATATGATCAAGAAATTTGGAGAAAAAGGTGGATTAGATGGTGGAGAGGGAGGCAGCCCATTCCCGTGGGACATTTTACTCCGCTCAGAGCTGTGAATGGACCAAACTGTCGCAGTTAGGGTTCTACTCCACCACTTGTTGCGCTGGAACATCCGCTGCAGTCAGCATACGTGATTATGTGGCGTGGTTTCACAAGCTCCATTCTCGGAGTGTTTTGCCTAGAGGAGATGACACCTAACGGGCCTGTTAAGTATACAGTGGCATCTGCACGTCATAAGGACCTCCCTGTGTGACACGTGATTCCAGCTTTGCAATAACGCAGCTGCGTCTACATTTTCTTGGAAAATGGGGCGACACAGCGTGTCACTTGCCAGATGAAAGATCTGCTTCGAGAAACCTTCGGTAACGCCCACATCACTTCTAGGTAATTTCGAGATGTGTGGCCTTCCAGTGACTCCGAGCTAAATCCCTGTGACTTTTGGTTGTGGGGATATCTGAAAGATCGAGTTTATTAGGAATGTATCTGGACTCTTCCAGATCTGAAGGATAACATACGACGATATATTGTAGAAAACGGAGTTACATTGGAATATGTTGGTCAAATAACGGATTAATTTTCAGGCTATACAAAAAGGAGAGAAGGCCTACAGAGATAGATGTCAATGGCGCTAAGAAAGGGGCTGGAATAATGGGTCTGACGAGGTTGTCTTCTCTCTCCTCATTTATTTATTTATTTGTGGAAATTGCAATATAAACAATGAACACCAGCACCAAAAGCATCAAAGTTAATAGAACACGAAATCATCGTATTCAGTTTGCTGGTGATATAGTAACTTCAGCAGATTCTGAGAAGGACAAGAACTTTATGTTAAAAATTTTGTCCAACGCTTTGGATAGCCACAAATTGAAACCAAATACAAACAAGACGGATAAAATGGTGGTAGATAATCGAACAGACAAGTAAGGGCAAGCGTTAAGATTGGAAATAGAATGCTAATGCAAGTAAACGAAGTTTGCTACTTGTACTTGTGTAGTAGCCTTACAGTAGGACATGGGAACAGAAGTATAAAGGAAATTAAAAGAAGAATTACAATAACTAAACCAGCACCTGCAAATAAGCGTAATTTCTTAACAAACAACCATCTTGATATTAAATAAAGAAATTCATTATGATACTTATCTGGAGCATTTTAAGCTACAGTTATGAAGGGCGAACTCTGCGGAAGTAAGGAAAGAAAATAATTATAAGCAACAGAGATGTGGATATGGAGAATAAAAAAAAATTGAACTGAATGAAAATCTAATGAAGAAGTATTAACAGGGATTAAAGAGAAATTGCGTCGATTAACATTATACAGATCAATGGAAGAGATTCATAAAAATCATTTTGGAAGGAAACACCGGGGGAAGGGTGGGGGGAGGGGGCCAAGAGGCAAGCCCTGATCATCCATATAACACAGTTTTTTCAGTGGAATGAACTGCAGCAACTGTAACCAAATGGTGAAGACGGCAAGTGTCTGGTAAGGATGGCAACATCAGCACGGCGTGAGTGTCTGATGACGATGATTTTCATCGAGAGCAAAGTATACACTGGAGTGACAAAAGTGATTTGATGCCTCCTAATATCATATCGGACCTCATTTTGTCCGTCGCAGTGTAGCAACTCGACGTAGCATGGACTCAACATGTCGAAGTTCCCTGCAGAAATATTGAGCCATGCTGCCCCTACAGCCGTCCACAATTGCGAAAGTATTGCCGGTGCACGGTTTTGTACACGACCTGACCTCTCGATTATGTCCTATAAATGTTCGTTGGGATTCATGTCGGGTGATCTGGGTGGGTAAATCATTCTCTCGAATTGTCCAGAATGTTCTTCGAACCACCTGCGAACAATCGTGGTCCTGTGACATGTCGTATTGTCATCCATAAAAATTCCGTCGTGTTTGGGAACACGAAGTCCATGAACGGTTGCAGATGGTCTCGAAGTAGCCGAACATAGCCATTTCCAGTCAATGAGCGGTTCATTTGGACCAGGGGACCTAGTCCATTCCACGTAAACACAGCCCACACCATTATGGGCCACCACCAACTTGCACCGTACATTGCTTACAACTTTGGTCCATAGCTTCAAGAAATCAGCGCCATAGTCGAACCCTATCTTCAGGTCTTATCAGTTGAAATCGGGAGCCATCTGGCGGTTTTCCAGTTGTCTCAGGTCCAACCGATATGACCACGAGCCCGGGAGAGGCGCTGCAGGCGATGTCCTGCTGTTCGCAAACGCACAAGCGTCGGTCGTCTGCTGCCGTGCAGGAACGGACTGCATCGAACACTGAACTAGTGGCAGTTTCTGCGGTGGTCGTTCTTTCGTGTTTTGTCGAAATGACGTCACATTTTGCAGGAGGTCTTGTGAAATGAGTGTTCCCCACCCCAAGTAGCTCGGCAGCTACTTAAAGACCCTTCTACACGAGCGACTCACGGCTCCCAGTCGACCACTCGTGCCGAGTACTGCACCATCCCTGGTGTTATATTTCTGGTTGGTTCGTGGATTTGGAGGAGGGAGCAAATAACGAGGTCTTTGGTTCCATCGGATTAGGGAAGGATGGAGAAGGAGATCGGCCATGCTATTTCAAAGGAATCAGCCCGACATTTGCCTGAAGCGATTTAGAGAAATCACGGAAAACCTAAACCAGGATGGCCTCCCATACGTGCTAACCAGTGCACCACCTCGCTCGGACATGGGTAGATTTCTGTAATTAGTCTTGCGTGGAGTGAGTGGTCGTTTTGTTTGCCATAATTAGATTTTCGTAATCATATAATATCAACGATCGTGTAATATCAGCCACTCCAAACAATATTTAATAAAAATTAAAAGGCTGCCTTGATCGCAAATACATATTTATTTAAAACTTGTGACTGCTGAACAGTCGACAACCATGTCTCGCACATAGTGCTCGTGGTCCATGTACTGTCTCCTCCTGCCTCCTTTGGCAGGTCTGATGATCTAAAACAGACTGAAACCGCTCACGAGTTTTAAATAAATTTGTATATGCGATCAAGACTGCTTTTCATTTTTTATTAAATACCAAAATTATATGTGTTTTGAGAGCTGTCCGTTGTGCAGTTAGGCACCTCAGCGCCGAAACTGAGGTACCATTCTTTTTTACGAAAAAATCCAAATCTAGTAGCAGAACATACTAACTAGATTTGATAATAGAGTTATTAATGACCAAAGCAGTTGTAGTTGTGGATGTACTTGATAAGGTTGTGTGGCAAACTTGAGAAATCTTGTATTATAAATTCTTCCCACTTTTGTGAACTTGAAAGATAAGAAAGGTGTCGTCCAAACATTTGAAAACGTCTACAATATTTACACGAGAAAATAAACTGTCTGATACTTTAATTACATAACTTCAAGTTTACGTACCCTGCAGCTAAGAAAAAGCGTAACCTACGGTTCTCTCTAATTGAGGAGAATGTTTTAGATTGAACATCATGTTCGCCTCACATATCATCTAGTGTACGATCACGAAAGTCTATAGACAGCTCTTTCCAGCTTCGGTATTGCTTGTCACGTCTGAGACTCACGAGAAAGGCAAGCTGAGGCTTGTAAGTCACACCACGTGACACTGCAGATCTTAATGAGTGCCAGCAGTCGTTTCTGGCGCGGAACGAGTAAATATTTCAGACAGTTTAATAATTCTTGACTGATGGTTTATATGCTTGCAAGCTATCGATAGCGCACGACAAGGTCAAGACTTTATCTGGGTACACTATTTGATCAAAAGTATCCGGACACCAGGCTGAAAATAACTTACAAGTTCGTGGCACCCTCCATCGGTAATGCTGGAATTCAATGTGGTGTTTGCCCACCATTAGCCTTGAAGACAGCTTCCTCTCTCGCAGGCATACGTTCAGTCAGGTGGCGGAAGGTTAGGTGGGGAGTGGCAGCCCATTCTTCTCGAACAGCTGCACTGAGGAGAGATATAGATGTCGGTCGGTGAGGCCTGGCACGAAGTCGGTGTTCCAAAACATCCCAAAGTTCTATAGGATTCAGGGCAGGACTCTGTGCACGCCAGTTCATTACAGAGATGTTATTGTCGTGTAACCACTCCGCCACAGGCCGTGCGTTATGAACAGCTGCTCGATCGTGTTGAAAGATGCAATCACCATTCCCGAATTGCTTTTCAACAATGGGGAGCAAGAAGGTGCCTAAAACAGCAACATAGGCCTGTGCGGTGATAATGCCACGCAAAAGAACAAGGGGTGCAAGCCCCCTCCACGAAAAAGACGACCACACCATATCACCACTTGCTCCGAATTTTACTGTTGGCAATACACACGCTGGCAGAACACGTTCACCAGGCATTCGCCATACGCACATCCTGCCATCCGATCACCATATTTTGTGTACCGTGATTCGTCACTCCACACAACGTTTTTCTACTGTTCAATCGTCCAATGTTTAGCTCCTTACACCAAGCGAGGCGTCGTTTGGCATTTACTGGGTTGATGTGTGGTGTATGAGCAGCCGCTCAACCATGAAATCGAAATTTTCTCACCTCCCGCGTAACTGTCTTAGTACTTGCAGTGGATCCTGATGCAGTTTGTAATTCCTGCGTGATGGTCTGGATAGATGTCTGCCTGTTACACATTGTAACCCTCTTCTACAGACGAGATGGGTCTGTATGCTTTTGTGCTGTCCGTGTCCCTTCACGTTTCCACTTCACTATCACATCGGAAACAGTGGACCTAGGGATGTTTAGGAGTGTGAAAATCTCGCGTACAGACGTATGGCACAAGTGACACCCAATCGCCTGACCAGGTTAGAAGTCCGTGAGTTCCGCGGAGCGCCCCATTATGCTTTCTCACGATGTCTAATGACTACTGAGGTCGCTGATATGGAGTACCCAGCAGTAGATGACAGCACAATGCACATAATATGAAAAACGAATGTTTTTTGTGGGTGTCCAGATTCCCGCTGGTCCTACGTCTAACCGAGCGTTCGCGAAGTGTGGCGAACAAGACGACTGGCGTGACGTCACAAGTTCGTTGTGAGACCCGTATTTCTCATGGGCCACGGTCACGTCGAAATGGCGTCAAATTTGCGAGAAGTCCTGTGAGCTGAGTGTGAGCCACGTGGGATTCGGTGCGGGCCCTGCGCCTCTAATTGATGCCAATGGCAGAGAGCGGCAGCAGAGTGGCGATCAGCAAACAAGCGGCCGCTGCCAGCCATTACGCACGCTGGCCAGGGTGGGGTGGGGTGTACAATGCGGGCGACGCGACGCTAACTGGAAGATTGTGGGGCCGGCGGGCGCGCCTGCTTCGTTTAGGCGCATCAGCGCCAAGTGTCCCGCTCCATTCAGCCGCCGCTCTTTTATTTATTGTTTGGCTATTATGCCCTTGCTGGCACTCAAAGAGCTTCCGCCGTATGTAGCCGCGTGCGGGCCGGGACGTCATGGCTGGCGGCGCGCCGCTTCACATCACGTCACATCCGCCTCCTCGCCCTCTGCCTGCTGCGCACAACACTGGCGACCCTGACACAGACTGTCCTCTTCCGTGCCGTTGTTCAGCAAGAGCAGTAAATATCTAAGATGTAGACATACGGGAGATAAATAATTCACTTTTATTTCCAGTATTTCAGGTAGAGGTTATTGAGGCTTACTTACACACGAGCAAAACAGTCACTTTTTATCGTCAAGCACAATTACCCCGATTTTCCGGCAGGTATGTTACCTTCATGTTCCCACGTACACTATCTGATCAAAAGTACCTGGACACAGTGGATATTCATATGGGTGTGTCTACCCATCGCCTTGTGACACCTTGATCTCTGCTGGCTACACTTTCACTGAGCTGTCTGAGTGCCTCTGCAAGAAACGGTCCTGTTATATGTTGCACCAGCCAAAATGAAGTCCCACTGCGAATGCTATTCTCGAACACGGGATGAGTTGGTTGATGTTTGTAAGCAGATGGAAGTCGCCCTCATTAATGTCAGGGGTTTGGCGGCTGCTGTGAATCGGTGTGGTGGAAGAGCTCCTGAGGGTCGTGTATCTGTCGTACCGGCACCAAAGGTAGCTCAACTATTATCCTCCGCTGTGGGTCCTGGCTGCTCTGCAGAAAATACAGCATCTGTCATTACTCGTTCACATGACTGCGAGTGGCATGTCAATGGTGGATCTAAACGTCCTGTACAGGGAGGGCAGGGCTCAGGGAAGAATTAGGGAGTTTTACGAATCCCTGTAATCAACAAATTCGTGGTGCTGTCTTTCACTGAATCTGAAACTGAGCCAGTGGGACTCGCGTCACCTGTTACGGGGAAACCTGTTTTGTCCGGTGACGAGAGGAGGCAAACGCAAAAGGGTAGGGCTCTATTAATCTTCGGAAATCGAAAGTACGGCAAATGATGGTAAGCCTTAGGGAATTGGCAGCAAGAGATATGAGAGGACTCCCGTGCACTGAGTGTGTATGCCTGGGAGTCTCTTTCAACATGTTGAAGAGTCTATTCCAGCAACCATTGGAGGAACAGTGTGCACCCCACTGCAGATGGTGGCGCACATTGTAACGAACGATGCCTGTCGTCTGTGTTGTGAGATAATACTTGGATCATTCCAGCGACTGCCAGAGAAGGTAAAGAAGACCAGCCTTGTGCACGGGGTTTCAAAGAAGCTCACAGTTTGCACCATTGTTCCCCAGATTTGACCGTGGTTCCTTTGGTTCTGAGTCGAGTCGAAGAACATTCAGAGACTTCGAAGGTTCTGTGACAAGCTAGGCTGCGACTTTCTCGACTTGCGCCATAAGGCTAAGAACTGTAGGGTTAGCTTAAAAGCGTCAGGTGTGCGTTACACATCATATGCTGCTACTCGGGTAGCTGACTGTATGTGGGTTGCTTTTTAGATTAGACTACTCTCCATCCAATCAAGATAAAGATAACTGTAGGAAACCCTGAAATATCATTGTAAGATCGAACTACACTCCTGGAAATGGAAAAAAGAACACATTGACACCGGTGTGTCAGACCCACCATACTTGCTCCGGACACTACGAGAGGGCTGTACAAGCAATGATCACACGCACGGCACAGCGGACACACCAGGAACCGCGGTGTTGGCCGTCGAATGGCGCTAGCTGCGCAGCATTTGTGCACCGCCGCCGTCAGTGTCAGCCAGTTTGCCGTGGCATACGGAGCTCCATCGCAGTCTTTAACACTGGTAGCATGCCGCGACAGCGTGGACGTGAACCGTATGTGCAGTTGACGGACTTTGAGCGAGGGCGTATAGTGGGCATGCGGGAGGCCGGGTGGACGTACCGCCGAATTGCTCAACACGTGGGGCGTGAGGTCTCCACAGTACATCGATGTTGTCGCCAGTGGTCGGCGGAAGGTGCACGTGCCCGTCGACCTGGGACCGGACCGCAGCGACGCACGGATGCACGCCAAGACCGTAGGATCCTACGCAGTGCCGTAGGGGACTGCACCGCCACTTCCCAGCAAATTAGGGACACTGTTGCTCCTGGGGTATCGGCGAGGACCATTCGCAACCGTCTCCATGAAGCTGGGCTACGGTCCCGTACACCGTTGGCCGTCTTCCGCTCACGCCCCAACATCGTGCAGCCCGCCTCCAGTGGTGTCGCGACAGGCGTGAATGGAGGGCCGAATGGAGACGTGTCGTCTTCAGCGATGAGAGTCGCTTCCGATGGTCGTATGCGTGTTTGGCGCCGAGCAGGTGAGCGCCACAATCAGGACTGCATACGACCGAGGCACACAGGGCCAACACCCGGCATCATGGTGTGGGGAGCGATCTCCTACACTGGCCGTACACCACTGGTGATCGTCGAGGGGACACTGAATAGTGCACGGTACATCCAAACCGTCATCGAACCCATCGTTCTACCATTCCTAGACCGGCAAGGGAACTTGCTGTTCCAACAGGACAATGCACGTCCGCATGTATCCCGTGCCACCCAACGTGCTCTAGAAGGTGTAAGTCAACTACCCTGGCCAGCAAGATCTCCGGATCTGTCCCCCATTGAGCATGTTTGGGACTGGATGAAGCGTCGTCTCACGCGGTCTGCACGTCCAGCACGAACGCTGGTCCAACTGAGGCGCCAGGTGGAAATGGCATGGCAAGCCGTTCCACAGGACTACATCCAGCATATCTACGATCGTCTCCATGGGAGAATAGCAGCCTGCATTGCTGCGAAAGGTGGATATACACTGTACTAGTGCCGACATTGTGCATGCTCTGTTGCCTGTGTCTATGTGCCTGTGGTTCTGTCAGTGTGATCATGTGATGTATCTGACCCCAGGAATGTGTCAATAAAGTTTCCCCTTCCTGGGACAATGAATTCACGGTGTTCTTATTTCAATTTCCAGGAGTGTACATCCCTCTCACAGGTTAGAGTATTAAAATCCTAATAGTTAACTACGGACGTATTCGCAACAAAGTGCCAGAGTTCGAAGTGCTCCTGAAAAGCAGCGAAGTTCGCAATATCTACATCTACATCTACATCCATACTCCGCAAGCCACCTGACGGTGTGTGGCGGAGGGTACCTTGAGTACCTCGATCGGTTCTCCCTTATGTTCCAGTCTCGTATTGTTCGTGGAAAGAAGGATTGTCGGTATGCCTCTGTGTGAGCTCTGATATCTCTGATTTTATCCTCATGGTCTCTTCGCGAGATATACGTAGGAGGGAGCAATATACTGCTTGACTCCTCGGTGAAGATATGTTCTCGGAACTTCAACAAAAGCCCTTACCGAGCTACTGAGCGTCTCTCCTGCAGAGCTTTCCACTGTAGTTCATTTATCACCTCCGTAACGCTTTCGCGATTACTAAATGATCCTGTAAGGAAGCGCGCTGCTCTCCGTTGGATCTTCTCTCTCTCTTCTATCAACCCTATCTGGTACGGATCCCATACTTCTGAGCAGTATTCAAGCAGTGGGCTAACAAGCGTACTGTAACCTAGCTCCTTTGTTTTCGGATTGCATTTCCTTAGGATTCTTCCAATGAATCTCAGTCTGGCATCTGGTTTACCGACGATCAACTTTATATGATCATTCCATTTTAAATCACTCCCACTGCGTACTCCCAGATAATTTATGGAATTAACTGCTTCCAGTTGCTGACCTGCTATATTGTTGCTAAATGATAAGGATCTTTCTTTCTATGTATTCGCAGCACATTACACTTGTCTACATTGAGATTCAATTGCCATTCCCTGCACCATGCGTCAATTCGCTGCAGATCCTCCTGCATTTCAGTACAATTTTCCATTGTTACAACCTCTCGATATACCACAGCATCATCCGAAAAAAGCCTCAGTGAACTTCCGATGTCATCCACAAGGTCATTTATGTATATTGTGAATAGCAACGGTCCTACGACACTTCCCTGCGGCACACCTGAAATCACTCTTACTTCGAAAGACTTCTCTCCATTGAGAATGACATGCTGCGTTCTGTTATCTTCCGATGTCATCCACAAGGTCATTTATGTATATTGTGAATAGCAACGGTCCTACGACACTCCCCTGCGGCACACCTGATATCACTCTTACTTCGGAAGACTCTCCATTGAGAATCACATGCTGCGTTCTGTTATCTAGGAACTGTTCAATCCAATCACACAATTGGTCTGATACGCCATATGCTCTTACTTTGTTCATTAAACGACTGTGGGGAACTGTATCGAACGCCTTGCGGAAGTCAACAAACACGGCATCTACCTGGGAACCCGTGTCTATGGCCCTCTGAGTCTCGTGGACGAATAGCGCGAGCTGGGTTTCTCACGATCGTCTTTTTCGAAACCCATGCTGGTTCCTACAGAGTAGATTTCTTGTCTCCAGAAAAGTCATTATACTCGAACATAATACGTGTTCCAAAATTCTACAACTGATAGACGTTAGAGATATAGGTCTATAGTTTTGCACATCTGTCCGACGTCCCTTCTTGAAAACGGGGATGACCTGTGCCCTTTTCCAATCCTTTGGAACGCTACGCTCTTCTAGAGACCTACGGTACACCGCTGCAAGAAGGGGGGGGGGGGGGGCAAGTTCCTTCGCGTACTCTGTGTAAGATGGAACTGGTATCCCATCAGGTCCAGCGGCCTTTCCTCTTTTGAGGGATTTTAATTGTTTCTCCATCCCTCTGTCGTCTATTTCGATATCTACCATTTTGTCATCTGTGACACAATCTAGAGAAGGAACTACAGTGCAGTCTTCGTCTGTGAAACAGCTTTGGAAAAAGCTTTCTGTACTAGGAGCAGAAAGCTGGTTGAACCTTGAAATTGATAGCAGTGAGATTTTTGGGGAAATTTTAATTGTATATTGGAAGGATAGACAAATAGGAAATGAAGGTGGTGTATTTGTCGCAGTAAAAAAGAAACTCAGATTCACCGAGATAGAAATTGAAGTTGCTTGTGAGATTGTTTCGACAAGACTCAATATCAGTTGCGGGCATAAGAAGGTAATTAGATCCTCCTATCGCCCACCAGACTCATCCCCTGATGTAACCGATAACTTTAGAGAAAACCTCAGTTTGCTTGTATATAGCTTCTCCAATCGTACTGTAATTATCGGTGTAGACTTCAATTATTCAACAGTCTATTGGAAAAACTACAGTTTTGGTAGTGTGGGAGTGATAAGACATTCTATGAAAGTAAATGCCTTCTATGAAGACTACCTAGAGCAGATAGTTAGGAACCCCACTCATGATGGAAAAATAGTGGTTCCAATGGCAACAAACAGACCTGACCTCTTTGAGGATGTCCACATCGAAACTGGCATCAGTGATCTTGACGCGGTTGTGACAACAATGATCACTAGACTATAAAGGGCAACTAAAACAAGCTGAAAGATTATATGTTCAGTAAACTAGATAAAAAGTTAGTAGTGTCATAGCCGGCCGGTGTGGCCGTGCGGTTCTAAGCGCTTCAGTCTGGAACCGCGTGACCGCTACGGTCGCAGGTTCGAATCCTGCTTCGGGCATGGATGTCCTTAGGTTAGTTAGGTTTAAGTAGTTCTAAGTTCTAGGGGACTGATGACCACTGAAGTTAAGTCCCATAGTGCTCAGAGCCATTTTCAGTAGTGTCATATCTCAATGAATAACTTGAAACTTTCAGCACAGGGGAGGAGCATGTAAAGTAACTCTGGCTCAAATTTAAAACAATAGTTGACCATGCATTGGATAGATATGCAACCAGTAGAACAGCTCATATCGTAGGGAACCTCCAAGGTATACAGTCACTGTAAAGAAACTTCTAAAGAAACAGAGATTACTTCATAATGGGTGTTAAACAAAGCGTAGAGCTATAGAAAGAGCGATGCTGGGTGAAACGCGTTTGGCTGTCAAGAGAGCAACGCGTGGTACCTTCAAGGACCATCGTAGTAGAATATTGTCAAATGATCTTTCACAGAAACCAAAGAAATTTTGGTCGTATGTAAAGGCTGTTAGTGGCACCAAAGTTTGTGTGCAGTCCCTAGCGAGTGAGACAGGAGCTGAAATTGAGGGTAGCAAAACAAAAGCTGAAATGCTTAACTCCTTTTTCAAATGTTCCTTTACAAAGGAAAATCCATTAGAATCGCCTGAGTCTAATCCTCATACCATTGAAAAGATGAGTGAAATAAGTATTACTGTCAGTGGTGTTGGGAAACAACTGAAATCATTAAGACTGAGCAAAGGTCCAGGGCCTGGTGGAACCCGTATCAGATTCTATGAAGAATTTGCGGCTGAGTTAGCCCTCTTCTAACTGCAGTCTATTTTACATCTCTAGAACAAAAAACCGTGTCCGGTAGCAGGAAGAAAGCACCCGTCTAGAAGATGGGTAGTGGAAGTGATCCACAAAACTAGCGTCAAATATCCTTGACTACGATCTCTTGTAGAATTTTAGAATACATTCTGAGCTCAAACATATCTTCAACAGAATGACCTCTTGTAAGTAGGCTGTTTAGGTTTTTTTATTGGTAACGCCACCTGTGTATGAAAATCACTGGCTGTGCTGTGTGCAGTCTGTGGCTAGTTTGCATTGTTGT
The DNA here is from genome assembly GCF_023898315.1 of Schistocerca nitens. Taxonomy (NCBI): domain Eukaryota; kingdom Metazoa; phylum Arthropoda; class Insecta; order Orthoptera; family Acrididae; genus Schistocerca; species Schistocerca nitens. Next base: position 288,738,895 of record NC_064620.1, read on the forward strand.
CTGCCATTGTAGTGTTGGGCAGCGGCAGCTGGATGTGAACAGCGCGTGGCGTTGCGCAGTTGGAGGTGAGCCGCCAGCAGTGGTGGATGTGGGGAGAGAGATGGCGGAGTTTGGAAATTTGTAAGATATACAATGATCTGTTATGTATATTATGAGTTTTCAACATTATTAAGGTAAATACATTGTTTGTTCTCTATTAAAATCTTTCATTTGCTAACTATGCCTATCAGTAGTTAGTGCCTTCAGTAGTTTGAATCTTTTATTTAGCTGGCAGTAGTGGCGCTCGCTGTATTGCAGTAGTTCGAGTAACGAAGATTTTTGTGAGGTAAGTGATTTGTGAAAGGTATAGTTTAATGTTAGTCAGGGCCATTCTTTTGTAGGGATTATTGAAAGTCAGATTGCGTTGCACTAAAAATATTGTAGCGAAATATTGTGTGTCAGTTAAAGCACAGTCTCGTGTATAATTCTTCAAAAAAGGGGACGTTTCATATGTCGACCCTTAGCCGAGGATACCTCACTGGAATCTTCTGATTTTTTCCTTGTAGTTTGTGTAATTAGCGTAGATTTTGTTTATTGCTAGCGCGTAATTGTAGAGAGAATCTCCTTTGTAGTTGCAGTCTTTCATTGTTGTACAGTAAAACAGTTGTGACATGCATGTAGATTTGCACCAAGCATTTAAGTAGACATTATTTCCATTTCTATGTTAATGTGTTATCTTATTTTGCTCTTCAAATTGTGCTTTTCTGTGTTATCGTGTGAAATATTGTGACAATAATGGCGTGTGAAAAACGTAACACTAGGCTCCAAAGTAAACTGAGAAATAATAGTGACGACGAGCGTAGCTTATCAGCGCCGCCGAGTAATGAATTTACTAATGTCCAAAGTAGTAATTTGGTAACTGTGCATAGGGAAATGGAGCGGGCGTCAAATAATGGTGTAGACAGTGAAACAGGTAGTGAACAGGGAAGCATTATCGATCGATCGGTCGACAACAGCTCGCCTCAGGGATCGGGAATAACAGAACACAATATTGCAAATACTGTAGACTCAGGTTTTGGGTTCTCACCGTTTTCTCAAATGAGTCAAGACACATTTTCCGCTTGTCAAAATGTGAATGTTGCCGGTGCAAATTCACTGCCGAAAAGCACTGAGGAACATGTTTCAGACACCAATGCATTGTTATTACAATTAATACAACAAATGGGACAAACACAGCAAAAGCTTCAAAAATTAGACACAATGGAACAAAATCTTCAAAAGTTAGACACAATGGAACAACACCAGAGACAAACACAGCAACAGCTTCAAAAGTTAGACTCATTGGAACAAACTCTTGAACAAACACGTGAAGATTTAACTACTGAGTTACATAACATTGAATCGAAATGTCAAAAAGTCTGTAATGACGTAAAAACACAGATTTGTGAGCATTTCCAACCTATTTTTTCGCGTCATGAAAATGCATTACAGAATCACGAAGCAGCCATAAAAGAACTGCAAATTATTGTTCATGAAAATCACGATACCTTGCAAGCTAAAATTGACTCAGTTGCATCTACCGATTCGGTTACACAACTTGCAAAAACTCAGGAAAACTTAAAAGACACAGTAGATACGATTTCAACACAAATGGACACTCTGAAACTTGGTTCAGAAGAACACACAGAGGAATAATTTCACTATCGGATAAAGTAGCCGAACTTTCAGATCAGTTCACTAACTTATCTACAAAGGTAGATGATGGTCTGAATGACACAAGACCTGTAGCCATCACTGACACTGAAGAGTATCAAGAAATTAGAAAATTCAAACAAAATCAAAATCAAATCAATACACAGTACAAAAGAGAAATCCGGGAAGTGCAAGATCAGTTGGCACAAGTAATACAAGAATTACGTATTTCAGAGGACACTCGCGCCCCAATATGGGAAGAGGGACTTAGAAATACGGAAAAGCCGCAAAATAATAACATAGGGCATTTCGGAAGTTATGAAAGAAATTGGCAATGTGCACCGAATTTTGAGATGGAACGGCCGACACGACCTAACAATGACCGATATGCGACTCGCCGACATGATGATTTTGACTATAAGCTGTTCATTACTACACGTAAATTCAAAACATTTAAGAATTCTGGCAAGGACATTCATCCACAAGCATGACTCCATCAATTCTCTCATTGTTTTCCTCCCAACTGGTCGTTAGAACACAGGTTAGAATTTGTGTGTGGCTACTTGAGAATGAACCAGCTGTAAGAATGCGATCGGTCATTCACGATTGTCACAGTGAAGGAGAATTTTACCATACCTTCCTCTCAGCATATTGGTCTCAAGCTACACAAGATCGAGTAAAACATAGTATCATGATGATGAAACACTTTGAACAATCTGAATTTTCCAGTCTTGTCAAATATTTTGAAGACATGTTGCATAAGAATCAGTATCTTTCAAACCCATACAGCCCCTCAGAACTCATCCGCATTTGCTTACTCAAATTGCCTGAACATTTACGACATATTATTTTAGCAGGACGTTGCAAAGACGACATTGAAGCTTTTCATGGACTGTTACAAGAAGTAGAAATTGACACTGACAATCGCGGGACGCGAAAACAGGAGCACAGCAATTACAGGTCACATCCGTCACAATTCCGCAATGACAGCAATAGTAACTGGACATGACAAGGCTATTCTTACAACGTAAATCGTGACCAAAACAGACATCACCCGTATGACAACCATTGGCAGAGTAAAAATAATTACAGAGAAAGATCGCATTTCCATAGTAATGACTATCACAGAGACAACCAGAGAAACAGACAATATGGGAACAAAAATAATTTTTATCAAGGGAGAAAGAATAACTTTAGATGCAATGGTCCAGCGCGCAGTTACGATTCAGGGAGAAATTCTCCACCACATGACCGACAAGAAAGAAACTACAGGAACTACCGACATGATGACAGACGATATAATCATAACGACAGACGTGAATTTCATCAGAACTGGCGGGATTCTCACACGGCTGGGCCCTCTCGGCAAGGCGAATTTGTAGAAGTTAGATCTCCTAATCCCAATAACGACGCGCGCCAACAAAGAAACAGACAATGACCCGCACCGCAGGCAGCCACCTGCGCCGGCTGGCTCAGAGAAAAATAACACAGACGCTAACCTTGAGAAAAGATTTAGTATTCCTTTCCGACGTATACCACACGATGATTCCGTTGAAGCTGGAGCTCTGCATAGTAGTAAGAGTAAAGGCTTGCACCACATTTCATATATAAAACTGCTTATTGAAAGATTATCTGCTTTTTAACTTAGTCTTTGCTATAAAATTTTTCACTTCACATTTCTAGTATGCTTTGTCAGACTTAAGAAACTGTTAACATGCAACAATGTTTGAAGTTAAATATCCAGTCTAGAACCTAGGGAACATTTTTAAAGATATTACGAATGCATTGTTATAGTGAACAGATGACACAGTGTTGTTATTTGTACATTCTTGCATGTTAGTTGCACAATTATGTAACGACTATAAGGCTTACATACTTAGAACATATGCTGGTACTGCTAATGAGATTTTAATGCAACATTTTGGTTTACTTGAAAATACATTCTGGATTTAAAGTACTTTCTGTGAGATACCAGATGACACAGTGGTTAGTTTATGTGACAGCTACACGATTTTATCACGACGCTACTAATGAGTGACAATTTACAATGTTGCTTTTGCGGTGTTTCTGTTTTATATCTGCACAGTTTTTCTGTATTATTCTGGAAAGTAAAATATGTTTTAGTAGTAACTTTTGTGGTATAGCTACAATGAGACAGCCTTTTAAGTAGCACAACAATACGTTACAGCACAGTACTTTCTTCATCACAACAATAAGCGTAATAACTACGATATCTATACACAAAGCATTTCACTTTTGTTTATCATGAGGTAAGTGCATTGACTTCTGCAGAACTTAGCTTTCGGAGGACGATAACTACGACACTTCCACAGAGATTATGTTGCGACAAGACGCACAGTTTAGCGCTACAGTACACGTATTTGAGTGATTAATCTTATACTTAAAACATTTATTTTTAAAGATTTTTGAATTACAAAGAAAGTTTTCTGTGATACATTTCATTCCATTGCTGTAATCTGTAACACCTGAGGGTATAATTACATTAATCCTCAGGGGGGTACACGCTTACTTTGTGTACCATGTGTTTGGCAAGCACAAGGAGCCCTAGCTAATATGGTATTTGCTTACACAACTTTACACATCGGTACCATATTTCTCTAACACATAATTACACAGCTATCTGATCATTTAACTCAGAGATAAACATTTTTTTTACTACATCAATGACACATGTTTACGTAATTACACAGTTGGATAACTTCACACTTATGAAATTGTATTTTGTCTGTACTTTGTGAACTGTTCATATTTTTTCGGAACCATTGTGATACTATGAGAGCTTTGAATGATGTATTTGGTAAGGGAGCATGATTTTAAAGTACGTTTGAGGTGGATGAAACTTTTGACATGAGCAGAGAATTTTTTTTAGGTTTTGAAATTATTGGAGGAAGCTACGACGTTTTTGAGATTTGACTGAGGTGTTATGATGCTATTATTACGATGACTATGTGCATTATACTGTTGAGGTATGTTTAGGGTCAATAAGCTGATGCTATATGAGTTATTTGAGTATGCTACGTATCTGTTATGATGAAATATTGAAGAAGTGTTGACAAATAAGGTAAGGAATAATGAGTAGTGGTTAGGGACTCTGGTTTGTGAAAAAGGTTGTTGGAAACCAAGAATCGTATTTTAAGAGTTATGAAATGTGTGTACATGTGTGAATGTATCACAATGCCACTGAAAATTTTTTGGACACTTATTTTCATAGGATTTTGTTTCTACACATTTGCAACGCAAATTCTCGACCTGTGAAATTTTTTATATGAGACTGTCACTTTAGCGGAAGCTGCTGTCGTAAATATTTCGTTAAGAAAGGTAAGTGATTTGACGCAATGCGTTTTGGTCGTCCAGCTGAAAGGTAGTCGTCTGACAAAAGAAAGCCATTAGGTGGAGAGAAAAAAAAGGAAAGGGCCATTATTCTCGCTATTGACGTTCCTTTGTAGAAAGCATCGCAAATATGACACGCTCATTACTTGAAAACATAAGATTACTCGTACTTTATGCTACTTACTGAAATGCTTATGAACTGATGGGAAATATTCGTACATCAGCACACCTGATTATGACAAGTGTCTTTCTACGAGAATTGAGAGAATTTCTACTAACTTATGAAATGCCATATGGCTAATGAATGACGTTTCACGCCTTGCTTTGCCTATTTTGTTTAATATCTAGTTTCTAGCTGCACTACAGCATTGGTTAAAATAAAATTTTATAGATGTACTAATATAAATATTTTCTGTCTACAGATCCAGTAAATAATAGTTTTGTGATATATTTCCAAAAAAAATGAGGGAGCACAAAAAGACATTTCCCTTCACAGGAACTGCATACATAATTTTCTTTACAATACTTGGTAATTTATTTCATAGAATAAGTTTTTATGGTACACCACTTTAATTACATAGACATTAAGATGTGAATAGACGTTTCCCTTATATGCATTGTTGTCTTTAGTGTACTATTTTTTCTGCTTGAGCATTGTCATGTTTAGGTATAAGTTATTTCATTTTATGCTGCTGTTTGCCAGGCGTAGTGAAACTAAATTTCACTTTGCATTACTCTGTTAAGCCAGTTTACTACTGATTTATTTTTCTTGTTTGCTGCACAGTGCCTTATATTAGTTGTAATTTATGCTGCTTGCTTTGCCTTTTGTATTTTTGTCATTGCTGTTTATGTTAATTGTTTTGTGCTGCTGCATTGCCTCGTCCCTTAGTTTAGCATCTGAGCTCAGTAGATTTAAGTTAGCTTAAGAGGGGGTAGCCTATAAGAGAATGAGTTGCGATGAATTTGAAGAAATGCACTGAGAGGCTATACGAGAAAAGTACAGAAAGCAGGTATAGATAGGACTTTTGGAAATAATGAAGAACGAAGGGAGATCTCCGAGAAGTAAAGAAAGTTTTGTTTGCAAAATACTGCAGTAAAATAAACCCTGTCCTTTCCTTTTGTATTATTGTACTATGTGTTTGTGTACCCTTGTGAATTTGTGTACTTCCTGTCTTTATGTGTTTATCTGATAAGATTTATGTTGTAGAATTTTTCTAGTACTAAGCTACATTCACTATGATGAGGAATACTGTTATCCTCAAATATAATTTGCATTAATTATATGTTATTTTCTTTGTAAAGATGTTTATAGACATTATTAATTCTGTTTTGTTTCAGTGCTCATGTGTGAAATTAATGTTTCAAAAACTATTTTCATTATTTTATTTATTTACTTATGGCATAATTCCTGTAACACTGATGTATATGTTTATTTCTGTTCTTTTGTAAAGTTTGTGTTACTACAAATGTTATCTGTATTGTTATGTTCTTTAATAATGTATTTTGTACCTTTGTAATTGTATTTTCATGTTGTAAATTTATAATTGTATAGACACCAGTTCTTCAAATTAAGTTACATTTCACTGCACACGTTTCTGTTGGTCATAGTATATGGACAATATGTGAGAAGTAGGGACTGATAGTGTTTGCACGTGTGTTAATAATTCAGCAAGGCACTGGATAACAGTATTGCTGGTTCTAAGGACATTTCAAAAAAAATTTTTTCTGTGCGTGCAAAAGTGGTGGTTTATGGACTTGCTATATTCTCCGCAAGACTCTTCGATGGTGACTGTGCACCTGCACAGTTGCAACAGATGGCTGCTGGCCGTCTCTACAAGGACTGCAGTGGGTCTGCAACTTTGATGGCCCACCAGTACCATTATTTCTACAAGGACTGCAGTGGGTCTGCACCTCTGGTGGCCCACCAATACCACTACCGTAATCTCTACCAGGACTACAGTGGGTCTACTCTGTGATGACCTACCTACCAATATTCTTCAAAACGTCGAATGACTCTGCTGTGGGTTTGCTCTGTTGTGGCGCATTACATGTCTGCATGTCAAGAGTGAGCACTGTCTTTTCGTTGGAAGGACAACACTACTTCTTCAAGACTGTATGGAAATCCACTACTTCCGTGTGCATTTTCTTTTACTGCTCAGACTTTGAGAAAAACACTGCTATTTTACTGTGATGAACGATCAGGACTGTCTTTATGGACTGTGAGAAAATTTTAGCTTTTGACCAACATTGTATCAATAAGTGTGTGCATTTGATATCTTTGTTATTGTAATTATAAAAAATTTTATGAAATGATTATTGGCCACTGCCCAAAACAATTTGTAAAATTTTTTGTGGGGAGCATGGGGGCTATGTAAGTAGGCTGTTTAGGTTTTTTTATTGGTAACGCCACCTCTGTATGAAAATCACTGGCTGTGCTGTGTGCAGTCTGTGGCTAGTTTGCATTGTTGTCTGCCATTGTAGTGTTGGGCAGCGGCAGCTGGATGTGAACAGCGCGTAGCGTTGCGCAGTTGGAGGTGAGCCGCCAGCAGTGGTGGATGTGGGGAGAGAGATGGCGGAGTTTGGAAATTTGTAAGATATACAATGATCTGTTATGTATATTATGAGTTTTCAACATTATTAAGGTAAATACATTGTTTGTTCTCTATTAAAATCTTTCATTTGCTAACTATGCCTATCAGTAGTTAGTGCCTTCAGTAGTTTGAATCTTTTATTTAGCTGGCAGTAGTGGCGCTCGCTGTATTGCAGTAGTTCGAGTAACGAAGATTTTTGTGAGGTAAGTGATTTGTGAAAGGTATAGTTTAATGTTAGTCAGGGCCATTCTTTTGTAGGGATTATTGAAAGTCAGATTGCGTTGCGCAAAAAATATTGTAGCGAAATATTGTGTGTCAGTTAAAGCACAGTCTCGTGTATAATTCTTCAAAAAAGGGGACGTTTCACTCTTTCAGACAGCATGGATTCCAAAAACATCGATCATGTGAAACCCAACTCACACTCTTCTCACATGACATACAGAAAGTTTTGGATTAAGACAATCAGGTAGATGCAGTATTTCTTGATTTCCGAAAAACAGTACCGTACCTACGCTTATTGTCAAAAGTACGCTCATATGGAGTACCAAATGAAATTTGACTGTATTGAAGACATCTTGGTAATGAGGACGATCATGGATGGAGACTTATCGTCAGATGTAGCAGTAACCTCGGGTGTGTCTCAGGGAAGTGTGTTGGGATCTTCGTTTTTTCGTGTTGTATATTAATGACATTGCGGACTATATTAATAGTAAGCTCAGAATTTTTGCAGATGATGCAGTTATTTGTAATGGAGTAGTGTATGAAAGAAGCTGCATAAATATTCAGTCAGATCTCGTAAAAACCCATTCAACAGGTAAGATTGCACAAAATATTTATTTACTTAAGACAGCCAATTTGCTGTCAACTTTGAAACTTCTTAATTAAAGCAATATTTTATGTGATCTTGGCTGGTGTATGGTTTTTTTACAATTAAAACAGATCGCCCTTCAGGACTCTCTAAATGAGAAAATTCTGTCAGTTCTTGATAAGATTTCAAAGCGGTGCAAAGACAGGCAACTTGCTCTAATTGTTCGGAAATGTAAAGGTGTGCTCTTTACAATGACTATAGTATCAGTCACAGTTGCAATCGACCAACTCATACAAATAACTGGGTGCAGCATTTTGTAGGGATAGAAAATGGAATGATCATATAGTCTCAGTTTGGGGGTTAAAGGAGGTGGAGGACTTCGGTTTATTCATAAAATACTGGGGAGATGCAATCAGTCTGCAAAGGAGGTTGCGTACAAATCACTCGTGCGACTCATTCTAGAATATTGCTCAAATGTGTGTACCCATACGATATAGGACCAACAGGGGACATTGAACGTAAACTGTCAAGGGCAGCACGAATGGTCTCACTTTCGTTTGACCCATGTGAGGGTGTCATAGAGATGTTGAACTGGTAAGTGGTTGAAGACAGACGTAAATTATTCCGAAAAAGTCAACCAACACTCAGGAACTGGGCTTAAATGATGACTCTTCCCGTGTATCTCTCACTTGGTATCTTGAGGACAGGATCAGAATAATTGCTGCACGCAGAGAGGGTTTCAGGAAATCATTCTTCGCGCACTCCATGTGTGAATGGGACGGGAAGAAACACTAATAAGTAGTACAATGGGACTTAACCTCCGTCATACACTCGATTGTGGTTTTCAGAGTATAGCTGTAGACGTAGATGTGGAAGAACGGCAGCCCATTCTTCCTCAAGAGCAGAAACCAGAGGACAATGGGGCCTGAACCGAAGTCGACGTTCCAACTCATCGCCAGGGATTCCATTAGGTGGAGGTCGGGACTGTGTGCAGGCCAGTCGATTTTAGGAATGTTATTCTCCACAAAGCATTGTTTCATAAGTGCTGCTTTGTGACAGGGTGCATTGTTACAGCGATACAAAAAATTATCGTCTGCGAACAGTTCGTCTACTGTTTGCAGTGTACGGTGCTGTAAAGTGTGTTCATATACTTCCGCATGTAGCGTCCTCTTATGCGTAACAAGGGCACCAAAACTTCACGACGAAAATTTCCTCCAAGCCGTAAGGCCACCCCTTCTATACTTCACTATTGACGCTACACATTATGGCAGGTAAAGTTCTCTGCGTAATCGCCAAACCCAAAGCCTTCCATCGGACTGCAACAGGACATAGCGTGATCCGTTACTCCAAATCATGCGTTTCCAGTCATCCACTCTCCAGTGACTTCGTCCTTTACACCGCCTCAAGCGTTGCTTAGAGCTGACTACAGAAAAGTAGGGCTTTTGACAGGCTGGTCGACCGTTGTACCCCGTCCCCTTAAACTTCTTACTCACAATCAGTGTGCTAGCTGGACAGCTGACAGCGCTTTGAAACTCAAGAATGACCCTTCCCGCTGATTTCATGCAATTTTTTTAACAAGCACGCTCCACAATGTTCGACAGTCGCAGTCCGTTAGTGCACAAGGTCTGCTGGGCTTGATTTAGCTGTTCCATCGGGCTTTCACTACACGCTCACACCTCCAACAGTTGGCTGCGGCAGCTTTAGAAGGTTTGAAAAATCCATGTTGGATTTGTTACTTGGATGACATCCGACGACACGTTCGAAGTCACTGAACCTCCCTGATGACCCATTATGCTCTTACTGCTTCTCTGTTAACAACACAGGACTCCCATCTCCTTTCATGCTGGCAAGTTCGCCTCTCGAGACATCTTTTGGTCAGTTCCTATTACATAGAGGTATCCAGATAATTTGACCACATAGTGGAAACATGTTCATCGCTGTCACAGTCATCATGTGATGTTTCAGTTATTTTTACGATATTTAATAAAAGCAGCCGCGCGGGGTAGCCGCGCAGTCTGGCGCGCCTTGTCACGGTTCGCGCGGCTCCCCCCGTCGGACGTTCGAGTCCTCCCTCAGGCATGGGTAGGTATGTTGTTCTTAGCGTAAGTCAGTTCAAGTTAGATTAAGCAGTGTGTAAGCCTAGGGCTGATGACCTCAGCACTTTGGTCCCATAGGTACTTAACACGAATTTCCAAAAATTTCCAAATGAAACCAAAATGCAAAAAAATATAGTAAAAGAACTTTGTATCCCAATTTTCTGTTTGTCCCCGAGACAAGAGTGACACGAAAATTACGTATCGTCATTGCCTCAGCACGAGAGCAATTTGAGACCAGGTTAATTCAACCCCTTTCATACTGCTACCGTTACTGACGCTCGGTATGAAGAAGGATGCCTGTATTCAACGATACTTCATGGGGCGCAGCTGACCATTAGGACCAGCCTGCAAATAATAACATAACAGACTTGGAGAGCTCTTTGAGAACGTTCTTGGTACAACTCGTTGTAGTAACAACCGTTTAAGGTGACAATATATAATAGTGCCTATTCTGACAGTGTGCTGTTTCCTTGGTGGCAATCCAGCAGGGTCATTCGTGGTTACTTTTATCGGTGTCCTGGAGCGGTCAACACTTAATCACCGCGGTCGTCACTCAGTCTGTTGTGATAGGCGCACTTATTGGAGTGAGGAGAGCCTTTGAAAATCGAGTATGACGATTACTGTTCGCGAGACGTAAGTGATTTACACGATCCACATGACTGGAAGGCAACCACGGTCTGCCGTCTGTATAACACCTCGAGATAATATGGCGGTAACACGACTACATGCTCCACCGTTTCTCCTCATTCCCTGTTTCGCTCGTCCCAATCCCATAGTGGCTTCCTTTATGTCATTTTGTAATTTTAATTTAGGCTTGATGATGTACGAAATCTTATATTGAATACTAGTGCCGTCTTTCCTTTCGACTTCAGTACTTAATATTCTTTTTCCTATTTGTTCGTAAATCTTAAATGTTGAATACTTCTTCTTCCATTTCAAGGAGCTTATTTTGGATCGTTCCGAAAGCAAAGAAGTTTAACAGAACTGTTGTCACCATCTCCTCATCGGTTGTCCAGTATCGAGTCGTTCAGTGTTGTTAAAGTGTGATGCTTTCCGTGGCAGGAGCTCAGATGGAATCCTTTTGATGTGATAATATCATTGTCTCTTTGTTAGTACCTAATCTCTTCTGTCATTGCTGTTTTCACTTCCAGTTAGTGTCTTACGTCCACTTCACACTCTGTCTCTTAACATTAATCGAAGAAATGATCTTAGAAACCTCCTCTCAGGTGCTTCAATTCCTTGTTCCTCTCCTTTTCGTAGAATCCAGTTTTTACTACCGTATGTAAGAATAGGCTTACCAGTCTTAGTGTTTTCTCTTTCCTCATACCATGAGGTGACAAAAATCATGGGATTAGCGATATTCATGTATACAAATGGGCTAGTATCGCGTACACAAGTATAAAAGAGCTCTACATTGGCGGATCTGTCATTTGTGTCCAGGTGATTTACGTGGAAACGTTTTCGACGTGAGTATGGCCGCACGACGGCAATCAACAGACTTTGGACGCGAAATGTTAGTGGCAGCTAGACGCATGGGACATTTCATTTTGAAAATCGTTAGGAAATTCAGTGTTATTAGATTCAAGCCGCCAACAGTATGCTAAGAATACCAAATTTCAGGCATTGCCTCTGACCACAGACAACGCAGCGGCGTTTACTTAGAGTTGTCAGTGCTAACAGACAACACTGCGTGAAATAATCGCGTAAATCAGTGTGGGACGTAGAACGAACGTCTCCATTAGGACAGTGCGGTGAAATTTAGCGTTAAGAGGCTATGGTAGCAGACGACATACACGAGTGCATTTGATAACGGCACAACATCCCCTGCAGCGCCTCTCTAGGACTTGTAACCATATCGGGTGGACCCTAGACGACTGGAAAACCGTGGCCTGGCACTGATTTCAATTGGTAATAACTGATGGGAGTGTTCGAGTGTTGTGGAGACCCCACGAAGCCATCGACTCTAGTTGTCAAGCTGGTGGTCGCTCCGTAACGACGTGTGCTGTGTTTACATGGAATGGAATGGGTGGGTCCTCTGGTCCAATTGAACAGATCATTGACTGGAAATGGTTACGTTCGGCTACTTCGTCTGTAGCCAGTCATGGAATGGTTCAAATGGCTCTGAGCACTATGGGACTTAACATCTATGGTCATCAGTCCCTTAGAACTTAGAACTACTTAAACCTAACTAACCTAAGGACATCACACAACACCCAGTCATCACGAGGCAGAGAAAATCCCTGACCCCGCCGGGAATCGAACCCGGGAACCCGGGCGCGGGAAGCGAGAACGCTACCGCACGACCACGAGCTGCGGACCCAGTCATGGACTTCATGTTCCCAAACAACGATGCACTATGTCACCGGGCTACAACCATTCGCGATGGGTTTGAAGAAGATGGTGGACAATACGAGGGATTGATTTGGCAACGCAGATTGCCAGACATGAGTCCCATTGAAATTTAAAGGGATATAATCTGTAGGTCAGTTCGTATACAAAATCCTGCACCGTCAACGCTTTTCCAGTTACGGACGGCTATAGAGGCAGCATTGTTTAATATTTTTGCAGCGGACTTCCAACGACTTGCTGGGTGCATGACACGTCTAATTGCTGCACTACGCCGAGCAAACGGACGTTCGGTACGACACTAGGAGGTATCCAATGACTTTTGTCGCCTCAGTATTATTCTGCAACGGTACTTCCCCATATAAACATTTACAGCGTTAAATTTCAGTATTATTTGAACCACACCTGAACTAATTTTTTGTACTGATATACCTGTCACGAGATATTTAAACGAGTTTACCTCTTTTGTTGTCTTATTATTTATCACTATTTTTTTATCCTTATGAGTTTCCCTTTCATTGCCATTACTTTCATTTTCTTTACTTATATAACCATTCTATAAGTTTGTAAAATATTATTCAGTTTAACCACATTTTCTTCTAAAGCCTTCTCGCTGTCTGCGAGGAGAACCTGGTCGTCTGCATATAAAATAGCATTAGTAGCCGTGAATTCGTTCCTTCCTAGGTCTTTGCTCTTGTGCCTCTTAGAAATCCGTTCTTCTAAAACTTTAGTGATATATACATATTACAAAACGATACCGACAAGCTTCAAGGGGTTGTAGAAGGTGTGTTGAGGACAGAAAACCGCGTCCAAAAACTGCATCCAGCGATGTTACTGAGCGTCGAACTTACAGACAATGGTGCCTGCCGCTATTACTATCCTCAGTTTGTTCTGCAAGCTAACCTCTAGAAATTTCACGGTATAGTACATCTGTACATCAAAAAGAATTAGTGAGAGACCACACACTTGTTTTAATCCCTGGTTTACATTCAACAATTCTTCTGTTATGTATACTACTTTTAGTGCTATCGTATTAAGACTTAATAGGATTCAAGACATTTAGAGAAACACTGCAGTCAGTATATCTCTCCCATATATACATTGTAGGCCTTCTCATAGTCTCTGTCGCCTGTAATAGCTGATCCTGTGACCAGCCCCAAATATTGGCTGTGAACTGCAGGTCATCCAGAAAGGACATCACATCATCAGTCGACTTCCCAGAGAAGGGGGTGGTCAAACCCGCTACGGCTGGACCTAATAAAGCTCCAGTTCTTCCTCCATGGTTGCAAGCTTATTACACATGTTTGCATTATCTGTTTTCAGTTGCGCCACTTCAATAACCAATGGTTGAACAGCTTCCCGAGTAGTGACACACTGCACTTAATACTCCGCCATTGGGGAATCTTAGTCTCCAGTATACGCTATGGGATACGAAATTTACTCTCAGCAGCCCGCACAACACTGTACACACTTATATCTCATGTTTTATCATCGCTACTAACTTTATGGCTCGAGGTGACAACAGTTAATACAAATTACTGGTAGTGACTCCGTACATGGTGCAAAGTTACGCCGACCCCATCTTACAGATTGTCAAGAATGATCCTTCACATTATCGTTACGCCTATAACCTGAGGACTCCTTTTTCTTTTCTTGTATATACTTATAATTATTGCTGCCTTCCATTCCCCTCTCCAAGTACTACATGTAATTCAGCAATTGCACAAATCTCTTTTTTCCAGATTTATTCCCTTCTCACCTGCAGCATTCCCGATCCTACCCTCCTGTAAAATACACTCCTGGAAATTGAAATAAGAACACCGTGAATTCATTGTCCCAGGAAGGGGAAACTTTATTGACACATTCCTGGGGTCAGATACATCACATGATCACACTGACAGAACCACAGGCACATAGGCACAGGCAACAGAGCATGCACAATGTCGGCACTAGTACAGTGTATATCTACCTTTCGCAGCAATGCAGGCTGCTATTCTCCCATGGAGACGATCGTAGAGATGCTGGATGTAGTCCTGTGGAACGGCTTGCCATGCCATTTCCACCTGGCGCCTCAGTTGGACCAGCGTTCGTGCTGGACGTGCAGACCGCGTGAGACGACGCTTCATCCAGTCCCAAACATGCTCAATGGGGGACAGATCCGGAGATCTTGCTGGCCAGGGTAGTTGACTTACACCTTCTAGAGCACGTTGGGTGGCACGGGATACATGCGGACGTGCATTGTCCTGTTGGAACAGCAAGTTCCCTTGCCGGTCTAGGAATGGTAGAACGCTGGGTTCGATGACGGTTTGGATGTACCGTGCACTATTCAGTGTCCACTCGACGATCACCAGTGGTGTACGGCCAGTGTAGGAGATCGCTCCCCACACCATGATGCCGGGTGTTGGCCCTGTGTGCCTCGGTCGTATGCAGTCCTGATTGTGGCGCTCACCTGCACGGCGCCAAACACGCATACGACCATCATTGGCACCAAGGCAGAAGCGACTCTCATCGCTGAAGACGACACGTCTCCATTCGTCCCTCCATTCACGCCTGTCGCGAAACCACTGGAGGCGGGCTGCACGATGTTGGGGCGTGAGCGGAAGACGGCCTAACGGTGTGCGGGACCGTAGCCCAGCTTCATGGAGACGGTTGCGAATGGTCCTCGCCGATACCCCAAGAGCAACAGTGTCCCTAATTTGCTGGGAAGTGGCGGTGCGGTCCCCTACGGCACTGCGTAGGATCCTACGGTCTTGGCGTGCATCCGTGCGTCGCTGCGGTCCGGTCCCAGGTCGACGGGCACGTGCACCTTCCGCCGACCACTGGCGACAACATCGATGTACTGTGGAGACCTCACGCCCCACGTGTTGAGCAATTCGGCGGTACGTCCACCCGGCCTCCCGCATGCCCACTATACGCCCTCGCTCAAAGTCCGTCAACTGCACATACGGTTCACGTCCACGCTGTCGCGGCATGCTACCAGTGTTAAAGACTGCGATGGAGCTCCGTATGCCACGGCAAACTGGCTGACACTGACGGCGGCGGTGCACAAATGCTGCGCAGCTAGCGCCATTCGACGGCCAACACCGCGGTTCCTGGTGTGTCCGCTGTGCCGTGCGTGTGATCATTGCTTGTACAGCCCTCTCGCAGTGTCCGGAGCAAATATGGTGGGTCTGACACACCGGTGTCAATGTGTTCTTTTTTCCATTTCCAGGAGTGTATATTGAAATGTGGTGTGTTAGGTACTTTCACTGCGGGAGTCAGCGAATGCTACGAGCAGTGGGGCTAATGGAATAGGTTGAAAATTTTGGTACACCTTGAAACAAGTCTGTAAGGCCAAGCGGAGCATCCAAGTTCGAGTCCCGGTCCGGCATAAATTTTCAGCCTTTACCATCGATTTATTGCAGCGCACAATAGGCGGCTGAGGACTAGTTTCTCGTAATATTGTATCCTTTAAAATAATTTCTGTCATTCTGATGGCATTTCATTCTCCAACATTCGCTCTCTTCTTGTAATAGGGCTCTTCCACATCTAACAACTGCTTCAACCACTGTAAGCATTCCTTTCCTGGTATTGTATCAATCTTTCCTTTGTTACTGATTTATCTATGCAAGTACTTGAATCGTTTGAACCCAAACTTTTGAGTTCCGCTTAAATCATATTCAGTGGGACCTGCTGTACGGAAATACCTGGCTGCTGTGATCTGGTTGTCATTAACCTGTAAATTCGTGGTGTATATAAACAAGGACTGGGCAAAAATACGGAAACACTGCGAAAAATACAAGCTTGAACATAAATGCAGATGGTAGCCAAGCCTGCAGGTTGCGCTGTTGTATTTGACTACGAACAGCACCTGTGCAGCGTCCTCAACACGTTGCAAAGGTGAGCCGTGGTCAGAACAGTGTTCTGTGTAGTTGTGAGCGCATCAAGTCAGACCGAAGTGAATTCCAGCGTTGCTGCTTGCGTGATGGCTGCTTCCGTATCCAAGGCAGACGAAGTGTTTGGTGTTTCAAGAGGCGCCGTAACGAATATTTATGCTGCATGCAGAGAAAGCGGATAAACGCCATCCGCTAAGTCGTAACGTGGACAGAAGTGTATGTTGAGTGATCATGACGGACGGGCTTTGAAAAGGATTGTGACGAAAAGTAAGGCGACAGCAGCTGCAAGAGTCACTGCAGAACTGAGTGCCGCACTCTTGAATACCGTTAACAGCAAAACACCACGAACGGTCGCCATTAGTTGGGAATGACAGGGCGAGTTGGAATTCCAAAACCACTCCTTAGTGATGCAAATGTCCGTAACAGGAAAATATTGTGCCGAAGCTATAAGCCTTATAACACCCCACCCGTCACTTGGCTGGTTTTGGCGTGTTTCACCCCAACTACTTGACTAACAGATCAACAGAGAGTGCAAAAACTGCAGCAATATCGGATAACCATCTTACAACCTTAGACTAAGAAACAATGGAAGAAGGCCGTTTGGTCGGATAAGTTTTGTAACACTCTGTTTCGAACTTCTGGCCGAGGTTACGTCCCATGGCGTTGGTTCTGTGATGATTTGGGCAGCCATATCGTGATATACCATGGGGCTCATGGTTAGTCTGCAAGGTTACATCGCTGCCAAGGACTGTGTACCATTTTGGCACACCTAGTCCATCCCATTGTCCAGTGTTTGTTCCCCAATGGCAATGCTATGTTCCAAGATGACAGCGCCCATTTTCGCACTGCTCGCATCGTGCAGGACTGGTTTTGCGAGAGCGAGGGGGTTGCCCCATCTCCCCTGCCCCCAAAGTCACCACATGTCAGTATTATTGTGCCTTTGTGGGTTTAGTTTGGAGAGAAATTGTGCGGTCGCTGTCGACCTCCAACACCTTTACCTGAATTTGCCACCATTTTGGGCGCAAAAGTGTTGTAAGATTCCACTGAAATACAGCGCCCATATTTAGCCATTCCGAAACGAGTGGAAGCCATTTTTGAATGGCAAATGGTTTTCTACACCGTGTTCAGCATTGTATTGTGTTGTGTCTTTTGGTATTACTTTATTTTTGTCCATCCCCAGTATACGTTCTGTTACGCTCTACGATAATAACACTCCAGTCCTCGAACGTATTCCTCAGCATTCCTGTCTCTCCTAGCAACTCCTGATAAGCATTTTCACATGGCTCACTGCAGTAAGCGTTCTAGTCTCACATCCAGGTCAAAAGAGCTAATATAGACTGACAATGTATGTACTGGGTGATCAAAAAGTCAGTATAAATTTGAAAACTTAATAAACCACGGAATAATGTAGATAGGTAAAAATTGACACACATGCTTGGAATGATATGGGGTTTTATTAGAACCACCCCATATTGCTAGACGCGTGAATGATCTCTTGCGTGCGTCATTTGGTGATGATCGTGTGCTCAGCCGCCACTTTCGTCATGCTTGGCCTCCCAGGTCCCCAGACCTCAGTCCTTGCGATTATTGGCTTTGGGGTTACCTGAAGTCGCAAGTGTATCGTGATCGACCGACATCTGTAGGGATGCTGAAAGATAACATCCGACGCCAATGCCTCACCATAACTCTGGACATGCTTTACAGTGCTGTTCACAACATTATTCCTCGACTACAGCTGTTGTTGAGGAATGATGAGCATTTCCTGTAAAGAACATCATCTTTGCTTTGTCTTACTTTGTTATGCAAATTATTGCTATTCTGATCAGATAAAGCGCCATCTGTCGGACATTTTTTAACTTTTGTATTTTTTTGGTTCTAATAAAGCCCCATGTCATTCCAAGCATGTGTGTCAATTTTTACCTGTCTATCTACATTATTCCATGGTTTATTAAGTTTTCAAATTTATACTGACTTTTTGATCACCCGGTATACTAAACCTTGTTTAGTTTGCTCAAAGTATTTAAAGTTATGTTTACCCTTCTGTTTATTTCTTTTGCTATTCATCCAGTCGCTGCCTCCAATGGTCCCAAACAGAAAACTCATGTGGAGTTTCAGCGAAACGACTGAATCACAGCGGAATGGAAGACCTTGTCGAAAAGATTTGGATACGGTGGCTCTTCTTACGGTTTGCTGCGGAGCTCGATGTCCAACAATGTGCGAGGAGCGGCGTGCTTCGAAACACTTGTCCGTGGACCAGCATTGTGCTCTTTCGGCAGAGATGCAAAGGGTACCACAGATCATCGTCTATCCTACTTTACAGAGCAGACAAGCCTTCGAACCCCACGTTCTTTGAAGTGTCGTGGATGTCCAACCATTTAGCGCCTAGTAGTTGTTTCGCTGTCCTTCCACCTCTTTCCGTAGATGCCTCCGGGCGGGGACTACTCAAGAGGACGTCGTTATCAGGAGAAAGAAAACGCGTTCTACGGATCGGAGCGTGGAATGTCAGATCCCTTAATCGGGCAGGTAGGTTAGAAAATTAAAAAAGGGAAATGCATAGGTTAAAGTTAGATATAGTGGGAATTAGTGAAGTTCGGTGGCAGGAGGAACAAGACTTTTGGTCAGGTGATTACAGGGTTATAAATACAAAATCAAATAGGGGTAATGCAGGAGTAGGTTTAATAATGAATAAAAGAATAGGAGTGAGGGTAAGCTACTACAAACACCATACTGAACGCATTATTGTGGCCAAGATAGACACAAAGCCCATGCCTACTACAGTAGTATAGGTTTATATGCCAACTAGCTCTGCAGATGATGAAGAAATTGATGAAATGTATGACGAGATAAAAGAAATTATTCAGGTAGTGAAGGGAGACGAAAATTTAATAGTCATGGGTGACTGGAATTCGTCAGTAGGAAAAGGGAGAGAAGGAAACATAGTAGGTGAATATGGATTGGGGGGAAGAAATGAAAGAGGAAGCCGCCTTGTAGAATTTTGCACAGAGCATAACTTAATCATAGCTAACACTTGGTTCAAGAATCATAAAAGAAGGTTGTATACCTGGAAGAATCCTGGAGGTACTAAAAGGTATCAGATAGATTATATAATGGTAAGACAGAGATTTAGGAACCAGGTTTTAAATTGTAAGACATTTCCAGGGGCAGATGTGGATTCTGACCACAATCTATTGGTTATGAACTGCAGATTGAAACTGAAGAAACTGCAAAAAGGTGGGAATTTAAGGAGATGGGACCTGGATAAACTGAAAGAACCAGAGGTTATAGAGAGTTTCAGGGAGAGCATAAGGGAACAATTGACAGGAATGGGGGAAATAAATTAAGTAGAAGAAGAATGGGTAGCTCTGAGGGATGTAGTAGTGAAGGCAGCAGAGGATCAAGTAGGTAAAAAGACGAGGGCTAATAGAAATCCTTGGGTAACAGAAGAAATATTGAATTTAATTGATGAAAGGAGAAAATATAAAAATGCAGTAAATGAAGCAGGCAAAAAGGAATACAAACGTCTCCAAAATGAGATCGACAGGAAGTGCAAAATGGCTAAGCAGGGATGGCTAGACGACAAATGTAAGGATGTAGAGGCTTGTCTCACTAGGGGTAAGATAGATACTGCCTACAGGAAAATTAAAGAGACCTTTGGAGAGAAGAGAACCACTTGTATGAATATCAAGAGCTCAGATGGCAACCCAGTTCTAAGCAAAGAAGGGAAGGCAGAAAGGTGGAAGGAGTATATAGAGGGTTTATACAAGGGCGATGTAGTTGAGGACAATATTATGGAAATGGAAGAGGATGTAGATGAAGATGAAATGGGAGATAAGATACTGCGTGAAGAGTTTGACAGAGCACTGAAAGACCTGAGTCGAAACAAGGCCCCGGGAGTAGACAACATTCCATTAGAACTACTGATGGCCTTGGGAGAGCCAGTCACGACAAAACTCTACCATCTGGTGAGCAAGATGTATGAGACAGGCGAAATACCCTCAGACTTCAAGAAGAATATAATAATTCCAATACCAAAGAAAGCAGGTGTTGACAGATGTGAAAATTACCGAACAATCAGTTTAATAAGTCACGGCCGCAAAATACTAACGTGAATTCGTTACAGACGAATGGAAAAACTAGTAGAAGCGGACCTCGGGGAAGATCAGTTTGGATTCCGTAGAAATGTTGGAACACGTGAGGCAATACTAACCTTACGACTTATCTTAGGAGAAAGATTAAGAAAAGGCAAACCTACGTTTCTAGCATTTGTAGACTTAGAGAAAGCTTTTGACAACGTTAACTGGAATACTCTCTTTCAAATTCTGAAGGTGGCAGGGGTAAAATATAGGGAGCGGAAGGCTATTAACAATTTGTACAGAAAGCAGATGGCAGTTATAAGAGTCGAGGGGCATGAAAGGGAAGCAGTGGTTGGGAAAGGAGTGAGACAGGGTTGTAGCCTCTCCACGATGTTATTCAATCTGTATATTGAGCAAGCAGTAAAGGAAACAAAAGAAAAATTCGGAGTAGGTATTAAAATTCATGGAGAAGAAGTAAAAACTTTGAGGTTCGCCGATGACATTGTAATTCTGTCAGAGACAGCAAAGGACTTGGAAGAGCAGTTGAACGGAATGGACAGTGTCTTGAAAGGAGGATATAAGATGAACATCAACAAAAGCAAAACGAGGATAATGGAATGTAGTCAAATTAAATCGGGTGATGCTGAGGGGATTAGATTAGGAAATGAGACACTTAAAGTAGTAAAGGAGTTTTGCTATTTAGGGAGTAAAATAACTGATGATGGTCGAAGTAGAGAGGATATAAAATGTAGACTGGCAATGGCAAGGAAATCGTTTCTGAAGAAGAGAAATTTGTTAACATCGAGTATAGATTTAAGTGTCAGGAAGTCGTTTCTGAAAGTATTTGTATGGAGTGTAGCCATGTATGGAAGTGAAACATGGACGATAACCAGTTTGGACAAGAAGAGAATAGAAGGTTTCGAAATGTGGTGCTACAGAAGAATGCTGAAGATAAGGTGGGTAGATCACGTAACAAATGAGGAGGTATTGAATAGGATTGGGGAGAAGAGAAGTTTGTGGCACAACTTGACTAGAAGAAGGGATCGGTTGGTAGGACATGTTTTGAGGCATCAAGGGATCACAAATTTAGCATATGAGGGCAGCGTGGAGGGTAAAAATCGTAGAGGGAGACCAAGAGATGAATACACTAAGCAGATTCAGAAGGATGTAGGTTGCAGTAGGTACTGGGAGATGAAGAAGCTTGCACAGGATAGAGTAGCATGGAGAGCTGCATTAAACCAGTCTCAGGACTGAAGACAACAACAACAACAACAGTTGGAAGTAACGGCAGAAGATTAAATGCCCATTCTCAAAGTATAAGACATGAAAGGAATCACTATACTCATACAACAGAAACCTTGCCTTTATAAAAATAACGATCTTCATCAAGGGATTCGCTTATAACAGCTGACAACGTAGATAAAATACAGTCAACATTTTTCCGTTTTGCTAGAAAAATGTAGTTCTTGTAAGTGATTTCTGGAGGTATTTTATGACCTTAAAGAGAAGGTTTCATGATGTAGAAGATTAAAAATGTCGCTTGGTTTGTAACCGTAAACACAGATGGATTGAAGGTAACACGTTTATACACCAACGTCGCATTTCCCGATATTAATTACATTGCACTCACAAAAAGAACAATGTCCTTTTTACAGGTCTTTGGAACATCAGCGTATCTATACATGGCATTTTCATGGTACGTAAATTGCAATACGAAAGCTATCAAAGGCGGCATTTAAGGTCTGAAATTATGGAATCCAGCATAGCATAAAAATAAATTGGGCGTTCACAACTAGGGTCCCAGTGACCAAGCAAAGAAATTCCAAGCAAAAGTGAGTGAAACCTGTTTACGATTGTGGACGGGGCCCGAATCAATTACTATTGGTTTGCTTTGCAATTTCACTCATTTATTTTAATAAATAATTTTAGGAAACAAGCCAATGAGGCCGCAATCAGAATTTTAAGACACGTAACCACAATCACGGCTGAAGGCCTTTAACGCGAAAAATGGCAATTATTAAAAATTTAACAAACGTACATAAAATACAAACAGCAAACAATTTTTGAAAACAACCCAATGTGGTCGCAATCAGAATTTTAAAGCAAGTAATCACAATCACGGCTGAAGGCCTTTAACGCCCAAAATGGCAATTATTAAAAAAACTTTTGCCAACATACATAAAATAGAGACAGCAAATAATTTTTGAAAACAAGTCAATGTGGTGGCAATCAGAATTTTACGGCGAACAACCACAATCACGGCTGAAGGCCTTTAATGGCAAAATGGAAATTATAAAAAGAATTAACAAATATACTGCCAAACGGCGAATGGCATAGCAAAAGTTAATTAAAAGAAACAAACAAACAACAGATCACCAAACAGGTGAGACAGATGATGGTAACTTAATGAAACAATAATAAAATAAAAGATAAGAGCCAGTGACAGATGGTGCTGCAGGAATCGACCTCTGAGTAGGTCACACCAAAAACACTGTCGCGAGTGAGGAGAAAGGCAGCCAAGAGTTGCATTCAGATCACAAGATGGTAACTTGGACTAATGGCAGGCTAACGAGCGACTGATGATAATCTTGGTGAGGCTACCTGTCATCCAACAAAACAAATGCAAGATGTAAAATTAAGCCAAATTCGGAACCGGCGTCTCCGTCCGCAGAATACTGTGCTTAGTGCGCCCGGAACAAGAAGGAATGACTACCACTAACGTAGAAGAACGCCACCCAACCTACAAGCAAGAAGCTGGCAAACTTACACGTCTCACCGGACAGCGGCGGCAAGGCGAGGAAATGCACAGCGCCATTACATACACTAAACCCCACGGCAGGTAACTGGGGCGTTAGCGGTCACAAGACAGAAAAATCCCGCTGGCTGAACTTAACAATGTAAGAAGCTGAAAATAGTAAGCAGTAATTAGAAGCTCAGGAAGGATAATCAGATCCGCCTTCCCCAGGTCCTCCACTCGCTGCTTTTCGCCTCGCCGACGCTACGAGCAGCAACACGAACCAAGTCACTGGAGAATCATGAGATTTCACAATGGTGGAGGTTTCTCTACGCGAATTGCAATGCACTCAACTTAAACATGCAGGATCCGGTTTCGACGAGGTCGTGCACCCTCGTGACCACTGCCCTTTCGATCCGGCAGTCCATACACGCCGCCAGCGGTCCTGGCTTGTCGTCGCTCTGCGCGGACGTCGCTGCTCCTGCGTCCCCAACCGAACTCTACACTCACACCACCCAGACGAAGCACGAGGTCGCCCCAAAGATAAGGCAGCAGAACTACATATCGATAAGCGCTGATGCTGCCACTAGCGGACAGCTAACGCTTACGAAACCGAGTGGCGCCAGTGAACACGATTAGAAGACAAACAACCCAACCATGCCAACTAAACGACACGGTCTGGCAGAAACCTACACACAGCAGCAGCGCGAGCCGCAGCACGGCTCAGTGGGGCAAGAAACTTTTGGGCAGCGCAAATTCCGAGCATGGGTTTCAGTTGCCAGTAGTGCCTGTTTTTTGATGCTTAAAAGTAGCTCTGTGACAGCTGCTTAAACAAACCCAGTGAGATACGGAGCGCCGATCTTTAGCAGCAGCGCGACCCGGAGACGGGCAGACAGTGGAACCCGTTGCCCGGCAGGTAACGAGCCGCACCGCAGGTGTCTGAGGCTGCGTGGCCAGCTCCCGGGGCTGTGTTTGTTCAGCAAACAGGCCGGCCGGGCGGCTTCCGCGTCAAACAATGGCCACCCCAGGCCAGGGGATGCGGGCGCCAGCCCTGGACCTCTGTGTTCGCGTGGCCCGTCTCCTGGTTGTACAGTCACTGGACCTGGCTGGCTGGGAAGGCGCTAACCACGCAGCACACCCTGTGGTCGAGTCGCGACAGGCGAAGTCAGCAGCACGGCGCTATTAGCCGTTGCGTCTTGTGTTACACTCCCGCCGTTACGCATTTCCTCACCGCGCGCCTTCGTAGGTGCAATGAAAGTGTTAACGGCCTGTACTCCTGAGCACGAGTTACTTTCCAGTGTCCTATCGTAGTAATGTGGCACTAAAGGTAAATCGCTTACGAGGATAGAGGCTGTTCCATTTCGGAAAAGTCGAGATGATATCACGGCGCTTAATGCATTTTCGCCCGGATGTGAGCAGTGGGTTACGGTACTAAAAAATTCAGTTTGTCTTCACAGAGATGCTCCAAACACAAAATTACAATACATGAATTTATTTTCTTCTCAAAAATGAGTTGTGAAACATCCCCTTAGAAAAATTTATAAATGACAGTGCTGGAAAACCTCTACGTTAGTTGATTTTCAAACAGCTGAGCAAAACTGAACGTACTCAGACATTTCTCTCTTATTCTGATCAACACAAAACTGACACAATTCTTTTTTTTATTTTTTTAGCACAATGCAATCTGACTTTCAATAATCCCTACAAAAGAATGGGCATGACTAACAGTAACCCTCACCTTTCATGAATCACTTACCTCACAAAGATCGTCGTTTCTCGAACTACTGCAATACAGTGAGCGCCAATACTACCAGCTAAATAAGAGATTCTAACTACTGAATGCACTAACTATTGATAGGCATAGTTAGCAAATGAAAGATTTTCATAGAGAACAAACAATGTATTTACCTTAATAATGTTCAAAAGTCATATATATATATATATATATATATATATATATATATATATATATATATATATATCAGCTCACGATATCCAATATTACAAATTTACTCTTTTTGATGGACACACTTGCAGATCGTCCGCTCTCAAGATTCCCATATCCACCACTGCTGGCAGCGCACCTCCAACTGCACAATGCTACGCGCTGTTCACATCCAACTCCCCAACACTGCAATAGCAAATATTCCAACAACGCCAACCATCCACAGACTGCACACAGCACAGCCAGTGATTTTCATACAGAGCGCTACGTGGCGTTACCAACATAAAAACCTAAACAGCCTATTTACAGTTGTATGCCAAGTTAAGTTAAAAAAAAAATGCAACATCAAATCAAAACACTTCCACCTGAGCCCCTGCGGCGACGCAAAGAATGTCTAGTCTGCATCCACTTTCCATCCAGATCTGCGGAAACATGTCCTAAGGGATGGTACCGATGACTCATAATCCGAGTATGGGGGTCTTGAAGGCCCTGAATTTCAGTGGCGAACATTCTGTCCTACACGTAGCCCCAGAGAAAACAATCCAATGGTGGGATCTCATGAGAAAGTGGAAGACAACTCACAAGTCTATCTCGGTTAGTACAGTCTCGTGAAACTGTTCGATTCGGAGTTGTCCGAATATGCAGCTACCAGTGAGGTGGAGCACTATCTTCCTGAAACCAAAAGGCCGGTTGCAGGTCTTCAATCTGGAGGAAAGCAAACATTTTCAAAATTTACAGGTACGTCGTTCCAGTGCATCCTGCACTTCGCTCCTGCGACAGTCTCCTCAGCAAAGAGCACCGACCCAGTTGTCCTGTCGCACATGAGTTCGCACCAGACCTTCACTTTGGGGCTACGTCGAACCTTTTCCATCATACTGTGCGGATTCTGTGACCCCAAAACGCGACCCTTATGTCATTCATAATTCCAGAGACTTGAAGTGTGGATTCGTCAGAAAGCATAATACTTGGCCAGAAAGCAGGATATTGGTCGATTCGGTTAGGCATTTCACATGCGTAGCCATATCGGTGTTGCTTGTCACCAGGTTTTGTGGCCTGCAGAGTCATCACCTTGTATTACTACAGGCTCAACCGTTTTTGAGGACGTCACGAATAGTTGAGCGTGGCATCCAAGTTCTCGTGAAGCCGGAGGAACTGATCTGCGTCGACGTCGCTGAAACGCTTGATGGACATTCTCAACTTGTTCTTCAGAGACACGCTGACCGCCTTCATCCCGTTTCAGAATGCTGCCCGTGTCCAGAAACTGCCTAAGCCATTCTTTTGTCCTTTTGGCGTCTGGTGCAACTCCCTTGTGAGCAGAACGAAACTGCGTTCGCACCATAAAAATGGACTTAAGCACCAAAGCACACTTTATGCGTTCTCCTAAAACGACGCCATTTTCACTTGGATGGACAATGAAACAATGAAAATGCGCCAAACGTTGACAAAAAAGGCAGAAACCTTAGGTCCCTCTAAAGACCTGAAACAAAGATATACTGCTTTTTTAAATATATAAAAAAATTAAGTAGTGCCGCAGCTCATGAATTCCTCAAGCTTATTCGACTCACCCTTTTCTTCAATTATTTTGTGTTCTGTGGTAAGATTTTTCATCAAAGTGATGAGTCCGCGATGGTGTGTAGCCTTTCTGGTATTCTAACTGAAATTTTTGTTAACAACATGGAGAAAACCTTCTTCAAAAATAATTTGCCAGTCACAGGTAAAATTGTTATTTACCGTAGATACGTGGACGACATTGTGATCGTGTACCGTGTTTGTGAACAGGATATTTTGAGTATCGCAAAGGCTTTGAACCAAGTGTATCCTGAAATTTGATTCACTGCTGCATTGCAGAGTAATGAGAGTCTCAGCTGTCTAGATGCGAAAGAGGGTGCCTCACTTACGTTAGATATCTATCGTAAATCAACAGACACTGATATTATTATCAGTATTACTCCAATTATGCACTGGCACACATGCGTGCATATTTTCATTCTATGTACAATAGATTACTCAAGTTAGATCTCAGCACTGACTGCATATATAAGGAAAATGATATTATCATGCTGGTAGGTCATGCCAACGGTTATTCCAATTTATGCGTGTCAATGGAAAAAAAGTCTTCGGTGAAATAGATCTTCAGCATAATGTAGTCTCATAGAAGCCACTTTATGCTTCTATACCTTACTCAGGACCATATAGTGAGACCAAAGCGCGCGCTTGAGTGCTTTTAGGGAAGAGAAATTGGAGATTAGCTTCTGTACGCGGAAAAAATTGGGTGTTTTGTTGTGAAATTCTGTTGATGACAAACCAAATAAATATAACAGCTGAGGCGTCTACAAAAATTAATGTGGTTCCCGCGATTCAGTTTACATGGCTCAAATTGATAGGAACTTTGTCAGTGGGTTTCGTGAGCACAGTTGTAAGAATAATTTTGCAATTGACTGCTATTTATCACAGTGAGGGACATTAGGACACGCCCATCTCCCTCCAATATTTCAACAAAGGCTTAATCAGTCTTATATCAAACAATTAAATATTATATGCGGAGATAGGAAATCACGGGAACAACTGAAGTAGCGCATCACTTCACTGCAATTTGCATTTATTGTAACACTTGATAACTTACCAAGAAAATGTCGCGTGTTACACTTCACAAATAATAGTACTAGAACAATAATAAACACCTGATTCAGTTTTCTGCACTTTAAAGCTCAACAGACGAACAAAATTTAAGTTCTCCATTCATATAAATATGCGCGTAGGCGCGTTAAAGAATTGGCTATGAATTAGTCACTTATAACTTCAAGGCAGACACACTCCATTTAAAGGGAAAATAATTAGCAAGTTTACACATTGACTAGAACATTAAGGTGAATAACAGGAAAGTGCACCGTCCACAACACCTTACGGCGACAGTTAACCTCCAATACGTTCCTTTCATAAGCACGATTAAAAACTGGTGGAAAAACACTAAGGAAATTGCAAATCTATACTCAAAGGAGCCGCACTCCATCTAAACACCCGAAAAATGGCAACTTAATGGCTACCTACAGTAGCAAATTAAGAATAGCATGCTTATAGATTGACTAGAATAAAGGAATAAATAACACATACACGGCTTCTGACGGCCGACAAACTGTGTTGGGCTATTGAGCAGTGATTAATTTAAGCTAGCCACAACGTACGCTAACCAGGTTAGCGGCGTATTTAAAGAGAAGCGTCGAGCAACAACCCTGGTCAGAAGGTAATGGGACCAGTACTAATTTACAACCAACTACAGCATTAAAATCAACTGATGACAGGTTGACTATTACCAGTGCGGCGTACGATGGACAATCAGTAGACTGAACACTCAGCTGAAACCCAAGTATAATGCTGAGGGACGAAACTCCCAGCCCAAAGCATGTTTCGTGCAAACACCTAGTTTGAGAACAAAACAACAGGATGATATTTCAGCTTGCAGTACAAATGCCAGAGCCCAAATATAGCCTTAGCCCAAGGCAGACGTGCCAACACTTCCGTTCATACCCCAGAATCGACTAGCGCAACATAAATCATTGACAAATTTCAGATAATATTTTAAAACAACATACTTAAATACCTTTGTTTACAACAAGCCTTAATTAGTTAACAGGTTAGGCTCTGTTATTGACGTCACGCAAATAAGGTAGGAAGTTAAGGTCTACAATTCTAGTTTGCCATTTAACACTCCTCGTGACGAGGAAAGAAAGAAGCCAGCTAATTAATTGAAAGTCACTACCTGGATTCGGTATTTGACGACGCTCTTAAAATCAGCAGACAAAGGTGAGAGTCAAGTTTGCTCTACCAAGCAGCACATGCAGAACACGTATGGTGGTGGTTAGTGTTTAACGTCCCGTCGACAACGAGGTCATTAGAGACGGAGCGCAAGCTCGGGTTAGGGAAGGATTGGGAAGGAAATCGGCCGTGCCCTTTCAAAGGAACCATCCCGGCATTTTCCTGAAACGATTTAGGGAAATCACGGAAAACCTAAATCAGGATGGCCGGAGACGGGATTGAACCATCGTCCTCCCGAATGCGAGTCCAGTGGCAGAACACGAGCATAAGGTGAGCATTAAATAAACTGCTCCTTGTTCAATCATTTACACACCGACGAAACAAATAATCTTCGCCGAATTACTGCAGACGCCGGAATCCTCAGTTGCTTGTAAATGACGCAAATAATGGTCAAAACGTCTTACTTTAAGTCCGATGACATCGGTAGGATAGGAGTTTCAACGGACAACCAGGCCTCATCCCCTTAGATCCACCTGCGACCGACACAGTAACACTGGCTGCTATCACGGCTTTAACGATGCATCACACCTGACACGGGTCACGCCAAACCATCAACAAACGGCGTGGCCTCCTGTACGCTCCCAGCCGTCCGCAATCACAGTTACTCCTCCCGACGGACGCCCTCCGGCAAACACGGCAACCAGCCGGCCGCACCTAGAGCCTGTAGCCGTAGCTAGAGAGCCTGAATAAGGAGAGATTGGCCAACCGGACGATACGGCGGCCATTTTTCTGCAAACTGCGGGCGGGACTTTTGAATGGCCAATAGTGGAGCAGTGGAGTACACACTCACCGAATCAAAAGCAAAAGACAATACGGCAAAATCATTCGTTAAATGCCTTTGTTTATAAGAATAATAATTTTCACACAGCCAATTTACAGGCCTGTTTTCAAATTTAACTGTGTATATTGCAAGTTGTTTTATATGTAGTAAAAAGCAAAAACGACTTACTTCGCATAGATAAGAGTACTTGGCTGGTTTCCACGAGGCTCCTGTTTGATTTATGTCAGCCCTGTTGACTGCGACTGCCCACTGCTTTCGTCTTTCTTCATTGCGTGGCAATGCTAACATGCGAAATCCACCTTCGCCTCTATTGGAACAACCAAATGCAGCACAACATGGCATCGTTTACGAACGTCTGCAGAACGAATTACAGATGTCAAAAACAAATCTGTAGAATTACTAACATGTTCACTTCAAACATGTAGGCCTACCGACTTCATCACAAAACGCTTCATTATTTCAACTCGTATTTAAGATCGCAAACGCTAATTACGTACTAAAAACGATATACAACTAAATGGAACATGCATGTACAACGCGTAACAAGTCTATCAATAATTCAAATACTTTTAATCGTTTCCAAAAGTCCTCAGAACTTCAATTCAACTCAAAAGCACGGCGAACATAGGAAGCGCGAGAGACGTTTGGCGCTATTTTTCTGCCAAAGCTAATCAACCAATCACGAACAACTTCACCTTTGGCCACTCTCTCTGTATACAGGCTCTCTAGCCGCAGCAACGTCACAGCGCCCTCTGCCCAGGGTAAGGAAACAGCAGAGCCCGAAGCAGGAATTTCAAAAGGAACGCGCTACAGACAAGGAGGAAACGCAGAGAACCAACCGTGACATTTCGTCACGGTTCAGACACCTTATGTTTCCGACGGGTAGACGACTGCAGATACGACATGCTGAGCGTAAACGGCGTGAGCTGGATATGTTACAGGAATTACAAGTCTTTATACGACAGTCGGCCGGAGTGGCCGAGCAGTTCTAGGCGCTACAGTCTGGAGCCGCGCGACCGCTACGGTCGAAGGTTCCAATCCTGCCTCGGGCATGGATGTTTGTGATGTCCTTAATTTAGTTAGGTTTAAGTAGTTCTAAGTTCTAGGGGACTGATGACCTCAGAAGTTAAGTCCCATAGTGCCTAGAGCCATTTGAACCTTTATACGACAATCATGCAACGCATCTTTGAATGAAAAGCTGTCTTCTAGAAGCAAGTTCTTCTTTAAAATATTCAGTGAACTACTGGGTCTATATTCAAGAGGTTTCCCGCATGTACTATCCCATTCTTAATATCTGTCTCCATGTGGCTGTTTCCCAACACTTTCGTTCTTTTCATTTCGAGGGGGTTCGAGTCCCCGGCATCAGTGACGTCTAATATTATAGTTAATGCTCACGTGCCGAATAGGTTGCTGTTGCTGTTTAGCTTTGGAAATTACTGTACGCGCTCTATATTTCTTTGCGTTCCTATGGTCTTTTATTATTACATTATTGATTGTACCTTTTAACGAGTTTTTCTTTGCACGCTCTCCCTCAACTAATGTTGCTGGGGTTTGAGTCCTTGTCCCGTCTTACGATTGCTTTTATTATTTCGAATTTATTGTACCTCATTACTGTGTTTTCTTTCATTTTTTATATTTACGTAATTTTGTATGAAATTTGGAATAGCTGTAACTGTTCTGGAGTTTTTAGCCTGTTTATCTGTCATTTTACATGTTTATGTTTTTTATCGATGGTATTTTCTATATGACTGTAAACTCTTACTCTTCGTTCGTTTTATTATTCATATTTTGTAGTTCTGTATACTACATCTATTACGATAATAATAAAATTCTGCTTTTACCTCTAGATGGCACTACTTTTGTATTCATCACCGCCCTCTGGTGGCTTAAACTGTCTTTCTGGTTATTGCTTTATAGTTAGCCAGTTGGTCTGCCATGTGTCAGTTAACGGGCGAGTTGTGGCGCCCTGGAAATATTATATCTTCGGAGTTGGGGCGGCTGCACAGGAGCCTCGTCAAAGCCGCGGCCCGGCAGCGACCACGTGGTGCTAAACGTTAGCTTAGCAACCGCGTGATGCCGCACAACGGCCGGTCCAGCCGCGTGGCTGGGAATTCCGCTGTGACGAGGGCGGTGTTGATGAAGGAGACACGCTGGGAGTGCCAAAGATGGCGGACTTTGTGAAAGCATCATGGCAGACATTTCACAGTTCATATGGAAATTAATAGTAGCCAGCTGAATGATGATACTTCAAAAAGAAACATGTACATTACCATTATTTGCACGACGATTCTGATGGTGTAATCAGATTTTCAGTATCTTTAAAGTTTAGTATCTGACTGTAAATTGTACAAGTAACACGCAAAAAAATGGTTCAAATGGCTCTGAGCACTATGGGACTTAACTGCTGAGGTCATCAGTCCCCTAGAACTTAGAACTACTTAAACCTAACTAACCTAAGGACATCACACACATCCATGCCCGAGGCAGGATTCGAACCTGCGACCGTACCGGTCACGCGAGTAACACGCAGCTACGAATTTCCAACATATAAACGCTTCATCCGATTTTGTCGAGCGTCGTGTCTTTAGAAACTATTAGTGTAAACCTAAATTGGTATGAATTACAGGTATGTAACTTGAATAGTACATGAGTTATTGGAGGTCAAAGAGGCCGATTGCTATCTATCGCGTCAGGCCATAAGTACTCCACAGTGACACAAAGAAATGGCAGCAGCATGCTTATAAATATATTTATTCGCCTATGTCTTTGTTTATATCCGATATATACTATTCATGAAGGAATTGGTTAAATATTTACTGTGTGTTAGAAAGCACAGAGACATTAGTCTCCTGGCCTACCTTTTGCTTCTTTTCTTTTGATATATGTCTATTTAATTGTTTATGTATTTCAATAATGTGTGTCAGAGCGTGTTTATGGTCCAGCCGTAGGAATATTTATTTAATTTCTAGTATTTAAATGTAAATCCAGTATTTCGAATATATTTCATTATGTTTGTGACTGTGCGTTGGCATGAAGTCATGGCGCGAGCGCTCTAACCAATCACAGCGATCGTGAGTGGGGAGACTGGATGGAAGCGAGTTTCCGGAGAGGACACGGAACAGTTCTGAGAGTACGGCACTGGACACGGGAAGTGCTGGACGCGACGGCGCGACGGACGCACAGTCGCGAGAGGGAGAGTGTGGAGCGCTTTGCGCGCGGTCGCGGCAGATAGGAATATTTCGTAGTGCTGACTTGTGCACTTGTGAGATTTCCGTGGCTTCTACAGTGAAGACGTAGTGTGCGTTTCGAAGTGAGTATCTCGCGAGCTTTGTTGTTGTTCGTAACTAATTACGTGCAGTAGGAATCTATTGTTTCCCTGTTACTCAACTTATGTTTTAGTTAATTGCTGGACCATCGACACCAATCAGTGTTTTGCAGAAATATACGGCATTCTCAAAAGTACTTCTGCTCTCCTACTCATCATTTAAAGTCGTTAAAATAGTACCTGCAGATTTTACATAATTGCAATCTTTCATTTATAAATTTCTATATTAATTCGCAGTTTCGCCGGCCGAAGTGGCCGTGCGGTTAAAGGCGCTGCAGTCTGGAACCGCAAGACCGCTACGGTCGCAGGTTCGAATCCTGCCTCGGGCATGGATGTTTGTGATGTCCTTAGGTTAGTTAGGTTTAACTAGTTCTAAGTTCTAGGGGACTAATGACCTCGGCAGTTGAGTCCCATAGTGCTCAGAGCCATTTTAGCCAATTCGCAGTTTCCTTGTGATAAGAACCTTCGACCATTCGATTCATGTGTGTATTCATATTGTATACTATAGACTCAGCAATATTTGGCTTGTAATGCGGCACGTACGTATCCCAGCGCCTAGACAACGAAACTAGCCAAAACCTTTAATATTACAACGTTGAGTCAGAGGGTGCGTAGTTATTTGAAAGCCCGCACATGACAACTTTGTTTGATACAAACCGTCTTCATCCGTATCTGATCACCAAGATATTCATGTTGTGCATTCGAGTTATTGAGTTATGAGGATGCTTGTAGTTTTATACTCTTGTGTATTCTTTGTACACTTACATTTTCTGTTGTTTGCTATGCCTTTCTGGTTTACATGCAATCTGAGAATGGGTTCTTCTCGAAACGCGTCAAATAATGGCACTGGTTTATCAGCTGGTGGCTTCTTATTTAGTGAACAATACAGCAACTGTGAAATACTTTTAGTAGTAGTAGTAGTAGCTTTATTCATCCACAGATCTCTTTTTACAAGGATGTAGGACATGTCAACGTATTTACAAGTTTAGATCAATTTAAAACAAGCTAATTCGTATACACACATTTACAGACTTCTAGTTAGGGACAATCATTGGATTTACTCCTGGTATGCAATACTTCTTTTACAAGTAACTAATTAAATAATGTAATGCCACACTGGTCACTCATATCTCACTATCAGTCACTGCACACACTATACACACATTGTTTCACAACATTTCACTCACTACACACACAAACACACACACACACACACACACACACACACACTGGTGATCTCTGGACCATTTTCTGTACCGCATTTTCCCATTTGCTATCCTGAAAACTGAGTCAGCACCTTTCTATAATGAGTGAAATGTTGAGCTCAAAAAGAGGAAGAGATATTAGTATTGTGCTCTGTATAGCTTGGGGGTAACTTTTTCTAGAAAAGTAAAAAAAGAAAAACATAGTGTGAAGGTGTTATGTGGAATGTTGGATGTTTTGTAATGCCAAACCTCTACTCTGTTTTATCTAAGTAATCCTTCAATGTATAAAATGTATTGCATAAGAGGAGCTTTTTAGCTGCCTTTTTAAATAAGAATACTTTGCAATTTCTGTAATCTTCTTTGGTTATTTATTGTACAATTTTATTCCTTGGTAGAAAATTCTGTTTTGAGTTTTGTGTTCATTTTTTCTTGGTAAATGTGAGCTATTGTTCCATGATTTGTGCAGTGATTACCAATGTTATTTGTGATGTGTTCAACTGACCAGTAAATGTATTCTCTAGGAGCAGTTAAAAATCCCCAGTGTTTTAAATAGGTCTTTATAATTGAAACGTCCCCTTAGAAAAATTATACATGACTGCTTAAACTGACACACAATATTTTTAGCGCAACGCAATCTGACTTTCAATAATCCTTACAAAAGAATGGCCCTGACTAACATTAACATATACCTTTCACAAATCACTTACCTCACAAAAATCTTCGTTACTCGAACTACTACAAAACAGCGAGCGCCACTACTGCCAGCTAAATAAAAGATTCAAACTATGGAAGGCACTAACTACTGATAGGCATAGTTAGCAAATGAAAGATTTTAATAGAGAACAAACAATGTATTTACCTTAATAGTGTTGAAAAATCATAATATACATAGCAGTTCATGACATCCAGTCTTACAAATTTCAAAACTCCGCCATTTGTCTCCCCACATCCACCACTGCTGGCGGCTCACCTCCAACTGCGCAACGCTATGCGCTGTTCGCATCCAGCTGCCCAACACTACAATGGCAGACAACAATGCAAACTAGCCACAGACTGCACACAGCACAGCCAGTAATTTTCATACAGAGCGCTACGTAACGTTGCCAATAAGAAAACATAAACAGCCTACTTACATAATCAGCTCGACTACTATTTTTGATTATCATTCTTATGGCTCTTTTCTGGAATTTGAATATTATGTTCATATTTTGTGCATCTGTTCCCCAAAAAAGAATGCCATAGCTAAGAATTGAGTGTACATATGAATAGTATGTAACTAAAAGACGCTGCATGTTACACACTGAGGATAGGATTCTAAGGGCGTAACATGCTGATGACATTCTGTTTGCAAGTACCTTTGTGTGTTCACACCACTTCAACTGAGAATAATTCATTCCTAGAAATTTTACATTTGTTACACAGTCTGTAGAGGTACCATCTACCTTTAATTTAACGTTGTCATTTTTACTCTTCAAACTGAAATTCATGGCATTAGTTTTTTTTGTTTTCAGTGTCACTTTATTGCTTATTGGCCAACCGTAAACTTCCTTGAGAGTTTATTGATGTGCATCTGGGTACTCACCGTAAGATGACGAACAGTTGATCCGTTGAAATATTGTGTCAAGATGACTACATTAGCCGGCTGCATTCCCGAGAAGAGTGTCGTCAGGCATCGTTTCAGTCAGTTGTTTTATGTTAATCAACCAGATGCATTCTTTTCACAATGAGGCACTACACATTCTCACAAGTTTAGGGTTTTTCAGTGTGAGTGTCCTCCCAGATCACGTTCAGGGAGAGGTCACTGCTTAGCATGGAGAGAGATCTCTGCAAGACGCTGCAACTCAGCTAAAATGTTACAAACAGACCACTAAAGCGAGGCCAGTTTTATCGTCTGGAGCATTATTATGTTACACATCACGTTGAAAGGGACTGAATCGCAAATTCCAAACATCCCATGCAGATGCTGATTGTCCCTGAATTCTCTTATTTGTCTTATTTCCAAAATAGCTCATTTGAGAAGGACTCAGCCAGTTACTTACCCTGTTATCCCACGTCCACCGTAATTTACACCCAATTTTATACTAATTCCATTCCTTCTTACACTTTTCCCCCCATTCTTTGTCCTCGCCAT
The DNA here is from genome assembly GCF_023898315.1 of Schistocerca nitens. Classification (NCBI taxonomy): domain Eukaryota; kingdom Metazoa; phylum Arthropoda; class Insecta; order Orthoptera; family Acrididae; genus Schistocerca; species Schistocerca nitens. Next base: position 288,775,640 of record NC_064620.1, read on the forward strand.
TTCTACTAGCATTTCCAACTTACGCTGCAGCTGCGGTGGTCTCTCCGGTGTTTCGTGTAGTATATCCGCATCCATCAAATTTATCCAGGTTCTCAATTACATAGTCCATTCCATAATCACAATCACCTGGACTGCTCATGTTTACCATAACACGACAATCACCTTCGCCAGGTAACATATCACGAGCCTCGCCAGCATTTCCATCATCAGCACCGGTTTCAAATGGTTCAGATGGCTCTGAGCACTATGGGACTTAACTTCTGAGGTCATCAGTCCCCTAGAACTTAGAACTACTTAAACCTAACTAACCAAAGGACATCACACACATCCATGCCCGAGGCAGGATTCGAACCTGCGACCGTAGCGGCTGCGCGGTTCCAGACTGAAGCGTCTAGAACCGGCACCGGTTTCAATTCTTTAACCATCACCACGTCAAATGGACAATGTCGCAGGCCTCGCACACCCACCAATTCCTGGACCACCAATATTAGGACCGCAGTACCTACAACTGGACAACATCCACAATTATGACACTCACTGCTGCATTCTTCTTCTTTTTCCTCTTCTCCTTCTTCTTTTCTACTTCATGGTTTAGGCATTCTTGCTGTTCCGGCTTTACAGTTGCCTCCAGCGTGTCCTGGGTCACCATCGATCTCTTTTCCCCTCCGGTTGCAATCGAGTGCTGTCCTGCGAAGTTTGGTACTTTCCATTCTTTGTAAGCTATCGGTCCATTTCTGTCTGTTATTAATATTTTATTACGTGCTGGTTCTGTATTTAGACCTTCCCTAATCATAAAAAATGCATCCTTGTGCAGCCTTTAACACAGCTTATGAACCTCATTTCTGTCGACTGAATTTCACACAGCTGTTTTTGAGTCGGCGTCAGGCTCCGGTACAATAAAGCACTGTATGTAAAGCTATCACATTATAAAATTTCATCTTTCTTAACCTTATTTCTAAAAGATCTGTGAATAGTCCTACGAACAGCTTGAAATTTGCTGCCTTTTTACTCAACTTATGTTGCAGCCAAGATATTTAAAATCCGATATTTTCTCTAAAACGGTGTTTCCTAGGATAATTTTTGATCTGACTGCATCTTTTCCATAATTTTAGTTTTATTAACTGATTTTTACGTTACATTATTTACATAGATTATTTAAGAGACACAGATTCCTGTAACTGTGTGCCATTCATCTGAATCATTATATTTCTATTGTCTGTAAAAAGAAGAGTGTTCTATTAGACACAGTTTGGTAATATAGTTCCTGGATTTATTAACAGTTTTCATTTCTTTAAAACGTGGTCAGTATATGTATTAAAAGGAGTGGATGATAAACTACACCCTTTTCTAAGTCCTGCATTTGCTAGAATCCCTTCACTTCTTTGATTCCTGTGTCTACGACAAAATTTGTTTTTCTTTAGAGTTTCTCATTATCAGAATTAGGTGTGGTGGATAGCCCTTATTTTCTGGTACTTTTATTTCATTCGATTTATCCTGTCAAACACTTTCTCATGATCTATAAAAGCATGATGTTTTTTTTTTTTTTCAGGATATCCATTTTAGATGACGAACTGCGACTGTGTTCTCAATTGGCGATTTATCTGACAATAAATATGCAACTAGTTGCTGTTTTACGATTTATTCAACCATATCATGTTTTCGAGCCACTGCAGGCTCATCATCAGATGGAGGTGTTACAAGAGCATTGTGTTGTGGACCAAGTGGAGATAGATGCAGTGCTAGTGCTGTGTTGGTGGAAACGACGGAAATTTAATGATTGATGACGAAACGCTTAGGAACCCGAAAGTTTTTTATGTCTTAGGTACTTACAGTGCACTGCCTTGTGGCGTCCATAACAGATCTTTTCCTATATCGTTCATTATTAAGCTATATACACAATTATACACGGTATTTAGCTGCACTTGGTTTTACACTGATTCACAGAAAGTAAACACTGCACGTTTTTACAAAGAATATGGATATGTTAGCTATTACACTTTACTACATCATGGTCTTTGGCAAGAGATACTTTGTATTATAGTACAAGTATTACTAGTACAGATATTACATTTCAGTAAAATTTGCTAGTTGCAGGAGTGTTTTTATATTGGGAGCAAAATTTTTAATATTGACTAACAGTTATACAGAAGATAAACAAACAGAGTGGAATATTTAATACATAATTAGGAACTATTTGTATGCTGCAGAATACCATAGGTGTTACATGACAAGCAGTCAGACCCTGGTAGCTGAGTGGTCAGCGCAACGGAATGTCATGCCTAGCGGCCCGGGTTCTGAGGTTTTCTCCGCTCAGGGACTGGCTGTTATGTTGTCCTTCTCATCATCATTTCACCCCCATCGATACGCAAGTCGCCGAAGTGGCGTCAACTCGAAAGTCTTGCAGCAGGCGAACGGTCTACCCGACGGGAGGCCATAGCCACACGGCATTTTCATTTTCCATGACAAGCAGAACAAGATTTATGTAGGAAAATGAATATGTGTTATTATTGTCATTTTTGTTGTTTTTGTGCCAGGATGTCGTGGAAATTCTGGAAGAAAAGGTTTGTGTTGATTCAGTTTGTTCATTTAGGATTTTTTGGGGTGATTTTGGTTCGTGGATTGTAAATCTCTAATTGTTGAAGAAAGTCCATCTGCATTCCTTTCTCGGCAACGTGTACCACAGAAATATTGTCGCTGGTATCACCAACAGAGTGTTCAAGCACCACACAGGTGGCGAATTTACATATCCGTGTGGTCTCAGGGAAATAAGTTTGTATGTGGAACATATGACCCGCTGGTCACGAAAGAGTTAAATAAATACTTACGAACTTTCCGACGATAACTCATCAGCCTTTGTCAAGTGGTGAGTATCGAGTGGTTGCGGTTTGCGTTCTTATAAAGCTATGCTACTACCTGTTAGTCACTGATTACCAGAGCAACGTCGTATAAGGTAATGTAAGTCAAACGCTCGTGTGACATTATCGGCTGGGAGACTCCTTTCGGGATTGTTCAGCCGCCTGTTGGAAGTCTTTGTATTCGACGTCACTTATGCCACTTGGGCACCTTAGGTGACGAAGATCAGATGAGATGATTAGGGCCACCCAAACACACTGTTCCCGAGCGGAGGAAATCTGACCGAGAGGACGCAGGACTCATTCCTCCCGCGGTCAGAAAAGTAGCAGCCGTTCCTCCAGAGACCGCAAGGGTCCGGAATAGGATGGAACCCATTCCTCCTGTCCAAAGCAGGTAGACGCATCTATCGCCGCCGGTGACGACCCTTCGGCGCATTAGGCCTGAGTGTGTGGTCAGATAGCGGCACCCTTGTCATTATCGTGTGGGCTTTCTCTGTTCAGAAAACGGCGCTCAACCCGGCCCATTCTTCCGTCTAAACCTTATGAACATGCAAGAAAAGCTTTCCAGCATATGTGCTCGTAGCAGAAGCTGTAAAACTTTTTCGTGTTTATGGTGAATATTGTTAAATGTGACACGGGACTTCATTTTTTACTCGTCAAGTTCCAGACTTCCTCATTTTTCACAATCCCCAGGAGTAGCCGTGCTTTTTTCTGGGTGTGAGAATGAATCAGTTATGTTTCTGCAGGAACCTCAGAATGGCCACAACGCTAGCTTTTGTTCATATTGCCATGAAACCCGTTCTTTCCTTCCCAATCTCAAATCAACACCTCTCCCCACCATCTACCTGTAGGATTCACTTCTGTGTGCTTTAAGTGTCAGAGTTTTTTACTCTCAGAGAAATTTTACGTCGTGTAAACAGCGCTAGTCCAGAATGAAGTTGTTGACCGCCTCGTTATGAGAAGATTACGCAAGGACAGTTCCGCCCAAAGCCGTTCCCTTATACGGATTTAACTCTACGGTCCGCCCCCGGTAGCTGAGTGGTCAGCGCGACGAAATGTCAATCCACAGGGCCTGGGTTCGATTCCCGGCTGGGTCGGAGATTTTCTCCGCTCAGGGACTGGGTGTTGTGTTGTCCTAATCAGCATCATTTCATCCCCATCGACGCGCAAGTCGCCGAAGTGGCGTCAAATCGAAAGACTTGCACCAGGCGAACGGTCTACCCGACGGGAGGCCCTCGTCACACGACATTATTATTCTTATTTAACTCTACGGTCACGAAAGCTGCGTATCACGACTGAAATTGTGAATGCCATGCGTCCCAGCACTATAAGGGTGATCACCTGCCGGTTATACAACTGAAATTCTGTTCTCGGCCATCATTTACGTCTATGAAACTTCGTAGGTGTCACGTGACCTCTGTCATCCACATGAGGCTGGCAAACGGGTCTTACCCGGCCACCTACGCCGGTTAAACACATCGCCTCTGGACAATGATCAGGATACAACGGCGGTGGCGGATCTGAACCACGTCGTATTGTCATGTACAAAGTGCTCTGCCACACAGGCAGTCCTGTACAAAAAATTGGTTTCGAAGGGCTACTCCATCCTTACAGACACAGATGCTTTACGTCACTGATTTAATATGTACAGGTAATATAAACAGGTAATATTTGCTCGCGAACTATTTGAAAGCCGCCAGTATCCAACTTTGACCTACAAGTTTTGTATATCTTGTCCTCTTTTGCAAGCGAACAGCATGAGCAACTAGCCTCTTTCGAAAGTTCTAGACTTAAACAATGCAACACAGCAAATAACAGTTCTGGCATGATGTCTGCACTTGTTGTTTGGTTTTTTTTTCTAACGTTTTTGTACAGGCACTATGAACCAAATGATCATGGCATTTTGCTGTACGCGATAGGTATAACCTTCTCACCGAGTGTGGTGGAGCGGTGGGTAGCACACTGGACCCACAGCCGGGAGAACGAGGGTTCAAACCCGCTTTCGGCCATCCTCATTAAGGTTTCCGGTGGTTTCCCTAAATCACTGACGGCAAATGTTGGGATGGTTCCTTCAAAAGGGCACGGCCGGTTTCCTTCTCCGCCGGCCAGAGTGGCCGAGCGGTTCTAGGCGCTACAATCTGGAACCGCTCGACCGCTACGGTCGCAGGTTCGAATCCTGCCTGGGGCAGGGATGTGTGTGGTGTCCTTAGGTTAGTTAGGTTTAAGTAGTTCTAAGTTCTAGGGGACTGATGATCACAGCAGTTAAGTCCCATAGTGCTCAGAGCCATTTGAACCATTTCTTTCCTTCTCCATGCATCCCTACTCCGATCTTGTGCTCCGTCTGTAATGACCTCGTTGTCGACGGAACGTTAAACACTAATCTCCTCCACCTCCTATAACTTTTTGAAGAAGGGCACTAACTGCCCGAAACCGGGTAAGAAATTAAATTTCTTTTATGTAACTGATTGCTGATTATTTCGATATATACAACTAATGATTCTGAGCGTGGATAAAATACTAAATATAGAAACATCATAGACATATTATATAGAGTTGACGAACGAAAATAACAAAAAATGTCACTAAAGTTGCTCGACCCGCGTTAATAAACAGAACTCAGTTACCAAGAAAGGAGGCTGTAGCTACGATACGAGGTTTGGTTGCAGGAGCTTTCGAGTTTACTGCTGACGCAAGCACTTTGCCTGTGCAGGTAGCTGGGTCCGGCCATTAATGAGCGGCCTCACCGAGACGTCGGTCTGTTCTCGGAGATGGCCTTGCGCGGGGGCGGAGGAGTGAGTCCCTGGGGCCTGCGGAGAAAGCCAGGTGCAGTGTCCTGCGAGCCTCGCCCCCGCTGGCTGGTGTGACAACCGACCGCAGTGGACAATGGGCGCGGCCAATCCCCCCGACACGCGCTGTGTCCCAGCCGTGGGAAGAAAACTCCCTCCGCTGTCCGCTCAATACCCACTAAACTGCCGCCAGGACTCACGCTGTTCTGTGCGTGCATACAGGTTGGAACCCGCCCTTTGCAATAAACTTTCAGGAATGCTGGTCAACTCCTGAATTCCGAGGTAAAACATAGTTTCGGATACTCAAGCCATATGCAACGAAAAGCCAAAACTTTATGACCGCTGCCCATCACGATGTTGAATTCCGCCTGATGACATTTTGGGCACTAAAATTGCTACACCACGAAGATGACGCGCTACAGACACGAAATTTAACCTAAAGGACCAGGATGCTGTGATATGCAAATGATTAGCTTTACAGAGCATTCACACAAGGTTGGCGCCGGTGGCGACACCTACAATGTGCTGACACGAGGAAAGTTTCCAGCCGATTTCTCATACACAAACAGCAGTTCACCGGCGTTACCTGGTGAAACGTTGTTCTCATGCCTCGTGTAAGGAGGAGAAATGCGTACCATCACGTTTCAGACTTTGATAAAGGTCGGATTGTAGTCTATCGCGATTGCGGTTTATCGTATTGCGACATTGCTTCTCGCGTTGGTCGAGATCCAATTACTGTTAGCAGAATATGGAATCGGTGGGTTCAGGAGGGTAATGCGGAACGCCGTGCTGGATCCCAATGGCCTCGTATCACTAGCAGTCGAGATGACAGGCATCTTATCTGCATGGCTGTAATGGATCGTGCAACCACGTCTCGATCCCTGAGACAACAGATGAGGACGTTTGCAAGACAACAACCATCTGCACGAACAGTTCGACGACGATTGCAGCAGCATGGACTATCAGCTCGGAGACCGTGGCTGCTGTTACCCTTGACACTGCATCACAGACAGGAGCGCCTACGCTGGTGTACTCAACGATGAACCTGGGTGCAAGAATGGTAAAACGTCATTTTTTCGGATGAATCCAGCTTCTGTTTACAGCATTATGATGGTCGCATCCGTGTTTGGAAGCGTGTATTCGTTATCGCCATACTGGCGTATCACCCGGCGTGATAGTATGAGGTGCCATTGGTTGCACGCCTCGGTCATCTCATGTCGCATTGACGGCACTTTGAACAGTGGACGTTACATTTCAGATGTGGTACGACCCTTCATTCGATCCCTGAAAAACCCTACATTTCAGCAGGATAATGCACGACCGCATGTTGCAGGTCCTGTACTGGTCTTTCTGGATAGAGAAAATGTTCGACTGCTGCCCTGGCCAGCACATTCTCCAAATCTCTCACCAATTGAAAACGTCTGGTCAATGGTGACCGAGCAACTGCCTTGTCACAATACGCCAGTCACTACTCTTGCTGAACTGTGGTATCGTGATGAAGCTGCATGGGCAGCCGTACCTGTACACGCTATCCAAGCTCTGTTTGACTCAATGCCCAGGCGTATCAAGTGCGTTATTACGGCCAGAGATGGTTGTTCTGGGTACTGATTTCTCAGGATCTATGCACCCAAATTGCGTGAAAATGTAATGACATGTCAGTTCTAGTATAATATATTTGTCCAATGAATACCCGTTTATCATCTGCATTTCTTTTTGGTATGTTGCTGTTGTGGTCTTCAGTCCTGAGACTGGTTTGATGCAGCTCTCCGTGCTACTCTATCCTGCGCAAGCTTCTTCATCTCCCAGTACCTACTGCAACCTACATCCTTCTGAATCTGCTTGGTGTATTCATCTCTTGTTCTCCCTCTACGATTTTTACCCTCCACGCTGCCCTCCAATACTAAATCGGTGATCCCTTGATGCCTCAGAACATGTTCTACCAACCGATCCCTTCTTCTAGTCAAGTTCTTCTAGTCAAAATGTGCCACAAACTTCTCTTCTCTTATGTGATCTACCCATCTAATCTTCAGCATTCTTCTGTAGTACCACGTTTCGAAAGCTTCTATTCTGTTCTACTATCGTCTATTCTGTTCTATTTATCGTTCATGTTTCACGTTCATACATGGCTACACTCAATACAAATACTTTCAGAAACGACTTCCTGACACTTAAATCAATACTCGATGTTAACAAATTTCTCTTCATCAGAAACGCTTTCCTTCCCATTGCCAGTCTACATTTTATATCCTCTCTACTTCGACCATCATGTTATTTTGCTCCCCAAATAGCAAAACTCCTTTACTACTTTAAGTGTTTCATTTCCTAATCTAATACCCTCAACATCACCCGACTTAATTCGACTACATCCCATTATCCTCGTTTTGCTTTTGTTGTTCATTTTATATCCTCCCTTCAAGACATTATCCATTCCGTTCAACTGCTCTTCCAAGTCCTTTGCTGTCTCTGACAGAATTACAATGTCATCGGCGAACCTCAAAGTTTTTATTTCTTCTCCATGGATTTTAATACCTGCTCCGAATTTTTCTTTGTTTCCTTCACTGCTTGCTCAATATACAGATTGAATAACATCGGGGAGAGGCTACAACCCTGTCTCACTGCCTTCCCAACCACTGCTTCCCTTTCATGGCCCTCAACTCTTATAACTGCCATTTGGTTTCTATACAAATTGTAAATAGCCTTTCGCTCCCTATATTTTACCCCTGCCACCTTCAGAATTTGAAAGAGAGTATTCCAGTCAACATTGTCAAAAACTTCTCTAAGTCTACAAATGCTAGAAACGTAGGTTTGCCTTTCCTTAATCTTTCTTCTAAGATAAGTCGTAAGGTCAGTATTGCCTCACGTCTTCCAATATTTCTACGGAATCCAAACTGATCTTCCCCGAGGTCGGCTTCTACTAGTTTTTCCATCCGTCTGTAAAGAATTCACGTTAGTATTTTGCAGCCGTGACTTATTAAACTGATAGTTCGGTAATTTTCACATCTGTCAACACCTGCTTTCTTCGGGATTGGAATTATTATATTCTTCTTGAAGTCTGCGGGTATTTCGCCTGTCTCATACATCTTGCTCACCAGATGGTAGAGTTTTGTCAGGACTGGCTCTCCCAAGGCCGTCAGTAGTTCTAATGGAATGGTGTCTACTCCCGGGGCCTTGTTTCGACAGGTCTTTCAGTGCTCTGTCAAACTCTTCACGCAGTATCATATCTTCCATTTCATCTTCATCTGCATCCTCTTCGATTTCCATAATATTGTCCTCAAGTGCATCGCCCTTGTATAGACCCTCTATATACTCCTTCCACCTTTCTGCTTTCCCTTCTTTGCTTAGAACTGGGTTTCTATCTGAGCTCTTGATATTCATGCAAGTGGTTCTCTTTCCTCCAAAGGTCTCTTTAATTTTCCTGTAGGCAGTATCTATCTTACCCCTAGTGAGATAAGCCTCTACATCCTTACATTTATCCTCTAGCCATCCCTGCTTAGCCCTTTTGCACTTTCTGTGTATCTCATTTTTGAGACGTTTGTATTCCTTTTCGCCTGCTTCATTTACTGCATTTTTATATATTCTCCTTTCATCAATTAAATTCAATATTTCTTCTGTTATCCAAGGATTTCTACTAGCCCCCGTCTTTTTAAATACTTGATCCTCTGCTGCCTTCACTACTTCATCCCTCAAAGCTACTCATTCTTCTTCTACTGTATTTCTTTCCCGCATTCCTGCCATTTGTTCCCTTACGCTCTCCTTGAAACTCTGTACAACCTCTGGTTTAGTCAGTTTATCCAGGTCCCATCTCCTTAAATTCCCACCTTTTTGGTATAGCAATTTTAATAGCCAGTAGTGTATGTAAGCGGAGCAGATACAGACGGAGGATCACCTTAAGGAAGATATGGGAAATCCATTGAGATAAGCGACTCTTACAAACGGCAGATTATTATTATGCAGAGCTTGTGAATGGACATTTCGGAAACGGCGAAGCTGGTAGAGTGTTCAAGTACTACTGTCTACGGAAAGGGTAGTATTAGGACAGTAAACTACCACTAGGCGCTAAATGGTTGGACGTCTACAACTCTTCATAGAACGTTGGGCTCGGAGGCTTGTCTGCTTTGTGAAGTATGATGGATGGGGATCTCTAGCATCTCTCTCAAAGGAGCACAACGCTGGTGCACCACATCTGTTTCGGAGCAGAAATATTGAGCCACACTGTCTCTACAGCCGTGCATAATTGCGAAAGTGTTGCCAGTGCAGGATTTTGTGCAAGAACTGACATCTTGAATGTGTCCCATAAATGTTCGATGGGATTCAGGGATTCATATCGGACGATCAGGAGGCCGGAGGGGGGGGGGGGGGCAAAACATTTGCTCGAACTGTCCAGAATGTTCTTCAAAACACAAAAGAATAGCGAACAATTGTGCTCAGGTGATATAGTACATTGTCATTCATAAAAATTCCATCGTTGTTTGGGAGCTATAAGTCCACGAATGGCTGCAAATATTCTCCTAGTAGCCGAACCTAGCCAGGACCCAATCCATTGCACGTAAACTCAGCCCACACCATTATGGAGCCACCACCAGCTCCTACACTGCCTTGTTGACAGCTTGGGTCAACGGCTTCGTGGAGTCTGCGCCACACTCGAGACCTACCGTCAGCAGCAACCAACTGAAATTGGTGCTCATCTAACCAGGCCACGGTTTTCCAATCGTCTAGAGCCAAACGAAAGGGTCACGGGCCCAGGAGAGGCGCTGCAGGTGACGTCATACTGTTCGGCCGTTGTGGCCGAGCGGTTCTAGGCACTTCAGTCCGGAACCGCGCGACCGCTGCGGTCGCAGGTTCGAATCGTGCGTGCTTCGGGCTTGGATGTGTGTGATGTCCTTAGGTTAGTTAGGTTTAAGTAGTTCTAAGTCTAAGGGACTGATGACCTCAGATGTTAAGTCCCATAGTGCTCAGAGCCATTTGAACCATTTTGTTATCAAAGCCACTCGCCTCGGTCGTCCGCTGCGGCAGCACATTAACCCCGGATTTCGCCGCACTGTCCTAACGGATACGTTCGTCGTAATCCCCTGACTGATTACTGTGGTTATTTCAGGCAGTGTTGCTTATCTGTTAGTACTGACATCTCTGCGCAAATGCGGCTGCCCTTGGTCGTTAAGTGAGAGCCCTCGGCCACTGCGTTGTCCGTGGTGAGATACAATGCCTGAAATCTGGTATTGTTGGTACACCTTTGACACTGTTGATTTCGTAATACTGAATACCCCAACGATTACCGAAACGGAATATCCCATGCATCTAGTTCCAACTACCATTCCGCGTTCAGATTCTGTTAACTCCCGTCGCGCAGCCATAATCATGTCTTTTCATATGAATCATCTGAGTACAAATGACAACTCCGCCAGTGAGCTGTCGTTTTATACCTTTTGTACGCGACACCGCCGCCATCTGTATATGTGCATATCGCTATCCCATGACCTTTGTCACCTCAGGTATTTCATTTATCAAAAACTGCCATAAATTCAAGAACATTGACATTAATAAATTCTGTTTAGAGCAGCATCTAGAAGCATGTGCAACAGAACTAGAGTTCCATAACAGATCCTATATAATAATAAATATCTACCGAGCACCTGCAGGAAATTATAATTTATTCTTAGATCATCTAGAAGCTCTTTTGGGTTATTTAACAGGAAGAAACAAAGAAATTTTGATTGCTGGTGACTTTAATAAGATTTTCTAATGCAATCTACCAGTAAACATTCACTGCAGTTAGTAATGTTGTCTTTCAATCTAACTCACACTGTAAACTTTCCAACTAGGATCACTAAATCCTCAAGGACAGCCATTGATAACATTTTTATAGACAAATCAAAGGAACAAAATCATATCATAAAACCTTTTATAAATGGACTATCAGATCATGACATGCAGCTTCTTGTTTTAGATGTAAATTCTAAGCAGATTATCAAGAGTGCTAAATCTGAGTACAGGAGAGTAGTCAATCAACCAAAAATTGAGTGTTTTAGAAAACTGCTCAAAGATATGAACTGGAAAGATGTTTATAGTGCTCATGACATGAATGAAAAATACACTCCTGGAAATGGAAATTGACACCGGTGTGTCAGACCCACCATACTTGCTCCGGACACTGCGAGAGGGCTGTACAAGCAATCATCACACGCACGGCACAGCGGACACACCAGAAATCGCGGTGTTGGCCGTCGAATGGCGCTAGCTGCGCAGCATTTGTGCACCGCCGCCGTCAGTGTCAGCCAGTTTGCCGTGGCATACGGAGCTCCATCGCAGTCTTTAACACTGGTAGCATGCCGCGACAGCGTGGACGTGAACCGTATGTGCAGTTGACGGACTTTGAGCGAGGGCGTATAGTGGGCATGCGGGAGGCCGGGTGGACGTACCGCCGAATTGCTCAACACGTGGGGTGTGAGGTCTCCACAGTACATCGATGTTGTCGCCAGTGGTCGGCGGAAGGTGCACGTGCCCGTCGACCTGGGACCGGACCGCAGCGACGCACGGATGCACGCCAAGACCGTAGGATCCTACGCAGTGCCGTAGGGGACCGCACCGCCACTTCCCAGCAAATTAGGGACACTGTTGCTCCTGGGGTATCGGCGAGGACCATTCGCAACCGTCTCCATGAAGCTGGGCTACGGTCCCGCACACCGTTAGGCCGTCTTCCGCTCACGCCCAAACATCGTGCAGCCCGCCTCCAATGGTGTCGCGACAGGCGTGAATGGAGGGACGAATGGACACGTCTTCAGCGATGAGAGTCGCTTCTGCCTTGGTGCCAATGATGGTCGTATGCGTGTTTGGCGCCATGCAGGTGAGCGCCACAATCAGGACTGCATACGACCGAGGCACACAGGGCCAACACCCGGCCTCATGGTGTGGGGAGCGATCTCCTACACTGGCCGTACACCACTGGTGATCGTCGAGGGGACACTGAATAGTGCACGGTACATCCAAACCATCATCGAACCCATCGTTCTACCATTCCTAGACCGGCAAGGGAACTTGCTGTCCCAACAGGACAATGCACGTCCGCATGTATCCCGTGCCACCCAACGTGCTCTAGAAGGTGTAAGTCAACTACCCTGGCCAGCAAGATCTCCGGATCTGTCCCCCATTGAGCATGTTTGGGACTGGATGAAGCGTCGTCTCACGCGGTCTGCACGTCCAGCACGAACGCTGGTCCAACTGAGGCGCCAGGTGGAAATGGCATGGCAAGCCGTTCCACAGGACTACATCCAGCATCTCTACGATCGTCTCCATGGGAGAATAGCAGCCTGCATTGCTGCGAAAGGTGGATATACACTGTACTAGTGCCGACATTGTGCATGCTCTGTTGCCTGTGTCTATGTGCCTGTGGTTCTGTCAGTGTGATCATGTGATGTATCTGACCCCAGGAATGTATCAATAAAGTTTCCCCTTCCTGGGACAATGAATTCACGGTGTTCTTATTTCAATTTCCAGGAGTGTATAACACATTCATGAACAATGTCAGTACCATGTTTGAAAACTGTTTTCCTCTAAAAGTTACTCAAATTAAACAGAAGTCTATAATAAAACCATGGATTACACAAGGAATAAAGATTTCCTGTAAGACAAAAAGGAAAATGTATCTGTTGACCAAGAATAGCTCCAATGCTGATGATTTAGCTAAATACAAGAAATACTGTAAAACATTAAAAAAAGTAATTCAGACGTCTAAACAAATGCACTACGAGAAGAAGATAGCAATGACAGGGAACAAAATAAAAACAATATGGGATATAGTGAAAGAGCAGACTGGTAGAACCAGAAAGGAACAGGAGCAAATAGCACTAAGGGTAGATGACACATTAGTAACTGATGGGCATAGTGTGGCAAATCTATTTAACAAGTACTTTATATCCGTTACTGATAGAATGGGACTTTCAGGATCAGTAAATAATGCCCTTGAATATCTGAAACTAGCCTTCACAAATAGCTTCAAGTACATGAATATATCACTCACTTCACCAAAAGAAATAACTTCCATAATAAAATCTTTAAAAACAAAGCATTCTAGTGGGTATGATGAAATATCAACAAAGTTAATTAAGGCATGTTCTTGTGAGTTTAGTACAATTCTAAGTTACTTGTGTAACCAGTCAATTATAACTGGGACATTTCCTGACTGGCTAAAATATGCAGATGTTGAGCCTCTATTCAAGAAAGGGGATAAAGAGATACCATCAAACTACAGACCGATTTCACTTTTGCCAGCATTCTCAAAAATTTTAGAAAAAGTAATGTACAGGCAGCTGCTCAACCATCTGACCACAAGTAACATATTATCAAGAACACAGTTTGGATTTCTGAAGGGTTCTGATATCGAGATGGCTGTTTACACCTATAGTGAAAATGTACTTAATTCATTAAATAACAAATTACAAGCAGCAGGTATTTTCTGTGATTTGTCAAAGGCATTTGATTGTGTGAACCACAACATCCTTTTAAGTAAATTAGAGTTCTATGGTGTCACGGGCAGTGCTGCAAAATGGTTCAAGTCATACCTCACTAACAGGAAACAAAGGGTGTCAGTGCAAGGGACTAGTAAATTAAGTCATCAGTCATCATCAGAAAGGGAAGAAATTACATGTGGTGTCCCACAAGGATCCATCTTAGGGCCATTGCTTTTTCTTGTGTACGTTAATGATCTCTCATCAGTTACACTGCCAGAAGCAGAGTTCGTTTTGTTTGCAGATGACACAAGTATTGCAATAAATAGTATGTCAAGTGTAGTTCTAGAAAGATCTGCTAATGACATTTTCATGGATATTAATAAATGGTTTAAAGCCAACTCACTGACATTAAACTTCGATAAGACTCACTATATGCAATTCAGAACCTGTAAGAGGTTTCCACCCAGCATATGCATAAAATACGAAGAAGAGCAGATAGAAGAGGTTGACAGTCTTAAATTCCTGGGATTACAACTTGATAATAAATTCAGTTGGGAAGAGCACACCACAGAACTGCAGAAACGCCTTAACAAATCTGTATTTGCAATTCGAGTGTTAGCAGACATAGGCGACATAAAAATGAAAAAGCTTGCATACTTTGCCTGCTTCCATTCCATAATGTCATATGGTATAATATTTTGGGGTAACTCTTCAAGTCACACAAAAGTTTTCAGAGTCCAAAAGCGTGTAATACGTATTATTTGTGGAGTAAATTCACGGACGTCCTGTAAAAACCTTTTCAAAAAACTGGGTATGCTAACTACTGCCTCTCAGTATATTTACTCATTAATGAAATTTGTCCTAAATAATATATCTCTTTTTCCAACAAACAGCTCAGTTCATACATACAATACCAGGAACAAAAATGATCTGCACAAGGACTTAAAAGCACGTACTTTAGTTCAAAAAGGGGTCCACTACTCAGGAACACTCATCTTCAATAATTTGCCAGTAAACATGAAAAATTTAGTTACAAATAAAGAAGAGTTTAAAAGGAGCCTGAAAGACTTACTAGTGGCCAACTCCTTCTACTCCATTGACGAATTTTTTAATAGAGACAAATGATGTATATATTCATACTATTAGTATTGTTATTTCAGCTTAAAAAAAATGACATGTTCCTCATCCACTAGGATCTCCTCAGCACGGATCTATGGAACGAAAAACTAATCTAATCTAATCTAATCAGTGGTTTTCGCTATTAATTAATTAAACAAACACTGTTTTTGGCCTTGTTTCACAATTTTATTGTTAATGTTATTGTACAACCTAGGTTTCGGGTTACAAGCCCATTTTCAAGTACATTACTGATTCCCAAAGATGATAATGAGCAGATAAACATGATGAGAAGGCAAAGATAATCATCTCAACTTCTTAAGATATCGATCCATAGCTTGATGTACAGTTACGTCAGTGAGCATTTTTAACAAATTTCATACATTATTACACATTCAGCAATTACCCTACACCCAGTACATGTCAGATTACAACGTGATCGTTGAACATTTGTAGGTGGCTTTCTATCTATTAAAACGCAAATGAATTCAGGTACTGTGTACCCACTGTATACTCAGTAAAAGAATATCTGTTGCGAATGCCTCATATTAAGGATCGTAACACTACTATGGCAATATAGGCAGATATCCATCACATGTATGGTAGTATGTGCAGAAACGTGAAGTAATAATTGGTGTTTTTCTTACTCTGTACAACCTGATGATGGAATAATGTAGTCTCGAGACATGTTGTAGTAAGCAAATTTTCGACAATTGGTCCATAGTAATCCCCGCACTGATATCAGTAAAACTAGGCCGCCCGATGTTGCCTGAATTAGTCAGGATAATGTGTAGCTTACGGACTTGCGGTTAGCGTTGCTGGCTCTCGATCAAGGAGCGCCTGGTTCGATTCTTGGCGATGTCGGTGATTTTCTTCACTTAGCACTGGGTATTCTATTCATCAACGACAACGAAGTCGCCAAAGAGGAATCAAATAGAAAGACTTCCCGAACGTTTCTCTTGATGGGACACCCACAACTGTTGATCTTCATCATCAATGATAAAATCCGCTACAGTTGTAAAAATTATTTCTTAAAAGGGAAGCACTACCCGGTTTCAGTATCTGTGTCCCATCTTCAGGTGGATCTGCAAAATTATAAATCAATAATAACATCAATTTACATTGTTAATATAAGAGAAACTAAACAGAACCAACAGTAATTCTTATAAAAACCCCAGTACATACATTAAAGTGTGAGTCCATAAAGAATGAATAACTGAGGTTAAATTGGTTAAAATATTTTAATATAGTTTATCCCTGGTACATGGCATGAAACGGGAATCCTCTGCAATCCTAGGTCTACCTGAAAGCATCTCTCAGAGGAAGATCTACATAGAAGAAAAAAAGACTCCAGTTAAAAGAGCGGAGACCACCTTTGAATCAACTATAAATTATTAACGGACCAACATCCCAAATCCCCATCACAAAACTTGCAATGGTCGGGCTTAAGAGCGTGCTACTATGGATCAGCATGGAGATAGATAGGCAATCTTTCGAGCTAACGTCCAAAAAAGAGGGTTATACAAACTGTGCACCTCCAGGCATGTGTGTGAAAATCAAATGTGTGAATGCGTAAGGGACCAAACTACTGGTGTCATCGGCCCCTAGATTTACCCACTACTTAAACTAACTTAAACTTATGCTAAGAACAACACATACACTCATGCCCATGCCCGAGAGAGGACTCCAACCTCCGGCGAAAGGGGCCGCGTAATCCGTGACATTGCGCCTCAAATCGCGCGGCCACTCCGCGCGGCTCGAGGCTTTTATAAAAACACAAATTAGTCACCTGAGTAAAATTTGTAACTCGCCAGTGTTGCTTATACACTCATCAGACCCGTATCATGCACAACTCAAAGTGAAAAACCGGCGGAAGCGGTCGTGTAGCAATAACGTAAGCGAGCGATGTGAGTAGTCCACTGAGAGAGTTATTTTATGTTTTCACACATGCCCGGAGATACGCAGTCTATATAACCTTGTTTTTTGACGTTTCAGTGTTCGATAGACAAATTACCTGTTTTCATGGGTCTCAATGTGTGGCGTTTTCATGGGTCTCAATGTGTGGCGCGCCCTTCAGCTGGACCGCTGTTTTGTGATGGGGATTTCGGATGTCGGTCCGTTAAGGCTTTACAGTTGCTTCAGCGGTGGCTTTTAACTGGGCACCTTTGTCCATATAAGTAGATATTCCTCTGCGAGAAGCTACCAGGCTGGATTGAGGAGAATATCCTGTTTCATGCCATGTATCAGGGATGGACTATTTTAACATATTTCAACTTCATGTAATGTCCCTACGTAACGTAATCTGACTGTAGCATTCCGGTTGCAAATACCAGCGAAGACGCACTACCGTAATTGAGACGACAACGTTCTGTGCTGTGACGACAACGCTCTGTGCTGGAAAAAATGCACCTAGTTTTCTTCGTATTTTTTTGAGATAAGGAATGCTGATTGAACATTGTCAAGTTCGCATATAGACGTAATATGAAGTGCAGAGATACAACTTGTAATCGCCGTTATCAAGAATAAAGAAATTAATTTGTGAATTATTCGGTGTTGTCCCCGGACCTTCATAAAACGATTAGTGTGCTCAGCAGTACAGTGCATAGTGATTTCTTCGGGAATCAACAATACTGGGCGGATCTGCTACTATCACGGTCCGAACGACGTGCAATATTACGCCGTCAGCTTGTATGTTCAAGACGTTCCCTAAGCGACCAGTTTGTTAGTCAGGATATATCATACTGCGCCACTGTTTTTCAACCTTCTCATTCTGAAAGTATTTCCAGAAAATGTCACGGCGACTGTATTTTAACAACCACGAGAGACGGAGTCTTCATCGCAAGTTGTAGCAGTTTTCTCCAACTTTGCCTGGCGTTCTCTGAGAAGCGGAGAAACGGAAACCTCCGACCGCCAACTCGTCCTGTACTTAAGCCGTTCTCTCCTTACATCAGCGACGAAGAAAACATATTCATCTATAGTCAAATTTTTTTCATAGATTGTTTGCATTAGATAGGTAAAAATTTTTTAAACGTATGCATCTAGGCAA
This sequence comes from Schistocerca nitens, assembly GCF_023898315.1. NCBI lineage: Eukaryota > Metazoa > Arthropoda > Insecta > Orthoptera > Acrididae > Schistocerca > Schistocerca nitens. Next base: position 288,793,884 of record NC_064620.1, read on the forward strand.
AAAATCAAAAGAGAGTTTTAAATGCAATACGTTTCTTATCTCTATCAAAACCAAAGGTCAAGCAAGTTAATTTATTCATTTTTCTTTATGAGTAGCAGTTCATTTTAGTCAGTTATGCATCCATTGCGGACTCACATTTGAAAGTACAAACAGAATTTTTTCCTAAAATTATATGTTGTTCTGTTTAGCTTTCCTTATGTCAACTATATGGATAGGTGTTATTATTGATTTATAACTTTGCAGATGTAACTGAAAATGGGACACAGGTTCTGAAACTGGGTTATGCTTTCCTTTCTAGAAATAAAAAAAATTTACAAATGTAGCGGATTTTATCACTGATGAAAAAGACTTGCTACGGCCGGCCAAACTCTCCAGAAATGGGCTCCCGGCCAAAACTGCCATAGGGTACAATATTTCGTTTCATGTAGACAGCATAGCATCACGACATTGCAAGAGTATCGGTAACGCTGTTCTTGAATACTTCGAAGTCCATTATAGTACACCGCTGATGTTGAGTTTCTTAAAACAAGTAAAATTTTAAGGTACAATTCCTTTTATTTTCTAAGTTTAGTTTGCTCGAGAGCATGGCTGTGATGTCTGCTTGCGCAGTGTAGTCTGTCTGTGTCGTTGTTTCGTTAAGTAGCGAATTAAAAGAAAAAAAAACGTGTGGTTTGGTCCTAGCACATGGACTAGCTCTTTGGAAGGGCACCAAGATGGTGTGCCAGAAGACGAATCACAAATCTTACTCCAAAAGCCATTTTGGAGAGAGACGGCATCTGAGCCTGGACACTGGTCAACAGTCCGGTGACAGAGTGTATGCCGTCGTCTATCCTGCACCAAATAGTCCTAATAAAGATGTCTACCACCATCAGGATTCGAACTTGTTACCAGGAGTTTGATTACCGCCAAAGAAATGTGCATAAGCATCCTTATATACGGAATCATGCAATAGTATTAGCGCCTGTAATTAAGTTAAATTTGCTTTATATTCAGTGTCTGATGGGCGTGAACTTTTACGTGAAATTGTACTGAAAAATTTATCATTGGTGGTTGTTGTTGTTGTGGTCTTCAGTCCAGAGACTGGTTTGATGCAGCTCTCCATGCTACTCTATCCTGTGCAAGGTTCTTCATCTCCCAGAACCTACAGCAGCATACATCCTTCTGAATCTGTTTAATATTTTCATCTCTTGGTCTCCCTCTACGATTTTTACCCTCCACGCTGCCCTCCAATACTAAACTGGTGATCCCTTGATGCCTCAGAGTATGCGCTACCAACCGATCCCTTCTTCTAGTCAAGTTGTGCCACAAATTTCTCTTCAATTCTATTCAATACCTCCCCATTAGTTATATGATTTACCCATCTAATCTTCAGCATTCTTCTGTAGCACCACATTTCGAAAGCTTCTATTCTCTTCTTGTCTAAACTATTTATCGTCCACGTTTCACTTCCATACAGTCTACACTCCAAACAAATACTTTCAGAAACGACTTCCTGACACTTAAATCTATTATCGATGTTAACAAATTTCTCTTCTTCAGAAACACTTTCCTTGCCATTGCCAGTCTACATTTGATATCCTCTCTACTTCGACCATCATCAGTTATTTTGCTCCCCTCATCGGCAGTAACGTTTAAAAAAAATTGCGGCCTGATACTCTTTTGTTTAGTCTCAATTACTTTCGTAAAAATAAAGAATAATAATACATTAATTGTCACTAAATTTTGAAACTGTAAAATAGCTACGGCCCACATTTAGCTTGGAAACAATTTCTCTAGTATTTTACTGAGCGTGAAAAGAAATGAAGATTACTTTCATAAAACTGCAATCACAAAAATTATCAAATTTCGAGAAAAAAATATCACTGCAGGTTCTAATGAGTGTAATACGCAAACAGCAACGACACGCAAAATGGCTTTTGAAATAATCGTGAACCGAACGAAGACTTCCGTATTTAATTTCCTCACTTCCGATTAATTAAATTTACTGTTTTTTATTTAAAATGATTGAGGATCTTCAAATAACGTAGTCGTAATGCGTAATTTCTTTATACTCTAATGAACACTCAATCTACACACGTAAACTAGACTCACTTTTATTAGTATAGCTCAGCGACAAGGACCAAAATTCATCCAAGACCTAATAGCACGAAAGCAAGAGCACAAGATAACAAGAAGCAAAATAACAAGAGAGCTCTTCACACTCACACATGTTTTTTATAATAACCTAATAGTATTATCATTGCGTAATTTTTATCTCTGTACTAGTAACAAAGTTCATGCTTCGCTGTATAACATAGATGTAGGCACCAATAAATTTAAATATTGTTTCACTTAAGAACACCAGACGCTGTCAGTTAGTAATTATTTCTCTTGATACATGGGAAAATTCGTCAAGTCTGACTGTTGCGACACATTGGTTTCACATCAGTGGTAAGCCGTGCACTAAATAGGCACTAAATAGGCAATAGCACGTCAGACTGCTGCTAATGCATGAAACGAAGAGAGAGCAAAGTTTTTCAACGGTGTCGTGTCCCTGCGAATTACTAGCAGATGACAAAGTCGACAAGTTCAGTGATCCATGTTCCGTATGCTGATATGCGCTGAGTAATCGCCAGCACCACGCAACGTTTTCAGGCACTGTTACAAAAATATCGCACGTGATCCATAGCACACACAGCAGCCCTCTTCGCTGGCGTTAGACAGCACAGATGCCAAGAATGTTAAGAACTGCAGTATCTTTAACACACGGATCCTCTAACAGGACAGTGTATCTCATTCATTCACTTCTCCGAGGTAACTGACGGCCATCTCAAGCGTTCTGCGTACCGTGCCTGAAGTATAGGGCGTTTTCATCAGGCGGCGTCTCCACTGCTCTATATTTTATCAGGTACACGAGGAATGTTTAGCAAGTAAGTGTATTGGATTTTTATATTTTATAAGAAAAATTGTATTTGAAAAAAATTACTACAGGGTATTGTTATTAAACTTCCACATAATCGCCATCCCGTTCGACCACAAGTTTGTTTATTCCCTCCTCGAAGAACTCTCTCGCGAGCTCCTTCCCTCACTTCAGAACCTCTTTCTACACCTTTTCGCCGATTGAGAATTTATTTACACTCATGTATGCCTTCAGGGAGGTGAAAAATCTGAGGATAACGAGTCAGCGGAATACGGGCATGGTTCAAAACATCCCAACCAAATGAGTCCAAGAGCGCCTTGGTAGCTAATGCTGTGTTCCCCCCTCCCCCCCCCCTTTCGTTTTGAATCCTCCTTTTGACCTTTGACCGTTGATGGTCTATCCCTCAGGCACAAATTAGACCAAAATTATGCCTTTTCGGTCCCAAAACCCCGAGGCCAAGGCCTTTTTTTGCGCGAAATTGTGATTTTGAATTTTTTGACAAATGGGGAATTGGTGTAACGCCATTGTGGCAAGTGTCTTTTTGTCTCAGATGTGTAATGAACCACCCACGGTGCATCGTCACTCACATTAGAGCTCGAAAGATCTCCACCTTCCAATTCAAGTCGTTCAAGAAACTCGCGGGCGCTACTGACCAGATTTTTCTTGTGCTGCTCTATCAGCTGTTTTGGGGCCTGTCCTGCGCATAGTTTCCGGTATCCCAGCGTTTCTGCAAGTGTCTCGTATGAGAGATTTCTGGAGAGTTGTGGAAACATCGCAGAAATTTCATCCACTGTCAGCCGATTTTTTGCACCAACTCATCAATGAAAATAGAAGCTTCTGCCCTCCTCTGCTCGTCACGAACATCTCATCTACTCACGATGAACTTCCTACACAACTTAAAGATACTCGAGTTCATTAACACCTTCGCCATAAACCGTTTTGATTCGCAAAAAAATTTCCGTAGAACAGGAAACGAATCACAGCACGTGGCTCGCACTTGGTGGGATTTCTTACCGGTCGGGCACACAGTTTTAATCTGCCAGGAAGTTTCATATCAGCGCACACTCCGCTGCAGAGTGAAAATCTCATTCTGACTACAACGAGAATTTACGTAGTACCGTGTTCCTGCGACACTCGCTCTAGGCTGGGTATCCCCCCTTTCTCCACCACGCAGTATTACCAACCATCTAAAACAAAAAAACAACAACCCGTTATGGTCACAGTACACGGACACGCTTCGTCTGTAGCTTACTGTGGGACACGTTCACAACTTTGGGTTAAGTTGCTCAATACTTACGTATAATTTATTCTCTTGACTTCATAGAATTATGTATTACTATAACTACTAATATTAATGTTATTACTGTTATTACTGCAACCAAATCCAATATCGACCATTGTCTTCTCGGAAGACATACGAATTTGTTTGATTCTATAAATGAGAGAATGTGGGCACATAGAAACAGTGCAGATATGTATTTCCACGTTAGAAATTTAGTTTGAAATAAGAAACAATGTTCTCACCGCAAAGAAATTTTGTTAAAATAACTTCCCGTCTCAGCTGCCAAATGCGGAAAGACGCAACCAGTAAACAGAGAGGTGAATGCCCGGCATCTAATAACACGCTTGGTTAGTAGCCCCGTAATTCACTTTGCAGAACCTGCCACGCGGCGCCTTTATCCAGCCACTTGCACGCTGAGCACGTACAGAACATCCACTGCGTCTCATAATTTGAGTAACAGCAATGAAGATGCTGTGTTGACATGAGCGTTTCCAGTAAAACGTACCTTCACTGCCTGCTTACGAAGCTCGGCAGTTATAAGCCAAATATCAGCATAAATCACGACTCCGTGTGAAAAAGGAAGATAACATGTTATTGCTGTGTGAGAGAACCATAATTGCCTCCTTGCTTCATGTGTACTGTACTTTGCGATAGTCCTTACTGGATGGAGAAAGGCGATTACAAATGAGCGGCTCTTACTTGTTCTTCAAAGATGCAACTGCGCCATACAAAGCCGCTGATTCGTTCATTTTTTGAAGAGAAATTTCATATGACTTTATTAATATCTATGTCACACAAGAAAAACTTAATGACTTTCGAAATTGTAATAACGCAAACATGTTATCAAAAACGAAAGAGACATCAAAGATGAGTAAGTGACGTCATGTTCCTTTCTTCTGACTGCGCAGCATAAGCGGTGGTGTAGTGGAAGTAGAGACGAACAATTTGAAGCGGGACACTTGCCATCTACCAAGTCAGGGAACTACCTCAAATTAGCATACAAATACCATCTAAGCTACAGCACATTCGGTATGCGAGATTTTCTATATTCTCTCGTTCTCTTCGTGCATACTACAATTCCTACAGAAAAAAATGAATAGGACCTTCTTTGTAAGAAATTTAGTGTTCTTTTTGCTAGAGGCAGTGGTTTTCGAGTTATTCAAGAAAAACATACAAGAGCGACCTACAAATGCAACCTCTCCCCCCTCCAATCATACACACACACACACACACACACACACGCCGCGCAGGGTAGCCGCGCGGTCTGGGACGCCTTGCCACGGTGCCACGGTTCGCGCGGCTCCCCCCCCCCCCCCCTATGCCTATCAGTAGTTAGTGCCTTCCGTAGTTTGAATCTTTTATTTATCTGACAGTAGTGGCGCTCGCTGTATTGCAGTAGTTCGAGTAATGAAGATTTTTGTGAGGTAAGTGATTTGTGAAAGGTATAGGTTAATGTTAGTCAGGGCCATTCTTTTGTAGGGATTATTGAAAGTCAGATTGCGTTGCGCTAAAAAATATTGTGTGTCAGTTTAAGCACAGTCATGTATAATTTTTCTAAGGGGACGTTTCAAAGATTAAAAAAGGTCGAATACAGGAAATAATTAATGTCGCCACAAATTTCATACGGTTGTAGGAAGGACTGCCATGAACAACGTACTAAAAATCGCAATTAAACACTGACCGGTGATAGGTGAGTGTAAGGGTGGAGGTGCGTTTGGAGGTCATATTTGTACGTGTTTCTTGAGTGAGTCGAAATCCACTGCCTCTAACGAAAACGTATTCTAGTGCAAAATTAAACTACATTAAATTTGATACAGAACAGGTTTTATTCGCCTTTTTTCTCTAGGACTAATAGTTTGCAGCGAGAAAATACGGATAACCTCACGCGTCGCGCAGGAGCTGCAGCTTAGGTGGTTTTTGTAGACCAGTTTAATCTAGTTTCCCGACTTTTTCGTCTCGAACTCCTTCACACCACTGTGGTACGTTGTGAACAGTTACCGTTTATACCCTGTATACGTCTGAATCTGGACTTCACACGCCATACACTGGCTCCACTATTAATTTCCCCCTTCTGTGTTCCACTCGCATGTGGTGCGTGTGAAGAACTACAGCGGATAAACCACTGTTCGGGCTTTATGTGATTTTCCTGCTATAGGCATTTCGTAAGACGTATGTAAGAGGACTAAGAATTGCCCTATTCCTTGGTCGTGATCTCTAGGAACTGTAACAGCAAACCTCTTGAAGAATAACGCTTGTTTTATAGCTTCATCCACAGAATTTTGTACTCTATTGGAGAGAAAAAAAGATGAAAAGCTTTGTGTGATCTTAATCCATGGAATCAGTTGTTGCCAAGTCCTCTTCACAGTATTCTGACTCTTACGTGTGAACAACCAGAGTTTCTATTATTACATTGACGATACTAATGTATTATGAAGAACGAATAAACACTAAACAGAAGATGTTATTAACGAAACTTTAAAACATGATTGAGAAATTACTTGTTACAAGAGTGTCTATGCTAGATATTCATCGTGTTAAATCTTGTACAGATCATGTTACAGAACAGCAGCCGAATCATTAATTGAGTGAGGCTGAGAAAAAGGGAAGCGACATTGGGGTTTGGAGGCAGCATTTGCGATCAATTCTGAAAGGCCATTAAATGCTCTTTAAGTGATCTGGAGATATCGGGAGTGGAGAGGCGCCGTAATTTTTGACATTGACGTAGCGCTAGTTCCGGAATATGACTTACGTAGTGGCGGTCATGACTGATTAGTTGCATGTGTTATTATCGCTTGTTGTCTTAGCAACGGAGGACAACTATATGTTAAATTGCGAAAAATACGTTATTGCTTGAGATTATGATTATCACAGCTACGCATTTAATGCCAGCTAGTTTTATTAAATAAGTACCTTCTAGTATAAAGTATTTCTTCGGAAGAGGCAACGATTAAAACGACCAGCTTGAAGACTATAAGTTGCTGATGGCGCGGCCCCTCCCGCCGGAGGTTCGAGTCCTCCCTCGGGCATGGGTGTGTGCGTTGTTCTTAGCGCAAGTTAGTTTAAGTAGTGTGTGAGTCTAGGGACCGATGACCTCAGCAGTTTGGTTCCATCGGAATTCACACACATTTGAACATTTGATTTTCTGATGAAGTGAAAGACCGAACCGGTCAATACGTAGCATCATAGTTACTAGTGTAGTTGGAAATACATGAAGTACATGTAACGCGAATATGGGCAACCATCAGCTGTATAATGGAATGACGACAATGAAAATTTATGCCGGACCGTGACGGACATGCATGAATGTCCGAAGGAACTTTGCATCGTAATTCGGAATAACACAGGCACTTCAATATCGTTTAGTTGGAAACGTATTGTTATTAACGAATTACGCGTCAGGTAGATTGATGTACATGGTTAAGAGATAGTATGTGCACATCGACCCGCCGCGTAATTTATAAGTATTATAAACAGTAAGCTCCCTTAATGTCCTTCCGAAATTGCCTTAAGATCCGTACATTTCGTTCCGTTGAGAACAGCATGTTGAGTTCTGTCTGCTAGGAACTATTGAATCCACTCACAAATATGGTCCCACATTCGGTAAGCTTGTATTTCGTTCACTAAAAGACAGTCCTTTCCGGTAGTCAATCAACACAGTATAACCTGGGCGTCTTTATTAGCAAAATCCGGATTTGATGAAGTAACGTCTTCCACAAAATCTCTGCTTGCTGAATCCATGTCGGTTCTTAAACACGAGATTTTCGATCTCCTAAAGGCATAATCCGTGAGCGTAAAACGCATTCCATAACACAGGGATTGACGCAGTGAGTAATGCGTAGAGTTATGTGCATCCATCCAACGACAAATCTTGAAAACCCTGATCACCAGGACTTTTTTACAGTCGTCCCTTAGCATTTCTCCAGATACCTACATTAAATAAATCTTTTTCTTTAACTTTTCCCATCATGACAGCCTTTGTGAACGGTACGTGATTTGATGTGATTTGGGAACTGCTTCATTTCTGTTCTCCGACTCGATATTCTTCTCGACATCGCACGTTACAAGTTTATTGTACAAACGTTGATTGCAATTATTCCTATTTGTGCTGATTGCTTGTTGTTTGATCTGTTTCTGAGATGGTGATACGGATACGTAATTTGCTTGCACGAGTGTAGAAAAATGCACCTCTGGACCCGGACAGTAGTATGTCATTTGGCTCGCGGCTTTGCGGTTTACGCATTAAGTTGTATGGGAAGTCTAAGCTCACATACTGATGACACGAAACAGTGACAGCTGCCCACGATGAGATTGAATGGCATCTGGTGGCGTTGCTGTCACGTGACGCAGTACGGAAAGAACATAAGTGGAGCAGACACGACTGAGAAATCATTCAATCGACGTTAAGGTCGGCAATTGGGGAAATCCACTGAATAAGCGACTTTGATAATGGGCAAGTTGCTTCCAAGGTTCCCGGGTGTACTGTCGGATCCAATCGTCGAAGGTCCACGGTATTTCGGCGAATAACAGTTCCGCCTTCATCAGGTGGTGCTGAAGAAATGATGTGTTTTCTGCGTGCTGGTGATATTTCGACCTGCCGGTCCAGAGTTCGGGTCTCGCCGGCAACTCGCGGTACTCGGTGGTGGGGGAGATGGAGGGCGGAGCAACTGAGACTCCACCCCTCGCAGCCACACAGATCCCCTCATCCACCCCTGAGCAAGGCGCGGGATCGGCGAGGCCCGAACTCTGGAGCAGCAGACATGAAGACCGCCAGCACGCAGTTGACATATCATCGATGTCTCCAGGTCTTTCGACTTCGTGTGGCACGAAGGCTTTGTGTACAAACTCTCTGCGCACGGGATAACGACGTCACACGTGCTCTTCGATTAGTCCTACCTTGCTGGGAAGGTACCGACGTCACACGTGGCCCTCCTTTGGTCCTACTTTGCTGGGAGGGCCATCCACGTCAGAGCAAGACGAAGGGTCATCTAGTGACCGGAAGATAAGTGCAGCGGTACCGCAGGATTCGCTGCTCGGCCACTTGTGTGCTCCCTGTACACTGGCGACGTACCTAAGGTGGCGAGCGTAGAATGGCCGTTTACGCCGATGATACAGCGCTGTTCACCAGCAGCATGAATGTCCAGACAATGAGACTTCTCATACAATTCGGAAGTGATACATTAGGAGCACCGGTGACGAAATGGGGACCTAACTCCAAAGCCGCCAAGCACCAGGCAGTAAAGACTATGCTAAGGAAGCTGCAGCCAGTTCTGTAGCCTGTAAGCGTCATGGGAGTTCCCATCCAATGGATTAAAGCGGCAAAGTATCTCGAGATGACCCTCGATAAAAGGCTCACCTGGGCCCCACATACTCGTGACGTCAGAAGCAAAGCAGTGGCGCAGCTCTGCGCCTTGAATCCGCTGCTTAATCCACAGCCGTCGTTGTCGCTGCACCACGATGTTACGCTCTACATAACATTGGTTGGACCAGTGTTTGAGTACGCGACCGTGGTGTGGGGGGCCTCTGACGCACATCGTTGTACAGCGGAGGGTACAGAACCGAGCTCTGAAACTCGCTCTTCTCTTCCCAAGCCCGTTGCACGAAGACATTGGAATCAGTCAGAGTGCACGTGCCTTTTACGAAAAGTCGGGTCAATCCCGTAATCGGCCCACTACGAAACTGGGCTACCAACCACACCATAAACCAAAAACATGTTCGACTGAACAGCTGTGAGAATGATTTTCTTCGCACCAGCCTGAAGTAAGTTCACCTCCGCATGACAAGAGGCCGATCTTGTTGCGAGAATAATGTTCTCTGCGGCAGCATGAGGAAAATCGTCGCCACTTTACCTGAGGCCAATCCAAGAAGTCAGTTAAAACATAATACCATACCGAGAGGTTCAGCAGGAATATCGTTTTAATGTTCATCTTGCACACAGGCTGAGCAAGGAATGCTGCGACTAGTGGCAGATGTATTCCATCAGCACCATCCTATGATGGCGAAACGGTTATTTGCCGAAATATCGAGGACCTTCGACGATTGGATCTGGCAGTACACCCGAAAACCTTGGAATCAGCATAAACGCCGGGAAAACCTCATATCATATGAAGGGTAGGTTATAACTACCTGACGCCTGGGGACGATCTTCTGGGAACGGCGAAGCTCGTCTGCTGTTTGTATGCTACTGTCGTGAGCATCTATGGAACGTAATTGGTGGAATCGCGAGTTGGCGACAAGTTATTGGGCGTCTACCGTCTCATCACAAAAAGTGTAAATCGGAGGCTTGCTCATACTGTAAAACAGGATAGGAGGAAATCTAATGCAGATCTAGTGACGTAATAGAGAACAATGCGGGTGCGGGCAGTATTGTTTCAGACCACACCGTTCAGCACACATTGTTGAACATGGGACTCGCAGTAGATGGCTCCTACCTTTTCCCACGTTGACCCAACGACATCATCGAAAACGATTGTAATAGGCACGGGGGGTCGATACGATATGCTTCTGTAGTCAATCACATGCGCAGCAGCTTAGAAAGGAAGGCGTTTTGTAAATGAGTTGCTGGCAATGGCAAGTTGATCCCGAGTATTACGTTTATCGATAAATTGACGTTTACTCGCGTTAAAATCAACAAGCAATCGCAGCGTGTGTAAATAGGATCCAGTGATATGGTGTAGCGACAATGAACATTCAAGCCAAGCTGGATTCAAATACCGGTTAGGACATTCAGACACATTTCCCGGCTTGATTCAGTCGAAAAGAACTAGACCGTTCTAAACTTCCCCAGTCTGATATTTGCTCTGCCTCTAATGACCTCATCGACAAAAGGCTGCTAAAATCAAATCTATTTCAAGATAAACTGGTGTAGGATCGCTGCAGACAGTAATTTTCAGCGTCGTTTCTCAGTTGACGCGAGACTCGATGACACTGATGGTGACCTCAATGGTCCTGAAGGATATTTTGCCAGAGAATTAGAATAATATTGCTTTTGCGACAATGACTAGAGTCTCACTGTAAAGGGATGGCATCCTTACACATTATCACTTCTCTTGACATTGTGCATCAGTGTATTCATCGCAGCGGTTGAATTCCTCGTGTTCCTATGAACGTGGTTTGGTAAGCAACATAGTCGGTGTAACACAAAAAGTAACCATCTATTAACCTTTACTTGCAACATTTAAACACGTGCCAGTTTCGAATAGATCTCGGATGTAATTGAGAAGAGAACAAGTGTTTGCACGATTTTTTTTACGGCAGAATGGTTCTTTTTGTTCCTAGCGCGTACTATTTTTATTTTTTTTATAACAATGAGCTATTCGCGAAGTAGAACATATGCATTCGCGAAGTAGAACACATGCAACATATAGTCATATTTCAGGAACGGAACACGTATCTAGAACAAAATTTAGAGATTAATTTTGCACATTGATCTTTTATGCTTTTCGTGAGCAGGAGTTACTCGTGCTCTTTTCCGATCACACAAGGCTATACACTTTGCAAGGAAATTATCGGCAAATGTGACCCAGCTATGAAGCTAATTCTGTAGCGTACTTAACGTAAAATCTAACTGAAATTCCGTGAGCACGTGGTGGCTTGCTGGCGTAGTCTTCCCTGTTTTCGGACAGCGTTGCTGCTAATATTGATATCAGTCATTTGTTAGTCTGTGCGCTAGTCGAACAATGGCACCGCAGCATCCTCATTTGTCCCTAGCGAGTTACTGGACGTATGCGATATTTTACTTTTTTGAACGAACCATCAAGCGTTTTGAGGAGATCCACTACGCCAGGCCTGTCCATCGATGTGGTCTTGCGAGCTGGTTCACACCCACGCCACAGCAGCGAGCAACCGGTCGCCTCGTAGCGACTAGGGGCGGGGGAGGGGAAGAGAGGAGAAGAAGTGATCGATACGTAGTAGCTGAGAATGACAAACTGCTGCCAACGAGTCTGTTCTGCGGCCGCTAATGTTAACTCTACGGTAATGTACCGCTTCTGATGGTTTATTAATGCCTTTCTTGCCAAATCTTTTTCTAAGACTCTTGCGTTGACGGGAAGTGACAATAAAGTGAAATTTACCCTTCTTTTAATTGATGAAGCGAAGAACATAGGCATCTTACAAGGAGACGCCACGACCGTGGGGTCGGGGATTTGTCCGAAATTTTGTATGGTGAAAGAGGACCCCTAACACCTCACGTGGTTAAAATATTAGGACGCACTACCCGGAAAATCCCGGGAAAAATCGATCCAGAGTTTCTTAGGTGGCTTATGAGTATAAAATGTTAGTCCATTGCCGAGCTGCCGTCTGGCCTAGACAGCCGGCACGGTAGCTCAGCGTGTTCGGTCAGAGGGCTAGCTGCCCTCTGTGATAAAAAAAAAAAAAAAAAAAAAAAAAAACTGAGTTAATGGATCAACAACGAACTGAAACGGGTGTCTTTCGACGCACTTTTTTTTCTTCTGTTTCATTTTCTTTTGTTATTCCACCAATTATTCCGAAAGTTTCCCAAACCTAAAGTATCTGTAACAAATTAGTTACATTATTGAATAAAAATTATTTTCTTTTTGTCCCACCATGGCGGTGGGTTTTAAATTTTTCATTGTAAAGTATATAAGGAGAATCATTGGGTTTTTAATCAAAATAACGAATTCGATTGGGAAACATTCAATTTATACATATAATAATTATAAACAAGAACTGCATTGGTAATTATCGTGAAAACGAACAAAGCAATAATTTTTGCGACATCTTGCGCAATATATAAAAGCGGATTTTTTACAATCACAGGGCGTTTGCAATAAATCTGTACAAAAATATGCCCCATTAACATTTACGAAAATGTTTTGAGTTTCTGATAATTTTGAGGCAAACCAGGCATATTGAATCTTGTCTCGGAATATTGGTGACTATAACTGATGGTGAATTATAGAATGAATTTTTATACAGTCTTCTCGGGAATTAATTTCACGATTCTCCTGTAACAATGCGCTGCAATTTTGCAAGCAACAGAAGAAGAAAAAAAAGTGCCGGAGGAGGAACCGAACCCGAGACGTCTGGCGTAAGGGTCCGACAGCTGACCATGCAGGCCAGACGGCGGCTCGGCAAGGGATCAACATTTTATACTCATAAGGCACCTAAGAAAGTTTGGATCGATTTTTCTCGCGATTTTCCGAGTAGTGCGTCCTAATATATTAACCGCGTGAGGTGCTAGGGGTCCTCTTTCACCACACAAAATTTCGGACAAATACCGACCCCACGGTCGTGCCGTCTCCTTGTTAGTAGAAAACGTGGAACTTCTTACGGCTAATGCAGCATGACGATTGTAGTTTTCGAAGGAAAGTAAAATTGACATCAACTTATATTTCATGACTTTTTCTTCTTCTTTCGTTTCACCCTCTTTGGGGTGTTTGTTGTTCTTTTCCGAGTGCCCAGTATTTCTTTATTCTTTGAGATCTTCTATTCCTCTCTTCTTCCAAGACGATGTGTTTTGCTTTTTGTGTAGATTTGTGTTGTTTTATTCACGCTTTTTTTCACTTTCTTTTTCACTATTTCATAAATGTCTGGTACCATTCTGTGAGCACTGCTAATCATAAGACAGGCTTTTCAGTTAATGTCTATCAGTGAGCTTGTAATGTTACGAGTTATTCGTCCACCTAGGTCTGGTATTGAGGAGAGATGAATTTGTCGTGCAGCTGAGCGCTGGCAGACTGCCCCAGGGCAGTCAAAGCGCCGTGGCCGAATCTGACTCAGCGCCCGGTACAGGCCAGCCGGGTACAAAGGCGAGCTGGAAGTCTGGATGGCTGTTATTCTCATGGCCTTTATGCAGGAGACAATGTTCCAAAAATGGCAGAGTTTCAAACTATCTGAAAGTTGACTTCTTACAGCTCTTTGAGATTTGACAGTAACTCACAGTCAAATATTAATGCAAAACTTAATACAACTGTGATCTAAGAAAAATGAGGTGCATCTAATGGCACAACAATATTTTCAGTATCTTTAAAACCACAGAAGTTAATATTTCACAGTGAATAAACATTTTCACAGTGAACCACTGAATTAAAATTTTTTAAACACTACGTGCTATTTCAACATACAATTTCTCAGATGATAACATTGCACCACAGATTTCTCCATTGAACCTTTGTATCTGTGCCTATTTTGTTTATTGATTTGTTATGTGTTTTGTATCTTTTTCTTACGCGAATGTTTGTCAGAATTTCATATTGCCCACATTTACATAGCAAATGAATGCAGCAAAAACACGTCACATATTATCATAATTATGTAGTTATTTAACATATAGTTTACTATTTGCCAATAATTTTATTTAAATGTTAATTTGCAAGTGCGATTAAAAAACTATGCTAACTTAAAAGTGGGTAGCTGCATTTGTTAGTGGACACCAGAACTGAAAAACAACCAACAGATGCTTCTGTCAAGAAGGCATAAATAACTGTTTGAATAAAATTTAACGACAGATCGTTGTCATTTAACATGAGCGCATTTGCACAAGAATATTAGCTTATATATTTATGAACAAACTTTTATTTGTAATTATTGTGAATGATCCGAGTGTGACCGATTATTTACAACAGTTCCTTATTTTTGTTGTAATACATTAATTTAATGAAGAATGTGGTAATCATTAGTCAAACCATATTTGTAGAGCATAAGAACGATGTATTTTTGGTGTGGAAGGCCTTGAACCAATGTAAAATCACACAGTAGCTAAACCTATGGGAATCTTGTGGAGATTGAATTCTCGAGTGAAGAGCTCAAGGGTGCGATTCTGGACACTTGGTGTCGAGTGCTGTAAGAAGGCAGACCTGGCCATGGTAACATTAACTCATATAGCTGATCGATTCTGGGTGGGGAACGACCGATACAATACTGTAACTTTTGAAGGGACTCACGAGAGGTCCGAATCTCCCCAGAGTAGAGCTCCAGTTTTCTCCGCTTGTATTACGGAACTGAGGATACACAGAGTATGAATTACTATTCAGAATGAGATTTTTCACTCTGCAGCAGAGTGTGCGCTGATATGAAACTTCCTGGTAGGTTAAAACTGTGTGCCAGGCCGAGACTCGAAGTCGGGACCTTTGCCTTTCGCGGGCAAGTGCTCTACCATCTGAGCTACCCAAGCACGACTCACGGCCCGTCCTCACAGCTTTACTTCTGCCAGTACCTCGTCTCCTACCATCAAAACTTCACAGAAGCTCTTCTGGTTCGCAGACCTTTTATAATGTGCTGTTCTTTATCCACATGACAACTGGGTGTGAGGTCGAGGTTAAAATGAACACGTTTATAACAAAAAGGTTTTCTAAGATCTGAAGATGACAACAAAGTCTGTCCAATCTGGTTGTTTTACATAAAGAAATATTTATGCGATTTTGGCTTCAGAATGTTTTTAGCAAGTAAAACAGGTCTCTCCTTCTGTGTTGTTAAAATGAGAAAATTCAGACATAAATTAGAGTTACTAAAAAGTGGTGAAGTTACTAAAGTAGATTTTGTAAATTGTGCATCATACAAAGTAGCCGCAAGTTGTGCATGGACATATAAAATAAATTCAGCTGTTATCGTGAAATATTTTAGTAGGATTGAAGTTACATAAAATCATTGATGTACATTTTGTTTTCATTTAGGTTCAAAATGGTTCAAATGACTCTGAGCACTATGGGACTCAACTTCTGAGGTCATCAGTCGCCTAGAACTTAGAACTAGTTAAACCTAACTAACCTAAGGACATCACACACATCCATGCCCGAGGCAGGATTCGAACCTGCGACCGTAGTGGTCTCGCGGTTCCAGACTGCAACGCCCAGAACCGCACGACCACGGCTGGCTTTCATTTAGGTCTCTTTAATTATGCTGCTGTTTCCAATATTATTTTGAAACATGTAGAAATTGCCGAATTCGTGTATTTCATTCGGGGACTGATTTAGAAGATGCGAAATTGCACTACTTGTGTTATAATGCAAAGTTCTGAAGGAACATTCACTGCAGCGACTACAGCCGTCATGAAATACATGAAATGTATTCGCAGTTGCGAATATGGTCAACCATCAACTTGCATGTCCGAAGATACTTTGCATCACCATTCAGACACACTGGCATTGCAATATCGTATTTATACGCCGACAGCGGGCAAGCGACTTTCAATCTAAAGTCTCCGCTATACGGGAATATACGTAATGGATGCACAAGTACAGGTTATAGACACATGGTTGACCACGGGTGGTGGTTTGGGTCTGGCGATGAGTCGAGTTTGGGTAGCCAAATGGTAAGACGATCGCTCGGGGAAAGCAGGCTATCCAGGTTCGAGTACCAGTCCAACACAAATTTTCACTGTCGTCATTATATTGTACAGCAGATGTTTGTCCCTATCCGGAACTGCGAATACATCTTATGATTTAGAAGAGTTGACGAATTGAGGTATTTGGTTTTGCACCAGCAGGTCCCGATTGTATACCGATTAGGTTCCTTTCAGATTACGCTGATACAATAGCTCCCTACTTAGCAATCATATACAACCGCTCGCTCACCGATAGATCTGTACCTACAGATTGGAAAATTGCGCAGGTCGCACCAGTGTTTAAGAAGGGTAGTAGGAGTAATCCATCGAACTACAGACCTATATGATTGACGTCGGTTTGCAGTAGGGTTTTGGACCATATACTGTATTCAAACATTATGAATCACCTCGAAGGGAACGATCTATTGCTACGTAATCAGCATGGTTTCAGAAAACAACGTTCTTGTGCAACGCAGCTAGCTCTTTATTCGCACGAAGTACTGGCCTCTATCGACAGGGGATCTCAAGTTGATTCCGTATTTCTAGATTTCCGGAAAGCTTTTGACACCGTTCCTCACAAGCGACTTCTAATCAAGCTACGGGCCTATGGGGTATCGTCTCAGTTGTGTGACTGGATTCGTGATTTCCTGTCAGGAAGGTCGCAGTTCGTAGTACTAGACGGCAAATCATCGAGTAAAACTGAAGTGATATCAGGTGTTCCCCAGGGAAGCGTCCTGGGACCTCTGCTGTTCCTGATCTATATAAATGACCTGGGTGACAATCTGAGCAGCTCTCTTAGGTTGTTCGCAGATGATACTGTAATGTACCGTCTAGTAAGGTCATCCGAAGACCAGTATCAGTTGCAAAGCGATTTAGAAAAAGATTGCTGTATAGTGTGGCAGGTGGCAGTTGACACTAAATAACGAAACGTGTGAGGTGATACACATGAGTTGCAAAAGAAATCCGTTGTAATTCGATTACTCGATAATTAGTACAATTCTCAAGGCTGTCAATTCAACTAAGTACCTGGGTGATAAAATTACGAACAACTTCAGTTGGAAAGACCACATAGATAATATTGTGGGGAAGGCGAGCCAAAGGTTGCGTTTCATTGGCAGGACACTTAGAAGATGCAACAAGTCCACTAAAGAGACAGCTTTCACTACACTCGTTCGTCCTCTGTTAGAATATTGCTGCGCGGTGTGGGATGCTTACCAGGAGGGATTGACGGAGGACAGCGAAAGGGTGCAAAAAAGGGCAGCTCGTGTTGTATTATCACGTAATAGGGGAGAGAGTGTGGCAGATATGATACGCGAGTTGGGATGGAAGTCATTAAAGCAAAGACGTTTTTCGTCGTGGCGAGATCTATTTCCGAAATTTCAGTCACCAACTTTCTCTTCCGAATGCGAAAATATTTTGTTGAGCCCAACCTTCATAGGTAGGAATGATCATCAAAATAAAATAAGAGAAATCAGAGCTCGAACAGAAAGGTTTAGGTGTTCGTTTTTCCCGCGCGCTGTTCGGGAGTGGAGTGGTAGAGAGATAGTATGATTGTGGTTCCATGAACCCTCTGCCAAGCACTTAAATGTGAATTGCAGAGTAATCATGTAGATGTAGACGTAGAAGATGCGAATTGTAGTGCCTGTGTTATCCCGAATTAAGATGCAAAGTTCCGAAGGAACATTCACTGCAGCGACTACAGCCGTTATGAAATACATGAAATGCATTCTCAGTTGCGAATATGGACAACCATCAGCTTGCATGTCCGAAGAAACTTTGCATCACCATTCAGACACACAGGCAGTGTGTCACACGCCGACACCGGGCAAGCGACTCTCAATTAAAAGTCTCCTCTATACGGGAATATACGTAATGGATGTACAAGTACACGTTATAGACACCTGGTTGACAACATGTGGAGGTTTGAGTCTGGCGATGAGTCGTGTTTGCGTAGCCAAATTGTAAATCGACCGCTCACGGAAAACAGGCTATCCAGGTTCGAATACCAGTCAGTCACACATTTTCACAGTCGTCATTCTATTATACAACAGATGGTTGTTCATATTCGGAACTGCGGATACATTTTATGATTTAGAAGAGTTGACGAATTGGAGTGTTTGTTTTTCCACCAGCAGGTAGAAGTTGCCTAATCCGTGTGAACCGCAGTAGACTTGAGCTAGTGGCCCTAAGTGTGCCGCAGGAGGAGGTGGTAGACCCCACTCGGCATTCCGGGCCTTACAAGCGAGGCCGCGCGTCGTCAAAGCGAGCACCGCGTCATTGTGCGCGCGCATCTGTTTGTCGCCGTTCTGCATTTCCGCGTCCACTTGCGGCCGGCACGTGGGTGGTCGCGCAGCGTGCGGCTCGCGGCTCGCGGCCGTCCCGTTAGGACCTCCTACCGGCAGCGCAGCGCACAGTCAAAATACCGCCCGCCCCCGCAGCACACGCCGAGACAAAGGCCGGCCAAGCAGAGCCTCGGCGGTTGCCACCCGGCGGGCCCTAAACGACCCCGTCCAGTGTTTGCTGTCCTCCCGTGAGAAGGCGTAAGCGTATCTAATAGGTGGACGCTAGCGTACACCACACATCACAGGTAAGAGTTGAGTCTAGGGATGGCGTTTAGGGTGACACACTCGGTTTTCGCTAACATCGCTGTTTTTCTACCCCAGTTTAACCTGACAGCTAAAGCACAAAAAAAAACAAAAAAAAATGGTTCAAATGGCTCTGAGCACTATGGGACTTAACATCTGAGGTCATCAGTCCCCTAGAACTTAGAACTACTTAAACCTCAGGACATCACACACATCCAAGTCCGAGGCAGGATTCGAACCTGCGACCGTAGCGGTCGCGCGGTTCCGGACTGAAGCGCCTAGAACCGCTCGGCCACCGCGGCCGGCACCACTAAAGCAGTTCAAAATAATCGGTTTCTGAAATAACCGACTTCAGTTTTTAATTCCTACTGTTTATGTAATAAACGCAGAAATCAAACAAAGATTTAAAAAATTTACTCTCTCAGTTTCAAGATAGATTGAAAACATTAAATAGGCAAATAAAACAATATCTAGTTCTCCCACCATTCGCTGCTTTTCTCAAAAATTGGTAAGTCGTTGAATACTACGATAGATCGCAGGTATTTTCCGATTGACTCTAATTTTTTTTTAACTCTGCTCAACAATCATGTCGTAATCGGGGATCAAACCTGTGTTTGGCCATTACGAATAATTAGAGTCAAAAGGTAAAAACTAAGGTTGAAGAACTGTGTTTTTCGTGCTAATTTGTCCGTTTTAGGGGCTACAAGCAGATAAAGCCATATTATGTTGACATAGACAGCGGGTCAGCGACTTTCTGTTTTTTTCTATATACGGGGTGTGCAAAAGATCTCTCCACAGTGCCGTATGACTGTTAGCCGCGCGTGCCGTATGCCGCAGTGAATATACCGAAATGAAACTCAGTGAAATGCACGTTATTAATTTATTGAATATTCATTTTTACTTACAAATTTTCACGTTAAATGTTGAAAGTGTCCCTCCTCTTGTTCAACACACAATTCAATTCGTCTAATCATTTTTCCTAACACAAGATGTAACATTTCTTCTGTAACAGCGGCAGTGAAAGTGGATATTGCAGTTTTCAATTCATTGGCGGATTTTGGACGGTTTTCATGCACTGTTGCTTTCGCTGCACCCCACAAGAAAAAGTCAGGTGGTGTTAGGTCAGGCAATCGTGGAGGCCAAAGTCCCTGTGAAATTATGCGATCACCAAAAACATCAGCAAGCAGTGGCATTGAAACGCGAGCTGTATGCGCGGTTGCACCATCTTGTTGAAAATAACCGTTCAGTGTTTCACTTAACACAAGTTCTCCTATGAATGGGTACAGAATATCACTGCAGTATCGTCATGCGTTTATTGTTTCGTTGAAAATTATGGGACCCACAATCCGACGTCTGGAAATTGCAAACCAAACTCCTATTTTCACAGAATGAAGTGGTTCCTCATGAATACACAATGGATTTGCAGTACTCCACATACGAGAATTTTGCGAGTTCGTGTATCCGGATAAAAGAAACCACGCCTCATCAGTGAAAAACGTTACATTAAGAAATCCCTTCCGTTTTGTTGTACGAAATTTTTGAACCATTGACAATAATGCAGTCTCTTGCCATGATCAGTATTTTTCAGTTCTTGTACGACTGTCCCTTTGCATGGGAAAAGTTCCAATTTCTTCCTTACAGCTGTGTGGGCCGTTCCGACCCTAAAATCGACTTGCTGGGCGAGTTTTCTTACTGACTTGTTCGGACTCGTGGACATTTTATCGGAAATATCGAGTAGTTCATCCTCAGACAAAACGCTAGGACGACCACTTCACGGTGCATCTGTCACTGAACCCGTACTTCGAAATTTGTTGATCAAATCTCGCACAGTATCGCGATGTGGGAGTGTTGTCTCCGGGAAAACTGAATTAAGTGTTTGACGAACTGAAACTGTGTATTTGCCGCCAGCTTTGAACACTTGTTCGACTAAAAACACAGGTTCTTGAATGGTTAGCATTTTAAAAGTGACAAAAACTAAACAAACAAACAAAGGAACTAAACTTAAGTGTTCACGTCAACACGTAACGGCACACACGAATGATACTACTGACGCTGGCTGAGATAAACGAGACAGAGAAATGTTGGGAGAGTCCACTTGAAGGGAAGCAACCCAGGCAGGCGAACAATCATACGGCACGCGCGGCTAATCATCATATGGCACTGCGGAGAGACTTTGGAACACCCCATACCATGAATGAACTACTACTAAGTATTTAATTTATTACTGTAATTTCCTTTCTCTTTTACTATTTCATAGAAATCGCAGACAAACCTTTAAAGTAAATGAAGTGTTGCGCTTCAATGCTAGGTCGGTTCATAAAAATATTTACAGACTAGGGTTGGTGCCACTCTGCAACACAGGGAAGTCCGCCGACGACAGCGAGAACCTTCCGTATAGTTCAGGCGGGGCGCATGTCTCGCGCGCTGCACTTGCACGCACTCCCTAAGCCACGACGCTTGGTAACAGGGACATTATTGCCTCAGCAAACCTGTACCGTTTCTTATGCCGTGTGTTTCTTGCTCGTTTCTGTCGGTATTGTTATTAAAATACCACTGATCGCTTTTCCCACCTTCTATAATAACTCATATTTAAAACTGATGCACATTTTACGAATAAACATTATTCCATTTAAAAAGGAAAAGATTTAGGACTGCTGCTATGACTAATTGATATTTCAGTTTGCTACTCTGTGGTTAGTAAAAAATAAATAATAAAAAAACACATGTTGTAACCGAGACAAAGCAAATACCAAAAAATACCGGTTAATCAGAGATAAAATACCAGTATCGGTTTTAATCGGTCGATTTTCATCCCTAATTAAGCCTGCTCTATCTTCCCCTCTCCACCCAAACCTTAGATATTGCTTCCCGCCACCTCCACTTTTAGCATACCACAGACATGTTCGATTCTAAAAAGAATAACAATACGAGTAAAATATTTAATTCGTTTTAATATACACTAGAGTCCAAAATTAAAGCAACAAACGACTAGTTCCCTGTCCTGTGACCAATTCACGATACAATCATTCAAACTGTCAACAGATGTCCGTACGATCGTGTCCTGCACGGAAGAATGCATTCTGGTCGACGCACAACCTCACCAACTATGGTGTCAAGACACCTATCAAACGGGAGAGTGTTTCCAGGGTATTACCACATCCACAGTCACAGTCGGTGCAGTATGGCACAGAGAACACGCCTACCAGGCTCTCTGCCGTGGAGGGCCATGGGAAGAATGGAAGCAAGGCAGTCGCAAACTGATGTGGCCCGATGGCTTAATGTGAATCGTTCTGCCGTTTCTTGGATGTGGCGACAGTTTATAGAGATCGAAACTGTATGCCGAAGACCAGGGCGGGGACGAAGACGTGTAACATCAGGAAAAGAGGGCCGTTGTTTGGCTGAAAGGGCACGACGGTACCTTGTTAGTACGGCACGGCAACTGGCATCTGCCCTCCAGCATCAACTGGACGTGTTGTGCTGAGGCAGAGAGTGTACAGAAGGCTTTGGCAGAGTGGCCTTTGTTGTCTGAGACATGCTGTATGTGTGCCTCTGACGCGCCATCACAGAAGGGAACGTCTGGAGTGGAGTCGTCAACATGCCACATGGAGAGTTGAACAGTAGTCCACTGTTCTTTTCACAGATGTCCCGATTAGGCGTGGAGAGTGATTCTCGAAGGATTCGCATGTGAAAGGAATGTGGAGCACTATTTCGAGCCCCGAACATTGTAGAAAGAGACCGATATCGATGAAGCTCGCTAATGATGTGGGCATGGATTATGTTGATCACTCGAGCACCTCTTCATGAAATTGTACGGTTAAATCGGCAAGAATTAACTGCTTTCAGATATCGTGACGAGATCTTGGGACCTCTTGCACGGTTGTTAAGAGTTGCTGTGGGCGCAGACTTCGTAGTGGTGGAGGATAGTGCTCGACCACATAGAGCATGCGTGGCTGACGTTTTCTTGGAAAGGGAAGATATTGCAGGCATGGCATGACCAGCTTCCTTCCCAATTTGAACCCCATACAGGCCGTCTGGGATGCAGTAGGGAGACAGGATGGTTCAAATGGCTC
This sequence comes from Schistocerca nitens, assembly GCF_023898315.1. Classification (NCBI taxonomy): domain Eukaryota; kingdom Metazoa; phylum Arthropoda; class Insecta; order Orthoptera; family Acrididae; genus Schistocerca; species Schistocerca nitens. The sequence goes on from NC_064620.1 coordinate 288,817,000, forward strand.
TGAGCACTATGGGACTTAACATCTGAGGTCATCAGTCCCCTAGAACTTAGAACTACTTAAACCTAACTAACCTAACGACATCACACACATCCATGCCCGAGGCAGGATTCCAGCCTGCGACCGTAGCGGTCGCGCGTTTCCAGACTGAAGCGCCTAGAACCGCTCGGCCACAGCGGCCGGCGAGACACTTCGTTAACCACTAACCACTCTCCAAGACTTGCGGACAGCGCTGCAGGAGGAATGGCCGTTATTGCCTCAACACCATTCATAGCATGCCCCGTCGTTTGTCAGGCCTGTACTGCTGCCAGAGGAGGTCATACCCCACACTGAGCGCATTAATCAGGTGTCGCAATGTGTGTGTAAATCCGTTAAACTGGAAAAAAAACGAAGAACATTTTTATCTACCGTTATGCTGTTGCAGCTGTTTGCGTTCTGTATTCTCTATATTGTTTCTACCTTACTACCACCTGTTTATACTGTTTTGTGGCAAAATAAACGCAACCTTTCAAAATTTAGGTTTTTTGCTTTAATACTAGTGTAATAATAATCAGTTCTTTAGTTACCATAAGACATATAAAATATTTTTTCGTTTTCCTCTTACGTTACTGGCTTTGTATGATCAACGGTAGCCCCTTCGCGGACTGTATTATCCTCTTCTCTTCCCTGCCTCTCTTCATATTTTCTCGTCTTGAAAAGCATGCGCTCGAGAACTGGAGAAGCACATGTGTCTCGCCGTTAACCTAATATCTGCAACAGTAAAATCCTCTCAGAACGTTGATTACGTCATAATGTGCACAACGTAAAATCGATATGTGCACTCATAATTATCAGTATATCACTTAGCACTACGATCGGGAAGACGTGTCTGCAAAATATTGCTAACAGGTGTCTAACTACACGTCTAAGTTTCGAAATTGAGTTTCAGGTTCGTTTGTTTGTTCCTTTCCTTCGTAGTGGAGAGTGTACATTCCTGGCGGTGTTCTCCTGCTCCACATCCTGTGGTCTGCCGCTTTCAGCGGTAGATTCATGAACCGTGTCGGACGAAACAAGGTGGACATAAAAAGCATACTAGCACAGGCAAAGAGGGAATTCCTGGCCAAAAGAAGTCTATTAGCATCAGACACTGGTCTTAATTTGAGGAAGGAATTTTGTGAGAATGTACGTTTGGGACACAGCACTGTATGGTAGATAATCATGGACTGCGGGGAAAGAGAAGAATCAAGGCGTTTGAGTTGTGGTGCGGTAGATGGATTGGTAAGAAAAGAAATATGGAGGTTTTCTGTAGAATCGATGGAAGGGAATATGCGGAAAACACTGACTAGAAGAAGGGACCGCATGATAGAACATCAAGGAAAACTTTTATAATTACTTGAGGGAGCTACACAGGGTAAAAGTATAGGTGAGAGAGTGGAATATAACGGAAAAATAACTGTGAAAGTTGTGCGAGTGTCACTCTGAGAAGAAGAGGCTGGCACAGGAGAGAAATTGATGGGCCGTTTCAAACCAGCCAGAAGACGGCAAAATATATACAGGGACGCCTATGCCCAGGGGTCTATCCTAGCTCTCAGGGAAAGCAAAAAATATATTGGAACCAAATGTTTTACTTTCAAGAAACTGAAGTTTTTATGGCTATTTACAAATCACCAATCGCCTTCCAAAATATTTTTAAAAAATGTATACAGTGCTTGATTTGTAAAAAGAAGACTTTCCGGAACTGTGAAATTTGGGGGGGGGGGGTGCTTTTTTAAATTTAAACGCCTTAAAACGTTATTTTAACGGCTTTTTTGTTCGTTAGAGGTACCGGAACGGCGAACGGCGTGTACCGTCGCAAAGGAATACAACATGCACCACAGATATTGCGAAAATGGAAAGTCCTATTGATGTGCGGGTTTGGCAGAAGGATTAGTAGTCAGTGTGCGTACTGTAAGCCAGTCAACAGATTGTAATAAAACTTAGAAAGTGTGTTTCCTAGAAACATGCACTTTTTTAAGTGGAACTATGTCTATTGACATTAACAAATGAAAAGTACGCTAAATTACAATGGCAGTGGTGTTCGTTGCAGGATTCTAACGCAACTCGTTTAAGGGATACTATATTTTGAAAAGTTGACACACCGACACTTGTTTGTGCCATTCAACACGCTTAGTTGCTAGGTACGACGTTGTTATGTTTGCTTAAAGTGTCCGTCTGTGTTCCTTGAGTGCCCTGCGCCTTGGTAGTCAGTCAGTGTGTGAGTCCAAGCAGTACGACGTCAGTGGACGAGGGATTTACCAGTGCAGGAAAACCCGACTTGCTCATGGCGTACGGAGAGTGTACAAAGTTCCAAACAATCTTCCCCTGTATAGTGCGTGAATATAGAGCTGTAGCGAAAGGCCCGAAGTTTTTATGTTACGCAACACTAAATCACCATTGAACAGAAAAAATCGCTAAAACTGAGTTTCCACTGTAAGTTCTTTGTGTTAAAACATTATACTGATTTTAAAAACTGAATTTCATCGTTTTCTGTTCCGTAGGAACATAATATTAATTTTAATGTTTGCTGTTATCAAATCATATAATAACTTATTAATAAGCTGTAACAGACAAACCACAACAATCATCAATTATTTTTAATTAGTTCCGCTGTGGCTCGTTGTAATTACGAAGTAGCGTATATGTTTAGACGGTGTGGTTGGCTGGAAGTTTGGTGAAGTCTTGTCGAAATGGGTTACCATTGATTTCCGGCCTTAAAACTGCTCTTGCACAAAATAATTTGTTAGTTCATTAGCGCGTTCCAAAATGGCAAAGTAACAAGGGCTGCAGATGGGACGGGTGTGGCGAGCATTACACAAAGAAAGGAATGAGATTGTCAATGACTCCTGCCAAAGCTCACCAAAGTGATGTCCATGAGAAAAATAATATCTTGAAGGAAGACAGGTTAAGGTTTAATGTCTGGCCGACGGCGAGGCGAGCATATTAGAGATGGGTCGAAACTGAGCATATCTGTGATGAGAACTACGAATGAAAACATTCGTATCTTTTCCCCGGGAAGTATCGCGCCGTTAAAGTTGATAAAATTGGGGAATATGATGAATTATTAATTGCCGTTTACCTGGTGCGGATTTTAAGCTAGCTTATCGATGAAACGCGTGTAGTAGGTTACCTATTAGGTAATCGTGCTCGCAAACTGTCTTAATTTCCTTCTCATGTATTTTCAGCAGGATATTCCACGTTTAGCTATAACTTGCAAGGATAACCTGTTTTCTGGAGTATTTCAGACGCTAGTTCAATTCTAAGCATCATTTAGATGGGACCTTAACCTCTGATATTCCCGCCTTTTTCGTACGTACTTGTAGTTGCTCTCAAAGTCCTATGATTAAAAAATCCTACGTTGAGTATACAACCCGTTCTCGCTTCCCACGCCCGGGTTCCCGGGTTCGATTCCCGGCGGGGTCGGGGATTTTCTCTGCCTCGTGATGACTGGGTGTTGTGTGATGTCCTTAGGTTAGTTAGGTTTAAGTAGTTCTAAGTTCTAGGGGACTGATGACCATAGATGTTTAGTCCCATAGTGCTCAGAGCCATTTAAACCATTTTTTTGAGTATACAACCCTAATAGATAGATATATGTTCGCGACATCAACACAGGCTTCTTTTCTATAAATGATATTACGCTAAAAGCGTAATATTTCTCTCTGTGGCTATCCACGTAATGTGCTTATCCACCAAATGACGTTTTCTGTGTTCACCCTTGTCCTTTTCGCTACCTGCAATCGAGACTTCTCAGACAGAGTGACACTCTGAAATAACACTTGTTGATACTTGTAACGAAACTTTTCACATCTAAAACTGGAAAGTGAGCTTAATGGTACCACTAAGGCTACTGAAGCACCACAGTTTAATTTCGTTTTCGACATAAAAGCGTATAATGGCATCGAACCGACTCCTTGGAATCACATTTAGTACATATCGCTGCAACACTTGCGAGAATTTTCACTGAAAACAATGACAAACACTTCATCACTGCTCTCTTCTTTTTAAGAAATTGAATTACTGTTGAAGTAAGCTATTCCATTTAAAGTAAAACTAAAATAGCTTCATTATGTCGACGGAAGTGGATCACCTCCCGTAGGAGACTGCCTAGCGTCTGACTGACTCTGTAGCGTAACAGGTCTAGGGAGATACCCTTGGTGGAAACAAACATAAAAAGTAGTTTTTTTTAGCGGTTGAGGACTTGTTTACAATAAAAGACTTAACTTATCGGGTCTTGGGGGAATCCCGAGACTGCAGTGAAACATAACAGACAGTTAATTGGGTTTTGAGTTTGAGGAAATATGAACAGAAAGCTAGAAGTATGGAAATGTTTTGTGCTAAGCAGGTATGGGGAGGGCTACGGACAACGACAAGATTAGTGTGAGGGAGAGGTTTTACCGGCAGGGCGACTACAGGTGGTCAGAGGGTAGTCGCGATGGACCGCAGGTAGCTGGACACGGCTGGCTAACGGCAGACATAGCACACCCTTTCATAACATGAAGTGAGGTTAGGAAGACTGGTACAGTAAATGCAAGAGCATCAAATCAATTAATAGAGGGTAGTACATCATATGAAAAATTGCCAACGTCAATCATTAACATACTTACAATTAAACCACTCATTCCGTTACAAATGTTTACATTTAATGAGTGACAAATAATTTTATCATGCACAGTAAACAATACGGCCGGTAATGGCATTGCAAGGTAGCCATCATCGAGACAAACAACGAATATTACAGTTGTTGTCAAATATTTTGTAACATTTAGTCTATATATCTAAGGGTGTCGAACCAGACCGTTCTCCACAGCTGCACTGATCAAATGAAGCAGTATGTAGTTATTAGTGAACCGGTTTATTGATCTATGATAAATGCTCATTATAATATGAATGAAGGCCCACTAGAAGGACAAATATGACAACGTTGATGAGACTGACGTCAACAGACGTATCATCACATACCCTGTTAATTAAAATATTTATTTCAGTCATAGCATACTTAGTATAGGAATGGTGGTCCATTTGCATATATGTCGAAGTGTTGTACGAAGCGTGTAACTTGGTAGGGACCTGCTCGAGCTCTCATTGGCTGAAGTGTTATGACTTTGGGGATATAGGTGTTAGAAGAGTTGGGAGCAGGAGGAACGAAGAGAAAGGAGAACAGTTCGGAACATCGATCGAGAAGGAGAGGGTCTAGTTTTCTGCCATCGAAAAGTACGGTAGAGTGGCGTGATGATACTTCTAATCGCTTATCGGATCGAAGTTATGGGCATCACAGACTGCAGGTTTGTTGGTTACATGGCGTGGCTTGATCTGAGTGATGAGTCTGTTGTCTTTCGTGTCACACAATATAATTCAAGGGCTGTGATATATTTCAATTATTAATCTTATTTACTTGTAAAACTGCTTGTAAGATCATATTACAATAATTAACTTTATTTGATTAACTTCAAATGGTTCAATTGACTCTGAGCACTATGGGACTTAACATCTGAGGTCATCAGTCCCCTAGAACTTTGCCCGATGCAGGATTCGAACCAGCGACCGTAGTAGCCGCGCGGTTCCGGACTGAAGCGCCTAGAACCGCCAGGCCACCGCGGCCGGCTTGATTAACTTCATTTACGTGTGAAACTGCATATAAGATCTCCATTCAGCAGGATTTTTATACCTTACTGAATAAACCATCTGTTCTTAAAAGTTAACTCTGCAGTGCACATACACTGCTGGCCACCGTAAATGCAACACCAAGAAAGACAAGAGGTAGCACAACAAAATTTATTTTGTAGATAACATGTTGACCAAGTACCAAATGATTTACAGACGTCTGTGACATGTGGTTCCTGCCAGAATCTGTAGCCAGAGTAGCCGCCATTGTTGGAGATCACCGCTGCAACACGTCTCGGCATTGAGTCAAAGAGACGTTGGATGTGTTCCTGGGGTACAGCAGCCCAAGCAGCTTCAACACGTTGCCAAAGATCATCTGGTGTAGCAGCTGGGAATGTAATCTGGGTCACTCGTTGAGCAACCATGGACCACATGTTTTCTATCGGCGAAAGATCCGTAGAGGGAGCCGGCCAGGGAAGCAATTCAATCTGGTTATTGACGAAGAACCTTTGGACAATGCGTGCCACGTGTGGTCGCGCATTATCCTGTTGAAATATGGCTGTGGCCGAGCCCTAAAGGTAAGGAAGGACAACTGGCTCCAGCACCTCGGATATGTAGCGTCGGCTATTTAAAGTACCGGCAATGCGTACTAGAGGCGTGCGAGAGTAATATCCAATGCCGCCCCATACCATAATACCCGGTGCAAGACCAGTGTGGCGGTGCATAATGCAGCTGTCCAGCATCCTCTCTCCACGGTGTCTCCACACTCGAATCCGACCATCGTGGTGCTGCAGACAGAAGCGTGCCTCGTCAGTAAAGACAACGTCATTCCATTCTGCCGTCCACATCCGTCTGTCATCACACCATTGGCGACGGAGACGTCTGTGGTTCTGCGTCAATGGTAGACGAAGCAATGGATGTCTTGCGGACAGACCACTCTGCTGTAAACGGCGTCGAATGGTACGCGCAGACACTGGATGATGCGTTACAGACGCAATGTGCTGTGCTATGGTTCGGGATGTCACTGAGCGATCCGTCACTGCCATGCGCACAATTTGCCTATCAGCACGTGCAGTGGTGCACCGAGGTGAATGCGATCGACCACGTCGGTCCGTCGTACCCTCCTGCATCCAACGGTTACATATCCGCAGTACAGTTGTTTGGTTTCGTCCAACACGACTAGCGATTTCTCTGTATGATAATCCACAATCTGGGTAAGCCACTATCCTTCCTCTGTCGAACTCGGATACTTGATCAAACGATGTTCGCTGTTGTCTATGAGGCATAACTGATCGTCTTGTGAAACAACCACAAGGTAAACACACGTGCCGAAAGTACACTCGTCGAAATCGCCAAGCCTTAAATGGTGCTATGAGGTGGCGCCACAGGCGCGCGTGATGTGCGTCTGCGCTGAAATTCTAATCAGTTGCATATCTCATCGCTGCAAACCATGGTGTAAATTTCACTTGATTCGGATGCTTCCTTCAGGGTGTTGCATTTACGGTGGCCAGCAGTGTATGTTTATTATAAACGTTTTACCGTTTCTTTACGTTCATTAATTTATAATTCACATATCTTCTCTACTTTCAACTATTCGATTGCAGGATAACCTTTTAATAAAATATTTTGCTAACCCAACAACAGGGCGTAAAGCATCTACATCTGCATCTACATCTACATAGATACTCTGCAAGCTACCGTACGGTGCGAGGTGGAAGTTACCCTGTACGACTACTTGTCATTTCCTTTCCCGTTCCACTCGCAAATAGAGCGAGGGAAAAACGATTGACTTTGTGCCTCTGTACGAACCCTAATTTCTCGTGTTTTATCTTCATGGTCCTTACGGGCCTTGTATTTTGGCGGCAGTGGAATCGTTCGGCAGTGAGCTTCAAATGACTGTTCTCTAAATGTTATCAATAGTGTTTCTCAAAAAGAACGTCGCCTTCCCTCCAGGGATTCCAATTTGAGTTCCCGAAGCATTCCGTAACAATTATGTGTTGTGCGAACCTATCGGTAACAAATCTAGCAGCCCGCCTCTGAATTGCTTCGATGTCTTCCTTCAATCCGACCTGAGGTACTGATCCCAAACACTCGACCAGTATTCAAGAATAGGTCACACCAGCGTCCTACGTGCGATCTCGTTTACAGGTGAACCACACTTTCCCAGAATTCTCCCAATAAACCGAAGTCGACCATTCCCCTTCACTACAACAGTTCTCACGTGCTCGTTCCACCTCATATCGCTTTGCAACGTTACACCCCGATATTTAAACGACTAGACTGTGTCAAACAGGACACTAGTAAGTACTATATCTGAACATTATTCACCCGCATTGAATTACATTTTTCCACATTTAGGGCTACCTGCCATTCATCACACCAAGTAGAAATTTTGTCTGTCTTGTATCTTCCCAAAGTCACTCAACTTACCGTACACCATGCCATCATCAGCAAACAACCGCAGATTGCTGCCCACCCTGTCCACCAAATCATTTATCTATGTAGAGAACAACAGCGGTCCTAGCACACTTCCCTGGGGCTCTCCTGGTGATACCCTTGTCTCTGAAGACCACTCGCCGTCGTCGACCAACATACTGGGTTTTATTGTTTAAGAAGTATTCGAGCCACTCACATATCTGTGGACTTATTCCACATGCTCGCACCTTCGTTAACAGCAGACAGTGTAGGGTGCGTTCCTAGGACATTCACGAACCAAGCTTTATTCAGTGCCGTACATTTGCCCCTCTGTCTCATTAAAAGCAGAGTAGTAATGTCACAACTCATTTCAGAGTTCAAGCAGTAGTATTTATTTATTTATTTATTTAACCTGGCAAGATTAGGGCCATCGGGCCCTCTCTTACATCTAACCAGGCGTTCTACTTATTTTACATTCATATGTTTTAGTAGGCATGTTAAACTACATCTAGTACAAAAAGTGAAATAAACAATTTGAAAGGTACACCTGGAAAAATACATACATATAGAGTTTATATTCTTAGATCACAAGTACTGTTATAATTAGACATTATTGAACAGACAGATTTTAGATAGCAGGGAGTATGAGGGAGACTCATGGTGAAGGGAGGAGAAGAATAGAGACATGATGAAACATAATTAAGGAAATATAAAGGAAAAGATGATTGCATGGCTAATAGAGATAGATGAAGAGGAAGGCATCTCAGGAGCAAGATAGCTTTGCTTTTTGACAGATGAGGGGATTGCCCTTGTACATAAATTTTGTGGAGAACTTTATGAGGATGATAGTAGGAAATGCTTCAACTTCTTCTTAAAAGCAGCAGGAGATTGAATTTTGCGGAAGGTAAGGGGCAGTTTGTTCCAGAGGCGGACAGCGGCAACTGTACACCTTCTGACAAGCGAACTGTCCTTTCTGACATGTTGAAATCTACCCGATTTTTTTTTTTCTTTTTATACAGGAAAAATACACCTAAAGTGTGAAAATTTTATCTGCTAAGACACACTGCAAGTACTTAAAACAATGATATTTACCAGATTCCTAGCTCTCTAGGCACCTGGGAACTGCCGTAGCTGTAGCAGAAAGCACATGCGCGACATGATTGGCATATATCCTCGGGTGATGGCACATCGGTAAACAGATAACGTGGCACAACGCGATCTAAAGCGAATTTTAATTTCCATTGATAGTTTCTCTGACACATTTGTTCGAAGTTACTAATCACTCGAATTTGCAGCTCATTTAATGTCCATAATAATTAGGAGTTGCCTTTGCAGTACTACTAATTGTTAACGATTGAGAAAAAACAAAAATTAAGTTTCTTTGTGATTTCTTGGCGTATGCTTGCTAACTGCATCTGTCTTTGTATAGGTTCCAGAGTTTCACACTAATGTGGAATCCAGTTAATGTTTTCAACTTTGGAAAGACAAAATATGGACGTGGAACGCAGTCGAAATCACCTACATCTCCTGAAGACCTACATATGTGTTATTTATTATTTAATTTCTTGGACATTCATTCCAACGATGTCGACATTTCATTAGAAATTATGGTATTGGAAGAAACAGCAAATAACTCTGACATTTCCGTGAATTATTGTTCAAACGATGATTGTTGTGCTAATTAAAGCCCAGGACAGAAAGTACCTTCCAAGCCCTAAGAAAACATATACATTATTAGCTGCCAGTGACAAAGTAAGGGCTGTAAATGTATTGATTAAATGAAGAAGCGAGAAAACGCTTGAGCTTATGCAGTGTGCAAAGCCAGTTTCGTCTAGTAAAATCTGAACATGTGTTGTATACATGGAAGAAAGGTTTACATAAAGCATGAAACACGCGTCAAAATGAAACTCACAAAAATTTGAAAGAAAAACTGCTCGAAAGAATTAGAAATGCTTGTGAGAATCAATGCATCGTTACCGAGAGAGATCTACGAGACTGGGAGTTCTGAGTTGCAGGTAAGATGAACATTACTGATTTCCAGACTGCCTCATCCTGGTTATACAGGTTAAGGGAATTATACAGAAAGGGAAGTAGCCAAATTACGAAGTTTACCTCAAGCAAACGTGTAGAGGAAATGTCATTAATAGGGAGTACTACAGAGAAATTCATGGCTAATGAGAAGACGGAGCATCCTGTTATCCGCTTAAAGCTGCGTGTAAAGCCAGTTAGTCAGTTTTCATGCAAACCGCCCTTTATCATTTGGAGTGACAAAAAGACAGAGCAGCTAGTGCTCTCTTTAGGAACATCAAGGCCAATTAGGACAAAAAATTTAAAAAAATCGGCTGTTTACTTGGAAAAGTCTTTTAACATATGTAGCAAAATCTGGAAAAATGGGAGAGAATAATTTTCGATGTTACATCTGAAACGTCTTCTTATCATTTGCAGAAAATAATTCATTGCTTTTGTTGGGCTCTTATCTTCGGCATAACGATACATCTGTCTTTAGGAGAACGAGGAGAAGACTTAATATAATACGGATTCCACACGGAACCAGCAGTGTGATTCAGCCTCCCAATAAAAAATTTTCAACACTGAAGTTTTTTTCAGATAATTGCTGGACAGTATAATTCCAGATAACTCTTTGTCGTATCAGGTGTATCAGCGACATGGTGTCGTTAACTTCAGTCATTGCGTATTATCAGCTTGCATCACCACATTTTACGAATTCGATCACTTGTGTATGGTGCGCAACACAATATGCTGAACAACGGCACGACCATTTCTTACTCTATTGCCGGCCGAAGTGGCCGTGCGGTTAAAGGCGCTGCAGTCTGGAACCGCGAGACCGCTACGGTCGCAGGTTCGAATCCTGCCTCGGGCATGGATGTTTGTGATGTCCTTAGGTTAGTTAGGTTTAACTAGTTCTAAGTTCTAGGGGACTAATGACCTCAGCAGTTGAGTCCCATAGTGCTCAGAGCCATTTGAATCATCTTACTCTATTCCATTTCTCTGTGAACAAAACTAGTAATTACTGTGAAGTGCCCGAATGTAGTAATATTTTGTCAGGTGTGCATTGTGTAAGGAAAATATTTTTCATTATTCAATAGACATTTCTCATTTTTATGAAGACTGCAGGGAAAAATAAGGAACAGTTCCTTTGTTAGCAAAACACATATTAACATATTGTTCAATACTTATCGTAAGAACCATGTTAGACTTGTTATTAAATATATAACGTCAACAAATTAAAGTTCCGATTGATGGAAGTCTCTGCTAGTCACTTGTGTAACAGTTACATCTGCAACCGTTCAGCTGTCAATATGAACTGTAAGTTATTCAACAATTTGGTGTAGTTTAATTGCTTAAATGTCACGTGTGTGCACTTTGGCCTTCGCGACACGGCGCGACATTCTCTTGTCACGGCTACGTCTGCGTATTCGCCAATTCGAGCGCTAGACAGGTAGGGCTGTGCAAACCGCTGTTATAAGCGGTTCTTCGTCCGGCAAAAATGAGTAACTTTAATATTTTTAAATAATACTTGCAGTGCGCCTTAGCACCTAATATTTTCACGTTGTATGTCTTTCGGTGTATTCTATCTGTGTGAAAAATTTCAGGGTAGTTTCGACATTTGGTATTGGACCACTAGCTTGTGAGTGACTTGCTTTATGGAAATGGTAACAGATCTTCTGAAATATTCGCTCTCACTTTTAGTGAGAGCGCGGTCCTCTCGTATGATCAGAAGAAAATGTCCTTTGAAAAGAAAAAAATGAAATTAACTTTGAGGTATCTGCGCTGCGCCCTAGAACCGTTTAGCACACGTTATTGCGTAAATACCAGTAAACGTGGGAACGGGATCAGAACTGTGTGGAAATACTCGCCGTTAGCAACGCGTGTGACGGAATCTCTGGCTGCTACGAGTAGCTGTTCAGAGGTCGGAGACCATAATTACAGGAGGAAACAAAGGAGTGAACGAATCAGACAGAAAATCAAGGATCAGACAGCATATCTGTAATTCAACTCCAGAGGGCCACAAAAGAATAAAATGGCGTGTTCTCGATTGACGAGTTATTAGACGTTATTGCAGAAGGAAATCAAAGAAGCGTTCCGAGAAAGCGCCAGGTGTTACTCGGGTCTGAAGCAGTTATCAGGGCCAAGTAAAGCGTAGAAAGAATAAGAAAGAACTGCGCTTTTCCTTTTCAGCATCAAATTTCAAACGTGGCTAAAGGCTGTCTGGCGAGGATCTTCTTTGAAGTGGCCAGGCCGAGAAAGAGGAGGCATTCATTGTAAAGGTAACGCAATGAAGGGAGAGGAAGAGGTAAGTGAAGGCAGCACACTGTTCACCTCTTACGAAGAAGGTAGAGAACCCTCCGGAAAGGTCAAGATATTTAGCACAGTAGCTGATGCGCACCAAATGCTCGAGAGCGGCGCCATAGGAGTCTTACGCGTGAACAGGTAACATTCCTTCCGCTTAGCAGGCGTCAGTCCTCCCCGATGAAGTAGCGACACGGAAAGAAAGAGTTCTAATATTGCTATCGGGTTTCGCTGTCGAGGCGCTACCAGTGCGATGAACGCGCGCGATACAAGGGCTCGAGCGCCCAGGAGTTCATAGCTGCGCTGCGGTGTGGTTCCCACCGGCGGCGATCGCCGGGCTTGTGTTTCACCTCACGATTCTCCAGCCCGGCTCCGGTTACTGTTTTGGTCCAGCGGGCCGCCTAAAGCAAACTCCGGCCGACATCCGCAGGCAGACAAAAGGCCGAGCCGCGACGCCTGCCGTTGTCTGCGCTGTTGTTATTGTTGTCCGAGAGCGCGCTCGACGGCGCGTGAGCACAACACTTAATGTTCCCGAATGCTGAGGGGCTCGAGTAAACAGTGAACCGCGAGACAGGGTCGTCTCGAACCGTTCCGCAGTCTCGCTAGAAAGCACTTTTACCCTCCGCAGGAACGGGTCCGAGGAAGAGGGTCACGATTGGTGCTGAGCTTGATCACGACTCCAACTGTTCGAACAGTTGTCAACGCGAGCAATCTCGGGTTCTGCCAGTGAGCTCTGTACTAAACTCGAAAGACTATTCCACGAAGTTAAGCCGTGACGCAACCCGTCACAGCCACCATATTACGCCTAGCTAACAGCCAAATCGTTACAGTTTACTGATACATGACGCTGTCTAGGTTTAGTTTGTAGTTCAATGAGAGAATCGCTCGAGAGTCGGAACTACAAGCAGTACTAACAACAACCCCTAATGCCCCTCTCCAATATGGCGTACCCAGTGAACACCGTCACGGTTCTACATGCAAAGGCGCCCTTCAGTAGTCAGTATCTCCAGTTTAGCTTTGAACTCACTGACCTTTGCTCGCGCTTTCGACGGACACATCAATTTGTTCAATTGTGTGTGAAATCTTATGGGACTTAACTGCTAAGGTCATCAGTTCCTAACCTTGCACACTACTTAATCTAAACTATCCTAAGGACAAAAACACACACCCATGCCTGAGGGAGGACTCGAACCTCCGCCGGGACCAGCCGCACAGTCCATGAATGCAGCGCCTTACACCGCTCGGCTAAACGGACACATCATCTGGTGACTTCTGTTGGTACTACTTCCATGACCTGCTATAGCGTCATTTGTACATCGTGGATTTTAATCATAATAATATCTGTGAATCGCGTACTGGAGCATATCCTACAGTGAGGGTTGTATGTAAATATGACCTTGTAAATAAATAACTTACGTCAATCACGGTTAACACCTGCGACCTAGTGACGTCGGTTGGTGCTACTCCAAATGGATGTTCTTAGAGTTACTTATTTTCGCGATCGCAATTACAGTCAATTTAATATCATTTGCTTCGTTTGTTAGAATTCAGTACCGGATTAATTTTCTTTTGTGATTCATCTGAACTTTACCGTCTTGTTTTAAACCAGCATAAAAAATGATCAATTTCTTCCACGTTATACTGTAGCAAATATCACAACCAGCCACAAGTTTTTCTAAAATAATTTTATTATACTTGTAACGGGACATCCTCCTCTAGCATTAATTTTCCTCAACAGCAGCTGTAGATACCAGCAAGAGCTAAAATTTATGAAAAGGAATTACTTTATTTTCGATGTTACAATCGATAAGTACTAGCTCTGAATGTACAGTTACACTCATATTTTTTTCACGAGCTGCGACAATGTCGCGAATAAAACAGGGACCCGTATATACAATAACTTTTCTTTAATTTACGTCTATGGTCACAAACTTTTTGTTAACAAATTACCCGTTTCGGTCTATAATGGCCATCATCACATCTGCAGCAAAAATATGATGTTATTTATATATATATATATTAGACGATGCTGGTGCTGATTCTGCATTTAACAGTTGACGATGCCACTATGGCTGCAGTACATTAGGAGTTTGTTTTTATAAAAAAGGTATGCCTCTTCACACTTAAAGCGCACAAATGCAATAGTCAGTAATACTTTTCATTATGGTCTATTTATTGTTTTTAAGATGTAGACAATCTGCGAGTGTATTTATGTTTTTCCCCATTTTTTCTGCAGATCCGATGCCGATCATTATAGACCGAAACCGGTAATCTGTTAACAAAAAGTTTGTGACCATAGACGTAAATTAAAGGAAACTTATTATATATTTTTTTAGACACATTTGAAACTACGAATTATTTGGCACACTTAAAATTTCTGTTATTAATTACGGAATCTAGTACGGTTCACTATGTTTATTTCTGGATTCATTTATGAAATATTAATTGAAACTAATAGAAATTCATTTGTCAAGAAAAATTCTAAACCCTTTAGAATATTGTTATTTTCTCTGAACGAAGGGGTACTAAGCATGCCTCTGATATGATCGGACGTATTTTTGTATTTTGGGCGAACAATGTAATTTCGGATTTGTTAATGTCAAAATTCACAAGACTGTATGACGTACTAAAATGTGACAAATAATAACGTAACAACAAAAAGTCTGCAACAACAATTTCAGATCAGTTCAACCATGAGGACCTAAAACGTGAGAATTTCAGCGTCAAGAATCAGACCAATACATAAGAATAACTGGAGCCAGTCCTACACGAAAAGCTAAGTAAACTAGAAATTTTATAGTAATCTTCGCTCCTCTCAAATTTTTCATAAACGACTTTGCTTATTGTGGACTATAACTGGAATTAGGAAGGAGACGGGGGACTACACACTATTAATGTCGGCAGCCTTTGGTCTAGTTGCTAGCGTTGCTGCCTCTCAACTACGGGGTCCCGGGTTCGAGTTCCAGCCAGGTTCGTGATTTTCTCTGCCTGGGGACTGTGTGTCTGTGTTGTCTTCATCATTTCATTATCATCACCATCATTCGTTTCGGTGGCTAAATTGGACTGTGTACAAATTGGGACTTCATACGGGCGCTGATGACAGTGCAGCTGAGCGCCCATAAAACCAAACGTCATCATCATCACACACTATTACCAGTTTCGATCCTGAGCTCATCGGCAGAGGGTAGCGTTGACTTCTTTGCAAGTTTTCCATTAACGTCCTAAAATATAGCAAATTTTTTGTAGCGCAAGTTTATAAAACGTTTTACATTTGCATTCAAAAACATAACAATTTTATATCACACTTTGCTATATTTTGGTATGCACATGTAAAAACTTTTGCAAACTATGCATCACAAAGCTTTGTTTTATTTTAGGACACAAATGTAAAACTTGCAAAGAAGTCAACGCTACCCCTGACGACCGGCTCAGGGGCGAAACTAGTAATGGTGCAGTAAAACCATGTCAAGCTTGCGAGTGGTTGCAGTATTTGCTACAGTGTAATTTACGAAACCAGCTGCGGGGTGCTCTAACCAACATGGACAATATGGATAAAACTCCGTTATTACACGGCATTTTATCATGTGGAAAGATATCGAAATAGTCATTGGTAAATATCACTTGGAAAAATTATGATAGTTTATAATAACCAAATAAAACATTGTATTGGCTTCAGAGTTGAGTAATATTTTTCTAGAAGAGTACTGGCGTCTTTGATTGTCAGCTTTAAACATGGTATCCAGATATACTGTATGAGGACTCTAATTGTAAATTAGTTCAAATGCAGCAGGAGATTGTACGGTGGTAGGATTTATTAGCATTTCCAGCTGAGCATTGCAGAAAATGCCTAACTTCTTGAAGAATTACCTACATTATGGCCGCAGGTGACCACTGACTCTCGTTTATGTGGTACATCGACTGCTCGTATGATTATCTGTTTTACAGAAGTGAAAATTGTTTTCTCAAAAATGTAGGGAGAGTCCATTTTCCGAAAACCAGTTAGTAATTATTTGAAAAACACCATTAACAATTTCTTCTGTGGCTTTCTGTCTAATGGAATTTATTATAACACTAGTATTGTCTGCAAAAAGTACCAATTCTTCTTGTTGAACGTTAAGTCAAAGATCATTCACGTACATAAGCAATGGGAGTTTATCGCTTACTAACTTTTTGCTGTTCACACAGTAAAACTTCATCATCAGACATCACTTTCTCATTTATTACTTCTGTAACACACAATCTCAAGACAATATACACATATACCACTAAATGCACCTGCAAATTATTATCATTGAACGACACACAGTTCAGGAGTATAACGACATAAACGTGGAGATGCGTGAAAAACTTGCTTTTGCTTAAGAAGGAGAGCAAATTACCCAGACTATACTCATCATTTCATAAAGAGAGCATTTCGCGTCTTCTAAGAAACTTTAAGCATAATTTAGAAACGTTTTAACGGTAACACGCTTGACGTTAAACATTTGACACAATGTCCAATTTATAAAGTCTGCGTTTGAAGCTGTTTTACAGATGGTGTAACTTTTCTGAATAAAAACGTTTATCTGTTGTGTACTGGACTGGTTTTCTTAAACTTTATGTATCTTTGTTGCCGTTCTGAGCAGTGGTGTAATTACAAAAACGCTATCCGATAAGATGGGTCGCCAAAACCATTAGCAATTGTGTAACTGTAACTGAACAGACTTTTACCACAATAATAAAGAAACAAAAACTCTATTCTATAGAAACTGTCCTGTGAAATTCTGTATTGTGGACTGCAGTGAACAGTCCAGACTATGCGTGACACCACATTACATGACTTCTAATTCCAACACACAAAACTAACAGAATGAAAAATTCTACATAAAATTACAAGCTGAATTTTGAAAAAATAAGTAACCCAAATGTTTCTGTCAAAATTACGTCTAAATTTTGGTGCGCAAACTAACTAGATAAAGTTCCGAACGTTAAATGATGCACTCGTAGATGTAACACTACACTGTAGGAATAAAACTATCTGCGTACGGAATGAAATCTGAAATGAACTTTTTTTTTAAATTGAGCCTGATAATAAATTTGAAGTTCAAAGCTAACTATCAATGATCTTGATATGTTCCGGCTGTGATTTGTTATCGCTTACCTGTGGCAACGGAAACTCGGTGCTGCTTGAAGTGATGAACACAAATATGTATCACAGCAGAAAATCAACCAAATAAAGAAAAAGCTAGCGCAGTGCAACGCGAGAACGTGCTACTATTCTAAATACATTATGTGTCCCTTTTTAAGCAACTGCCTTCGGCTCAGTGCAATGTGGCAACACACATTTACAAGAAAAATAAAGTTTTGTGAGGAGACGGAGGTGGAATTTAAGGTTTATGAATGACTGAAAGGAGACTAAACTTTTTAAAGAATTATATTGTGAATAATGAAACTCTTTAGCTATTACAATCATCTTTAACCAATTACCTCAAATTAAGAAAATACATCTGCTGAAAAATTAATTATTGAAATGGTGAAGGATTGGTAAGTCTACACCTCTGAGTGCACCGATAACTTCAAGTTACCACGTATGAAGAAAGAAACCAACTAATCCAGTCAATTAAGAAATATCCTACTACAACTTCACGTTTTCCAGACATATAGCACGCTAGCAGTGCAGTGACCACAGTACCTGGAAATCGTCACTTCTCAAATTAATCTTTACCAAACCATATTTCCAAACTTTGTATTCCCCTTTATCTCAGTGTTCTGCAAGCTGTTTCCAAACTGATCAGTAGCACGAGCAACACCGAACTCACTCACTGGCTTCTGTTACAATGCTACAGCAACGACAATGCTACTGGCACTCAAAGATCACAATTGCTTGTACTCAGAACCTTGTAACATATCGACTATTGGAAATGTCTGTTTGAAAAATATACAGTACACAAATATGACGTATGATACATCGAATGAAAATATGGAGCTCACATCACTTTTATTGAATACCAAAAATAAGCTAGAAGCCACAAGCTCGATTCTTTAAAGAATTTCGAGTGTATAGGTATTTTTATGAATTGCAAATTCTTGGATGTTATACTAAAACTGTACAGGGGAGAGTGTTGCAACTTGGAACACTTTCCAGATTTTCGTCTCTGCCTAGCTCTGTAGTAAAAGATTTATATAACCACTTTGTCCATTTTAAACTGGTAGTACTGACTTTTTTTCGTGCTACCGTCTTTTTCTGAAATTACTAAATTACTCTGTAAAATTATGATTTCAGCCTAAGATCAAAGGTTCTATTGAAATCTAAAGAGCTACAATCCAGAAAATCATATTACTGTATTTAATAGCTTATCTGTTACATTATTACTACACGACACACCAATAATCAGCGAGAGAAAGCAAATTGCATAGAAGTATTATCAAAAATCAGTTACAAGTTAAATATATATTGAAATAGAAGCTGTTGAGAACTAATGCTGATTTCCATTTTCAAAACAGTTGGAACTGTTAAGACGTTAATGAAACTCAGTTTATTTACAAATATCAAAAGGGGAATCCCACAGGATTCAATTGTGGATCCACTCCTATTCCTTATATATGTGAATGACCTTCCACTTTATAATACATTCCATTAGACCTTAAGCCACAGAAGAAATTGTTAATGATGTTTTTCAAAGAATTATGAAGTGCGTCTTTGAAAATGGACTCTCCCTACATTTTGAGAAAACACATTATGTTCACTTCTTTACAACAGATAGAATTATAAAAGCAATCGATGTACCACATGAAGGAGAGACAGTGCTCACCTGCGCCTGTAATGTAGGCACTTCTTCAAGAAGTTAGGCATTTTAGCTGCACAATCAACATAAATAATCCATCACAATTTGAGAAGAACAGTGGTGTCCATACCTACAACACTAAAAGAAAAAGTTGTTGTTGTTATGGTCTTCAGTCCTAAGACTGGTTTGATGCAGCTCTCCATGCTACTCTATCCTGTGCAAGCTTCTTCATCTCCCAGTACGTACTGCAGCCTACATCCTTCTGGATCTGCTTAGTGTATTCATCTCTTGGTCTCCCTCTGCGATTTTTACCATCCAATCTGTCCTCCAATACTAAATTGGTGACCCCTTGATGCCTCAGAACATGTCCTACCAACCGATCCCTTCTTCTAGTCAAGTTGTGCCACAAGCTCCTCTTCTTCCCAATTCTATTCAGTACCTCCTCATTAGTTATGTGATCTATCCATCTAATCTTCAGTATTCTTCTGTAGCACCACATTTCGAAAGCTTCTATTCTCTTCTTGTTTAAACTATTTATCGTCCATGTTTCACTTCCATACATGGCTACACTCCATGCAAATACTTTCAGAAACGACTTCCTGACACTTAAATCTATACTTGATGTTAACAAATTTCTCTTCTTCAGAAACGCTTTCCTTCCCATTGCCAGTCTACATTTTATATCCTCTCTACTTCGACCATCATCAGTTATTTTGCTCCCCAAATTGCAAAACTCCTTTACTACTTTAAGTGTCTCATTTCCTAATCTAATTCCCTCAGCATCACCCGACTTAATTCGACTACATTCCATTATCCTCGTTTTGCTTTTGTTGATGTTCTTCTTACATCCTCCTTTCGAGACACTGTCCATTCCGTTCAACTGCCCTTCCAAGTCTTTTGCTGTCTCTGACAGAATTACAATGTCATCGGCGAACCTTAAAGTTTTTATTTCTTCTCCATGGATTTTAATACCTACTCCGAATTTTTCTTTTGTTTCTGTGTTACTCAATATACAGATTGAACAACATCGGGGAGAGGCTACAACCGTGTCCCACTCCCTTCCCAACCACTGCTTCCCTTTCATGTCCCTCAACTCTTATAACTGCCATCTGGTTTCTGTACAAATTGTAAATAGCCTTTCGCTCCCTGTATTTTACACCTGCCACCTTCAGGATTTGAAAGAGATTATTCCAGTCAATATTGTCAAAAGCTTCCTCTAAGTCTACAAATGCTAGAAACGTAAGTTTGCCTTTTCTTAATCTAGCTTCTAAAATAAGTCGTAGGGTCATTATTGCCTCACGTGTTCCCATATTTCTACGGAATCCAAACTGATATTCCCCGAGGTCGGCTTCTACCAGTTTTTCCATTCTACGGCCGTAATTTTTTCCCGAGGGCATGCAGCTTTACTGTATGGATAAACGATGATGTCGTCCTCTTGGGTAAAATATGGATAGGTTAATGTTGGATATAGTGGGAATTAGTGAAGTTCGGCGGCAGGAGGAACAAGACTTTTGGTCAGGTGAATACAGGGTTATAAATACATAATCAAATAGGGGTAATGCAGGAGTAGGTTTAATAATGAATAAAGCAATAGGAATGCGGGTAAGCTACTACAAACAGCGCAGCGAACGCATTGTTGTGGCCAAGATAGACACGAAGCCCACGCCTACGACAGTAGTACAAGTCTATATGCCTACTAGCTCTGCAGATGACGAAGAAATTGAAGAAACGTATGATGAGATAAAAGAAATTATTCAGATAGTGAAGGGAGACGAAAATTTAATAGTCATGGGTGATTGGAATTCGGTGGTAGGTAAAGGGAGAGAAGGAAACGTAGTAGGTGAATATGGATTGGGGTCAAGAAATGTAAGAGGAAGCCGCCTGGTGGAATTTTGCACAGAGCACAACTTAATCATAGCTAACACTTGGTTCAAGAATCACAAAAGAAGGTTGTATACATGGAAGAAGCCTGGAGATACTGACAGGTTTCAGATAGATTATATAATGGTAAGAGAGAGATTTAGGAACCAGGTTTTAAACTGTAAGACATTTCGAGGGGCAGATGTGGACTCTGACCCCAATCTATTGGTTATGAACTGCAGATTAAAACTGAAGAAACTGCAAAAAGGTGGGAATCTAAGGAGATGGGACCTGGATAAACTGACTAAACCAGAGGTTGTACAGAGTTTCAGGGAGAGCATAAGGGAGCAATTGACAAGAATGGGGGAAAGAAATACAGTAGAAGAAGAATGGGTAGCTTTGAGGGATGAAGTACTGAAGATAGCAGAGGGTCAAGTAGGTAAAAAGACGAGGGCTAGTAGAAATCCTTGGGTGACTGAAGAAATATTGAATTTAATTGATGAAAGGAGAAAATATAAAAATGCAGTAAATGAAACAGGCAAAAAGGAATACAAACGTCTCAAAAATGAGATCGACAGGAAGTACAAAATGGCTAAGCAGGCATGGCTTGAGAACAAATGTAAGGAAAATGATGACCTTTATTACCCATTATTAAAGCTGTTAGTGGCTAAGAAAGGAATTCAATATACAGAACAAAAATTTTTGATCGTTTTTCCAATAACAGAAAACATCTAACGGAGATCATTTCTCCTGGACAACTCCTTCTATTCTGCAGACGAATTTCTATTCAGGAACTGGCAAGCTGAAAAGAAACCTTGTTTTCAAGTTAAGTTGCTTGAGTAGGACTATAAAATAATGTGTTTATTAATGGTAACCCTAATCCTGGAAACATGATTACATATCCCGTAAACAGATTCGTTCCTCATAATTTCGATAAAAGATTTGTTCAAATGATCTATGGAACATATAATTAACTAGCTAACAAAGAAACTAACTAGCTAATTAGCAAATGATCTCTGTAGAGCCGGGATGTCTTTAGGGTCTGAGTGGCGATACGTTTCCTGCTTCGCACTGTCTTTAATCTTGAAATGTGACATCTTCCACTGGCCATACCGTAGGTAAAAGTTTTTATTAAAACAAGCAGTATTCTGGTGGATGCTGCGAAGTGGGAATGATCTCGAACGTGCTAGATAGAGCGTGCTACCAACACTGGAGCTGGCAACGAAAACTGTCACTATTATTATGCATACTGCCAAAGTTTATCAGCCGATTTCATGCTTTAGGAGTGAGTGTTACCGTTGCGTTTTCTTCCGAAACGAATTTGCATTCCCTGAAGACATATTCTAGCCTCTTCCTGACTAGCACGTCGGCGGAAGTGAATAGTCCGAGGGTCCGGTTTCTTTCGTAGCTATCCACGTTCCTTGTGATAATTATCAAGAGAAACTAAAGGTGTTTGACAGGATTACGCTTGACGATTTGTGAGAAACTGGCTATCACAATCGCATCCTGCGCTTGTTTTATGGCCTCTTTGTACAGGCTCCTATGGAAACTAATGTTTCTCGTATTCTTTCTTGACAGACTCTTATATTTCCTCTCCACATGCTTTCACATTCCCTTTGTAATCACGATGATTGTCTAATCTGCTGAAATTGTACCTCAGTTAACTGTGTTCACATATCGCAAGGCTTTAGCTATTGACCTCGTATATTTATCTTAAGGTCTGTAATTGGAACCCATTATATTTTCTGTTCGTTTTCACACTATTACAGAAGTTCAGTCTAAGCTGGTGATAATTTTTTTGCACATTCCGAGGATAATTTTCGGTAATTCCCTTCCTGTCATTCCCGAGATCACAATCTCCACTTTCTGTAATATGTTAAGCTAACTACATTACACACACAGGTACCCTAACGTGCCCTCTTTCAGAGCGTAAAGTAAGTCTCGCTGTACGATGGCACGAGATATGGGACAGGTTCACACAGGAGATGAATACAAATCGTCTCAATTTAAAGGCGTAATTCACGTTTATTACGCCCAAGTTAAGAGTCATTTTTCAGGTATGAGCTCACTGCATCAGCTCGAGTATGAGTCAGAGCGGAGCTAGCTTACAGCATTGGTTCAAATTTACGATTAAAGTTCGAAGAGAGTGATACGCAGCCAGCCGTTAGTGGTTGCTCAGGTAGTGGAAGGGCTGAATAATGGGAAACTGAACATCATTTGCTGCAAAATACGAAGTATTGAGCCCCAACGTGTTGCGATATGTCAATAATTGGTATAAGAATAACAAAAATACAACAAGAAAGCCAGGTGCCTTGCTGAGTTACAATCGGCTCGCTCTCCAGCAACATAGCGGGAGACAGGAGTCAAACCCCGGCGTCGGCCACTACTCTGCACGCACATACCGGTTGAGTAAGGCAAGTACCACGCACTTATGAAACATATGCAGATATCTTAAAACACATACAACAAGTGCAAATACAGAGGAGTTTAGAGTTGAAACAACTGAGAAAATAGACCAGTTGCCTGCCAGTGAAAAAGTACCTCAAAGTTTACACTAACAATACAGAATTATGTATAAATCCCTTCCAAAGCAAGATCATGTAATGGTATTCAAGTGGTAGTCTGCGCCTAGGTTATCGTGGTAGCGAACCTCCCCGATACAGTTCAACGAATGCACAAGAACAGTTCAGTAAAATGCGAGATGAAGCCATACATACAGGAATTTCTTAATGCAAACAGTTTACTCAGCGATAAGCAATGCGTACTTAGCAGGAGAAAAAATTACTCGGGAAGGTCCAGTTAACATTTGGCAGAAAATAATGATTTATACAATGTATTGTTAAGAACAATGGAAGGTTCGTTCGAACACGTTTAGATATCCGAAGGAACAGTCACTGTGGCGACTACAGCCGGTATGAAATACGTGAAATGTATTCCCAGTTACGAATACGAACAACCATCAGCTGTATAAGGGAATGAGCGAGCGAGGTGGCGCAGTGGCTAGCACACTGGACTCACATTCGGGAGGACGACGGTTCAATCCCGCGTCCGGCCATCCTGATTTAGGTTTTCCGTGATTTCCCTAAATCGCTCCAGGCAAATGCCGGGATGGTTCCTTTGAAAGGGCACGGCCGACTTCCTACCCTATTCCGATGAGACCGATGACCTCGCTGTCTGGTCTCCTCCCCCAAAAACCAACCAACCAACAACCTGTATAAGGGAATGATGACAGTGAAAACGTGTGCCGCAGTGTGACTCGAACCCGGTTGTCCAAAGAAACATTGGATCTTTCTTCTTAAAAACGCAGGCACTGCAGTATCGTATTTTTCCGCCGACAGCAGGCAGCGTCTTTCAATTAAAATGTCTTCCCCTGTACGTGAATTACATAATATTTGTACGGGCACAGGTTGTGACGCGTAAAGCGGAAAATCTGTGCTCGATTCCTCGTCCGCCACAAATTTGCGTTTTCGTCACTCCCTTATACACCTTATACAGGTGATGGCTGTTCGTATTTGCAGTTGTGAATACATTCAAGTAATTATTAGTCACAGACAAGAATAAAACTCTTTGGTAAATGTACACCACAAAAGACTAAGCTGTACTGCTGTTCAGGCACTGCATTTGTGAGCATTAAAAAGGAACTAATTAAACATAGAGAACAAAAACTAAATTTGCATCTATATCGACAGATGAACAATAGGCATGACTATTGTACCATCTTCTTGTCACAGTGCAAGCACCCAGCAATATGCTAGAAATAGTGATGCAACATCCGGAAACCATCTGAAGATGAACTTGAAAAGGCTCGAAAAACGCTTCATGGAATTATAAATAACTGTTCAAAAAAGTGATTTCTTGCAGTTTTATGTATTTACATTCAATTAACAGTCACGGGTTGTAAAATATCTGTAATGGATGAGGTTAATCAAAGACATTGTGTTGTATCATTTAAATTATTCAGATTCTTGAGTACATATATTTTTCTTTTTTGAACAATTCGCTCAATACATGTATCGTATGGGTACGTAAGTTAGCATGTAGCATTATTCCACTAGATAACTGATTTATTTTTTCTCGAATTAAAATACGAGTTTCAGTGTCATGATAGTTAAGATTGTAACATTTATATACTATCAAGTACTTACAAATCCCAAAAGTGTTGATAAGTTTCAGCATTAAAGTAATTTCGTAGTAAATTCTGATGCCCAGTTCCAGAGATACAGATTGTCACTAAGACAACGTAAATAATTTTCCTTAGGCACCACCTCTGGTTATTTGTTCCTCTAATCATGAATGTTTAATATAATCTTTAGATACATTTTAATTCGAAATATTCTCGCCAACTCAAGTATTCAGTTAATAGTAATATTTCAATGCTAGCCTTTTATGAAACAGGTTTAATGTTTAAGCCACAAGGTGCTAGTCTTTCAAAATGACCCTCTGTGGTTTAATTATTCTCAATTCACTTGTCTAGATCTAATCGCTGACTTGAGCAAAAATACACTACTTGTTGAACGTCAGAACTGTGACTTTGTTTTCCTTTTAAACTATTTCCTTTTCAAAATCAGTTATTGACAGCTTGTCGTGGGTAAATGATAATTCAGGTAATAATTTTTTTTTAACTAATGAAAGTTTATTTTCTTTCCTTTTAAATGTAAGTGCTTTACAATGATCGAACATCGATTATGAGTGAGTGATTGCTAAAAAACGAATAGCCTCACACTAAATGAGATCAAAAATACAAAAAAGAACCGGAATAAATCCCAGGTGCCACCACCACTTTATACCTTAACTTAAATTTCAAATTTTCAAAATATGACCGTCTTCAGGTGTTGGCCTTTCACATACCCACTAGCAGATCATAAATATGGAGTCACTCATCACTTTTACTACAGACATAATGGTAGCAGAATGAGAATTTCACTCTGCAGCGGAGTGTGCGCTGATATGAAACTTCCTGGCAGATTGAAACTGTGTGCCCGACCGAGACTCGAACTCCGGACCTTTGCCTTTCGCGGGAAGTGCTCTACCATCTGAGCTACCGAAGCACGACTCACGCCCGATCTCACAGCTTTACTTCTGCCAGTATCTCGTCTCCTACCTTCCAAACTTTACAGAAGCACTTGCCCGCGAAAGGCAAAGGTCCGGAGTTCGAGTCTCGGTCGGCCACACAGTTTTAATCTGCCAGGAAGTTTCATAATGGTAGCAGTTGGAATTTACGTTTTAAAATGGTTCAGGTAGGGTAATGTGGTCTCAATGGTTACGTAATTAACAATATGTACGGGGCAAAATAATCCAATTCACCACCGATCTGGATTTCCCTGTGATTGACTCGCCGATCCAGAAAAGCTTTGAGAAAAATGCTCGATAAGCAATTACTCCAGAAACACATCAACATTACTACACCGTAGTACAATTATTTACTGCAAAAAGTACAACCACTGCTGACACTCAACTTAAAAATGGCTCTGAGCCCTATGGGACTTAACTTCTGAGGTCATCAGTCCCCTAGAACTTACAACTACGTAAACCTAACTAACCTAAGGACATCACACACATCCATGCCCGAGGCAGGATTCGAACCTGCGACCGCAGCGGTCGCGCGGTTCCAGACAGTCGCGCCTAGAACCGCTTTTTTTTTTTTAATCTCATTTTGTTCCATATTGTTCGTTGAATTTGTTCGGGGCGAACGTCCGATGACACCCGTTCAGGTTCTTTGTTGATCCGTTGACTGAGTTTTTTTATTACAGAGGGTAGCTAACCCTCCGACCGAGCACGCTGAGCTACCGTGCCGGCGCTCGATCATTGTGGCCGCCTGACACTCAACTGCCTTATACTGTGTCTTTATCAGTATTCGCTAACCAACGGTAACACCCAAATCCAACGGCGCGTGCACTCACTAGTATCACATGCACCACAACAGGGACCACTTCAGACATAATTACTACAGCCAAAACTTTGGTGTCGTCGTAACTGAACGACTCACGAATTCTAGTATCAAATACTGACGCAGCGTACACGCCACACTTGACTAAGCCCGTAGCAACTTAAATTCATTTGACCATTCGTCAAATTTCACACAAAGTACGAGGAGCTCGACTTTGACAAAATTCAGAAAATAATTACACTCATCAGCCCTAGACCAGTTACTGCACTCTTCAAGCCTTGCATTTTAAACAAATCTCAGTCCAAGAAATCGCGGAAAATTCCTCACTGACGAAATAACCCATCCAATTTAGCGCCAGACAGTTATAGCTACGACACTTGCAAATGTGTCTCACCGACCCAAGCTCGCTATCTTCTCAGCTCCTCAATAGTGACTCACTGAAACCCACTTCAAGACCATAGTTGAATAATTAACTCAGACAAGTGGAGGGCGCTACCATTATTTGTTAACAATTGCAGTAGAGAATCTCGTGCCCGTCGGTTGCGCTTCTAGCGGTCAGCTCGCCCAGCCTCTGCTGTCGGCCAACGATGCACGGATGATCTTTGCCGTCTCTGTAGGGATACTTGCATCTGGATACAGTTCGGATTTTTGTATGATATATGCATCAACGTATGACTGTAACAACGAAAAGATAAATATCACATCCTATCCCTTGACTGATCTTACTTCATGGCTGCTGTTAGAATAGGTTCAAACAGTTAGATTATACCCATAAAAATAATTTTGATCCGTTACACCCGCCACTAGGAAGGCAAACAATTTCATTCCTTTCAGAGTCACTCTGTTGGCTGCAGGGAGCACGAGTGCGTCTCTGCGGAGTGGTTGCCTCCTTGCTCCATATGTTTGTACCGACCTTTTCGGCTGTGAGCCTGTGTGAATTTTTTTATTAAAGGGTACAAACAGATGGCGCACCGGTAGCTATGCCACAAGGCTACCTGTTGGTGGACGACACTGAAACCATCATCAGTACGTCTACTACTATCCCACAGGTAACACATACGGTCATCGGATCGAAAACGACATCGTCTTTCCAGGTGTAAACCCGTCGTTAAGCGGTCGAAAATTATGATGTTATATTGCGGCTTACTCTTATTAGTATTCAGGTGGCTTCATATGGTGCACGAGACTGCGTGTTTTCATTAACGGTGATCACATTTCACACCGATAATAAGAAATAAGGATTTCATGAGGTCCTATGTATGTTATAATGACTCGGTATTGTCGGTTAGTGGATTCCAACTGGTAGGTTTGAACTGGGTTTCTTCCTTCACACTTGTTTCCATCTGACCTACGTATACGTGAGTAGAACGCCTCACCACTTGAACCGGTGTATGTAGAGTTGTGCCATGTTTTTGATGTCAATGATTGTGAAGAGGTTTGACGAAAGCTGGGACGCTACATGTAATGTAACTTAGTTATAACAGATGGTTTGTGTGACCAATATGTACCGTGCTCAACGATCCCATCTGGCCGAAGAAACACATCACTGTAATTTATCAATTATGCAGTACATTCTTCCACCGTCTGCCAATCGAAATATGTGCAGCTCCCTCTCTTTGTCGTCATGAAAACTTGTTCCCACGTCAGGGCTCAAATGGGGTACCTCCAGACTGAGTGTTGCTGCACTAGTGTACCCAAGTGGTCTTGGATATGGAGACAGGTAGTTCTTGTAACTGAAGCAGTCAAAATGGATGATTTCTATAAATACAGTATATCACTAAATATAGTCATACTAATAATTTCCAAGGGGCTTTGCCTGCGTGCGCTTTCCACATGTACAGTATGTTACACACATCTCGTCCTCCCCATCTCTCCATCCATCTCTTCCTCCATTCCATCTTTCTGTGCATCTCACCCTCCAACCTCTCTCTATTAGCATCCTCCTTCCACCTATCTGTGTTTATGTCCTCTTTCTTCATCCATCTCATCCTTCTCCTCTACATGACCATCTCATCCTCACCCATCTCTGCCCATATCCTCCTACCAACCCCACTCTCTGTGTCCAACTCCTTCACCTTCGCTCTGTTCCTCCTTCCCTTCTCCATCCCCTCCAGCTCCCTAACCTTCCCCAATTCTGTCCATCTCACCCTGTCCCCAGCCATGCCCATCGACATGTGTAGCCCCTCCAAAACAGGTCGATAAAGCAGATCAATACTACTCCAACAAAACACATCTCTCAGACGGGACAGTCAATTTGTCAGGAGCTGGAAAAGCGTTACTTCCTCCTGACATGCAGGCCTCCCTGTAAAGCAGGCAGGTAGCCTAGGCAGTGACTGACAGAAGCACAATATGGCCCAATCTCTGCTCCCATTGGAGCTAGAAGGTTATAAGCCCACAGTGATGATATTTGTGTTTTCTGTTTGCAAGTCAAGTTTCGTTGAAATTAGCCCAGGGATATTGGAGGAGACACCCTTTAAACACACATTTTGTATTGTTATCTTGTTCGGATTTAAGAAACCGAAAAAAAGTTTGGCGGCACCATCTCCGGTGGGCCATTTGAATCTGAGCACACAATGGCTGGATTGACTAACTCAAGTGCTAATTGACTCACGAATGGCGCAACATACTGCATGTGTTTCTTAAAAATTATTTCCCAGCACAGCGTTCCTTCCAAGAGCCTTACAAGGTTTTCAGACTGTTTCTGACTACCCTATATTTTGAGGTGAATTCGTTAGTATTCGGCAACCTGAGAGTCTTTATGTAGTTATCAATATACAAATTAACAGGGAATCTATGACAAAACATGGTATGTTCCACTTAGATAAAGAATTATAGCAGAAAAAAAGTCGTTCTGAGTTCTCTGAAACAAAACGATGTTCGTACAGTGCAGGCCTTCACTAATTTTATTTACTTACTTGATGAATTTTGTTCTATTGGCATTGACCTGTGGTCTGAACCTAACATTTCATCTCCAGATGCTAGAAACATCACCAGAGGCCTTAAAGACACCAGTGTTTCCATGCGAAAAGTTGGCCACTGGACCACAGACAATGGCCTAATACCCATAAAATAAAACTCTGTAGCCTGTTGCATGAATCTGATAATTTTACTTTTGAAATACTCGTATTTAATAAAACGCAAACTGGTAATATTTCACAGGTTACGATTAAATTACATTTTATTTATATTTGAGTTTCAGAAGGAATTATACAAAAAAATTTTGGCAGCTTACCTTAATGTTTGCTCCATTCAAAACATAAAAAAATGCACTAAATAAAATGTAACTATTTCACTGCATGAACCTGACAAACCATAATACCTTTTTACCATCCATCATCTTCATCATACCATGAATTTGTTGACTAACTTTCAATCCGAGAGTGTTCTCGTAGTTGTTGTTGCTGCCACTATTGTGTTTGTTGATCTGTCCCCTTTCTACCCTTTTCATTGCGTAGTTTAAGCACTTTGCTCCTGATTCCAGCATAAAATTTCAGTGTTCTTCAGGCATAAATTAGCAGAGATTCCTCAGTTCCTTCAGTTTACCTGCATTTAATGTTAGGCGGTACTGGCGGAAAGTTATAAGGCATATTCTGTGTATCGTACTTTTCTTTTCAATGCTTATTTCTTTATATTGTTCCATTTCTTGATTGTCTGAATGTGCAATGCAGTATTTTTCTGGTAAGCATTGTGTAACCATCATACTTGTAGTCTTTTTTTAGTCTCGCAGTGTTGTTATCAGTGTCTTTCTTTCTAAATATTAGATAGTTCTTAATATTTTCAGCTGACACAAGGTTTTACTGGAACATCCGCTTCGTATGTAAAGGCTGTTTATTCTTATATGTTTCTACCAATTTGTACCAACCTTCTGGTGTGTAGAGGTTGTTTCCATAAGAGAGTGCAGAAATTTAATAGAACGTAACGGATACTGAACTTAACAATTTGAGGTAGGGGACCTGAGATCGGAGAACTCAGCTTAAGGAGATAACAGGAATAAAATCAGATTACTGTATACTTTTTTATTTACATTAGTTACAGTTACCTGAAAGTCGATCATTGACACAGTGAACGTACCATGTGTACTGTATCTTACAAAATGTGCTGAAACTGATGGCCATAAAGCTCAATGCAAGCACATCAGCAAACAAGATTCTGACGTATCCTGACAAATATCCCTGGCGTGTTTCGACTCACATCACACGCAGCTACAATTCTGGCAATTCCTTGTTCCTTGCAAGAAATAAAGAATATATATGTAAATAAACAGTACAGTACATTTGGACTTGTACGCATGTTAGTTGTAAATATGGTGGTAAACAATAGAGCCAGACAAAGCGGTCGACAGTTTACTTCTTTCTCCTTATGCTGGCTTCTCCCACCGCAGCTCCCCTATTTCAAATTGTTCAGTGGAGCATTCTCTATATCCTGTTACATTTTTGCACGCTCTTACGGAAACATCATGTATACAGCAGGGATTCTTCTGTTCTGTAACACTCAGGTCAGGGTTACTACAAGAATGTTTCCACAGGTAGTCTACAGGAAA
The DNA here is from genome assembly GCF_023898315.1 of Schistocerca nitens. Lineage (NCBI taxonomy): Eukaryota > Metazoa > Arthropoda > Insecta > Orthoptera > Acrididae > Schistocerca > Schistocerca nitens. The sequence goes on from NC_064620.1 coordinate 288,848,390, forward strand.
TTTATGTTCCCTGTATAAAATAATTTCCATACATGAACATCATAGCGCCAAAAGGATATAAAATTCACATTTTTGTTTCGGCTTCCACGTGAGCCTCATTAAGTGTTTGGCTTTTGTTGACCTTTCTAGTCGTTTGAGGTATGCATATAAACGTGATAGTAGTTTCTCTGGTGCCCACCCAGTAATATCCTCTGACCACATATGCATGCGGGATTCTCCTTTAGAGTTGTTGACTTCAAAATGTTTTGTCCGTAACTGCCTGGAATAAAATTTGACACTGATATATATGTATGTGAAGTTGGTGGTAAGCTTTCCAGCATATTAGATGCTATTGTGGGAAATTGTCGCTTCCATCAGCGTTCCCAAAATCATTTTTCATTTGTGTTTGGGCTTTTTCAGCTTACCGAAGGAGGAACTCTTTGTCTCTCAGGACGATCCTTTCCTGTTTGTGATTTAGTATTTCTTAGAGCTATTTCTAGCAAGTCACACTGTTTACACGTGTCTAAACTGGGTTTGTAAAAATATAAATTAATTCTGTTCTGAAAATGTGTGTGAAGAAAGTGAATGTTGTTGGTTTTTGTGCATTACTAGTTAAACACTCCATATACAAGTCATAAGCTTTTTTACAGGGAGTGCTGGAGACAGATATTTTCTGTAACGATTAGTCTCCTTGTGTAATAATTGCTGTACTTTGAAAATCTGTTAATGAAAGACTTCTATCTGTATTTATAATTATCTCAGTATTAAATTTCGTACGTACATTCTACCAACCCTATATTTAATGGTTTGCTTCAGTTCATTGTCAGAATCTAGTCATTCAAATTACTAAAGGTTTCAGCACAGCAGTCATTATTATCACCTACAAACAATAACTGAATATGATGAAATTGTTAACAAGTTATTCATATGTTTACCCAGTTAACGATATATTTCATTATTTTAACTCCAAGGTACATTATCTGAGTTATTAGATTCAACCCAAATTGAAAAGACAAGCTATCTTGCATCGAAATTCTTGTTCTTTTGTTCACCCTTTCCCTAAAGGTTATAAGATTCTTGCACCAGAGAATGCTTACAATCACTAGTGGCCTCTGTGGGATGAGAATGGAAACAGATATAAACTCCATTATTTTGCAAATGGTAACAGATGGCATTTGCAGTCATTCAATTGTATTAACCCATCTTTTTTTTTAATATGAATTATCTAGTCCACTCACCAGGCCACAGAATTCATCAAACACACAAGAAGATGGGCTGCGAAAACGCTTTTTATCAACAATTTTGCTACCGTTGAAAGACTCAAGCGTACTAAAAGAAGACGGTATTTTTCCACATAGCTCACATTTACTGTGGCCGTCTATCTGGCAAACCAGTAAGAGCAGTACATTATGTAAAGTAGAACGTACTGAAGCAAATCATATGAATAAAATGCTATTTTAATTGTTGTAGCACCTTGTTCTAGGTAAACAGTCGATAGTTGTATTGTGGAACGAAGAAGATGTCTAAATACAATATATCTTGGTTGTTGTTTCCTACAGAAGTTATATGACCAGTTTAGCGTAAGTCATGAACTATATTGTCGATGGCGTTAGAGACTCTAATGTCGCCGATCTTTAGACACAAATCCATTACGGAGAAACGAAACAGCTTTTCTCAGCATTTCTTCGATTATGTATAAATACACTTCTTAGGCTGTCGATGATCTGTACGGCCGTAAGTATCCGTTTGTGGAGCGCCGTCTGTGGATACACCATGTCGCATCTGACAAACAACATTTCCTGACGAGCGTACGACCAGAGTGGTTTCGGGTTTTGCCTACATATCGAATGACTCACAATGGCCTCGGTGGTCGCGACGCTCTGCGTAAGTCGCGGAGAAACAAAAGACAACAGGATTACGGAGCTGGTCGCTGCGGCGGTTAAATAATGAGCTGTGTGCTCCCCGGGGGCCGGAGAGGATGCGACCCGTCATTACCGCGACGCTGCATAATGCACAGCGGGCAAATCAGTAGCCGCGCGCGCCATCTGCCGCCTCCCACGGCCGGCCTGCATTATACAGGAGGCACGTCCTCATGCGCGGGGGCGGAGGCGGAGAGGTGGGGGCGGCGACCGCAGGACACGGAACAGGTGGAGGCAGAGGACGGCTTTGAGCATCCGTCGCGAGGACGCCGACGTATACGTTTAGCGAACGGTGCTAAAAATCGGGAACCTGTCATAATTCTTTAACATATTTATATACAGAGAACCACTTGTATGAATATCAAGAGCTCAGATGGAAACCCAGTTCTAAGCAAAGAAGGGAAAGCAGAAAGGTGGAGGGAGTATATAGAGGGCCTATACAAGGGCAATGTACTTGAGGACATTATGGAAATGGAAGAGGATGTAGATGAAGATGAAATGGGAGATACGATACTGCGTGAAGAGTTTGACAGAGCACTGAAAGACTTGAGTCGAAACAAAGCCCCGGGAGTAGACAACATTCCATTAGAACTACTGACAGCCTTGGGAGAGCCAGTCCTGACAAAACTCTACCATCTGGTGAGCAAGATGTATGAGACAGGCGAAATACCCTCAGACTTCAAGAAGAATATAATAATTCCAATCCCAAAGAAAGCAGGTGCTGACAGATGTGAAAATTACCGAACAATCAGTTTAATAAGTCACGGATGCAAAGTACTAATGCGTATTCTCTACAGACGAATGGAAAAACTGGTAGAAGCTGACCTCGGGGAAGATCAGTTTGGATTCCGTAGAAATATTGGAACACGTGAGGCAATACTGACCCTACGACTTATCTTAGAAGCTAGATTAAGGAAAGGCAAACCTACGTTTCTAGCATTTGTAGACTTGGAGAAAGCTTTTGACAATGTTGACTGGAATAATCTCTTTCAAATTCTGAATGTGGCAGGGGTAAAATACAGGGAGCGAAAGGCTATTTACAATTTGTACAGAAACCAGATGGCAGTTATAAGAGTCGAGGGGCACGAAAGGGAAGCAGTGGTTGGGAAGGGAGTGAGATAGGGTTGTAGCCTCTCCCCGATGTTATTCAATCTGTATATTGAGCAAGCAGTGAAGGAAACAAAAGAAAAATTCGGAGTAGGTATTAAAATCCATGGAGAAGTAATAAAAACTTTGAGGTTCGCCGATGACATTGTAATTGTGTCAGAGACAGAAAAGGACTTGGAAGATCAGTTGAACGGAATGGATAGTGTCTTGAAAGGAGGATATAAGATGAACATCAACAAAAGCAAAACGAGGATAATGGAATGTAGTCGAATTAAGTCGGGTGATGCTGAGGGAATTAGATTAGGAAATGAGACACTTAAAGTAGTAAAGGAGTTTTGCTATTTGGGGAGCAAAATAACTGATTATGGTCGAAGTAGAGAGGATATAAAATATAGACTGGCAATGGGAAAGAATGTGTTTCTGAAGAAGAGAAATTTGTTAACATCGAGTTTATATTTAAGTGTCAGGAAGTCGTTTCTGAAAGTATTTGTATGGAGTGTAGCCATGTATGGAAGTGAAACATGGAGGATAAATAGTTTAGACAAGAAGATAATAGAAGCTTTCGAAATGTGGTGCTACAGAAGAATGCTGAAGATTAGATGGGTAGATCATATAACTAATGAGGAGGTATTGAATAGGATTGGGGAGAAGAGAAATTTGTGGCACAACTTAACTAGAAGAAGGGATCGGTTAGTAGGACATGTTCTGAGGCATCAAGGGATCACCAGTTTAGTATTGGAGGGCAGCGTGGAGGGTAAAAATCGTAGAGGGAGACCAAGAGATGAATACACTAAACAGATTCAGAAGGATGTAGGTTGCAGTAGGTACTGGGAGATGAAGAAGCTTGTACAAGGTAGAGTAGTATGGAGAGCTGCATCAAACCAGTCTCAGGACTGAAGACCACAACAACAACAACCGTATTCGTTACTGATTTTATGCTTAACGTGTAGAGTAATTTTACCGAGCCCAGGTTAACATGGTATTTTATTTTAAACTAGCTGAGAAACCCGGCGTTGCCCCGGTTCTTCTAGTCGTCCATCTCTTCCATTGTCTTTCTGTCCTTCATCTCACTTTCTCTGTCTGTCTCCTCTTGCCTCCTCTTTATCTCCTCCTTTCCCGTCTGTCTATTCACCTTTTCCTCCTCTTTATTTATCCATCTTTCCTCCCCACGTCTCTACCCATCTCCCCACCCCTATCTCTGTCCATCATCTTCACTCCTACCTCTCACTGTCTATCTCGACCACCACCCCTCTCTGCCCCATTCCTTCACTTCCCTACTCTCTATCAGTCTCGTCCTGCCCCTCTTTCTGTCAATCTGCTACTCCCACATCTAACTGCATCCCCTCCCCCTCTGGTGGGAAGCTACTCACCCTGCAGCCAGCCATGTAGGTTTCGGCCACAACCCATTTAGGAGAAATAGAGAATGAGCGACCCATCAGGTCAAGGCTGAAGGAAACGTATTCCTGCAAAACCCGACCCTGTCGTAGACAACAGCCAAAGGACACAAGCACAGCCAGGAAATGAGACGTTGAAAGCATACTACGTTCTGATTGTCATTAGGCACAACATTCTTCAGCTACTGCAAGAGGTGACTGTAAAGAGCTTCATTCTTTAGTCATGGTTCCATCATTAAAACAATTTGAAAATTCTGCAGCCATCACAAATAACAAATTTCAGTTTTAATGAGAGACAGCCATTTCTTGGCAACCATACAGCGAGGTAAAGTGGATATTAATTTGGCAAATTTTCATAGACTGTCTGAAAAATTACATCTTTTTCATTCATGCAAACTTTTTCAAACTACGGTCCACATGAACTGTCATGTACAACTGTTTTCAGCAACATGTAATATTCAGCATATTTCTGTTTAATTTCCAGTTACATAAAATTTTGCCGCGCAGTCTGAGGCCTGTTGCCAGGCTCACGCGGCCCTCCCTGTCGGAGGTTCGAGTCCTCCCTCGGGCATGGGCGTATGTGTTGTCCTTAGCGTAAGTTAGTTTAAGTTCGGTTAAGTAATGTGTAAGCCTAGGGACCGATGACCTCAGCAGTTTGGTCCCATAGGAACTTGCCACAAATTTCCATAATATTTTGAATTCAAATGACTAGTAAACATTAAGGGCTTAATAACTCTACACGTGGCTTAATAAATGGTAATAATCATTTGCGTGTATCAATACGTCTTCTACTTCGGGAAGAGAGCACTTCTTGGCAATGACACATGCCGTCCTTATTGACATCCTGTCCACAGCGGCTGAGCGTATGTGGAGTTTCAGCACTGGAAAGTTGAGCACTATGTCCTCATCACTGCAGTTGTAGCCAGAGTTACATCCCCTAGTAGCTGAATCGACTCACCTGTGTCAGAATTATCTTGCAACTGCGACTTGAATAACTGATCAATTTCAATAACTGGAAATAAATGTGCACATCGCATTACGTTTAAGAATATTTTCGTACAACGCTCAGTTCCGAGTACCAGATAGATAATGGTACAAACATTTGAATCTGTTTCTGTAACTAAGACAAATGCATGTGAATGCAAAAGACGAACACAAGTCCTTGCGTTTGACAGCTTTCTGAAGGCGCTGTATCCTGAGATCTTAGGTTTGTTTTATGTACTAAATAGGCAGAATTCAGCTGCCATAGAATATTTCAGTTTTAAAAGCAGTCTTGCCAGGTCGCATGCAAACTCGTACAATACCGTTCATATACGTCGACAGCGTGATTTTCTGTTGAAGTGCCTGCTTCAGTCTTCAAGAATACATTTTATTTTATTTCGTCATGATTATTTCTGTTTTATATTTTGTTAAATTAAATGTTATTATTCAATACTGACTTCAGAAAGCAATGAATGAAATTTTTTTAAGTGAACCCTACCATTTTCTTTTATCAGTGCACGATTCTGCCCAATCTGATCTAAGAAATATGAGATCAGTTTAACACGGGAACTTGGAGAAAAATTCTACGTACCACGGGATTGACATATAAGAGAGTATGAGCGGTCAAACGGGGTGGCGTGTGTTTATAGGTAGAACAGCGCGCCTGTCTCTCGAAAATTCGGATCAAATCACGGTCTCCTCCATTCCAAGAATATCTGAAGTATCGTAGAATCCCACGAAAACATTGATCTAGTTAGGTTCGTTAGACACTTGCGTCCCTCTTCTCTGATTTTCAGAATCGGTCAGTTTAAAAATTTTTCGGTAGTGACAGTGTATATTTTTAGCACAAAGTACGACAGATTATAACTGATGACTAACTGAGCAGGAGATCCCGGGTTCGAGTCCCGGTCGGGGCACACATTTTCAGCTATCCACATCGAGGTATGTCAACAACACCTGTCGGCAGCTGAGGGTTTCAGTTAGTCATCATTTATTCCAGGGAAATGCTGCACGGTCATCAACAGTATTCTGTTCTTTGGAGAACAGTTACTGTCTTCACATATACAGATTATAACCTTTTATTTTTCAGATACATGCAAAATAAAAGGTTTAAGAATGCTCTACTTATTAGTCTTTAGGGAATTGCAGCAGTTCAGAGCACAGTGGGCTATCCAGTCATAAAGTTTTAATTATCACCTCGAAAAACTGAATTTATGTAAATAAATTTTTGTTTCTTTGCAATTACGTATTTCCAGATCTGGTACGCGCTGAAATTCTCACGTTACAGTACCATAGCATGTCGGTCAATAAGCCACGTTGTCAATGGATCACTTTAAAAGTGAAGTATGTCTTGAATCGGGCCTCTTTGATAGAAAGCACATTCTCCAGAAATCCAGAATCACAGAATACAACATCTTGAGGTAATCCTGAGACATAAGCACCTTCATTCCTTTTTTACATGGTTCAGATGCATGTGTTTTTACGGCTCCTTTAGTGGCGTTCTACAGTGATGTTTTTGCGGGGATTTCAACATGTGCAGGAATGCAGCTTGTACTTGACAGCAAACGTACACTACTAGCCATTAAAATTGCTACACCAAGAAGAAATGCAGATGATAAACGGGTATTCATTGGACAAATATATTATACTAGAACTGACATGTGATTACATTTTCACGAAATTTGGGTGCATAGATCCTGAGAAATCAGTACCCAGAACAACCACCTCTAGCTGTGATAATGGCCTTGATACGCCTGGGCATTGAGTCAAACAGAGCTTGGATGGCGTGTACAGGTATAGCTGCCCATGCAGCTTCAATACGATACCACAGTCCACCAAGAGTACTGACTGGCGTATTGTGACGAGCCACTTTTTCGGCCACCATTGACCAGACTGTATCTAGAAAGGCCCGTGCAGGGCCTGCAACTTGCGGTCGTGCATTATCCTGCTCAAATGTAGGGTTTCGCGGGGATCGAATGAAGGGTAGAGCCACGGGTCGTAACACATCTGAAATGTAACGTCCATTGTTCAAAGTGCCGTCAATGCGAACAAGAGGTGACCGAGACGTGTAACCAATGGCACCCCATATCATCACGCTGGGTGATACGCCAGTATGACGATGACGAATATACGCTTTCAGTGTGCGTTCACCGCGATGTCGCCAAACACGGATGCGACCATCATGATGCTGTAAACAGAACCTGGATTCATCCGAAAAAATGACGTTTCGCCATTGGTGCACCCAGGTTCGTCGTTGAGTACATCATCGCAGGCGCTCCTGTTTGTGATGCAGCGTCAAGGGTAATCGCAGCCATAGTCTACGAGCTGATAGTCCATGCTGCTGCAAACGTCGTCGAACTGTTCGTGCAGATGGTTGTTGTCTTGCAAACGTCCCCATCTGTTGACTCAGGGATCGAGACGTGGCTGCACGATCTGTTACAGCCATGCCGATAAGGTGCCTGTCATCTCGACTGCTAGTGATACGAGGCCGTTGGTATCCAGCACGGCGTTCCGTATTACCCTCCTGAACTCACCGATTACATATTCTGCTAGCAGTCATTGGATCTCGACCAAGGCGAGTAGCAGCAATGTCGCGATACGATAAACCACAATCGCGATATGCTACAATCCGACCTTTATCAAAGTCGGAAACGTGATGGTACGCATTTCTCCTCGTTACACGAGGCATCACAACGACGTTTCACCAAGCAACGCCGGTCAACTGCTGTTTGTGTATGAGAAATCGGTTGGAAACTTTCCTCATGTCAGCAGGTAGTAGGTGTCGCCACCGGCGCCAACCTTGTGTGAATGCTCTGAAAAGGTAATCATTTGCATATCACAGCATCTTCTTCCTGTCGGTTAAATTTCGCGTCGGTAGCACGTCATTTTCGTGGTGTAGCAATTTTTAATGGCCAGTAGTGTATTTACTTGCTAGATCACTATTCACGGATACAGCCCATGTCATTGTCATATACTGTGCACATCTGCATTAAATGACGTTCCCGCCACGTGTAAAATCTTTAATATGATTGTAAATGATGTCGAGCTCAGCCGTACATATGGCGTCGCATATACATGTTATAAGACTGCCAAACACTATACATAATAAGAACGACCACCACCAATCATTAAATACGGTCACCAGACAATTTCTTCTTTATGTTGTGTAGAAAGTGCAATGTCACTCGTCTCAGCCACATTTCCGGGTCTTATTGGAACTATATGAGCACCCTTAGTATGTACAACCTGCACTTTCTCTCTGTCTTTGTAAACATAACTTACTATTGCAAGAGTGACATTATATTGTAGCTTTCGCACTTGCTGCCGAAAGGTTCACACACAAGACTACATGGTGAAAAATTCCCCTTAGAAAAATTTATGAATGACTGTGCTGATAAAACTCTTACGTTATTTGATTTTCAAACAGCTGAGCAGAACTGAACGTACTCAGACATTTCTCACTTTACTTATTCTGATCATCACTAAATTGACACACAAAATTTTTAGCGCAACGCAGTCTGACTTTCAATAATCCCTACAAAAGAATGCCCATGACTAACAATAACCTATACCTTTCATGAATCACTTACCTCACAAAAATCTTCGTTATTAGAACTACTGCAATACAGCGAGCGCCAATACTGCCAGCTAAATAAAAGATTCTAAGTACTGAAGGCACTAACTACTGACAGGCATAGTTAGCAAATGAAAGATTTTGATAGAGAACAAACAATGTATTTACCTTAATAGTGTTCAAAAGTTATATATATATATATATATATATATATATATATATATATATATATATATATATATATCAGTTCATGACATCCAGTCATACAAATTTACTGTCTCTGTCCAGATCATCCGCTCTCAAAACTCCGCCATCTCACTCCCCACATCCACCACTGCTGGCGGCTCACCTCCAACTGCGCAACGCTACGCGCTGTTAACATCCAGCTGCGCAACACTACAATAGCAAACAACAATGCAAACCAGCCACAGACTGCACACAGCACAGCCAGTGGTTTTCATACAGAGCGCTACGTGGCGTTATCAATTTAAAAAAACCTAAACAGCCTACTTACATAGGCACTAATATAATACAGGTTAAAGTGATTTCATGTGCATTTAAATTAATTAATTTGTTTGTTACGATGTTATGTAGATCAAATACATAATGTTTTTATTTATGTTTCATGTGGAGCACATGAGCTACGCAGCATGCTATCGACATTACCTTTCGGTAGAAGTCGTAGACATGGGACAGGCCACTGCCACAAATTACATGACAGTCAGCGAACGCGGGGATGACTCCATCGTATTACTTAAATTTCTCCTAGAATGTAAAACAAAAGTGACTGATATGTTCATCTCGTGTATAATGTTAAAGTTGCTGACTTCTTTATCAGTTTTACTCAACAACACACATATTGATTTCTTATGTACAAAAAATTTCTCTGTCAACTTGAAGTTAAAGAATGATGGCGACAGAGAATATTTGCTTGCAAAAGTAAAGTGATTTATTGAGAATTTAAATACATAGTGAGGCAATACATGCCTACGGATTGAAAGAAGCAAATCATAACATTAAATTTTATTAAATGAAAAACTTACCGAATCAAGCGTTCTAAAGGAAATCTCCGAAAAATTGTAAAAACCAATTATCACAGAGCAAAAGAGAATGTTTGGTTCCAAATATACGACAGATAATTAAATCTCCTATATTCTTCATACGACTATAACGTACCTGGGATATAGTTAATATACTACGTTATTTTTTAAACAAAGAAAAACGTTGTGGCCTAGATTTCGGGGGAAGCTGTTACTTCCAGCATGGCCCTCCGTCAAGAGAAAAATTAACTTTTCGGAGATCAAGTCGTGGGACCACGACCCTGGACTGATCATTATCAGAACGCAACAGCAAAACACCACGTCGTACAAAAAGTCTCCTTGTGAGCAAAAAATCGGCGAACCAACGGATCCTCGATACGTGACTTTGACAAGGGCCATTGATTGGCAACAAAACGCAGAACGGTAGCAAGGACAGGGTCAGCAGCTGTGGCTGTAGCTACACGATGAAAATCAGTCGGAAACGATTCGACCACGGCATTTATTTTGTACTCGTACATTAATGGGAATTTTCGCTTTGTTGTACGCAGTAGGTTATACTTACAAATATTGAGAGATAACTGCCAGTCATTACACCACGCATTTATTTTCTGCAAATACTCATTGATTTGTTCACAACTTTCGTGTGATAGTACTTTCTTGTAGAGTACAGCATCATCGGCAAACAATGTCAGGCCGCTGTCAGTACCATAAACCAGATCGTTTATGTAAATCGTAAAAAGCAGCGGACCTATTACGCTGCCCTGGGGCGCACCTGAAGTTACTCTTGTTTCTGTTGAAGTTACCCCGTTCAGGACGACATACTGCTCCCTGTCTGTTAGAAAACTTTCTGTTCAACCGCATATGTCATCGGATAGACCGTAAGCGCCCACTTTTTGGAGCAAGCGACAGTGCGGAACTGAGTCGAACGTCTTCCGAAAGTCGAGAAATATGGCATCAACCTGAGAGCCGGTATCTAGAGTCTGTTGCGTATCATGCACAAAGAGGGCCAGCTGTGTCTCGCATGACCGCTGTTACCTAAAACCGTGCTGGTTTCTGCAAATGGTTCAAATGGCTCTGAGCACTATAGGAGTTAACTTCTGAGGTCATCAGTACCCTAGAACTTAGAACTACTTAAACCTAACTAACCTAAGGACATCATACACATCCATGCCCGAGGCAGGGTTCGAACCTGCGACCGTAGCGGTCGCGCGGTTCCAGAGCTGGTTTCTGCAGATGAGCTTCTCGGAGTATAGAAAGGTCATTATGTCTGAACACAAAATATGTTCCAGATTCTACAACAAATCGATGTCATTGAAATTGGCAGGAAATTATGTGCATCCGATTTTCTACCCTTTTTATACATTGCTATGACTCGGGCCTTCTTCCAGTCCCGTGGAACTTTCCGCTGTTCCAATGATCTCTGATAAATGATAGATAAGAATGGTGCTATATTTGTAGCATAGTCAACATAAAATCTTACAGGGGTACCGTCTGGGCCAGATGCCTTCCTGGCGTTCAAGTATCTTAACTGTTTTACAATCCCAGATACACTAAACACTATGTCAGCCATCCTTTCGTTTGTTCGATAATTGAAAGGGGGAATGGTGCTGCAGTCCTCTACCGTAAACGAGTTTTTGAAAGCTAGGTTTAGAATTTCTGCCTTCTGTTTATTATCATCAGTTACATTACCTGTAGTGTCAGCAAGAGAAGGTATTGAATTATTTGTAGCCTTCATAGATGTTACTTACGACCAAAATTTTTTGGGGCTGTTTTTAGAAACTGCAGATAAAATATTGCTTTCAAATTCGTTAAAAGAATCTCTCATTGTCCTTCTGACAGCTGCTTTCATTTCGCATAATTTCTGTTTGTCAGTAGGGCAGTGGCTACGTTTAAAACGACTGTGCAAAATTCTCTGCTTTCTCAGCAACTTCGTAATATGTTTGTTGTACCAAGGTGGATCCTTTCCCTCCCCTATACTTTTGCTAGGCACATACTTCTCTAGCACATGGTGGACAATACCTTTAAATTCCGACCAAAGATACTCAATCTTTGTGTCCCGCATTGAATGCTTGGAGCTGACTATCAAGATATTCATTAATGACACTTTTATTTGCATTCCCAAACAAGAAAACTCTACGCTGTTCCTCTCATATGTCACTACTGCAATTCATAGAGTATACGCAGATATGGGCCCTCCTCGTGTCAGTAAGCATCAAACGTTCGGCATTTCAATGGTTACCCGTGTCTGGTGCAGATTAGCGCCACAGAGCGACTGTTTCTTAAGTGTCATTAAAGTTGAATAGCTTTGGCCGCTGCGCAGCTGGGCAGGCGGGTGGCTAATAGCCGTGCTCCGCTGGACGCGATGCGTGCTTGGGAGACGAGCGGGCGACACGAGTTTGAGCAACAGTGGCGGCGGGTGGGGCCACAGGGCGGCGGCCGGCCCGGGCCCGGGCCGCGCGTGCGGAGTGTGTGCCGGCGCGTGTGCGCCGCTTCCCACGGCGCGCATCAAAGTTTCAGCGCGGCGGACGGCGGCCGCCATGGATTATCAATTACGGGCCCGCAGATCAGACGGCGGTCAAGAGGGAGCAAGTGCCGCGTCACCGCCCCAGCCCAGGGCGAGCGGGACTTCTTCTCACAAGGGGAAGGCCTCAGACACGGCCAGCCGATTCAGCTCAAATTTGGCAGGTCGCTTGTGTACAACCTAAAACGAAGGAATCTAGGATATTTTGGGTCAACATCCTGCAATTTTGAGAAAATCACCCCTAAAGGTTACGACGAGCAATCGACTCAAAATTGGAGGGATCGATAGATATTTGTAAATAGGGCATTTTTCATCATCCGGTACAGGGTCCGAAAATGCATACTTTTTCAGAAATCGAGGTAAGAAACTTTTAAAACTGCCGCTTCTGTACCCACATGGTAAACGCTTTTCGCCGACAGCTCCGATAGCTTTCTAATTAGCTACTATTTGTCAACATTTGGACATTGTAGACTCTATTTATGCAGTAGTTCAACAAAGGTTGTAAGTCTGACATGGGGAAAAAATAAAATAAAATAAAAAACAACAATAACAAAAAATAATAATAAAAAAAAATTAAAAAATCAAAAAAAGAGTAGCGTAGAAGTCTCAGTCTGAGCTTCATACTAAAAAAAAGCCCCGTAATCGTAGGTAGTTGGTCGCTGGATCGAGTACCGTTCGTTATTTTTTTTATAACACAGTCATATTCTTTACTATTTATATTACAATTGATATAACGGGAAAATTACATGTAATCAGATGAACTTTCATTAAATGTACAATGTTATATGGCAATCTACATTTAAAGAAAAAAAAAGATAGCGCAACTGCCAAGGTAATTGACTGGGACTCGGAGAACCCGGGTTCGAATCTCGAAGAAACCTCGCGGATGTTGTTCTTTTCGTTTGTACTTTTCCATATCTCAATTGATAGGGATAGGAAGGTTATACTATCATTCCTTATTGATTTACTTACCTTATTAACCCTCCTATCGCTATCAATTGAGATATGGAAAAATACAAACGAAAAGAATAACATCCGCTACGTTTCTTCGAGATCCAAACCCGGGTTTCCCGATTCCCAGCCAATTACCTTGGCCATTGCGCTATCGGCGCTGTCGGCGATAGGCGTTTACCATGTGGGCACAGAAGCGGCAGTTCTAAAAGTGTCTTTCCTTGATTTCTGGAAAATTTTGCGTTTGCGGACCCCATACCTCATGATGAAAAATTCTCTATTTACAATTATCTATCGATCCCTCCAATTTTGAGTCGATTGCTCGTCATAAGCTTTAAGGGGTGATGTTCTCAAAATCGCGGAGGTGTTCACCTAAAATATCTCAGAGTCCTTTGTTTTAGGTTGTACACAAGTGACCTGCCAAATTTGAGCTGAATCGGTTGGCCGTGTCTGAGGCCTTCCCCTTGTCAGTGCACCCGCGGCAGCAGGCGCAAAATACTGCGTGCGAAAACCCTTTTTTAACGGTAGAATTATCAGTTTGAAATTTACGTCACTTACTAAGAGGGTTGGGTTGGGTTATTTGGGGAGGAGACCAGACAGCGAGGTCATCGGTTCAAATGGTTCAAATGGCTCTGAGCACTATGGGACTCAACTGCTGTGGTCATAAGTCCCCTAGAACTTAGAACTACTTAAACCTAACTAACCTAAGGACAGCACACAACACCCAGCCATCACGCCAGAGGTCATCGGTCTCTTCGGATTAGGAAAGGACGGGGAAGGAAGTCGGCTGTGCCCTTTCAAAGGAACCATCCCAGCATTTGCCTGGAGTGATTTAGGGAAATCATGGAAAACCTAAATCAGGATGGCGGGACGTGGGATTGAACCGTCGTCCTCCCGAATGCGAGTCCAGTGTGGCTTAATAAGAACTGTGCCCCTTGGCGGTGTAAATAATTTAAGGGTGTAAGTCAACGCAATCAAAATATACTGATATTTATGCTATATATTTGTTACCCGCATGCTTACTTATTAAAATCTATAGGGTACTTTCTGTTGGTCTAGAATCATGAAATTTGGCAAGAATGAAGGTTTCACACTAAAACCATAGTGTGAAAATATCCGGAAACTGTAAATTTCTGTTTATTTCATACGAAAAAAATTTGTGTCATTCGTTATCAGATTGTTTGTCTGGCCGTCCGTCTCTTAAGATCACTTTATCTCAGGAACGTGTAGCTGCACCAAGTTGAAATTCATGTCAATTACTAAGTTCTACTGTCCCTTAACGGTATAATAAGCGTTAGTTTCTAAGTCAATGCAGTCAAAAAGTACGGCCATTTACGTCACATATTCTGATACTCGCAAACATACTAATCAAAACAAACAGGGTACTTCCTGTTGACGTAGAATCATGTAATATGGTAAGAAGCAAGCACAAGTAAAGAAAAAAACACGGAAATTGTTAATTTGTAATTGTATCACACGAAAAAATATTTCTTTTATTCGCTATCCGTCTTCAAAGGTGAAATTAAAACAATCAGTAGTTCCGCATCCAGGCTGACTGGGTCGCAACGGCGAAAGTCTGACACTAGGCAAGGAATGACATCATTGTTCGTGACGTGTTTCGGAATGTATCCGTCATCAGGAGCGATTACTGCATATAGTTATGCGCTTTAGTTTGTATGTGAAACATATATTCGCAGACTAGTCTGAACAATGAAGTTATGCCTTGCCTGAAGTTTGACTTCTACCACTGCGATCCGATCAGATCGAATGGAGAACTGTAATAATGGTCGCGTGGCTCCTGCATGACTTTGTGGCACATGTACACTATTCAAATCAAAATATTTTCCAAAATCTTGGAACCCTGTGACCGATATGTTGCATCATTGTCCACAATAGGCAAAAATGGTCGAGACACTCAGTTCCCAGGATGAATGAACTAATTGAGTTTCTACGGGACCCTTAGTGCCCTTGGGCAATTTCTTAATCATTGGACATTTGATTGCTATTACGAATTTGTAATTTTTTGGCCTTCTGACTGGTTTGATGCCTCTCGCCACGAATTTCTCGTCTCTGCTAGTCTCTTCATCTCAGATATCAGTTGCACTCAACGTAATCAATTACTTGTTGGATATATTCCCATCTCTGTCTTTCCCCGCAGTTTATACTCTCTACAGCTTCATCAGGCACCGTGGAAATTATTGCTTAACGTACGTCCTGTCCCTTCCTCTCGTCAGTATTTTCTTCATATATCTTTCCTCGCGAATTTTGCTGAGAACATCCTCATTTCTTATCAGCATACCTAATTTTCGACATTCTTCTGTAGCACAATACCTCAGACACTTCGATTCTCTTCTCTTCCAGTTTTTCTCACAGCCCGTGATTCACTTCCGTACTAAACTGTGCTCCAAACGTACATTCTCAGAAATTTTTCTCTCAAATTAAAACCAATGTTTGATATTAGCAGAATTTGTTTCGCCAGGAATGCCCTGTTTGCCTATACTAGTCTGATTTTTATGTTCTCCTTTCTTCGTTCTTCATGTGTTAATTTTCTTCCAAGGTAGCAGAATTCTTAACCTCAACTACTTCGTGTCCCCATCGTTGATGTTTAATTTATCGCTGGCCTCATTTCAGCTGCTCCTGACCTTATTTTTTTTTTTTTTTTTGCTTTCTTCGGTTTACTCTCAAAGTGTGTGCGCATTAGGATGTTCATTACGTTCAAAAGGGTTTGCTGTTCTTCCAGACTTTCATTGCCGATAGGAATGTCAATAGCGAATTTAATCATCGATATGCTTTTACCCTTAATTTTAATCCCATTTCTGAATCTTTCCTTAAGTTCCGTCATTGTTTCTTCGATGTAGAGGTGAAAGATTCTTGTCTTTCATATTTTCTAATCTGAGCACTTCGTTCGTGGTCTTCCATGCCGATTTTCCACTCTTGCTTCTTGTACATACCAGCTTTTCCTTATAGCGTACACATATTTTCCTCAGAATTTCGAACATCTACCATTTTACATTGTCGGACGCTTTTCTAGGTAAAAAAAAAAAATCCTATGAAAATGTCTTGATTCTTCCTGAGCCATGTTGTTATTATCAGGTCTCTACTCTGCGAGCTACTTTACGGCGCGTGGCGGAGGGTACTTTTTGTATCATTGTCGCGTCCCCCTTGTTCCTGTTCCAGTCGCATGTGGATCACGAGAAGAATGATTGCTTTTAAACTTCCGTGTGGGCTCCAATCTCTTATTTCAATTCTAAAGACAAACTGATCGTTATGTAACAGATTATAGATTTTATTTCCATTCATCCGTATATTACACTTTTAAATGAATTACATTTGGTCATGGATTTCCGAGAGAATAGCAAGATACACCTCACCAACCCCTGCCACTGAATTCTGGCACGTGTTGACGCAGCTTGGTATGACGTACAAGAATCAGTCATCCAGTGTCAGTTCGACTCGATTCCTTGCCCTTTAGAGACATTATTGTTGCCAGATGTAGCAGCTCTGTGCATTAAATTGCGCAGCCTGTATACCCCCTAATCGCAATGCACTCAGAAGTGCCCATGGAACATTCATTTGCCAGCTCTCACATTATTTGTGAAAGATGGTAACAGAACAATTCGATGCGAATTTGAATTTACATACATACACTAACGGAAAAAAATCGCAACACGAAGAAGGAGCTGTGCGACATAAACGGAAGTTAGTAGACACGTTTCTAAATCTGAACCATGATATTTATTCCAAGTTCGCACCAGTCGCGTAAGAGTGGCGCTAGTAGTGCCACTATGAGGATCCAAAACAGGTTTGCTTTAGAAACACGCTGTCGGTACTGAGCGTTAGTTATGTTTGAATTTGGGCGTGTTGAGTTGAGTTAGTCAAGAATGCCTTTCACACGACAAAGACGCCATTACCAAAAGTCACTGAGTCTGAACGAGGTCGTGCAGAAAGACTTGGCAGGAAAGTAGCCACTGTACATGACTGCTGGCAGCGCTGGTCACGATAATGAAAGGTTCGAAGAAAAACGGGCTCCGGACGGACACATGGATCTAACCAGGAGAAAACCATCGTGTTTGGCGTATGGCACGCTGCGCAGGATTAACCGAGCGGTCTAGGCGCTGCAGTTATGGACTGTGCGGCTGGTCCCGGCGGAGGTTCGAGTCTTCCCTGGGGCATGGGTGTGTCTGTTTGTCCTTAGAATAATTTAGGTTAAGTAGTGTGTAAGCTTAGGGACTGATGACCTTAGCAGTTAAGTCCCATAAGATTTCACACACATTTGAACTTTTTTGTTTTTGTTTTTGCGTATGGCTCTGGTGCATTATACTGCATCTGCAGCAGCAATATCAGCAGCAGTTGGCACCAGAGTGACACAACGAACTGTTACAAATCGGTTACTTCAATGAAAACTCCGAGCCAGATGCCCTGTAGCGTACACTCCACAGACCCCAACCGCCGCCATCTGCAACTTTTGTGGTATCAGAGCTCATTGGTGGACAGAATGGAGGTCTGCTGTGCCAGCGATGGGCGTTTGTTGGTTACAAGGAGGCCTCTTCAGAGCCTTCAACCAACCTGTCTGCTTGCTAGACACACCGGACCTACACCGTAGTTATGGTCTGGGATGTATTTTCGTATGACACCAGGAGCACTTTCCTGGTTACCTCACGCACCCTAACTGCAAATTTGTACGCCAGTCCGTTGATTCGATCTGTTATGCTGCCATTCGTGAACAGCATTTCAGGAGGTGTTTCCCATCAGGATAACACTCGCCCACATACCGTTGTTGTAATCAAGCGTACTTTACAGAGTGTCGACATGTGGCCTTGGCCAGCTCGATCACCAGATCAGTCACCAATCGAGCACATGCGGTACACCTTCGGCCGACAACTCCAGCGTTACCTACAACTACCATTAACCGTCCTGTATTCATCGACCAAGTGCAACAGCCGTAGTACTCCACCCCACAAACCGACATCCGTAACCTGTACAATATTTTGTTGACACCGACCTACACAGGAGAAACGATCACCACGATAAAATAAGGGAAATCAAAGCACGTACGGAAATATCAAGGTGTTCGTTCTTTCCGCGAGCTATACGAGACTGGAATAATAGAGAATTGTGAAGGTGGTTCGATGAAACCTCTGCCAGGCACTTAAATGTGATTTGCAGAGTATCCATATAGATGTAGAACACAATGCATGCACATTTCCCTGCTTGCATTCAACTTCCTGGCGGTTACACTAGTTATTATTATACCGGAAGTTCACATTTACAATGGCTTATCTCGCGCTTACCTTAATCTGTGATCTTGCAATGTTAATCACTGAAATATGTTACCTAGAAAAATGTATTCCCGAAGTTTCCTTACACTACATCAGCTATTTTTTGGCGTTTTGATTTTTTTTTTCGCCATTGTATGTAGGGCGTGCAAAAGCATTAGGGTCAAAGTTGTGCAGATGGTAGAGCATTCTGAAATGAATATTTTGAGATGAGTATGAAATGCTAGGAAATGAATATTCAAGCGGTATATCTGTAAACTCTTGACTGATCAATGCCGTTGGGGCATGAACTTCTAAACTAGTTATCACTTACAACAAACCTGCCTGCCACATCGTCAATGGTGGCACTACCTGAGAAAAACAATGCACCTTTGTCTGTTACATATACATAGCGGAGTTAACCGCTGTTTATAGAACCGGCAACTAGTTGTTGAAGAGGGGTTCTTCCCCGCTACGCAACTTGCAGAAATACATTTAACGTATGGAGTAAGTCAACCATCATACAGAGCAAATAGAAGCAATCACCATGGGAAGACGTTTTTCGAAGTGGATCGTTCCTAACTACACTTAGGACAATATCACGAAAAACACTCAGCTTCTTATTTATTGAAGTCCATTCTCAATAAATTACAATTACGAAGTAATTTTGTCTTTCTGTAAATTACAATATAGTCGTCTAGCAGCATGAGCTTACAGTGGAAAGCACGCAATAAAAGAACGAAAAAAGACAGCCACCTTGCTTGAAGCAAATGTTGAAATAAAAGAACGAGTCCTTCACTAATAACATGTTATTTTTTGCTTTCTTTCTGCCATTAAAATATTTCACAACTGGAATACAAGATCACATACGTGATTCTATTTTGTTTATCGATTGTATGAACTGTGTGAGCTTCACGATACCAATGAAAATTGCTACCTCCACCTTCTGCTTAGCCGACGTAACATATGCTACTTATTTAAATCACGAATCATTTTCATCAAAACCATTAAAATTTGTTTCATAACCCACTTTCATACACAATCGTAACAGGACGGTCTTTTACTGTCGACATTACGTTGTTTTCTCCTATCGCTACATATTTCTTTGGAAGACATTACTTTACTGGCTTTGTGTTCATAATATCCACACAAAGGGATAAAAAAAAACGATCTGTACAGCTGAGAAAATTTTACTACCCATAAACCAGCCGAGATTAATCATTTCTGTGGAATACCTTGCTGGTTTTTGTCAGTATTAAAGAAAAATGAGAAACGTTCAAAAACTAGCTTTTGTGTTATCGTTGAAAAGACGCTGCTCACTGAGATTGGTTAATTGACTGATTTTCATCATGTAGTTTCAAAAAAATAAAAAAAAATGAAAGTTTAACGTCCCGTCAAGATCGAGGTCATTAGGGGCGCATGTGGTCTCCAGTGTCATTACAGTGACATCATATTGAAAATTAAGTTACTTATAAATCTGGCTTACTGCTTAGGAGCGAAACTTTACCACAAACACTTCATAGCGGAGTTATTGTATTACATTTCAGGAACTGGAGCGGACGCGGTCGGTCTAACGAAATTTTCTAACTGGCTACTGGTTATTAATACAGGGTGTTTCAAAGAGGACTTTACAAATTTAAAAATTCATAAAAATTTATTGAAAGAAGATATAGAGCTGTGTTTAGTGTTATTTTGTAGGGAAACACATCACGTTTTTTCACCTTAAACTAAATATGTTGTATGTGGCTTCTGTTGGTTATCCTGCGCACGTCCCATCGGAAGTCAATTTCTTCCCAAACTCGCTGTAGCATTCCAGGTGTAACTTGCCCAGTGGCGGCGTAAATTCTTGCTCTAAGTTCAGATAGAGAAGCCGGCAC
Organism: Schistocerca nitens; assembly: GCF_023898315.1. Lineage (NCBI taxonomy): Eukaryota > Metazoa > Arthropoda > Insecta > Orthoptera > Acrididae > Schistocerca > Schistocerca nitens. The sequence goes on from NC_064620.1 coordinate 288,868,988, forward strand.
AGGAGGCACAAACATGATATGCTAGATGAACCCCCATTAAAAAAAAATCGAGTGATGTCCGGTCTGGGGAACGTGGGGGCCATGCTATTGGCGCATCACGGCCAATCCGTTGACCTGGAAAGCGCTCATTGAGAAAACTGCAGATGTCAGTCAGATAGTGGGGTAGTGCACCATCTTGCATAAAGTAAACATTTCATTTTTGGTCATCTTCATCAATTTGTGGTATCAAAAATTGTTGTAACATATCCAGGTAACTTATCCCTTTGATGGTTCTCTCACGGAAAAAAGGGGCCGTACACTTTTTTCTTGCTCAATGCACAAAAAACGTTCAGGTTAGGGCTATCATGAACATATTTCAATGTCTGATGTGAATTTTTATTGCCCCAAATCCAACAGTTACACGTTTTAGCCTTGCCACTTAAGTGAAAAGTCGCATCGTCAGATTTTGTCCAAGAAATGTTCATCCCCATATAATCGATTTAACGTATCCATACAGAAGTTCTTGCGAACAATTTTATCAGAGTCTTTTTACTATTTGTACGATCTTCAAACTGTACGGTTTCAAATGCAAACGGTTTCTCAACACACGCCAAACAGTCGTATGTGGGATTTGCAGTTCGCGAGATGCACGCCGGGTCGATATCGTAGGGGTGCTGGAAACGCTGTCTCACTTGCTCAACGACGTCGTCAGGTGTGCTTGGACGACCTGATGATTTCCCATGTCCTACCGACCTCACTGTTTCTACAAAACATTTATGCCACTCATAAACTGTAGGACTACTAGGAGGATGTTGCAGATGGGGCGCTCAATTGCGCGGTCATCAGAGCCCGTACAAAGTCCCAATTCTTACACAGTCCAATTTTTTACACAGACCAATACTAGGAGGATCTTAAGTATACTTGGTACGGAAATTACGGTGAACTGTTGTCGTCGACTTCGATTCTTCAAACCAAAACACACAGCTAGCACGCTCGGGTCCAGTGAAGGCTGCCGCCTTTAACGCAACTGCCGCTATCGCTCCTTCGGCACTAGCGAACTACGTGAGACAAAACTTGATATGTTTCCCTACAAATTGACAATACAATCATCTCTGTAAGTACTATGAACTAATTTATATGAAGTTGTATAGTCCCCTATAGATAAGCATTTCCTTGTCCATTATTATGTATGGTTTATTACATGACAAACTGCCTATTGGCTTCTGTCTCGGGTTCTTCGGCCGACGTTTATCTGATGATTTTTCTGACGTTTCGCCAGCACGAGTGGCTGGATTTGTCAAGGCGTCACCCTCCATTGCCGGTGGTGAACTGGAGACTATATGTACCTGGCGCGCCAACGTCCGAGGGCTTCTCCGCGGTCATTTCCGGTGCGGTTATCCTCTTGCTACCTGCGACGGTCGTTCGCTGCAGTACGGGAAGCAAGGATCCGTTTACCTTAAGGCTTTCCTCTTTCTTGTTGAAACTGTTCGCGTGTTTTTGTATTTCTACAGCTTCTCTGAACATACGCGTGTGATAGTGCTTCTCTACAGCCAGAACTTCCGTGTCAGCGAATTTTATTACGTGGTGGGTCTCATTCAGTGCGTGCTCTGCCACGGCCGATTTCTCCACCTGCCCCAACCTGCAATGTCGCTTATGCTCTTTGATCCTGGTGTTAATGGATCGTCCTGTCATTCCGACATAAACTTCTCCGCATGTGCATGGTATACGGTATATTCCCGACATTGCAAGTGGGTCTCTTTTCTCCTTCGCCGATCTAAGACACTCTTTGATCTTCCTTGTCGGTTTGAAAATTGTCTTTACGCCATGTTTGCGCAATATACGGCCGATTCTGTCCGTCACTCTGGGAATGTATGGCAGAAAGGCCGTACCCGACATTTCTTTTTCTGGTTCCTTACTTCGCCGAGTGTTTGGCTCTGTTACACTTCTTATATAATTTGTGGAGTACCCATTGCTCCTCAGGACAGTTTAGAGGCAGCATAGAACAGAATTTGCTAAGCGTACCGTAGAGGATGCTGCGCGAGGAGGTTACGAACAGAAAAAAATTAACACAAAATGAGAATAAATTGAAGACAGCGTCGAAATGGTCGAAGACAGATGTCGCTTTTCTAGACGCGCTTTGCAGTGGAGGGTTTGGTACTCCCACGCGAACAGTCCTCATAAAGTTGAGCAAGTAACGACTCTTTGGGCGCAATAAACTTCATATAGTGTGTTGTAGACTTTTTACCGCAGTGCGCTCTAATTCGCAGGCATCCATCGCCTCCACTGTGTCTACTTGTCTGCAGTAGAAACGTAATTAAATAATTGCTTCACTCGCGACAATTTCCGGCGCGCAGTGGCGTCCACATTTCTTCCGTCCTCTTTGCGTGGGGCCGAAATGTCTCCCAGTCAGGTCGGCCAGTTCTCAGTGTGCTTTGCGACGGAAAAGGTCTGGAAAGTTGGCCCTCTTCACAAACTGAAAGCTTTGTTGAAAATGCCGTGGTAGTTGTGATCTTTGAGGACTCGTATAACAGGGATACTGCGAGTTTAATATCGAACAGAAGCGCTTTATTAATAGCAAATTGCGTCCGCTTGTTTTATAGACAACCGGCCTGTCCCCCAACTCAGAAGAGTTTTACTTTTGGGCACGAAAATTCCTTAGTCGAAGGTGCCGTCTTTTAATAAGTCACTGGCCTGTCATTACTTCAGCTTCAAAAGAAAAGTGGCTACAGAATAATTCAAAGAAATCCCAACTTTCATTCTTTTTAGACACAGTATCGGAAAACACGCATTAAACATTCCAGAAGTACTTTGCTTCATTTCGAATTCTCTTTGGAAGGTCATTGTTTTTTCATTGATATTGTCAGACGTCTACGGCCAGGGTCATAAAGTGTATATTTGTATCATGTCAGAATTAGTTCTAAAGGATTAAGCCTGACGTGCTACAAATGTACACTAATGATCCCTAATTTCGATAATACATCGTGAACAACGCATGAAATATGTTCGCTACTCTAGAGCTTTAATCATGTAGCCGACAGCAAATCGCTATTTATGTAATTCTTCGTTTATCCGTGTACAGTGTTTCACACTACCGAAGAAACGATTTTGCGGCGATTCGCAGAAGAACTAAAGCTGCTTTTAAGAAATATGAAAAACAGAAAATCTTGTGGAACAAATGGCATTACTGTGGAAATTTTGAAAATGCTGGTCCCTTTTGTGATTTCAGATTATTACATTATTTAATAAACGTCAGCACTAAACGTAAAATACTGACATTTTGAAAGAAGTGAACAGAAACAAATTATGCATTACGAGTAAACCCCGATATCCTATACATCATACTGAATCTGTAAAAAGCTTGTACAAGGACCCAAAAATTATAATAAAAGCTGACGAAGATAAAACTGAATAAATCATTACCTGTAAGGAACTTAAACAAGACTGTAGGCCGCCACCAGCTCTGTTTACTGCGTATATAAATGATTTGATAAAGAACTGAGGACGGGAAGTAAATCCAGGGATACAGATTATTAGAAAGAATCTGTTTATATTCTTGTGCAAGCAGACGTTGTAACTGTTTTGGAAGAAAATGAAGATATACGAAAAGCAGCGTATAAATTAGATCAGTTAGGGAAAAGAGAATATTACCGTCGATTATCAATAAGGGAAACTTAAATCACGCCTCAAAAATAGTAATAGATGGAACCGCATTTGAGCAAGTCTCCAGTTTTAATGGTTTAAGATGCGATATAAGATATGAAAAACAATACAGAAAATAAGATTAACAAGTACCGATATCAGTCAATATGCTGAGTGACAAAACATTTCAAAACAAAACACGAAAGGAGACCAAATTAATTTTTTATAAAATAAGCGCTATATGAGTATTGCCGCTTGGCACGGTTCCGTAAAAAGCGTGATAAAGTGATCCAATGGCAGCAAGAATCAGATTTCTCAGGAAAGTGAGAGACGTTGCCTGGGAAGACCATATAAAGAATGACGATATAAGGAATGAAATAGATATTTATAAATATTAGTGAAGTCATTGAAGAAAATAAATCATAATGGAAACATCACCTGCCAAGATTGGGTGTAGAGAGAATCCCACGTCGGCCATGCTTTACCAGCGAAGAGTAGAGGGGGCATCGGTAGACCTGAACGGGGTGGCAGTGGAAAGCGAAGACGAAACAACCACAAACTTTACACATATTTTCGAACCCTTATGAAACTTTCTCTGCCTGACAGCCTCCACAGAATGATGAATGTTTGGTTCCAAATATATGACAGATAAGTAAATCTTCTTTATTCTTGATACGACTATAACGTACCTGTGAAATAGTTAATACACTACGCTAATTTGTAAACAACTGACCTCCATGATAAATCCAGCTCCGTTGCTAATCATCTGGTTGATTCTCGCGGACTTTGGGTCACAGCTAAACATACCCGCAATTCATTTTCCTCAGTTTTAACTGTTGTTAGGCTAACAGCTGTTGATGCATCCATAACAAATATATGTTCTTCAGGTCTATCTCGTATGTCGTACACTGATTGTTTAGACTGTAGCTTTGATCTGAAATGTCTTCCCCATTCACTAACAACTGCAGCAGTCCCACTTTTATAGAATGTTTTTAACGCGAAAATTCTTTCTTATTTTGTTAACATCGTGACAATTCGTAAGACTGCAGCTGTAAACACGTCTCACAGATCACTCTTTCAACAACTCACTAGTTTGATTATTGTGTTTGTTTTGTTTGCCATTGCACTGCATACCAACAAGACAAGACATAATTATCACCATTTGGTAATAACAACTTAACTGGTTAAAACTTCCTGCTGCACTAGGTCTTGCTGTTACTTTTTTAACCAATTGTCCAGTAACTCTTGCACCTCTCTGAATATTATTGAATGTACAAGCAAACTTATATCATTCTACAACTCATAGTTCAGGAGGCATGACATCATGAATTTGGATACACTTGAAAAAGTAACTTTTGCTTAAAGTAGGGCGCAAATTACCTGTATTACATTCGACCAGAGTTTCACAATGAGAGCACTTAGCCACCTCCAGCCGTTAAGCATAATTTCGAACCTTTTCCTAAACTTCCTTTCTATCACATGCTTAACGTCAAATATTTGACACATTAACTTATTTGTAAGGTACTCAGAAGTTCGATGCTGTTTTATTTACCGATGTTCTATTCCTTAAACTATCGGGTTTTACTGATGCCTCACTAAGTCGTATCGTCGACCGCTCAGATAAGCTGAAAGCTGTTTCTTGTTGCACTTCATAAAATTATTTACGAGGTCTGTTCAAAAATTCCGGAACATTCGTGATTTCGTACTAGTGGTGTGTTGGAGCAAAATGCGGCTGGCACTCTCCTGTACACACCTACGTTTAATGTGTAACTACCGATAGTTTCATTGTTGTATTGAGTAGAACGTTGTGAGGCAACGTTTGTGAATTTCGTTATGGCAGAGTTAGAGGAGCAACACGTCTGCATTAAATTTTACGTTAAAGTCAAGAAAACTTTTACAGAGACACATCAAACGATGCAGGAAGCCTACGGTGATGATTGCTTAAGCCGTACTCCGTATTACGAATGGTTGATATGGTTTATAAATGGCCGGCCGGAAGTTAAAGATGACCCTCGTTCAGGACGCTCTTGTCAGGAACGTCAACGAAATTGTGCGTGCCAATCGAAGACTGATTGCCCGAGAGATTGCAGAACAATGTAACATTTCAGTTGGATCACGTCATGAAATCCTGACACAGCATCTTGGAATGTATCATGTTCCCGCCAAGCTCGTCCCACGGTTCATGAGTCAAAACTAGAAGGACCTTCGGCTCGCAACCTGTAAAAGCTTTTGGTTCGCGCAAATGAGAACGAGATGTTCCTTAAGAGAATCGTAACTGGTGATGAGACGTGGGTCTATGGTTATGATGCTGAGACCAAGGTTCAGTCTTCACAGTGGGCCGGGAAAGGTTCTCCAGGCCCCAAAAAAAGCTTGTCATGTCAGATCAAATGTCAAAACCATCCGTTAGCTTTCTCTGACCTAGAAGGATAAGTTCATCATGAATTTGTGCCACAGAAACAAAATCGATGATACTTTCGGGACGTGTTGTGCCGCATGCAAGAAAATGTGAGAAGGAAACGGCCTGAAAAGCGGTGAGACAATTCGTGGCTCTTGCATTACGATAACGCACCGTCACATTCATCCCTGTTGGTACGTGACTATTGCACAGTCGGCCACGGTGGCCGAGCGGTTCTAGGCGCTTCAGTCCGGAACTGCGCGACTGCTGCGGTCGCAGGTTCGAATCCTGCCTCGGGCATGGATGTGTGTGATGTCCTTAGGTTAGTTAGGTTTAAGTAGTTCTAAGTTCTAGGGGACTGATGACCTCAGGTGTTAAGTCCCATAGTGCTCAGAGCCATTTGAACCATTTGAACTATTGCACAAGAAACGAAATCTGCTGCCTCTTCCTCCGAACTCTCCAGACCCAGCTCCTGGAAACGACGTTGAAAGGAAGAAGATTTGCAACGATAGACGAAATAAAAGAAAATTCACGGACAGCGCTTCGCGCCATCCAGCAAGAGGCATACCAAAACTGCTTCCAGAAGCGGAAACGGCGTTGAGAACGGTGTATCAATTGTGGAGGACAGTATTTCAAAGGAGACCATGCACCATAATTAAAAGGTAAGCGTAAAAGTATTTTTTGGACAAAGTTCTCGAATTTTTTAAACAGAACTCATATGCTCCCATCACAGACGTATTCAGTGATGCTATAACGACGTTATGATAACTGAATCGCTGTTCTATGTTCGCTGAGTCGAAAAGTTTGGGCCTGTTTGTAACCAGGATAACCAAGCTGTTACCCTCACGAGTCGGTTCTCTAATCAGCCGTTAAAGATAATGCTCGGATATGGCAATGAACAACTTCACAACAACCCATCTGTTGTTAGAAATTTATTTACTTACGCGTTTTGGACATAGTCCCTCTAGAGAGTATCAATCAGAAAACGTTAATACTGAGTACCGTGTCAAATTATTTCGATCTTGACACTATAGTTATCCAGTATTTCTTTTTTTTTTTTTTTTTGAGTCATCAGTCTTTTGACTGATTTGATGCAGCCCGCCACGAATTAACCTCCTGTGCTAACCTCTTCATCGTAAGTGTAGCACGTCAGCTCCCTCTTGTACCATGGAAGTCATTCCCTGATGGCATATAAAATGTACTATCATCCTTGTCGGTGTTTTCCACATATCCCTTTTCTCTCCGACTCTGCGAGGAAACTACTTATTCTCATCAGTCCACCTAATTTTCAACATTTGTCTGTAGCAGCACATCTCACATTCTTTGATTCTCTTCTGCTCGGCTTTTCCCACAGTCCATGTTTCACTACCGTACAATGCAGTTCTCCAAACGTACATTCTCAGAGATTTATTCCTCAAATTAAGGCGTATGTTTGATGCTAGTAGACTTCTCTTGGCGAGGAATGCCCTTTTTTCTGTGCTAGTCTGCTTTTGATCTTTTCCTTGCTCCGTCCGCAATTGGTTATTTTACTGCCTAGGTAGCAGAATTCCTTAACTTCATCTACTTCGTGACCATCAATCATGATGTTAAGTTTCTGCTACTTCTCATTACTTTCGTCTTTCTTCAATTTACTCTCAATCCATATTGTTTACTCATTAGACTGGTCGTCCCATTCAAGAGCAGTTCATCTAATTCTACGTCACTTTCACTCAGGATGTCTTCAGCGAATCGTATCACTGATATACTTTCACCTTGTATTTTAATTCCGTTTCTGAACCTTTCTTTTATTTCCATCAATGCTTCTTCGATGCACAGATTGAACAGTAGGGGTGGAAGACTGCATCCCTGTCTTACACGCTTTTTGACCTGAGCACTTCGTTCTTGGTCGTCCACTCTTATTATTCCCTCTGTGCTCTTGTACATACTGTACATTACCCATCTCTACCTATAGCTTACCTCTATTTTACTCAGAAATTCGAACAGCTTGCACCATTTTATATTGTCGAACGCTTTTTCCAGGTCGACAAATCCTAAGAACGTGTCTTGATTTTTCTTTAGTCTTGCTTCCATTATCAACCGTACGTCAAAATTGCCTGTCTGGTGCCTTTACATTCCCTAAAGCCTTCAATGTACTCTTTCCATCTATGCGCTCTCTCCTCTGCATTTAACTGCAGAATTCCCGTTGCAGTCTTAATATTACGAGGCTTGCTTTTAATTTCGCCGAAGGTTTTTTTGGCTCTCTTACGCTAAGTCAGTCCTTCCGACAGTCATTTCTTTTTCGATTTCGTCACATTTTTCATGCAACCAGTTCGTCTTAGCTTCCCTGCACTTTCTGTATTTCTGAACTTCCCTGAAAATTATTGTACTTTCTTGTTTCATCGATCAACCGAAGTGTTTCTTCTGTTATCATTGGTTTCTTCGTAGTTACCTTCCTTGTATCTATGTTTTTTTTCGAATTTCTGTCATTGCCCTTTTTAGAGATGTCCATACCTCTTTAACTGTACTGCCTACTGAGCTATTCCTTATTGCTGTATCTATAACCTTAGAGAACTTCAAGCGTATCTTGCCTTTCCTTAGTACTTCCGTATCCCATTTCTTTGCGCACTCATTCTTCCTGACTAATCTCTTAAGCTCCAGCCTACTTTTAAGCACTACTACACTGTTGTTCTCTAAATCAGGAAATGTATGCCTTCCTTTGATGAGACTTCTAAGATATTGCATAAGGTCAATATTGCCAGCGGGTTTCTACGTTTTTCCGCAAATCAAACTGACCTTCGCCCGAACATCGTTTTACGTTCATTGAAAGCATACTGACCTTAAGGCTACATAGATATTTTCTTCTCCCTCATCCATCAGCAACTGTGTATTCTACATTTATGATGTATACATACAGGCTGAAATGAGGAATAAAAATTTGTACCAAGACCAAGATTCGATCGTGGGTTTCATAGTCACTAGGCAGATGTACTAACCACTACACCACCCAGGCACAGTGGCTTTGCAAAACTGCACGGACTACCCTCGCATGACTCCCTCCTCAGTCCGAATTATCGTTCACGCATCAGCCCACTTGCTACTATCCCTAAACACGAACGGCACCGCAGAGGCTACCCAACTGCATTGTAATAGCACCTCAGCCTCGAACGAAATGGGGGATCCTGTCTGAAATCCGGTCAAAGTTGCTGTAATCAAATGAAACTATATGATGCAGAGACTTTTTGCTTCAAACATCTATGAACTATACATGCAGAGTGAAGTAACAAATGAAAATTTGTACCAGGGCTGGGGTTCGAACCCAGCCTCCTGCCCACTAGGCAGATGCGCTAACCACTACACCACCCTGACACAGTGGCTTCGCACAACTGTAAGGACTACTCTACCATACCTATTCCAGTGTTGATAGAGAGCCTCTGCAATGACGTTCGAGTTAGCAGGGAATACCAGGTGAGCTGAAGTGTGAATGGGAATGTGGATTGAGGTGGGAGGTGTGCTTAGGGTAATCCGTGCGCTTGCCTAGAGCCACTGTGCCCAGGTACACAGTCTGCTTTCGGCTGCGGTGGGGCGAGGACGTCCGCTGCGCCCCGCCGTGCGCGACCGTGAGCGATTGCTTGTATTTACCTTCTCGCGGCGCGAGTTATATTTGTTTCAAGTTCAGTGCGACTATGGCACACACATGGCGCCACGATACGATCAAAATTACTTTCCAACCAGATCACGCGCGTCCTCGAGCGTATGAAATAGAACAGTTCATATGCGATGATCTACGTTTAGATCCGGCGACTGTCGTCAGAATACATTTTTCTATAACGGCGAGCGTGGTTTATGTTAAAATGACCAGTGCAGAGGTCTGCGCGACTGTGGTGTCTAAATACTCGAACTCACTTAGATTCAAACATTCTGACGGGCATATCGGTGCAGTGACGGTGGATCATGCAGGCATGGGCCTAAGGACTGTACGGGTTTTTGAGCTCCCCTTCGAGGTCCCAGAGGAAGTTGTCAAGGACGCCTTCCGACCATATGACACTGTTATCAGTCACGTTGCAGAAAAGTGGCAAACTTTGTCGACGTATAAGGTCTACAATGGTGTGCGCCAAATTAAACTTGAGCTCAAGAAACATGTGCCGTCCTATTTGAACATCGGTGGCTGTCGTGAAATCATAATGTACGACGGTCAACCGCGTACCTGTTCCGGATGTGGGCAGGAAGGCCATGTTCGATCGAGCTGCTTACAACGTAGAATTACGCAGACACCAGTGGGAGACTCCGTTTCCCCGACGGCGACGACAATCCTGCCCCTCACGTACGCTCAGACGACGATGCGCACCATAGTTGAGGACGACACGGGCGATCGGGCACATCCATCGACATCAGAAGGACCAAGGGAGGAAGAGGAAGGACCTCAGATGCCAACCCATATGTCACCTCCTCCGCAGCAACAACAGCAGCAACAGTCCCACGGAATCCAAACGCAACATAACAATCAGAACGAGATGGACGTGGACGCGAACATTGTCCCGACCGCGGCTTTCCTAGCGGAAGGTGACACGACGCTGGATTGCCTCCCACATTCGGATACGGATGTCCACGTCCGAAAGCAACGTTCGCCTCGACGACGCAAGCGACGTCGGCGGACCCCTTCTGACGATTGCCTCCTACACACGGCCGGTCAAGAAGGTGACATCTCGTCAGACGGCATGGATGCTGCGCCTGCTGAGGATCTAAGTGGTGTAGACGGTTCACTTGCCCATACTACGAGTGCCCAGTTACTTCTTGCACCACAGATGCTGCAGGTCGCGTCGATGGATGGCGCTATGTCTACCCCTACCAAAGACGGCGTGCGTGAGAGAGATTTAGGTGCCGATCAGCTACATAGCATCGTGTTGCACCCACTCTGGTCGGACGATGTTGAGGAACTTCCTGGAGTGAGCACGGGTGCCAGGGGAGGGGGTGGTATTGGGGATGGCACTCCTAGCGTGAAAGACTCATAATTTGTAACGGGTTCGGTGGGTCCGACATCTCTTGCGGTTATCTTCGATTGCCATGGCGTCTACCCTAGGAGAAGAGGCTAGGCAGCACACATTTCGCCTTGCCACAGTCAATATCAACGCGATAAGGGCACCACAGAAACTGACAATGCTACAACGCATGCTCGATGCGACGGACATCGACGTGGCCCTCTTGCAGGAAGTATGTGTCGCTAGTTTCCCTGACTTCTACGGATATACCGCGCACATCTCCCACGTCTCTTCTACCGATTGTGGTGTGGCTGTCCTGCTACGGGACGGCTTGGCGGCTACGGACGTACTGTACTTACCAAGTGCAAGAGCCATGGCAGTAACTGTCAACGGTGTACGACTCATCAATGGATATGCCCCTTCAAGATCAGGGAGATGGAGAGATATGGCCTGCTTTTTTTCGGGAGATATTACGCCTCTATTTATGGGCCGCATAGACGATATGGTGATCGGAGGAGATTTTAACTGTACAGCAGCCACATCACGTCCCGTGTGCGGAATTGGAAATGCTAGTGCGTGATCTCCACCTGATCGACACGTGGCGCCACATCCATGGCCCAGCTCCTGATTACACCCATTATACAAGTCATTCATCAAGTCGGTTAGACAGGATTTATGTCACAAGCACCCTTTCGACGGCGACAAGAGGAGCAGAGCTCTGGCCCACTGCATTCACCGACCACACAGCCTATATTTGCACCATTGCCCTCCAACCTGCACGTGTGTGGCGCAGTAGGCCCCCCTGGAAAGTCAACGTCGCCCATCTGCACGAGCCGGCATGTAAAGGTGCTATCGAAGAGTCGTGGAACGCGTCCTTACAGCGTCGTGGTCGTTACCGATCGACCCTCAGTTGGTGGATTGAATGTGCGAAGCCTGCTCTTAGGCGCACCTTCATGGCTTACGGCCGGGAAGCAGCGGCATGGAGGAGGAATGTCTTGCTATGGAGCCCTCACCAGACAGGCAGATCATAGTCAATCGCGCGAAAGCGCAGCTCGTCTCCTTAGCACGCCGTCATTTACAGGGCGCTGTTATACGGTCGCGTGCTCCAGACATGATACAATCAGAAAGGCCATCTATGCACCACGTGCTCCTAGAACGCAGGAGGCGCCGTAGGGCACCGGTAACCGACATGATAGCGGACGACGGTCGACAAGTGGTAGAACAAGCAGATATAGCAGAAGCCTTCTATGGGCATTACGCTCAACTTTATTCAGCGGTGCTCCCTGATATGGCGACGGTAGACACCGTTTCAGCACATGTCCACGGTACAGTTCCACCAGACATGGTACCGACTTTACTGGGAGAAGTGACAGAAGAGGAAGTGCTCGACGCCATTGGTAAAGGTGCTCCCCATAAATCACCAGGAATCGATGGATTACCATTAGAGTTCTATCGAGCCTTTAAACAACTGTTGGTACTGTGTTTGATTGAAATTTGTCAGGAATTGATGTCCCCGGGTATAACATTGCCTGCACCGTTCTTGGAAGGTCTGATTGTCCCCATCCACAAGCCGAAGGGACGGAATCATGTCCGCGATTATCGCCCCTTAACGTTATTGAACAGCGACTTCAAGATCTTTTCGCGGCTGCTATCAGAACGTATTCGCGGCACACTATTGCACGTCCTGTCCGGCGATCAGACGTCCTTGGGGGGACCCAACAACATCAGAACTGCTTCATGTCGTTACAGAGATGTCATCTCCCTTGCACGGGTGAGACGTTTACCGGCAGCCCTGGCGTCTATCGACTTTAGCCAGGCATTTGACCGTGTGGGCCACACTTTCCTCACGGCCGTTCTACGGCGCATGGAATACCCCGACACCTTTATCACAGCGCTGACACGCCTTCTGCACGGCGCTACTTCTCGAGTTCTCGTTAATGGACGACTGACGGCACCCATGCCGATCCGCCGATCAGTACGACAGGGATGTCCATTATCAACATTGTTTTTTGCATTGGCCTTAAAACCTTTGTTGTGTGGTCTCCGAGACAGGCTCACTGGGATACAGTTCGGCGGCTCCATCTATCGCTGCACCGCATATGCGGATGATTTGATGAGCGTCATACGCGGAGCTGACGACATGGCCGCGGCTTTGGACTGGATTGCAACTTACGGTACAGCTTCTGGTAGCCAAATCAACGTTGACAAATCCGTCGCCTTGAGCATCGGGATTGGGCTACCGCAGGAACACATTGCCCCCTTACGCTTCAGTGATACTGTACGCTGCTTGGGCTTAGATTTCACGAACGACATGCGATGCGCGACGACGATCAATTATCGACGCCTTCTTAACCAAATTAGGGCCGGAACTGCAAATCAGCGCTTGCGATCCCTCAACATCGTTCAGCGGGCGTATTATACCAATGTATACCTTGCGTCCCGCATACCGCATGTAGCCCAAACGCTACCCATTCCGAAACCCTTGGCTCGTAGCATTATGGCAGCGCTGGGATACATCGTCACCGCTGGTATGTTACTGAAGATGAGATACGTATCTCTTACCCTCCCCAAGGAAAAAGGTGGTCTCGGCCTAGTTAACGTCCATGATAGGACTATTGCCCTCTATGTCAGCTCACATTTATGACTGCTGCGCCGTTGTCCTACGAGCCTCACGAGTCTGCTTCTGACGGCGCTACGACCTGCTTCACTAAGAGCGCCCGTGCCATTACAGGACATCCCAGCGCCCCTCTTTTATATAGGACGTTTATATTTAGAACAAAGCTATTGCAGTATAGCACTTACGACACCGCGAATGGCCACAACTCGACGCCTATATCACGACATGCTGCAACGCCGCCCCCTAAATGTGGTCGAACTTAAATATCCTGACGTACGGTGGCGCGTGGTGTGGAAGACTGTACACGATGCCATGCTTGATTCCGATGTTGTTTCCCAATGGTACGTAGTCGTTAATGGGAAGCTGGTGACGCAAGAACGTCTCTACAATATCCACATGGCAGGATCTCCCAATTGTGTGGGTTGTAATACAGTAGATTCTGAAGAGCACAGCCTCAGTTGTGGAGAGGCGGAACCGGTTTGGCACCTTGTACGGCAGATACTGGCTTATCTCTTGCGAGTTAGGCCGGAGCATATATCTGCACACACGTTATTGTTTCCGGATGAGACATTTTACCCTACGACTCTAACCAACTCTGTCACCTGGATACGTGGGCATGCGGTCCATTACCTCTGTCGTGACGGACACAAGAATTTACTTGACTTCTGGCTCTATTTGCAAGAAAGACATCATGCTATTTCCGGGCATACCAGATATCGACAATGCTTCGCAAACTACCTCTGGAGTGCCTTTCACAGCCCGCCGTGTAGCTGGAATGTTCCAGGCAGTGGTAGATGAGGTCAGAACGAACTGCAAACGATCATATATATGAACAATCTTTATCAATGGGCGCAGTCCCTGGGAAGCCTAACTACGAAGTGGTGGCTTTATTTTCATGTTATTTATGTTTACTATCTTCGATGGTGTCTTCATTCTGTTTTAGTTTTCCAGGCTTGATTAACTATGACTGTTCGCACATTGATATCTATATAAATAAAAAAAAATAAAAAATAAAAAAAAACGTTCCGCACCCTACTATAAATACCCTCCCCCCATTCCTTTCATCGTGTTTTTGTGGGTTGATGCACACACGTTAGTTCCGTGTAGTGCAGTTTCTTCACAAATAAAAAAAAAGGTAGCATCAAGGTTATTGCGTCTGTCTAGTGAGCAGGATATCCGGGTTCGAATCCCGACGCTGGTACAAATTTTTATTTGTCGCTTCAGTCTGCATATACACACCATAGATGTTTGAGACTTGAAAAGATCTCTGGAATCATATACACTACTAGCCATTAAAATTGCTACACCACGAAGATGACGTGCTACAGACGCAAAATTTAACCGACAGGAAGAAGATGTTGTGATATGCAAATGATTAGCTTTTCAGAGCATTCACACAAGGTTGGCGCCGGTGGCGACACCTACAACCTGCTGACATGAGGAAAGTGTCCAACCGATTTCTCATACACAAACAGCAAAGGACCGGCGTTGCCTGGTGAAACGTTGTTGTGATGCCTCGTGTAAGGAGGAAAAATGCGCACCATCACGTTTCCCACTTTGATAAAGGTCGGATCGTAGCCTATCGCGATTGCGGTTTATCGTATGGCGATATTGCTGCTCGCGTTGGTCGATATCCAATCACTGTTAGCAGAATATGGAATCGGTGGGTTCAGGATAGTAATACGGAACGCCGTACTGGATCCCAATGGCCTCGTATCACTAGCAGTCGAGATGACAGGCATCTTATCCGCACGGCTGTAACGGATCGTGCAGCCATGTCTCGATCCCTGAGTCAACAGATGGGGACGTTTGCAAGACAACAACCATCTGCACGAACAGTTTGACGACGTTTGCAGCAGCATGGCTGCGGTTACCCTTGTCGCTGCATCATAGGAGCGCCTTAGATGGTGTACTCAGCGACGAACCTGGGTGCACGAATGGCAAAACGTCATTTTTTCGGATGAATCCAGGTTCTGTTTACAGCATCACGATGGTCGCATCCATGTTTGGCGACATCGCGGTGAACGCACATTGGAAGCGTGTATCTGTCACCGCCATACTGGCGTATCACCCGGCGTGATAGTATGGGGTGCCACTGGTTACACGTCACGGTCACCTCTTGCCTCTTGATCGCATTGACGGTACTTCGAACAGTGGACTTTACATTTCACATGTGTTACGACCCGTGGCTCTACCCTTCATTCGATCCCTGCGAAACCCTACATTTCAGCAGGATAATGCACGACCGCATGTTGTAGGTCGTGTACGGGCCTTTCTGGATACAGAAAATGTTCGACTGCTGCCCCTGTCAACACATTCTCCAGACCTCTCACCAATTGAAAACGTCTGGTGTCCGAGCAACTGGCTAGTCAAAATGCGCCAGTCGCCGGCCGAAGTGGCCGTGCGGTTAAAGGCGCTGCAGTCTGGAACCGCGAGACCGCTACGGTCGCAGGTTCGAATCCTGCCTCGGGCATGGATGTTTGTGATGTCCTTAGGTTAGGTAGGTTTAACTAGTTCTAAGTTCTAGGGGACTAATGACCTCAGCAGTTGAGTCCCATAGTGCTCAGAGCCATTTGAACCATTTTTTGAATGCGCCAGTCACTACTCTTGATGAACTGTGGTACCGTGTTGAAGCTGCATGGGAAGCTGTACCTGTACACGCCATCCAAGTTCTGTTTGACTCAATGCCCAGGCGTATCAAGGCCGTTATTACGGCTAGAGGTGGTTGTTGTGGGTACCGATTTCTCAGGATCTATGCACCCAAATTGCGTGAAAATGTAATCACATGTCAGTTCTGGTATAATATATTTGTCCATTGAATATCCGTTGATCATCTGCATTTCTTCTTGGTGTAGCAATTTTAATGGCCAGTAGTGTAACTTTATTTGCATTCTACATTTGAATCACAGCTTTCTTCCACTACGGACTCAGGGAGCGCTTTACATTCCGCAGCGTCTGTGCCCTCTTGTCAACGCTCCGCGTCGCCTCCGCGAGGAAACGAAGCGCTACTCGACCCATTACCGGCGACAGCTGCCCCTGGTGCCAGCCGCGGCTTTGCGACAGCCACCCCTCGGCAAAGGGTTGCGGCAGGCGGGGTGAGGCGTGCTCGAGTGGCAACACGCTCCGCTGGGTCCGGCACGCACTACGCACCGCCCCACTCCGCCACGCTGTGTGATTTGTCTCAAACTGGCCCACAAGTGGGTCCCGCAGGAGTCGGCCCCGCTGCTGCTGAAGACGTCTTGTTAACGGGCGAGGCCTCACAATACCGCCACGTTAGCCGTCACAGCGGATGCAAATTCCTTCTTTCACGCGGATAAACGAGGCGTGAGCTCCTTGCGTATTCTGCGCAACCATTACGTGCTAAATCTAGCGTGTGTTCTCGAGAAACGCCCTTATATATACAGTATATTTCCCGCGTCGAAGCTCATTCAGATGGTGTCAGACTATTAAATTGTGCTCGAGACGTTAATAGTCGAATGAAATTAGTTCCACATCCGACACTTCGTGAGAAAACTTTTTACGTAAGCCGCGTTTCCCAGCAGTATTGTACGCACAGAAATTACTGATTCGCTTGAGTGAAGCAATGAGAAACTGAATGGAGATAGGAATCGACTATGGCCCGTTTAAAGGCTCATGAGGTTATTCGCCTCTACTTATTTATGGAACTATGGGAAGGTAACTAACCTCATGCTCAAAAAATAAGGATAATACTGATACATGGTGAAACAACGTTCTGGTGGACGGTTTGCGAGTTTAAATCACCTCGGGGTATGTCCATACGATGCATTTGACCTGCGGTCGTCGCACGGTGGCGCTGGCAGCAGTCCACATACCAGAGGTGTGTTGGTGCATGTCAGACTACGGTACAGCGAGTAAGTGTGCAGACCTTTTCAGGCATGCTAATGGTGACTGTGTGTTGAAAATGGCTCAAAGAACACATATTGATGACGTTATGAGAGGTAGAATACTAGGGCGACTGGAGGCTGGTCAAACACAGTAGGTCGTAGCACGGACCCTCTGTGTGCCACAAAGTGTGTTCTCAAGATTATGGTTACGATTCCAGCAGACAGGAAATTTCTCCAGGCGCTACAGTACGGGACGTCCACAGTGTACAACACCACAGGAAGACCAATATCTCACCATCAGTGCCCGCAGACGGCCACGGGGTACTGCAGCTAGCCTTGCTCGGGACCTTACCGCAGCCACTGGAACAGTTGTCTCCAGAAACACAGTCTACAGACGACTGAAAAGACATGTTTTATTCGCCTGGAGACCTGCAAGGTGCATTCCACTGACCCCTGGTCACAGGAGAGCCCGTAAAGCCTGGTGTCAAGAAGACAGTACATGGTCATTGGAACAGTGGTCCCAGGTTATGTCACGGACGAGTTCAGGTATAGTCTGAACAGTGATTCTCGCCGGGTTTTCATCTGGCGTGAACCAGGAACCAGATACCAACCCCTTAATGTCCTTGAAAGGGACCTGTATGGAGGTCGTGGTTTTATGGTGTGGGGTGGGATTATGATTGGTGCACGTACACACATGCATGTCTTTGACAGAGGAACTGTAACAGGTCATGTGTATCCGGACGTCATTTTGCACCAGTATATCCGCCTTTTCAGGGGTGCAGTGAGTCCCACCTTCCTCCTGATGCATGATAACGCACGGCCCCACCGAGCTGCCATCGTGGAAGAGTACCATTAAGCAGAAGATATCACGCGAATGGAGTGGTCTGCCTGTTCCCCAGACCTAAACCCCATCGAGCACGTCTGGGATCCTCTCGGTCGACGTATCGCTGATGGCGGGGTACGGGCGCAGGAAACAGTGGCGTATTGTAGCACATATGTTTCGGGACGGTTTTCTCAACTTAACACTAATAACGACGACTTACAGATCTGTGTCGTGTGAGTTCCCTATGTGCCTATGCTATTAGCGCCAGTTTTGTGTAGTTCCACGTTCTTCAATTATCCTTAATTTATGAGCATGAGTGTATATGGCCAGATCTTTGTACGAATTACGCCTCTCGCGGAAAAGAGTCTGTTGTTTTCTTACTGTGCCACGTCATTCTACAGGGTGTAACAAAAAATTATGGCCGAAATTTCAGGAAACATTCCTCACATGAAGAGCAATAAAAAGTCTTAAAAAGCCGTCGGCACACGGACCATACTTTCTAAGTTCATCCTTGAGTGTGCCGAATTCAACGTGCTGGTGGAAGCTCAGAAATGAGGCGACTACTGCATCCGGCACGTGTGCCTCAACGTGGTACACGTGATCACAGTACGATCCAGCGGCAGTTGTCGGCTGTACTGACTCGCAAATCTCACTGTTTACGAAATGGACGGGCGTAAAATTACTACCTTTGCGCTACTAAAACGCACATTCCCTCCATTGGCCATGTATTGTTCTGTCCGTAGAATACATAAATATAAACTACGATATCCGTGAATATGGCATAAGGCAAAGAGGAAAGCACCATCTCCAGTCAATAAGGACATCGGCTTATAAAAGCTCTGTTACAAGTAGTGTGCTGCAAATTTACAATAGGTCTCCGCAGAATATAAAAATTATTTAATCAGTCTCACTATTTAGCAAAACCTTAAGGTTGCTCTTACTTGATCACTTTCTTATTAAGCAGGTACAACTACGAAATACAAAACTTGAAACGAGAAAGTGAAAAATATTTTACTGCAAACTGCCTTGTAGATAAAGCCAATCGAACAAACTCACTCCTCAGAGAGAGCTCGCTTATATTTAAGTAACATCGAATATTACAGAATATTATTCCATTAAATTAATAAGAAAGTATCATAAACTGTTAGAAAACGCGATAGTTAGCTAACAGAAATATTTGGGTCCAGTGGGACGCGAACCAGCAACTCAGGATTTGTTATGTTACTAATCTAGGGCTGTATTCTTTCTTTCTTTTTATTTTCGACTCCACAAAAATTCATTGCGCTAGTCCTATAAATGATTTTCTGTCATGTTTCGCATCCTACCATCTCCTGAAAGCTTTAATCGCAGATATGTTATACACTGACATTTAAGCATCGCAAATTGTACCGATAACACAAATCACTTTCAAGCTCACTGGCAAAGCAGACTGCAATGACACATCATTGGCTAGACAGTGTTCTGGGATTGTGATGGCGGGGAGGGAGGCTGACAGCCTTAACAAGCTTTTGGGTCCCCGCATCTCACGTTCGTTGCATCGGTGCAGTACTGCTGCCAGTTGAATCCAATGTTACCAGATAGAGATTGGTTTCCCGTGGCTTTCTCATTATTCCGTAGCCTTGAAACAGCATACTTTAACACGCAAATTTCAATAATCCTGTAACGACCAATATAATGTTTCCCTTCCTTTTATTACAATAAATCGTACAATTAACGATTACTTTTCGAGTGATCCGCAATTTGCTGGTGCTTAGAAACGACGTACATACAGATGGACTTCCACTGAAAGCCAAAAGACGTCTCACGTACTGAAGACAAATGACGTCATCTGACTTAGGTGGCGTTCTTCCATCTCATTCAAAGACTCTGAGCACTATGGGACTTAACATCTATGGTCATCAGTCCCCTAGAACTTAGAACTACTTAAACCTAACTAACCTAAGGACATCACACAACACCCAGTCATCACGAGGCAGAGAAAATCCCTGACCCCGCCGGGAATCGAACCCGGGAACCCGGGCGCGGGAAGCGAGAACGCTACCGCACGACCACGAGCTGCGGACTCCATCTCATTGGTCTACGTTCAAGTGCAAATTCAGAGTGTCTGATATGCTAGATATTTCCGTGCACGTTCGGAAAGAATCCCCAACGTGCTTTTTCCATGCTATTACCTTATAAACTCGGCACATTCGACGTTCAAATGCACGGACCGTGTGTCAACGGCTGCAAATGACCAAGGCATCGGTAACGCTTTATTTTTGTGTTAAATTTCAGTTTCTGTAACTCTTCAACTCACTGATCATCTGCATTGAAACGAAACCTCATCCGTGAACAGCACATGTACACTAAAGTGAGGACTGATACATTGTTGAATAAACTGTTTGTAGAAGCGTACCAGTGCAGGAAAATCAGCTACTGTCTGCACACGCTGAACATGGAACGGGTACAGCAGGCTCTCATGAAGCACTTTCAAGACAGTCATTTGGTCAACACGACCTTTACATCTACCTAAGTGTCTTAACGCTGACACTAGAGCCGTCGACAACTCCTCGGAGACGTATCTCCTCCAGCTAAGGTTTCCCCGTCCTCTTAGACCTCTCCCAGTCGCGAATAGTAGGCTTAAGGGAGCAATGCTTCCTAAGGCGACGATCAAATGTGTGGTGTCACCGCCAGACACCACACTTGCTAGGTGGTAGCCTTTAAATCGGCCGGGGTCCATTAGTATACGTCGGACCCGCGTGTCGCCACTGTCAGTGATCGCAGACCGAGCGCCGCCACACGGCAGGTCTAGAGAGACTTACTAGCACTCGCCCCAGTTGTACAGCCGACGTTCATAGCAGTGGTTCACTGACAAATTACGCTCTCATTTGCTGAGACGATAGTTAGCATAGCCTTCAGCTACGTCATTTGCTACGACCTAGCAAGGCGCCGTATTCAGTTGATATTTATATGAACCATGGACCTTGCCGTTGGTGGGGAGGCTTGCGTGCCTCAGCGATACAGATGGCCGTACCGTAGGTGCAACCACAACGGAGGGGTATCTGTTGAGAGGCCAGACAAACATGTGGTTCCTGAAGAGGGGCAGCAGCCTTTTCAGTAGTTGCAGGGGCAACAGTCTGGATGATTGACTGATCTGGCCTTGTAACATTAACCAAAACGGCCTTGCTGTGCTGGTACTGCGAACGGCTGAAAGCAAGGGGAAACTACAGCCGTAATTTTTCCCGAGGACATGCAGCTTTACTGTATGATTAAATGATGATGGCGTCCTCTTGGGTAAAATATTCCGGAGGTAAAATAGTCCCCCATTCGGATCTCCGGGCGGGGACTACTTAAGAGGACGTCGTTATCAGGAGAAAGAAAACTGGCATTCTACGGATCGGAGCGTGGAATGTCAGATCCCTTAATCGGGCAGGTAGGTTAGAAAATTTAAAAAGGGAAATGGATAGGTTAAAGTTAGATATAGTGGGAATTAGTGAAGTTCGGTGGCAGGAGGAACAAGACTTTTGGTCAGGTGATTACAGGGTTATAAATATAAAATCAAATAGGGGTAATGCAGGAGTAGGTTTAATAATGAATAAAAAAATAGGAGTGCGGGTTAGCTACTACAAACAGCATAGTGAACGCATTATTGTGGCCAAGATAGACACAAAGCACATGCCTACTACAGTAGTACAAGTTTATATGCCAACTAGCTCTGCAGATGATGAAGAAATTGAAATGTATGACGAGATAAAAGAAATTATTCAGGTAGTGAAGGGAGACGAAAATTTAATAGTCATGGGTGACTGGAATTCGTCTGTAGGAAAAGGGAGAGAAGGAAACATAGTAGGTGAATATGGATTGGGGGGAAGAAATGAAAGAGGAAGCCGCCTTGTAGAATTTTGCACAGAGCATAACTTAATCATAGCTAACACTTGGTTCAAGAATCATAAAAGAAGGTTGTATACATGGAAGAATCCTGGAGATACTAAAAGGTATCAGATAGATTATATAATGGTAAGACAGAGATTTAGGAAACAGGTTTTAAATTGTAAGACATTTCCAGGGGCAGATGTGGATTCTGACCACAATCTATTGGTTATGACCTGTAGAATGAAACTGAAGAGACTGCAAAAAGGTGGGAATTTAAGGAGATGGGACCTGGATAAACTGAAAGAACCAGATGTTGTAGAGAGTTTCAGGGAGAGCATAAGGGAACAATTGACAGGAATGGGGGAAAGAAATACAGTAGAAGAAGAATGGGTAGCTCTGAGGGATGAAGTAGTGAAGGCAGCAGACGATCAAGTAGGTAAAAAGACGAGGGCTAATAGAAATCCTTGGGTAACAGAAGAAATATTGAATTTAATTGATGAAAGGAGAAAATATAAAAATGCAGCAAATGAAGCAGGCAAAAAGGAATACAAACGTCTCAAAAATGAGATCGACAGGAAGTGCAAAATGGCTAAGCAGGGATGGCTAGAGGACAAATGTAAGGATGTAGAGGCTTGTCTCACTAGGGGTAAGATAGATATTGCCTACAGGAAACTTAAAGAGACCTTTGGAGAGAAGAGAACCACTTGTATGAATATCAAGAGCTCAGATGGCAACCCAGTTCTAAGCAAAGAAGGGAAGGCAGAAAGGTGGAAGGAGTATATAGAGGGTTTATACAAGGGCGATGTACTTGAGGACAATATTGTGGAAATGGAAGAGGATGTAGATGATGATGAAATGGGAGATAAGATACTGCGTGAAGAGTTTGACAGAGCACTGAAAGAAATGAGTCGAAACAAGGCCCCGGGAGTAGACAACATTCCATTAGAACTACTGATGGCCTTGGGAGAGCCAGTCATGACAAAACTCTACCATCTGGTGAGCAAGATGTATGAGACAGGCGAAATACCCACAGACTTCAAGAAGAATATAATAATTCCAATCCCAAAGAAAGCAGGTGTTGACAGATGTGAAAATTACCGAACTATCAGTTTAATAAGCCACAGCTGCAAAATACTAACGCGAATTCTTTACGGACGAATGGAAAAACTGGTAGAAGCGGACCTCGGGGAAGATCAGTTTCGATTCCGTAGAAATGTTGGAACACGTGAGGCAATACTAACCTTACGACTTATCTTAGAAGAAAGATTAAGAAAAGGCAAACCTACGTTTCTAGCATTTGTAGACTTAGAGAAAGCTTTTGACAACGTTAACTGGAATACTCTCTTTCAAATTCTGAAGGTGGTAGGGGTAAAATACAGGGAGCGAAAGACTATTTACAATTTGTACAGAAACCAGATGGCAGTTATAAGAGTCGAGGGGCACGAAAGGGAAGCAGTGGTTGGCAAGGGAGTGAGATAGGGTTGTAGCCTCTCCCCGATGTTATTCAATCTGTATATTGAGCAAGCAGTAAAGGAAACAAAAGAAAAATTCGGAGTAGGTATTAAAATTCATGGAGAAGAAGTAAAAACTTTGAGGTTCGCCGATGACATTGTAAGTCTTTCAGGGACAGCAAAGGACTTGGAAGAGCAGTTGAACGGAATGGACAGTGTCTTGAAAGGAGGATACAAGATGAACATCAACAAAAGCAAAACGAGGATAATGGAATGTAGTCAAATTAAATCGGGTGATGCTGATGGGATTAGATTAGGAAATGAGACACTTAAAGTAGTAAAGGAGTTTCGCTATTTAGGGAGCAAAGTAACTGATGATGGTCGAAGTAGAGAGGATATAAAATGTAGACTGGCAATGGCAAGGAAATCGTTTCTGAAGAAGAGAAATTTGTTAACATCGAGTATAGATGTAAGTGTCAGGAAGTCGTTTCTGAAAGTATTTGTATGGAGTGTAGCCATGTATGGAAGTGAAACATGGACGATAACCAGTTTGGACAAGAAGAGAATAGAAGATTTCGAAATGTGGTGCTACAGAAGAATGCTGAGGATAAGGTGGGTAGATCACGTAACTAATGAAGAGGTATTGAATAGGATTGGGGAGAAGAGAAGTTTGTGGCACAACTTGACTAGAAGAAGGGATCGGTTGGTAGGACATGTTTTGAGGCATCAAGGGATCACAAATTTAGCATTGGAGGGTAGCGTGGAGGGTAAAAATCGTAGAGGGAGACCAAGAGATGAATACACTAAGCAGATCCAGAAGGATGTAGGTTGCAGTAGGTACTGGGAGATGAAGAAGCTTGCACAGGATAGAGTAGCATGGAGAGCTGCATCAAACCAGTCTCAGGACTGAATACCACAACAACAACAGCAAATGGAAGCATTTACAGTCAAGAGCGATCTACACCAATTATGGATTAAAGATAAGTATCCCAAGAACTACGTTCTTTTCTTGTTAGACTCAATTCCTTTAACTGTTCCAGACCTCACGCCAGTCTGCGTGTAATTAAACGCGTGCATTTCGGCCTCCTCTAGCAACACGGTGTTGGCTCTTCTGCCAACACTACAAAATGTTTCAAACATCCTCCTGTCGAGGCATTGTCATTCTGGAAAGCTCTTTCGATACCAACTTTGAACGCCACGGCCATTACCATCTGGTAATCCCTATAGCACATGGATATTTTCCAACGTGCATTTCATTTCACTTCTTTTGCACTGTACCGGGAATACATAGCGATTCCCTGTGAGCAAGGAGAGGATTTCTATCGTCGAGAAAATGAACGACTAGTACAATGTTCGTTGTTTGCATAAACTTGGTAAGTAAACTGGAGAATAGTGTCATGAACCTGCGTTTTTGAAGTTTACTTGGTATACCTTTATAATATGTCACTTACTTTTGGAGTCCACTCGTAAATGAAATGGGTTTTTCTGTGTTCAACGTTAACTGACGTGAACCACGTCAGACAAATAAGCTGAAAGATGGGAAAAAAGTCAAGTAGGGATATATCCGTTTCCTTCAGTAAACGTAAACAATAAAACATAATATACTGGTAATAGATTATTTATTTATATGAATGTACATATTAAAAGCAGGAACTGTGTGATTTTTATTTTCTTCTTAGATTTACAAACTGACGTATATAGTCTTCCCAAAGATTTTGTATACCATTCACCGTCTGCCGAAATCTTCTTTTAGAGTGGCAGCCAATTACTAACCACTCAAAAACTATTAGTCTTGACCACTGTATTTACCAAATTTATACTGCAATATGCGTTGATGAAGTTAAGGAATTCAGTTACCTAGGCAGTAAAATAATCAATGACGGAGGGAGCAAGGAGGATATCAAAAGCAGATTAGCAATCGCGAAAAGGGCATTCCTGGCCAAGAGAAGTCTACTAGTATCAAACATAGGTCTTAATTTGAGGAAGACATTTCTGAGAATGTACGTCTGGAGCACAGCATTGTATGATAGTGAAACATGGACAGTGGGAAAACTGGAATAGAAGAGAATCGAAGCATTTCAGATGTGGTACTACCAACAAATGTTGAAAATTATGTGGACAGATAAGGTAAGGAATGAGGAGGTTCTGCGCAGAATCGGAGAGGAAAAGAATATCTGAAAAACACTGATAAGGAGAACTGATAGGATGATAGGACGTCTGTTAAGACATGGGGGAAAGACTTCCATGGTACTAGAGGGAACTGTAGATAGCAAAAACTGTAGTGGAAGACAGAGATTGGAAGACGTCGAGCAAATAACTGAGGACGTAGATCGCAAGTGCTACTCTGAGATGAAGAGGTTAGCACAGGAGAAGAATTCGTGGCGAGCCGCATCAAACCAGTCAGAAGACTGATGACGTAAAAAAAATTAAAAAATGCCTTTGAGGCTTACGCCATTCTCAAAGGCTCTGCAAGAGAAATACGTGAAAGGGTATCAGTAAAAATAGATCGGTACAGTTATACAAAACATACTTCGTACAAACGGAAGTAGCAAGCACTCAGTGGAAAACACTGACAAAATATATGAAAAGCACATCATAAAAAAGAGAGGCAGAACTCACAAAAATATCTGTAACACATTTTTAGATAGAGCGAAACTGAATTTGCCAAACTTGGATACAAAGTAACTGACCTACGTAATCTGATGATTTCTGAGTGCGAGCTAACTCACTGTATATATGAAAGTATCAGGTGAAAAAGCCGCTAGATACTAGTACTATACGGCCTTAACGAAAATTTTTATGTTTTGAAATACAGAGGTACTGATACAATTGATTGATACGATGTAGCTTTAAATGACAAATAACATATCTGTCACATCACCCACTTTATTAGCTAACAAATACCCATCTTCTGTGAGGAAACTGCCGAAAATTATCACCACAAGATAATAACACATGGCTTTGTCACCTTCGAGACTTACATGTCACAGAACTTTGTGGCTATGCTGTGTCTGTTGTATCCTGCTTTTCCATAGTACTACCTCAGTTTTCATGTACTGGTAGGCCTACCATAAGTGGAAAGGTATCCGGCCACAAGCATAAATAAAAACCGTACGATAGGATAAACGCTACAAAACAGAAATATTCCAATATCCACCAGCCCTGTGCAGGGGTAACAATGTACACGGTCTTTCAAAATGTATATACAAAAGTTTTAAGGCCTTTTAGCATTTATAACTGAAACGTCCCCTTTTGAACAATTATACATGACTGTGCTTAAACTGACACACAATATTTTTAGCGCAACGCAATCTGACTTTCAAAAACCCCTACAAAAGAATGGCCCTGACTAACATTAACCTATACCTTTCACAAATCACTTACCTCACCAAAAATCTTCGTTACTCGAACTACTGCAATACAGCGAGCGCCACTACTGCCAGCTAAATAAAAGATTCAAACTACGGAAGGCACTAACTACTGATAGGCATAGTTAGCAAATGAAAGATTTTAATAGAGAACAAACAATGTATTTACCTTAATAGTCATAATTGACATCCAGTCTTACAAATTTAAAAACTCCGCCATCTCTCTCCCCACATCCACCACTACTGGCGGCACACCTCCAACTGCGCAATGCTACGCGCTGTTAACATCCAGCTACCGCTGCCCAACACTACAATGGCAGACAACAATGCAAACTAGCCACAGACTGCACACAGCACAGCCAGTGATTTTCATACAGAGCGCTACGTAACGTTGCCAATAAGAAAACATAAACAGCCTACTTACATAGCCCCCATGCTCCCCACAAAAAAACTTTACAAATTGTTTTGGGCACTGGCCAATACAGATTTGAAAAAATTTTTCATAATTACAGTAAGAAAGATATCAAATGCACACACTTCTTGATACAATGTTGGTCAAAAGCTAAAATTTTCTCACAGTCCATAAAGACAGTCCTGATCATTCATCACAGTAAAATTGCAGTGTTTTTCTCAAAGTCTGAGCAGTAAAAGAAAATGCACACGGAAGTAGTGGATTTCCATGCAATCTTGAAGAAGTAGTGTTGTCCTTCCAACGGAAAGACAGTGCTGACTCTTGACATGCAGACAGGTATTGGTCCACAACAGAGCAAACCCACAGCAGATCAGTCGAAATTTTGAAGAGTATTGGTAGGTAGGTCATCACAGAGCAGACCCACTGTAGTCCTGGTAGAGATTACGGTATTGGTGGGCCATCAGAGGCGCAGACCCACTGCAGTCCTTGTAGAAATAATGGTACTGGTGAGTGAGCAAAGACGCAGACCCACTGTAGTCCTTGTAGAGACGGCCAACAGCCATCTGTTGCGACTGTGCAGGTGCACATTCACCATCGAAGAGTCTTGCGGAGAATATAGCAAGTCCATAAACCACCACTTGTCCACTCACAAAAAATTTGTTTGAAATGTCCTTAGAACCAGCAATGCTGTTATCCAGTCCCTTGCTGAATTATTAACACACGTGCAAACACTATCAGTCCCTACTTCTCACATATTGTCCTTATACTATGACCAACAGGAATGTGTGCAGTGAAATGAATGCTTACAAGTTACTTAATTTGATGAACTGGTGTCAAGTACAATTTTATAACATAAGAACACAATAACAAAGGTACAAAGCTCATCATTAAAAACATAATAATACAGATAACATTTGTAGTAATAGGGGCTTCACAAAAGAATAGAAATAAACATATGCATCAGTGTTACAGGAATTATGACATAAGTAAATACATAAAAGATCAGAATAACTTTTGAAACATCAACTTCACTCATGAGCATTAAAACAAAACAGAATAAATAATGTCTAAGCATCTTTACAAGGTAAATAACATAGTATTTGAAAAATTCTACAACATAAATCTTATTAGCTAAACACTTAAAGACAGGAAAAAGACAGATACACAATGGTACATAAACACATAGCAAAATAACACATGAGGAAAGGGCAGGGTTTGTTTTCAGTGTAACATTTGGTACTGCAGTCCAACCTAAAAACTTCATTCCATAGCTCTTTCGTCTTATTTCAACATTTGTTTCCACCAAAAAAATCCTATCCAAGCATGCTTTCTGTATTTATATGTTCACATATTTCTTACCTCATTATTTATTTCCAAGAAAATCCTACCTAAACCTGTTGTCCCTAAACCCTACTTTTTTTGTTCATATCCTCTTTCAAAATACTTTTTTGGCCAAACCATTTTCTTACAGCTTCTCAATGCATTTCTTCCAATTCATCACAACTCGTTCTCTCATATAGCCTACCACATCTTAAGCTAACTTAAATCTACTGAGCTCAGATGCTAAACTAAGGAACGAGGCAATGCAGCAACACAAAACAATTAACACAAACAACAATGATAAAAAAATACAAATTGGCAAAGTAAGCGACAATATTACAACTAATATAAGGCAATGAGCAGCAAACAAGAAAAATAAATCAGTAGTAAACTGGCTTAGCAGAGTAACACAAAGTCAAATTCAGCAACACTATGCCTGGCAAACATCAGAAGCAAATGCAATAAATTATATCTAAACATGACAGAGCTCAAGCAGAAAAATATTACAGTAAAGACAACAATGCAGATAAGGGAAATGTCTGTTCACATCTTAATATCTATGTCATTAAAGTGGTGCACCACAACTTATTCTACAAAATAAATTACCAAGTACTTGAAAAGAAAATTATTAATGCAGTTCCTGTGAAGGTAAATGTCTTTTTGTGCTCCCTCATTTTTTTGAAAAAATTATTATTTACTCGATCTGTAGACAGAAAATATTTATATTAGTACATCTATAAAATTTTATTTTAACCAATGCTGCAGTGCAGCTAGAAACCAGATATTAAACAAAATGAGTAAATAAATACATAAAGCAAGCCATATGGCATTTCTCTCCATTAGCAAGACAATAGCCGTGAAATGTTTCTCATCGTTTCATTAGGCATTTTAGTAAATATCATAAATTAAGAACTCCACAGTGTTATCAAATGTTTTCAAGTTTGAGCGTGTCGTATTTGCGATGCTTTCTACAAAGGAATGTCAATAGCGAGGATAATGGCCCCTTTTTTTTCACCTGTGCCTCTGAAAGGCACACACTAATGGCTTTTTTCCAGGTGACTGTCGCGCAGCAGGGTGCCCACGACTCATTACGTGAAGGTGGTCACTTAACTTTCTTACTGAAATATTTACGACACAGGTTTGCATTACAGTGACAGTCTCATATAAAAAATTTCACCGGTCGAGAATTTACGTTGCAAATGTGTAGAAACAAAATCCTATGAATATAACAGTGTTCAAAATGTTTTCGTCGGCATTGTGATACATTCACGCATTTACACACATTTCATAACTCTTAAAGTAAGATTCTTGGTTTCCAACATCCTTTTCCATGAATCAGAGTCCCTAACCACTACTTATTATTCATATACGTATTCGTCGACACTTCTTCAATATTTCATCAAAATAAATACGTAGCATTATCAAATTCCTCATTTATGGTAGCATCATCTTATTGATCATAAACATACCTCAACAGCATAATACACATTGTCATTGTAATAATATCATAAAAACTCAGCCAAATTTCAAAAATGTCGTAGCTTTCAGCTATAATGTCAAAACCTAAAAAAATTCTCTGCTCATTTCAATAGTGTTATCTACCTCAATCGTACTTTAAAAATCGTGATCCCATACCAAATATATCATTCAAAGCTCTCATAATATCACAATGGGTCCGAAAAAATATGAACAGTTCA
This sequence comes from Schistocerca nitens, assembly GCF_023898315.1. NCBI lineage: Eukaryota > Metazoa > Arthropoda > Insecta > Orthoptera > Acrididae > Schistocerca > Schistocerca nitens. Next base: position 288,899,341 of record NC_064620.1, read on the forward strand.
CAAAGTACAGACAAAATACCATTTCGTAAGTGTGAAGTTACCCAACTGTGTAATTACGTAAACATGTGTCACTGATGTAATAAAAAAAATGTTTATCTCTCAGTTAAATGATCAGATAGCTGTGTAATTTGTGTGTTAGAGAAATATGGTACTGATGTGTAAAGTTGTATAAGCAAATACCATATTAGTTAGGGCTCCTTGTGCTTGCCAAACACATGGTACACAAAGTAAGCGTGTACCCCCCTGAGGATTAATGTAATTATACCCACAGGTGTTACAGATTACAGCAATGGAATGAAATGTATCACGGAAAACTTTCTTTGTAATTCAAAAATCTTGAAAAATAAATGGTTTAAGTACAAAATTAATCACTCAAATGCATGTCCTGTAGCGCTAAATGTGCATCTTGCTGTAAGATAATTCTGTGGAAGCGTTGTAGTTATCGTTCTCTGTAAGCAAAGTTCCGCTGAAGTCAATGTACTTACCTCATCATAAACGAAAGTGAAATGATTTGCGTATAGATATCATAGTTATTACGTACCTTACCGTGATCAAGAAAGTACTATAATGTAACATATTGTTGTGCTACGAAAAAGGCTGTCTCATTGTAGCTATACCACAAAAGTTACTACTAAATATGTTTTACTTTCCAGAATAATTCAGAAAAACTGTGCAGATATAAAACAGAAACACCGCAAAAGCAACATTGTAAATTGTCACTCATTAGTAGCGTCGTGATATAATCGTGTAGCTGTCAAAGAAACCTAATACTAAGTCATCTTTAATCTCAGAAACACTACTTCAAATAAGGAATGTCTTTTCAAGGAGGAGGTGGAAATTAGTGTTTAACGTCCCGTCGACAGCGAGGTCATTAGAGACGGAGCGCAAGCTCGGGTGAGGGATGGATGGGGAAGGAAAATCGGCCGTGCCCTTTCAAAGGAACCATCCCGGCATTTGCCTGAAGCGATTTAGGGAAATCATGGAAAACCTAAATCAGGATGGCCGGAGACGGAATTGAACCGTCGTCCTCCCGAATGCGAGTCCAGTGTGCTAACCACTGTACCACCTCGCTCGGTGTCTGTCTTTTCAAGTAAACCAAAATGTTGCATTAAAATCTCATTAGCAGTATATGTTCTAAGTATGTAAGCCTTATAGTCGTTAGGTAATCGTGCAACTAACAAGCAAGAATGTACACACACAGTAACACTGTGTCCTCTGTTCACTATCACAATGCAGTGGTAATTTCTGTTTAAATAAGTTCTCTTGGTTCTTGACTGGATATTTAACTTCAGACATTGTTGCAAGTTAACAGATTCTAAGTCTGACAAAGCATACTAGTAATATAAAGTGAAAAATTTTATAGCAAAGACTAAGTTAAAAAGCAGATTATCTTTCAATAAACAGTTTTACATGTGAAGTGTGGTGCTATCCTTTACTCTTCATAGTACTCACAGTTTGATTTGAATGCAATTATCATGTTGTATACGTCGGTAAGGAATGCTAAAATTTTTCTCAAGGTTAGCGTGTATGTTATTTTTCCCTGAGCCAGCAGGCGCAGGTGGCTGCTTGCGGTGCGAGTCATTGTCTGTTTCTTTGTTGGCGCGCGTCGTTATTGGGATTTGGAGACCTAACTTCTACAAATTCACCTTGTCGAGAGGGCCCTGCTCTGTTTGAATCCCGCCAGTTCTGATGCAGTTCAGCTCTGTCGTTACGATCATATCGTCTGTCGTCATGTCGGTAGATTCTATAGGTTTTTTCTTGTCGGTCACGTGGTGGAGAATTTCTCCCTGAATCGTAACTGCGCGCTGGACCATTGCGTCTACAGTTATTCTGTCTCCCTTGATAATAATTGTTTTTGTTCCCATATTGTCTGTTTCTATGGTAATCTCTGTCATATTCATTACTACGGAAATGCGATCTTTCTCTGTAACTATTATTACTCTGCCAGTGGTTGTCATATGGGTGGTGTCTGTTTTGGTCACGATTTGCGTTGTAAGAATAGACTTGTCGTGTCCAGCTATTATTTCTGTCGTCACGGAATGGTGACGGATGTGACCTGTAGTAATTGTCTTCCTGTTTTCGCATCCCGCGACTGTCTGTGTCAATTTCTAATTCTTGTAAGAGTCCCCGAAAAGCTTCAATGTCGTCTTTGCAACGTCCTGCCAAAATGATATTTCTTAAATGTTCAGGCAATTTCATTAAGCAAATGCGGATGAGTTCTGAAGGGGTGTATGGGTTTGAAAGATATTGATTCTTATGCAACATGTCTTCAAAATCTTTGACAAGACTGGAAAATTCAGATTGTTCAAAGTGTTTCATCATCATGATGCTATGTTTTACTCGGTCTTGTGTAGCTTGAGACCAATATGCTGAGAGGAAGGCATGATAAAATTCTCCTGCACTGTGACAATCGTGAATGAGCGATCGCATTCTTACAGCTGGTTCATTCTCTAAGTAGCCACACATAAATTCTAACCTATGCTCCAATGACCAGTTGGGAGGAAAACAATGAGAGAATTGATGAAGCCATGCTTGTGGATGAATGTCGTTGCCAGAATTCTTAAATGTTTTGAATTTACGTGTAGTAATGAACAGCTTATAGTCAAAGTCATCATGTCGGCGAGTCGCATATCGGTCATTGTTACGTCGTTTCGGCGGTTCCATTTCAAAATTCGGTGTACCTTGCCAATTTCTTTCATAATTTCCGAAATGCGCTGTGTTATTATTTTGTGACTGTTCCGTATTTCAATGTCCCTCTTCCCGTATTGGGGCGCGAGTGTCCTCTGAAATACGTAATTCTTGTATTACTTGTGCCAACTGATCTTGCACTTCCCGGATTTCTCTTTTGTACTGTGTATTGATTTGATTTTGATTTTGTTTGAATTTTCTAATTTCTTCATACTCTTCAGTGTCAGTGAAGGCTACAGGTGTTGTGTCATTCAGATCATCATCTACCTTTGTAGATAAGTTAGTGAACTGATCTGAAAGTTCGGCTACTTTCTCCGATAGTGAAATTATTTCCTCTGTATGTTTTTCTGAACCAAGTTTCAGAGTGTCCATTTGTGCTGAAATCGTATCTACTGTGTCCTTTAAGTTTTCCTGAGTTTTTGCAAGTTGCGTAACCGTATCGGTAGATGCAACTGAGTCAATTTTAGCTTGCAAGGTCTCATGATTTTCATGAACAATAATTTGCAGTTCTTTTATGGCTGCTTCGTGATTCTGTAATGCATTTTCATGCCGCGAAAAAATAGGTTGAAAATGCTCACAAATTTGTGTTTTTACGTCATTACAGGCTTTTTGACATTTCGATTCAATGTTATGTAACTCAGTAGTTAAATCTTCACGTGTTTGTTCAAGAGTTTGTTCCAATGAGTCTAACTTTTGAAGCTGTTGCTGTGTTTGTCTCTGGTGTTGTTCCATTGTGTCTAACTTTTGAAGATTTTGTTCCATTGTGTCTAACTGTTGCTGTGTTTGTCTCTGGTGTTGTTCCATTGTGTCTAACTGTTGCTGTGTTTGTCTCTGATTTTGTTTCATTTGCTGCATTAATTGCAATAATAATGTATTAGTGTCTGGAATCTGTTCCTCTATGCTTTTCGGCAGTGCATTTGCACTGGCAACATTTACATTTTGACGAGCAGAAAATGTGTCTTGACTTATTTGAGAAAACGGTGGGGACCCAAAACCTGAGTCTACAGTATTTGCAATATTGTGTTCTGTCATTTCGGATTCCTGAGGCGAGCTGTTGCCGACCGATCGATCGATAATGCTTCCCTGTTCACTAATTGTTCCACTGTCTACGCCATTATTTGCCGCCCGCTCCATTTCCCTATGCACAATTACCAAATTACCACTTTGAATGTCTGTTAATTCATTACACAGTGGTGCTGATAAGCTACGCTCGTTGTCACTATTGTTTCTCAGTTTACTTTGTAGCCTAGTGTTACGTTTTTGACACGCCATTATTGTCACAATATTTCACACGATAACACAGAAAAGCACAATTTGAAGAGCAAAAATAAGAGAACACATTAACATAGCACTGAAAATAATATCTAGTTAATTGCAGCTGCGAAATACTTGGTGCAAATCTACATGCATGCCACAACTGTTTTACTGTACAACAATGAAAAACTACAACTACAAAGGAAATTCTCTCTATGATTACGCGCTAGCAATAAACAATAGCTACACTAATTACACAAACTACAAGAAAAAATCAGAAGATTCCAGTGAGGTATCCTCGGCTAAGGGTCGACATATGAAACGTCCCCTTTTGAAAAATTAAACAAGACTGTGCTTAAACTGACACACAACATTTTTAGCGCAACGCAATCTGACTTTCAAAAACCCCTACAAAAGAATGGCCCTGACTAACATTAACCTATACCTTTCACAAATCACTTACCTCACCAAAAATCTTCGTTACTCGAACTGCTGCAATACAGCGAGCGCCACTACTGCCAGCTAAATAAAAGATTTAAACTACGGAAGGCACTAACTACTGATAGGTATAGTTAGCAAATGAAAGATTTTAATAGAGAACAAACAATGTATTTACCTTAATAGTCATAATTGACATCCTGTCTTACAAATTTAAAAACTCCGCCATCTCTCTCCCCACATCCACCACTACTGGCGGCTCACCTCCAACTGCGCAACGCTACGCGCTGTTAACATCCAGCTGCCGCTGCCCAACACTACAATGGCAGACAACAATGCAAACTAGCCACAGACTGCACACAGCACAGCCAGTGATTTTCATACAGAGCGCTACGTAACGTTGCCAATAAGAAAACATAAACAGCCTACTTACATAACATTCAACTTTTAATTATAAATAACACATAAAGTGAAGGAGCAGCTCAAACAGATTTTCTTACAAGTGTTCAACGAACCATTCGTCACACACCGAGTCCATGAGCGAGTTCTTCCCAAACCTTGATCAGTATGTCTGGAGCCATTTCTGCAACAATGCGGTTTCCAACGTAGGGTAGCTTAGCTTGAAGCGGGGGCACGTACACGTGATATATATTGTAAACCACAAAGGTAAAAATCGCATGGCATCAGATCAAGTGTGAATGTGGAGGTCAAGCAAAACAAGGCTCTGTAACCCTGCCCCAGGCAGCCAATCCAGCGGTCGGGTTCAACATCATTTAGCCAATCTCGTACTGAGTTATGCCAGAGAGGCGGCACACCATCTTCCTGGCAAATAAAGTTATTTCATTCAGCTTCTTCGAGTCGAGGAAAGAGCCACAGTTCCAGTGTATCAGGACAAGAAACACCAATTACAATTGCTTCACCGCAAAAGAAAGGTTCATAAACTTACCGCACAAAAAAACGTTCAATTTAGGGGAGTCTCATTGTAAGTCCACCATCTCCTGGGAATCATCACTGAAGACGATCCAGAAAATCTTCATGTCAAGGAGTAACATTTCGTTTGCGAAGCTGGAACGTAAACGGTAGTCTATAGGCTTTAGAGCATGAAACAAGTGCTAGTGACAAGGAAGTAGTTGTAATTGTCTCCTTAAAAATCTCCACGCAAACGTGACTCGAAATACTAATTCACGACTAGCCGTCCGAACTGATTTCTTGGGGTGCTCACGTTCACGTTCTTCAGCCGCTCTTGGCCGTTCCAAGTCTTCCGTTTGCGCACAGATACATAGACAAAATTGTTGAGGTACTCATTCATCCGATGTACAATTTAGGATTGTAACTTGAATGTACACTACTGGCCTTTAAAATTGCTACACCAAGAAGAGATGCAGATGACAAATATATTATACTAGAACTGACATGTGATTACATTTTCACGCAATTTGGGTGCATAGATCCTGAGAAATCGGTACCCAGAACAACCACCTCTGGCCGTAATAGCGGCCTTGATACGCCTGGGCATTGAGTCAAACAGTGCTTGGATGGCATGTACAGGTACAGTTGCCTATGCAGCTTCAACACGATACCACAGTTCATCAAGAGTAGTGACTGGCGTATTGTGACGAGCCAGTTGATCGGCCACCATTGACCAGACGTTTTCAATTGGTGAGAGATCTGGAGAATGTGCTGGCCAGGGCAGCAGTCGAACATTTTCTGTATCCAGAAAGGGCCGTACAGGACCTGCAACATGTAGAGTTTCGCAGGGATCGAATGAATGGTAGAGCCACGGGTCGTAACACATCTGAAATGCAACGTGAACACAAACTTCCAAGGTGCGTTCACCCACATGTCGCCAAACACGGATGCGATCATCATGATGCAATCAGGTTCGTCGTTGAGTACACCATCGGAGGTGCTCCTGTCTGTGATGCAGCGTCAAGGGTAACTGCAGCTATGGTCTCCGAGCTGATAGTCCATGCTGCTGCAAACGTCGTCGAACTGTTCGTGCAAATGGTTGTCTTGCAAACGTCCCCATCTGTTGACTCAGGGCTCGAGACGTGGCTGCACGATCCGTTACAGCCATGCGGATAAGATGCTTGGCATCTCGACTGGTAGTGATACGAGGCCTTTGGGATCCAGGACGGCGTTCCGTATTACCCTCCTGAACCCACCGATTCCATATTCTGCTAACAGTCATTGGATCTCGACCAACGCAAGTAGCGATACGATAAACCGCAATCGCGATAGGTTACAATCCGACCTTTATCAAAATCGGAAACGTGAAGGTACGCATTTCTCCTCCTTACACGAGGCATCATGACATCGTTTTACTAAGCAACGCCGGTTAACTGCTGTTTGTGTATGAGAAATCGGTTGGAAACTTTCCTCGTGTCAGCACGTTGTAGGTGTCGCCACCGGCGCCAACCTTGTGTGAATGCTCTTAAAAGCTAATCATTTGCATATCACAGCATCTTCTTCCCGTCGGTTAAATTTCGCTTCTGTAGCACGTCATCTTCGTGGTGTAGTAGTTTTAATGGCCAGCATTGTAGTAAATACTACAAAGCCTTAAAAGCCGTATATTACTTAAATTATGAAAGACTCTGTGTACGACTGAACACACCAGCTCCACGGAGCGGTGACCTGACGGCAGAGTGTGTGCTGGGCGGCGTGGGAACAGAAGACGCTCGCTTTGCGCTGCCTGCCAAGTGGCCGCTACCGAGGCATGCGGACCAACGGCGCCAGCCGGAACTGCAGACGGGAGGCAGCGGGCGCCCTATCGTATCGTATCGTGCCGCCTCGTCTCGCATAGCTTATCTCGCCATCAGATTCGCCGACTCTGACCGCGCCGGCGGACAATGGTCCGCGCAAGAATCCGATACGGCGATCCGGGATCGCGGCGAGTCCACACAAGTGCCGGGACAGATGCACCGCCTCAGCCCGTCACAGACCGACCGCCGCTCAGGTTCCGCCGCCTTTGCCTCTTATCGGGAGTCTCATTCCTCTCCTTCTGTTTGGCCTCTTTGTAGCAAACAGAGGTGAAGCGAATGTCGAACGCGTGCTGCCGCTGAGTCGCGAGCAGGCACTGTACGTCTCTGAGCAGTGTTCACGATTCTATAGTATACCGCAGCTGCCATTCTCGTTAAGTGACAGGAGGGCGAGGAGTCCGGCAAGAGGGCAAATGTTGCGCAGAGGAGCGTAGCGGCAGTAGATCCCTGGATACTTCAATGAATTCAACGATTAGTCTCCATTTGCCGTCAAGTCGAAGTTGCAATCTCCCTTCCGTGATTGGTCTAGACTGCAATAAACGTACATTACGGGAACTAAGTGGAACAACAACAGGAAACTGGTTACAAGTGAAGCGCAGTTTTGGTTGGCAAATATGAAGGTGATTGTAGTTTCTTAAGTCCCTTTAGCTTCTCGGTGGTTGGCAGTTATGAGGGTTTATCAGCGCTTACTGCAGGCCCTAGCGACCTAAACTAGACAAAAACCTTAAGCCAGGCCGTAAGAGTGGTTAATGTGCTGTATTAACATGAGGTATTCAGAATTTGAAGCAATGAGACGTGCTGTACCACAAGGATCTATTCTGTGTTTCGTATATAATCTTCCATTTAGAGTTTCAGTAGGTGCACATTTTGTTCTTTTCGCAGATCATGTAAATCTAGGAATAGAAGGCACTACCAGTTCTCTGACTGTAAAGGCAGCTAACGAAATATTCAAGAGAGATGGTTCAAAGCAAATTGATTTTCACTGAGTTTTGACAAGACTCATCACATACATCTTAGTAGTTCTCATAAAACTTCACAAGCTATAAAAACACTGCTCTCAAACAATGAAGTAGAAAGGTTTCAGTTTTTCGGACTAAAGATAGTTCACTACCTGCCTAAAACTAATGAAGCGCTTTAGTTCAGCTAAATAGTACACGTGATTACTGCTGTAGTGTATTTAAAATTGAAGGAACTAGCTTATTCTGAATTTTCTCGTTCACTAATGGTCTGTGGATCAATTTTTGGTTACACTCATCCTACAGGGACAGTATCATCAGAATCCAAAAACATGTTGTAAGAGACATCTTTTAAGAAAAGCTTGCTGTTTTAACAGCTGTTTCACAATATATATATATATATATATATATATATATATATATATATATATATATATATATATATATATATATATATATACTGGTATTCTTAGTGTCCTTTGCCGTTCCCAATTTCTCTCTTCTCAAAACATATTGAAAAGCAGGAATATAAGATTAGGACGCGAACCAATGTGTACAAAAAATTTAAAAAGTTAACACTAGTACCGAAAGAAGTCATATATGTGGGTACATGTGTATTAAACAACAAGCCAGAGGCAAGTACATCTCATGCAGATAATGTGGTATACTTTACGACTGAGTTACAGAACATTCCTTTAGACAACTCCTTCTATTCGACTGAAGAGTGTCCGCATAGAAAGTCTCAAACATTTTATTTTAGGTTATATTGTGATTATAAATAGTACCGATGAGGTACGAAAATCAAATGTGTGTGAAATCTTATGGGACTTAACTGCTAAGGTCATCAGTCCCTAAGCTTACACACTACTTAACCTAAATTATCCTAAGGACTCGATCCTCCGCCGGGGTCAGCCGCAAAGTCCATGACTGCAGCGCCTTAGAACGCTCGGCTAATCCCGCGCGGCGAGGAGGTATGAAAGAGCAGTGCAACATTAAGGCTAAATACAAAGTACCATATTACGGACGTGATTCCTAACAAGTGAGAAATTTCGTTGTGACTGAAACGTGGAAAACGCAGCTTTTTAGTTGACAAAAGTAGCCATTATATTTTGTGTGTCATTAGTCTTTCGACATATCAAGGGCTTATTTCAATAGTGGTACAAGTCCATTACCTCCACTTCTCTACCTATAGTGCTTCTGAAATTAATGATCCAAACAAACAGAAAGAAAGGTTCATCTCTAGTAAGAAGCCATATGCTAGAATATTTCTGGTATCTCAACTGCAGATTTTTCAGCGCTCATTTAGCTATAGGACTTTGTATCTCAAGATGAACAACAATGGGCTTGTACCACTATTGAAATAAGCCCTTCATATGTCGCCGTCATTTCTACGAAATCTAATAACTTCATCTCCGCTGTATGATACCCAGGATTTTCAATAATGCGTCTCGCCGGTGCTTCCCTACAGTTTTTTCTATCTAGTGTTCTAATCGGTCTCAAATTAATCAGTCATCAAGCCACATTAAATGACTGATCTTCACAAGCGACATTTCATAACAGACTTGTTTATTACCATGTTCGATTTAATATGTTGTCGTTCTGTAGGTCAATAGCTCATTTATGTACTAAATGTCTTCTGTAAAATTCCATATCAGATGCTTTCACAAACTATGACCCTGGTTTTATTATTTTCTGCATCAGACTTCCACATACAGCATAACTCCACTCATAGAGTGGTACACTCTTCTTTTCTAATTTAAAAATCTTTGAGGTGATATATTCAGTCAGATCTGTAACCTTTCCAAATTATATTCAGGAGGTGTGTATGTGGTAAATTTTTCATAAGAGTCAATACGCCTCAACGAAATCTCTTTGAAATTGTTTTATTGTATACTTCCATGCCATGATACAACATTTTAGACTCCTCAGATGTTGTCCGAAATATGTCATGATACTGTGCTTCCCCCATGAACCATGGACCTTGCCGTTGGTGGGGAGGCTTGCGTGCCTCAGCGATACAGATGGCCGTACCGTAGGTGCAACCACAACGGAGGGGTATCTGTTGAGAGGCCAGACAAACATGTGGTTCCTGATGAGGGGCAGCAGCCTTTTCAGTAGTTGCAGGGGCAACAGTCTGGATGATTGACTGATCTGGCCTTGTAACATTAACCAAAACGGCCTTGCTGTGCTGGTACTGCGAACGGCTGAAAGCAAGGGGAAACTACAGCCGTAATTTTTCCCGAGGACATGCAACTTTACTGTATGATTAAATGATGATGGCGTCCTCTTGGGTAAAATATTCCGGAGGTAAAATAGTCCCCCATTCGGATCTCCGGGCGGGGACTACTCAAGAGGACGTCGTTATCAGGAGAAAGAAAACTGGCATTCTACGGATCGGAGCGTGGAATGTCAGATCCCTTAATCGGGCAGGTAGGTTAGAGAATTTAAAAAGGGAAATGGATAGGTTAAAGTTAGATATAGTGGGAATTAGTGAAGTTCGGTGGCAGGAGGAACAAGACTTTTGGTCAGGTGATTACAGGGTTATAAATACAAAATCAAATAGGGGTAATGCAGGAGTAGGTTTAATAATGAATAAAAAAATAGGAGTGCGGGTTAGCTACTACAAACAGCATAGTGAACGCATTATTGTGGCCTACTACAGTAGTACAAGTTTATATGCCAACTAGCTCTGCAGATGATGAAGAAATTGATGAAATGTATGACGAGATAAAAGAAATTATTCAGGTAGTGAAGGGAGACGAAAATTTAATAGTCATGGGTGACTGGAATTCGTCAGTAGGAAAAGGGAGAGAAGGAAACATAGTAGGTGAATATGGATTGGGGGGAAGAAATGAAAGAGGAAGCCGCCTTGTAGAATTTTGCACAGAGCATAACTTAATCATAGCTAACACTTGGTTCAAGAATCATAAAAGATGGTTGTATACCTGGAAGAATCCTGGAGATACTAATAGGTATCAGATAGATTATATAATGGTAAGACAGAGATTTAGGAACCAGGTTTTAAATTGTAAGACATTTCCAGGGGCAGATGTGGATTCTGACCACAATCTATTGGTTATGAACTGCAGATTGAAACTGAAGAAACTGCAAAAAGGTGGGAATTTAAGGAGATGGGACCTGGATACTCTGAAAAAACCAGAGGTTGTAGAGAGTTTCAGGGAGAGCATAAGGGAACAATTGACAGGAATGGGGGAAAGAAATACAGTAGAAGAAGAATGGGTAGCTCTGAGGGATGAAGTAGTGAAGGCAGCAGAGGATCAAGTAGGTAAAAAGACGAGGGCTAATAGAAATCCTTCGGTAACAGAAGAAATATTGAATTTAATTGATGAAAGGAGAAAATATAAAAATGCAGTAAATGAAGCAGGCAAAAGGGAATACAAACGTCTCAAAAATGAGATCGACAGAAAGTGCAGAATGGCTAAGCAGGGATGGCTAGAGGACAAATGTAAGGATGTAGAGGCTTGTCTCAGTAGGGGTAAGGTAGATACTGCCTACAGGAAAATTAAAGAGACCTTTGGAGAGAAAAGAACCACTTGTATGAATATCAAGAGCTCAGATGGCAACCCAGTTCTAAGCAAAGATGGGAAGGCAGAAAGGTGGAAGGAGTATATAGAGGGTTTATACAAGGGCGATGTACTTGAGGACAGTATTATGGAAATGGAAGAGGATGTAGATGAAGATGAAATGGGAGATAAGATACTGCGTGAAGAGTTTGACAGAGCACTGAAAGACCTGAGTCGAAACAAGGCCCCGGGAGTAGACAACATTCCATTAGAACTACTGATGGCCTTGGGAGAGCCAGTCATGACAAAACTCTACCATCTGGTGAGCAAGATGTATGAGACAGGCGAAATACCCACAGACTTCAAGAAGAATATAATAATTCCAATACCAAAGAAAGCAGGTGTTGACAGATGTGAAAATTACCGAACTATCAGTTTAATAAGTCACAGCTGCAAAATACTAACGCGAATTCTTTACAGACGAATGGAAAAACTGGTAGAAGCGGACCTCGGGGAAGATCATTTTGGATTCCGTAGAAATGTTGGAACACGTGAGACAATACTAATCTTACGACTTATCTTAGAAGAAAGATTAAGGAAAGGCAAACCTACGTTTCTAGCATTTGTAGACTTAGAGAAAGCTTTTGACAACGTTAACTGGAATACTCTCTTTCAAATTCTGAAGGTGGCAGGGGTAAAATACAGGGAGCGAAAGGCTATTTACAATTTGTACAGAAACCAGATGGCAGTTATAAGAGTCGAGGGGCATGAAAGGGAAGCAGTGGTTGGGAAGGGAGTGAGACAGGGTTGTAGCCTCTCCCCGATGTTATTCAATCTGTATATTGAGCAAGCAATAAAGGAAACAAAAGAAAAATTCGGAGTAGGTATTAAAATTCATGGAGAAGAAGTAAAAACTTTGAGGTTCGCCGATGACATTGTAATTCTGTCAGAGACAGCAAAGGACTTGGAAGAGCAGTTGAACGGAATGGGCAGTGTCTTGAAAGGAGGATATAAGATGAACATCAACAAAAACAAAACGAGGATAATGGAATGTAGTCAAATTAAATCGGGTGATGCTGAGGGGATTAGATTAGGAAATGAGACACTTAAAGTAGTAAAGGAGTTTTGCTATTTAGGGAGCAAAATAACTGATGATGGTCGAAGTAGAGAGGATATAAAATGTAGACTGGCAATGGCAAGGAAATCGTTTTTGAAGAAGAGAAATATATTAACATCGAGTATAGATTTAAGTGTCAGGAAGTCGTTTCTGAAAGTATTTGTATGGAGTGTAGCCATGATTGGAAGTGAAACATGGACGATAACCAGTTTGGACAAGAAGAGAATAGAAGCTTTCGAAATGTGGTGCTACAGAAGAATGCTGCAGATAAGGTGGGTAGATCACGTAACTAATGAGGAGGTTTTGAATAGGATTGGGGAGAAGAGAAGTTTGTGGCTCAACTTGACTAGAAGAAGGGATCGGTTGGTAGGACATGTTTTGAGGCATCAAGGGATCACAAATTTAGCATTGGAGGGCAGCGTGGAGGGTAAAAATCGTAGAGGGAGACCAAGAGATCAATACACTAAGCAGATTCAGAAGGATGTAGGTTGCAGTAGGTACTGGGAGATGAAGAAGCTTGCACAGGATAGAGTAGCATGGAGAGCTGCATCAAAACAGTCTCAGGACTGAAGACCACAACAACAACAACTCTGTTGTGAATAGGAAGGAATGTAATTTTTTTTATGTAGTCTTAATTTGCGAAGTAAGTCAATTTCATTCACGTCCTTTTAAATTTTACCATCAAGTGAGCCCCTTTTTTAGTTATTATTACGGGTGTTTCTTGTGCTCAGAAAAATTCTAAATGTGGATGGCTAGGCGAGAGGAAGACGAACCACAGAATCGATGGAACCGTTGTAGCATCTATATCGAATATCTGTTCTCTATCTTTGACGGTTTCACGTCACACTTCTACAAACGATTACCATTTAAGTTCCCTTAGCAAGTCTCTTACAATGTGCAGGTCCTATCTACCTATCGTAATCCTGGCGACATTTCCTATAATCATGCCGGCATCTTCCAGCAGGCTGACTTCATGTGGACACTGGATCAATACTGTAGAACAGGGTGCCTAAGACAGGAATTACATTTTCTCCGAATTATCCTAAGCTCTAAATTGGCATTCGCTGCAAGCGAAGATTTCATTTCATTTCTCTTTACGGAGTTGCCCTTGGATATTTAAAACACGTAAGTGACTCTAAAAGTTAATAAATGCTGTCGATTCTTTCTTGTTTCTGTGTCATTTTTCCACGTTTAAGAAGTATGTTTGAGCTTAGGGCTCCAAATTAAAATCTAGGTCACCCCGTTAAATCGTAAGATTACACAAATGTCGGAGGATGGCAAGAGCCACTTCCTGTACGGCAGTGCTGAAAAGTAATGCCCGCGAAAATTTTATGAGAAAATCTTAAGTTTCTAAAATAAACTTTATTTACATTCTACATCGTTATTCTTTGTGTCTGCATTTTTATTTTCCCAACCAGAGATCACTTTGTTGACACCACAATTGTAGAATCCTGGACTTTGTTAGTGGAGCCATAACCTCACCTGTGCTTGAACCGCTTCTTCACAATCAAACTAAAGTCCTCGAAGGTGTTATTTACGTTTTGCAAAAAGATGAAAATCGGATGGGGCAAAGTCGGGATATGTGGATGATGGCCGGCCGGGGTGACCGAGTGGTTGTAGGCGCTACAGTGTGGAACCGCGCGACCGCTACGGTCGCAGGTTCGAATCCTGCCTCGGGCATGGATGTGTGTGATGTCCTTAGGCTAGTTAGGTTTAAGTAGTTCTAAGTTCTAGGGGACTGATGACCTCAGAAGTTAAGTCCCATAGTGCTCAGAGCCATTTGAACCATTTTGTGGATGATGGCTGATGTACAAAGACATCGGATTGCTACCGATGTCGCAGTGATCTTGTGTGGTATTATCGTGCTGAAGGACGAACACTTCGACTGCGTGCTTTCGGTTTTATGGGGGTCTGTCTCTGGCACCGACATTGCTACGTTATACATCGTCACATTACACGCTACAATTCGGAACCTTATTGCGGCAGCGGGCAGAGAAGTTGACTGCGTGGCATATAATACCTCAAGCGATATTGAGAAGAGAATTAAAAATCTGGGGACATTACTTTGCAGCACGTCCGCGTAATAAATGCAACATGGTATTCATACCTAACTGCCCATTAAAATGTGGTCCGTATTTAGACGAAATTTGAGAAGCTGTGCCATTTTATTGGCTGTTTTTTTTTACTTATAATACAATAAGATTTTTTATACTTGTGACATTCTGTAAGTAGTCTGTATGTTGGCAGCGATTTAGACTGCGTAAATATCGCTGACAGCGCTCTTCGCCCTCGGCAAGAGATTCTGTGGTTGGACATCGTAGCAGTTCGTGAGGGGGTAGGACATAATATTCTTACTGGAGACTGTGTTCTGGTAGGACACGCATTGTAAAGTGAGATGAAATGATGTGTTTATAAGAAAATATGCAAGGAAATGTATGAGGATGGATATGTGGTTGATATTGTTTGGGCAGTGGAATTGTTGACAACTATTGCAGAAGTTCGAAACACAGCGCGTGCTTCAAAGCGAGATGCTTTTAATGATTTCCACAACGAACCTCTGTCTCGGAATCTGGCAGAAAACCCAAAGAGATTCTGGTCATATGTAAAGCACAACAGGGGCAAGACGCAATCAATACCTTCACTGCGCGACACAACGGTGAAGTCACTGATGACAGTGCCACTAAAGCAAAGTTATTAAACACGGTTTTCCGAAACTCCTTCACCAAAGAAGATGAAATAAATATTCCCGATTTTCAATCAAGAACAACTGCCAAGAAGAGGAACATAGAAGTAGTTATCCTCGGTGTTGTAAAGCAGCTTACATCAGTAGTATACCAGTCAGGTTCCTTTCAGAGTATGCTGATGTAATAGCTCCATATTTAGCAATTACATACAACCTCTCACTCACAGAAAGTTCCATACCTAAAGACTGGATAATTTATCAAGTCACAGCAACACCCAAAAAGGGATATAGGAGTAATCCGCTGAATTACAGGCCCACATCACTAACATCGATTTGCAGTGGGGTTTTGGAACATATACTGCATTCGAACCTCGAAGAAAAAAATTTATTGACACATAGTCAGCTCGGATTCAGAAAACATCGCTCTTGTAAACACAACTAGCTCTTTATACTCATGAAGTAACCAGTCCTATCGACAGAGGATGTCAAAGTGATTCCATATTTTTAGATTTCCAGAAGTTTTCGACACCGTTCCTCACAAGCTTCTTCTACCCAAACTGCATACCTATGGAATATCTCCTCAGTTGTGCGACTGGATTAGTGATTTCCTGTCAGAAAGGTCACAGTTTGTAGTAATAGATGGAAAGTCATCGACTAAAACAGAACTAATATCCGGCATTCTTCAAGGAAGCAAGCGTCTCCATTTCTGCATAACATCTGCAGCCTACATCCATTTGAGCCTTTGTCTCTCTCTACAATTTTTACGCCTCAAATTTCCATCCATCACAAACCTGAAGATTCCTTGATGCCACAAGATGCATCCTTACAACGGATCCCTTATTTTAATCAATGTAGACAAAAAACTTCTTTTCACCTCAGCTCGATTCAGTTACTCTGCAAATCTGCCTTTTTCAGTAGCTCAGTATTTCAAAATGTTTTATTCTCTTTTTGTCTGAACTCCTTTTGGTCCATGTTTCACTTCCTTAGTAGGCTACAATCCACACAAATGACTTCAGAAATGACTTCTTGACACTTCAATTTATATTCGAAGTTAACAAATTTATTTCTTAGAAAATCATTCCTTGCTTTCCAATCTGCATTTTATATCATCTCTACGTCGGCCGTTGTCAGTTATTTTGCTGCTCAAAAACTCATTTACTACTTTTAGTGCCTGAATTCTTATTGTAATTTCGTCACCTGATTCATGTCGATCACATTTCATTACCCCTGTTTTACTTTAGTTGGTGTCCATCTTATCATCTTATTTCAAGATCTTATCCATTAAGTTCAACTCCTCTTCCAAGTCCTTTGCCGTCTCTGACAGCATTACGTCGGGACATCTTCTTCCTGGGCTAAAGTTGATGGAGATGAAAATTTAATTGTGATCGGTGACTGGAATTCGATACTGCAATACAAGAAAACATAGTAGGAGACCAGGGGAAGGGACTGTAGTATAAGCTTTGGCAGATGAAATACTGAATCCAGCAGAGGTTTAAATAAATAAAATGATAAGGTCTTATGGAAATCCTCTGATATCAGAGCAGATACTGAATTTAATTGTCAAAGAGAGAAAATATAAAATGTTGAAAAGGAAGAAAGCAAAGGGGTATACAGGGTGTTACAAAAAGGTACGGCCAAACTTTCAGGAAACATTCCTCACACACAAATAAAGAAAAGATGTTATGTGGACATGTGCCCGGAAACGCTTAATTTCCATGTTAGAGCTCAACTTAGTTTCGTCAGTGCGTACTGTACTTTCTCGATTCACCACCAGTTGGCCCAATTGAAGGAAGGTAATGTTGACTTCGGTGCTTGTGTTGACATGCGACTCATTGCTCTACAGTACTAGCATCAAGCACATCAGTACGTAGCATCAACAGGTTAGTGTTCATCACGAATGTGGTTTTGCAGTCAGTGCAACGTTTACAAACGCGGAGTTGGCAGATGCCCATTTGATGTATGGATTAGCACGGGGCAATAGCCGTGGCGCGGTACGTTTGTATCGAGACAGATTTCCAGAACGAAGGTGTGCCGACAGGAAGACGTTCGAAGCAATTGATCGGCGTCTTAGGGAGCACGGAACATTCCAGCCTACGACTCGCGACTGGGGAAGACCTAGAACGACGACACCTGCAATGGACGAGGCAATTCTTCGTGCAGTTGACGATAACCCTAATGTCAGCGTCAGACAAGTTGCTGCTGTACAAGGTAACGTTGACCACGTCACTGTATGGAGAGTGCTACGGGAGAGCCAGTTGTTTCCGTACCATGTACAGCGTGTGCAGGCACAATCAGCAGCTGATTGGCCTCCACGGGTACACTTCCGCGAATGGTTCATCCAACAATGTGTCAATCCTCATTTCAGTGCAAATGTTCTCTTTACGGACGAGGCTTCATTCCAACGTGATCAAATTTTAAATTTTCACAATCAACATGTGTGGGCTGACGAGAATCCGCACGCAATTGTGCAATCACGTCATCGACACAGATTTTCTGTGAACGTTTGGGCAGGCATTGTTGGTGATGTCTTGATTGGGCCCCATGTTCTTCCACCTACGCTCAATGGAGCACGTTATCGTGATTTCATACGGGATACTCTACCTGTGGTGCTAGAACATGTGCCTTTACAAGTTGAAAGACGTATGTATTCATTACCAGCGATGGCGAGGCATGACAGAATCTCTGACCAGAGAGTTATATATCGTTGCTAGTCTGCGCTTGACCGCGCGAGACGACAGTGTTAGTGTGTGGCGAGTCGGCAGAGGGAGTAGTCAGTCGACAGTAGTAGCGAGTGGACGGTTGTACTGAGCGGGCGTCGGCATGCGTCGACGGCGTGCTCTTCTTGTGACTCTGGTCAGGATTGTGGTGGACGATGAGTATTGTTGTAGAAGGTAAAGAAGCAGCATTGCGCACATCTAGTAATGTATGTTAATTGTAATTAATTTATTAAAAAAATGCCCCAATAATAATTTTTTTTATAAAGTAACTCTTTTAAAGAAAGCATTCATTTCAATTTAAAGAATATTTCCCATGCATTTCCTCCAAGAATCAAAATTAAATATACGCCAGCATTGCACGAAGCTGTGTCGATAAATAAGAGCAGATATAGATGCAGTTTTTATTGAGGTAAGAGTTTTTGCTTTTTTATTCAGAATACAGGGCCGAAGGTCAGCGCTGCTGTCCTTATGAAATTTATCAGGTTTAATTATTTCACAGGGTAGCGCTGCTGCCCTTATAAAATTTACCAGATATTATTATTTCTGTTAGGAAGTTACATTTCCTATATGGTTCATTATTTAATTAATATTATTGTGGGTTTATGATCAATTTTCATTCCTTTATTTTTTGTGGGGAGTTTAAGCTTGGCTCCATTTTGCATTTCTATTCTTTAATTTTTGTGGGGAGGTTACACTTGGCTCCATTTTGCATTTATATTTAACATTATTTTCTGTGGGGAGGTTACAAAGTACGACACAACATGTGGATCATGCACGATGGAGCTCCTGCACGTTTCAGTCGAAGTGTTCGTACGCTTCTCAACAACAGGTTCGGTGACCGATGGACAGCTGTGATACAATACGCCATTCTCCAGGGCTGCATCAGCGCATCAGTGATTCCATGCGACGGAGGGTGGATGCATGTATCCTCGCTAATGGAGGACATTTTGAACATTTCCTGTAACAAAGTGTTTGAAGTCACGCTGGTACGTTACGTTGCTGTGTGTTTCCATTCTATGATTAATGTGATTTGAAGAGAAATAATAAAATGATCTCTAACATGGAAAGTAAGCGTTTCCGGACACATGTCCACATAACATATTTTCTTTCTTTGTGTGTGAGGGAAGTTTCCTGAAAATTTGGCCGTACCGTTTTGTAACACCCTGTATAGACGTCAAAAAGAGGAATTGACAGAAATTGCAAAATGACTAAGCAGGATGGGCTAGAAGACAGTGCAAGACTGTACAATCATGTATAACTAGGTGAAAGATAGATATCGCCAATAGGAAGCTTAAAGGGGCCTTTTGAGAGAAGAGAAGCAGCTGTTTGTACACTGCTGGCCACCGTAAATGCAACACCCTGAAGGAAGCATCCGAATCAAGTGAAATTTATACCATGGGTTTGCAGCGATGAGATATGCAACTGATTAGAATTTCAGCGCAGACGCACATCACGCGCGCCTGTGGCGCCACCTCATAGCGCCATTTAAGGCTTGGCGATTTCGACGGGTGTACTTTCGGCACGTGTGTTTACCTTGTGGTTGTTTCACAACACGATCAGTTATGCCTCGTAGACAACAGCGAACATCGTTTGATCAAGTATCCGAGTTCGACAGAGAAAGGATAGTGGCTTACCGAGATTGTGGATTATCATACTGAGAAATCGCTAGTCGTGTTGGACGAAACCAAACAACTGTAATGCGGATATGTGACCGTTGGATGCAGGAGGGTACGACGGACCGACGTGGTCGATCGCATTCACCTCGGTGCACCACTGCACGTGCTGATAGGCAAATTGTGTGCATGGCAGTGACGGATCGCTCAGTGACATCCCGAACCATAGCACAGCACATTGCGTCTGTAACGCATCATCCAGTGTCTGCGCGTACCATTCGACGCCGTTTACAGCAGAGTGGTCCGTCCGCAAGACGTCCATTGCTTCGTCTACCATTGACGCAGAACCACAGACGTCTCCGTCGCCAATGGTGTGATGACAGACGGATGTCGACGGCAGAATGGAATGACGTTGTCTTTACTGACGAAGCACGCTTCTGTCTGCAGCACCACGATGGTCGGATTCGAGTGTGGAGACACCGTGTAGAGAGGATGCTGGACAGCTGCATTATGCACCGCCACACTGGTCTTGCACCGGGTATTATGGTATGGGGCGGTATTGGATATTACTCTCGCACGCCTCTAGTACGCATTGCCGGTACTTTAAATAGCCGGCGCTACATATCCGAGGTGCTGGAGCCAGTTGTCCTTCCTTACCTTCAGGGCTCGGCCACAGCCATATTTCAACAGGATAATGCGCGACCACACGTGGTACGCATTGTCCAAAGGTTCTTCGTCAATAACCAGATTGAATTGCTTCCCTGGCCGGCTCGCTCTCCGGATCTTTCGCCTATAGAAAACATATGGTCCATGGTTGCTCAACGAGTGACCCAGATTACATCCCCAGCTGCCACACCAGATGATCTTTGGCAACGTATGGAAGCTGCTTGGGCTGCTGTACCCCAGGAACACATCCAACGTCTCTTTGACTCAATGCCGAGACGTGTGGCAGCGGTGATCTCCAACAATGGCGGCTACTCTGGCTACTGATTCTGGCAGGAACCACATGTCCCAGATGTCTGTAAACGTAATCATTTGATACTTGGTCAACATGTTATCTACAACATAAATTTTGTTGTGCTACCTCTTGTCTTTCTTGGTGTTGCATTTACGGTGGCCAGCAGTGTATATCAAGAGCTCAGATGGCAACGGAATATTTAAAAGAGAAGGGAAGGCTGAAAAGTGAAAGGAATATATAGAGGGACTCTACAAGGAAAATGTACTAGACAGTATTATAGAAGGGTCAATAGATAACAAATATGTATGAGAGGACCGAGCTCGGAATCGCGGATTGGGAGGTTCATGGTGCTCGGTTCCTATTTGAGCTAGCAGCAAAGGATCCAAAGTTTTTGGTTTAGCCCGGACCATCAGACATTTGTATATGCATTAGACGATCCGTCTTACTGTACCTATGTTACAGTATATTAAGCAAGGTTTGAACGAAGAACCGGAGACAGAGAAAAGATTTTAATTGGGGTGAAATTAAAGCGCAGCTAATGGCACCATTTATATGTGCACCGATCAGATTTTACGTGCAAAAAACATCCTTCAATACATCCGGACTAGAGTGCGACTGGTGGTTCACATTTTCTACACCGGTGTTTCAGTTTTTGATCTACGATAGGTCTCAACAATTGAGAAAAAAAATCTATCTTCGTTTAGATTTTACGTGCAAAGAACACGTTTTTGTGAGAGGCCTTTGAAGCGCGCTGCTTCTATACGTTAAGTTTGTACGAATCGGTTCAAACTTTGCACGAAGGTAGATACATTGACGAAGTCAGAACGAAATTCTTTTATCCAGTAAGTATTGTGTTTGTTGAGATTTTAAAGTGGATATAAATGTAAGACGTAAAATTCCTTCTTACTTGAATTGAATGCCCAGAAACGGTTTCGAAAAATCTTACAGGCAACGTCTTTTCTGAGTTTCTTCACGAGCGCCACTTCTATGTTTCCAAGTTCAGAAATCGGTTCAAATTTTGTAAGACGCTAGAGAAATGGATGTCATTAATGGTCGTCCTGGTATTTTCCGAAAGATTTATCCGC
Organism: Schistocerca nitens; assembly: GCF_023898315.1. NCBI lineage: Eukaryota > Metazoa > Arthropoda > Insecta > Orthoptera > Acrididae > Schistocerca > Schistocerca nitens. Next base: position 288,921,133 of record NC_064620.1, read on the forward strand.
TGCTACGCTACAGCCAACATGATTCGAAAGATAACAAAAAAAGACTAATACCGGGTCAGTCGTCGCCCGAGTGAACAAAAATCTGCATTAGTTGCCAAAAAATGGCAGTGTAATGTCAAAGTTATGGTTTTTTAAAAGTTGGGAAACAAAATGAAAACTGGCTGTTTGAGTATTTTTTCCTTATTTAATTTACATGTGTTCTTTTTATTATGTCTTTTTTTGTGTTGCACTCCTATCACAGAACAAAAATAGGCTAACACATCGTGGGCAGAGTTAAGGATGTTAAAGAAGGGAAGTAGCTTTTGGACTTACCTGGCAGATTCAAAGACATTTACATCAAAACTATTTGACAAATTCTCGCTTTTTTACGGATTAACCCTATTTCTACGGCGCAGTGAGCTCTCTTAGCTGCAAGCTGTAAGAACGCCTGCACCTTCCAATTTAGATTGGTGATTCATGGATCCTAAACTTTAATGACACGTTGTCATTTTGCACGACATGGCAAATGCAATGACATCATGTATCATGTTACTTTACTTGGCACGATGCATTTATTACATGACATGGGTACTAATTCCAAAAAGTAAAAAAGCTCGAACGTATGAGGATGTTTTGATTTAAATGTCTTTGAAGCTGCCATACACACTGAGGAGACAAAAGTCATGGCATGGTGATATGCACAAATTCGGGTGACGGCAGTACGCGTACGCAAGGCATAAAAGGGCAATGCATTGCGGAGCTGTCATTTGTGATCCGGTGATTCATGTGAAAAGGTTTCCTACGTGATTGTGGCCGCACGACGGGAGTTAGCAGACAACTGGAGCTACACGGATCGGACATTTTATTTCGGAAATCGCTAGAGAATTCAGTATTCCGAGATCCACGGCGTCGAGTGTGTACCGAGAAAGCGAAATTTCAGGCATTACCTCTCACCACGAACGGAGCAGTGGCGTTGACGTTGTGTTTTCAGTGCTAGCAGACGGGCAACAGTGCGTGAAATAACCGCAGAAATCAATGTAGGGCGTACTAGGAACGTTCCCGTTAGGGTAGTGCTGCGAAATTTGCCATTAATGGGCTACAGCATCAGACGACCAATGGAGTGTCTTTGCTAACCGCTGACCTCGTGATCATAATTGTTCGACCCTAGACACTGAAAAACCGTGCCCTGGTCAGTCGAGTTTGGATTCCAGTTGGCGAAAGCTGATGCTAGGGTTCGAGTGCGGCGCAAACCCACGAGGCCATGAACGCAAGTTGTCAGTAAGGCACCAAGCAAGCTGGTGGTGGCTCCATAATGGTGTGGGCTGTCTCGTCTGGTCCGATTGAACCTAACATTAACGGTAAATGGTTATTTTTGGATGCCTGGTGACCGTTTGCAGCCGTTCATGGACTTTGTGTCCACAAACGATGAAATTTTTGTGGATGACACAATTGTTAGCGATTGGTTTGAAGAACGTTCTGGACAAATCGAGAGAATAATTTGGCCACTCACATCACTCGATGTGAATCCCATGGAACATTTGTGGGACATAATCGAGAGATTAGTTCGTGCACGAAATCCCCTCCAGCAATAGTTTCGGAATTATGGACTGCTATAGAGGCAGCATGGCTCAGTATTTCTGCAACGGACTTCCGACTACTTGTTGGGTCCCTGCCACGTCGAGTTGCTCCACTACTCCTCGCTAAAGGAGGTCAGACACAATTTTACGAGGTATCTCGTGACTTCTCTCACCTCACTGTAAGTAGAAAAACTAGTTCTCTTGTTTTACAGCCCTAACTCTGCCTAGGACGTATTCGCTTCTTTGGTGCTATTAAGGGAGCAGTTTTGGAAACGCGCGACCGCTACGGTCGCAGGTTCGAATCAAAAAAAAAAAAATGGTTCAAATGGCTCTGAGCACTATGGGACTTAACATCTATGGTCATCAGTCCCCTAGAACTTAGAACTACTTAAACCTAACTAACCTAAGGACAGCACACAACACCCAGCCATCACGAGGCAGAGAAAATTCCTGACCCCGCCGGGAATCGAACCCGGGAACCCGGGCGTGGGAAGCGAGAACGCTACCGCACGACCACGAGATGCCGGCTGTTCGAATCCTGCCTCGGGCATGGATGTGTGTGATGTCCGTAGGGTAGTTAGGTTTAAGTAGTTCTAAGTTGTAGGGGACTGATGACCTCAGCAGTTAAGTCCCATAGTGCTCAGAGCCATTTGGACCATTTTTTAAGGCAGCAGTTTTCATTTTGGTAATTAGTACAGTTGGGGAATTGCTGTAGGTAACGTGGTCCCGAGGAACAGAGAGAGGAGATGAAACTTCCTGGCAGATTAAAACTGTGTGCCGCACCGAGACTCGAACTCGGCACACAGTTTTAATCTGTCAGGAAGTTTCATATCAGCGCACACTCCGCTGCATAGGAAAATCTCATTCTGGAGAGAGAGTAGATGTTTGAGAGAAGAGCGCGGTGTTGGATCCCAGACTAGGCTAGCGCGGGACTGGTCTCGCATTCCAGGCGCGCCGGCAATTAGGCACACAATGCGGCGCTCTCTCATACAGCCGCCGGGGTCCGCAGTCGGCAGGCGGAGAGTGGCGGCCGATGCGGAGGCGGTGGGGGCGGCGCGCTGGGCAGGCAAAAAGCCACGGGAACTTCCTGTCTGAAAACTGCACGCACATTTCTCTTTCGTTTTAATCGCGTCTCATGAAGTTAAAGCTTAATGGATAAAAAAAAATTACAGCCCATCTCCGGACACACCACGCTAATACCGTGTAACACCGTCACTAGCATTGATAATGGGTTCAATTCTACGTGGAAGAGAATCCACAAGTTTCTACAGATCTACTCTATCCACCTTAAGCCATCTTTTATGTATGAGTGGCATTCGATAAGTAATGCAAGACTTTTTTTCGATATCAGGTTTATTTTACTCAGAATTCCAGCACACCTCCCTTTCGGCAACAAGCCCTTATTTTTCAACATAATCTCCGTTCAGTGCGACGCTCTTACGCCACCTTTCTGAGAGAGCCTGTATGCCCACGTGGTACCACTCCACCCGACGACGTCGTAACCAACGATTTGCTGCACCAATAACCCCTCCATCATCCACGTGCTGCTTCTCGTGCAGTGCATCCTTCACTGAGCCAAACAGATGCAAGCGAGAAGTTGCGGAATCCGGGCTGTAGGGGGTAGACTTGCATGATGATTTGATGGAAGAGGGAACAGAGAGTCGATGTAGAAGAGATAGAGGATCTACCATTAGAATCAGAATTTAGAAGTGTTGCGGCGTAAATTCAAGCGCCGGCGCGCCAGTCGGGAACGATAGAGAAGAGATGGCTGTGACAATACGTCAGCCAATCGAACGCTTACCGATCGCTCTCCAGGAGGACAACGCGACAGCAGTTATGTGAACACGTAAGCGCCGCGACCGACTAGTGCCGACCCTGTGCAATCGTGGCTTCAAGATTAGTTAGTTCTATAGAAGCGTCAACTCTAGCTACTTCGTTTGTACACTCTACATAGCACAGACTTGTAATTGTGTATACTGAGTAAGATCGATTACTTTGTACGTCGTCCTTTGCTTGCGACACATCTGTGTAATTGCAAAAGTATTGTAATAGTTCATTTAGTAACAAACTCTTTAATACGATTTGTTTCAATGTTTGTCTAGCGAACTCAATAAGCAGGCTTGCTAGACACCACAAAAAGAGCTTTGGAAGGCTTAAGACCGGATAAGGTAGAAGAGATACATAAAATTCCATCTGAATTTTCAAAATAATTGGGGGAAATGGCAACTAAACGACTCTTCACGTTGGTGTGTAAAATGTATAGGACTAACGATGTACCATCTGACTTTCGGAAAAATTCAATCCACACAATTCCCAAGATTGCTACACCCGACAAGTGCGAGATTTATCGCACGATCTGCTTAACAGCTCATGCGTCCAAATTTCTGACAACAATAATATACAGAAGAACGGAAAAGAAGTAAGTGATATGTTAGATGATCAGTTTAGCTTTACGAAAGCTCAAAGCACCAGAGACGCAATTCTGACGTTGCCTCCATTATGGAAGCAAGACCAAAGAAAAACGGCGACACGTTCATAGGATGTATCCACCTGGAAAAGCGTTCGACAGCGTCAAATGGTGCAAGATATCCTGAATATTATGAAAAATACGGATAAGCTATAGGGAGAGACGGGTAATATACAATATGTACAAGAGCCAACAAGGAATAATAGGAGCGGAACACCAAGACGAATGGTGTAAGGCAGGGATGTAGTCCTCCATCTCTATTGTTCAATCAAAGAAGCGACAATGAAAATAGTAGAAAGGTTGAAGGGTTGAATTAAAATTCGAGGTGAAAGGATATGAATCACGCGATTCGCCGATGACATTGCCATCCTCATTGAAAGTGAAGAAGAACTACAGGGTGTGCTGAATGGAATGAACAATTTCGTGACTACATAATATGGATTGAGAGTAAATCGAAGAAAGACGAAATTAATGAGAAGTAGCAGAAATGAGAATAGTGAGAAAGTTACCATCAGGATTGACGGTCACAAAGTAGATAAAATTAAGTGATTCTGCTACCTAGGTTGTAAGGTGGCTATAATTTCGCACCTTACGAGCACTTATCTACATACTTTACTGGGATTTACAACCGGAATTAGGTATCATTTGATAGATTTTACCATCGTATATATGAATATTTAGAGAAGACGAACATTGTCATGTATACCTTGTAAATAGTTGTTAACACTTATTGAATGAAATGTGACTTAGTGTCTTTATTATTAAAATGGTGTAATGAATGATTGCCTATACTTGTAGAGGTTGGAAAGCCAGTGGAAACGAAATGGCAGGCGTAACTCAAGCCCTGGGTGGAAAAGCCCGCACAGGTGTGTTGGTCCTGCTTGATACAGGAAGTAGCCAAGACAGACGGTCGGGGCACCTGAGCGCTGAAGTACAATACAGTGGCGGCCGTGTGATAAAGCAGTGGGACCAGAAGGACAACCGGATAATATTTCGGAAACTCTGAAAATCTTGGATGCAGCAGAGAGGAACGAGGAAGCTTTACCTCTGAAATCATGGAGGCTGGGTTATTTCTGAGGATTTTTACTCTGATAAGCGTACCATTGTATGTATTCCTAATTGACGAGGATATTTCCTCGCAAACTTTCCGCGCTGTACGACAAAACACTAAAATATGGTTGGTTGGCGTTCGAAAGAATCTGTAGAGAGGGAGAATACTCCGTGCTTTCGAGAACATGATTCGCCTTCTGCAGTTACGAGGGAGGGGAGCCGAGCTTTGCTGGGAAGCCAGCGGTGGAGAGAAGAGGTCTTCTGTTTTGAGCGCCCGTGTGTGACGATTGCTCAGTATCAGCTTTTGCTGGTACAGATGGAATTGCTGTCTTTGCTCTCGGGTAGAATGGTTAGGCACTGTACTGTTGCGAACTTATACGATTCTGGACTTCGCCTTCGGGTAGGGAGTCGTCATTGAGTATGCAGTGATTGAGAGCACTACTTCTGCCTATACTCACGTTGAGACGTTATTTGAACTCCGTCCTTGTGGCTGGGAGATAGCGTTTCTTGTCTGTAGAACACAGAGAGGAGAAGGCAGTATTAGATTATACTAGTCAGAGGACCGTATTCCGCCGTGCTAGTGTTTGAATGAGGGTTTTTTTTATTATTTTTTGTGGCTGGAGTTCTCCTGACGTCGCAGATGTGTACGAGAACCATCACCTCGACGCATCGGACGCAGTACATACGGTGATACTGCTAATTGCTTCAGCTTATTAGGGTTATAAGGCTAAACAGCTGTGATCACGTACGTTTTATTTCCACTGAGGTTGCACACCACTGTAGATCATCTTTGAAAGTAGTGTCTTGTAATGTTTGGTGCGTAGATGATGTCAGTCGTCTCGCGTTATTTATATTAGATCGCATAGCGATAAAAAGGGGCAGATTTGGGCAATTGATCAGTAATATTAGTTAGGAAATATAAACATTTATAATATAAATAGGTTTTTAATCTACAATGAATGTATAAGCAGAAACAACATTTATCATTTAGTAGTTACTAGTTCCCTTAATCGTTCATTTATGTTTAGATTGTAATTTATATGTTAAAGAGCAAGAAGGAGGAAATAATGTCACAATTAATAGATCCTAAGATCTGCTTCTGGGGGTAGTCAGACAGGGCGAAATCTTGATTTCCGCGTTCAGTATTTCCCGTTGCGCACATTCCTTTTACAACCGCCTGGAGTAGCATCTTGGGAGGTACCAAAATAATCAATGACGGACAGAACAAGGAGGACATCAAAAGCAGACTAGCACTGGCGAAAAGGACGTTCCTGGCCAAGAGAAGTTTATTGGTATCAAACATAGGCCTAGAAGAAGGAATCTCTGAGAATGTACGTTTGGAGCACAGCATTGTATGGTAGTGAAACATGGGCTGTGCCAAAATCGGAATAGAAGACAATCGAAGCATTTGAGATGTGTCACTGTAGATAAATGTAGAAAATTTGATGGAGTAATAAGGTAAGGAATGAGGAGGTTCTCTGGAGAATCGGCGAGGAAAGGAATGTAATGAAAACACTGACAAGAAGAAGGGACGGGATGATAGGACATCTGGTAAGACATGAGGGAATGACTTCCATGGTACTAGAGGGAGCTGTAGAGGGCAAAAACTGTAGAGGAAAACAGAGATTGGAATACTCATACATCCAGCAAATAACTGAGGACGCAAGTTGGAGTGCTACTCTGAGATAAAGAGGGGGAAAAGAGTTTGTGACGGGCCGCATCAAACCAGTCAGAAGACTGACAACAAAAGAAAAGGGTGTACGAGGAAAGGAAGAACAGTCCAATAAAGTTTTGTGATTTCCTGTCGGTTATGTAGACTTGTGACACCTTGTGTTGTCATCGAAAAAGAGAAGTTCGTTTGGATTTTTGTGGCGAGGAACACGCTGAAATACACTGCTGGAAATTGAAATAAGAACACCGTGAATTCATTGTCCCAGGAAGGGGAAACTTTATTGACACATTCCTGGGGTCAGATACATCACATGATCACACTGACAGAACCACAGGCACGTAGACACAGGCAACAGAGCATGCACAATGTCGGCACTAGTACAGTGTATATCCACCTTTCGCAGCAATGCAGGCTGCTATTCTCCCATGGAGACGATCGTAGAGATGCTGGATGTAGTCCTGTGGAACGGCTTGCCATGCCATTTCCACCTGGCGCCTCAGTTGGACCAGCGTTCGTGCTGGACGTGCAGACCGCGTGAGACGACGCTTCATCTAGTCCCAAACATGCTCAATGGGGGACAGATCCGGAGATCTTGCTGGCCAGGGTAGTTGACTTACACCTTCTAGAGCACGTTGGGTGGCACGGGATACATGCGGACGTGCATTGTCCTGTTGGAACAGCAAGTTCCCTTGCCGGTCTAGGAATGGTAGAACGATGGGTTCGATGACGGTTTGGATGTACCGTGCACTATTCAGTGTCCCCTCGACGATCACCAGTGGTGTACGGCCAGTGTAGGAGATCGCTCCCCACACCATGATGCCGGGTGTTGGCCCTGTGTGCCTCGGTCGTATGCAGTCCTGATTGTGGCGCTCACCTGCACGGCGCCAAACACGCATACGACCATCATTGGCACCAAGGCAGAAGCGACTTTCATCGCTGAAGACGACACGTCTCCATTCGTCCCTCCATTCACGTCTGTCGCGACACCACTGGAGGCGGGCTGCACGATGTTGGGGCGTGAGCGGAAGACGGCCTAACGGTGTGCGGGACCGTAGCCCAGCTTCATGGAGACGGTTGCGAATGGTCCTCGCTCGATACCCCAGGAGCAACAGTGTCCCTAATTTGCTGGAAAGTGGCGGTGCGGTCCCCTACGGCACTGCGTAGGATCCTACGGTCTTGGCGTGCGTCCGTGCGTCGCTGCGGTCCGGTCCCAGGTCGACGGGCACGTGCACCTTCCGCCGACCACTGGCGACAACATCGATGTACTGTGGAGACCTCACGCCCCACGTGTTGAGCAATTCGGCGGTACGTCCACCCTGCCTCCCGCATGCCCACTATACGCCCTCGCTCAAAGTCCGTCAACTGCACATACGGTTCACGTCCACGCTGTCGCGGCATACTACCAGTGTTAAAGACTGCGATGGAGCTCCGTATGCCACGGCAAACTGGCTGACACTGACGGCGGCGGTGCACAAATGCTGCGCAGCTAGCGCCATTCGACGGCCAACACCGCGGTTCCTGGTGTGTCCGCTGTGCCGTGCGTGTGATCATTGCTTGTACAGCCCTCTCGCAGTGTCCGGAGCAAGTATGGTGGGTCTGACACACCGGTGTCAATGTGTTCTTTTTTCCATTTCCAGGAGTGTAGTTTCCTGAGTGTAGCGCAATACACTTCAGAGTTGATCGTTGCACCATGATGGAGGACATCAAACACAGTGACCCCTTTAGTTCCCAAAAGGCCGTCCCCATGACCTTACCGGCTGATGGTGCCGCTTTGAACTTTTTCTTCGGAGAAGAGGTGGTGTGGCGTCACTCCACAATTTACCGTTTTGTTTCATCGCTTGTGACAATGTTCACAAAAAGTTTTCACGAGCCTCGTAACGCACAGATGGCCCCTCGTTGCTCTTTATGGCCTTTTGTTAGGTGTCGAGGAACCTAGCGGATACACACGTTTGACTGCCACAACTGGTGGGCGAGTGTGTCACCGCCACCAACAGATACGTCCAATTGAGCAACGAGGTGTCTGAGTGTGACGCGTCGATTCTTTCGACTGAGAGTGTTGGAACGTTCCAGCATTGCAGAAGTTACAGCTGTGTGCCGTCGGTGGGCACGCTGGATATCGGACAGGTTTGCGCGACCTTGTTGCGATAGTGGCAGACGCCTAGACCAACGACTCATCGTGCTTTTGTTCATTGCCAGATCTCCGTAGAAATAATGCAAGCGCCTATATGTATCTGCGATGCTCTGGTTTTCCACCAAAAGAAACTCAATGACGGCTCTCCGCTTGGAACGTACCTCCGTTTCAGGCACCATTTTGACGGCTACTTACAGCGCCGCCACCTACAGGAACATCATGAAACTATAGGGGCCGCTGGGGCGTCCCACAATAAATTCCGTATTTTTTCAACCGTATTTTTTCAACCAAAACTGGCTGAGAATAAATGTGTTGCAATACTTATTTACCGCCCCTCGTAGTATTTGTCGTTTTTATGAGACACGTACTAAACACTACAATGACTAAAGTAGCTTCATCAACACCTGTCAACGCGAAAGTCAATGCTAAATTTTCTACGCAAGCTGCGAACAGGCTCGGCAGGAAGGCGGCTTTGGCTGCTGCGCCGGAGGGTACACCGCTCCTTGCAACTGCACATCGCCCCACCACCCGCCTTGTTAGGAATACGTCATTGCTGTTGATGCATGAATCCCGCCTCCCCCCGCCAACCATAATCCGGTATTTCCTACACGACAAGTGGATTCGTTCTTTATTTTCGGTCTAGTTTGCCGGTTTGTTTTTCTAATCACACTGTCCTATGCCTTACCCTGTACATGTAAAGGCCGTGTGTCATATATAGGTATGTGCCTTTGGTTTTCTGACTGAATGTTTTCCTTATAAATTGTGCTTATAATTCAGTACATTTCTTTAAACTTAACTCATCGTTTACAGTTCGCTATATCACCTAGCCACACGCCTGCCTACCAGAGGACTTCCGACTACTTGAGAATGTTGGTTATGATTTCTTACGTATTTTGTTTTAACACTTCCTACATAGTGGGAATCTTTACCGTGTATTATGTAATCTTGACACTTTGTTTCATTAAAAATGTCTTTACTGAATACGTGGCACCTTATGAATCTGGATTGATATTTTGTTTTGACGTAACTATTTTGACGTAACATTAAATTCATGTTATTATTGGTTATTATTGGTATATGGCACACAGGTAATTAACAGAGGTAGTTAATCTGTGGTTGACCTCCGATAAATTGTTTTATATTTTACTATGATATGACAACATATTAATTTGAGATTGTACTCATCAATGTATAGCTGTGATTGTTTGCTTCAAATGATTGACATTAGCATTACATACCAGTTATTTCGTCAATATGGAACACCGTAGTTATCTATGAATAACATGTAATTTTCACCTCCAATTAGCAGGTTCACTTTACTATTATGTGGCATATACAGGACCTCTAGAAAAAACAGCGACAAACTTTAGGGACAGGTTCCTCACACGAAAACGAGAAAAAAAGGTCTACTAACCAAGAGCTCTAAAGCGCATACCTTGAGACATATGTGCTCTTGTTCATCTTCGTTACTGTGGAACACATCTCTTCTACCGTAAGCTCTCTGCTTGTCACTTTTTTGGAAGAGGTAGTATGGTCAAAACAAAAAAAACAGTCAAGTAAACATGGGCTCTAAAATGCATACCTTAAGAGCTGTAAGCCCTTATTCTGTAGGAGAGATGTGTTTCAAACTACCGAAGATAAACAAGCATGCATTTTATATCCCATGTGGCCTAGACATTTTTTTTCTTGTTTTTTTCAATACTTCCTCCCCCCAAAGTATGGACAGCAAATCCTTGCAGTAGAAGAGATCTGTTTCATAGTATCGAAAATGAACAAGTACTCATAACTCTCAAGGTATTCATTTAACAGCCCATATTTAGTAGACTTTTTTACTTTTTTCTGCGTGAGGAACCAGTCCCTAAAGTAAGTCGCTGTTTTTTCGGAACATTTTTCGAGATATCACGTTCCGTAGTTTACATTCATACAGTGTGCAACTGTTCTATCGCTCTATTTCTGTATTTATCATTGACTTTGGTGTCACAATCTCTACATTTTGGTTCTTATTAAATGTCTGCTACATATTACCTCTCTGCATGATTTTTTTCTTAAATTTTACACTGCCCTTTTATTATGTAGCTCTTTTTATTATATAGTTTACACTGTCATTATTGTTATCTTAAGACAGGCGTCTGAATAAGGCGTAGTGCAACGCCGAAACTGGTTGCATAAAGAAATTACATTCAAAATATAGATGGCTGAATGTAGCGTTAATTTTACACTCATATTCTCAGAAGAAAACAGAACACTATAAACAGATAGATGTAGGACGTTTATATTCACAGGATATGTACATTATTATGTTCTGCAGAAATTGTTAGCATTTGAACCATGTCGGCCTGCGGGTTGAAGGTCAACATCGATATCGCGGCGCAACACCATCTGACGGTAAAACATGCCTGCGGCTCTCGTTGTCGCTATAGAGCGAAGATGATGGACAGCGAGATTTGAACAGACGTTCAGAATGCCTCGCAGACGTATGCGTGAACCGTACCGTCACATCAGTGAGTTTGAAAGAGGCCGCATTGTTGATATGAAGGAATATGGTGCATCCATCCAGGGAATTGCTGCTCGTGTAGGACGAAGTGTTTCGACATGCAACAGGTGTGCAGAAAGGTTCAAGGAAGGTCGTAGAACATAAGTGGATCAGGTCGCACCACCAGACCCCCCCCCCCTTTCCCCGTGAAAATCGACACCTCATCCGAACATCCGAATAGCATTGCAGGACAGGACAAATCTATGTCCTTCTCGGCTCTGGCGAAACAGTAGAGCAGTGTAATACATCCTACACCATCAGTGGTGACAGTTCGTCGCCGTTTATTACGGAATGGGTTACGTGCATGTCGTCCACTTTTCCACCTGCCTATTACGAATGTACAGAAACATGCTAGACGGCAATGGTGTATGAAACGACGATGGGTACAGGAGTGGCATCTGATAGTATTTTCAGTGGCCGTGCGGTTCTAGGCGCTACAGTCTGGAACCGCGAGAACGCTACGGTCGCAGGTTCGAAACCTACCTCGGGCATGGATATGTGTGATGTCCTTAGGTTAGTTAGGTTTAAGTAGTTCTAAGTTCTAGGGGACTGATGACCTCAGAAGTTGAGTCCCATAGTGCTCAGAGCCATTTGAACCATTTTTTGATAGTATTTTCGAACGATTTCAGGCTCTGTTTGTTTGAAAACGATGGCTGCATTTTGTGTTCGCCACAGACAAGGTCAGCGGCATCCCAGTGACTGCATTCGCACAAGACATACAGGCCTTATGGTGCGGGGTGCTGTTGGATACAACCGGAAGTCATAGTTCGTGCGTGTCCAGGGCACTGTGACCAGTGTGACGTGCGTGAATGACATCCTGCGACCCGTGGTCATACCATTTCTGCACAACACCCCAGAAGCCATCTTTCTGCAAGATAATCCACGGCCACATGTTGCAGCACGAACACGTGCCTTCTTGGTGTCACAGGATGCTATCCGAAAATGTGTGGAATATGGTGAAATGAGGGGTGCGGTACTGTGACCCACTGCCAACCACTAGAGATGATCTTTGGAACCTGGTGAACGCAGCGTGGATGGCTATACCACAGGACGCCATTCGCGGCTTATATGCGTCGATACCATTAGGCATGGAACAAGCTATCAGGGCCTATGAAGGACCCTGTGCCTACTACGCAACAGGACACATGCTGAGCCCAGATGACTGAAATGCTAATTATTTCTGCAGAGCATACTAATGTACGTGTCCTGTGAATGCGGACTCCCTGTTTCTGGTCGTTCAAGGTGCCCTATTTTTTCCGAATATGAGTGTACCTTTGGTGAAGAAATGGTGCTCGGTCTTGCCGTCGTGCGATCTGAGTATCGGCTTCGGCTTTCGACGACGCGCGCGCTTCCAGTGGCCGAGGAGGGCGACGCTTTCAGAAGGAGCAGAGCTCGGCGAGGTGCGATAAAACACAGCTCCGCAGCTGCACAAAGAGGCCGCCCCGCGGGGGAGTAGCAGGTGACACAGCAGAATGTTTACAGATGCAAAGCAGATGCAAAGTGGCCGGCGCTGCACGGTGCACGCCGCGCCTCTGCTGAGTCGCGAGGCGGCCGGCTGGCTCTCTGCGGCGCCGAACGTGACTTCTGGCCGAAGGGGAACCCGGCCGCCGATGCTATCTGCGCTCCCAGTCTTGTAACTGTTTAACGCGCTAATTAAATTCCGGGAACGCCACAAGAGCTCTCGTATTATACCGAACTAGCGTGCGGAGAAGTGTTCCAGCGAATTAATCTGATTGCCTTGCAGGCTGTGAAGAGAGGTGTTACATTCTGTAGGCGATAAAAGATAATTCGGGATTTTGTGCGCCATGTTGATGGAACAATCAATAGCAAGCAAGTAATCTTACCGTAATGATTTTACAATAATTTACTGAATAGCGTCTGATGATCATTGTATTAGGAAAAAGAAGTGGCCTATTAAGAGAAATGGAACGAACGAAAACTGAGAACAATACAATTTAAAAGTATCTGAGAAAATCATTAGTTTTATTGGAAAGTCCGGAAATGAGCAATAAAGTTATTCACTTTGATTACGTAGGCTGTAAAACCTCGAAAAAAACACTTAATACTAAGAAATCACTATCACAATATAAAATGTAAGTAGTTGTTTCAACAGTGTCACAAGAAAGTTAATTATGCAGTAGGCATAAAAATTAAACCGTTCAGGGTTGAGATTACTTAGAATACTAAAACACAGTGTTACAGTGATATTAGAAAACAGCTGACTATCTAAACTTCAAGGAATACATTTCAGGATGACAGCAGACACTAAAAAAAAAAAAAAGAGACACAATATCAGAATGAGCAGTGACACACTAGACTTGAAAACTTAAACTTGTAAATGGTAACTACATTGTGATCAGAACAACGAAGTGCTACCCGAGGAGTACCGCAATGCCTTTTTATACCTGCAGTGAGATAGATTGTTCATGATGAATATGTCAAAATATTTTGCATATTTATTTGGTTCATAACCTTAACGATTCACCTGCCCCTAACAAAGTCGAATTCTCCCAAAAGCACAGATAAGTTAGGCACTTGATCCGCTTTGTACCTCCTCCCGTTTCACTACTATCACTACTAAACTTCTGACAGTGAAAATGTTCCCACGTACCTCGACTGAAAAATAGATGGGGCAATGCCTTATTGCATGACGGTTGTTTAACATGCGAAACAATCTAAAACAAGAGATATGTTTGTCACAGTGTGGTTAAAAAATAGTCAATATTTAAATCTCTCTTTTCTCCGAGACTTAAATTAACCGTCATCAGTAGCGAAGGACCCCGTGTCAAAATACGATGTTGCACCGTTGGATCCAACGTTAATCTGTAAGTTCCCACTTACAGTAGGCTGATAAGCTGTTCGAATGCTGTCGAAGAAATCCAAGGGTCTACCGCCACGAACAAGATAGTGTCTAGAGGAATATCTTGTAGGCACATTAATTTGTTTCAAGTTTCTTGTCTCTTTCCACAGTACAAATAGTTCATGGGCGCAGGTATCGTAATGAAATGTAAAGACTGCTTTCATGAGGTGTTACTGCCGCCTGTGTAATAGTAAGACTCGACCATCGGTAGAATGAGTTACCTCCTTCATGCGTTTATTACATTCCAATGAATCTGTCTGGCATTTGCCTTTGCTTCTTTTTCTTAGTGTGGTTCGTCCACTTTCAAATAACTTCGCACATATATTCCTATGTATTTAATGGATGTGATTGTTTCAAAAAAAATTGGCTCTGAGCACTATGGGACTTAACTTCTGAGGTCATCAGTCCCCTAGAATTTAGAACTACTTAAACCTAACTAACCCAAGGACATCACACACATCCATGCCCGAGGCAGGATTCGAACCTGCGACCGTTGCGGACGCGCGGTTCCAGACTGTAGCGCCTAGAACCGCTCGGCCACACCGGCCGGCTGTGATTGTTTCCAGTGATATATTAATAATAGTGTAATCAACACTAACGTGCCTTTCTGTATATTTCTGCACGATGTGCTACCTTTGTTTATGTTGAGAGTCACCTTAGAACTGAATGAAAATTTTAGGATTAGCGAATGAGTGCCACGTGTGGTTTGTAAGGACAAGCTCGATGGCCTGCAAAGACAAGCTCGAGAAGAATTTAAAAAAAAAACTCTAAGATAGAAGCGATGCATAATCTAGATAAGTGGAACTATTTAGAAAGAGGCAGGTGGCATTAGCTTTGATTCGGAATCTCTACTCTTCTGTGCAGGGAACAAAACAGTCAGGCAGCATCCGAAATCGAGTAGGAGTGACAAGAACAGCCAGAAAACAAAAAGTGCTACAGACGTAAGTTAATGCCTGCCTCAGCAGAGTGTGCTCCTGTTTACACGTACATAGACTTTCCTAGAATATTACAATAGTCTCTAAAGACCTAAGTTCGAGAACCTTAAATTCTAACTAATCGCAGGAAGTGGAATCGAATGGCTGACACTAACCAACGACCATAGCAGCTACACCACTCCGGAAGACCGGCCGTGGTGGTCTCGTGGTTCTAGGCCCTCAGTCCGGAGCCGCGCGACCGCTACGGTCGCAGGTTCGAATCCTGCCTCGGGCATGGATGTGTGTGATGGCCTTAGGTTAGTTAGGTTTAAGTAGTTCTAAGTTCTAGGGGACTGATGACCAAAGATGTTAAGTCCCATAGTGCTCAGAACCATTTGAACCATTTGAACTCCGGAAGGCACACAGCATTGCTCCATCTTTTCGCAAAACATCGACCTGCTGTTTCGGAGTAGATTTTGGCCTCGATATGGAGCTACTCTGGTCCTTGGTATGACGACTATGGAAGATCGTCTTGGTCTAGCCATGACGTCACGTCCTCAAGGGCACTGCAGCGTTCAAATGGAGTTACTTCCGCTAATAACCGTCTTCATGTTTCTCCTGTCAGAATACACTACCGTACATCTGCGTCTCAGAAATATGACTGGACTTCAAGTGAAGACATGAACAAGGTATCTGCGCTTTCGTTTTCTCGATGCGGGTTGAGTATCCTAAACTTCGCAGGGGACGTTTGACAAGCAGCGAAGGCTTCGGTACAGGACGAACTAGAGCTTTTTATAATTATTCTGATAGCTTACAGGTACATGAAACAGCTTTTGGATGTAATCATCTTCAGCAACGTCAGGTTGAAATGGAAACGACATCATTGTTTCAGCTCTTCGGTCGTACTGTATCCAAATGTCACGTCAGGTACCGTCCTATGTCAGTCTCTCTGCTGAGTAGGTTGGCTTAAGTCATGGTACCAGAAACAGCCCCAAAAACCTCCGTCCTGTACTACTCCCTCACACACTGTGAGAGAGCCTCCGCTGCACTCGACGCCTTGTACCTTTATAAAAGAGGTGAAATAGCACGTAACACACTCCCCCTGCCACCTGCAGTCCAGTTGTTGTGTTTCTGGTCCCACTAAAGACGTGGAAGATCGTGTGCTGCTGGGAGAAATGGCTTCGGTGACGTATCCGACACCGAATGTGCATTGTGTACAGTTCCCTTAGCATTGCTTCCTAGATAACTGCTTGAGATGTCTAACAGCACCCATCTTAAGGATTCAAGGTAGCGCCGGCCGGGGTGCCCGAGCGGTTCTAGGCGCTACAGTCTGGAACCGCGCGACCACTACGGTCGCAGGTTCGAGCCCTGCCTCGGGAATGGATGTGTGTGATGTCCTTAGGTTAGTTAGGTTTAAGTAGTTCTATGTTCTAGGGGACTGATGACCTCAGAAGTTAAGTCCAATAGTGCTCAGAGCCCTATGAACCATTTGAACTGAAGGTAGCGGTTGTGAAAATAATAGTTATCGTCATTCACGATACAACAACAACCGCCGGGATGCTATCCACAACACATGGTTCGGGAGTAATGTTCCCATCATTTGGCGGTCTGGGCTCAGCCCTTCGTACATAGGCTAAGCGCTTAAGTATGGGAAACAGAACTGCTACAATGGAACCGTTGGTGGCTCATTGCAGTCAATACACATGTTACAATTGATAAAGCGCCAGCTGCTGCTTCCGTGGTTAATCTACAAGTGGCAAGGCCGTACTGAAACACGTGCATTGAGCTCTGTAGTTCTAAGCAAATGTTAACTACCTGTAAGGTCTGAACGCTGAAGGGGGCCAGCCCCTGAGTATTAATGAATCATTACAGATTTAGGTTAGGCGGGCTACTACCTGATAAATTACTATTATTTCCAAGGCTAGTGTCAAAAACCTAGAGTCGCCAAGTACTAAGTAAATCATAAGGTGTGCTATCCAGTAAAAGTAGTGCTTTCGCCTTGTGGCTAAGTATACCAAGGGCAAGATTGGTAAACTCAATAGCTAGACGTTGGGTGTCGTTTGTGTTGCTGGTACAATTGTTCTGTTTTTAATACGTAGTCACGTGTGTTATGTCTTGGTGGCGACCTGTGTGTGTGTCTTCGTGGCCGATAATGATCTGTAACATATATATACACGGTGTTTGTTTCAACTTGTGATAACTATATCTGAAGACGATACATGGTACGAAAAAATCTTCTAGGTGCAAAGTTAATATTAATAAAGAAGACATATATCTTGCTACAGCTGGCCACATCCTAGCAACCTTTATTGCGTGGGAGGAGTCAACTTTGTGTTTTCAGGATGGATCCCATATTTTTTCTGCATATTTGGATGCTACGCACGATTAACGCAAACCATTGTTTTCCATTCTTGATAGATGGCGCTGCAATCATCATATATTAATTAATAGCCTACACATTTGATTCTACATTTCATTTACGATGTAAATGTGAACCTTTGTGTTCTAACAATTGGTACTGATGTTCAAACATTACCTGAGTGTTGTAAATATGATTTTACAGTGCAGATAATGTGGCTAGACATTGACATTTCTGGCAAATAAGCTACTTCTACGGTAAGGTAGTTTTCTGTTCCCCCGTTGCTGATTGTAGTGAGTCCCTAAACCATCGAATGCTTGATTTCGGTGACCGCCCCCGAACCACACCATCAGGCAGACTGATTTCGGTGTGTGTTTCCATCCGACCGTAATAACTCGAGCACTGGCCGTTGCGCGGATACCGGTGGAATACAAACCACAACCGTTGTAATACGGTAAAATGTACAGGAAGTGACAGTGACAGTGAGAAGTGTATCTGCCATGGCTACTTACTGAAATCAAGGAACCAATGGCGAGAGACCAGGGGACTCATCGATATCAAGCGTCCCTGTGGACATAGAAAACTCTGTGTATTACATCCACGTTGTTGTCCCTGGATCAGGCTAAACGCTGACCAGAAATTGTAACGAGAACTAAATATTGTACTGTAGAATCAAATTTGCAACTCTAAAGCAAATTTCGAACATAAATATGAACCGTTAGAAGACTAAGGTTTTAATTTACATCCTAAATGAAAAGTAGAATTAAAATCGTCTGTTCTTTATTGCAAAAACAGGCAAACTTTAACACTTGATTACATAGCCATCTCCCACTAACTAAAACCAATGGATATGTGTAAACCGTACATATCTTTCGGCGCAGAATCCGAATATGCAATAAAATTGGGGGATTCCATTTGAAAATACGAAGTTGGCCTCTCCCACGCAGTCGGCCAGTTGTATCACGCGTAGTTTTCGAGATATTCAATTGTCTCAAGTTGTGATTTATTTTTAATTTACCTTGGTAGTTGAAGTTTCAAAGCCTTATAAAGTGAATGTAATCGATATCGTTTGGCGAGATTGTAATTATTATTTTCCTTCGAGGTATAGAGTTGCTTTTTAAATTATCTTACCCTTGGAACTCATTTTAAGGTATCTGCTTGCAGAGTATTAAAATTCAGAATTAAATACACTCCTGGAAATGGAAAAAAGAACACATTGACACCGGTGTGTCAGACCCACCATACTTGCTCCGGACACTGCGAGAGGGCTGTGCAAGCAATGATCACACGCACGGCACAGCGGACACACCAGGAACCGCGGTGTTGGCCGTCGAATGGCGCTAGCTGCGCAGCATTTGTGCACCGCCGCCGTCAGTGTCAGCCAGTTTGCCGTGGCATACGGAGCTCCATCGCAGTCTTTAACACTGGTAGCATGCCGCGACAGCGTGGACGTGAACCGTATGTGCAGTTGACGGACTTTGAGCGAGGGCGTATAGTGGGCATGCGGGAGGCCGGGTGGACGTACCGCCGAATTGCTCAACACGTGGGGCGTGAGGTCTCCACAGTACATCGATGTTGTCGCCAGTGGTCGGCGGAAGGTGCACGTGCCCGTCGACCTGGGACCGGACTGCAGCGACGCACGGATGCACGCCAAGACCGTAGGATCCTACGCAGTGCCGTAGGGGACCGCACCGCCACTTCCCAGCAAATTAGGGACACTGTTGCACCTGGGGTATCGGCGAGGACCATTCGCAACCGTCTCCATGAAGCTGGGCTACGGTCCCGCACACCGTTAGGCCGTCTTCCGCTCACGCCCAAACATCGTGCAGCCCGCCTCCAGTGGTGTCGCGACAGGCGTGAATGGAGGGACGAATGGACACGTCTTCAGCGATGAGAGTCGCTTCTGCCTTGGTGCCAATGATGGTCGTATGCGTGTTTGGCGCCGTGCAGGTGAGCGCCACAATCAGGACTGCATACGACCGAGGCACACAGGGCCAACACCCGGCATCATGGTGTGGGGAGCGATCTCCTACACTGGCCGTACACCACTGGTGATCGTCGAGGGGACACTGAATAGTGCACGGTACATCCAAACCGTCATCGAACCCATCGTTCTACCATTCCTAGACCGGCAAGGGAACTTGCTGTTCCAACAGGACAATGCACGTCCGCATGTATCCCGTGCCACCCAACGTGCTCTAGAAGGTGTAAGTCAACTACCCTGGCCAGCAAGATCTCCGGATCTGTCCCCCATTGAGCATGTTTGGGACTGGATAAAGCGTCGTCTCACGCGGTCTGCACGTCCAGCACGAACGCTGGTCCAACTGAGGCGCCAGGTGGAAATGGCATGGCAAGCCGTTCCACAGGACTACATCCAGCATCTCTACGATCGTCTCCATGGGAGAATAGCAGCCTGCATTGCTGCGAAAGGTGGATATACACTGTACTAGTGCCGACATTGTGCATGCTCTGTTGCCTGTGTCTATGTGCCTGTGGTTCTGTCAGTGTGATCATGTGATGTATCTGACCCCAGGAATGTGTCAATAAAGTTTCCCCTTCCTGGGACAATGAATTCACGGTGTTCTTATTTCAATTTCCAGGAGTGTATGTTAAGCAGGTTGGAATTTCAAAACTGTATAATTATCGTAGTGGGTCGTTATCGTTACAGTTTTGTCACATCACTTTACTCACTCCCCCCCCCCCCCCCTCCCCCATTTATGGCTTCTATGATGGGCACCAGAGAGTAAACTGTTGTTTTCACCGCAAGTAAAGGGTGGCCACTTGTACGGACCTCTGTTTCAGAATACATCGCTCGTTCTTTGGGGAGAGTATGTTACAGCTAACCGCGCATGAAGCAGTTACGCCCTTGCTGCAAAAGACGAAGCTAAATCAGAAGCTGCGCTGTGTTCTTTTGTTCATACTATATGTAAATGAACAAGGTTCAGTTCAACTGTGTCTGTCAAACAAACGCAGCCGTCAATGTATCCGCCAAAAGAGTCGAATATGCTTTTCTAAGTGGGTGACTGGTACAGGATGGTCAAAATAAAACTCGGCCGGGAAGTATTTACAATAAGAGTGAAGTGAGACTGACCTTCGTTAACATCACAGAAGATGCTGAAAATAGCATCCCTTTCACGCCATTATGTAACTAAGTTTCGCGCTGCAAGCTTCGCTGGAGATTTTGTCAAAACACTTCCGTCTTAAACTCTTGCGCAAACATTCATCATTTTGATCTGCAGCTCCTTGTGTTGGTCGTGTTTGCAGTTAAAATTGTTGCATGTGAGGTCCGCCAGTTACGCAAAACACCGTTTTTTCTCAGTACCCAAACATGTTTCGGCACCTTTGTGCCATCATTAGTGCGTTTCCGTTTTTATTTATTCTGTATTGTGATCATTTTTGTTACATGATTATAAAATTGTGTGGATGTTTAGTTCAGACAATAGATCGTTTCTTTTTGTAAATACCTTTACATTTGGTGTGCATGAATTTTCTGGATCAGTTGTGTGTTAATTACTACAGGTAGCGTGTCATCTGCAACCAAATGATGTTGATGAGAAAGTTTTTCTTGGAGTTAACCTATATTCAGTAATGTAATTTAGTTTGTCGCGATGGTTTCGTGCCTATATTCGCTTTTTCTTACGTTTTCGTGTGGCACACACTTCCATTCTCCGCATCATGCTGAGGTGTTGTGAAGCACACGTAACTATAAAAAGTATTTTCCACAAATAACGTGGTAAAACACTTTTCACTTCACCAAAACACAGTGTGATTGTGGTTTGTTGTGTGTCCCAGCCCCGTCAGTGTTCATTTGTTCACCAGAGCGTTCGGCGACTAATTTGAATTTTGTTTGCATTTTATCTTTGTGTGTGTGTGTGTGTGTGTGTGTGTGTGTGTGTGTGTGTGTGTGCGTGCGTGCGTGTGTGTGTTTTCTGTGCGCTTCTTAGATGTGTGTGTTGTGTTTTATATGGTATTCGTTTCGTGTGTAAATGGTGCGCCTTTGCAGATTTTAGTGAATATATCTTTCGTATGTGTGTATGTGTGAAGCTGTACATATTGTATATGACCCGTCGCTCCCTATAGCTTACCCCTACTTTTTTCAGAATTTCGAATATCTTACACTATTTCACATTGTCGATCGCTTTCTGCAGGTCGACAGATCCTATGAACGTGTCTTGATTTTTCTTTAGTCTTGCTTCCATTATTAACTGCAACGTCAAAATTGCCTCTCTTATGCCTTTACTTTACGTAAAGCCAAACTGATCGTCATCTAGCGCATCCTCAATTTTATTTTCCATTCTTGTATATATTATTCTTTTAAGCAACTTGCATGCATGAGCTGTTAAGCTGATAGAGCGGTAATTCTCGCACTTGTCAGCTCTTGCCGTCTTCGGAATTGTGTGGTTGATGCTTCTCCGAAAGTCAGTTGGTATATCGCCAGACTCATAACACTGTACACAACAACGTGAATAGTCGTTTTGTTGCCACTTCCCCAATGATTTTAGAAATTATGATGTAATGTTGTCTATTCCTTCTGCCTTATTTGACCTTAAGTCCTCCAAAGCTCTTTTAAATTCTGTTTCTAATAGGCCTACTGGACCCCTATCTCTTCTAAATCGACTGTTTCTTCTTCTATCACATCAGACAAATCTTCCCCCTCATAGAGGCTTTCAATGTATTCTTTCCACCTATCCGCTCTCTCCTCTGCATTTAATAGTGGAATTCTCGTTGAACTCTTAATGTTACCACCCTTGCTTTTAATGTCACCGAAGGTTGTTTTTGACTTTCCTGTATGCTGAGTCTGTCCTTCCGACAATCATTTCTTTTTCGATGTCTTCACATTTTTTCTGCAGCCATTTCGTCTTAGCTTCCATACTTTTCCTATTTATTTCATTCCTCAGCGACTTGTATTTCTGTAATTTTGAGTTTACCGGAACATTATTGTATTTCCTCGTTTCCTCAATCAACTGAAGTATTTCTTCTGTTACCCATGGATTCTTCGCAGCTACCTTCTTTGTATCAATGTTTTCCTTCCTAACTTCTGTGATGGCCCTTTTTAGAGACGTCCATTCCTCTTCAACTGTACTGTGTACTGCGCTATTCCTCATTGCTGTATCTATAGCCTTAGAGAACTTCAAGCGAATCTCGTCATTCCTTAGCACTTCCGTATCCCACTTCTTTGCGTATTCGTTCTTTCCGACTAATGTCGTAAACTTCAGCCTACTCTTCATCACTACTATATTGTGATCCGAATCTATATCTGCTGCTGGGTACGCCTTACAATCTAGTATCTAATTTCGGAATCCCTGTCTGACAATGATGTAATCTAACTGAAATCTTCCCGTATCTCCCAGTCTTTTCCAAATATACCTCCTTCTCTTGTGATTCTTGAACGGGGTATTCACTATTATTAGGTGAAACTTGACACAGAACTGAATTATTGTTTCTCCTCTCTCATTCCTTGTCCTGTAACCCTTTCTTCTTCTCCTTCCCCGACAACTGCATTCCAGTCCCCCATAACTATTAGATTTTCATCCCCTCTTACATACTGTATTACCCTTTCAATATCCTCATACACTTTTTCTATCTCTTCATCTTCAGCTTGCGACGTCGGCATGTATACCTGAACTATCGTTGTCGATGTTGGTTTGCTGTCGATTCTGATAAGAACGACCCTGTCACTGAACTGCTCACATAATCACACTCTCTCCTACCTTCCTATTCATAACGAATCCTCCTCCTGTTATACCATTTTCTGCTGCTTTTGATATTACCCTGTACTCATCTGGCCAGAAATCCGTGTCTTCTTTCCACTTCACTTCACTGACCCCTACGATATCTAGATTGGACCATTGCATTTCCCTTTTCAGATTTTGCTAGTTTCCCTACCACGTTCAAGCTTCTGTCATTCCACGCCCCGACTCGTAGAACGTTATCCTTCCATTGATTATTCAATCTTTTTCTCATGGTAACCTCCCGCTCGGCATCCTCTCCCGGAGATCCGAATGGGGGACTATTTCGGAAACTTTTGCCAATTGAAAGATCATCATGACACTTTTTCAATAACAGGCCACATGTCCTGTGGATAACGTTACGTGGCTTTAATGCAATGGTTTCCATTGCCTTCTGCATTCTCATGCCGTTGGTCATTGCTGTTTCTTCCGCCTTTTGGGGCGGTTTCCCACTCCTAGGACAAGAGAGTGCCCTGAACCTCTGTCGGCTCCTCCACCCTCTTTGACAAGGCCGTTGACAGAATGAGTGTGACTTCTTATGCCGGAAGTCTTCGGCCGATTATTAATCGAAATTTAAGCAGCGGTGGATTCGAACCCGGGACCGAAGACGGTTTGAGTATGAATCAAAGACGCTACCCCTAGACCATAGGTGCATTGCTGTACACCTATGTAAATCAAACTAAATATTCATTTTAGCACTTCATTTAGATCCCTTTCACACTGGAGCCTCTTGCTATTGGCTCTGTTGATTAGTACTTATTATCATGCCTAACAGTGTTGTAGTTCCTTAGGACACTGTGACATTTCTTCCGATGAATGTGGAAGAACTGATAGTGCAATTCTATGCTGCTCCTGTAATTGAGGAGGTGGCTTTGCTGCGAAGAGATCACGAAAATACGACCCAGCGAGTTGTCTAAGTTGGTTGGTTGGTTGATTTGGAGTAGGGAACCAAACAGCGAGATCATCGGTCCCATCGGATTCAGGAAGGATGGGGAAAGAAGTCGTTCGGCATTTAACTGACGGGATTTAGGGAAATCATGGAAAACCTAAATCAGGAAGGCCGTACCAGGGTTTGAACCGTCGTCCTCCCGAATGCGAGTCCAGTGTGCTAGCCCCTGCACCACCGTGTTTGAAGACGCAGAGAGCTATTTTTGAGCATATACTCTGATGACAATGTATGTTTTGTGGAAGATATGCTGTTGCTGATAGTATATATAAAATACACAGTGTGTATGTTTTACACTTCTACAATGACATGCTTATACCCTATGATGACAGGCAATTTATTTTTAACTGTTTATTAGACGTCATTAATATTTCTGACATGTCTGACAACAACTGTTATATTCAGTACTAAGAAAACTTAGTTGTAAGATATGTATCGTTTAGGAATCAGTGTACGGACAAATCAAAATTCTACAAAAGAAAAAAAATTCTACTAATATTACGCCTGGTACCCCAAATCGAACCCTCGAACCCCGGTATTAAAATGCAAAACTCTATCCAAAGCACTAAATGGGCAGCAGAGATACACTGTATTGAACTGCAGTATTGTAGAACTGCCATTCTTCGACGTCCATTTTTACCAAAAATATCCACGGGGCGAAATTTTACTACATACTTATTTGTACTGTTTATATCCAAGGAATCGTGCTGTGACGTCCGCTTATTTTGGTTCTCCATGTAGGCCTATAGATAGAATCATGCTTGAATCATTTTCACAAAAGTTTAAAAGTCAGGTACGCCCACTAATTAAATGAGGACTTTCACAAGCCTTCCGTCTTGTGAAAAAACCTACGAGGGCTAGGAAAAGGTAAGCCTCAAC
Source organism: Schistocerca nitens (assembly GCF_023898315.1). Classification (NCBI taxonomy): domain Eukaryota; kingdom Metazoa; phylum Arthropoda; class Insecta; order Orthoptera; family Acrididae; genus Schistocerca; species Schistocerca nitens. The sequence continues at coordinate 288,946,229 of NC_064620.1, forward strand.
CAACAGCTGATCCTTTGACTTTCTAATTGATGATACACAAGAGTATTTCGCCACGCCAAGCGTCTTTACTTGAGCAACGGACAAGGATGCAAACCATCGTGTCCTTGAAGCATCTGTGATCGGTACAAACGAATATTTTGTATTTACTGTAACCCGTAAGCCGTAACAAAGGAAGTCAATTCCGTGGGGCCGTTCGGCGGCTGCAGTATTACAATACGAATGATCATTTCCTCGTCGATCCATTACTGCCCATAATAATGGACATTTTTAACCACTCTCTAACCTCCAGCTTCTCCCCAATGGCCTGGGAAAAGAGATTCATAAAACCTCTACCCGAAAAGAAATCTGCCAAAGAACATCATGATTACAGGACCATTTGCATTCTACGAGCATCATCTAAGGCTTTAGAATACATAGGTCGCAATGAGCTTACCAGTTACTTAACGTCATGTAATCTTCTGGATGAATACCAGTCTGGTTTCCTGGAAAATCGCAACACGACGACTGCTCTTGAAAAAGTGACTCAAAAAGCTATGGATAAACAGCAGGCAACCATTATGTGCTTTTTAGATTTCAGCAAAGCTTTCGACACTGTCGACTTCTAAGTTCTACTTGCTAAACTCAAAACTCGATACTTTTCTTCAAGTGCTGTAAAATGGTTCCACTCATACCGTACATTCCGCCAACATCGTGCAATGATTGGAACAAAGAGGTCAAAATGGAAGTCCCACTAAGAAAAGTATTGGGCCCACTAATTTTCTCATTTGTGTTAATGATGTGTCGACTATTGTCTCCCATTGCAAACATCACTTATAAGCTGACGACGTTCAGTTAAACCTAAGTGCCAGCGGAACAAATCTGTGAACAGCCATCCAGAACCTAAATGCTGACGTTTGCTTTATCAGAACGGACGCAGAAGATAGGTCTGAAGATAGGTCTGAACTTAACCCATCTAAAACGCAAGCAACCCAAGTCGCTCACAAAAGACTTATTTTTCCTCACTTGAGAGAATCTCTTCCACTCTTAATACTAAGCAGCATAGAAATAATCTTTTCTTTTTCTGCAAAGAATTTGGGGATTATTCTAGACCATCACTTAGACTGGACTACACACACAGCTGTAGTCTGTGAGAAGGTATCAGCATCACTTCGTTCACTACAGATATACAGCGTGGTCCATTGATCGTGACCGGGCCAAATATCTCACGAAATAAGCATCAAACGAAAAAACTACAAAGAACGAAACTTGTCTAGCTTGAAGGGGGAAACCAGATGGCGCTATGGTTGGCCCGGTAGATGGCGCGGCCATAGGTCAAACGGATATCAACTGCGTTTTTTTAAAATAGGAACCCCTATTCTTATTACATATTCGTGTAGTACGTAAAGAAATATGAATGATTTAATTGGACCACTTTTTTCGCTTTGTGATAGATGACGCTGTAATAGTCACAAACATATGGCTCACAATTTTAGACGAACAGTTGGTAACAGCTAGGTTTTTTTAAATTGAAATACAGAACGTAGGTACCTTTGAACATTTTATTTCAGTTGTTCCAATATGATACATGTACGTTTGTGAACTTATCATTTCTGAGAACGCATGCTGTTACAGCGTGATTACCTTTAAATACCGCATTAATCCAATAAATGCTCAAAATGATGTCCGTCAACCTCAATGCATTTGGCCATACGTGTAACGACTTTCCTCTCAACAGCGAGTAGTTCGCCTTCCGTAATGTTCGCACATGCATTGACAACGCGCTGACGCATGTTGTCAGGCGTTCTCGGTGGAGCACGATAGCAAATATCCTTCAACTTTCCCCACAGAAGGAAATCCGAGGACGTCAGATCCGGTGAACGTGCGGGCCATGGTATGGTGCTTCGACGACCAATCCACCTATCATGAAATATGCTGTTCAATACCGCTTCAACTGCACGCGAGCTATGTGCCAGACATCTATCATGTTGGAAGTACATTGCCATAATGTCATGCAGTGAAATATCTTGTAGTAACATCGGTAGAACATTACGTAGGAAATCAGCATACATTGCACCATTTAGATTGTCATCGATAAAACGGGGGCCAATTATCCTTCCTCCCATAATTCCGCACCGTAGATTAACCCGCCAAGGTCGTTGATGTTCCACTTGTCGCAGCCATAGTGGATTTTCCGTTGCCCAACAGTGTATTTTATGCCGGTTTACGTTACCACTGTTGGTGAATGACGCTTCGTCGCTAAATAGACCGTATGCAAATGATCTGTCATCGTCCCGTAATTTCTCTTGTGCACAGTGGCAGAACTGTACATGACGTTCAAAGTCGTCGCCGTGCAATTCTAAGTGCATAGAAATATGTTGATGTAGCATTCTCAACACCGATTCTCGCGCAATTTGTATGCTACCGATGTGCGGATTAGCCGCGACAGCAGCTAAAACACCTACTTGGGCAGGTCGTGGTTGACGTTTCACATGTGGCTGAACACTTCCTGTTTCCTTAAATAACGTAACTATCCGGCGAACGGTCCTGACACTTGGATGATGTCGTCCAGGATACCGAGCAGCATACATAGCACACGCCCGTTGGGCAGTTTGATCACAATAGCCATTCATCAACACGATATCGGCCTTTTCCGCAATTGGTAAACGGTCCATTTTAACACGGGTAATGTATCACGAAGCAAATACCGTCCGCACTGGCGGAATGTTACGTGATACCACGTACTTATACTTTGTGACTATTAAAGCGCCATCTATCACAAAGCGAAGAAAGTGGTCCAACTAAAACATGCATATTTCTTTACGTATTACACGAATATGTTATAAAAAATGGGGGTTCCTATTTAAAAAAACGCTGTTGATCTACGTTTGACCTATGGCAGCGCCATCTAGCGGGCCAACCATAGTGCCATCTGGTTTCCCCCTTCAACCTAGACGAGTTTGGTTCTTTGTAGTTTTTTCGTTTGATGCTTATTTCGTGAGATATTTGGCCCAGTCACTATCAATGGACCACCCCGCGTAAAAAAGTATTTTTTCTCGAGATTATAAAGAAACTCGTAGAGTCACTAATACTCCACATCCATTCTTATAATGATCCTATTTTACAAGAGCTTCCGTATGAGAACTGACGGTGGCTGGAACTGGCAATGAGTGCTTGTGTACGATACATTCGTGACGTACAGTATTCCGACCGTATCACTCCTGCCTATGAACAATTGTCATGGCTATGTGCTGATATGGGTACAGATTATCATACCGTGTATTTACAGTGTCGTCTTCTCAGTCATTGGATTTCTTCCTGTTTATGTTCAACCCCTACACTGTATCTGAACAACTCAGCAGAATACTCTTCTCTACGAAGTAAGATTCTTTGCGCGCTACTACACACTACTACGTTCTCTAAATCATTTTCTGATCAATGACCCGATTTTGGAACAATTAAAATTGTTTCAAACTTCAAAAGGCAGCTAATGGCCCAGCCTCTGCTGCAATAGTTATCTTTTCTTGCAGCTTACTCTTGTAGACCCTCCCTCCCCTCCCCTTTTCTTTCCCCATGTCTACATAGTTCTCTGTTGAAATTTTCTTCTTTCCTAGCAGCTATAGTCACTTTAATTTCAATCCGCTCCTCTTTCATTATCCGCTCCACTTCATCTAATACCATACAAGGCTTCAAAAGTACTAAACTGGTACATATCGTTGTTAATGCCTCATTTTATTACTGTTATTATTATAATTACTATTATTATTATTATTATTTCATTTTATTACTTTTTATTATTAATGTAAATTATTATCATTGAGTTTGCTGTGTAATAACTAATTAATGTTACCCATTATTTTATTATCATTATTTATGTTGCCATTATTACTATTGCGAATTGTTGCTTTTATTTCTGATACAAATTATTATTATTGTGATTGTTAGTAACATTTTTTGTATTTTTTGTTCCTGGTCTAATGTAAGACAGAGCCTTAAGACCCTAATCTGGTCAGGCTAAGTAACCACCAAATAAATTAATAGATAAATAGAAATAGTAATTATACAGAAAGTTATTTTATAGTTGGCATGAAAAAGAATATTTTCAAAATAGATATTCTTTCGAGTTAATACGTTTGCTATCTTCACCAAAAGGTGGCAGCAACGGTGCCACACAGTGATTTACATCCATAGTACTAGAGACACTCTCACAAAAGACATTCAGTAGACGAAACCAAGAAAATGTTTCACATATTGCAGGAAGTCCGCCAGCAATTTAATACTGGTAGGCGCTGCACAGAAGAGAAATCTTTGCACGGATAAAAATCACATTATGCAAAGAAAGAGGGGAATATTATGTTGTACCTGTTAAGTATTTAGAGATGGCAAATTCTGTTATTAGAAGCAACGGAGTATAACATACATTTAATAAAAAGGAGACTTTAATAAAAATAAACAAGAAGTATGGAATTTATTTTGAAACCTCTCCTTAGAAAAATTAATAAATTACTGGGCTGATAAACCTCTTACGTTATCTGATTTTGAAACAGCTGACATTTCTCTCTTTGCTTATTCTGATCATCACTAAACTGACACACAATATTTTTAGTGCAACGCAATCTGACTTTCAATAATCCCTACAAAAGAATGGCCGTGACTAACAATAACCTATACCTTTCATGAATCACTTACCCCACAAAAATCGTCGTTGCTCGAACTACTGCGATACAGCGAGCGCCAATACTGCCAGCTAAATAAATGATTCTAACTACTGGGGGCACTAACTACTGATAGGCATAGTTAGCAAATGAAAGATTTTGATAGAGAACAAACAATGTATTTACCTTAATAGTTGAAAGATTGTAACTCTAATTTGCTTTGCTGAATAGCGTAAGATTGTGACTTGAATTTGGTATGCTGAAATCGGGTGCTAATTAGACCATGAAAGCGGTTTAAAACTGTGAGCTGTCTTGGGAGGTTAACCGAGCGTTTACTGAGCCACTGTTTCAGCAGGTAACTAGTCTAGGTTTACCACCTTACCAATCAGACTAACATTGATTATAATCTTTTACAGTCATACAACAACCGGTAATATATCTATATAAAAGGAGAATTTAAATAAAAAGAAAGAAATCAGTTTATATTTGCAAATTTATTTTAAAGATTGTTCATTGAAATTTCAGCATATTATACGTGAGTTATAACTGAGCTGGTGCCTTATTTACGATTGTGAGACTGTGAGATTGGAATATTACGGAACACATAAAATATGGAGCCAAGATTGGGAGACTGGGTACAACACTGCATTCATAAAACAACACACAAAGAACATTGAAACACATGCAACAGAAAGTTAACCACAACCAATAGATTCAAATTTTCAGTTAAAGAAATTACTTTCGTAGCACAATCCTGTCCGTCTTGTAATTACCCTTCACGTGGTCAACTTGGTTTACAGAAAGCGTATAACTCCGCAATAATTTAGATAATAAAAATAAATTAGATCAAAAAGCAAATTACAAAACAAAAACCTCGAACTGGTTACTAACGTCTTACTATTAACCTGATGGGTCAAACAGTTATATAAGCACGTGGTACTGGTCTCACAAAGTACACGCCACGTGGGTTGAACATAAAGAAAAGTTGGTATATTCAAAATCTTTTCAAGACGATACGTTATAATCACACAAGCATTTGCATTTAAGATTGATCTTACTTAGAGTTACTGACCAACACGTGGTTCCACTTTACTCACAAAGTAGTAACAAAGCAACTACCGCAAATTAATCTGAACTGGACACGAGAATTACACTCCGCTGCAATTAAAGATAACCTTAGCTATTTTAAAGCTAACCCGAAATAAAATGATTAAATTCTCAGTTAACCTGAACTTAACAAATCCATTGTCCTATGGACTTAACAGACACGCGCTTGGCCGGAGATCTTACCACTTCAGACGCTCGCTACCGCCAGACTGCTACTGCTGGACTGCCCTGCGCTACCACTGGACTCCAACTGCCTACTGCTCGGCTGCAACTCTCCAACTGCCTACTACCACTGAACTACCCAGCGTGCTCCTGAGAGTCGCTCACAAAGACCAACGGAAGGCGCCAGAGGGGCAGCTTCCTATACCAACATGACAGGGGACGGACCGGACCATACTAAGAATGGAAACCTCTCTGCTTTTAGGAACCGTAGCTACCTGTTTCAACGTTGGTCCTACTGTTCTCTAGCAGACAGCCTTGTCTGCTACCCTCAAGCATGCAGCTACAAACACATTTGATCATTCATCCTCTCACACAGAAGGGAAGGGGGATGACAGTATCTTATCATACACAGTATATAAAAGAAAGCGGATGTAGGTTCCGTATGAGACTGTGTGACATGAATTACATATAAGAATTACATATAAACTGTGCTTTAAAGTGTAGTAGTGTGAGAGATCGTTCTTGTTTACGTGTAAAAGTAACACGTTCCACTACTCAGTCTCCTCCCAGATAGTCAGAAACGCCACAGTAAATTTAGAAGAGGAATTTATTCCTTAAAAGACAACAAATTTGAGAAATTAAACATGAAAGGAATCCAACAGAGACCTTTCATAACCCCAACGCTCCGGGAAAAGACTGTGCAGGGAATTTTCTGGCCATGCTAGGACATTCCCAAGCAGGCTTCTCACACCCTACTTAAACCAAAAGTGTAAAGAAAAAGGCAAAAGGTCACCAGCTACTTGCTAAAACACAATAATTTCAAACATCTTTACAATCTACCAATTTTAAAGAGAAAAAAATAAAAACACACAATCTGTGACACCTATTTAAAAGATCATTAGACCTAAATCGGTCAGCAAGTAAGAACAATGGTTCCTGTGTCATTAATATGAAAACAATTTCTGGTTGTTACCCTTATGGAGTTCACCAGTATTTGCTCATTGCAAGAGCCAACTGATCACAGGCAAATTTATGACTGTTTATTAACAGGCAAAATTTATGAAAATAGCAAAGGTGCCACAGCAATTAAAAAAAGAACATCAAATAACATCAGTATCATAAAGTAGAACATTACAATGCACAATTCGCAGAAGCAAAAAATCGACAAAAAAAAACATGTTTTACTAAGTGGTTATCGCAAAAAAATTCTATATCTTATAAAACTAATAATCTGTAGAATTAACCTAACTATGTGGCACTAATTTAATCACTCTACAATATTTCAGTTAGTTAGCAAACAATGAGCACTGTGTCATTATACTGAAAGTACAATAATTGTGTGATTGTTACCCTTAAGGGGTTCCTCACAATAAATATGCCCCATGCAAAGGCTAATCGATCACAGCCCAATGAGAATGAATAGCTATCTGACTCATAAAGGAAGCAGTGCCACAGCAATGAATTTTCGAAACAAAATATCACAGATCCAATACCTAACACAAGAACAAACATTGATCAATAAAACAGTACAATAGTCAACATCTAAAACAAAACACCAATAAATAAAACACCTGCAAAATACAATAGTCAAAGTTTCAAAACAAAACAAAAATATAGAACACCTGCAAAATACAAGAGTCAAAGTTTCAAAACAAAACAAAAATATAGAACACCTGCAAAATACAAGAGTCAGAGTTTAATACACACCAATAAATCGAGTCCCTGCAAAACACACGAGTCAAAGTTTCTGTGACAGAAACACACGTATATGTATTGAACTAAGAACCGTATAATCACTGTTCACTGCTACACTCACTAGTTCCACTGTTCCGTGGCACAATATAAGGGGAGGGGGTTCGTCGCCGCAGCTGTCAGTAGGGATTTTTGTCCATCTGTTGCGTGCGGTCCCGCCGTCTCTGCCCTCTCATGAAGTTTCTCTTGTGTCACGAACATCTCGATTTTGTTCCATGTTTGTATTGTCAAATTCGTGCAATATCCTCGATTGACATGCCAGGTTGATATTCCTGGGCAAGGATGACACTTCAATGGCTCTTCTTCGTGTCACCCTTAGCGACCAGAGAACATCTAACCATGAATTACTGTCGCTTGACAGTAGGCATCCGTCAGGAAATGTCGATAGGCGTCGTTGACGTCTGCAAGTTTCTTTGGACAGTACCTGTCAAAAGGCTCCACGCCCTTTGTGTTGTTACACCGCAGCCGTCTCGTCACGGTCGCGTGCGTGAGGTGCGTTGCCAGGAGATGGATTTCCGCGCGGTGGACCGCTCGCCCATCTCAGGTCATTCCCTTCAGCTAGGGTCGCGCGGGGCGGCCGCCCATTAGCTACAGGTGCAAGGGAAAGTGTTTCCCGCGTCCTTTTGTTGTCGGCCGCGCTCCCGAAGTGGCCTGGCTGACAGCGTGTCCCGCTGGGAAACCCGCCAGTTTACAACTACCTGGCTGCTCCCGCTGTCTCTTAAGAGTTTTGCCGGTTCGCTTTCACGTTCTCATCTGCATTCACAGAAATTTTTCATCATCCTTATGTGATTACACAATGTCATACATAATATCACATAGTATTGTCTTTCACAATTTTTAAGAACAAAGTTAGATGAATCGACAATATAAAATTAAAAGTTAAATGACTTGACAATATAAAAAATAAAAGTGAAATGACTTTACAATGTAAAAATAAAAATTAAATGAACTGACAATACAATATTTAAATCCACATCACTAATGTGGTTCACTTGTGTTTTAATAAATCAAATGCCACTTATTAATTCACTAAAATGAATAGGGTTATGCCTTGCGCAAGTATAGGTTAGGAGAGCATGGGGTTCACATGTTATTTACACACACACATGCACACCTGTTGTCTATTCTACAAACTAACTACCCATAAACATGCATTACTCAAAATTCTACTTCTATCCACTACTAATTAATCCCACAAGCCACTTCAATGCTACTTCAACAAAGTGTTTACACCCCTACAGCAATGTTCTAATTCGCCCTCTTCTTGACGCTCGCGGCATACGTCTTGTCACATGATAAATGGAGAACTTTCCTTAAACATACACAGTAAAAAGAACAATGGTTATTTACACGCAAAAACATTTATACCAGTTCACACACCTGAAAAGAGACTCGCAATTATACATTTATCATACTCATAGATTCACACATAACACAGTAAGAAAATTTCATCTAAAATTACGTTGTCACTAGAATTAATCACACAGACGGCTCTGAGAAGGTAAAATATTTTAATTATACAGGTTATATTACATTTTCTTACCCATTTTGCTTCGATTTCGTTCCTTCTTTACGTTACCTTTCGCCTTCAAATCAGTTATTTCGCCTGTGGTGGTTATTCTGGATTCATTTCTCATGAATGGCAAAATTGTGGTCACCTCTATTCTGTAAAACAGTATCATCTTAACATATTGAACTTACAACAGACACAAAAGATCCGAATCCTCCTGTAGTTTAAATGACAAATGTTTTGCTTCATCCTTATTACCTTAAACCAAGCTTTCCTTCGTTCCCATAATCAAAATTATTTAATCATCCTCTACCTTCAAGAGGGAAACTTCCTCAGTACAAACCATATAAGCTGCAGTGCATCCCGTACCAGCGAAAACAGTAGGCTGTAATGCTCACAGCATCAGCAAAATCACATAAACGTCGCTTTTCTAGGACAAGTATTCACGCAGAATAATTTTTCGGGCTTTGGCTCAACATCAATCAAGACTACAAAAAGGATCCATATTTCCGTTCCATTCTCCATTTGCTGAAAAACTGCTCGTATTTGACTACCACAATAATATTTCAGGACCACGTAAATTACACAAACCACAATTCTTCTTTCACCTTGAAGGGAATCAATATACTTACGAAATCCACAGACAGCACTTTACGTACTCAGCTATAAAGAACAAAAAAAAACATATATCATCAATATTAACATATCATCGCATATTGGGAAGCCAATGGTTAAACAATCGTATTATCAGATCCTGTTTTCAAGATTCCAAACTTACTCATTCCTTTCTCAGAGTTCTCCTATCTTAAAATATTCATACAGCACGCATACTATAGTAAGAGATCCTCATTTACACTGACAGACATAGAATAGTAATAGATAGATAGTAGCACTGAAAACAGAAAATTGGAAACACGGCTACTAACAGCTGGGGACCTGGGTTTGCCAGACCCATAATATCCACAGATCGGATATTCCCCTGAGTTCTTGCAATTTCAGCAACGATCGTGCTTCTCTCAGGAGCGACTCCTTTTCAATTTACTCACACAAAAAAAAGCATTTCACTCGTTCACAAGGAAACCTTTTATCTTTACGTTTGAATTAAACTTCAAAAGTCATAATATATATAGCAGTTCATGACATCAGTCTTACAAATTTACTGTCTCTGATGGACACACGTCCAGATCATCCGCTCTCAAAACACCTCCATTTCTCTCCCCACATCCACCACTGCTGGCGGCTCACCTCCAACTGCGCAACGCTACGCGCTATTCACATCCAAATGCCCAACGCTACAATAGTAAATATTCTAACAGTGACAACCAGCCACAGATTGTACACAGCACAGTCAGTGATTTTCATACGGAGCGCTACGTGGCGTTACCAACATAAAAACCTAAACAGCCTACTTACAATTTGTGTTCATCGCAAATTTATAAAGTGATACCTAGTTTCTATTGCTCAAGCAATCATCTTGAGAGCATTAAAATTTAGTTCCAGTTAGTAACTCGTTAATGTAGTACAAATGTGTACTTTGCTTTAATGACAGTACGTTTTTGTACTTCATGTAACGAAATATTAATGATCCGAGGATGATTGCTTAAGCAATCGAAACTAGTCAAAATTTTATAAATCAGTGATGAAGACGATTTGTGAGTTTCATGTTGACAATTAAGATCGCTAAGCCTCACAAACGTGACCATGTCAAGTCTTATAAAGATATAATACGCTTGTTTGCCCAAATTTACTTGATTGGAACAATGTAATCCCCTTAAACAGCTCATCAGCAGCCACTAATGGCAAGTGCTTTGCCTGTTCGCCTTCGCCGTCGTAATAAGACGGAGAGCGCAGGGCGGCCGGTCACTACTCTAAAACGCGCGAGGCATCAGCGTGGGCGGCGCTGCTGTCAGGGGAACGGGCCGGTGGGACGACTGTGATGCGTTGGCAGAGAGCAAACAGCCCGAGCTCTGCAGCCCCGCCACTTGTCAGTCACAGTGGCACGAGAGTGTCTGACACAATACAACGGGCGTTCAATAAGTAATGAAACACACTTTTTCTCAGCCAGTTTAGGTTGAAAAAATGCGGACTTTGTTGTGGGACATCGCGAAATATATTCGCGTCAGTCCCTATAGTTTCATGACGTTCCGACCCATGGCGACGCTATACCTAGTCTTCAAAAGTGCGTCTGTAACTGAGGTGCGTTCCGAGCAGGGAAATTTCTTTTGACGGAAAACCACAGCGCATCGCAGACATTCATAGACGTTTGCAGAATATCTACGGAGATCTGGCAGTGCACAAAAGCACGGTGTGTCTTTGGACGGAGTGTCTGTCATCACCGCAACAAGGTCGCTCAAACCTGTCCGATCTCTCGCGAGCCGCCGGCCGCATACAGGTGTGACTCCTGCAGTGTTGGAACGTGCGTACACTCTCATTCGATTTGATCGATGAATCACAATGAAACACCTCTTTGCACAACTGAATGTCTCTGTTGGCAGTGCTGAAACAGTCGTCGACCATTTGGGATACTCAAAGGTGTGTGCCCAGTACGTTTCTCGCCGCCTAACAGACGGCCATCTGTGCAGAATTGCTCACGCGTTACGAGGCTGTTCTGACATTTTTTTATTGAACATCACCACAGGCGATGAAACGTGCGTTCATTACTTCGAACCTGAAACAAAACGGCAGTCCATGGAGTGGCACCACACCTCTCCATCGAAGAAAAAGTTCAGAGCTGCCCCTGAGCAGGAAATGTTACGGCGACGGTCTTCTGGGAGTCTGAAGGGGTTATTCTGTTTGATGTCCTCCTCCATAGTGCAACGATCAGCTCTGAAGTGCGTTGTGCTACCGGCAGGAAATTGCAGAAACTAAATCGGCGTTTTCTTCCCCACACAAATACAAACGAATTTCTCCTTCTCCTTGGCAGCGCAAGCCGCCACGCAAGTCTGCGCAACCGAGAGGGACTCACAAAACTTCACTAGACTGCTCTTCCCCATCCACCCTACAACCCGTATTTCGCACTACTCATCTGTTTGGTCCAATGATGGGTGAACTCCGCGAGAAGCTGTAGGGGAGACCCTGTACCCCTCGCCAAAATCGATTTTGTGAAGAACTGAAGCAAGGTAAGGTCAGTTTTATTGTATCATTCAATACGATTTACTTGGGGGAATTATTATTTATAGTCATTATTTTGGTTAGCAACATTTTTAACCTAAGTCACTTCTATCTTTCGACATATTAAAATGTGTTGGACGTCTTGTAGCCATCTTTTTCTAGCCTGAGACAGTACGGGGAACGGTGGTCCCTTTTTCTTCAAAGATATGACTCGAGTTTCCTCTTGCAGGTAACTCTTATGTGGTTAGAAATCGACCTAGGAAGACTTCAGAAAAATGCTAAAGTCGAACAAAAATGCGGTAGGCTGTTAAAGCAATGAGAAGTGGCGAAATAGCCTGCAAAAAAGCTATTAAATATTTAGTATTCAGAGAATGACAATGAACACACGACACGCAACCGAAGGCACTAAAGTCCTTGGTTCAAAACGACCTGTTTTCACCCCTGAACAGGAGAAGAAACTAAAATATTATATTTTGAAAATGGAAATAATGTTCGTTGGCTTTAAACTTCAGATATCAGAAGTTTTGCTTTTCAGCTGACTGAGAAAAACAAAATTAAACAGCTTTTTAACGAAAAAGGTCTAGCTGGAGAAGATTGGTTCTACGGATTCAAGAGTCGTCACCCAGAACTGGTTCTGTGATCGCCTGAAGCGACATCTACCGCTAGAGATGAGACCTTTAAAAAGCGTTGTGTAGATACATTTTTCTCCATATTAAAAACCCTCTTCGATGACAAACAATTTCCGCTCCATCGAATCTCTAACGTCGATGGCAATGGTGTAACTGCTGTCCACAGAAAATCGATTAATGTCCTCGCCTTGCGAGGAAAGAAGCAAGTAGGGACCATCACATCTGCAGAACGTGAAGTTCTGTCCACTACAGTCATTTGAACAGTCGCTGGAGGACATTTCATCCCTTCCATGATAATTTTCCCTCGCATCCGGATGAAAGCCGAACTGGCTGATGGTGCTCCACCACGAACATTATTTTGTCGTAATTCTTCAGGTTGGATGCAATTCGAAAATTTTTCTTAATAGATTGACCATTTCCTGAGCCATACTTAACGATCAGAAAGGGACCCTGCTGGATGATCACATGACGCACACCAAGAATCATTACGTCATTATGCGTGCAAGGGGAAACAAAGTGGCAATAGTTGCATTTCTGCGCCATTGCAGCCATAAATTGTATCCATTGCATGTGTCAACTAGTTAACACATTTTATGTGTCTGCTATAGAGAAGTTTCTCCGCATCAATCCTGGGCGAGCAGTGACCCAATACCAAGTGAGAAGTCTCTTTGGAGAAGCATATCTCGGGGCAGCAACACCTGTAACAACCATTAATGGATTTAAAAAATGAGGCACTTGTCCTTTTAATCCTGATGTTTTTGAAGACGAATATTTTGCTGCCTCTTTGCCAGCAGACATACCTCTTGTCACTGAAGATAGGCATTTGTTTTCCAATTCAGAGAGCCTGCAAATTAAACCAGTTCCATCTACATCCTCTAAAAGTGCACCACGTATTGCAGCTCCAATGTCACCGCAACCTAGTTCTTTTGTGGTTACTCCCACAGATATTAGCCCGCCACCCAGACCCGGTCATGTTCGTTGGCAGAAGAGGAAAAGAGGATCACTCGTATTCCTAAATTGCAGTCCATATAAGCAACATCTGACTGAAGAGAAAAATTTGAAAGCAGCAAAACAAGAGGAAAACGGACAGAAGAATGTACAGAATACGAGAAGTAGAGCGTAGAGGAAACTTGCTGCTTCAGATAAGCAATCGGAGATCAACACCAACATACAAGCAGAGAACCTTGGAGGTTCGAGCCCTCCTTAGGGCATGGGTGTTCGTGTTGTCCTTAGCGTAAGTTAGTTTAAGTTAGATTAAGTAGTGCGTAAGGCTAGGGACCGATGACCTCAGCAGTTTGGTCCCATAGTCCTTACCACAAATTTCTAATTTGTTCACCTTGTCGTGAATATTATCACGAAGAATATGCTGGATCTGATGACGACTGCGACTATTTCACTTGCGATTTCTGTATAAACAGACGTAGGAAGTAAACTTATGCAACGAGTACTGCATTTCCCAAAGAAACTTTTGTACGAAAATGTTAAATTTAATTTCAAAAAATTACTTTCAAATTGGTTTATGATAATGTTTTCATTTCATTTAGTAACATTTATAGCCTATACGTGTATTAAAATTAATTATTGCACTAAATTATAGTTTCCTCTAAGTGTAGAAGCAATTATTTAATTTTATTTGCATTTTTACAACAAAGAACCACATTGCCCAAAATCCTGGGTCCAAGTGGTCACTATGCAGACATTCAAATTATTCTTATTAATATAAATGTCTATTAAGTGTAAAAAACTGGTATGAATATTTTTTTCAAGTATCCAGACATGTTTCATCACCACTGTGCAAACATCATTGGGTTTCCGTTTATTTTTTCTGTAATGTGAACATTTTTACTAAATGATTACAAAATTATGTGGATATTTAGTTCAAATAATAGTTCGTTTCTTTTTGTTAATACCTTTACACTTGGTGTGCACGATTTCTCAGGACCACTTGTTAGTTGTTTATTACAGATAGCTTCCCATCTGCAACCAAACGATTTTGATGACATTTTTACTTACGTTTTCGTGTGGCAAGCCCTTTTATACTCAGCATCATAGTGAGGTGTCGTAATGCACACGTTAATATAACACGTATTTTCACAAATAAGGTGGTAAAAGCACTTTGCACTTCATCAAAACACAGTGTAATTGTGGCTGTTGCGTGTCCCAGACCATTCAGTGTTTCTTTGTTCACCGGAGAGTTCGGCGAAAAATTTGAATTTTGTTTACGTGTTTGTGTACTCTCTCTCTCTCTCTCTCTCTCTCTCTCTCTCTCTCTCTCTCTCTCTGTGTGTGTGTGTGTGTGTGTGTGTGTAGGTAGACTTTATCTGATTGTGTTGTCTCTTTTGTAAAGTTCCTTTAATGTGTTAAATAGTGTGCCCTTGCAGAGTGTAGTGTATTCATTTGTGACCTGTTTGCCTTCTGCTATAACCTTCTGTATGTGGAAGTATTCCTCAATAGTCAGTTTGCTGTGTATGCTGTAGCTGGGATTTAGTGTTCTTAAGTCTGTTTCTATTGTAGTTGGGTGGTGATTGTGAGCTATAAGATGGTCAGAAAATGGGCTATGGGAGCTGTTGCAGTTCAAAGCTCTGGGATGTTCTGAATATCTGGTTTTGAAGTTTCTGCATGTTTGTCCTATCTAAACTGTCTGGCAAGTGTTGCATGTGATTTCATATATTCCTGAGCTGTTAAATTCATCTGTGTGTGTTTCTTGTGTTCTGATATTTTTCCGTGTTGTGTTCTCTGTCCTGTATCCTATTTGGAGTCCCTGTTTCTTTAATATGTTGCCTATTCTGTGAACAGTCTTGTTATTGTAGGTGAATATGTGCAATTTCGTTTTATGTGTGTGTTGTTTCTCTGTTGTGTCTTGTGTGTGGTCATTGTTTGTGTTTTGTGTTGTTCTGTGTTTGGTGAGGATTTGTGTGTGTGCAGTATGTTCATTTTTCTACTGTTTACATATTTTTTGATTTAACTTGTCTATCATATGGGTACCATAACCATTTTCTACTGCTATTTGTT
Organism: Schistocerca nitens; assembly: GCF_023898315.1. Lineage (NCBI taxonomy): Eukaryota > Metazoa > Arthropoda > Insecta > Orthoptera > Acrididae > Schistocerca > Schistocerca nitens. Next base: position 288,962,143 of record NC_064620.1, read on the forward strand.
TTATTGTGTTTCGTTCTTGTGTGTAGTTCTGTTTGCTCATTGGTGTTCTGTTTAATCTATGGAATATGAATCTGAAGTTTGCTAGCTTATGGGTGGATCGATAGGTTGTGAATGGTTGTGCTCGTGGTTGTTGGTTTCCTGAATATTGCAAAGTTGTGTGTGTTGTTTGTTTTATGTATGGTAGGATCTAGAAAATGTTGTGTTGTTAATTTCTGTTTCTAATATGAAGTTAATTTTTGGGTGTAAGGTGTTTATTTCATTGTGTAGCTGTTCTACGTGTGTATGTGGTTCATCAATCAGACATATTATGTCATCGACATAACGGTACCAGTATACCGGGTGATCAAAAAGTCACTATAAATTTGAAAACTTAATAATCCACGGAATGATGTAGATAGAGAGGAAAAAATTGACACACATGCTTGGAAGGACATGGGGTTTTATTAGAACCGAAAAAAAACAAAGTTCACAAAATGTCCGACAGATGGCGCTGTACAGCAAAATTGCTACCGTGACGGGTGAGAGGTACGACGATACGTTACAGAATCGCGTCGTCCCCAGCCTGGCTGATAAACACCTGCTGGAACGTACGATGTTTATGCAGGATGGCGCTCCACCCCATATTGCTAGACGCGTGAAAGACCTCTTGCGCGCGTCGTTTGGTGATGATCGTGTGCTCAGCCGCCACTTTCGTCGTGCTTGACCTCCCAGGTCCCAAGACCTCAGTCTGTGCGATTATTGGCTTTGGGGTTACCTGAAGTCGCAAGTGTATCGTGATCGACCGACATCTCTAGGGATGCTGAAAGACAACATCCGACGCCCCTGCTTCACCATAACTCCGGGCTTTACAGTGCTGCTCACAACATTATTCCTCGACTACAACTATTGTTGAGGAATGATGGTGGACATATCGAGCATTTCCTGTAAAGAACATCATCTTTGCTCTGTCATACTTTGTTATGCTAATTATTGCTATTCTGATCAGATAAAGCGCGATCTGTCGGATATTTTTTGACCTTTTCTATTTTTTTGGTTCTAATAAAATCCCATGTCATTCCAAGCATGTGTGTCAATTTGTACCTCTCTATCTACATTATTCCCTGATTTATTCAGTTTTCAAATTTATACTGACTTTTTGATCACCCAGTATAACTTTGTTGTTTTTTGGTTTTATTATGTGTCTGAAGATCATGTTCTCCAGGTTGCTCATAAATATGTTAGCTAGAAGGCCACTAATTGGTGATCCCATTGACAATCCTTTACGTTGAGAATAAAATTCTTTGTTGATCACAAAATAATTTTGTGATATTATGGTTTTGAGTATAGTTTCAGAGTTTTACTACGCCATCTTCAGGCCCTGTGTACAGACAACAATGGTACGAGTATGAAATAGATAGCCAAAAAAGGGCCGTGACGCTAGTCTTATATACGAGGGCAGTTCAATAAGTAATGCAACACATTTTTTTTTCTCGGCCAATTTTGGTTGAAAAAACCGGAAATTTCTTGTGGAATATTTTCAAACATACCCGCTTCGTCTCGTATAGTTTCATTGACTTCCGACAGGTGGCAGCGCAGTACGGAGCTGTTAAAATTGCGTCTGTAACGGATGTGCGTTGCAAACAACGGGCAGTGATCGAGTTTCTTTTGGCGGAAAACCAGGGCATGTCAGATATTCATAGGCGCTTGCAGAATGTCTACGGTGATCTGGCAGTGGACAAAAGCACGGTGAATCGTTGGGCAAAGCGTGTGTCATCATCGCCGCAAGGTCAAGCAAGACTGTCTGATCTCCCGCGTGCGGGCCGGCCGTACACAGCTGTGACTCCTGCAATGGCGGAGCGTGAGAACACACTCGTTCGAGATGATCGACGGATCACCATCAAACAACTCAGTGCTCAACTTGACATGTCTGTTGGTAGTGCTGTCACAATTGTTCACCAGTTGGGATATTCAAAGGTTTGTTCCCGCTGGGTCCCTCGTTGTCTAACCGAACACCATAAAGAGCAAAGGAGAACCATCTGTGCGGAATTGCTTGCTCGTCCTGTGGCTGAGGGTGACAATTTCTTGTCAAAGATTGTTACAGGCGATGAAACATGGGTTCATCACTTCGAACCTGAAACAAAACGGCAATCAATGGAGTGGCGCCACACCCACTCCCCTACCAAGAAAAAGTTTAAAGCCATACCCTCAGCAGGTAAAGTCATGGTTACAGTCTTCTGGGACGCTGAAGGGGTTATTCTGTTCGATGTCCTTCCCCATGGTCAAACGATCAACTCTGAAGTGTATTGTGCTACTCTTCAGAAATTGAAGAAACGACTTCAGCGTGTTCGTAGGCACAAAAATCTGAACGAACTTCTCCTTCTTCATGACAACGCAAGACCTCACACAAGTCTTCGCACCCGAGGAGAGCTCACAAAACTTCAGTGGACTGTTCTTCCTCATGCACCCTACAGCCCCGATCTCGCACCGTCGGATTTTCATATGTTTGACCCAATGAAGGACACAATCCGTGGGAGGCACTACACGGATGATCAAGAAGTTATTGATGCAGTACGACGTTGGCTCCGACATCGACCAGTGGAATGGTACCGTGCAGGCATACAGGCCCTTATTTCAAGGTGGCGTAAGGCCGTAGCATTGAATGGAGATTACGTTGAAAAATAGTGTTGTGTAGCTAAAAGATTGGGGAATAACCTGGTGTATTTCAATGCTGAATAAAACAACCCCTGTTTCAAAAAAAAATGTGTTGCATTACTTATTGAACTGCCCTCATACAGTGGTAATATGTAATAACATCACAATAAAAATACCAATCAGTACAGGAAGTTACATATAGTTACAGATAAACTGAGGGATAAAATAAGAGAACAGTGCACACCATATTAAGTTAAACTAGTGAGCAAAGTATATAGTCATATAATCGTAAAACAGAAATCAACTAAACGGACGTCAGTATTTCATGTTAACCACAGATAATCACAATGCTCGTGAAACAACTGGAGTAAAATAATATAGTCATATACTGACGAGTTCAAACATCAAGGTAAAACGTTTAATTGCATGCTGTCATATACTAGTAAAACTTACACCACTTAGTGGAGGCCAACCCCGAAACTATCTGTATCATCATACACTGCTAATAACTAATAAAAGGAAAATAAAACTACATCAGTCCAATTTTTCGATCATAACCCGTAAGATGCAACCTATTTAAGATGTGTACAACGCATCGACACTTACAACGCTTGAAAATTGCCTGTAACGCCGAAATAGGCCAATCGTGCAAGATTTAATAAACTGAATCCTTATGGAAACAGTAAAGGGGGAAAACTTCAAAATGTCCTGTAAAAAATATGAGTATTTACTGTTGTGGTATATTTTGGTATATTGTGTATATTTTGGGTTTGTTTGGAATGTCAGGAACACGTGACTCTTTGCATTGTTCAGTGTTCCCCCAGCAGTAAAATTAAGATCACGGATAAATTCCATGTTTTATGCGGATTGTGGGTGTTCTTTACCCATTATCAAAGTTATTGTTCCTCCTCTTTGTTAATGATACCTCTTTCATCCTCAGTACTGTTCACTGACCAATTGCTTGTGCTGCTTCGTACTATTCGTATTACACGCTGGCTTCTCAGCGTATTTCAATTTGATGCAGAGTCGACGATGTGACCATTCTACAATTAAAGAGAATAATGCGTTGAGTAAAATTAAGCATTCATGTAAAAGTGCAAGGACGTATCATCAGGTATAGTTGTTTCAAACTCTGACAAACTGGTCAAAGTATAAACAACAGAATGTCTTATAACTAAGAATTTCTGTCCAATATGCTTCCTCAAAAGAAATAAAAACAAACAAACAAACACACACACACACACACACACACACACACACACACAAACTATGGAAACATGTATGTTTCTTTTAGAATGATCGTGGTTACAACGAGTATATAGCAGGTGGTGACAGCTACAGCTGGTATAAGCTGACTTTTACGGGTTGAATACCTTTACTTACAACCTTTTTTAATAGTGAAAGAATTTTATTCGTGTATGAACATTTCCTTTTGTTACTTACTTCTTGCTTGCAGATTGCTGGATAAATACGTCGTGCGTTGAAACACGAGCTAGCAAATTGCTCGAAGAAAGTCGACGACGGCAGTGAACATCTTCCCGCATACGAAAAGAAAGAACATTTTAGAAAAATATGACAACTTCAGTGCTAACAGCTCTGTAAAGTGCAGGAGAAAAGTAGCGTTTTTAGTTCTGTGACAGTTTGGTGTCCACAGGGAACAGCGCCTTAGTTGTCGGCGACCAGCACAACACGATACGTACTCCGGACTCATTGTGAATCCCTAAGCTCCGTGGAAAAGAAAACTGTAGATTTTGAACTGCTCATATATTAGTAAGACGCAGAGCAGTATTATAGTATATACAAAGTGAGAAGGAAAAGATTCATCCATCAGGAATAAGAAATACAAATTACGAGAATATATCTGAGAACAGAGGTCTATGCAAGATTAAATTGATAAATGTGTTCAGCATGGTATAGTAGAAAATGAATATTAAACAGATATATACAACCAGAGCAATTATTTAACAAATAAACTTACGCAAACAGCGAAATATATGGCAGGTGCGAAGAAATCAAAAGACAAGGAAGCCTCAAATGGAAAATGGCCATTAAAAGAGATGTAAGTTTCAAGCAAGCAACATGAACATAACAGAATATTCCCGATTAAATGAAAAAGAACACGTGCCTGGAAAGGTCTTCGAGAGTATGTGAGCCTATTCTATAACAACTGGTAATAGAAAAAAATGAATACAACAAAAGCGTAAAGAAAACAAAACTGGAACATCTTTTGGGCAGACAACACAATTCACTAAATTTGCGCTCTACCAAAACTATAGTTGGGTAGGTTTGGTACATTATATACATGTAACAAATGGTGTGTTTATCGGCTGTATTTGTGGCAATGGTGGGAAAAGAAACACAAATGAATGTGTAAGAGAGAAACTGGCTGTCGACGACTTCTTTGTTTTTTGGTTGTTTGATTTCCACATACTTAGAAGCGCACGTCATCCAATTTTAGTCTTTTCTGTATTTTATACCCTTGCAGTTGAATATTATGAGTAATAAAAATTAGTTGATCGCGTAGCTTAAGCACTTTTATGTAATCACAGTAGTTATTTTTGACTCAACCACAGTACACACGAACAGACATAAAAAATATATATTGTTGATACATTGCACTTAGCAGAACGCGTCTACTAGTATGATAGATCACGCGACCGCGTCCCCTGTACGCAGTTTCCTATAGATCGCAGAAGCGGAACCATCCACTATATTGGGATCCGGCTGTTTTTATTCTATGCAGTACCGTGTTTTAGCCGTGTTTTGTTTTGACGAGCACGGGCGTTGGGTAAAGAGATTCCGAGGTTTTCCGCTGTATTGTTTTATCCATACCTGCAGATGTGGCTTTTAGTGCCACGAAAGCAGTAGTGGTCCAATAATAAAGGACTATATACAGCGTTTGTAAATACCCAAGACGATATTTGACGTATTTTTGTTTGTGGTTTTTCTTTATATTATCTTTTTTGAGGAAATTGCGTTTCCTTGCGCTACATGGTAAATTTGATTTGTTTTCTTTACTTTTACGACAGCTTCCTCTATTTCACGTTACAAATCAACACTTTTGAAATTAAATACGAAATAAACATTGACAATTTCAATTTTACTATACATACTGTTTTCTGTAACAGACAGGAAGATAACTATATAGAATAAAAATGTTCCATAGATTACCTGCCCTTTTTATAGCCTCACTCATTTTCTAGAGCGTTCTTAGCTTCCAGTTCTGAAGGGAATACTATAAGACACTGATCGCATATGCAAAGAAAGCGGTCGTTATGAGGTACGCCCAAAGATGTGCATCTCACCGAACGTGGAGGTAACGTGGGTACGACTTTATCTGACCAAGGCTACTAGGAAAACTAGGGATGTTTACCCTTACTTACAATCGTAGACCTACGATAGTTTTACAATTCTACGTTTCACCAGTCAAGCTAATAGGCGGCATAATAACGGACAACGGGAGAAAACTATATGAGTATTTCGAGATTTTTGGAAATGTTAGTATAGTTTAAAACATTTTGGAGGTAACACCAGATGTGTGAAGCCGTATGAGGTACGAAGACTGAAAAGACATCGGGAGATGATGGTGTTCAGACAGAAACTGTTAAAGCTGGCGACAAGGCAATATAAAAGGAACTTGCAAAATTTTTACAGATAGACTGTGGAGTAAGACGCATACTCACTACTGGAATAATATTGTATTTATTCTTCTTCACAAGTAGGAGACTGCAGACAGAAAAACTACAGACTTATCTATGATTTACAAGATGTTCACTAAAATGATTATCAACTGCACGGAAACAAACACAGGACTTAAATCAAGCAAAGCAACAAATTGGCCTTATATTTGAAAATGCCGCAAAGGATTGCTTGCACGTGTTAATCTAATTACAGAAGGCAGCAGTAAATACGAATTATCACTTTTCTTGGCATTCTTATTTTGAGAAGAAAATTTACTTAATTAACAAAATATGTGCTAACAACCTTCAGAAATGTGACTGATTTTTGCTTGATTTAGTATATGAATAAAATATAAGTCAAACCCACAGATTCCATTTGTCGTCATCATGATAGTGGAGGTGTAGAAATTAAGTCAAGCAGGGATATTCAATATCAAACCATTCTTTGCGGACCTAGACGTCGTTCTGAAAGCCTTACGTTGCAAAAAAGGAAGAAGAATACATGTAAATGGGAGCGTATGAATCTGAACCAACTTCGTCGGCCGGGGTGGCAGAGCGGTTCTAGGCGCTACAGTCTGGAACCGCGCGACCGCTACGGTCGCAGGGTCGAATCCTGCCTCGGACATGGATGTTCTAGGGGACTGATGACCTCAGAAGTTAAGTCTCATAGTGCTCAGAGCCATTTGAACCATTTTTTGGACCAACTTCGTTCACCTGGTGACAATGTCCTCTTTGGCTCTAGTGAAGAACTTCAACAAAGAATAGAAGAAAAGTACACAGAACGATTAAAAGTAGACCTGAGAATCAACTACAACAAGAGTAAAGTAATGCTCAATGAATTCATCGAAAGGAGAATTAAACGAGTTAATGTATTTTGGACGGCGCAGGACAACGTCTTGATTGACAGCAAAATACGAGTAAATAAAGAGAAAAATCAGTTCATATTCATGGTGACAAACAGTATATACAATCATCTTATTGATGTTTCTCGCGTTTTAACGATTTTTTATACATTCTTATTTACAATTCAGGATGCAAATGTACTTGTATGCTGATTACATAATAATGTACACACTTATTGTAAAGATCTCCAGCTTCATAATATTACCTAAGTCGGCAAATTATTCATGAGTACATACACTTCTTAATGCTTCACGGTACGCGTTGATAGTCGTTCACCGTTGCAAGTGATTGTGGCTTTATTACACGAGCTGCGTTATTGAAACTATACGTGAATAAATAAAATGATATTAACAGCATTTTAATGATCATTTTTTTCCTTTTTAGGTACTTTGGAAGCTGTGGAAGACAAAATGAACAATGTATGTGAGTTAATTTATTTCATCTGTTATCACCCTGGTTCAGCTCTGCTGGTATTCGAGAGGATGCTGAAAAGTAATGGCTACAAATTTTTTGTGTGAGAACTCTTTAACCTTTATAACTAAACAAACTTTGCTAATGTTTTACATCTATGTTCTTGTTATTGCGACAGCCCCAGGTTTCTGTTTTTCAGATTAGCTCTATCGATGACTGTTTCACTGTTAATGAATCGCTTCATACCACTTTTGGCGTTCTTTGCATAATTCTCAGTTGCTTTTTTTCATCATTTTCTAACATTCTGCGTGGTATCTGTTTGTTCTATATCGTGTCTCCCTACCACTTTCGCGCAACGACGCTCTTAGCGTGTTTTTTAGGGAATTGACTAGTTTGAACCTGGGACCTGTTGCTGGCAAGGAGACGTCAGACCACACATGACATGTAGAGTTCAGAAGAGTTCAGTGAGACTAGCGGTGATATAACCAAATACTTGATGATTTCAGCGTCAGCTCCACTGCACTCCCTGTAAAAGAATCTTAATACTAACTAAATTTAGTGGAAGGGGTTCAAGGCTTTCCTATTTTTAGTTAGCTGGTAAAATAACGTCGAAAAAGCAGTTAACTTTACCATTGGAAATTTTATTCTACTCACAAAACTTTGTTTATAAATTGCACTATTGATAAAAGCAAATGTTTTAATACAGGATCGTAAAAATTAACTGCGTTCAACAAAAATGTGAACGAATATTCCCTGAATGGGTTTCCAAGTTCTACAATGGATCGAAGGATGACCTATGCCATATCACATCTATAATCTAGGTTTAAATTAAGTTTCACAAAAGAGAAAACTATCAAAATGGTCTACAGTGACCCTCAATTATCTTTAATTACTTATCTAACTTGTCGTAAATTACAGTGGCTGATGTGGCTTCTCAATAACTATATAACAGAAAAATCATCGCGTTTCAGATTTTTACTTCAAGTGGCAAATGTGAACACCATGAGCTTTAATTGACGATCGATACTAGTATTACGCAAAAAGGGTGTGTAACAGATGAGACCTGCAGTTCTGAGTGAAGCTTTATGCGCTGTTATGCGGCATCGCGTGCGTTCATTACCTTGTCGGTGTTCGTCAGGGGGCGGCGGCCGGCGCAGCTCCGCTCACCTCGCCGTCTCGGAAGCAACTCTCTCCTAACTTCTCCTTACTACAATTTACCGAAGTTGGTTTAAAAAAACTATCTGGCTGTGTTTTCATCTGACCATTCAGGGTCATAATGTTAACCTTAAGCTCTGCCTACAAAAATTCTGTCTATCCAATGAGAAACGTTATACTTTTTGTGGTGGGGCAATGTTTTTAAAGTTTGCAACGTAACAGAGACGCGAAAAAGTCTCACGCTAAAACTTGCAGCTGGTGTGGTCCTTTTTGTGTTATCGTAAGATCTATACTGTTCTTCTGGAGGGCTCTAGCTTTTAACATGGGCTGGGGGTGGTCCTGAAGTAACAGAGACGTGAAAAAGTCTCACGCTAAAACTTGCAGCTGGTGTGGTCCTTTTTGTGTTATAGTAAGATCTATAATGTTCTTCTGGAGGGCTCTAGCTTTTAACATGGGCTGGGGGGTGGTCTTGACGTAACAGAGACGCAAAAAAGTCTCACGCTAAAACTTGCGGCTGGGGTGTGGTCCTTTTTGTGTTATCGTAAGATCTATACTGTTCTTCTGGAGGGCTCTAGCTTTTAACATGGTCTGGGGGGGTGGTCCTGACGTAACAGAGACGCGAAAAAGTCTCATGCTAAAACTTGCGGCTGGGGTGGTCCTAGCGGTTAGTTGGAGACGTGGGTGTCCGTCCCTTATTGTAGGGCCTTCCAGCTTAACATGGTTCTGCTCTCGGCTTCTGTTCTCGTTTCTCCCCTCGGAACTGCGTCTCTCTCACGGTGGGAAGGTATGACATGCATTTAGGCATTCTTGTGTTAGTCTATGGTATTCCATTTGCTCACTCGTTACTCGTATTACTTTGGTTAATTTAATGTCACGACTCATTCGGAGCTATGTGACATACTACTGGATTTGCTTATCATGTCAGGGTTTTCATGGAAGGTGTTGGATTTGCCAGACACCTTACATATCACCACCCTTCGAACTTAATTTTTGTACTGAAGTTAGGCAATGATTGAATCGTTGTCCAAGCCAGTCAAAAATTATTCCGTTACCTAAAGTTTGTTGCCTACTGTACAGCCATGTTATTCTGTTCTATGCTAGTTTGTGTTACTAATTTATATTTTTATATTCTTCCATATTATTATCAAAAATATGTTTTTATTGACAAGGGAAGTATATGTTTATTCTATTATAATTATTATTTTTTAATTATTTTCTTTCTTTATTTAATTGTGAAGTTTGTTTTTTTAAGAAGTTTGTTATCGAAAGTGAGGAGTCTTTCACATCGATTTTCTTAGAAATATTGTTTTTATAAATGTAGTAATTAAGTAAAATCTATTCCTAACACATTTTCTAAATATCATGTACAAGTAAAATGTTTTTGTTTCTAGACACTCATTTCGACATTGTTACACTAACAAATAAGAATTATTTCCAAGAATTGCTTTGACAAAGAAATATACATACACAAGTATTGAGATATTATCCTAACAAATGGTACAAATGTTAAAAAAAGGGAAAACATCCACCAAGTTAATTTTTTATTCTTTGTTTTTATAAGGAGAAAATAAGTAAAATTTAGTTATTCTTTTATTTTTTATGAGGAGAAAATAAGTGGCATATAGTTTTAGTATTTATTATGCCTTACTTTTGTTCTTTATATACTGTCCATTTCAGAACTAGTGACTTATTTTTATCGATAGTCTATTTTTTTAACTCCATAGTCAATGACTGTTATTTTGTAGTTTATTAGCTGTCTGGTGTGCTAAACTTATTTAGTTTTTCACGCGTTTATTTTGCACAATTCCTACATCACATAATTTGATTTCACACATTCACACAATCCTATGAATGTTTAAGCATGAGGTTGGCGAATGCTTTTTGCACGAAGGTGATGGACTTGAGCGGGATGGATGTGGGCAAGTATTTGATGTACAGCTTCGTTCGTCGTTCCTTGTTGGCTTTGCAAGTGTGTGTTGCTGTTGTGGAGGTCCCATAATGGGATGGAGCTGTGAGTGCAGAGTCTCGTGGTTTACTGGCTTTGTATGCGTGAAAGTCATCGTTATGTGTCGCTGAAAGCGGTCGTTTTTCGTTGTAATACTTCGCAGACGACTAGTTTACAATAGGATAGGGATCTGGGAAAAGTATGTCATCTATTCTTCACCCATCTTCTTTTTTGATCTCAATCTTGCGAATTTTCAACTTCTGTTCTTCCTGCTTTTTCTCTGCTTCTTACTTGCTTCTTGGTTCTTCTCTGGGCAGGATATGGAAATATTTATTGATAACTAGTCGCTTTGAAGTTCTCCTCTTAGTAACAGTTTGCTAAATTGTTTGGGCAGTCATTTTTACTTTGTGGAAGTTTTCTTCAGTTTCGTGCATCAGTGTGCTGTTTAAGAGCAGTAGTGTGACTTTTACACATTTTTTTTTATTTTTATTTTTTTTTGCCAGTGGTGGCTTGCCCAAGCCATCTTCTCATCAGGCCGTTTTTTTCTCGCTCCGTTCATTCGGGGCGCCCCGGGGACCCTTCTGGCATTCCGTGTCCTGTCATGTTCTGTCCCAGCAGCGTTCCGCTTAGCGGGCAGATTTACGGCCCACTTCCAATACAAGGGCCTTCTGTAGGTCTCACTGTCCTTTCCTTTCTCTCGACGCTTCTGCCTTGTAGGAATCGTGTCTTGCTAATTACATCCTTTTCTTTCTAGATACTTCTCGCGTTGCAACTTGTGGGTCGTTGCATCTGGTCCTTGCTGCAGTTTTTACAATGGTTCTTACAAAAAGTTTTACTTATATTCATCTAACATATGTCTAGTACCTACATTGTTTTACACCTTTTTAAAAAGCTTTACAAATTTTGGCGCCCTTTCCATGTTACAATTCTAAGATATTTTGAGTCTTAACTTCTACAAAAAACCTCAAATTCGTTTTTTTATTTTTGTGTAGTCTTGTGGTGTATAGCATTTTAGTATTTCATGCTGTTAGACTACCTATGCTTTATCCCTTCACCTTAATCGATGGTACTATTGGTGTTATTTTTGTTTCTGTTTTTATTGAAACTACTTTCTTTTTCCCACCTTCCTCTCTCTTCATTCTTCCTTCTCCTGACGATCTTATCTGCAACTTGTACTGAAAGTGTTTAATACTGCCAGTCTTAGGTAAAAATACCTCTGCTTTATCTAGTAAAATGCCCTCTAATTCTCTTTTACTGTGTTCTGAAATTCCTTGAACTTCTTGTAATTTTTTGTCGATTTCTTTATGGACTTCTAACATGAGTTGAGGCGATTCGCCCTTTTGTGCATACCATTCTAATTCTTCATCCTCTTTATCTCGCGTCATTCTTAATTGTTTGTTTATAACTGGTATTTCTTCTAATTTTAGCTTTTGCTCAAAGAGAAGTAAGACATTCCCGAATGTTACGCTTCCTATCCCCATATCTATTATCACTCGTCTCTCATTTAAAAAATCTGCACCTATAATCAAATCTACAGTTAGTTTAGGTATAATCACGAAGTTGGCTTCGATCTTTTGACCTTGACACGAAAGAGTTAACCTTGTTTGTCTCGTAACTTCCGCAGCATTGTTTCTAATAGGACCGCTTACTTTAATCTTACGTGTTTTCAGAACTGGCAATTCCTCATTGGCATTACACTGCATGAATAAATTTTCTGAGATCGCAGTCAGTTCACTTCCGCTATCAATTACAATATTGACTGGGATATGCTTTACCACGGCCTTCACAATTGGTTGAATTTGAAAGGGTTGGTTCTGTTCTTCTTCTTCTTGCATCAACGAATCCTCCACTGAATCATACATAAGTATTTTTAGAAATTTCCCTTGTGAATTCGAACTTTCTGTAGGATAAGCTTCGACTGCTACTTCTCTCTCTTTTATTTCCTCTTCTCTGATTCTTCCTTCATTAATGCTTTCTTCAACATCCTCTACTTTTCCCTCATCCTCGTCTATCTTCTCCTTCTTCGTCGCTACTTCCACATAATCGCATCTAAATGCTCTAATTATCGCTTCATAACTTCCTTCATTATATACGTTGGTTTGTGTGCCCACTTATAACTTATTTTCAACTTCTGTCGACTGCGCATTATCCTCATTGAATTCGCTTTCCCTGGTTTCCATCTCAAATAGCTCTGCAATACTCATTACTTCGTCCTTTCCTCCTACATTCGTTGTGCATGCCTCTGGTAATTCATCTTCCTCGTCAGTATTCTCCCAATTAATTTCGTCCCAACACGATATTGTTATTTTCTTGTCTTCGTTTTTATCTTTTCCCTGCGGATTTGTTTCTTCCTTCTTCTCTTCTCGTGATAAGATTTTTACTTCTCTGTTCAAGGTGCTGCAATTGTCCTGGGTTGGTGCGTCATTCTCTTTGGCATGGGCGCTTAGCTGTCAATTCGAACGTTTATCGGGGTTTGGTGGTCTTACCTCCACCTCTTCTATCTGTATTCTCTTTTCTTGTTCAGCTTGTTGATATTGGTTTCTTTGTTGATAATTTGTCGGTCTATTGGTTCTCCAGCACCCGTTCAAGTTGTCGTTATTCCCACTGTAATAGTTGTTGCCGTTCCTGGGTGAATTATAGTTATTGCCATATTCTCTTCTAAATCCATAACCGGTTCTTTTTTGAAATCTATTGTCGTTTCTTGGTGCGAAGTTATCACATGGTTCGTAATTATTGTTTCTTCGTACTGTGTCTTGTGGATTCCACTGCTTTTTGCTTTCGTTTTCACGTGCGCTTCGTCTTTTTCTTGCGTCATCTTCCGAAAATATGAACTCTAGTTCCCTTAGAATACCTTTAAATGCTTCGACGTCATTGCCTCCGCGACCTACTAATGATTGCTGGTATTTCAATGGTAGCTTTATCGCGCATAATTTAATCAACTCTCCGTCACTGTATGGTACATCTAAGCATTGATTTTTCTTTGCCATTAATTCGAAAAATTTCACGGGACTCTTCTCTCCTGAATTTTCAAAATATTGGTTCTGTAATATTCGTACTTCACTCTGTTCTGTGCTTCGCTGGACCAATATCGTGAGGGAAACTTCTCTCTGAAATCTTCGTACGATCGGCATGTCGCTGCAACATTCTGCATGGTTTCTGCGACTGTTCCTGACATGTGTGCACATATAAAGTCTAATTCGTGTGCTAGCGTCCAGTGTTCTGGTAATCCTACTCGGAATTGATCAATAAAAGTTCGTGGATGTAATGAGTTTCCTTCTCGAAAGGGTTGAAATTTTCTGAATGAGAGGAAATGATCGTTGTCGTACTTCGTCATAGTTCCATATGAAATTCGCGATTCTTCGCCACTTTTGTTTCTGATCATTTCTCCCGTCGTTCTTTCCGGTTGTGGTAGATCCATTGGATATCGTCCACTGTAACTTTCGCCTACCCTTGCGTAGTATCGTTGGAGTGGTACGCAATAATTTTCTTCCATCGGTTGTGAACGTGTAGCTGAATGCATTGCACTGTGCTCTTCGCGACCTGGCTTTCAAATGGTTCAAATGGCTCTGAGCACTATGGAACTTAACATCTTAGGTCATCAGTCCCCCAGAACTTAGAACTACTTAAACCTAACTAACCTAAGGACATCACACACATCCATGCCCGAGGCAGAATTCGAACCTGCGACCGTAGCGGTCACGCGGTTCCGGACTGCAGCGCCTAGACCCGCACGGCCACCACGGCCGACTGGCTTTCCATTGTCACGTATGTTACTTTCCGCCTGTGATTGGAATCGCAAATGCATGATATCTTCGTTAATTGCTTGTTTTTCCGGTGCTGTTACAGATACGGATGTGGTTGCAGACTCTGTGCTTGTTCGATCCTCTTCACTACGCTCTTCAATGGTTTGCAACAACTCTGTTCGCAATTTCTGAAATTTTCGCTTCGTTCGCGCTTCTATTTTGTCCATGCGATTATCATATCTTTTCAGCGCTGCTTTTGTGATACGTTTGTGTAACACACTGTTTTCAACAATTTCACGCGCTGTACCTGCTGCTTGTCTAGTAATTACGTTTATCTGTTTCTCTAGTTTCTTGACTTCTCCGTGGGTGTTGTTACGTAATGTTTTGATCTCGTCCTGAATGTCATTACGCAATGTTTGTACGTCCACTTGTACCTTGTCAGTGTCTGTTCTCAATTGATTGTGACATGTTATTAAGTTTCTTATCACTTCTCGAGATTCTTTTGCCTCGTCTTCAATATGACAGGTGTAACTGAATTTTGTTTTGTTTTGTTCTTTAATCTCACGCATTTGTCTCGTGATTTCTGCATTCTGAATTTGAATTTGGTTCGCTATGTCTTTATTTTGCCTTGTCATGGTTTCCGTAATTTGTTGTAATAATTCTGCCAGATTGGTGGGTCCTATTGCGTTTTCTTCCGACGTCCTACGCTCTGTGTTTTCGCCCAAGTGTTGGTTCGCAACCGACTGCATTGAACTGTGCTGTAACACGTTTCTGCTCGCATTCCTTGTACTCTGTGGTGAGGGAGCTTTGATTACTTGTACTATGGGTTCTACGTATTCAAGACGCAAGTTAGAATCCTCATCGACTGTCTCTCTATTTTCCTGCTCCTCTGTCGTATGCTGACTTACGTTTTCTATGCCTTGACGTACATTATCCTCGTTATGGTGCGTTATATGTCCTATTTCTCGCGATACTGCATCGTCTGTTGTACTGTCCTCTATTCTCTGTCCGTCTTCATCTTGGGTCTCTACCTCAATTCGGTCAAGGTCTCGATCTGCCATTGCTAATCTTTCCGAATCCCTTATTTTCTGTTTTAAAAGCAATTCAAGCGCCCTACTTCGCGTCAACATGCGCTCATAACGATCTCACGCGTTTCATAAACTTTTTGCACACACGACTTGACAATCCATTCACTTACTTGTTGGGTCAGAACCAACTTGTCTACGATGTATCCGCCACCTGTGCGCTTGCATTGAGGAGAAAACTTAATTCTAACAATTTTTAAAATTCATAACTTAATTATGCTATTGTCTCTGCTACAATGTCTCACTTATATTGAATACTTTCTTACTATCTATCGCTGCAGCTACTGTTTTCGACTATTTATAACGTTCAAAAAAAAATTTTTTTTTATTACGAAAATTTTTCAATAGGATATTTTTCTGACCTAGTTAGGCATGTGGTCGGCCTTCAATCATGGTATTATTCCGTGATTTATTCAGTTTTCAAATTTATACTGACTTTTTGATCACCCAGTATAACTTTGATGTTTTTTGGTTTTATTGTGTGTCTGAAGATCATGTTCTCCAGGTTGCTCATAAATATGTTAGCTAGAAGGCCACTAATTGGTGATCCCATTGACAATCCTTTACGTTGAGAATAAAATTCTTTGTTGATCACAAAATAATTTTGTGATATTATGGTTTTGAGTATACTTTCAGCGTTTTACTACGCCATCTTCATTCAGGCCCTGTGTACAGACAACAATGGTACGAGTATGAAATAGACAGCCAAAAAAGGGCCGTGACGCTAGTCTTATATACAGTGGTAATATGTAATAACATCACAATAAAAATACCAATCAGTACAGGAAGTTACATATAGTTACAGATAAACTGAGGGATAAAATAAGAGAACAGTGCACACCATATTAAGTTAAACTAGTGAGCAAAGTATATAGTCATATAATCGTAAAACAGAAATCAACTAAACGGACGTCAGTATTTCATGTTAACCACAGATAATCACAATGCTCGTGAAACAACTGGAGTAAAATAATATAGTCATATACTGACGAGTTCAAACATCAAGATAAAACGTTTAATTGCATGCTGTCATATACTAGTAAAACTTACACCACTTAGTGGAGGCCAACCCCAAAACTATCTGTATCATCATACACTGCTAATAACTAATAAAAGGAAAATAAAACTACATCAGTCCAATTTTTCGACCATAACCCATAAGATGCAACCTATTTAAGATGTGTTCAACGCATCGACACTTACAACGCTTGAAAATTGCCTGTAACGCCGAAATAGGCCAATCGTGCAAGATTTAATAAACTGAATCCTTATGGAAACAGTAAAGGGGGAAAACTTCAAAATGTCCTGTAAAAAATACGAGTATTTACTGTTGTGGTATCACACAGGAAGAAAATATTTTGGGTTTGTTTGGAATGTCAGGAACACGTGACTCTTTGCATTGTTCAGTGTTCCCCCAGCAGTAAAATTAAGATCACGGATAAATTCCATATTTTATGCGGATTGTGGGTGTTCTTTACCCATTATCAAAGTTATTTGGAGCTATGTGGCATACTACTGGATTTGCTTATCATGTCAGGGTTTTCATGGAAGGTGTTGGATTTGCCTGACACCTGACAATTTCTGTTTCTTCATTCTAGTGGATAAACACGAGGATGATCAATGCGCTTTTTCTACGGAAATAAACGCATTCTAGAAAACTACGCATTCTGAAAAACTAGTGATGAAGATATTTTTAATCTCAGATTAAAGCGAAACCAGATAAAAGTAATTCTCAATACAAAACAACTTATATTTTGCAATAATGTCTATTTTGCAAATAAACGATGGATATCTGGTAAGGTTCGATCGATTGCGAAATTGAAACCACTGCGAAAAAAAATAAAAATTAGCTACACCTTCCAGTTGCTTCTCTACATACTCGCCTCTTCGACTTAATTTGTCGTAGCGTTGTACCAACTTTCCAATAATCTCGTCATAGAAGGTAGCGTTGTGCACTTTCCGACAATTCTCTACACCGTGCTGCAGTATGTTGTCTGTGCCAAAATGTTGTCTTCATACTCAGCGGTTCGTGTGAGCACAGATGAACATCAGAGGGAGTCAAGTCCGGACTGTATGGTGGGTGATCAAACACTTCACACCGAAAACGCTGCAGCACCGTCCTGTAGTGTGCGCCCGAGAACTGTCATGAAGAAGAAAATTCATGACAGGTATGCCATGTGGGGTTGCCTGAAATCAGGCAAAAACTTGTAATGGGCACCCATACTTGGCGGTAGACACTATTGGTCTAGGCATCTTTACGTGCTCACTGTGTGCTGAGACCTGTAAAGACAGACGTCACGCGAATGACAGAGGCGACTAGATACACTGCCCAACACATCTGTGCAAACCTTCATCGGATTTTCACTGTCGTTTCCATTTCGTAAACCTCGGACCTTACTGTCCGAACTGCTTAATTTCAAAGTTTACATTTCAGTATCAGTGTAACATCCTTGAAGTAAGCTTTGTATCACGAAAGTCGTTGGTTGTAAGTTTATTTCTTATGGCGAGAGCAGTCTGTGTGATGGCTCTGAAGCACGAAACACGCTCTATTACAGAACCAATCTGTTTGATATTTTTGTCTTGTTTTATGAGATACTGCCTGCTAAATTCATGAATTTATCTGATGAAAATGGAATGTACTGTTTGTGCAAAACATACACAAAGAGATTTTTGCTGGGTTAAATAAACAGCCAATTGGAAAGCTTCCGTTTTACTCAAGCAACTGATAAAATGCCAGACCATTATTAACACCAGGTTAACATAAAAAACTTACCTCGCGGCAATGATACTAAAGATAAGTATCTTCAATCATTTATTGAATATACTCCACTCGAAATTCGAAGTGCAAAATAGAAGTGACTATAAAATGCCTTCATTTAAGTGATTGTTTCTAATAATATTATCATAGGAGCTGGCTGCTTTTCTATGTCTACATATTTATTCCTCAACGTTGTAGCCCTGGAGACGAACGCATTTCTCCCAGCGAGCGACCAGTTTGTTTTATACCGTCACTGTAGAATGTCTGACTTTGTTGATAGAGCCAAATCCTGCTTGCACTGCTTCATCACTGTCAATGTGAAGTCCTGGATGGTGTTAAGTTGTAGATGAAAATCGGATGGGGCCAAGCCAGGACTGTATGGGAGGATTATCGATGACAGTGAACCCGAGACGTTGGATTTTTGCCGATGTCGTAGCGTTCCAGTGGGGTCTGCCATTGTCGTGCTGCGAGGGAAGCGGCTCCATGTGATGACGAACTCTTCGAACTGGAAACTCGATTACACGCTGTTTCTCACACGCCAACGCAGTTACTTTACACACCGCCATGTTATATCCTACAATTCGGAGCCCTCTAGCGGTAGAAATTTAGACACGTCGACTAATGATATAGAATGTTAATAACGTTTGTTTTACTTAAGAAGTTTTAAGAGTCATTACTTTTCAGCACGCCCTCAGATTGAGGATGAGATTTGGTTTCCTGAAATCACAGCTTGTCTCCTTGTTTTACACCGAGCGAGGTGGCGCAGTGGTTAGACGCTGGACTCGCATTCGGGAGGACGACGGTTCAATCCCGCGTCCGGCCATCCTGATGTAGGTTTTCCGTGATTTCCCTAAATCACTCCAGGCAAATGCCGGGATGGTTCCTCTGAAAGGGCACGGCCGACTTCCTTCCCCATCCTTCCCAAATCCGATGAGACCGATGACCACGCTGTCTGGTCTCCTTCCCCAACCAACCAACCAACCAACCTTGTTTTACGATCAAGTTATTGAAACTGCGCTACGTTTGTAGACGGTCTTTAAATTAAATCGCCATTACGTTATTAATCTGTCATGCCTCGAGCATAAATGCCCTCTTAGTCTCCTCATGCGCTGCCATAGAATTCACAAGGAATATTCGTAGCCGCGGACACTTACCAAAAGCACTGGGGAATTGTGCTCAACCGCATCTTTGTCATATATGCAGTTGAATATCATTGTATTGTTTATTATACAGGGTATTCGAAGGAAAAGTCTTTTCCTGATTACATAAATTGATAACTCAGGCTAGAAGTAGGATACAAATATTAAAGTTGTGTCGAATTGTTTACAACTATAAGAGTTTTTTTCTGTTTTAGGTTCGCAGTACGTAAGTAGTGGATGAGGTGCAATGCCCAAGAAGCCATGTTAACCAATCAGGAGAAGGCACAGTGTGTCCTGTGGTACCATGAGACACGATCACCAACCACAGCGCAGAGACACTTCCAGACAACATTTGGAAGGAATCCACCTGATGTCAAGAGCATTAAAGCCTGGTATGAGAGGTTCAAGAACGCAGGATCGGTTGCTGACCTTCCGATGTCTGGTCGACGAAAAACCTCAGCAGAGAGGGTGGAAGTTGTAAGGCAGTCTTTTCTGTGAAGTCCGAAGAAATCGGTGCGCAGGGCCTCACGTGAATTACAGATGCCAAGAAGCTTTCTTCATGACATTTTACACAAACGTTTATTGTTTCGTGCATACAAAGTGCAAATCGTTCAGGCCTTGTTGCCCAATGAAGTACACATCGAGGACGATGATGGTTATCTCAGACGAATTGCCTTTTTCGACTAAGCGACCTTTTTTGTCAGTGGAGTAGTGAATCGCCATAGTGTGCACATTTGGGGTTCACAGCCCCCTGGGGAGGTCATAGAGTGCACAAGAGGCAGTCCAAAGGTGAATGTTTGGTGCGCGCTGTTGCACGATCGAATTATCGTGCCATTCTTCTTAGCTGAGGCTACCATCACATCTGCAGTGTATCTGGACATGTAGCAACTGTATGCTGTTCCTCAGCTGCTTCAGTATCACCCCAATGTCTTGTTTCAGCAAGACGGTGCACCGCCTCGTTGGGGTTTGGACGTCCGTGCTTATCTCGATATGACCTTTCCTGGGCGATGGATTGGTCGCGATGGGCCAACGGTTTGGCCTCCACGCTCTCCTGACATAACCCCATTAGACTTCTTTTTATGGGGTTATGTCAAGGACGAGGTCTACCGAACACGTGTACCAGATCTTGAAACCCTGCGGCAACGGATAACCACAGTCGTTGAATCAGTCCCTCCAGTGATGGCTAATGTCTGGACGGAAATTGAATATCACCTAGATGTGCTACGTGCTACCAAGGGTGCTCATGTGGAAGTTAACTGATGTGTGAAAAAAAACTTTGATAGTTTGTAAACAATTAGACACAGTTTCATATTTGTATCTTACTTCTAGCCTGAGTTATCAATTTATATAATCAGGGAAAGACTTTTCGGACACCCTGTTTTTAAATTGATTCCATAGTCTACAGTAAAGTAGAGGAATTATAGCAGCGTTATATATAGTTGGTGTTATGTTACTTGTTACGAATATATCAAAATAATTACTTTTGTTTGTGTATGCACTTTTCTCTCTTTCCCTCATTTAGCTACAAGGAGAAAAGCGGTGTAATCATTTTGAGATTTCAAGAGAACTGGATCTGGGTGCGGTGGCTACCAATATTTATGACATGTTCTGACACTCTTCGTGAAATGTTCTTGCTTTCTTCAAACAGATACTGAATTGTTACGCCTGTCTGTGAGTCGGTTAAGGATGCGATATTTTTTGTATGGAGCGGGGGCGGAGATTTGATAGTCCTTTTTCTAAATTAAATTGGTAACCGACCGGTTCACAGATGGAACAACGTGGACCTAGTAAGGCTATTACGTAAACCTAAATGTGACTGTTCAAAAGTGAACTAATGTCTGTTGAAACAAATAATTCTAGTTTCTTTAGCAAGGGATCTTGACTCCCTCATTCTCTTCTGTCTTAGCTTCCGATGTAGACGGACGCAGTATTTTTAATGTCTGCATATTTTATGTTAATATACAATTTAAACTCTGAAACATTCTGATTTAAAGTGAATTACTGCATGTACCTTGTCCTAACCTGTATTTATCTGTTTCAACATTAATCTGAGACGAGGCGACGTGTAAGTCTTGATAAGGTGCCGCCATTGTAGTTGCCTATACGTAAATTTGCATGATCAATCACAGAACCTACCTTCATTATCTTTTCATGATTACAATTTGTTGTACATATTCTTTCGCACGCCAGCTCAGACCTTTATTACCAATACACGGTCTAGCAGCAGCCTATTAATGGCTAATCGCGAAAACGAACTACGCCGATTTTATGGTAAAACTTTTATTCATTTCATTTTGTGTATCAGAACATCTCGTTTTTCCTTATAATACTGCTGCTCTCATCAATTCCATTAGTAAACAATTTTAATGATTAACACTGGATTGGAGAAGGAATATTACAGGGAGAGGGGATGCTGCCATCTACTGCCGCAAACCTTCACGCCCCCTGGGTACGTCTATATTCTCCACTTACACGGGATGCTGCAGCAAAGCGAATAGCACGAGGTTGTAGTTTTATTTGTCCCCCTGTGGTACTGAAGCACATACGAAAGACGCGGAAGCGTGCCGACACAAACGCCAGAGAACGTAACCGCAGGAAATGACACCTCTTCCACCGCGCGGTACTTAGCGATCGTCTCCGTAATTCATCGGCTTAATTCAGGAAGCCTTTGGTCTACCGCAAGTAGCACTTTGTGTACGGCCGACAGAGACGCCGTCCCGCTAATGAGGGCCGGTATTACACAAGAGTCGGGGGTGTGGCCAGGGGGCGGTCGATGGCCCGCGTTCATTATTGAGAGCTTGCGTGCTATTGGCCGGCGGCCGGTGTCCGGGGAAGCCCCGCCGGACGGCTTTTGTTACCTGCGCGTGCGACGACGCGACTCCCAGGCTGCAGCGGCCGCAATAAACACAGTGAATGTTTGAGCACTCGGCCGCGTACGGAGCCGAGTTTTCGTCTAGCGTGTCGTCCACGTGGCAACACTTTCGGACGCTGTTTTTAGTAATAAGAGCGGAGTTTGTAGAGAGGCTGACAGAATATGCGGTAACGGTTTAGCTCCTGTACGGACCTGCGGAATTATTTAGGACTGACAGCCTGCATGCTGGAGTGGAGATTTAGCTTTTCGCTGTATATCACGTTATCCACTCAGAAATACGGCAGCTGCTTCCTGTTTCGACTACGTCTTTGTCTCCCTTCTCCGTGTTCATAATTGGGTTTCCATTGCCTGTCTTTGTCCTCTAACACAAAGGTTTTCAAAAACAAAGGAAACAACTTCTGTCTCCACCATTCCATATTACTTTATTTCAGGCTGGTCCTTACCTATTTTTATTCGTTGTATGTATAATGGACCACTTCAAGTATAACTAATTTAATGTTATTCTTCCTCTATTTGCGTACACACTAGGCTCTTATTCTGTTTGAATGGGTTTCTCGCGACTAGATGTTTCCTGCTTATTCTTCCTCATTCACTTTCTGAATATCTCGGTTTCGACGGCAACCTACTTACGGTCCTGCATGTCTTACATTGCCACTAGTGCTACATTCTTTCCATAATGATTCTCTTTACTCCTTGCAGATAATATCTTTCATCTTATTATGCAATCTAGATTTCTTGTAGTCATTCATCCTGATGATGCTCTTTTAAAATATGAATTGAGTAATTCTGTTCTGTAATCGAACGTTGTCGGTTTAAGTTTTTTTTTCCAGTTCCTCATCTCCTTGTGACGTAGCCAACGTTCCTTTCCTTTTCCCTTAGTCTACATTACCTCTCTTGTTTTTTATTATTCTTCTTTCTTTTTCATTTGTTCTTGATACGAGGGCTGTTCTAAAGGTAAGGTCCGATAAGTCGCGAAATGTAAACCACAATGAAAATCAAATTTTTTTTTATTCGCCACAGTTAGCAACACCTTCCAGTTACCTCTCTAAATAGTCGCCGCTCCGACTGCGACATTTGTCGTGGCGTTTTAGAAACTTTCCAGTACCCTCATCACAGAAAGAAGCCGCCTGTGCTTTCCCCCAATTCTCTACGCTGGTCTGCCTTTCGTTGTTTGTGCCAAAATGTTGTCTTCGTAATCAGCGGTTCATGGTTCAAATGGCTCTGAGCACTATGCGACTTAACTTCTGAGGTCATCAGTCGCCTAGAACTTAGAACTAATTAAACCTAACTAACCTAAGGACATCACACACATCCATGCCCGAGGCAGGATTCGAACCTGCGACCGTAGCGGTCGCTCGGCTCCAGACTGTAGCGCCTAGAACCGCACGGCCACTCCGTCGGCTGTCTTGAAAGAAACACATGACACTTATGTGGGTTGCATAGCTTCAGGCCAAATCTCTCACCAGATCCACATACTTGGCGGGAGACACTATCGTTTTACGCATTTCTAAGTGATCACTTTGCGCTCTGAACTGAAAAGAGCGACTTGAAGCTATCGACAGGGGCACTAATGACACTGCCCAACACATCTGTGCCAAGTTCCATCGGATTTTCAAAGTGGTTCCCATTTCGCGCCTATTCGGACCTTACTTTCCGGATACACATCGTATTACATGCTTAATCTGATGTATTTAACCATGTTCCGTCACCTAGTCCGAATAACAACCGAAAAATTTCTGACAGTTTCTGAGTTCGTTCTTGCTCTAGGCCTTTCTTAATTGTAGGTCTTCAGATTTATGTTGGTAGGCTTTCGGGACTGTAGACAATTTTCATAAAATTCTCCTCGTTGGTTAAAATTTCAGTTCGCTAGTAGTATCATATATCGTGATGAATGCGAGTTTCAGCAGTGCCCGAAATGTTGGTTATCATTCTGTAATACGGAGCGGTCTACAACCCCAAATAGTTTTATGAAATATTGGTCTTATATTTTCGTCTTCCTTGACCCTTCAGGTAGTGCCCTTTACATATTCGTTCTCCTTTAAGCTTTATTTCATGTACGTAGCTCTTGGTTCTCGAAATGTCCTTTTTGTCTCTTATCAGTAGCTCAGCATTTTACATGTGATGCACGAATTCCCGGTTATGCAGCATTACCGAAAATATTTCAAAACACACCTCAGCCGCGGTCTCTTCCGGCATATTATTTGCAATTGTTAGATAGGAAATTTTGATTTTAAGCTGATTCTTCTTGTTTTCCTCCATTTTTGTATCAATTTTACCCTCTTCCATTGCCTGAAAGTTTCTGAGAAACTGTTAAGTATCAACATTTGTGAAAATCATCGAAATGTTTTGCATAGAAGAATAATTACAACGTTCCAGTTGTGGTGAATTGTCTTCGCAAACGTTTGAAAATAATTTTTCAAGTTCCGTTTGTTCAACGTTTGCTCCAGCTTTAATTACAGTTGGTGAAACAGCATCACCCCAGCCCTTTTACTTTCGTCATACCTCAAAGTGGGAAGTAACTGATTTTAAATCAGGCATACGAGGTGTCGCTATAAAATGGTGGGACTATTGCTGTAAAACATTTTATTTAAAAAAATACATATTTAGCTATTGTCGCCCTCAATATACTCCCCTTCTCTATCCCTACAACGCTCCATGCGAATTTTCCATTGATGGAAACAGTGCTGGAAGTCTTCATCTGCGAGATTCTTGATGACGCGTGCCGCTTTTCCTTTCCCTCATCCAAGGGATTTTAGGGCAGATCTGACCTTGGGGAGTCATGGTGCTAGGCCAGGTGATGCTGGGATACTGTACTTCGCTGTAAACCTCTTAACCGACGAAGCCGTATGAGCGAGTGCGTTGTCTTCATACAGAATTCATGACTTGTTCTTCCACAATTCGGGTCGTTTTTTTTTCCTTTTTTTCTCATGGAGTTCAGCAATAACCTCAAGGCTGCAATTTTGAGTACCACTTTGACCGTCAGAAACCCAGTGAAGATACACAATTCCGTGAATATCGAAAAAAAAAATACTCGTCATCGCTTTGAATCGTTATTTGCTCGTTCGAACTTTCTTCGCTCACGGTGACTGAGCCCTTCCAGAGCACGGATTGGCGCTTAGTTTTCGGCCATCTTTAATGATAAACAGTCTTCGCCATGCACTTCTCTTTGTAGCAGAAAAGTTTCTGTAGCAGTAGCTGTTTTTTTTTTTCATGCTTCATGTGAAATGTCACAACAGTTCGTTTCCATATTATAGCACATATCATTTATACCAGCTCTTACACAAACGAGGGCCACAGCTAGGGTGATTTGACTACAGACACTAGGTTGCCTTATTCGACTGAGAAGGCTTCACGCTTGACAACTATTGGTCGTTCATCTTTGGCGCACACGTACTTATTCTGTGGCAGCATCAGTCCCGTTATTTTATACCCAGACCTCGTATGTATGGGTTTTGTGCTTGCTTTCATTTTTCTGTTACACATAAGTGTCAACCGTCTCCATCATATCTAATCACAAGCTATGCTCGTTTCTCTACCATTTAACACACGATTAGACAGTCAAATCGCTGTCGCATTTTAGTGAGCGGAAGTATCGATAATGTGGAACGTTACACTGTCACAAACGTAAAGAATCTAATAGCAAAACTTTCCTTCCTCGATGTTGTTACAAAACCCAGAATTTCTCGAGCACTACAATGCAGTGCTATTTATTGAGGGTGGAGTGTTGTCAGATGTCAGTCGCTGCGTAACATAACACTCCTCTCCCAGAAAGTAGTGCCCACTATTAAGTGAGACCAGGCAGTACACCTGCTTCTGTGTGAATTCCTGCTGAGGTCATCGATCCATGGACTTACACGCTACTTAAACTAACTTATGCTAAGAACAACACACACAGCCACGCCAGAGGGAGGACTCGAACCTCCGGTGGGAGGGGCCGCTCAATCCGTGACGTGGCTCCTCGAACCACGCGGCCACTGCGCGCGGCGCACCTGCTTCTGGAAGTACACCTGCTTTTCAAGACCATTTAGAGTCTCCTTCACTCAGACAATATTTTTTAAATGTGAAAAGTGTCCTGCCACGCTAGAACTCGAATTCTACGTCAATATGTACATCCACTTTAAAATGACCGGGTGTAACGTTTCCTAGAGCGGAGACAAGCAGTAACGTACCACCGCCAATATGAAGAAGCAAAGGAAAGTATTGGGGTGCTGAAATCAACCATTGAGTATGTTGCATTTTTACTATTGCTCATAAGTCGAATTCTGCCTCAGTAAAGCAAAAATTCTGTTTAAGAAGGTAGCTTTCTTTGAACGTATGAAAAATAGGCAGTTCTCGTCATTTTTTCAAGTAAAATAAAAAGTTCTGTTAAAACTGATAGTATAGTTTTGTTCCTTATACTTTTTTCTTTAAGAAATTGTTTTTGCGGCCACATGGAACGCTCCCTACAACCACTGCACAAGGCTAAAGGACCCATTGCAGCCGGAAATTTCCGAAGCCCTCCTGTTGGACATGTAGCAAAATAATTTTATGTAAGCCATTTTCAATATGCTTTCTATCAGCAGGCATAGGACTATTGAGATATATTAAGTTCTGACAAAACTGTGACGTCTTAACACCAATGTCATTTTCTTCGCCCCGAAAACAGACTTTTGAAGATAGCGCAAAACGGCTGTGTGCGCTGATAAGAGAATTCAGGTTAGAATTCCGGCATCAAATTCCGAACAAAATCGCATATATCGTTCTTCAGTTATGCTTCCCACCAATCTGAAAGAAATCATTTCCGAAAAAAATGCGTTTAAAGCTCTGGGTTATTTTCTTTTTAGTTAAGTTAAACATACCTCCAAAACGAAGTCCTCCTCCATCTTCGTGGCCATCGTGGCCCTACGGGCCTCTCTGGCAGCTCCTGACATCCGCTGCACTGCTTGCTCGCAACGCTTTTTGTCTCGTTTTATGCTGACAGGATGGTCCGATCTCAACTTCGAGCACGTTCATAATTTCCGTAATTTGGCGATCGCTGAAAGTACATGTTGACTATTTTATTCCCGCTGTGAACGGTTTTCGAAGACATTTTTCCACAAGTCACCTTATAACTTTATGAAGGTCTTTCTGGTGAACTTGGTGTGTACGCTACACTAAAGTAGATATTCCAGATAAAATCTTAAGCAAAAAAATTATTTTTAAATTTTCGAAAAGTACTATCTCCTTAATGCAGAGTGTTTAAATAAATATAATAATAACTGAAGCGAAAGTGCTTCAGCTCTAAACTATATTCCCCCTGTTACATTTTTCAAATGTATAGCAGTGAAATTAAGAAGCTATATGAAATGGTGAGAAAATAAGCAAATGATAGTGGAGCAGCTTAATGGTAGACGTATCTGTGAACGTGCGTTGCATCAGTAAAGGAAACCTCGTAGAAGACGCTGCCAGGGTACTGCTCCAGTGTTTGGAGTGCCCGTGAAGTAAGCAGGTTAGCATCCACCGAACGAAATAGATACTCTGGATCGTGGCAGGTCGGTATGGTTTGTGTGGAAACCTGACAGAGATGTTCAGTGTACACAGATGGGAATTTTTTTGAAGCATGACCGCGTTCGTCCTGTAAAACCTTATCGGTTAGAGACCCAGTATTCCAGATAAACCATGCATCATTTTCACTGCAACAACTGAAGAGTTGAAATTGGAAACGGTGAAAGTGCCAATAAACCGCTGAATGTACCATAGCCTATACCCTGAGTTAGGTTGGAAGTACCAGAGAAGCCGTCTTCTACCTAAAAATACCTACGGTGGATTTAATAGCAAATCCCTTTGTTCTAAACATCAGGAAGGGTGAATGTACCTAGCGCACTTGGCCGCGGTAGTAAAAGTGTGGTTACCTGCTCCTCGCTTGCTTTCCTGCAAACTTATTTCACTTATTTTAACGTGAATATTATGTGTCCAGTGCTTGATGGTGGAAAGCAAAGGCGAGATTAGAAACATAAAGAAGAATACTGAGCTAAGAATTCACAGAAAGCTGTAAGCACTAAACTAAGGAACCGATGTTGCTCAGAAAGAACCCCCTTAACGTGCTATAAGTTGAAATCGTTAGCACACTGTACAGAACAATGAAATCAAACAAAATACGGTATAGTTTTGTGGTTGAGACAGCATGATCTTCAGAAACTACAAAATAATTACAGTTTCCACTGAGCAACAAGTTAAGTGCTGAAAAAAAGAAGGATTTCGATTTATTGAAGTGAAATGCAAGGAATATAATTTCTCCTTGTGTCAGTGACGTCAGTTCTGTATTCTTTGTCCTGCTCAGAAACAAGTAAGGTGACGCTCTGCACGTTCAGTGATTCCTTCTGAATGGAGCACGGCACTTACATCTTGACCCAAATTTTCATATTAATATCTTTTAAAGATTTTTTCTTTACTTTTGCAACACTTCTTCTGTCTGACATTACAACTGTATACGAACCGTATAATTTGCATTCTTTAGTATAAATTTATTGGCAAGGAGAATCTGTCACGGTGTCTTCCTGTTTCCTAGCTGGATGTATTCCAATCTCTGCCTTCCTCTACAGTTTTTGCCCTCTACAGCTCCCTCTAGTACCATGGAAGTCGCTCCCTGATGCCTTAACGGATGTCCTCCTGTCCATTCTCCTTGTCAGTGTTTTCCACATATTCCTTTCCTCTCCGATTCTGTGCAGAACCTCCTCATCCCTTACCTTATCAGTCCACTTAATTTTCAACATTCGTCTGCAGCACCACATCTCAAATGCTTCGATTCTCTTCTGTTCCGGTTTTCCCACAGTCCATGTTTCACTACCATAAAAAGCTGTGCAGCAAACGTGCTTCCGTAGAAATTTCTTCCTCAATTTAAGGCCTTTGTTTGATACCAGTAGAATTCTCTTGGCCAGGAATGCTCTTTTTGCCAGTGCAAGTCTGCTTTTGATGTCCTCCTTGCTCCTTCTGTCATTGGTTATTTTTCCGCCTAGGTCTCGTTTCGGCTCCTTCCCAGTACCTTCGCCTTTCTCCGATTTACTCTCAATCCAAATTATGCACTCATCAGAGTGCTCATTCCAATCACCAGATCATTTAATTCTTCTTCACTTTCATCCAGGGTAGCAATGTCATCAGGGAATCGTATCATTGATATCCTTCCAACTTGAATTTTAATCCCACTCCCTGAACCTTTCTTTTATTTCCATCAACGCTTCTTCGATGTCCAGATTGAACAGTAGGGGCGAAAGATTACATCCCTGTCTTACACTCTTTTTAATCCGAGCTCTTCGTTCTTCGTCGTCCACTCCGATCATTTGCTCTTGGCACTTCTACACATTCTATATTACCCGTCTCTCCCTATAGCTTACCCCTGTTTATCTCAGAATTTCGGACATCTTGCACCACGAAGATTTTTCGAAGACGACAGATCCTATGAATGTGTCTTGATTTCTCTTTAGTCTTGCTTCCATTATCAATCGCAACGCCAGAATTGCCTCTCCGGTTTTATTACTTTTCCTAAACTCAAACTAATCATCATTTAACACATCCTCTAAACGTGTGTGAATTCCTAAGGGACCAAACTACTGAGGTCATCGGTCCCTAGACTCCCACACTACTTAAACTAACTAATGCTAAGAACAACCCACACACACCCATGCCCTAGGGTGGACTCGAATCTCCAGCGGGAGAGGCTGCACAATCCCTGACATGGCGCCTCTAACTGCGTGGCCAATCCGCGCGGCTAACACATCGTCAACTTTCGTTTCTATTCTTCTGTATATTATTCTTGTCAGAAACTTGGATGCATGAGCTGTCAAGGTGACTGTGCGATAATTCTCGTACTTTTCAGCTCTTCGGAACTGCGTGGATGACATTTTTCCGAAAGTCAGATAGTATGTAGCCTGATTCATACATTCTATGCACCAACGTAATAATCGGTTTCTTGCCACTTCCCCCAATGATTTTAGAAATTCTGGTGGAATGTTATCTAGTTCTTCTGCCTTATTTGATCTTGATTCCTCCAAAGCTCATTTAAATTCTGATTCTAATACTGGATCCTCTATCTCTTCTAAATCGACTCTTTTTTCTTCTTCTATCCCATCAGACAAACCTTTCCCCTCAGAGAGGTCTCCAATGTACTCTTTCCATCTGTCCGCTCTCTCCTCTGCATTTAACAGTGGAATTCCCGTTGCACTCAATGTTACCACACTTGCTTTAATTTCACCGAAGGTTGTTTTAACTTTCCTGTATGCTGAGTCTTTCCTTCCGACAATCATTTCTTTTTCGATGTCTTCACATTTTTCCTCTAGCCATTTCGTCTTAGCTTCCCTGCACTTCCTATTTATTTCATTCCTCAGTGACTTGTATTTCTGTATTTCTCGGAAGATTTTTGTACTTCCTCCTTTCATCCACCAACTGAATTATTTCTTCTGTTACCCATAGTTTCTTCACAGTTACCTTCTTTATACCTATGTTTTTCCTCTTCAACTGTACTGCCTATTGCGCTATTCCTCATTGCTGTATCTATAACCTTAAAGAACTTCAAGCGTATCTCGTCATTCCTTAGTACTTCCGTATCCTACTTCTTTGCGTATTGATTCTTCCTGACTAATGTCTTAAAATTCAGCCTACTCTTTATCACTGCTATATTGTGTTATGAGTCTACATCTGCTCCTGGGTACGCCTTACAATCTAGTGTCTAATTTCGGAGTCTTTGTCTGACCACGATGTAATCTAACTGAAATCTTCCCGTATCTCCCGGCCTTTTCCAAGTATACCTCCTCCTCTTGTGATTCTTGAACAGGGTATTCGCTATTATTAGCTGAAATTTATTACAGAACTCAATTATTCTTCCTCCTCTCTCAATCCTTCTCCCCAGCCCATATTCTCCAGCAACCATTGCTTCTACTCCTTCCCCTACAGCTCCATTCCAGTCTCCCATGACTATTAGATTTTCATCTCCCTTTACGTAGTGTATTACCCTTTCAGTACCCTCATATACTTTCTGTATCTCTTCATCTCTAGCTTACGACGTCGGCACGTATACCTGAACTATCACTGTCGGCGTTGGTTTGCTGTAGATTCTGATAAGAGCAACCCTATCATTGAACTGTATCCTTCAGGCATTATATAATGTAATGCAGAGTGGCTAGCAGTATATAGTGCAACGTTCTTAAAACAAACTATTCTGGAATACTTAAATGAATTCCGGAGCATATCGCAAATAAATTAAATTGTCTTATGTCTAAGGCAGTGACGGAGGAAAGCGATATAATCTGATCTCTCACGAAAAAAATAATAATAATAAAATAACATACTAGCTACAGGCTCAGGGGTGTGCAGTGCTGGCCGTAATGCTTTGAAACGTAAATGAAATTCTTTTGGCTGATTAGTGAAAACATTTAAGAAAAATTCAACGTCTTTAAAAAACACATGACCTGGACAGGAAGGCGGTGTTGATTGGCGTGAATTACTAACACTGACTTTTTTAATAGAGAAATTGTATTCGAACTTAAGTTTGGCTTTTGAAAACAGCTGGCAATTGAAATTATATTGCCCAGAAAAGTTACAACCTTCTTAGTAATTAAGTCACAAGAATAAGATTTAGACAGCAAGAACTATCCGACCTCACTAAAAAAGCATAAACACTGTAAGACGTGTATATTTCTATTGTCTATTGTCAAATCACAATTTATGAAAGATGTTTATATTTTATTAAAAGGATTAAGTAGGAATAATTAATATTTGTCATGTTGGAAATAATTGTGGTAGCAGGGAATGTCTGCACAAAAGTATTGTTGACAAGAGAGACCGCAAATTGATACAATTTTAAAAAGGGCGGGAGAGACCGCGTGTGGATACATTTTAAGAAAAGAGCGGGAAAGACCGCGCATTGATACATTTTGTAATGGTAGCAGGGATTGTCTGCACCAGAAAGCATTGTTGGCAGGAGAGACCGCACTTTAGCGTTCGTAGGAAGTCAGTAGTAAGCGAGAAGTGAAGCGAGTCGGTAGCAGGTCTGAAGCGAGAGGTTGAGAGGAGCGGTGTGCCTGCCAGCCACCAGCTATGATTTACAAGAGATTATAAACGGATGTACAGAGACATCAACTAACTATTATCATAAGAGGAACTAATATTATTGAATTATTTTCTTTGCGAAACTCAAGACTACTGAAGGTATGTTTGCGCAATGCTAGTTGTAAGATTATTGTAAGAAAGTAAGTCCCATTTGAACGTTTGTAAAATCATTTCATTACCATTACCATTAAATATTTGAAGCGTTTTCAGAATATAATTAAATTATGCCAGCAATGTTGCATTACTGATTATAATCCATCCCAAAAACCATCAACATAAAACTTTGCAAAAATTTTATTGTTGTCAAGAAAGAGTGTAACTATGAATTACATAACTTCAGTCAAAATTAATTAAAGAATAACGTCAGTTTTGATGATAAATAGAGCCAGTTATTATGACAGACCACCAGGAGTTAATAGAGTATAGTAAACCAGAGTACGTATATTCATGTCGCAGTTCGATGTAGCAGTCAGATGGCAACCCAGTAACAGTAAAAAAAAAAGGTAAGGAACAGTTTTTGGTTATTGCAGATAACGACAGAGAGCCACGACGACGACACATGTTTCGTCGAAATAATCCGAAAATCACTTTTAAAAAGCAGCAATTAAATTTGTATGCGAAGAATGAGAAAGAGAATAAATTTCAAAGGTAAGATTTCATTTGTTATTATTAAGCAAGAGATCGAAATCCTAAGGGAAGGTTACATAGGTTATTGTAAAAGGGAAGGTTATCAATAACAAAAGAGGTATAGAGGAGACGGGAAGGTTTCAACACAAATCATCAAATTACATATACCTGTGTTAAAAACTCTTAGAAACATTACAGAAGGGAAATATCTAACTAGCCTTTACATCAAATCTGTTTGAGTACATTCTGGTGTTACCCAACAATTGTAAATGATCAGCCAACTCATCTACACTAACGAGCAGGCAAAACGAAAGTCATAAATATTTCGCATGTTTACCTTGCTTGCGACAAGACTTTTTCTTCCTCATTCATTCTTCCAACAATACATGTACTCGTAATTCCTACATTAATCCTACACATGGTGGCTTCGCAGAGCACACCACTAAAACTGCCTGCTCCATCTTCTTTCGCTCACAGACAGCTACCAACTAATGTTCGCCAAGCGCTCTCTTATTCCAACACTAAAATCTCAGACCAGAAACAGTATCTTTGGTTCTGCGGTCGTGCACAGTCAGCGATCCGCTTTACAAAGCCTGTCAGAGACATACATCGTTTATAATATAGTAGTTTCATTTTGGTTTATATTAGTATTATTAACGTATATGGGTGACAGATACAAGTGTGTCCTAGTACACTCATTTCAATACACATGCGTGTAGATGTGGTCTGCAAGTTTCTGCTTACCGTCAAAGAGTTGACCAACTTTCACTCGGCAGTGGTGTAAAATACAGGAGGTTTTTAACGCCCGTCCACAACACATGTTTGCCAAATGCTTGCTTGCCCTTTGCTCATGTGTACTCACGCTAGTTGTAGCTGGTACGACTCTTGGTCAGCATTTAATTTCTCCTGTCTGCTTGTTTCCTCGCAATAAAATCCGACTCATTTAAGTAGTTAGATAGGCGGTTTACAAGGCATAACGGTGGTAACGCTTTCGACATTCGTTTAAAAGGATTAATTCACGGTAATATCTCTCGAGATGATCCAGCTGCAGCAGTAACACAGAAGCGTTCCTCGCCTGCGTACGACCTCATATAAATGTTAATACCTAACTGGCTCCTAATCCGGTAACCGGTCCACTGTGCAGGCTACGATTCTCTAAACTTGGTCGTTCGCAACCACTACAGGCTCCTCTGGGCTTCCTTTTGCCGCTTCATTAAAGTGCAGTGAATTCCCGCTTGTGATGGGGCAAAAGAGTGTACAACTGCCGAGCTTTTTTTAATAAAATTTGTAGAGTCTAATTTAATTTCATGTCACTTGCCAGAAATCCATCTTCGAATCAAATGCAGAAGCTATGTAGTTTTGCTAAGATCAACTATACGAAAAATATCGTAATACTAGCATTAGAGATATGAATCTTCATTTTACACCAGAGTTATATTCTGTTGAGTGAATCAAAGCCGCAATTAAAGAGCTAACACGTGAGTTTAGCAATGCACATTGCCTCCTCATAAAAAGTTCCCGCATTACGCTTATTGAAATTACTGGGAGTATTTTGCTGGTTTTCGAGTGCGTTCGGAGAGTCCCAAACTTTTAGTGCCAAAATTTTACAGACAGTAGGGAATCCTAAATCAAGACAAGGTACCACTAATTGGAAAGTATTGTTTTATCAGTGCGCACGCATCAACTTGCCTTTGGAATTCACGGTCCGAGAAATTGTGGGGATGCTTATGAGAAAGGCTGTAAAACGAAATAGTCAGTTTTTTGTGGCAGGTTTTGCTAATGAGGAAGCAGTTTATGACCAATTCTCTGTCCTAGAGATTTTTGCAGCTGTCCTTCTGCCCATAGCTAGTTAGCTCACTACCTGTCCAGTCACGAACTAAATAATGCTTCTCATGCTATAGAAGCAGCACATACGGGTGGGGATGACACATGAAAAATATTAAAATAAAACAGTGTTCCAGTACGATATCTTACTCTCTTCTAGATGTCTTGCCTTAAAGCTACAACGACTTCGTTGCAACAGCTCTGTAATGTAAATACGATACAGGAAGCAAACGAACTTTAATTTCTGGCAAATGTACATCTTCAGTGTAGCAAGTTAGTCGGCCATTAGAACAAAAAGATGGAGAGATTGA
Source organism: Schistocerca nitens (assembly GCF_023898315.1). NCBI lineage: Eukaryota > Metazoa > Arthropoda > Insecta > Orthoptera > Acrididae > Schistocerca > Schistocerca nitens. The sequence continues at coordinate 288,997,286 of NC_064620.1, forward strand.
ATGAGTTGAGGTTTTATATTTTGCATAATCATATTTATTGAAAATTTTAATAAAATTTAACGTGACTATAACGCAACAGAAAAAAATTTAATTCGACATTGTCTCACAGTCCATTATTAGGAAGTATTGTGTTAACATAATAAACAGCCAATCTTGCCGTCACAGCAGTGATTATTTAACAGATATTAATCCTGTATTTATTTCAATAAGTTGAGAACTAACACTCAATTTTAAAAAAATTAGTCTCTTGTTATTCAACAGCTTGGCAACTGAGATTCCATGAGGATAGCAATAGCCATTATACCTTTCACTCATTCAAACATGTTTTCCAGCAACTCTTAACTCAGAAAACAATTATGCTTTTAGTTATTTAAAATAGGCTGGCACATAACAATTAAAAACAACAGCCAACATATCCTGCAGTTATTCCAGTAACGCTGACTTACGGCACAGTTATGCTTTATTTCTTTAAAATTGATTAGTAAGTAACACTTAACTGAAACATATCGGCCACTTTTCAAAGTACAGCTCTGATCAATAAGAAAAACACCTTTGTCATATAGCTCCCTTCAGTGCAACATTTAAGGAAACATAGTGAATAAAGTTGCTTAGTAACTGTTAAGATTATCATTAAAAACTTTCTCGCCAATGCGCCCAACTAACGGGAGCAACATTTTGTTTAGGTTAATACTTGGTTTAAGAATCATGAAAGAAGGTTGTATACATGGAAGAACCCTGGAGATACTAAAAGGTATCAGATAGATTATATAATGGTAAGACAGAGATTTAGGAACCAGGTTTTAAATTGTAAGACATTTCCAGGGGCAGATGTGGACTCTGACCACAATCTGTTGGTTATGACCTGTAGATTGAAACTGAAGAAACTGCAAAAAGGTGGGAATTTAAGGAGATGGGACCTGGATAAACTGAAAGAACCAGAGGTTGTACAGAGTTTCAGGGAGAGCATAAGGGAACAATTGACGGGAATGGGGGAAAGAAATACAGTAGAAGAAGAATGGGTAGCTCTGAGGGATGAAGTAGTGAAGGCAGCAGAGGATCAAGTAGGTAAAAAGACGAGGGCTAGTAGAAATCCTTGGGTAACAGAAGAAATATTGAATTTAATTGATGAAAGGAGAAAATATAAAAATGCAGTAAATGAAGCAGGCAAAAAGGAATACAAACGTCTCAAAAATGAGATCGACAGGAAGTGCAAAATGGCTAAGCAGGGATGGCTAGAGGACAAATGTAAGGATGTAGAGGCTTATCTCACTAGGGGTAAGATAGATACTGCCTACAGGAAAATTAAAGAGACCTTTGGAGAGAAGAGAACCACTTGTATGAATATCAAGAGCTCAGATGGCAACCCAGTTCTAAGCAAAGAAGGGAAAGCAGAAAGGTGGAAGGAGTATATAGAGGGTCTATACAAGGGCGATGTACTTGAGGACAATATTATGGAAATGGAAGAGGATGTAGATGAAGATGAAATGGGAGATACGATACTGCGTGAAGAATTTGACAGAGCACTGAAAGACCTGAGTCGAAACAAGGCCCCCGGAGTAGACAACATTCCATTGGAACTACTGACGGCTTTGGGAGAGCCAGCCCTGACGAAACTCTACCATCTGGTAAGCAAGATGTATGAAACAGGCGAAATACCCTCAGACTTCAAGAAGAATATAATAATTCCAATTCGAAAGAAAGCAGGTGTTGACAGATGTGAGAATTACCGGACAATCAGTTTAATAAGCCACAGCTGCAAAATACTAACACGAATTCTTTACAGACGAATGGAAAAACTAGTAGAAGCCGACCTCGGGGAAGATCAGTTTGGATTCCGTAGAAATACTGGAACACGTGAGGCAATACTGACCTTACGACTTATCTTAGAAGAAAGATTAAGGAAAGGCAAACCTACGTTTCTAGCATTTGTAGACTTAGAGAAAGCTTTTGACAATGTTGACTGGAATACTCTCTTTCAAATTCTAAAGGTGGCAGGGGTAAAATACAGGGAGCGAAAGGCTATTTACAATTTGTACAGAAACCAGATGGCAGTTATAAGAGTCGAGGGGCATGAAAGGGAAGCAGTGGTTGGGAAGGGAGTAAGACAGGGTTGTAGCCTCTCCCCGATGTTATTTAATCTGTATATTGAGCAAGCAGTAAAGGAAACTAAAGAAAAATTCGGAGTAGGTATTAAAATCCATGGAGAAGAAATAAAAACTTTGAGGTTCGCCGATGACATTGTAATTCTGTCAGAGACAGCAAAGGACTTGGAAGAGCAGTTGAACGGAATGGACAGTGTCTTGAAAGGAGGGTATAAGATGAACATCAACAAAAGCAAAACGAGGATAATGGAATGTAGTCGAATTAAGTCGGGTGATGTTGAAGGTATTAGATTAGGAAATGAGACACTTAAAGTAGTAAAGGAGTTTTGCTATTTGGGGAGTAAAATAACTGATGATGGTCGAAGTAGAGAGGATATAAAATGTAGACTGGCAATGGCAAGGAAAGCGTTTCTGAAGAAGAGAAATTTGTTAACATCGAGTATAGATTTAAGTGTCAGGAAGTCGTTTCTGAAAGTATTTGTATGGAGTGTAGCCATGTATGGAAGTGAAACATGGACGATAAATAGTTTGGACAAGAAGAGAATAGAAGCTTTCGAAATGTGGTGCTACAGAAGAATGCTGAAGATTAGATGGGTAGATCACATAACTAATGAGGAGGTACTGAATAGGATTGGGGAGAAGAGGAGTTTGTGGCACAACTTGACCAGAAGAAGGGATCGGTTGGTAGGACATGTTCTGAGGCATCAAGGGATCACCAATTTAGTATTGGAGGGCAGCGTGGAGGGTAAAAATCGTAGGGGGAGACCAAGAGATGCATACACTAAGCAGATTCAGAAGGATGTAGGTTGCAGTAGGTACTGGGAGATGAAGAAGCTTGCACAGGATAGAGTAGCATGGAGAGCTGCATCAAACCAGTCTCAGGACTGAAGACCACAACAACAACAACACAACAATGTAAAGTTATAAATAACGTTAGCTTCCCTTGTTTGCTGCGTGCTGCACTGGGATATCCCTCCTTCCCACATGTGGCTGGTATTTAGCATATTTATTTATTCACGTAATGTGTGTAAAAGGAAATCAAACCTGCAGTCACTTTTCTTATTATCAAGGTCTTTAAGTACTTCTCCTGTTCACTACAAATGCAACCCCGCGAATATACCTGTACGCATCCATGTAAGTGAGTGTCAATTGGAAATGGAAATGAAGTCCCATGCTTCTTTACAGAGCGTAGGGGAACGATGCGGGAGACCCGCACCGCCTTACTAGGCAAGGTCCTAATGGAGGTGGTTTGCCGTTGCCTTCCTCCGACCGTAATGGGGATGAATGATGATGATGAAGACGACACAACAACACCCAGTCATCTCGAGGCAGGAAAAATCCCTGACCCCGCCGGGAATCGAACCCGGGACCCCGTGCTCAGGAAGCAAGAACGCTACCGCGAGACCACGAGGGGCGGACGAGTGTCAATTACGTGAGCCCAACTTTCACACAGGAAATAGCACGTAGAAATATCAGAGTCAATGGAAACACTTCGGATGCTTCAAACTTAAGAACACAATCTGCCGGTGGACTCAGTACGGCTAGCTGCTACCCACGACAAAACCCAGAAGCCACGACAGTAGCCCAGGTTGGCTACACACGCCACATACGCACACCCTTCCGTGTTACAGGCCCACCAGAGTGCTGACAGCAGATATACAGTTTTCTAGCACTCAAACGTAGTGCAACTCGCCGAACCAGCTGCTGACAGTGCGTTCACCAGGCAAAAGGCGTAATCAGCTTTCTGTCCAGTCACGGCCCACTCGTCCTCGCTCCGTACCAAGCAATATACTGTGAACTGCGGACAATTTGTTGGACGATTCGGCAGCCATTGTGGTGATAAACTACATCCACATCTACATCTAGATGATTACTCTGCAATTCACAATTAAGTGCCTGGCAGGGGGTTCATGGAACCACCTTTAAGCTGCTTCTCTATCGTTCCACTCTCCAACAGGGCGCGGAAAAACGAACACTTAAATCTTCCCATGCGAGCTCTGATTTTTTTAATTTTATAATGATTATCATTTGTCCGCAGCTCGTGGTCGTGCGGTAGCGTTCTCGCTTCCCGCGCCCGGGTTCCCGGGTTCGATTCCCGGCGGGGTCAGGGATTTTCTCTGCCTCGTGAGGACTGGGTATTGTGTGATGTCCTTAGGTTAGTTAGGTTTAAGTAGTTCTAAGTTCTAGGTGACTGATGACCATAGATGTTAAGTCCCATAGTGCTCAGAGCCATTTGAACCATTTGATTATCATTTCTCTCTATGTAGGTGGGCGCCAACTAAATATTTTTGCACTCCGAGAAGAAATATGGTGACTTAAATTTCATTAGAAATTCCTGCTGCAGCGAAAATTGCCTTTGTTCTAATGACTGCCACCCGAATTCGTGTATCATATCCGGGCGCTCTCTCCCTTATTTCGCGATAACAAAAAGCGAGCTGCCTTTCTTTGAACGTTTCCAACGTCCTCCGTCAACCCTATCTGATGCGGATCCCATATCACACAGTAATACTCCAAAAGAGGGCAGACAAGTTAGTGTAAGCAGCCTCTTCAGCAGACCCGTTACATCTCTGCCAATAAATCGCATTCTTTGGTTTGCTTTCCCCACAACATTATCCATCTGATCGTTCTGGTTTAAGTTATTCGTAACTGTAATCCCTAAGTATTTAGTTGAGTTTACAGCCTTTAGATTTGTGTGATTTTTCGCGTAACTAAAATTTAGTGAAATCCGTTTAGTGCTCATGTGGATGACTTCACACTTTTCATTATTTAGAGTCAACTGCCACTTTTTACAACATGTGGATATCTTGTCTAAATCATCTGATGACTTTACATGAAGGTAAATGACAGAATTATCTGCAAACAATCTAAGGGGGCTGCTCAGATTGTCTCCTAAATTGTTTACATAGATCACGAACAACAGAGGACCTATAACAAATCCTTGGGGAACGGCAGATATTTTTCTTTCCGTTGGTTGTTATGAACTGTGACCTTTCTGACAAGAAGTCACCAATATAGTCACACAAGTGAAACGATACATCGTCGCCGGCCGCGGTGGCCGAGCGGTTATAGACGCTTCAGACCGCAACCGCGCGACTGCTACGGTCGCAGGTTCGAATCAAAAATGGTTCAAATGGCTCTGAGCACTATGGGACTTAACATCTATGGTCATCAGTCCCCTAGAACTTAGAACTACTTAAACCTAACTAACCTAAGGACAGCACACAACACCCAGCCATCACGAGGCAGAGAAAATCCCTGACCCCGCCGGGAATCGAACCCGGGAACCCGGGCGTGGGAAGCGAGAACGCTACCGCACGACCACGAGATGCGGGCGCAGGTTCGAATCCTACCTGGGGCATGAACGTGTGTGACGTCCTTAGGTTAGTTAGGTTTAAGTAGTTCTAAGTTCTAGGGGACTGATGACCTCAGATGTTAAGTCCCATAGTGCTCAGAGCCATTGGAGCCATTTTTGATACATCGTCATGCAATTAAATTAGAAGTCGCTTGTGATGAACGGTGTCAAAAGCCTTCTAGATATCTGAAAATATGGAATCAGTTTGACGTCCCCTATCGATAGCACTCATTATTTCGTACGAATAAATAGCTAGTTCTATTTGACAAGAACGATATTTTCTGAATCCGTGTTGGCTACTTGTCAATAAATCGTTTCTTTCGAGGTGATCCATAATATTCGAGCGCAGTACATATTCCAGAATCCTACTGCAAATCGACATGAGTGATATGGGTCTCCAATTCAAAGGATTACACCTTTTTAGTTTCTTGGACATTGCTGTGATTCGTGCAACTTTCCAGTCTTTCTACGAGCGAACGGTTGTATGTGATTGCTAGGTATGGAGATCTGAAAGGAACCTGACTGGGATACAATCTGAACTGGAAGCCTTGCCTTTCTTAAGTGGTTTAAGCTGCTGGGTAGTTGTTCTTCATTCGAATTCTGCAATATTTACTTCGTATACTTCGGAAAACCGCGTTTAGTAACTCTGCTTTACTGGTTATGTCATCAATAACATCATTATTGTTATTCCGCGGTGAAGGTATTGATTGCGTATTGCCACTGGTATATTTGACATAGGTCTAAAATCTATTTTGGTTTCCTGCCAGATTTGGAAACCATTAAAAGTATCTTGCATAGAAATTCGTTCTAATTTCCAGCTTCTACAAAACTTCGCCAATCTTGGAGACTTTGCGTTCTTTCAAATTTGGAATGCTTTTTTTATTTCTTTTACTTATGCACCTTTGGTTATAACACATCTTCCTCTGAGTTATGTTATAACAATGATGTTTCATTTAAGCATATAACTACATGGGGTTGATTTGGGAGAGGAGACCAAACTGCGAGGTCACAATAGCAGCTACTGTTAAAAAAAGGCGGCAGGAGTGACCGTGCGGTTCTAGGCGCTGCAGTCTGGAACCGAGCGACCGCTATGGTCGCAGGTTCGAATCCTGCCTCGGGCATGGGTGTGTGTGATGTCCTTAGGTTAGTTAGGTTTAAGTAGTTCTAAGTTCTAGGTGACTGATGACCTCAGAAGTTAAGTCGCATAGTGCTCAGAGCCATCTGAACCATTTTTGTTAAAAAAAGAAAAAGAATGTAAAATTAGTGATGCAACCCTTCCGAAAATTAAAGTGCAATGTCTGAGAGTCGCTAAATAAAACAAATTTAAGTGCTATGTCTAAGAGCCTCGAAATAAAACATCTGTCCTTATCCTTTTCCACGTACCTGTGAAAAGTAATATTGGTTCCTTTACCAAATTTATTTCTGCGATTAAACGTTGCATAGCACTTCACCATTTCTTCTTTACATACACCGTAAAGTGTAGACAGTACAGTTGTGACTAACAAATGTTGTATGTATACACCCGTAAAAGTATAATGTTCGATCTGTATCCTTACAAGCCATAATACACTTTAATTTCTCAGACTCTTACCACTCAAATGGCGTCCAGCCAAAGGTTCAAACTATCCCTCGCCTGCAGCGCCCTCAGGGTGTCCAGTCATTTTTGGAAGCTCTTTGTTCAGTACTCACTCCACTTCCACCTCTCTGCCCGATAGATAAAATCAGTGAGCCAACAAAATGGTTTAAAAGGCTCTAAGCACTATGGGACTTAATATCTGAGGTCATCAGCCCCCTAGACTTGGAACTAGTTAAACCTAACTAACGTAAGGACATCACACACATCCATGCCCGAGGCAGGATTAGAACCTGCGACCGTAGCAGCAGCGCGGTTCCGGACTGAAGTGCCTAGAACCGCTCGGTCACAGCGGCCGGCTGTGAGCCAACAATCTGGTTCACGCCAGGCAGCGGAAATACTGCCGACTTAGGCTACTTGTTGGTAAAGTGCCCATCTTGGTACATTAGCAATATAGATTATATTCCGAAAACTGTTGAGTGACATTTATGACGAGTAAGTCGTTTACACACACTACCCAACAGCATCATGCCTAATAAAGCACTGTGCTTTTCAAAACACTCTTCGGATTGATAATTGCTTTACTGCTTTTAATCTATAATTTCTTTAGAACTGAAATAATACAAAACGAGGTTGGTCTGATAAGTCTGGTAAAAAAAGCAAGAAAAAATGTTTGCGTCGTAAACAACTTAACTTATTTCTCGACATAGTCGCCTTTAAGGGATATGCAGTTGGTCCAGTGATCCTCCAGATTTTTCATCCCATAGGAAAAATAGGTTCTGCGAAACTCTGCAAAATACTTGCTTACTGCAAGTATCACTTCCTCATTTGATTAAAATTTCTTTCCAGAAAGTCTAAGTTCCAAGTGATGGGGAAGAAGCCGCCCGGGGCTTGGTCTGGTGAATAGGTTGGGTGAGATCCAATTCAAAGCCCACTTCACACACTTTCGCCATTGTTATCGCTGATGTGTGGAATCGTGCATTATCCTGGTGTGTTTGCCTTCTTCGGTGCACTTTAACCAACCTTGGCTTATTGTTTTGAGTGCCGTTTTGACTGTGATGTTTAGTGATGGATCCAGGTTTCATCAACAGTCACAAATCGGCGAAAAAGGTACTGCAAATGGCTATTAAATGTCACCAGACATTGTGCTGAAATGAAACTTCCTGGCAGATTAAAACTGTGCCGGACCGAGACCCGAACACCGGACCTTTGCCTTACCCGGGCAAGTGCTTTACCAACTGAGCTACCCAAGCACGACTCACGCACCGTCTTCACAGCTTTACTTCTGCCGGTACCTCGTCTCTTACCTTCCAAACTTTACAGAAGTTGTCCTGCGAACCTTGTAGAACTAGCACTCCTGAAAGAAAGGATATTGCGGAGACATGGCTTAGCCACAGCCTGGGGGATGTTTCCAGAATGGAAGGTAGAGCACTTGCCCGCGAAAGGCAAATGTCCGGAGTTGGAGTCTCGGTCCGGCACACAGTTTTAACCTGCCAGGAAGTCTCATATCAGCGCACACTCCGCTGCAGAGTGAAATTTTCATTGTGCTGAAATGTTGTGCCGGATATGCTTTTAGTCAACTTTGAGCAATCGTGGTAATCACCTCGCACACAGCTTCTTCACAGCCAATGCTTCGTGCAGGATATTATTCACTCACTCAGCTGATAAGGCTACTCTCTCAATAACATCACGGATTTTTACTCGGCATTCTTGTATTGCTACATCATGGATTTTGTAATTTTGTCAATGTTTTTCTTTGTGGTGACCTCAACTGGACGGCCGGAGCACGCTTCGCCTTCGGTGCTTGTCCGAAAACGTTTAAATCCAAAAATCCAAGAGTAAACGGTTCTCATTGATGCTACAAAGTCCGCGCGAGCTTCATCAAATTCTGTTTTGATCTGTGCGGCAGTCCAACACTCCAAACGAAAACGTTTAATAACAGCACGAAACTCGGCTTTCTCCATTTTCAACCACAGTCGACACACTGACCAATTCAGACGGCTGTCAACAATGAAGTGTACGCTATACTTTATTGAAGTTCTTTATACGATCCTTCGAATAATAAATCTTACCAAACATGAAAGCAGAACAAAAATGTTCCATTATTTCATGGAAATTTAGCAGACTTATCAAAGCAGCCTCGTAGTTCCTTCGTAGAAATTGTTGTTCAGAGCTTGCATTCGCCTCAGTTTGTGTAAATCGGAAAAGTTGCCTAATAAACTGCGTTTTTGAATCAGCAGTGCTCTCCCTAAATGCCCGCAGCTCGTGGTCTCGCGGTCGCGTTCTCGCTTCCCGAGCACGGGGTCCTGGGTTCGATTCCCGGCGGGGTCAGGGATTTTCACCTGCCTCAACATGACTGGGTGTTTGTGTTGTCCTCATCATTTCATCATCATTCATGAAAGTGGCGAGATTGGACTGAACGAAGGATGAGAATTGTACAGGCGCTGGTAACCGCGCAGTTGAGCGCCCCACAAACCAAACATCATCATCATCTACCTAAATCGGATTTTAGAAAACTATCTCAGTTTGTTCTTCGCACGTAAATAACTCCATTAAGCTCGAGTGTCATTACGGAATACAGTTAATAATAATTTAAATCTCTTCACTCGACTTTTACGGCACTACACACAATGAAAATTTCGGATCGAGTCAGAGCCCGGAGGGATATGGGGACGTTCCATCACCACAGACCTGATTCTTTCGCTTGCACCGTGGCCGTCACTTCCCAAACTGACAGACTACCACTGCACTGCCCTGTGTTGTGTGAAGTACCAGCACGAAACACTTTGCCGTCGATCGACTTGTTGTTGTCTTCTTATACTGACTTGTGAGTGTCGTTGCGCTTGCTTCGTCTTCTTTTTTATGACGCCAGAAGATCCGTAACTCCTTTGAAGCTGCATTTGTGGTGGGTGCCTTGGCTGGTGAGCGGCTGTGAAATTTTTCCCCGATGTCATGAGTTCAGCACAGGGGTTGCTGGATTATGATGACTGTCCTTACTGGCCCAGCATGTCCGTCCACCTGGCGTCTGGCCGCCAATGGAGCCATTGTCCAAGGACAGTCTGCTGTGTCAGATTTCTTTCGCAGGTACTGACGGCGTAGGGAGCGCCCCACTCTCAACAGCCAGTGCTTGCTGCAGCCTCTAATATTCGTACCCAGTCTGATTTTTGCCATCTCATTTGGAATTTGCGCTGATCCGGTAAGTTTTTACTGAAAGAACATCTTTTAATGATTGGAGACCAATGACAAGTGTCACCTTATCATGCAAAAAACAATGAATATAAATTTTTAAAGACGTGAGTGAACGCTTGTATGCTCTGAAAGTATCTCAAATGTGGACTATGACTAAGATATTAATGATGCAGTAGTAGGCATACCACATGATTAAATACTGGTTTCCATAACATATTACAAAACACACAATTGCGTTTTTATCGAAAAGACAGACGCGCAAGTCCAGCATCAATAACTTAACGACTGTCTGCACTAATAATTAATGAGTGATTATTCGCCACGTTATCTTCAAAACAGGAGAAATACACTGATAATGCTCGCGCTACGCCTCTGGACTTGCACACAACATATGTTTTAGGAGTACCCGTGAATTTACCCGTTCTAACAACATATCTCTGTCCAAACTATTTCAAACTTCTGTGCCGATCTGTCGCATTGCAGTGCCACCTCACCAACCCAGCATTGACTGCGTGGCGACCGACGGTACGAGTCTGAAGTCCGTCGGAATGTCGCATTAGGATTGCCCGTACAGCGACGGTGCTTGCACAGTCCGAACTCCTTCATAGAAGATGCCTTTCCGAAAGAAAAACTTTAAGACTCAAAACCAGAATGGCCAAGACACTTGCCGTCCGGAGTAAGACTGGCCAATCCTCCCTCGCTGGCTTCGCATCTGAACTTGGAACAGCGCACACATCTCTCCCTCTCGACCAATCGTAGGGCTGTCCCGAGACGCTCCTCCAATCACAGCAAATTACAGTGAACTCAAGCCTCCCACAAGAACAGTAACTGTGGACCAACCAATCAGCATTTTCTGCACGAAGCAGCGCTCGACTGGCCCGAATCCCATGCTTTGGCGGTCGTTCGCCCTGCTCGTAAGGTTTCTGGAAACAGGAACGGGAAATTTTAGGGGTCTACGTTCTCACGGAAGACTCTGAACCTGTATTCCTGGAATATTCTCCAGACGATGTTACTTTGACTAGTGTATGGTGTCCAGTTGCCTTCCAGCAGAATATTTGTTTATTCTTCAGATCAGCTGTCATCCCACTCAGCTTTCCCTCTGGATAACGGGAATGGCTCGCCTCGCCCTACTCCCTTTCTCGGATACGCTATTGTGCGGACCGCGTTTCGCCGAAACTGGGATCTGAGGTCCACTTTTATTTTCGCTATAAGCGGCTTAGCCTCGGTCCGGTGAGCGCCAGAATTCTTCGTGTCTAACCCGGAGGTCGCCTGCCGATAGGATGTTATGAAGGTCCACCTGCTTCGGACCCTTGAGAAACACAGGTACAGAGGCCCCCACAAGTAGCTCCAGAAACTGTTTACACGTGAGGAAATGTTAGAATAAAATATACTACTGAAAGCATATTATAGGAGGTTACGATCAGGTTAGAAATAGCGACAGTACCCATCGAATCTCATAACCACTCATGTTTCATGCTCTCATTAAAACTGGAATGCAAAATTGAGTGATTACACATGATGAGATTCTACGTTGATGAAAAAAGTATAAGGCAAGAAATAAGATGCCGACGTCTCACATCAGCATAGATTTCTAACCATAACTGACCACTAGCCCGAATGGGTAGGTATCACGCTTGGCTTGTGCTGAAGTCTTGTTATACATTTCTGAGGTTCGTCACAAAAGAAAGAGCAGCCATTTTTTTCTGCGTGAGTCTGTGCTGCTGTACTGAATTATATCTCTTACTATTACTCTGTTGAGGTTGTACAGTACATTATCCAGGGTGTCCCAGGACATGTCGGGAACGATGATTCGAAGCAAAAATGCCAAGTAAACATGGGCTCCAAAGTGTGTACTTTCCATACTTTGGCAGGAAGTTGCAGGCACCAAACCAAGAGAGAACTGTCCAATAAACATGGATGGGCTCTTAAATGGACAGCTTAAGAGCTATGACAACGTGTTCAGTGGAAGAGATGTGTTTCACAGTAGCGAAGATGAACACGTGCTCATGGCTCCTAAAGTATGCACTTTAGAGCCCATGTTTACTTGACATTTGTTTCTTGTTTTGGTACATACTACCAGCTCTCAAAATATGGAAATCAAAGAGCACTCAGTAGAAAAAATTTCCATAGTACTGAAGGTGAAGGAGTGCTATAGTTCTTAAGTTATGCATTTCAGAGCCCTTGTTTACTAGACTTCGTTGCTTCAAATAATCGTTCCTGTCATATCGCTTAGTACTGACCATTCCTCGTGGGAAATGGCGTATAATCTCACTGCATGCCTCAGTTTTTTGACGGCTGTTGCAGGGCACTGGTAAACATCTAGCTGTCTTAACATGCGTGACAAATTGAAACTGAAAGCCGCATCGGAACTCTGACCCATATGAATGACTCGCGGGCAGTACGTGGCCAGTTTCGGTGCCCGGGCACGGCTGAAATATTCAGCTTTGCAGCTGCAGCTTTGAAGGAATGGCAGTAACATTAAGGTTTGACGTCCAGTCGACCACGAGGCCATTATAGACGGAGCACAAGCTCATATTTGGAAAGTTTTCAAAGTTACCATCACGGCATTTGCGTTAAGCGACAACCCCAATGCGCTTCCAGTGTCTTAACCATTGCGCCGGCTGTTGCAGCTTTGAGTCGGTTCGTAAAGTGCGCTTGGAAAAGCAATTGTCAGCTTACGGGTTTAGAATCCTGTTATAAATATCAATCGCCGGGTACACTACGTAGAAATGTGCAGTCTCAGGTGTTTGGACGGTGTATGAGGATTATTCGGAAAGTAAGGTCCGATCGTTCGCGAAATGCAAACCACTGTGGAAATCAAAAATGTTTCATTTGCAACAGTTAACCACGTCTTCCAGCTACTTCTCTACATACTTGCCTCTCCGATTAAGATATTTGTCGTAGCGTTGTACCAACTTTCGAATACCCCGTCACTGAAGGCAGCCGCCTGCGCTTTCTGCCAATTCTCTACGCAGGGCTCGAAGAAATAATTCCGAGGTATTTACCACCGATCACGACGGAGGCGTCACTAACCTCTATCATTTTTCGTATCTTCTATTTTTATTCTTCTTAAACGTACATCGATTATTTTTATTTTTTTAAGTTTAAAAGTTACACAAAAACAACAAAAAATGCGAAAAATTATAAGAAGCCCATTTCCACGTGGTGGAATACGAGCAGCTGTGCGCGCGGACGTGGGAGCTGGCAGAGGCTGTCAGTCACCCCTCTCACTCCCCTCATCCAGGCGGTGGCGAGAGGCAAATTTACGACAAACATTAAGAAATCAGGTCGTGTGTCAGTCAGTTGCAAACTGGAAGGCATAGAAACCCCTTTACCGCGGTTTCAAAACTTATTAAAATGTCTTCTTCAGAAGGATATTAGTGACAGTTGGAATACATGTTGTAGCGGAGGTAAAAATAGCCGAAGGGCGTCAGTAAAATATAAAATTTCGCCTCCGTTACATTATAAACACGCCCAACATTGTGGTCGTCATTGCGTCCTACCTCACTGCTGTCCAGTTCATGCACTAGCTCTTGGAACTGATTGGCTGCTTATTATCTCTTCACGAAAATTTCATCCCACAGTTGGTGCTTCAACCATATACAATGCTCCGGAAGATGTTCCACTCTCGATTCAAGAGAGAATGCCCAAATGACGACAGATTCCTTCGCTTGTGAAAAGATCTATGCGCGAAGCAAGAACTACCACTGTAAAACCTTAGCGAAAGATATGGTCCAGAACAAGAGAAAATTCTGATCCTTGTAAAATCGCAAAGCGGGTCCAAGGCTTCCAACCAATAACTCATTCACCAGTCCGGTGTGGCAGTTCAAAATAGCAAGACGAAAGCCAAAGTCTTAAATTTCGCGTTTAAGAAATCGTTCACGCAAGAGAATCGTACAAACAGAATCGAAAAAACATACCGTGTTTTGACCACCGCACAGATTTCAGTAAGGATGACATAGTAATAAGCATCCCTGGCGTAGACAAACATGTGAAAGAGTTGAAAGCAAATAAGTCGCTAGGTCCGGATGGAATCCCTATTCGGTTTTACAAATAGTACTCTATGGTTGCGGTATGTGGATAATTTTTACTTTTGGACCGTTGAAGATAAAACTCTACAGCCTTAATCGCTTACTTAGCTTACATTTATCGCTAATCTCTCGCCAATCATAAAGTCCCAACCGACTGGAAAAGAGCGCAGATGTCTCCTGTAGACACAAAGGGCAAAAGGACGGGCCTTGAAAGTTACAGACCAATATCCCTACCATTGTTTTGTTGCTGAATGCTAGAACATATCCTCAGTTAGAATATCATACATTTCCTTGAGACCGAAGAGCTTATGCCCAATAATCTACACGGTTTTAGAAAGCATCGCCCGGTGAAACTCAGCTTGCCTTTTCTCACACGGTATACTGCAAGCTACGGATGAAGGGCAACAGACAGATTCCATAGTTCTAGATTTCCGAAAACCATTTGACACGATACCCCACTGCGTACTGTTAAAGAAGATACGAGATTACGGAATAGGTTCCTAGATATGTGAGTGGCTCCAAGACTTCTTGAGTAACAGAACCCAGTATACAAAATTGTTAAGGCTTTCGTGGCCACTTGTTGACAAACTGCCTATTGGCTTCTGTCTCGGATTCTTCGGCCGACGTTCATCTAATGATTTTTCTGACGTTTCGCCAGCACGAGTGGCTGGCATTGTCAAAGCTTCACCCTCCATTGCCGGTGGTGAACGGCAATGGAGGGTGAAGCTTTGACAATGCCAGCCGCTCGTGCTGGCGAAACGTCAGAAAAATCATTAGATGAACGTCGGCCGAAGAACCCGAGACAGAAGCCAATAGGCAGAACCCAGTATGCTGTCCTCGACGGCGAATGTTCATCAGAGACAAGGGTACCATCAGCAGTGCCGCACGAAAATGTGACAGGACAGCAATTATTTTCTGTATACATAAATGATCTGGCGGAGAGAGTTGGCAGCAAACCGAAGTTGTTTTCTGATGATGCTGAGGTGCACGATAAGGTGTCGAAGTTCAGTGACTATAGGACGATACAATATGACAGAAAAAACTTCTAGATTGTGTAGCAAGCGGCTGCTGGCTCTAAATGTAGAAAAGAGTAAGTTGATGAGGATGAGTAGGAAAAGCGAGATGAGTAGGAAAACAGAATACAGCATTAGTAGTGTCCTACTTCACATAGTCACGTCGTTTAAATATCTTGACGAAGCGTTGCAAAGCGACATGAAATCGAATGAGCGTGTGAGTATTGTGGTAGGGAAGGCAAATGGTTGACTTCGATTTTTTTTTTTTTTTTTTTTTTTTTTGCGAACGTGTGGTTCATCTGAAAGGAGGCCTCATATCGGACGGCAGTGCAACCTGTTCCTGAGTACTGCTAAAATGTTTGGGATCCGCACCATGTCGAATTAAAGGAAGACATCGAAGCAATTCAGAGGCGTGTAGCGAGATTTGTTTCCTGTAGGTTCGAACAACACGCAAGCATTACGGAGATGCCAGAATGAGATTTTCACTCTGCAGCAGAGTGTGCACTGATATGAAACTTCCTGGCAGATTAAAACTGTGTGCCGGGCCGAGACTCGAACTCTGAACCTTTGCCTTTCGCGGGCAAGAGCTCTACCACTGAGCTACCCAAGCACGACTCACGCCCCCTCGTCACAGATTTACCCCTACCACTACCTCGTCTCCTACCTCCCAAACTTCACAAAAGCTCTTCTGCGAACCTTGCAGAACTAACACTCCTGGAAGAAAGGATATTGCGGAGACATGGCTTAGCTACAGCCTGGGGGATGTATCCAGAATGAGATTTTCACTCTGCAGCGGAGTGTGCGCTGATATGAAACTGACAGAGTAAAACTGTGTGCTGGACTGAGACTCGAACTCAGGACCTTTGCCTTTTGAGGGAAAGGGCTCTACCAACTGAGCTACCCAAACACGACTCACGCCCCCTCTTCACAGCTTTACCCCCCCAGTACATCATCTCCTACCTTCAAATTGTGTGCTCGACCGAGACTCGAACTCGGGACCTTTGTCTGCGAAAGTTTTAATCTGCCAGGAAGTTTCATTACGCAGATGCTTCGGGAACTCAAATTGGTATCCCTAGAGGGAAGGCGACGTCCTTTCCCAGGAATACTGTTGAGAAAATTTAGAGAACCAGCATTTGAAGCTGACTGCAGAACGATTCCACTGCCACCAACATACATTTTGCTAATGGACCACGAAGACAAGATACGAGAAATTAGGGCTCATACGGAAGCATATAGATAATTCTTTTCCCTTGCTCTATTTGCGATTGGAGCAGAAAACCTAATGACTAATAATGGTACAGGATACCCCCCGCCACGCATCATACGGTGGCTTGCGGGCTGTGTATGAAGAAGTAGATGTATATGTACCAAAATGTAACATATCCCTGAAGAGTCTCTAAAATTTGCTCTACGGTGTTCGGGTTCACTCTATACACAAAACAACTGCAATTTCGTGAATAAAGCCTCGCCATAAAAACACAACGTTGTGTTTACCAAATGCCAGTTACGTCTAGAGACTCTAAAGACGCCGAAACTATGGATGAAATTGGTGATACAATATTACAAATCTGATTGTGTCTAAAATAAAAAGAAGTGAGTAATGAAGTACCACGAAACCAGTTTAATACTTCTTCCTAATACCTCGCGACTGTCGAGTGTTTCAACCCACTCCACGTCAGCAAACTGACCATCGTTCCGAACCAGCTCACACAAACTCTGTAACTTTTGCCTCCACAACACGCAAGAACTCCACAACTTTCTCAAAACTGCCCTTACCGCCAGTATTCTCAAAGTAGCAGCAGACTTGCGATTTCATCTTGACCGCTCTCCGCAACGCGGTAGTAACCCATATTGGAGGAGAGCATCAATGTTAAGCGAATGAGTACAATTACATTTTTATTACAGATTTTACAAAATTTAAATTCTATTAAATATCCTGACAGAAGGTTTAAAGGAAAGAACCTACACTAAATTCGGACAAATTTGCCAAGCAGGGCAACTTTGTCAACTTCTGCAAAAGATTATATTTGGCGCCCTACCAAGTTCCTTAATCATCCGATAGAGGCGCCAGTGCTTTCATTACACAGGACAAACAATGAACGACAGATGTGGAGCTGAATTTAGATTTATTCATTGTTTTGTCAGTGCTTTTCCTTTCGGCTTGTGGAATACGCGTTTTCTTATGGTCTACAAAAGTGTCACGCCCCGTCCACTCATTCTAACGTAAGTGAAAACTACTTCTTTTGTTCAGTGCAAGTATACTCGTATTATTACATTCCTGGATCACTTTTAGAAACCAAATAGTGTGGTGTACTTAGTTTAATAATATAACTTGGAAGTGCTGCACCGGGACGCTTGGTAAAAACGGAACAACTTCAACAATCTAGAATTTTTCATTTTTCTTATCTCTTTCAGACTTTTTTAAAATCAAGATTTTATGGTCCCTGTACAAGTCGCGAAAATTCCGAGGCTCATTTTATCCAAACTGAGAGTATGCAGGTATCAACATTTTCGTTCTGAAGAGGATCAGCCATTTGTGAACATTATGAAGTGAGTATCAGAATGGCAACTAAAGCTGGGAATATTTGTTGACAAAAAAAATGTGTATAGCATTTTCATATTTAGCTCATTGTTCTACGGAGACGGGGATTTCTTCCAAAAATAACGTTTTACTTACCAGACGTGCCAGATAAAGCTGCCCTGAATTTAAAAAAAAATATTATGCACATGATTAATCCTCCTTACAATCAGTACTGAGGCACTTTTTCTTTTCTGGTAAAAATTTCAATTTTTTTTAAATTTTTAACTTTTAAGTTTTGAATTTTTGTATTTACCTATCTCTATAATGTGCTTTGTAACTATGTTTGCATTAAAGTGTTTAACATCAATGTGTAAATTGTTTTCAATGCTTTAAACGTCTTTTTCCGTTTTTTTCCTGATCTACACCGGTTTTAACACAGTTGCCAAAGTTTCCCAGTTTGCCAGGCAACTTTGCCAAACGTCTTTTTCAATATTTTTGTGTATAAATGCATAACGAAGTTGTCATCTGTCCACGTATTATGAAGCTAGAGATCAAGACTCATGTTTTCGTTGATTTCAGAAAAGCTTTTGGCATTAGGTAACACCTCATGTTTTAGGGTGGTATCAACGTATTTGCATTAAGCAACAAAGCAACAGGAAGAAAAAAATGTAAACTTGTCCAATTAACGATGTATAATGACGAGCTTCAATTGAAAGCACTTTTACTCATAAGAAATTTTTCAGCTAACGACAACACGTAAGTTTTGTACGTAACACATTTCGCTTAAGTGCAGTATGTACACTCCATTATTTTTCCAGTGCACTGTTTTGTTCTGGATGGATACTAATCAAAACACACTTTGAATAAGTGCAGTATGTCCAGTCCACCATTTTCCCATTGCAGAAATTTGTTCTGGATAAATATGTCTCTTTTTGTGATTTTCTTGTTAGTTTTCAGTGTGGGGCCACACTCGTTATTATTTAGCAGACTGTAAACGTCTGTACTTTCTTCAGCTACAAAATGTTAACGAAAATTAAAATTATCGCATGTTTTTGTCTTTCTCCAGTGCATAAATACAAGTGGAGAAACATGCATTTCCGTCATCAACACAATTTTCTATGAGGTAGACACCGAACATCGTGAGTAATTGGATCTTTTGGCACGATGCTCGTCAGATCATGTAACACATCTCTTACTTGTTATGTTTCAAGTAAGTTACACAGAAGCAGTAATGAATCTGCTTCTCTTTGTTACTTTCGGCTTATTTTCTTTATAATTGCAAACTAATTTCCTACCTGTCTCTTGAACTGAAGATGGATCGTGAGTGAGATTTGCCAGGCACCGAGACAAAATATGATATTTTTACTGTAGCAGTGTTTTCGAGCCTCTGCAACCCTGCTGATCCTGTTACGGTCGCACTTGTCTAACAAAGCTTCCAGTTACCGGCACTACATTAAACACTGCTACAGCCAGCGCACGGGAAGGTTGTTTCTTTTTCTTCTTGTGGGCCCGAGAACCGTGTCGGATTTGCTGTTGACAGCAGGTACTATTACCCTCTAGACGGCGCCTTTAAACTGTCAGGAATGTGACCTGTCATGCCGCAAGCTCATACACTAGTGCAAGCCCCTACGCAAGCAGCTGCGTTAATTGTAGCTTGCAGTATTCTATAATTCCTTCCCATTCTCGAGACTCTTAGTTTTTATGCTACTTAATTCCCAAAAAAGTTAGTTGTGAAATAAGTGTACAGCATGTAAAAATGAAAATATTAAAAATATTTTGTTTTGTTTGGAGGGGGTATGTCGTTCCCCCCCCCCCCCTCCCTTTGGATCCGCGCGAGTTCAAATCCCACCCAGCTGTGACAAAAAGCGGGAGTGAGGGCGGGTTATATTTTCCGGGCCGGAGGGGGGGGGGGGATTGCCTGTTTGTTACGAACAATCACTGCTAGAACCAACCCTATTTACGCACCTGTAATGACCTGGTTATCGATGAGAGTTTAGATGCTATTCTTCCTTCCTTACAGACAATAGCGCTACCAAACACCAGCATTATGCAAAGATATACTTCACTATTTGTCTGTGATGAAATTCTCCTACGCTGTTCCTTCTTTGGAACTCATACATCATAAAGATGAAGGAAGGTCTGTTACTAATCACATGTGTGTATTTTACGGCCTGTTTGCCAAGTGAAGCCGCTATGGCTTTATAAAAGAGAAACCAAAATCTGCCGTCGTATTTACTTGTCAAAAGTCAAAAATATTTTCCATTCACTGTTAATGTTGAAATAATACTAAAATGTGAACAAGACAATGAGCACTTTGTCGAATTTTTATAATAGCAATGTTAGCTTAACAGACGTAGTAAGTCCTACACGTAACTCCAATGTAGAAAATAATTGCCGAAAAGGAGCGCATGGTCGTTTTGTAAACATTGTAACACCCTTTATTCTAAATACACAATTTTTCGTTTAACATTTTGCAACTGTAACGGTGAACAGAACTTTCGATTGTGAACGGAAGTAGTCTTCAATTATAGGCCTAATCGTTTTGTTTACTAAAGCAAAATGTGTTTTGGGATTTGTGTCCGTTAGCACACACAGGTGTTTACTACAACGGCCTCAGGCATCTCAATGCTTCTCACAGTTTTCTTCATATATTCGAGAAGCACAGAATTATAGCAAATGTAATGAAACATTTAAATTAGATTAAAATCACAGTAAGCTATAAATTGTGCTAGGAAATTTACTAATTCAGCTTTATTTTCTACTGCCAATGTTTGAAGAAAACATTTTCTTGAAGTAGTTGCTCTGGGTTGATTTAAGGTTTATTTATGAAAGGTCACTTTTTTTCTAACAAAATCAGTTTGTTGCATCAGACATCATTTTTTGTGTCTAGCCTTAACTGCGTTCGATAGATAAACCTGAAATAAAGATTATCTCTAATGAAACTGAATAAGAATATTGATTATCGACTAACCTTACAAAATAACATCTTTGAAAGACAATCGGTACTCATATAGACATAACGGTGCTTCTCGAGATACTTGTAGCTGGAATTATAAATTAATTGCAACACACTCAATAATGATTATATTAATACTAAATGTTTTGGAATCTGTTTGTCTATCGCAGGGGTTCCCAAACTTTTCCTGTGATGGAACATTTGGAGAACCCTGGTACTCTGGTGATCAGCCTGTTGATTTTGAAGGTTAATAAAATTATAAAAACTGAGAAAACTGGTTTATTTCAGTAATTACTTTAATTTTGTGTCGTAGCTAAAAAAACAGAAATTGAAAAAAATAATTAGGTTTGTCAAAATGTGGAGAATGTGAAGTTCCATGTTATTAGTAGTTTTTCGCTGAGCACTTATACACTTCCTGCAGAACACCATGTTCTGTGGACCACAATTTGGGAAACCCTGGTATATCGTATGAACCACAGAACACAGCTCTGTAACGCTGGTGGTAACTACTGAAGGTTGGAGAATGGCCTATTTTTTAGTTTAATAATTGAAGAATGCGGTTGAGATGATACCTTGACTCTTACCGTAAGTTAGTGCGATAATTTCTAAACATAAAAAATATTTGTTCGAGCTGTAGCCGACACATTCGTCGCGAGATAATTCAATAACTGCATTTATATTTCAAAAATTTTATACAATTCGTACCTTGCTGAACAATTTACATAGATCAGAAGATGATCTAGGGACATCGAAACTACTCATACTGTAAAAAGTAGAGCAGTTGGGACTGAAAAATAAAAGATAGGCCTACATAAAAAATTTTAATTTGTTGGAGTCCCCAGAAAGTTAATCAACAAACTCGTTAAGCCCTCCGTGAGTATTGCATAATGCATAAATTTAGAAGAAGAGAATAATGGGGGTCCTAAACACAGTGTTAGTACAATTCTTGAGCTAGTACAAAAGGAAAAAAAAAAAAAAAAAAGAATTCGGTGAACAGCAGAAAGAGTGCATAACTCTTTAACACAAACATGAAAACTAATAGGGTCTGATGCAATTCATGAAACGAATAAACTCTTAAGATCCGCTGGAGGTCACACTCTTGACTGGGATTCAGACAGGATTACACAAAGGCTTGTATTAAGGCCGCACTTAATTTATGTCCAATCAGCGCCTGTGCTTTACCCGTCGAGCGAGCTCCTCGGATTATTAAAGCCGCGAGAGAAATGTGTCTGTCGTGCGAGTGGAACAGGTTGTGGCCGCGGCGCGAGCACAATGGGCGCGTTCACAACTCTGTAGGCCGGACAGCGTTCACAAATCAGACCGGTCGTCGCGGCCGCCCCCCACCTCGCGCCACGTGTCGCGCGCGTCACCTGCCGGCCCCGCCCACGCCCGCCGCCGGCCAATGGCAGCGCAGGCGGGGGGCGTGGCTCGCCGAAGACTCCCGCGCACCTGGCCGGCTCAGCTCATTACTGGGCGCGGCGCTCAGCTGTCACGGTAGCGGCCGACCATTGTTTTGCTGCTGGCGACCTCCACATAATAACTATAGCGCTCTGACAGATAAACTAAAGATTCTTCATACCACCAACATTTGTTCAGTGCCATTATACATAAAAACCATTCGCCTTAAAATCCACTGACGCACTCATTTATCGTGAAACACAGCTTGATTTATTTATAGACAACATCTTGCAAAGCAATAGATGCAACCGAACAGCTACATCCCATCTTCCTGGATTTCCGAAAGACGTTTAACGCATTATTTAACCGGTGACTACTAATTAAGCTATGATCATACGGAGCAGCTCCGCTGATATGTGATACGCTCGACGAATATTAGAGTAACAGAAACCAGTATGTTATACCAGATGCGTTATACTGGACGGCGAATGAGACGCGAGATACGAAAGTATAACGAGCGATCAAAAAGTTCCCGTTAGAAGGCCATACAGTCCAGTATCAGTGTCAATCAGGCAAATTGCCGTCGGCATTCAGGCAATCATCCCAGCGACGCACCGAAGGCACACGTGTGATAGAATTGCGTGAATAAGTCCGTAACTGCCTGCTGATCCTCGCCTGGCTGGAATCTACAACCCTCCACGATCTTTTTTTAAGAGACCGAAGTCGTACTGATCCCATGGGAAGAGTTCAGGAATGTAGGGTGGGTGCTGGAGAGTCTCCCCCTTGAGTCGACGTAAATTCAGCGTTACGACATTTCCAATGGGCATCTTGTGTCGAATCGCGACCAGCACGGAACCTGGTGCACCATTCCACAACGGTGGTTTTCGAAAGACATGTTGCGTCGTACACATTCTTCATTCTCCGATGGATTTCTACCGGTGTTTGTGGTTCGGTATCCAAGAAAAGAATAAGACTTTGGCCGGGTATGGACGCATTTGGTAATAATATCGCCGTAGTTCAGATTTCCATATTTACCGCACGCGCGTTGGAAAGACAAGAATGTTAAACTAATCCCTTACCCACAAGTCGGTGCTTATACACCGAGTCCGAGTCGCGCTACACTGCATACGAGGTGCGACAATAAAGTAATGAGACTGATGTGAAAAAAAATGTTGCTTGCCGTTTTAGTGAAGTTTAGTGTTGTCTCCTTCAAAGTAGCTCCCTTCTGAGTGCACACACTTTTTCCAGCGCTTCTGCCATTGATGGTAACATTTCTGGAACTCAACTTCTGTAATATTCTCCAAGCTTTTTGGACGTCTTGTGTTGTCAGAAAATTGTGTCCCTTGACCGCCGTTTTGACTCTTGAAAATAGAAAAAAGTCGCACGGAGCGATATCTGGTGAATAAGGTGGCTGTGGTAATACTGAAATTTGTTTTGAGGTTAAAAATTGCTGTACTGACAGGGCAGTAGATGCAGAATCCAATTATCAGCAATGTTGGCACAGACCGAAGAACTCTTTTATGAAGTCTTTCCAAAATTTCTTTGTAGTAATATTTGTTAACTGTTTGTCCAGGATCAGATCGCACGAGTTCATGCATTCTGGCCAAGTTGACATCTGACCGTGACCGCCGTTTTGACTCTTGAAAATAGAAAAAAGTCGCACGGAGCGATATCTGGTGAATAAGGTGGCTGTGGTAATACTGAAATTTGTTTTGAGGTTAAAAATTGCTGTACTGACAGAGTAGTATAGGATGGCGCATTCTCGTGATGCAGAATCCAACAATCAGCAATTTTGGCAAGGACACGAAAAACTCTTTTACGAAGTGTTTCTAAAATTTCTTTGTAGTAATATTGGTTAACTGTTTGTCCAGGAGGCACCCAATCTTTATGAACAATGTCCTTGGAATCAAAGAAGCACACAAGCATGCATTTCACTTTTGACTTTGACATGCGAGCTATTTTTGGTCTGGATGATCCCTTTGAGCACCATTGCGAACTTTGGCGTTTTGTCTTTGGATCGTACAGAAAAAACCAATTTCATCACCAGTGATAACACGGCTCAACAATTCTGGATTGATTTCAGTTTGCTCTAACAGATCGGCTGCCACATTTTTCCGTGTTTCTCGCTGTTGTGGTGTGGGATTTTTTGGGGACCATTTTTGCACATATCTTTCTCATGTCAAGATCTTCAGTTATTATTAGACGAACCGTTTCTCGATTGATGTTCAGTTCTTCTGCAATCATTTTCACGGATAATCTTCGATCAGATCGTACGAGTTCACGCACCCTGGCCAAGTTGACACCCGTCCGTGAGGTTGATGGTCGTCCACTGTGGTCTTCATCTTCAATATTCGTTCTGCCTTCACTAAACGTTTTATGCCAACGAAAAACTTGAGCTCTTGACATAACCTCCTCTCCAAAAGCCTTCTGAAGCTTACCGTAAGTTGTCGTCGAGTTTTCAGCCAATTTAACGCAAAAAGAAATGGCATACTGTTGCGCAATATTATGCGGTTCCATTTCCATGACGAGAGACACAAACACATGTTAACTTATTACAGCACAGCTCACGACCGAGCAGTTGTATCGATGTGCTGATTGAACTAGAAGCAGTTATATAGACCAAGGTCAAAGATATTGTGCCTACGCAAGCCTGCAGGGTTGCCACACCTTTCAAAGAAAATCAGTGTCATTACTTTATTGTCGCACCTCGTATATCTATGTTGCAGCAACACCATCAAATGGGAACTTTTTGATCGCTTCTTGTGCACTGCCTGAAGAAAACCGCAGCACCAAAAAATAATTATTAATAGAGAGTAATTAAATTTCCGGAATAGCCTACATTTGTCTTGGTAACATATTTGTCTTGGCAACATCACAGGTTAATGTAAGTGCGAGATACGCCATTGCAAATGTGAAATGCTGGCACATTAATAAGCGGTGTAAGAGCCAGTATGTTGAATGGAAACATGCAGACGTGCAGCAATGTCAGTTGTCGGATGTCAATTTGTGGAATGCCTGTTGCGCTTGGTCAGTCAACACAGGCCGGCTAACGCTGTTTGTGAATGGCGCTGGAGTTGTGATCCGATAACGGCCCCTACCTGATCGATTGGAGATAGATCTGGTATGTGGGCGAGGGTTGTATTGTTGGAAAACAGCTCCTGGAATGCTGTTCATGAATGCTTTGCAGTCAGGATCTGTGGGATTACCGCGAGAGTGCTCCTGTTCTCAAACGAAATCGCGTCCTAGACCACAACTCTAGGTGGAAGAACAGTGTCCAGACCATAACTCTAGGTGTAAGTCCAGTGTTTTTATCTCGCAGGCAGTTTGGTTGCAGCCCCACAAATATCGTCTTTCTAGCCAACAAACGACCGTCATCTAAGCAGAACGAGCTTTCATCAGAAAACACAAACGACTCCAAGCACTGAAGCCGCAAATGGCTGTGGTTAGGGGGCCAGTGGAATGCACGCTACAGGGACTCTCGCTCGGAGCTGTCCTTGAAATAACCGATTTGTAACAGTTCGTTGTGCCACTGCTATGGCGCCAAATGCTACTCAAATTGCTACTGCAGATGCATTATGATGCGTCAGAGCCATACGTCGAACAAGATGGTTTTCCTCCCGGTAGTGCCACGTGGCCGTCCCGAGACCGGTATACTTGCGACTGTACTTTCCCGCAGCCATCGCAGCCAGCAGTCATGTACAGTAGCAACATTCCTGCCGAGTCTTTCTGTAGCCCTATTATAGGATCTCTTTCAAACTCAATTGATAATGGCGTCTTTATCGCCTTAAAGACATTCTTGACTAAAATCAACTCACCAAGCCGGCTGGTGTGGCCGAGCGGTTCTAGGCGCTACAGTCTGGAACAGCGCGACCGCTACGGTCGCAGGTTCGAATCCTCCCTCGGGCATGGATGTGTGTGATGTTCTTAGGTTAGTTAGGTTTAAGAAGTTCTAGGGGACTGATGACCTCAGAAGCTAAGTCCCATAGTACTCAGAGCCATTTTTTCAACTCGCCATGTCCAAACTTAAAGGTAACTAAAAAAATGTTCAAATGTGTGTGAAATCTTATGGGACTTAACTGCTAAGGTCATCAGTCCCTAAGCTTACACACTACTTAACCTAAATTATCCTAAGGACAAACATACAGCCATGCCCGAGGGAGGTCTCGAACCTCCGCCGGGATCAGCCGCACAGTCAATGACTGCAGCCTCCCAGACCGCTTGACTAATCCCGCGCGGCTTAAAGGTAACAAACGCTCAAGACCGTTACAACGTGATTTTAAAGTAAACCTTATTTGCATAGTTATAGTGGCGTTACTAGTGCCACTCTTATGCGACTGGCGTGCCAATTTGATAGACACCACATTTCAGATGTAAAAACACCCCTACCAACTTTTGTTTATGTCTCACAACTCCTTCTTGACCTTGCGGTTTCTATCCTTCAGTGTACATAGAATGTACTCCAAGGCAGCTGTATTCTACATTTATTTTATTAGGGAATTAACTTATAGATTAAAATAACTGAAAACTCTGCCTTGTCTGTGCCCCGAAAAGGAAATGTATTAAAATTGCACAGAACTAATTTTGGACATCATAAACAAACTCAACAACAAGGTAAAACTGAAACATGCAGTGCACACAGACAACACAGCAGACCACACCACTTCAGAAAAAAGATAGAGATGGTACACACTAACATACAATAACAAAATATCACATAGAATAGAGAACATCTTGAAAAAGCAAGGGATCCCAATAACATTCAGAACAAACAATACAGTTCAGAAACGACTAAGACCAGTCAGAAAAACCTCAGACAAATTCAGCAACGTTGGAATATACCAACTCACTTGCACCTCCTGTCAGGCCCAATACATAAGATAAACAAGCAGAAACTTCCGAACGAGGTACACAGAGCACATGAGAGCTCTAAAGACACACTCACTCTTTACCGCTCTGAGAGAACTGACCAAGGACACAGAACAGAAAGCACACACACGCAAAAGAATCACTTCCCCATCACATACAGAGACATAAATAATGAACAGAAATCGTCGTAATTATCGCTACAGTTTTTCATAGCCTTTCTCGCCACATGCTATATACCTCTCGCAACACACGCGGACAGCAAGATGGCGTAATAATCTGGATCAGAAACAAAGTGCGAAAGTTTTGTTTTTCTGTGTATAAAAGCAACTACATACCATCCAACGAACGTGAGTACACGAAAAGATAAGCAACAGCTCAGTGCACACCAAATAACTGGATTCCACAACACTATAACAACTCCAAGTATATATTGCTGACATACGACGTTCATCTTTTAGAATTTTGTTTACTAACAGCCGCTCACACGATTGCAGATGACATGATGTTCGCTGAGTAAAAAACGGCAACAGAAAAAAAGCGCACAGAAAATATGTCGCAGACACGGACAATAATTCTTAAAAGATGCTGTAAATAAGGTAATTATGAAAGTATCCATAGAAAACTATATTTCAAAAAACGAATAGTAAAAATGTAATAGTGTGCTACTTTGTTTGTGTATCCATGCTATTCTCTGCATGTTTTAGATTAAAAAATTCCCCACTGATGATAGTGATATTTGTCGCCGAAACTAGTTTGGGAGAATAAAGAAGTAAACGAATAACAAGGTGTTTTGCATCAAGGCGGACCTAATTTCTGATATTACTGTTTAACTAATATTGGGCAAGGTTAATTTTAAGGCGACGCCTTTCAAACCATCACTGTCGTTGGTTATCAAGATAGCACGACCGCTAGAGAAGCTCATTGGTTTGAACAAGGACACCAGGAACTTAGGATACATTCCTGGGAGGTAGTTGGTGGCAGGACCAGCCAGCTAATGCGAACCCAAGTTCTCTCAGAACTCGGTGCTCCAGCCGTTTAGCGTGGCAGTTGTAAATAGTGCCTACCCTGACATTCTGCTGTCTTCTTGATGGGTCCGAGTTTCCAAATAGGACCCGTCAGAATCACTTTTGTCGGTGTTCTGGAGCAGGCAATACGTAGAGTCCGTGCACAACACAGAAGATCTCGTACATGATAACGAGTCGCCGCTAGCAGAGCACGATCTGCACCAGCGGTGTCAAATCTTTTGGCTTATATGGGCCGGATTGGAAGAAGACGAGTATTTTTGGGCAGCATATAATACGCTAAAAAAGTCAATCGGAGGTAAATAGTTACTACATTTAACTAATTAATTTATTGACTTATGATTCTTTGTTCTACAAAAACAATATGGAATTAATTTGACATTTTATATGTGAGATTTCATTGACAATTTTATATACAGGGTGTAAATTTTAAGTTGACAAACCAGAATAACTCGAAAAATAAGCTTCACACGAAAAAATGTGTAGAATTCAGAGTTGATTAATTTCGAGGGGGACATCCGTTGGTGCTAAAATTAGCCCCTGGGGGTGGGGCGGGAGGCAACTTTAAAATTTCAAATGAGAACTCCATTTTTTATTGCAGAATCAGATTCTACATAAAAAACTATGTACTTTTTGTCTTAAACTGTTGTTTTGATTCTTGGTAGTTGGCGTAGTAATTCAAGAAAATCCATGTTCTCATTTCCGCGTGGAAAATGATTACGGATAAATAAAAAAATACTTATTTACTTCGTAAATTTTTTTCGCTAAAACTAAAACTCTCCCACTCTCCCCATAGGGTGGGGTTTGAGAGAGAGGACTTAAGAGTTTTACAAATGTTGACCCAAATATTAATTTTTTCCGCAGATTCGGATAAGTTTTGTTTGTTTCGTGGTCATGAGGCCACACAACTTGTAATTATCAAACAAATCATCTGACTAGCTAACTAACTAACCAAACATCCTACTTAACTATTAACTCACAGAGTAATCAAAGTAAAAGACTAACTGAGGAAAAGACTAACCCAACCGCTAACTAAAGATGAACGTATTCCCGTTTAAGATTTGGTGGTCCTGAAAAGGAACTATTGGTTTCGTTTTATTGTTGATTACTTGCAAATACTTGCAAGTAAATGAATTTCGGGGTGTTTATTTCCAGTGAGTCCCCTCGCCTCTCACTTTCGGCCTTCTTGTTGTCCGTAAATCCCTTGCATCTCACCGTTTTATGAAATCAAATGTTCAAAGTGATGACTTCCAACTTCGATACATTTATTGACTCGTGCTGTAAATCCCTGCACACATCTTGATAACATGTCTGATGTAATTGCAGCACAAGCATCTCTTATTCTTTGCATGCATCATGTTTTCGTGAGTGGTACGCGTTTCCTGATAAACGATATCTTTTAGATAACCCCATAAGAAAAAATCTGGCGAGGTAAGATCAGGCGATCTGGCTGGCCAGTTCACAGGACCTCCCCTGCCGATCCAGCGACCATGGATTTAAGTCGATAAATTTATTAATGTCGTTTTCTACGTTTTTCCACTCGAAAACAAGAATGATTACTCCGAATCTAATAAAAATTAGGTTCTTGAGTCAGTTAGCGTTTTTAGTTAATGAGTTAACTTGTTAGTAAGTAGGATGTTTGGTTAGTTAGCTAGTCAGATGATTTGGTTGATAATTAAAAGTTGTGTGGCCTCATGACCACGAAACAAACAAAACTTATCCGAATCTGCGGAAAAAATTAATATTTGTGTCGACATTTGTAAAACTCTGATTCCTCTCTCTCAAACCCCACCATACGGGGGGAGAGGGAGAGTTTTAGTTTTAGCGAATCAATATTTACGAAGTAAATAAGTATTTTTTATTTATCCGTAACCATTTTCCACGCAAAAATGAGAACATGGATTCTCTTGAATTACAGCGCCAACTAACAAGAATCAGAACAAATGTTTAAAACAAAATGTACGTAGTATTTTTATGTAGAATCTGATTCTGCAATAAAAAATGGCGATTCCGATTTGAAATTTTAAAGTTGCCTCCCGCCCCACCCCCATGGGTGGGCTAATTTTAGCACCAGCAGATGTCTACTCCAAAATAATCAACTTTGGATTCTACACATCTTTTCGTGTGAAGCTTATTTTTCGAGTTATTATGATTGTCAACTTAAAATTTACACCCTGTAAAAGTAATTGCAACTGTGGCTCGACAGTACTCCTCAAGTCGATTTAAATATCCACGTGTGTTTTTCATGCTGCCTGTCTGCGTTAACGGTAATACACTATACATTAATAATGTAATTCATGCTGCTTAGGAATCTAGTCAGTGGGCTGGCGAATGAAGAAACTGATTTGAATTAAAAGTCGCTTCTTCTTTTATGTTGTGCCAGGATCATTACGACCAAATTGCCTAATACTTTTTATCGTTCTGCAGCTGCCATGTTCAGTGTATGCTCCGTACGCGGTACCAACGAGTCTAATAATCTGTTTAATTTCTTTCCTTAATCGCAGCATTTGGCCATATTTTTTATAATTTTGTGGGCTTTACTGCGAATAACAGATCTATGAGGCGCCATTGGAATTACGGATAGCCACTAACCATCACTTGTCGTCCCTCATCTTCAGTCACCATACCACACACGCTGGTAATAATGCAACGCTATCCACAGTTAATTTGCACAAGTTGACTGTAGCTCGAAGACGACGACTTCAGACGTCTACCGACCAGAGACAGGGGCCAAACTGTTGCGGCCAGACAGCACTGCACGGCCACGACATAAAGAAGTTTCTGTATTGTGGGTGTGGTGTATGGGGCATGAGAATTGATAGCCGCTGCGGGGCGACGAAGAGCGAGGGAAGCAGCTTCCACTATCATGTACAGTGCGAACATACTCTGATTCGTATGGATCATCTGCTGTGGTAGAAATTGCACACGAAAGTAAAAAGATTTGGCGAAAGTCTGTTATAGAGACTTTCGTGAACAAATGAGGTTCTTATTTGTGGCAGTAGGTATGATATTTAATTAAACGTGTTATAACAGAATTACAGTGCTCTTGTATAGCAAACATTGGCGGTGCTTGTAATCCACATGAAAATTTCTAACTTATGCCGACTTCTAGTGATCACAACTACGGTTAAAAAGATGTTTTATCACAATTGAACGAGGGTAATCCTAAAAGTAATGTCTCCTATTTTTTATAAGTAGACCCGTTTATTTCTAAAATGGTTTACATCAGTTTACAGCTTGAACATTTAGCTATTTTTCGACATGATCACCATTTTTGTCGATGCATTTTTGTAGACGCTGTGGCAGTTTTTGTATGCCCATGTCTTACCAGCTCGCCGCCATGCTGTTCAGAAAGTTATGAACCTCTTATTTCACCTCGTCGTCGGAGCTGAATCACTGGGACCACAATTAACGCTGACAGATACTATGAGACCGGAAAAACTCAAAGGGGCAATTCAGAAGCGGAGAAGAGGAATATTGAACAAGGGCGTACACATTCTCCACGACAACGCTCGCCCACACATCGCCCGGCAAGCCGTTGCTCTCCTCCAACAGTTTCAGTGGAACATAATCACCCACCCACCCTATAGTCCTGACTTGGCGCCCAGTGACTGTAACCAGTTCCCTAGGTTAAAAGAACATTTGGCCGGAAAGCGATTTACCTCCGACGAGGAGGTGAAAGAAGAACTCCATAACTTTCTGAAAAGCATGGCGGAGAGCTGGTATGACATGGGCATCAAAATACTACCACAGCATCTACAAAAATGCATCGACAGAAATGGTGATCATATCGAAAAATAGCTAAATGTTCAAGCTGTAAACCATTGTAGAAATAAACAGCTCTATGTACTTATAAAAAAATAGGAGACCTTACTTTTGGGTTTACCCACGTACAAAAATAACATAGGATTTCGTTATACTGCCGTAAATCAATTTCATTATGCGACTCTAAATCTCTAGTTTCGCAGTTGCAAATGAGATAGCCGTAAGATAACAGATCAGCTCGTCTGACGGATTGGCCTGTTGTAAGAACGAGACACTGGGATTTCAAGTAGAGCATAGGCGGCAGTGTTAAGAAAGGGAGGGACCAGTGAGAGAACAGTATACTGTGTGGCGGGAGTTTCCAGTTGAAAATATTCAGTTTATCGTAACTTTACAGAGACAGATTATTTTTTTCTTTTTTTTACCGATTGAGGGATAGAAGCTCACTTCAACCGCACTGATACTTGGTTTGGGCCGTATGCGACCCGCGGGCCGCGGGTTGGACGCCCGTGTTCTACAGGCTGGTTAACGCACCATCATGCTCCACTGTTACTCCTTATTGGTTGAAATGCCTCTGAGCACTATGGGACTTAACATCTGAGGTCATCAGTCCCCTAGAACTTAGAACTGCTTAAACCTAAGTAACCTAAGAACATCACACACATCCATGCCCGGGGGAGGATTCGAACCTGCGACCTTAGCGATCGCGCGATTCGAGACTCAAGCGCCTAGAACCATTCGGCCACAACGGCCGGCTACTCCTTATTGCTAGCATCTCTTTCTCTCACGGTCGTCTCGACCTTATAGGGGCTTCGGTGACTGAGTTTTTTGAAGTCTCGATAGGGTACGAGCTTGCATTAGTCAAATTTCGACACGTGCTGGTAAATATTACTCTCTCGTTCTCTCTCTCTCCGTTTCTTTCTCTTTTTTTCAACATTATTCTGTAACTTTGATCCAATCAGAAACCGATGTGCATAGCGACTATAGGTTAATTAAGGAAGGGTAGCATACAGCAATCAGTCGCAATCCCATTGTTTTATTATTATTATTATTATTATTGCATATCCAGACTTCAGCTATAAATAGCTATCTACAGTTCATTCACCAATCGAGTGAATTACCTTCCAACAAACTCGCAGCAGTACTGTCACCATATGACTTGACACAGAATAATAAAAAACCAGTGAGACAGGGACTGACTGCTGTGTTCTTATCCTTCCTTAAGTCCCGTGAGTGGTTTGATGCGCCCACCACGACTTCATCTTTGTGCCAACCTGTTCTCTTCAGAGTAGTACTCGCATCTACATCGTCCATTATTATTGGATATATTCGAATCTTTGTCTTTCAGTACAGTTTCTACCCTCTACAACTCGTTCTTACACGAGGAATCTGCAGTATTCGATAAAAAAAAAACTATTTTTGTATCAGAAACATGCTACGTAATATTTCCCTGCGTACAGAAATTAATTAGGCGGCGAGAATCGTACCCAGTTGAATGTTGCACACCTCACGTCAGTTTGCCGTTTGTTGCATTCTACGTTGGTACTTCAAAAAGTGATTTACACATTATTATAGCACGCCAAGTAATTTTTCTTCAGTGCCGCACTACAGTTCAAAATGACGCAGATACCTAACACTATTTTCCAACATAATTTCTATAAAGAACGATCGGAACGTTCTACCCATCGTTCATTTCCTGGACCAGGGAAATCCGTCCCTTCGTCACGGAGCCAATCGAGAACCTCTTTGTGAACGTCGATTTTTATCTGTGGTCGATGCCGTTGGCCTTCTTTCCCGATCAGCGTCACTCACGTCTTTAACATTTTAAAGAACACAGCTCTTATATAGGAAAACAGCGATCTGCAATTATTATAAATAAACTGGAAACAGTCTTGACGGCATAACTTATTTAATATGGTGACCAGTTTCGATCTCTTTCTCAGATCATCTTCAGACCATGAATGCCTGGCGGAGGCGGTGGCGCCTGGCAAACCTCTTGCTTCTGGATGGTGGTGTACACCAGCCAGAAGCAAGAGGGCTGTACACCAGCCAGAAGCAAGAGGGTTGCCAGGCGCCACCGCCTCCGCCAGACATTCATGGTCTGAAGATGATCTGATAAAAATATCGAAACTGGTCACCATATTAAATAAGTTTTGCCATCAAGACTGTTTCCAGTATACCCACGTCTTTGACGCCTTGGTGAAATTGCTGGCACTATTTAACTACACCCGGATGGAACATTGCATTTGGTCCATATAGTGATAGAATTTCGAGGTGGAAATCTGTGTGCAACTTAGACGTTCTGCCCACAAGAACCGTATTGCCCGCGTACTTCGAATCTGGAGGAGTACGTTTCCAGCTACCGCGCCATTCCAGTCGCACACTGTGATGCACCTGTCATCCGTATGGCAGCAGAACTGTTTTTGTAAGAAAACCGGAACATGTACTCTCTTCTGACAATGCGCCATTGTTTCTGTGCAGTGAACGTAGCGCGGGACGTTATGCGTAACTTACTTTCTGGAGTCCCCTCGAACCAGCATGGTGTTGAAGTAAAAGCAGACTAACAAATGAAGTGAACATTGTCTCTTATTAGTTTTTCTCTTTCTTCGCAGGGAGGCCACAGACAAGCCAAGACTGCAAAGAACAACGCGTAATTCTGTTAAATGTTTATTTTATTTCCATTGTAGTCTTAAAAATGAGTTTTCAATCTCCAAACATGTTGCTGCATTAGCAATTTAAGTAAATCAACAAAATTAATGAGTGGTAGCGGCCTGTGAAAAATCCTTTCATATTTTTGTAGCAGTCACGGCCGATTAAGAGTCAACTGGAATATGTTCACTAGTAACAGTTCGTGCACCGTCTCTAACCGACCACTACCAACTCTCGTCGACAAATACGAAAACACCAAAACAGGAATAGGCCCCTAAAGTCACCAGGAAGAGAGTCACTAAAAACATCACTGATAAGCTTGGACGAAACAAATGAAAATTACCCATGATTTAATCCTAGCCAAGTCCGTCACTGTTATCCAACACCACCTGCAGTTAGCTAATACTCTCGCTATGCTCAGAGTTCCCCCCTTTTTACTAAACAAGTTCGCGCTCCCTTAATCAACCTTACAAGAATCTCACATCCGCGCCTGGGAGCGCAGTTCGGATTCTGTCAGTCCTCCTCACTGCAATAAGTAACTCTGTTGACCACTAAGGAACATCTACTGCCGACTTTACAACTACACAAAAAGCGCCACCTCCACCCCAGAGTTACAACGAAGCAGGCTGCAGGCCGGTTGCTCAGTTTCGAGAGCTCTAAACAGCTCCACAATGTTATTTAACATTTGGTCTCCCAGGAGCAGAATGTGGCGTTTTCATTGGCCATTACGTGCTCCCACTTCTAGCGCTTCTGTTTGATGCAGCTTCCTGACAGGTCTTCTAGGAGTCTTCCACGGGTAATGGGAAACACCGGCCGTCATGGAGAAATTACATGCCCGTGAAATAATTCTAGTCGTTTCCGACCGTCGCGCATTTAGGAGGATTAGGAAAGACCTGCCCATCATCTTCTTTGGACCGAAAAAAACCCTCTTCCCACCTTCCCTTGTAAGTAGAAACTGACCGAGGCGACTACAATGGCTAACAAGGCTAACAAACCTGGGCGGCCCAGGACATGATTTACAGAACGCAGATGACCTGTAGTGTGTGGACGTCGTCAGCGGAAGCTATTTCCTTTTCTAACACCATATGACTCAATCTAGTTAGCACAGCTCACCAGACTGTAGACATAAGTCTGACTGGTGTAGGTCAGCGGTGCATGTATGGCAGACGAGTCGGTAGATACCATTGTACCGCTGCCGTGACTTTCAGACGCGACAGCTTCCGAGGCAGTTGTCAGCTGACATCCGGCCTGCAGAGTCAGCGTCTGCCTGTGTGTATAACGGTTGTTGTCCGAGCCAGGCGGCACTCTCAAAGCGAAATGGTACCGCCGGTGCAGCTACTGGTCCCTGGGGGCAGCACGGGTGCCCCAGCGCCGCCGGACGCCACGAGCAGGAGGCGGCGGCGAGCGACACAGGAGGCGGCTAACAGTACCGTGTCGACTACCCGAGGCTACGGACAATGCCGGCCAACGGGTCACCCGGCTACCGTTGCCGCTGGGTCCCCAGACGCCGCCCCCGCCATTAGCATCCGTCACGCCGGCAGCGTCACAGGCGCCGCTCTGGCCGCCGGTCACTGCTGCACGGTGCCGCACAATGGCCATTAGTTCCGCTTTTGTTCAAGCACACCAATCAGCGCCACAGCCATTCAGCAATTCGAGAGGCTCCATCCAAAGTGGAGCAAGATCTAAATACCGAGACCGAGCGAGGTGGCGCAGTGGTTAGCACACTGGACTCGTATTCGGGAGGACGGCGGTTCAATCCCGTCTCCGGCCATCCTGATTTAGGTTTTCCGTGATTTCCCTAAATCGCTTTAGGCAAATGCCGGGATGGTTCCTTTGAAAGGGCACGGCCGATTTCCTTCCCCATCCTTCCCTCACCCGAGCTTGCGCTCCGTCTTTAATGACCTCGTTGTCGACGGGACATTAAACACTAATCTCCTCCTCCTCCTCCTCTAAATACCGAGAAGACTAGTACTGTATGTGGGCTGAATGGGTCGCAGAAGCCTGCGAAAAATGACTATATTATTCAGATTGCTCACTTGAGGCGTTTTGGATGTACGAGGGCGGTTCAGAAAGTAACCTCCGATTGGTCACAGTGCGGGTTGTGGGGGGAATAGCGACGCCATCTGTGCGTTCACGCACTCAACAGGTCAGTCGGCATCAAGCCGTGGTCGAGTGAACGTCGTACCTGCGGTAGTTTAGTTTTTGTGGCAGTTTGAAATGTGTGCTGCAATAGAAAACCCCGCCAAATGTGAAGTGCGTGCTGTCATAAGGTTTTTTACAGCCAAAGGATATTCTGCAGCAGCTATTCATCGTGAGCTTTGTGCCGTGTACGGACCAAGAGTTATGAGTGAAGGAGTTGTCCGTGAATGGGTACGTTTATTTAAAAGTGGACGAGAAAACGTTCATGATGAAGAGAGGAGTGGTAGACCATCGTTGGTGACTGACGAACTCGTTCAGACCTTACAGCCCAGACCTGGCGCCAAGTGATTATCACCTCTTCATGCATTTGAAGAAATGGCTCGGGTCACAGCGGTTTGATGACGATGAAGAGCTCAAAGATGCGGTCACAGGCTGGCTCCAGGCACAAGCGGGTGATTTTTATGCAGAAGGAATTTCAAAGCTTGTGAAGAGATACGATAAGTGCCTCAATCGCTATGGAGACTATGTAGAAAAATAGTGCAAAGATGTAGTTGTAAGATGTATATATTAAAATATTTTTATTTAACTTGGTGTATTTTTTTTAAATCAACCGGAGGTTACTTTCTGAACGGCCCTCGTATTTCCATCATCAGATATCCAAGTGCACAGAGGGTGAAAAGATACAAGCTCAAAAGTTCAAATGTGTGTGGATTTCTAAGGGAGCAAACTGCTGAGGTCATCGGTCCCTAGACTTACACACTACTTAAACTAACTTATGCTAAGAGCAAAACACACACACACCCATGCCCGATGGAGGACTCGAACCTCCGACGGGAGTGGCCGCGCGGTCAGTGACATGGCCACTCAGCGCGGCGGATAGAAGCATTACTAGATGGGTATGTAACAGTCTGTCAGCTTATACTGCATAAACATCTAGTAACGCTCTATCCTGTGACTCCATGTGCACTTGGATATCTAATGACAAAAATAAATCCGAAACGCGTCAAGTTAGCAATTAGAGTATTAAAGCCATTTTTCGCAGCTGTATGACGTTTTTGGAGCGACCTGTACAGCTCCAGTACAGTAATACATTATAATACAACTAAGGTCACCAACTTCATTCAAAATAGTTTTCATGTCTCAACTATTTTTTAAATTTTTTATCAAAGTGTAATCCACTAAAATTGACAGGTTTAACTAAAAAATTCTTGTGAGAGGTGAAGGTAATAGGGAGTCATGGCGTGCGGGTAAGAAATAGGAACGTTGAGACTGAGGAAGAGGGGTGGGGCTGAGAAGACGGGGTGGGGAAGAGGAAGGGAAGGGTGAGATGGAAAGCGGACTTCAGTGAGTGTCGAAGAAAAACATGGTAAAGAGGATAGGAAGAGTAGAAGTAATATATATCACTATGTCCCATACAACTAACCAAGTACACATCCAGTCCACGGACTAATATATATGTCAACATTGATCCTGCAATATAGGCGGCCAGCAATTAAACTGAGTCAAACATTTCCAATGGTTCAAATGGCTCTGAGCACTATGGGACTTAACACCTGAGGTCTTCAGTTCCCTAGAACTTAGAACTACTTAAACCTAACTAACCTAAGGACATCACACACATCCATACCCCAGGCAGGATTCGAACCTGCGACTGTAGCGCCTAGAACCGCTCGGCCGAACCAGCCTGCCATTTCCACACAACTACTCGAAAAGCTTGCAGTATGTTACATATACTGATTAGCCAGAGCATTATGACTACCTACCCAATAGCCGGTATGGCCATCTTTGCCATGGATAACAGCGACGACGCATCGCAGCATGGAAGCAGTGAGGCCTCGGTAGGTCGCTGGACGGAGATGGCACCACATGTGCACACACAAGTTACCTAACTGTCGTTAATTCCGGGGAGCTCTGACGCCATGTTAAATCTCATCCCAGATGTGTTCGATCGGGTTCAGATTTGGCGAGTTGGGAGACGAACACATCTCTTGGAACTCGCCACTGTGCTCCTAGAACCATTCCACCGCACTCCAGGCCATTGAACATTGGGTGTTGTCTTGTTGAAAAGTGTCACTGCCGTCGGGAACCATGCTGTTGTTGTGGTCTTCAGTCCAGAGACTGGTTTGATGCAGCTCTATCCTGTGCAAGCTGCTTCATCCCCCAGTACCTACTGCAACCTACATCTGTCTGAAACTGCTTAGTGTATTCATCTTTTGGTCTCCCTCAACGATTTTTACCCTCTACGCAGTCCTCTATCACTAAATTAGTGATCCCTTGATGCCTCAGAACATGCCCTACCAACCAATCCCTCCTTCTAGTCAATTTGTGCCACAAATTTCGCTTCTCCCCAATTCTGTTCACTTCTCCCCTATTCTTTAGTACCTCCTCATTAGTTACGTGATCTACCCATCTGATCTTCAACATTCTTTTGTAGCACCACATTTTTAAAGCTTCTATTCTCTTCTTGTCCAAACTATTTATCGTCCATGTTTCACTTCCATACATGGCTACACTCCGTTCAAATACTTTCAGAAAAGACTTCCTGATACATAAATATATACTCGATGTTAACAAAACTTCTCTTCTTCAGAAACGCTTCCCTTGCCATTCCCAGTCTTTATTTTACATCCTATCTACTTCGACCATCATCAGTTATTTTGCTCCCCAAATAGCAAAACTCATTTACTACTTTAAGCGTCTCATTTCCTAATCTAATTCCCTCAGCGTCATCCGATTTAATTCGACTACATTCCATTATCCTCGTTTTACTTTTGTTGATATTCATCTTATATCCTCCTTTCAAGACACTGTCCATTCCGTTCAACTGCTCTTCCAGATCCTTCGCTGTCTCTCACAGAATTTCAATGTTATCAGTAAACCTGAAAGTTTTTGTTTCTTCTCTAAGGATTTTAATTCCTACTCCGAATATTTCTTTTGTTTCCTTTACTGCTTGCTCAATATACAGATTGAATAACATAGGGGATAGGCTAAAACTCTGTCTCACTCCTTTCCCAACCGCTCCTTCCTTTTCATGTCCCTCGACTCTTTATAACTGCCATCTGGTTCCTGTACAAATTGTAAACAGGCTTTCACTCCCTGTATTTGACCCCTGCCACCTTCAGATTCTGAAAGAGAGTATTCCAGACAACATTGTCAAAAGCTTTCTCTAAGTGTACAAATGCTAGAAACGCAGGTTTGCCTTTCCTTGATCTATGTTCTAAGATAAGTCACGTGTTCCATTTCTGCAGAATCCAAATTGATCTTCCCAGAGGTCGGCTTCCACTAGTTTTTCCATTCGACTGTAAACAATTCGTGTTAGTATTTTGCAGCCGTGACTTATTAAACTGATTGTTCTGTAATTTCCGCACCTGTCAACACCTGCTTTCTTTGGAATTGGAATTACTATATTCTTCTTGAAGTCTGAGGGTATTCCGCCTGTCTCATACATCTTGTTCACCAGATGGTAGAGCTTTGTCAGGGCTCTCCCAAGGCTATCAGTGTGGTGTCACCGCCAGACACCACACTTGCTAGGTGGTAGCCTTTAAATCGGCCGCGGTCCATTAGTATACGTCGGACCCGCGTGTCGCCACTGTCAGTAATTGCAAACCGAGCGCCACCACACGGCAGGTCTAGAGAGACGTCCTGGCACTCGCCCCAGTTGTACAGCCGACTTTCCCTGAGATGGATTACTGACAAATACGCTCTCATTTGCCGAGACGATAGTTAGCATAGCCTTCAGCTACATTTGCTACGACCTAGCAAGGCGCCGTATTCAATTGATATTGAGATTCTATTAATGTATCATCAAGAGCGATGTTCTACAAATGTGGATTAAAGTTAAGTATTCCAGAAGCTACGTACTTTTCTTTATAGCATTCATTACGTATCCTGTTTCAGACCTCACGCCAGCCTGCGTGAGTTTAAGCGCGTGCCTTTCGGCTTCCTCTCATTGTGTCTAGGCTGTCTTGTCTAGACACAACAATCAGTATTTCCAATGGAATGTTGTCTACTTCCGGGTCCTTGTTTCGACTTAGGTCTTTCAGTGGTTTGTCAAACTCTTCACGGAGTATCATATCTACCATTTAATCTTCATCTACATTCTCTTCCATTTCTATAATATTGTCCTCAAGTACGTCGCCCTTGTATAGACCCTCAATATACTCCTTCCACCTTTCTGCTTCCCCTTCTTTGCTTAGAACTGTTTTTCCATCTGAGCTCTTGATATTCATATAGGTGGTTCTCTTTTCTCCAAAGATCTTCCTATAGGCAGTATCTGTCTTATCCCAAGTGATATATGCCTCTACATCCTTACATTTGTCCTCTAGCCATCGCTGCTTAGCTATTTTGCACTTCCTGTCGATCTCATTTTTGAGACGTTTGTATTCCTTTCTGCCTGCTTCATTTACTGCACTTTTATATTTTTTCCTTTCATCAATACATTTTCTACTAGCCCTCTCCTTTTTATCTACTTCTTTTTACCTACTGGAGGATCAAGTAAGTAAAAGAGATCAAATAGTGAAGGCAGCAGAGGATCTGGAGCCATAATCGTCATGGAAGGGTATACCATGTACGATTTATATTTATTGATTTATTTATTTCTCAAGTAAAAGTCTGCTGCCCGTTGTTATATAGAAGGTCGTGCTTTGAGTGATTTTACGTGTTATATAATAAAATTTCAGTTTTATTACTAGCGCATATTTTTTTAGAATTTTACAAAAGGATAAAAAAAAGAAAATATATAAAAAGTGCAAACGTATACATACAATTTTGTATACAACTTTGTGTACGATACAACGTGACCGTCAAGGTGCCTTGCACGAGTTCGAATAGGCCCATTGACGCCCACGTGAATGTTTCCCAGAGGATAAAGGAGCCGTCGCAAGATCGTCTCCGTCCCGTAGTACAGGTGTCAAGGAGCTCTTCCCCTAGGAGACGATGGATTCGCACCCTCCCATCGGCATGATGGAAAAGGTATCGGGATTCATCAGACCATGCAACGCTCTATGACTGTGCCAACGTCCAGTGACGATGGTCACGTGCCGATTTGTCGTAGAAATACATGATTGATACTGCTTATCAGGTTTGTGGAAGTGCGTGGCATTAGATGTCTACGCACAAGCCATGTAATTCACGTAAATAACGGGTCGCTGATTTTCTCACGCGTTGATGGCGCCCGATAACGACCCAGATGGGTCCCATCGAATTTACATCAGGTGATGTTTTCGAAATGCTCGTGCCCAGCCTCCGGGCCATCACAATCTGCCCTCGGTAAGACTATCGCGCGCCTCCCCCATTCTACGCGGACAGCACGCTCACTTATGCTACATGCCCATGCACCGTGCCTGCGGCCGCCAGGTGACGCTGCTGTCGCGATAGTAGGTCGGTCGTCATAATGTTCTGGCTGATCATTGAATACTTGTGGTAACGCTCGTATCCTGTGATCCTGTTTGCCCTTGGATATTTGATGATGGAAATAAATCCGAACCGCGCCAAGTGAGCAATACGAGTAACAAAGCCATTTTCCGCCGGCTGTAGGACTTTTTTGAAGCGACCTATTCAGCTCCAATACAGCATTACAACATTCTGATACATACAACCATGGTCGCCTGCCTCCTACGAGGTTTCATGTCTCAACTATATTACCGAAAAGAGCGTTGGTGAAGTATAGACAGGCGGATAAGCAGCACTAGTTGGAAATGGGAACCAGGAAAACTGCCAAAGCGCTATGCTCACGAAACTGACACCTAGCTAAAAATTTCCAACATGTTGGAGTAAATGAAGACTGGGATCAAATTTAATCTGGTATATACAAAGCAGCAGATAAGATAGTTGGAAAAACTAAACCCAGAAACAAGAGGAAATGGATACAGCAGATGTTATTGAGCTGATAGAAAATGGTTTAAATGGCGCTGAGCACTATGCGACTTAACTTCTGAGGTCATCAATCGCCTAGAACTTAGAAATAACTAAACCTGACTTACCTAAGGACATCACACACATCCATGCCCGAGGCAGGATTCGTACCTGCTACCGTAGCGGTCGCTCGGCTCCAGACTGTAGCGCCTAGAACCGCACGGCCACTACGGCCGGCGCTGATAGAAAACAGGAGATTATACAAGAACGCAACTGATGTACAACGAAAAGCTGAATACAGAAGACTAAGGAATTTAGTCAACAGAGAAGCTAGGAAAGCAGAAGAAAGTTTTCTTGAGGAAATGTGGAGGAAAGTGGAAGAAAATATGGAAAACAGAAGAACTGATTTAGCATACAGGACTGCAGATAAATT
The DNA here is from genome assembly GCF_023898315.1 of Schistocerca nitens. NCBI lineage: Eukaryota > Metazoa > Arthropoda > Insecta > Orthoptera > Acrididae > Schistocerca > Schistocerca nitens. Next base: position 289,040,145 of record NC_064620.1, read on the forward strand.
TTTTAACAAACGTAAAGGAACACTCTCAGGTACAATAGAAAATAAAGATGGGAAAAAGCTGTGGTGAAGACGTGGTGAAGAGATGGAAAGAATACATTGAGGAGTTGTATGTCGGAACACCTCTTTCGAAGGAAGTAATAGAAAGAGAAGAGCAAGTAGACGAAGATGACAAGTGAAATGACATTCTGCAAGACGAATTTGACAAATAAATAAAAGAACTACGGAACAACAAAGCAACTGCAGAACTAATAAAGAATGCTGGTGAAAGCATGAAAATGATGCTGTTGAAACTCATTAGGTCCATCTATACCATAGGAGAGATACAAACCTACTTCCAGAAATGCATCATTACCAAAGAAGGTAGCAGCTACAAAATGTGAACAGTACCAAACTTCAAGCCTAATATCACATGCATCAAAAATTCTCATACAAATAATTCTGAAGAGAATTGAAGAGAAGGTAGAGGATATGCTGAGTGAAGATCAGTTTGCTTTCAGGAGGGCCTAGGAACAAGAGAAGAGATTCTGGCACTGTGACTCCTTATCGAAAAGCAATCACAGAAAAATAAACCAGGTTATATAGCCTTTGTAGACCCGGAAAAGGCATTTGATAACGTTATCTGGCAAGAGATGTTTAGGGTTCTGAGGGAAAGTGGAATGAAGTACAAAGACATCCCTGGGATAGTTTGTATAAGAATGAGGTGGCAGTGATTAGTAACTGTTACCAGGAACAAGAAGCAAATATTAGAAAAGGGGTAAGACAAGGATGTGCTCTCTCTCCTCTTATATTCAACGCTTACATCTAAAAAGCTATAGACCAATTTCGAGAAACTACTGAGGTGGGGATCAAAATTAATGGGCAGAAGATAGACATGCTACGTTATGCAGGTGATATTGCTATAGTCACGGAGACAGAGGAAGGTCTAGAGGAAGTTCGCAGAACAATGGAAAGGATCCTATGCAGTCAGTATGGAATGAGACTGAACAAGAAAAAGACTAAAGTGGTGGTATGCAGTACAGAAACGTAATATGAACCTCTGAGAATGGGAATTGGAAGAGAGGAGCTGGATGTGATAGAGGAATTTACATGCCTGGATGGCAAAATCACAAGCGATAGTAGAAGCCGGAAAGAAATTGTGGACATAATACAACAGGCCAAAATTGCATTTAATCTGAGGAGGAACTTACTCACCGGCAAGCAGATCAGTCTGAAAATAGGGAAACGTATCATGGAAGTTTTCGGTTGGAGTGTGACCCTATATGAATGTGACACTTGGACAATGGGAAGATAAGAGAGAGACACGGCTAGAGGCCCTGGAGGTGTGGTGCTATAGAAGGATGATGAAAATCAGCTAGAGAGACGAAGTAACAAATGAAGAGGTGCTTGGAAGCGTACAGGAAACCTGATCTCTGTGGTGGCACATACAAACAAGAAGAGACAAACTTGTAGGGCTCATCCCAAGACACAACAATATCATTGGAACGACAGCAGAAGGAGCTATTGAGGGAAGGAATCGGTGGGGTCGACCAAGGATATCATATATGCAACAAATCATGAATGATGTTTGATGTAACACGTACGTGGAAATGAAGAGTAAGGCAGACAGAAGAGAGGAATGGCGCTCTGTTGCAAATCAACCCCAGGTTTGATCACTAAAAGAAGAAGAAGAAAGTTGAAAATGAGGGATGAACACCATTTAGTATTTTATTTACTATTTTTTAACCTTTCAAGATTAGGGCCGTCAGACCCTCTCTTAGACCTAACCAGGCATTGCACATATTATACATTACAATATTTGTTGTTTATTTAGCACGACGAGATTATTACCTTAAGACCCTCTCTTACACTGGAGAAGGAACGCCAAGTACCAAAAATATTACAAAGCTTTCACAATGCTAATATTGACATTAATAATAATAATTGACAGTAATAATTATTATAATAATTAGCATCAAGCATCGTCATCAATATCTTCAAAATTGGTCAGGCCATCTCTTCAGTGGTCTTCCTGAAGAACTCTTGACCCTTTGTTTATATTATTTTATGTTTTAGCGATTCTTGCAAATTGGCTTGCCGTTCTGTCACTCTTAACTGGTGTTGTTGTGCTCTGTTAATTATGTTTTGCATTTTCAGTCTTGGTTGGATTTCATTTTTTTCTCTTTTTATCGATTCAAGTATATTCAGACACATGCTTCTATTCTGTTTCCATCACTCTTCCTAGGGTCCAATTATCGCATCAATATAGCAGTGCTGGTGTTGCCATAACCTTATAGAAATTCAGTAGAGTAAATCTGTAGACTTTCTTCCAGAACGTTCTCCGTACCAGAGAAGTAGTTGAATAGCTTTAACTTTTTTTGTTTTTCATTATTTGCATCATATGTAACACTGCAGCCTAAATATATAAATGTAGTACCTTGCTTGTCAATTTCGATCTTAACTAGCGTTGTATGGTGTCGTTTAGGATTTTGTTTCCGTAACGAATATGTCCAGATGGTTTCCTCTGGCCATTTTACTTAAATTAAAAACAGATTGTTGCAAGTCATTTACATTCTGACTAACAATTACTTGGTAGTCACCCAAAATCAGTGTACTCACGTCAACGCTGGTAACTTCAAAATACTTCATTGTCTGTATATATGTTAAAAAGAATGGGTGAAAGGGGATCTCTTCGTCTGACTCCTTGGTTTATTTCAGCCGTATAGTGTCTGTTGCCCGATATCTTAATATTTTGTTATTCATCTAATATTCCCGTAGCTCTTGTAAGATGAGATGGGATTCATCCGTTTCTTACGAGAGGCGCTCCTTAATGATCTACATTTTATTTTCCCCATCATTTACGGCACACCATTTGACTCGTCATTACAACTGCAAGTATGCCGTGCTTTGCTCTAACCGTAGGCGGTAGGATAATCATTAGATGTGTAATCCATGCACAGTACAGCCCATTTTTTCGACGGCTGTGCACGTTTTTTCAATGGCTGTGTCATTACATGAGCAGACAAAATGGAGTGTGATCATCAAGGATAGCGCTGGACTATGTGGGTTTGTGGAAGGAGGGTGTAAACACTGCGGATATTCACACGCTATTGGTGGCAGTGTATGGAGAGTGCGAACCGTAACAAAAAGTGCTCTTCCAACAAGACAACGTTCGTCCCCAACCTCGAGCGTCTCCAGTATTTACTAAAACAGAGCAATAGTGAAAAATATGCAAGTCAAATATGTCATTACATGCTACGGTAATTGATTTCAGTCGATCATAGATAAATAAAAGCACATTACACAATAAATATAGATAAAATGGAATATGATCATGTTTTGGATGAAACTCTAAATGCATTTACACTGGTGTGCCAAAGCATTGTGACCTCAAGCTTAATAGCATGTTTGTCCGTCTTTAGAACGAAATACATCACTGATACTGCTTATCAGGTTTGTAGAAGTACGCGGCATGAGATGTCTACGTACAAGTCAAGCGATTCATGTAAATAACGGGCCGCTGATTTCAAAAAATGATACAAATGGCTCTAAGCACTATGGGACTTAACATCGGACGTCATCAGTCCCCTAGACTTAGAACTACTTAAACCTAACCTAAGGACATCACACACATCCATGCCCGAGGCAGGATTCGAACCTGCGACCGTTGCGGTCAGGTGGTTCCAGACTGAAGCGCCTAGAACCGCACGGCCACTTCGGCCGGCGAGATTTCCTACCCCGGTTGTTGTCCTCTGGACATCGTCGTGCCATGTGACTCGAGCAGGATGGTACTCCAACACACTTTGAAAATGTGATACGTTGTAACCTCAATGACACCTCAGGCAATAGACTGGACTCGGAGGTCCAATAGCCTGACTCCTCGCTCACTGTACGTGACACCATTGCATTTTCATTTCTGAGGGTACATGAAAACCCCGGTGAGTGACACACTTGTAGAGAGAGCACAAGATTTTGTGGCTCAAATGCAAGTGGCAGCTGGAGTCATCGAATGTCTGGAATTTTTCCAAGGGTTTCGCAAGACAGAAAATATATCGAAGATGGTGGCGATCCTTTTGAGCATTTTCTGTAAATGAAATTAAACTGATGTTTACTGACATTAATTTGCAGTGTCTCCTTTATTTCTGGCCTAGTTTGTGCGGCCCTAACTGGCTACATCCTCCTTCATATTTCAGAGAAGCTAGCACGCGAGCGAAGCGTTTCCGCACATAAGTTCATTAGCACAATGTGGTCACATGGTACCTATCACCACACTTTGTAACAACTTTTGATACGACCTGTATCTACAATTTATAACATATCTTGAATTCATTATTTAGGCAGTTATCACAACGCATGATAGCGTTGTTAATACTGACCACATCCACTTCTTCATCAGCGTAAAACGTCGAGCTCATTAATCGTTCACTGCCTACGGATCATAACGTTTGTAGCTGCACTCTAAGACCATGAAGAAGTTGTACAAATTGGTCACAAATTGATATTCATACAGGTATGAAGACCTAAGTCGAAACAAGGCCACGGGAGTAGACAACATTCCATTAGATCCACTGACAGCCTTGGAAGAGCCAGCCCTGACAAAACTCTACCATCTGGTGAGCTAGATGTATGAGACAGGCGAAATACCCTCAGACATCAAGAGGAACGTAATAACTGCAATCCCAAAGAAAACAGGTGTTCACATATGTGAAAATTACTGAACTATCAGTTTGATAAGTCACGGCTGCAAAATACTAAAGCCAATTCTTTACAGACGAATGGAAACACTGGTAGAACGTGACGTCGGGGAACATCAGTTTGGATTCCGTAGAAATACTGGGACACGTGAGGCAATACTGACCCTACGACTTATCTTAGCAGATAGATTAAGGAAAGGCAAACCTACGTTTCTAGCATTTGTAGACTTAGAGAAAGATTTTGACAATGTTGACTGGAATACTCTCTTTCAAATTCTGAAGATGGCAGGGGTAAAATATACGGAGCGAAAGGCTATTTACAATTTATACAGAAACCAGATGGCCGTTATAAGAGTCGAGGGGCATGAAAGGGAAGATGTGTTTGGGAAGGCAGTGAGCAAGCAGTAAAGGAAACAAAAGGAATAATCGGAGTAGGAATTAAAATGCATGGAGAAGAAATAAAAACACTGAGGTTCGCCGATGACATTGTAATTCTGTCAGAGACAGCAAAGGACCTGGAAAAGCAGTTGAACGGAATGGACAGTGTCTTGAAAGGAGGATATAAGATGAACATCAATAAAAGGAAAACGAGGATAATGGAATGTAGTCGAATTAAATCAGGTGATGCTGAGGGAATTAGATTAGAAAATGAGACATTTAAAGTGGTAAATGAGATTTGCTATTTGAGGAGCAAAATAACTGATGATCGTCGAAGTAGAGAGGATATAAAATGTAGACTGGCAATGACAAGGAAAGCGTTTCCGAAGAAGAGAAATTTGTTAACATCGAGTGGAGATTTAAGAGTCAGGAAGTCTTTTCTGAAAATATTTGTATGGAGTGTAGCGATGTATGGAAGTGAAACATGGACGATAAATAGTTTAGACAAGAAGAGAATAGAAGCTTTCGAAATGTGGTGCTACAAAATAATGCTGAAGATTAGATGGGTAGATCACATAACTAATGAGGAGGTGTTGAATAGGATTGGGGAGAAGAGAAATTTGTTGCACAACTTGACTAGAAGAAGGGATTGGTTGGTAGGGCATATTCTGATGCATTTAGTACTGGAGGGCTGCGTGGAGGGTAAAAATCGTAGAGGGAGACCAAGACATGAATACACTAAACAGATTCAAAAGGATGTAGGTTGCAATAGGTACTGGGATATGAAGAAGCTTGCACAGGATAGAGTAGCATGGGGAGCTGCATCAAACCAGTCCCTGGACTGAAGACCACAATAACAACATCAACGAAAAAATGGAAAACAGTGACACTGCAGGGCAATTTCACCGCGCAGCTGGCAAGGATAGTAAACATGGGACATTTCAATACTATGTCACAAAGTATTTGCGACTTTCATTCTGTGTACTCAGTCGGACAGTAACTATGCCTCGCAGAGAGGCGCGCGAACAATACACGCAGACGTCAGCGCTTGAGACGCAGTTGGGCTCAAAGAAGCCGGTTGGCGTAATCGGCGTATCGCTCGACGTCTGAATAGGAGCGATGTTGCTATTCGACGATATTGACAGGAATGGGTGATCCATTCTAGAATATAGCATCAAAAAGGAAGCGGTCGATCATGAGAAGTAAAAGAGCGGGAGGACTGAGCAATTGTCAGAGATGTGCTCAGTGCCTCGAACTGATAGTTATCATCGGTCAGACGTGCAACTGGTGCTTCAGTAACCACAAGGACAATTAATAGGCGGCTCAGAAAGAACTGAGCTCACAGTGCCCCTTGCTCCGACTAACGTTGACCTCTATAGGCCAACAAAACTGTTTGATGCAGGGTCGGGCACATTTGGCCAGGAACCCCATTGACTGGAACAGAGCTGTGTCTTGTGATGAGTCCGGCTTCGAAATGAGCCCGATGACCGTCGAAGACGTGTGGGACGTCCAGGACTGAGGTGGGATCCCAACCAGAGCATCGCTCGCCATACGGACCAACAACCAGATGTGATGTTCTGGGGTGCCACTTCATTTCATAGCAGGACCCCTTTGGTTGTCATCCGTGGCACCATCATTGCATAGCGGTATGTCGGTGATTTACTACGCCTCGTTTTGCTGCCCTACATGACAAGCCATCCTGGGCCGCCTGCACGCAATGAGAGTTTCTACTTCTTTTCTCGTGCTTTCCAAATACCACCTTGGGCAGCAAGTTCACCGGATCTCTCCGCAGGTGAAAATGTTTGGAACGTTACGGGCTGGCCCCTACAACCACCTCGGGATTTTGACGTTCTAACACGCCAATTAGACAAAGTTTGGCCCGATATCCCTCATTAGCACATCCAACAACTCTATTAATCATTGCCAAGGCGAGTAACAGCTTGCATAGCGGCCAGAGGTGAACCAACGCGTTGCTGACTTGTTCCGTTTGTAAATAGGCTGTTTAGATTTTTATGTTGGGAACGCCACGTAGTGCTCTGTATGAAAATCACTGATTTCGCTGTGTGCAGTCTCTGGCTGGATGGATTCATTGTTGGAATATTCGCTAGTGTAGCGTTGGGCAGTTGGATATGAACAGCGTGTAGCGTTGGGCAGTTGGAGGTGAGTTGCCACCAGTGGTGGATAAGGGGAGAGAGATGTTAGAGTTTTGAGAGGTTACTATGAGCGGACGATCTGGACGTGTGTGCGTCAAAAAAAGAAAATTTTTAAGACTGGGTATCATGAACTGATATATATTATGACTTTTGAACGCTATTAAGGCAAATACATTGTTTCTTCTCTATCAAAATCTTTTATTTGCTAACTATGCCTATCAGTAGTTACTGACTTCAGTAGTTAGAAACTTTTATTTAGCTGGCAGTATTGGCGCTCGCTGTATTGCAGAAGTTCGAGTAACGAAGATTTTTGTGAGGTAAGTGATTCATGAAAGGTATAGTTATTGTTAGTCAGGGCCATTCTTTTGTAGGGATTATTGAAAGTCAGATTGCGTTGCGCTAAAGTATTGTGTGTCAATGTAGTGATGATCAGAATAAGTAAAGAGAAAACTGTCGGAGTACGTTCAGTTTTGCTTAGCTGTTTCAATATCAAATAACGTAGAAGTTTACCAGCACAATCATTCTTTACATACAAAGGGGAAGTTTCAGGTTTGTGAACCTCGTTTCTTGAATGAATCATCCAATTTCTCCGAAATTGTAATCTACTTTTGTAGTGTATTTCAGGTGTCTCAGGGTATTTCTGAAGGAGGGCTAAACGAGCTCCGTACCTCAGAAAAGAGCTAGAAGGGGGCATCTAATTCTCCACTCGAATTCCGCACCTTCCGGTCGTTGAGTTACCTCGTCACCTTAGGGGCAGGTAGCTTGTGGCTGGCGGTGGAAGACGAGCCTAGTAGCGTTAAATGTTGTGCTGACAAAGTAAATTATTGAAAATTGATCCTATAATTATTCGTGTAGGATAGTGATACTGAAGATTGAAAGTAGCGCAAAGGTAACGTATAATGAAAGGAGAGAGAAATTCCTACCATATAAAAACTATAGATTCAGACTTACAGAAAAGTGAAATCTACTGCCGAACAGGTTTGGAGATACTCGAACAAGAGCCATAACATCAACAATTCGTCTTCAATACAAAAAATAGGCAGGAAATCGGTAACAATGCTAGTGGGCTGCTTCTGTGTTGGCAGCGCTGTGTAGCGCTTTGTATTGGATATCTGACTGCGCTTTCTTTGTAAGAGACTATGTGGCTAGTTGGACTCGTTGTTGGAAGTTAATCGCCACTAGTGTTGGGCAGTTTGAAGTTTCCAGAATGAGATTTTCACTCTGCAGCGGAGGTGCGCTGATATGAAACTTCCTGGCAGATTAAAACTGTGTGCCCGACCGAGACTCGAACTCGGGACCTTTGCCTTTCGCGAGCAAGTGCTCTACCATCTGAGCTACCGAAGCACGACTCACGCCCGGTACTCACAGCTTTACTTCTGCCAGTATCTCGTCTCCTACCTTCCAAACTTTACAGAAGCTCTCCTGCGAAACTTGCAGAACTAGCACTCGCGTTTTAACTCTTCGTTTGAGTCGGCTCCTTCTAAAATTGACATTTTTGTGATTACGTTGAGAAGAATACAAACAGTGTGGGCTAAATAACTTTCGGCCGTACTTCTGAGGAAACAGTAGAGAGACAAGTATCAATTCGGAATAAAATCGTGCAATGACAAAATGGTGAAGCTTTTTGAAGTACGTTTCATACAAATACTTAAATTTTATCGTCAGCTTACAAATATCTTTAGCATACAAGTGCTTTCAATTGCAGCCCTCTTTTTTTCTGAGAATAGGCCATCTGAGGACAACGTTCAAATTCCAAACCTTCAATCTTTGTTCTTTTCTTCCAGTATGCTTTCATCTGTTCACTATGTTTCTTGTTTCTGTCTTCAGACCATTTTGAACCAACCTTTTTAGCTACCCTGTCTTGGATTCCTTCAATTTTCAGTACTTTTTCCCCGAAGAGCTTCTCTCTTGTTTGCTGCTTTTATATTGTTTCTTTTACATGCTTTATCACTTCGTTAACCCAGTTTGTTGTGGACTTCCGACCCCACAAATATTAATCTACTGTCTCGCAATCGAAATAAATTGCCAAAAAAACATCTTTTCTCATTATGTTAGAAATGTTTTCTATATTTTGGTATATTTCAGCATGACTTTGTAATTTCCAACCTCGTGCTCTGTTTTGTGGTCCTAATATTTCCCTTATAATTCGCCGCTCTAGTAATTCTAATTTATCTACATTATACCGTAGTTTAATGCCAGGCATTCGCTTTATACTTTTTTATGATTATTTATTTATCTTGTCTGTCATGGTACTTAATATAATAACTTATCTTTTTGTTGATTTAGTAAGAAAATTTTTTCGGCAGTATTAATTAATGGTGTACTTACGGGTCTTCTGTAGAGTTGTTTCCATTTCTATTTCGATGAGCGACCAAGTTGTCTTCTCTAGGTGTTGTGAGGTTTGCTGTTATGTGTACTCGCTGCTGGGACTCCAGTCAATAAGTAACTCGACAGAACTTCCGGAAGCACACCATTAACAGAACGCTACTCTTTAGCTTAACACTGTTACTCATTAACAATACCCTCACTGCCGTGTTGTGAGAAGTCGCTGACAGAAAAACACAGGTCACCACTTAGTAGCGGAGCTCGTATACTGGCAATGAGAGCAGTTTTGGGCAAGTTGCAGAGTTTGTGTGTGTTGGACAGGTTACAGTTATTGAGTTCATGTAAGCCGTGAAGGAGGAAGCAGAAGGAAACTCTACAAGGCTGCAAAATATTCAACGCATCCTAAGCCGCTTTGCTATGGAAAATGTTTCGTGAGTCCCATTTGCGGACAGAGCTCTTCCTATCAGAAGCATCTTAATTGTAGGCAATGCGGGCTGACTCACGATGCTCAGCTATTTTCAGATTAGTTGATGGAAAGTGACTGAAGAAGTCTACCGGCCTATTACGTCCACCCCATCAGATGAAATTGATTAAATGGTTTGTTCTCACGGGTACTGTTGCTAAGGAGTCTCCTTGTGCCTACTATTTATCATTATGCGAGTGCGGAAATTCTACTCTCCGTGGCGACAGACGCCTACGGTTCACGATTGTGTTTTGTATCTCTTGCTGCACAAACATAGTTCAATATGTGACGACTGTGAGAGCCGAATTCCAGATACACTATCTAGTTCTTCGTCAAACAGACAGAAATCACACTGCGTTGTTGATGGAAATGATGACGTTATGAGAAACACAGTAGTAGGTGTGAACCCTGTCACTCCAGCACTATCGCTAGAAGGTAGCCGAAGAAGCGGATTTCCGACAGTGTCAGCAGAATGATGACATTTCTGTCCGCAAGTGCTTTTGCTCAGACAGCAGTGCGTAGCAAAGTATGCGACAGTGCAATAAAACCGAGATAGTTAAAAGGTTACAATAAACGTTTTTTCCTGAATTGTCAAAACTATTCCTTATCACTCTCTAAATTTTAGAAATTGTGATTACTCGTTTTTCATAAAGACATTTGATAGAAAATCACGACGATCCCGAGATGGTCCTCGTTTCGCCTTAGCCTTACACATTCTGATCAGTCAGTGCAAAGTATATGCATTGGAATTATTGTTACTGTGATTCACATTATCCACCAGTGGAAAATTATAAGTGAACACCCCTAAAGATGATACTAAATTTTAGTAGCAATCAGAAAGTGGGGGATGGAAGTAAAAATTAAACTATTGTTAAGTGTATTTATTGGCTGTATTTATAGGAGACCGTTCGTTTATTTACATACGATCGCAGGAAATCGATGAAGCTCTCCTCCGAGATCGCATGAAGGTGCTTGCGAAGCAGGCCTGTATACTGTTGCCACTACAAGTTGTACAGGTTAACTGCTGTCTTTTGCAACTGTAATAAAGGTCTTAATAAGACTTTTACTACAGTTGCAAAAGACGGTACAATCTGCATATGTGCAACAGCGGAAAAAAAGAGGCCAAAAATAAAAAAGGCAACATGTCCTATCTCCACTGTTTGTCGTCTAAATATTTGTAGAACAAGTAACAAAAAGAAACGCAGGAAAAATTCAGGCTGTGTAAATGCCCGTGGACATCAGACACCAAGGATAAGTTTGTCAAACGACATAGCCCTAGTGATCAAAAGTCAGAAAGGTTTAGAGAAAAGTAGATTTGAATTAAATGGTCAGTCTGTTTAACAAAGGATTTTTATTTAAGAATAAACAAAGCTAATACAAAAATGATGATATGTAGAAAGGAAAACAGTGAAATGTTATTCATTAAAATTGGGGAATACAGTGCAGAAGAAGGAGAACTTCACTATCTAAAAGCATAATTAGTGAAGGCAGGCGAAGCAAGGAGGAACTCAGAAGGGGTTTAGAGCAGGTTTTAAGGACAAAGGAGCTCTCCTGGTGTCAAATAATACCACGAAATTATGCAAGCTACTTCTAAAACCGGCCACCTGAAGTACAATATTTTATAGACGTGAGAAATGAGGAGGTTTTGAAAAGAATAGAGAAGAAGACTGTGGAAAACGTTTGACCTGAAGGGGGACCTGACAACTGTGGCACCGCTATGGCGCGCAGAAGTACGGTAGTTCACTGGTACCTGACGGGAAATAAGAGGATAATTATTGGAGCATATAAAGATTAGGATACTGGAAACAGATTTTCGGTATATTACGTAAGTGTAAATGAAACGAGTTGTGCTAGGTATGAAGCGACGTGAAACATCATGAACAACACGAAGCCTGCTAGAAACGATTTTAAAACTAAATGAAACAAACAAGGGCCGATGATTGTCGTTGGTGACAAAAGCATGTCCGATTTTGATGTGAGGGCGTGAATCCAAAACAAACTAACAATCGCAGTAGAGGGGGTGGGGAATGTAATTCAGCGATTGGTCCAGCTGTTGATGGCATGTTCTCATTGCTAGACCTCAAGTAGGGGCTGCTCCTTGTGATTTAGCAATTTTGTTTCAAGTTGAAGTCTTCTAGTAATATACACTACGTTATCAAAAGTATACGGACGCCCCCAAAAACATATGTTTTTCATATTAGGTGCATTGTGCTGCCACCTACTACCAGGTACTCCAAATCAGCGACCTCAGTAGTCATTAGGCATCGTGAGAGTTCAGAATTGGGCGCTCCGCGGAACTCACGATCATTGAATGTGGTCAGGTGATCGTGTGTCACTTGTGTCATACGTCTGTACGCGATGTTTCCACACTCCCAAACAGCCCTAGATCCACTGTTTCCGATTGGTAGTGAGTGGAAACGTGAAGGGACACGTACAGCACAAAAGCGCACAGGCCGACCTCTGTTGACTGACAGAGATCGCCGACAGTTGAAGAGGGTCGTAATGTGTAATAGGCAGACATCTATCCAGACAATCACACAGGAATTCCAAGCTGCTTCAGGATCCTCTGCAAGTACTATGACAGTTAGGCGAGAGGTGAGAAAACTTGGATTTCATGGTTGGGAGGCTGCTCATAAGCCACACATCACGCCGGTAAATGCCAAACGACGCCTCGATCTGTGCAAGGAGCGTAAACACTGGACGATTGAACAGTGAAAAAACGTTGTGTGGAGTGATGAATCATGGTACACAATGTGGCGACCCGATCGCAATATGTGGGTATGGCGAATGCCCGGTGAACGTCATCTGCCAGCTTGTGTAGTGCCAACAGTAAAATTCGGAGGCGGTGGTGTTATGGTGTGGTCGTGTTTTTTATGGAGGGGCTTGCGCCCGTTGTTGTTTTGCGAGACACTATCACAGCAAAGACTTACACTTAAGCACTTTCTTGCCTCCCACTGTCGAAGAACAATTCGGGGATGGCGATTGCATCTTTGAACGCGAACGAGCGCCTGTTCATAATGCACGGCCTGTGGCAGATTGGTTATATGACAATAACATTACTGTAATGGACTGGTCTGCAGAGTCCTGACTTGAAACCTATAGAACACCTCTGGGATGTTTTGGAACGCCGACTTCGTGCCAGGCCTCGCCAACTAACATCGATACCTCCCCTCAGTACAGCACACCGTGAAGAAACCTTCCTGCGCCTGATTGAACGTATGCCAGCGAGAGTGTAAGCTGTAATCAAGACTAAGGGTGGGCCAGCAGCATATTTAATTTCAGCATTACCGATAAAGGGCGCCAGAAACTTGTAAGTCATTTTCAGTCAGGTGTCCGGATACTTTTGGTCACCAAATGTATAGGGTCAACAGGAAAGAAATCTTTTCAACAGACAGCGTCTCCACAAAGTGGAAGAACTGTTAGCCTCAAATGCTGCAACCATTCGTAAAAACCAAACTCACACAAAGGCGCCTGGTTTTGAGACATCTCTTGTGAAATTAATTTTAAAAGTTAAATACAACTAGTGCTGCATTTCGTGCATCTATCGTTTAAGTACTTTTCTTACTTTTTGTGCACCCAGTAACTATGATGAACAATATGTCAAAAACATACACCTCAACGATGTTGCTGCAGGACTGCTATCATAAATAAAATCTTAAATAAACATTCGCATTGTTCATTAGTGCAGACGAAATGAGAACTAGAGAAGACAGGAATGTACGTTTTGGCGTATAAACAAAAGTATGGAGCAGTCTCAACGCTAAAACCCATGTACTGGTATCATGAAAATTACATGCCTCGTGTTGTAAAGAAGACGTATAATGTATATCGACGTATAATTAACTGATTTATTGCCTGTGGAAATTAAACGCAAAATGTTTCTAAACGGGATGCATGAGACAATTAAAATGAATGGTGACACAATTATCAGACAGGGAAGAGGTCGAAATAAGGCACAATAGTTTGTGTACCAACAACTCCTGCTATAAAACATGTGAGCTTTTGATATTCGTTACGAGCTCTGCATCTTTCATATCTTTAAAAGTAGTACTTGACCATTGTACACAACGGAAACTCGTCACAATGAAGCAAATGTCTTAGAAATGCAACTGGATATATTATTATTTAAGGGTCGCCTAACCACCGGGAAGTCGTAGCACATTAAAGATCTGAAAATGTAAGTCAGACCGAGAATACAACACTTTAATCTTTATTAACTGAACATTTGACAATGGGTAAGACAGAGAACTGTTCTAAAAATTATAGTAAATTAAAATATACTTTAAACTTCACGGGATTCGCATTTAATTGGGCGACTGCAGTAAGAAAAAATGACTTTCACATCTGGCCAGCTGGGAAAAGCAAGATAAATGAGGCAAATATTTAATGTAGAAAATCGAGCATCCAAGATGCATAATCAGGTGAGTTAAATGTGGGCTGCTCAAAAGATGGATTACACTATTGTCTGAGAGTTATATTCTTCAAGTACAGTGCGAGGGTGCCAGACAGCACCAGATGAAACTGGGGTGCAACTCCTCTCCGGTCTCTCTCCTGAACTCTCTCATTCCCTAAGCTCCACTTGGAGGGGGGATTGGATGCTGCTGCCAATCTGATGAATGAATAAGTTCCTTTACGTAAAAATAGAGGAAATCATCAGAAACTTCCAACTCAGAGCTTGCAAAAAGCGTCTTTATGATTCATGAAGATGGTGCTCATTTTGAACCGGTAACTTTCCACCGAGCAGCAGTGTCCACACTGCGTCTGTTGGCGAGGGATTACTTTGCATTGGACAGTCCGTAATTTTGGATGGAAGCAACAAAATTTCTCACATGTTCTGTGTCCGAACAGAAAGACAAATTTCACCTCAAGCACCCTTGGAGCATAGTTGTGGCGATCAGCAGCAATGTTCCTGTGGCGAGCGAATTGTCACTGGGAACTGCCCACAATAAGCATTTCGGGGAAAAGCACCATTTTCCAAGAAAACAAGCCGCCACGCAGGAGGCATTCATTCTCTGTCCTTGAGACACTTTCAAAAGCCTCCCGCCGACCCTGCGGAACTGCCAAGGCCTCAAAACCCACTCCTTTCTGGCGAGAAATTGAATACTTTCCACTCGCAGCAAAATGCATCAAGTTCACACAGTTAATTATCGCGTAATCCTAGCAGATCGGAAACCAAATTTCAAAGCGATATGTGACAGTCATGTTACAATTGTACCAGAAAATGATCAAACACAGTTTTGCGTAGACGGTCTAAAAGAGCTATTTCTCATATGCACCGTGAACTGTTGCTACAGGGGTCAGCGATTTTGCTCGATGTGATATATCAGCGTGATAGCGGGTCTCGTGGATGACCTGGTTGGAAGGTCACCACATGTGAAACTGAGGTGCAGAACCAGACAGAATAAGTCACCCGCTAAAAGACTACACTCGGCGTTCTGGAGCGCTGTAGAATGTGTAGTACCAGGCCAATGATCCTCCACCGCTGACGTAAACCATCTCAGTTAAGTGGTGTATGGAACTAGCATAGTAAGACGGGTCGGCGTGGAGATATAACAGAATGACATAGAGGAGCCACGGTGTTTGGACGTGGCCATGATCACGCCGCGAATGAAACTGCCCGATTTGTTAGTGTACCAACGCGAACTGCCCAGCTTCTGTACGAGTGTCGGTGATAAATACAGGCCAATTCGAACCAATTTCCGAGCAAACATTGTGAAGGGAACCGCATGCAATGGACGTTTAGAAATGAGTACCTCGCTAAATGCCTTTGTTTACGGTGACAGATAAAGGTGACCTTCGCCAGTAGGCCAAATAAGAAGAAAGTGCATAGTAGCCGAATGGAGGCGTGTAGTGTGATACGACGAGTCGTGATTTTATCTCTTTTCAGATGATGTAAGGCATGGTGTCCACCCATGGCACAATTAGGCTTTTAACCTGGATATGGAGGGTGTAGTTTCAGAGGTCTTTCTCTTACCATAACCTGGGATCACAAATTCAGTTTAGGGTGTGCAAGAACCAGCGTTACTATTACTCTCCATGACCAACTGTTTCTCTTTCTTCTACACTGAAAAGCCAAAGTAATTATGACTACCGGCTTAATATAAATTTCCTTTACTATGGTCACTTTTTTTTTGTCTTCACACTACCGGTTTCGGTCTATACTGACTATCTTCAGATTTGTTTTACAAAAACATGTCCTAATATACTGGACACGTCTTTATAAAACAGATCTGAACTAGGCGAATTTGGTCGAAGAGACAATAACGCGAGTTCACTATAATGCTCCTCAAAGCACTATAGCGCGGTTCTGATCCGAGGCACGGACAATTATACTGCTGAAAGATGACAATACTGTCGGGCAAGACACGAAGCGTGAAGGGATGCTGGTGGTTCGCAGCTGTCAGGATGTCTCCTATTACTGCCACAGGTCCCATGCAAGAGCAGAAGAATGTCTCCCATAGCATAATAGTGCTCCCACAAGCCTTCGTCCGTGGCGTGCTGCAGGTTCCGAACCACCGTCCATCTCGATGACGGCGTTGGCGGAGACGACCTAAGTTAGCTATGCATCGACGATCGAATCCCGATACTCGCGTGCCCACTGCAGTTGTAAGTGGCGATATCGTTGTGTCGACATGTGAACACGTAGGGGTGGTCTGCTGTGGAGCTCCTTGTTCAACAATGTACGGTGAACGGTGTGCTCCGAAACACTTGTGCGTGCACCAGCATTGCACTCTTTTGGCAGAGATGCCACAGATCATAATCTATCTTACTTTACAGTGCAGACAATCCTCCGAATCCCACTTGCTGTGAAGAGCCGTGAACGTCTAACCATTTAGCGCCTAGTGGTAGCTTCGCTCTTCTATCTCTTCCCGTAGATGCTCCCGACAGTAGCACGTGAACATTCGACCAGCTTCGCCGTTTTCGAGACACTAGTTCACTGGTACTTTGTGAAAGTGGCTTATCTCAATGGGTTTCCTCATTTGTAGCCCATATCTTCGTTAGGGTGATCCCCAGTCAGAGTCTGCTTCGCTACTGTGCACACCATCATCTTCCAAGATGGCAACCGCGTTCGCTGGTTTGCACGTTTATGTTCCTGGTTTGACCAACACTCAGGCACCCCGTTGCACCTCGATTGGCCCGCTGAACCATCTAATCTTAATGCCACAGAAAACGTCCGGGACAATTTGGAGCAAGGTGTGCTACGAAACAACTTTCCGCAATTCGTTAGCTCAAACGGGAACACCAATGAGCGGCTTAAGCTAAGAAGCTTGTAGACACCCTCTCTCGCAGAATAAAGGCTATTGACAAGGCTGGAAGTACTATTATCACGTGGCTAGTGTTTTGTTTCATATGACTTTCTTCACCAGAGCATTCTTATCTCAGGCTGTGACACATGGCTCTACTTGTCACAGAATATTCCGTAATGCAGAGCGAATTAGACAACCAGTCTTCATTTGGTTGGTTATCCCTGACAGAGCAGCATCTTCAACAAGTAGTTAAGTGAAGTTGGAACAAACGTCAATGAGAAAACGGTTTTTGTTATTTTTCCTACAATGATATGTTTCAAAATTTCTTGTGATTCATACGGAGCAGAGACCTGCCACTGAATTCATCATTGATAGGAACACGCGGAATGAGATTTCTTCAGAGTAGCCCTTTGTTTAAAAAGTGAAACGTGTCAGTTTCCATTCCTGGCTGGTTTTATTTTTGCATTACCAGTTTTAATTGCGGACTTAGCTAAGTTCTGTTTGGAATAATTACTTTACTTGAAGTATAATACCGGTTACAAGTCGTGTTCTTCTAATTTCACTGCAGCTTTTCTGTGTATCTGGACTAGGTAACGGGAGGTTTTGTGAGGCCCAATTTATGTCCTTAGCTGTGGTCAGAAACTTCAGATCACTAATATGTTTCCAGAATGAGATTTTTCACTCTGCAGCGGAGTGTGCGCTGATATGAAACTTCCTGGCAGATTAAAACTGTGTGCCGGACCGAGACTCGAACTCGGGACCTTTGCCTTTGGCGGGCAAGTGCTCTACCACTTGCCCGCGAAAGGCAAATGTCACGAGTTCGAGTCTCGGTCCACCACACAGTTTTTTAATCTGCCAGGAAGTTTCACTAATCTGTTATCAAAGAATTTTATGAAAAGTAGCGAACTCTCATTTGTCAATGTCAGGTTGATGATAGGGTGCGTGGTGATCCCCAAGTAAATACTGCTAGAACTGTGACATTAACTCGTAAACAAATTGAAAAGGAAGCAGTAATAGAATGGGATGCGAATTAAGTTTGTAGACAACACTACCTGCCCTCCCCACCTCCGCTCTGTTTAACATGTAACTTACATAGAGCAAGCATTGAAGGAAACAAAGAAGAAATTTGAAAAAGGAATTAAATTTTAGGGAAAAGAAATAATAACTTAAATGTTTGTCGATGCTAAAGCACTTGAAACGGAATGGACAGCATTCAAAAGAGGTTGTACCAGTTTAACGGAATGGATAGTCTTCAAAAGAGTTTGTAAGTTTAATACTGACAAAAGTAAAACAGTGGTGGTGGAGTGCAGCTGAATTAAATTAGGTGGTGTCGAGGGAATCAGATTAGGAAATAAGATTACAAAAAGTAGTTAACACGTTTTCCTGTTTGTGGTGCAAACCACTTGACGATGAGAGAAGGAAATAGGATATAAAACGTCGGCTTCCAAAAGCAAGAAAAATTGGTCTGAAAAAGAGAGATACTTTAACAAAAATGAGTGTATGGAGTGTAGCCGTGTATGGAAATGAAACGGGGTCGATCAATTGCTCAGGCCAAAGGAGAACGAAAGCACTGAAATGTTGAAGAACATATAGTTATACCGGATAATTGATAATAAGGTACTGGATAGAACTGCAGAGACAAAAATCCGTGTAGCAATTTGAATGAAGGGATGGAGATCAAGAGACAACAGGGAACAGTTAATTTGGTAAAAGTTGTAGAGTGAGACCAATGTTTGAATACAGTAAGCTGCTTTAAATGGATGTAGGTTGCAGTAGTTATACAGACATGAAGAGGCTTGCACAAGATATACTGGCCTGGAAAGCTGCGTCAAAATAATCTTTGCACTGAAAACAACAACCTATGTTGATGTTTTAAAGGCATAACTGGTTCGCAATAATGTGGAAATGAGACTTCATTGTCCTGCACCTTGTAATGGTTCTTTATTTACGTGACCATTACGGCACTCCAACCCCAGTTCTCGATACCAGTAATATCGTACTACATTTCTGCGAAGTAACAGACATATTTTTGTGACAATATTCACATTTGGTTTTATTAATGTATAGGTACTCCGATGTATCGATATATTACAGTGATATGGTACTTGTGTGTATTCATTTCTGTGAGACTGTCATAATCTTCGACTTACTTGTAACCGTTTTTGGCGCGAATGCGCACAGAGCAGTCTTTGTTTCAGTTTGCAGAAGTTAAGACGTTATTTCGCTTTGTAAAAGAACAGGCAAGTCTTATGTTTGGTTAAAGTGGAAATTAAATATATGAAGATTGATACAAAACTGTTTTCTTGATGATGTGACAATTAAGAAGAAGTATATGTGAATTTACAAGAAGTTTAATAAAAATGTGGATCGTGAACACCAAGTCAAAAATTATTTCTACCATACCATTGTTCTGATCTGGGATTGTTTGATCATTAATAATTTCCTGAAAAACGCATTTATTAGGTCTTCAAATATTGCTAAAATACAGATCTGGACCTTCTAGCAGTCAAAGTGGAATCACCCTAGAACCAACAAGACGAGCCATAACAACTTCGACGAAATCTACGTGGGAATCCATTCAATATAAGTGCCAAAATTAATGACTTTCTTTCCAGTGACTTCATTATTTCCATTCTGACGATACCATCCACAGTTAATAACTTTGTTGTTGCCCGATAAAGCGAAAATATGCTGCGTGAGCAACATTATTAATCTGATTTCTAACCTACTTTGCTAGTGGTGGTATTGTTAGACCCTGCACCTAGGCAACCCGCGGATATTGACAATACTGCCCTCACTGGGTTCCTGAAGCCAGGACCTCGAGATCTAAAACCAGTGCTCAGGAGTGCACTGGAAGCCTTGTAGCCGAGAGAGGTGATTACGGGTCTGTTTTATTTTCTATATGATAGCAAAAATTTGCCTAACGTACATCGAACCTTCTGCTTTCAGAACTGTTACTGACTGGAAGAAGTAGTAAAGAAGCTACAACGTCTGTAACTACTCTGCTACGTTAAACACATCCTGCGCATTTTGTCGGTGGGATCACTTCGTGTACGTCATTTCTTTTTTTAATCGTTGGAAATAACGAATAATCATCTAAACAGCTAAACAGCACCGACGAATGTCAGCCATGTGCCATGCGCCGCATCACGACGCCTGCGTTTCGTTTGCAGTCGAAAACTGTTTCCTCGGAACCAAAAACTCCGCCCGGGAATAACACACGTCAGTGGGCGCTCCGCGTAACGAAATGTTAGTAAATTTCGCGCAGTATTTAGCCAAGCGGGAACCTGCTCGGTTTGTATTTCTGGCCCGCGTGTGGCAAACGGAGAAGATAAACTCGGTATTCGTGACAGCTTATCCCAGAGGCGCGCCGACTGATGGCGTCATTCGTCAGCCGGTGTTTGGCCAGCGACTGTTTGGGCCGGACTCGCGGCTCTAAACACCACCCTCCTCCACCCACCTCTGGGCCCGTCTTTTTGTCCGGATCGCGGCAGCGTCAGCGCCGAATCCGTCGCGAGCACACACAAACACTGTCCCTCATTGCTGCTAACTTTTCGTCGCTTTCGTAGTATACCACTAGCTCTTAATTTCGTTTTTCGTTTCTATTTTTCACTTACAGTGCTTGGACGTCATTTCGGACGAAACCTACAGTGTTACGGTGACGAATACCGTCAACGTTTCTTTAAAACAAAATGACAATCCACGCTGACATGATACCGCGATAACCGTATCGTCTAGATTTTACAGATGTGGTGCTAATGACGAGGTGAGGAGCGAGCAGACAGCAATACACACTGAACATGAGCGTACTTGGCACGAGGCATAATGCAGCTTCCACTGTTTCCCAGATCATAATTTCTACTCTTAACCAGAAGTGTTCTTTGTGAGTCACCGACAAATCTGCCGCTTGGAACCAAAATGAATATTACACTCTTGCAGTTTCACTCCCTCCGATGCCCCCTCTTGGTCTACATTTCAAGTTATTATTGGTCATAAAATTAATTTCATCTACACCGATACTCTGCAAACCACTGCCAAGCGCAGAGAGTGCTTCCCACTGTACCATTTATTAGGGGTTCTTCTCGTGGAGCTCGAGAAGAATAATTGCTGAAACGACTCTCTATACCGTGTAATTAAAATACCTTTGTCCTCACGATCCCTACGGGAGTAATATGTACATTGTTGTACTGTATTTCTAACTTAAAGCTGGTTCTCGAAACTTTATAAGTAGCTGCTTTCTCGGGACAATTTGTGTCTCAAACAAGCCTGTAACTACAAGGAAATGAATACGCTTAGCTGGATACAGGCGTTGATACGAGTCAACGAGGACAGATGAAAATGTGTGACCGGACCAAGACTCGAACCCGGGATCTCCTGCTTACATAGCAGACGCTCTATCTAATCTGAGCCACAGAGGACACAGAGGATAGTGCGAGTGCAGGACCTATCTCTGGCACGCCTTCCGTGAGACCCCGATTCGCAGCTTATTGTCTCGCACTATATTCATAGTACCCTTCCTCATTATACTCATTACTTGCGGCTTTACTGCCGATTCCCGTAAGAGTTCGGGCACTGTTTGTGCATCCGCACTGAAGAAGATGGTCAAATGACTGGTAAACCTTAACTATATATATATGAAGATAGTATCTGTTCTTTCGGACATGTCCGAAAGAATAGATAACATCTTCATATAGTCAAGGCTAACCGGCCATTGACCTTCTTCTTCTGTGCTGGATGCACACACATTGTCCGATCTCTGACGGGACTCGGTAAGATTGTCTGCCGCGGGTAATGAGTGTAACGGGCACGGGCACTACGAATGTAGTGTGAGGACATTAAACTGGGAATGTGGGTCTCACGGGGAGCGTGCAAGGGATAAATCCCTGCAGTCGCACTACTTTCTGTGCCCTCGGTGGCTCAGATGGATAGAGCGTCTGCCATGTAAGCAGGAGATCCCAGGTTCGAGTCCCGGTCGGATCACACATTTTCAACTGTCCTCGTTGACCTATATCAACGCCTGTATGCAGCTAAGGGTATTCATTTCCTTGTAATTTCATTCTAACGAGCTCCATTGTCACCGATGGTATCTGTATTCATATGTATAAAGCCTGTAACTGATTGTGCTTTCTTTGTACACGTGCAATAGCTGCTGTCAGTCCTTCTGGGTACAGATCTCATACGCTTGAGTAATGTCCTACGACACTCGTTCTAGTGTTTTGTAAGCAATTTCCTTTGTAAAGTGAGGTGAGAGAAGTGATGGGATACCTCCTAATATTGCGCCGGTCCTCCTTTTGCCTGGTGTACTGCAGAAGCTCGTTGTGGTAAGGACTAACAATTCGTTGAACGTCCCCTGCAGAAATGTTGAGCCATGCTGTCTCTATATCCGTCCACATCTGCGACAGTATTGCCGGTGCAGGATTTCGTGCACGAACTGAAGTCTGGATTACGTCCCGTAAATGTTCGATGGGATTCATGTCGGGCGATCTGGGTGGACAAACCATTCGCTCTAACTGTCCAGAATGTTCTTCAAACCAATCGGGAACAATTGTGGCCCGGTAAGAGGTGCATTGTCATCCACGTAAATTCCATCGTTGTTCGGGACATGAAGTCCGTGAATGACTGCAAATGGTATCCAAGTAGCCCAGCCAATGATCGGTTCAATTGGACCAGAGCACCCAGTCCAATCCATGTAAACACAGCCCCACCATTATGGAGCCAGCACTATCTTGCACACTGTCTGTTGACAACTTGGGTCCATTGTTTCCTGGAGTTTTGCGCCACACTCGAACCCTGCCATCAGCTCTTAGCAATTGAAATCTCATCTGGCCAGGCTACGGTTTGCCACTCATCTAGGATTGAACCGATATGGTCACTAGTCGATGAGAGGCGCTGCAAGCGATGTCGTGCTGTTAGCACAGGCAGTCGCCTCGGTCCTTTGCAGCCGTAGCCATTAACGCCAAATTTCGCCGCACTGCACTAACGGATACGTTCGTCTTATGACCCACTTGAGTGCTGCGGTTGTTTCACGCAGTGTTGCTAGTCTGTTACCGCTGAGAACTCTATGCAAACGCCGCTGCTCTCAGTCGTTAAGTGAAGGCCGTCGGCCACTGAATTGTCTGAGGTGAGGGGTAATGGTTGAAATTTGGTATTCTCGGCACACTCTTGACACTGTGCATATCTGAATATTGAATTCCCTAACGATTTCCGAAATGGAATGTCCCATGCGTCTAGCTCCAACTACCATTCCGCGTTCAAAGACAGTAGATTACCGTCGTGTGGCCATAATCACGCCGGAAATCTTTTCGTATGAATCAGCTGAGGACAAATGACAGCTATGTCAGTGCACCGCCATCTGTATATGTTCTCATCGCTATCCCATGACTTTTTTCACCTCGGTGTAGTCTGATTTCATTTCCGTAGTATTTTACCAATAAATCGAAATCTTCCATCTGCATTACCCCAGACGGAACAGTAATTATTATGAGTAAGGATTGACTGATTCTAATTGTGACTCGTTGATATTGTGGTCCCAGGACACCACACCACTTCGTTTTGTGAAGTGCATAATTTTAAATTTCTGAACATTGAAACGAACTGCCAATAGTTACACCACTTTAAAACATTATGAAGATTCAACTAAAAATTCGTGCAGCTTTCCTTAGACAGTGCAGGTAACCGCATCTTCCTCGGAAAGTCTGAGGTTGCTATTAATACTCTCTGTGGAGTCTTTGATATACAGCATTAACAGAACCCTTGAATTTACATCCATATCTGTCGATGACTCTCCATCCAATGCTTCGACCTACCCACCAATAAATCCTGAGTCCAAATTTCCTTTGATGCCTCATTCGATCGCACTTTCGATAATAAGCATAAATATGGCACTGAATAGAATGTCTTCCAGAAGTTAAGAAATACTTTATCTTCCTGACTGTCTCGATCCATGGCTTTCAGAATGTCATGCGAGGAAAGTACATGTTGGGTCTCACATCGATGTTTTCGAAATCCACGTGTTTGGCGTGGAGGAACTCGTTTTGTTCGAGATACCTCATTACGTTTCAGCATAGAATATGTTATAAGCTTGTACAAAAAATGAGTGTTAAGGAATTGGACGGTAATTTTTAGGTCTCTGTTTGCTAACCTTCTTGTAGAGGGATGTGATTTGTACTGATAACATTTTCTTCAGCTTTCAGCCGCGTCGGGTGATTAAATTTCCAGCAGCTTTCTTCGCACTACTGGACGTGTTTATTGATCGAAGGAATTAAGTTAAAAAGGATTAACTCAGCCTCAAATTCTTTAAATAATCTTATACTGATTCCAAGGGGTCCGAAACATTTATTCAGTATTAGCGTTTTTAGCTATTTCTCCACACTATTAAACGCAGTCGAATTCTTTTTATTTGAAACTTAGGGCTCACATTCTTCCAGACACGAGAATGTTAAACCGTGTGATCTTGTGACTAGAACTACCCATCTCTCCCGCGTCCCTCTTTCGATTATAGTCCCTCGATCATGAACTGTTAGAAAATGGTCTATATTCACTAATTCGTAGCAAGTCAGTTGCATATTGAAGTCACTGTTTATTAACAATCACGAAATCTCAAGTAGAACTGCTCAAATTCCCATTCGTCCTCTTCGTTATTATTACAATAGAAATTGAACTACGGGCTCTATCACTTGGTATTACATCCACATTATTTATATAGAAACTAATTTAATGTTCGTCTTGATTTAAGTGTGTACCATTGAACCGACCGTATTTAGTTTAAACATCATAAATGACTCTTATAACTCACGCATTGTTGTTAATCACCCTGTTACTTCTTAATAACGTCGTCTCAAAATTTCTTCGCGTGTATTATTAATTTCTTCTCACTTTCATCGCGTTTCCATGCTTTACACACGGTCTGCAGTATTTCGTACTTAGCCTGACTAGAAAAGTGGAGCTCCCAGAAAACATGTTCGGATGTTAAATTTAATGCCGTTGTTCCTTTAGGGCATTTTGTCACCATCGAGTGGCGTCTTATTCCTCCCTCAGTTACTATCTCAATGAGTGGCTCACTAGCCTCCGTCAGTGGCAGCAGCAGCGTTTATCGATACTGGTACTGCTGTAACTTCTTTGGTGTGGGAGTTATATTTCCGTGTCACGATGTGTGTGGCAGTTGGTCGGTTGCGGCGGAGCAGCGAGGAAGTCTCTGCGGAGTGAGGTCGGGCCAGGTCCGCTGGCGGCGTGCACGCGCGGTCGCAGTTGTGTGGCACTAGCTGCGAGAACTGCTAAGTTCGTCGCCCACCGCACCTGCATACTGGAGTTGGGTAATCAGTGAACCTGTCGTGAAAGCTCGACCGCTGTGACATCTCTTCGTTAATTGCTGGTTGTTGCATCGTGCGCTGTCCTCGCAAGCAGTAACGTGATGGTGTGTTGGAGTCGGCAAAATTTTACAGCCGTCTCCCTGTGTGGTGTTTAACCTTTGAAATGATTATAATTTATTAGTGAAAGGCACCAGTGGTATGTTAACGTTCCGGATACCAGCCCTGGTCGTTAGCGTAGTTTTGCAGCAGTGTGTTTTCCTCGCCGTGTTGATACTGTTTGGCGCGGCGAGTAGTTCGACAGCTTGGTGTTGTTCTCTTTTTCTCTTTGAGTGTTTATTCTGCCTTGACTGTGTTTATACGCCAATTATTAAGAAATAATCCTGCTGTGAACCTCGTCTTCGCTGGTACCATTGGTTGTCGTGCTGTTGGTCCGGTGGAAGGGAACTGATTAGGTCGTTGGTTGGTTTATCAGCCATCCATAGGTCGAGCTGCAACCCGATTGTTTAGTGTTACGCTTGGGCGTCTGTCTCACCTAAACTGTGGTTAGAGTTTCCTCCCCAGGCCGACCCTTGGAACACTTCCGAGCACCACTGTTTGTTGTCTGTGATTGTCATTTTATTTGGTCGCAGGTACTGTGTCGGGCCTTCAGCCGTGTATTAATACTGTCTGATTTATGTTTAGTATATGGCCTTCAGTTGAATTTCATAGCAACCTTAAGATTAGGCCTTAAGCCATCTTTCATTTACCATTCTTGTTGCTCTGTATTTAGGCCTTCAGCCACGTTGGTTTCAGAATCTGTGGCTTTAAGATTTCTCTTTAATTATTTTGAATTCCTTAAACGGCCTTCAGTCATGTTCTGTAAATGTTTATCCTAAGGTTGTCTTTAATTATTCTTGAGTAATTGCTTGGGCCTTCAGTCGACAAGATACTTCAAGTTTTCTTAAGATGTTTTTCTGTAGTAGTGTGTAAAGGCTTATCCTTAAAGTCTATCTTTTATTATGCAAAGAAAAGTTTTTTAATTGGGCTTTCAGCCGAAGAATTAACTTGAATTTTCCTTAATATGGCCTTTAGCCGGAAGATATTGTAATTTTACTTAAGTAAGGCCTTCAGCCGTTACTCTAAATCTTGGTGTTTTTAAAACAATCATTTAAACTTATTCTGGACAAGTTACTTGGACCCTCAGCCATGAATTGATCTTTGTTGTTTTAAAGAGAAAACTATGCATTGATTTGAGGAATAAAGTTGTATGTGTTCTTGTATAACTAACAGTAATTGACATTGGCCCCTTTCCACAACCTGATCCGCTCTGTCCTGCGAAACCAAATTTCAAAATTACCTTTGCTCACTTACATGACATCGGCGTGTATGTTAATCATTGGACTTGCAGTTCTCTGTGCCTGGTAGAACTGCCACCAGAGTGCGTTAGTGTTCATGTTTAGTGCTGCTACCAGGCCTGGAAAGGCGTCAGATATCACTGTCAAGGATATGAAGATGCCACATATTCGTCTGAGTCAGCATTATGAGTTCTCGACGTAGTTTGAAAGGAGCCTCATTGTGGGTCTCCACTCGGGCGGCTGGCAGAATTGTGCAATATCCACGTGGAGCATTCGGAAATGATAGTGGCTCGATGATAGACTTAAGAGCAGGCATGCCCGTCGTCAAGGTTTCTGTCTATCATGTCTAATCATCACAAGGGTATTATGCACCAAACACATCGCAGCCCTTTACATCTGTGGCTACTGTAGTGTCGGCAGACTTGCCAACACTACGCACACTAATTGAAAGAGGCGGCCAAGATGCACGCGCTAACTCACGAAGGATGGAGTGAGGTCTGAAACAGGATACGTAATGAATGCTATAAAGAAAAGTACGTAGCGGCTATAATACTTAACTTTATTCCATCATTTGTATACAGCATTCTTGATGATACAAGTGAGACTCTATCTTGAAATGGTTAATGGCGGCTTGCTAGGTCGTAGCCATGGACTTAGCTGAAGGCTATTCTAACTGTCTCTCGGCAAATGAGAGAAAGGCTTCGTCAGTGCAGTCGCTAGCAATGTCGTCCGTACAACTGGGGCGAGTGCTAGTCAGTCTCTCGAGACCTGCCGTGTGGTGGCGCTCGATCTGCGATCCTGACAGTGGCGACACGCGGGTCCGACATGTACTAATGGACCGCGGCCGATTTAAGCTACCACCTAGCAAGTGTGGTGTCTGGCGGTGACACCACAGCTACCATCCGAGAACAAGTAATGGACTTCCTGCAACACTTTGTGTCATTCCACGCCATTGGACGGAGACCGGACAACGGGACTAAACTTCTCATGCCTAGGGTGCCTTTAACACGACAAGACAAACGGATGCGTTTGGAGTGGTGCCGTGTCCGTGAAGGTGAAGCATTGGCTGCTGATAAATGACGTCGCATTATGTACAGCAATGAACTGCGATTCTGCAGCACCCGAGATAACCATCATATTGAAGTACGGCGCGACGGGGAAAGAGGTCGTCCTAATCAGCCAATATTTTAGTTAGATTCAGCAGTGGTCCTCCTTGCGTCACGGTGTCGTGAGCCCTAGGGTATGGCTTCATTTAGTGACAGCACAACAATACGTCACGGAGATCCTGCATACTCTTTTATTACCATTCATGAAACAGTTTTGTGTTGCCATTTTTTAACAGGACATGCTTGCGTGAAAGGCGTATGTGTCCACGAATTTTCTGTGTGTAGCCGGCCGCGGTGGCCGTGCGGTTCTAGGCGCTCCAGTCCGGAGCCGCGCTGCTGCTACGGTCGCAGGTTCGAATCCTGCCTCGGGCATGGATGTGTGTGATGTCCTTAGGTTAGTTAGGTTTAAGTAGTTCTAAGTTCTAGGGGACTGATGACCACAGCAGTTGAGTCCCATAGTGCTCAGAGCCATTTGAACCATTTTTTTTCTATGTGATATTGAGGCGCTGCTGTGGCCAGAAAGATCCCCTAGATCTGTCCTCAACTGAACGTGTGTGAGGCTTGTTCGAACGTCAACCCTGCCTCACTGCTAGTATTGTGGAGATCGCTTCGGTCGCCCATCTTGTCTCACGAGAGGATACAGCGGCTTTATGTCACACTTGCCAACTAAATGACTGCATAAATCCAGGCCAGACGGGACGCCACTCCATACTGGTAGTAAGCCCGTACTGCCAGGTTATTTCTAAATTTGACTAGATTTTGTGATCACTGAAATAACTTCACATACCCTCTCAACTAGTGAAGTTTCATTTTTTTCTCCTTCCCTCCTAGGTGCTCCACTTTTTGGAACAGGCAGTATTTCATGCTATGTGCTGCGCCATGCCGACTATCATGTAACTGCCCTGCTGACACTATCTAATATCACACCGCGACAAAATTAAGCATCGGCATCCGATGAACAGACGAAGCTCATTTTTCTCTGACGGGTGAGCTAAACATACAGAATTTCCGAGTATGGGGATCTTCACCTCCAGTCACTGTGATGAAGTTCCTCTGGACAGCAAACGTGTCACCTTATGGTGTGGCTTCATGGCTACGTTCATCATTGACCCATCCTTTTTTGAACAGGTTGGCGCTCAAGGACCAAAGACGTGCGGTGTGACTCGCCAGTGTTACCGCAATATGCTCCGCCAGCGTGTCATATCCGCCTTACAGGAGAGAGACGCATTGAACTCAACAGTTTTCGCGGAAAACGGGGCCCCACCACATATCGCTCGTGAAGTTCACTTGCTTCTCTGAAACACATTTGGAAACGATCGAATTACCAGCCGATTGTTTCCAAATCCTTGGACGGCACAATCACCTTATTTCACTCGCTGTGATTTCTGGTTGTGAGGCTACCTGGAGGACATGGTTTACAAGGGGAACATTCACACATGAAGAGTGGTAGCCAGCATAACTACGGACATTCTTCGTTCTGCTGTGCAGAATGCAATGCTGCGTTTTCAGACTCTTCTGGACACTGATGGGCGCCATATTGTGCCCCTTTAGTAGCGGTAATGGAGCCGGTACGTAATGGTAAGATGTACAGTAGCAGTACATTAAAAGTGTTTCAACTGAATTGATTCAGCATTATTTCTCGTCCCCATCTCTTTGACATTAATGCTACTACACTCCTGGCTATGGAAAAAAGAACACATTCACACCGGTGTGTCAGACCCACCATACTTGCTCCGGACACTGCGAGAGGGCTGTACAAGCAATGATCACACGCACGGCACAGCGGACACACCAGGAACCGCGGTGTTGGCCGTCGAATGGCGCTAACTGCGCAGCATTTGTGCACCGCCGCCGTCAGTGTCAGCCAGTTTGCCGTGGCATACGGAGCTCCATCGGAGTCTTTAATACTGGTAGCATGCCGCGACAGCGTGGACGTGAACCGTATGTGCAGTTGACGGACTTTGAGCGAGGGCGTATAGTGGGCAAGCGGGAGGCCGGGTGGACGTACCGCCGAATTGATCAACACGTGGGGCGTGAGGTCTCCACAGTACATCGATGTTGTCGCCAGTGGTCGGCGGAAGGTGCACGTGCCCGTCGACCTGGGACCGGACCGCAGCGACGCACGGATGCACGCCAAGACCGTAGGATCCTACGCAGTGCCGTAAGGGACCGCACCGCCACTTCCCAGCAAATTAGGGACACTGTTGCTCCTGGGGTATCGGCGAGGACCATTCGCAACCGTCTCCATGAAGCTGGGCTACGGTCCCGCACACCGTTAGGCCGTCTTCCGCTCACGCCCCAACATCGTGCAGCCCGCCTCCAGTGGTGTCGCGACAGGCGTGAATGGAGGGACGAATGGAGACGTGTCGTCTTCAGCGATGAGAGTCGCTTCTGCCTTGGTGCCAATGATGGTCGTATGCGTGTTTGGCGCCGTGCAGGTGAGCGCCACAATCAGGACTGCATACGACCGAGGCACACAGGGCCAACACCCGGCATCATGGTGTGGGGAGCGATCTCCTACACTGGCCGTACACCACTGGTGATCGTCGAGGGGACACTGAATAGTGCACGGTACATCCAAACCGTCATCGAACCCATCGTTCTACCATTCCTAGACCGGCAAGGGAACTTGCTGTTCCAACAGGACAATGCACGTCCGCATGTATCCCGTGCCACCCAACATGCTCTAGAAGGTGTAAGTCAACTACCCTGGCCAGCAAGATCTCCGGATCTGTCCCCCATTGAGCATGTTTGGGACTGGATGAAGCGTCGTCTCACGCGGTCTGCACGTCCAGCACGAACGCTGGTCCAACTGAGGCGCCAGGTGGAAATGGCATGGCAAGCCGTTCCACAGGACTACATCCAGCATCTCTACGATCGTCTCCATGGGAGAATAGCAGCCTGCATTGCTGCGAAAGGTGGATATACACTGTACTAGTGCCGACATTGTGCATGCTCTGTTGCCTGTGTCTATGTGCCTGTGGTTCTGTCAGTGTGATCATGTGATGTATCTGACCCCAGGAATGTGTCAATAAAGTTTCCCCTTCCTGGGACAATGAATTCACGGTGTTCTTATTTCAATTTCCAGGAGTGTATGTTTGATACTCGTACGGTAATTAGCTTTCGTGTTATAACATCTTAAATAGGGAAAGTTTAATTACAATCACCTAGCTTATATATATATACGAGAGCGTGCTCGAATTCAATGCATTTCGCAGGCAATGCTGTTACATCCTCTATTATCCGAATCCCCTATAGAATGCTGATCATGGACTGGCTGATCTTCCTCATCAGAAGGTATAAAAGCGGACGGAAGTCTGTTATGAGTAGTGTCGTCAGCCATCACTCTTGTCACCATTCTGAAACCTTGATGGTGGAAATTATTGTTACTTTCCGACTTCTCTGTCTCAGTGTTATACGAGGGTTATTCGGAAAGTAAGGAACGATCGGTCGCGAAATGAAAACCACAGTGAAAATCCGATGAAGTTTTGCACGTGTGTGTTGGGCAGTGTCTCTAGTATGCCCGTCAATCGCTTTACGTCGTTCTTTTTAGTTCTGAGCACACAGGGAGCACATGAAGATACCTAGAACAATAGTGTCTCCCGCCAAGTACGGTGGCCTGGTGAGAAATTTCGCCTGAAGCTAAGCAGCCAACATTACATAACTGTCGTGCGTTTTCTTCTTCAAGACAATTCTCAGCCGCATTCTGCAGGGGCAATGAAGATGCGCCTGCATAATATTCAGTTGGAAATCTTTGATTACCCACAATACAGCCCGTATTGTCTCCCTGTGAGTTTCATCTCTGCTCACATGAACCGCTGGCTATGAAGACAACATTTTGACACAGACAACGAGCTGTAGGCCAGCGTGGAGAATTGGCGGAAAACACTGGCGGCTGCCTTCTAATACGAGGATATTGAAAAGTTGGTACAACGCTACGACAAATGTCTAAGTCGGACCGGCGACTATGGAGATAAGTAGCTGGAAGTTGTAGCTAACTGTTGCAAATAAAACAGTTTTGATTTTCACCGTGGTTTCCACTTCGCGACCTATCGTTCCTTACTTTCCGAAAAGTCCTCGTACTTTAACTTTTCCACTGATTGGTTGCTTGCTATTATCTCAGTTTTTCTAGAGAAATTGTTCTAATCATGTTTATCAGTGTTACATAGTACCTTATCCACGAAGTCCAAAGCTACTTGCGGATACAATACCAGCTGAGCTGTCTGGTATGTCTCACAGGGAGAGTCGAAGTTTGCGTCTGCCAGTCCCTCCTTCCAGTTCTTTCAAACACCACAGCAGTTCTTCAGCATATCTTTGCTAAAACAGCACTCCTGGGTGGAAGGGTATGGAGCTTGATGGCGTGAAGTACCTACGCTCGTGGATTACCTAAAAAAATGGATGGTAGACTCTTAGTGGAGAGTGCCTTCTTTTGAAACTTCATAGCCGACTATAACTGTATGTAGCAGCAGTATTTGACCCCAAAATTTCGCCTGTATCAACTGAGCTATCCAATTAACCGTCAACACTTCAATTTCCAATTGCCTGTCTTGTAATACTTCAAATCTCTCATAAGTCTGTAGCAATCAAAGCGTCGTCGCAAGACTCAATCAAACTCACGTATTTGTTTAAGTTGGCCTCAGTATACTGTGACAACTTAGTTGAACAAGGCTGATATCTAAACCTACTTCTTCGTTGCATGCAGTTCGGTAACCCTGAGGATTCCCGGGGACAATGTTATCGTTCATTGAAATGTTGTAGCGCCGGAAGAGTGTAGCGAAATGCAGGAGGATACGCAGAGCATTGATGATTAGTTGAGAAACTGACAGTTGAGCCAGAACGTACTGAAACGTATTGCGCATAAATAGGTGGACAATCCATTATTATATGTTTATCTTACTGGCGATAAATACCTGGAAAAGTAACAACTGTATAATACACTCAAAGAGAGAGAGAGAGAGAGACAAAAAAACGGGTGCGACGAAGTAATAATCAGAATGGGACGGAAGTCGTTAGATGTGTACAGAGAAGCAAATGATAACAATTTCGGAAAAACTGGATGACTTATATAAGAAAAAGAGCTTCACAAATTGAGCAAGTCAATAACGCGTTGGTGCACCTCTGGCCATTATGCAGTTATTCGGCTTTGCATTGACTGTTGGACGTATTCCTGAGGTATATACTACCAAATTCTGTCCAATCGTCTAGTTAGATCATCAAAATCCCGAGATGGTTGGTGGGCCCTGCCCATAATGTTCCAAACGTTCTCAATTAGGTAGAGATTTGGAGACCTTGCTGGCCAAGACATAGTTTGGCAAACAAGAAACTGACCACTCTCTCTCCGTGTGCGGGTAGACATAATCCTCCTGAAATGTAAGCCCAGAATAACTTGCCATGTAGGGCAACAAAACGGGGCGTAGAGTATCATCGGCGTATCGCTGTGCTGAAAAGAAATGGCACCTCAGACCATTACTCCTAGAATCTTTTTGACTGGAGTCCCACTTCGAGCTGACCCTCGGTGACCAGCGAAGACATGTCTCAAGACGCCCCTTTTATTTGTTCGTTAGAGTGTGTTTAGAAGTAACAGTCCGGTGTGACCTACACTGGAATGACTACACAAAACTAGTTGTAAGACAACAAAGGCCCAGCTTTCATTGGAACAGTCCTACCTTATCAACGAAATTAGTTGTTTACAGAATTTTGTCACTTTCACCACAGCGTAACAGTAAGGTAGAGCTTATCAGACGGTACACAGTATTGAATTCCGTTGTATACATACCTGCAGGTGTGAAAACACAGTTTATGTAATCCGACGTGGAGTAGAGGCACAACAAGAAAAATTCAAGAGTTGACGAGAATTTGTAGACTCCCCCGATCAACTATACTGGAATACGTAACGATTTGGCCCTGGACTATCCTAATGCTCGTGTAAGCGCCACTCACAAAGACGAGACAACCAAACTCACTGCGGTGCGAGTGCTCCGTATTACGTTGTTGCCTGGCCGTTAGCCAGGTTCTATAAAGTTTAGGTTAGTCTCCCGATATTTCTTCAGACTGGTTACTAGCAGTTCTGAATAATTCAGTTGGAAGGTCTTCCGAATTGAAGCCATCGTCCATTATCGGAAGGAAACAGAAAATGTGGTAATATCTTCAAATACATAGCACCAACCAACTGCTCGTATCTTCCAGCCGACTTGTGTAAACCCCTATAGACTATAGAAACCCAACACATGTTTGCTACAACAAAGTAGCAAAACAGGCAATTTTCTGCAGAAGTTTCTAAAATAAGTAAAACGTCAGTTAATTAAAAATAATAAAATTAAGAATATTAGAATTGTAAAACCTTCGCTAAATATTTTAAGTAGCTCCAGTTTGAAAAACAAAACAAAATTCTGTTTCACTCATAAAACGCAAAACCAACTACTACGGTCAAAGCTTCCAACAGACATAGATTCGTGTGAGACTGATCTGAATGTTTCGCCTGAAAAATTACTTGGACCGGATAACTAGGAAAACAATGCCTAAGAGGAACGTCTTACATGTTCTGGCAATTAACAGATCTGAACTTTTCGAATCAGTTAACTTAAAGCAGGGCAGGCTGCGACAAGACCGATGATTACGATTGTTAAAAGAAATGTTAAAACAGGTAGGAAAATAATTTTGATTAGCAAGAGGGACAAGATACAAATCGCATGAGTGGTCAACACCAGATATTCAGCTGTGAGGATGCGAAGGCGTAGAGCAGAAATGGATGAAATTTAAGAGCTTCGTATAATACATCTCAGACCATTATGTGCCGAGTAAGATTGTAAGGGATGGTTCAATGGCCTTCTTATGAATCTCGTGCGAAAGCGAAGAGAAGGAAGTCAAAGACTGATTGACAATCAAAAGCGGATAGAAGGCAAAATGAGCATAAGGACAGCAATGCGAGAATTGTACAATTAATTCGAAAGTAAAATTTGGTAAATCGATCAGATTGAAAATCCTAAGAAGTTTCAATCTTACAGATGGTCAGTAAGTATTCATCCCTCAGTAACAATACTGACACCGAAACGAGAGACAGAATGGCGGAACACTGAATTCCTTCATCTGAAATTGTTTCACAGCGTAAGATCGTAAAACCGTTCCTCATTTCAAGTATCGCACCAGTGGCGAGATGGGAAATATTCAGATAAGCGATCGTAAAATTGAAAATAAAACTGTTCAACAGGAAATGCATGGAGACAGGATAACCATGAGATTCTGAAGAACTTTATTGTACGTCGCCTTAGCAACGAAGGAAACCTAGCGATTGGGAAAAAGTGCGGATCATACGTGTCGTCAGACACATACAAATAATTCTAGGCTTATACCGTTGATATGAAAAGATTGGTCTAGGGCCAGTCGGCTCTAAGCCGTAGTAGCGTGCGAAATTACCCCGCTCGCCGGACGGCGCTCCGTTCTCCGAGTTGTTTACTTCCGCGTCGCGGTATTTGTGTATATGGTGCCTACTATTAACGGCGCACTCTTACCGTGCAACGATCAAAGTAAAGTTTGAGGCAGAAAATCCACGACCAAGAGCCTTTGAAGTTGAACTGTTCATACGAGAGGATCATGGACGCGATCGGAATACATTTTTCCATCACAGGAAGTATTGTATACATTAAGATGTCGAAGAGGCGCTGTGCGCTGAAGTTGTCCAACGACATGGTTCAAATGGCCTGAGCACTATGGGACTTAACTTCTGAGGTCATCAGTCCCCTAGAACTTAGAACTACTTAAACTAACCTAAGGACATCACACACATCCATGCCCGAGGCGGGATTCGAACCTGCGATCGTAGCGGTCCAAAGACATGCCTCCGGAGTAAAATTTAAACACTCTAATGGACATGTAGTTACAGTGACAGCGCAACGTTCTAAAATTGTGATTTTCTGTGCAGCCAGTCTTACTATGTGACAAGTAGTACGCCAAGAGCATATTTCCTTGGGATGTGTCCGTTATACTTTGCAGAGACGTGCGGATACTGGCCAGAATATGGACCGACCTCGAAAGGGTAGGCCAAAAATCACATCAAAAGTGATGGCAAATATATATCAGTCATAAATAAACGTGATCGCTTCAAAACAGCGCCAGTTTTAGCATGTGTGATTCGGTATTCGAACCTTGAGAGTGTTTGAGCTCGCTTCCGAAGCACCTCAGGAACCGATCATTCCCGCTTTCTAACAATATGGCAACGTCTTGGGTCATCACGCGGAGAAGTGGCAATCATCTATCACCTTCTCGGAGTTAAATGGCGTCCGGCTGATCAAAACTGAGCTGACGAAACACGTTCCATCGTGCTTCATGATTGGCGATGTCCGGGCCATCGTCATGTACGACGATGACCACCCACGAACGTGCTCGGGATGTGGCCATGAAGTACACGTCCGGTCCGAATGTTTACGCCGACGCTTGATACAGACACCGCTGGCTTCAGCGCTCAGGTCCCTACCCCTGCCACGTAACTCCAGGATACGCCTGAAGCCTCGTCAACGCCGCCCACCGCAACACAATGCGCCGACAAGACCAGCACGGCTCGCACCGGGACCATCCAAACTCAAACTGTGACGGACGACCCTGCTCGAACCCAGGACGTCGAACGAGATGTGGTGCCAAAATGAGATTTTCACTCTGCAGCGGAGTGTGCGCTGATATGAAACTTCCTGGCAGATTAAAACTGTGTGCCGGACCGAGACTCGAGCGAGATGTCGTGCCTTTATCCAGACGGGTATGGCATCGGTTGATGGGCGACCACTTTCTGATTCGGAAAAATACATTAGGAAAGTAAAAATAAAGCAATAACAGCCCCCGGTCGCAAAATTAAATCTTTTGACCTGATTTCAGCACTCCTATAAGTGCCTTCATCAGAAGTAAAGCATTCAAACTGGCGTATGACGTAAGTACAAAAATTATGGGGCAAAATTCTTTATGTAAGTGTAAGTACTGACTAACAGTACAAGAAAGAAACAGTGCTTACATGTCATGTTTAAAATAAATATCAAGCGATAAAGCTTTTTAAGTAGAATACGTGGAAGGCAAACTGCTACTCATAGTAGTGCCGAAACAAGGTGAAAAGACTAAATTTTTGCGACCGAGGGATGCTATTGCTTTACTTTTACTTTGCAAACGGTCGCTGACCACGCAGCCACGTTTAAAACTTTAACATTAGCAAAGAGCAGTCGCCCAGGACGCGCAAGAAATGCCGACGAACACCCTCCGATGACGCCCTCCTTCAGATGGCCTCATGAGGTGACGACTGGATGTCTGATGGTGACCTTCCTTATTGCGTCCAGTAATACGGTGCGGCCACTGCTGAGGCCCCTCCTGTGACGAATCCTCTCCCAATCCAGAACACGTACCCGATGTCTACAGTACAAGACGACGACAGCTCCACCACTGCTTTTGTCGCACCACCGACTTACCCAGCTCATACAGTAAACGACTGCCACATGCCTTCGACGTCAGCATCGCGGATTGATGATGTTGAAGAAGGAGCGGATCAGACCACCAGCGTGTTCCGGAAGAAGCGCCCTACAGAGACGCCTGAGCAGGCACCCTGCCAGCACTCATGGCAACTGCGGCAGACCCGGCGGGTCTGCACCCGACGGATGTTTCCATCATGCATTCTGCATCCTCAGCAAGGGACTGTACACAGCCACCATCCAAGCCCATCACAAACTGACCATGTTCCGAAATGCTACTAATATTGCACGCCTACAAGGGATGTTCGTCGCTGACTTCCAAGTGCTCACCAGTTACACCGCCTCGCCCATGTTTCTCATGCATCCGGCACTGGTAGCGGCATCGCCATCCTCCTACGCGACGGGCTCGCTGTAAAGGATGTCGCACCCTCTGGCACTAGCCGCTGTCATGTCTGACATACACTCTTCGCTGAGGAAGTCACATCACTCTTAGTAGACCCAAAAGACGATTTGATGCTCGGTGGGGACTTCCACTTGACGCAAGGGCCCGCTGAACAACTGCCACGGCACTCGCCTTGTGCAGTTTTCTCGGTGGTTATCGATCGCCTGAGAATCATTGACACCTGGACGAAGCTCCATGAAAACCAACCAGTTTACACATTTTACACTGCTCATTCGTCAAGCCGCACAGACCGTATCTAACTCATCTGTTCACTTGCTGATGGCACTCGCCATGGAGAAGTCTTCGCCACGGCCTGTTCAGACCATGAAGCATACATCTGCGACGTCAGACGCGGCTGACAACGTCTGTGGCATAGTCGTGGTCCGTGGAAATTCAATTTCGTCCACCAGATGTCGTCGTATGCTCCACCACGACACAGTGCTGGCATCGTCGTAACGCCTTTGACCCCACCTTATCTTGGTGGCTCTCCTGTGCAAAGCTGACCCTCCCTAAAACATTGATGAGCTATGGTAATGAAGTCAAGGCATGGCGAAATAATAGCTTGCGCTTCTCTTATTCCATTCTTCGTGACTACGACAATGCCTTTCTCGTCAGCCCGGTAGACTGTGGTACACTGAAAGAAGGGGCAGATATCCTTGATCGTGCACCGTCACCTGGAATGCACTGTATTCCGATATCGGACCTCTAATCGCATGCCTCAAGAACATCCTTTGATATACCACTTCCTCCACGAAATACAAAGACGACGCAGGTTATAACACTGCAACAGCATTTACGTAGCCTATGTAATCAAATACCAAATTTGGTTTATTACGTATTATGCCCCAACAGAACAAACTAGTCCTGTCACGGAAAAGCCACGTATAACACTCCTGTCTGCTACTGCTATACCATAACCTCGAAACTGGAGGCAGTTTGCAAACAGAATTATTATGTTGGAGTAATAATGGTATAAAGCAACAGAACAGTGTTACCCTCTGAGAGGAATTTTGCTAGGTTGACCGTGTTGTACCTAACGGGAATGGCTTATCGGAAATGAAAGTCAGAAATACGTAAATATTCGAACAGTAACAAACAAAATGTTGCCTATCTGCACTGTTCAACGGATAAAGAAAACGGTCGTCAGCCTAACTAGGCAAGAGAATGATTAACATTCTCGTTCAAGAAAATAGTTATTAGTAACTTTAATGGATAAACACAAACTATACTTTGTCACACGCGAGTGCAGTGAACTCTGACACATACATATGTTTACGGTAATATTGAAACTAACAGTTAGAGAAGCAGAAACTATTTGCAAAATTATAAGAGATACCGAAACACACTATTACTTTCAGGGCTTAAAGAAATTATGGTTTTTATAGTTAGTGGTCTTTCCGTTACTTGTTACCGAGCATTAACACAATAGACAAACTGTGGATCCTTTTATGCTATTAATATGCACTTCTAATACACAAGAGAGACAAACACTTAGTAAACATGAGTATATAACGTTTCACAACTGCAGTTTTCCACTTTTACTACAGTGAGACACAGAATTAACATATATGTAAGATACTGACTCACCTTCTGCGATTTACAACAGGCAGTAATGTGATCATTCACCAAGCAAAACTTTATAAGCCTCAATCTTAAGAACTTTTAATTTTGAAGTTGGCATCAGCACATTAATAAGCAGTTTTACTAGGAAAATTATTTTCAGCAAGCTACATTAACTTTCTTTTTCTATGTTCAAGAGGCATCGATTAGCAAAACACTGGGATTTATTGTTATTTCAGTAGGGACACTCGGTAATCACTTTAGTTCAAACGGAGAGGAACCTGAGAGGTGTTATGATGAGGAGAAAAATCAAGGTAGGTACATAAATTCAGATATAAATTACCTTATATTTGAGCACATTAGCACATCCATTAAGCTGATCCTTCACTGTACATCATTATAGTACTACGTTACAGTGATTGCGCAACGTGGTGGCAACTGCATGTTGGTAGGTGGATTCGCAGACAGAATTGCTGGACTCTGTCATTTCTGGGTGCGATGATAGATACAAATTCCAGAATAGTTCCAGCTATTTATCCATCCATCCGAGGCGTTGGAAAGTAGCAGAAAAGCCTCTCTCGGAACCAGCACAATATGCAATTTTTACATGGCAGTGCACAGTTTGGTGGCTCGTCCCCGACTGGTGGCTCGTCCCCGACTGGTGGCTCGTCCCCGACTGGTAGCTCGTCCCCGACTGGTAGTTCGTCCCCGACTGGCTCTTGTTCCACCTTTTCTACCTAGCCAACCACATTTTGCGCGCGCTACACAGTTCCGTTACCGAGGGGAACCACTACATCTTTTATACACAGAATACTAAGAGCCCTTAGTGAGGATCAGCAGTTTACATGACAGCAAACAAACATTTTACATAAAACAGAACATTTGCACATATTGACATTTCTACAAATAATAATTCACACAGAAATTACAATTATATATAGTAAGTTTTGTTCCCTCCAAATGGGACAAAGAATTTAAATGACAGATATACTACACTGCATAGGATCAAATCTTGACATCAAAGTTTTAACAAAGAAAGGATATACAGTTTTGTGTTATCGTTCAATCAAAAAATATTTACAGAAGCTCAGTGATGTAACATTAAATGAAACAAAATCAAAATAAATCAGTACAGAATTAGAGCTATGGTGTTACAAGGTCTCTGATCCACCTCCTCACTGATCCAGAAGGCCACCGGCATCAGACCCAACAAAACCTCGGCCATGCTCTCCACAATCATTTCGCCCGATTATATCAGCTGTACCGGATTTCAGCAGAACTGATCAAAGAGGTCGCGCGACTTACTACAATTGCTCACCCAGTGAAGATAGCACATGAACTCCAGGAAGATTTGACCACAGATGAAATACTTGATGCTATCAGGGCTGAATATGATAACAGATCCCTGCTGCAATGGTATCCACATCGAAGTTTACAAAAGTTTTAACTCTTTGTTAGCTTCCACATGGACAACCATCGCACAAAGTTGACACCCCCGATGACAGTGGTCCCTAACGCCTTTCGCGATGGGATCGTTATATCCATTCATAAACTGCACGGGCGACTGACGGTGCATGATTATCGACCAGTCACGTTGCTCAACAGCTGTTTGACAATTTTTACATAGCTGCTGGCATCGCTACTCAAGAGATCGCACGTCACGTCGCCTCCTGCGACTAGACTTCCCCAGAAGGCGACAACAATATCCGTATGGGCCTCTGTCATTACCAAGACATGATAGCATTTGCTCCTCACTCTCCCTGGTGCCTTGACGTCACTGGCCTTTATCCAGGCCTTCGGCCGTGTACACCAGTCCTATTTGCGAACACTTCTTCAACACATGGGTTTCCCCGGCGGTTTTCTCACAGTAATTTTCCGCATTTTGAGCGGCGCGATCTCCAGAGTCACGCACAACGGCTGCCTCACGCCGCCCGTGGTCATAACACGATCTGCAGGGCGAGGTTGCCCCCTTTCCACGATTTTATATGCATTCGCTCTAGAGCTCCTGCTCCAGGGACTGTGCCAAAGTTTGAAAGGTATGACGTTGCATGGGCACCATTTCTGTTGCAGACGGCCTAGTCTTTTATCTGCCCAGTGAGAATGAAGTTCGAGCACCACTGACATGGGTGTCAAGCTACGGCGAAGCATCGGACAGCTTTCTCAACGTGTCTGAATCCAATGTCTTGTTCATTGGTGATGGCGTGCCGGAGAGAAGCGTCGCCCCCCCCCCCCCCCCCCATAGCATCACCGCCATAGTTGGGTGCCTTGGCCCTGAATTCACAGCCGATTTCCATTGTTCAGCGGCTATTAACGGTAGGCGTTTGCTACAGACCATCAGAGCTAGCCTTCCACATCACTGGCTACGAACCCTCGACATTATCCAACGCTCCCAATGTGTGAACATCTACCATGCCTCCCGTATACCACACGTGGCTCAGGTACTACGGGTCCCAGCTTTCCTGGTCCGACATCTCCTGATAACACTGGACTCTTTCGTCAGCTCCGGGAAGTTATTCAAAGTGCAGTATGACTCCCTTGCACTCCCACAGGACTGTGGTGGGGTGGGACTAATACATGTGCCTACCAAGAGTCACAGCGCTGTTTATCAGCTCCCAACTCAAACTCTAGCATCGTTGTCCGCAGAGCCTCTCTGCACTCCTATTCCAAATTTTGCACCGGACTTTTTGTCCGTCCCAGTTGTGGTATCGATGTATCATATCCGACGATTCCTCTTGGACCTCCGTTATGTCTACCGGTCTCTGCCACTTACATGTTTATTTCAGACGAAAACAGTTACAACAGTCCCGCCCACCCAACTCAATCGAAATTGAATATCCCCAGTATGTAGGCTCTGACGGCACATACGGGAGGCGGTCCACGCCCGCTTCCTCTAACCCGACGTCTCATAGCAAACACGTTAACCGACATCAACGGCATCGCATCCATCTAGCCGACTCGCTCCTCGGCACCCACTGTGAAGACACAGACGACCACAAGTTCCACATGGTCTAACATCCGATGTCTGTACACTTGTGCGGCGTATTTTGATGTTTCTTACACGCCAAACACCCTCTCAGATCGACATCCACACATTTTTATTCCCGGAGGGGACTTGTTACCCCACCACGAACACTTACTCTGTGAACTGGATCTGTGGCCATAAGATTTGTTATTTTTTTAATTCTGGTCATAAGTCAGTGCTAGGATATTGGACTTATCTCAACGAACGACACTGCGTCCTAACACGCAACCCAAACTATCCGCAGTATTTCTCTAATTTCTTAGGGAGCACTTTTAATGACGCGCCTCGTAGCTGAACGTCCATGAGAAGCTGAAAACTGATCTGAACCTACCCGAAACGAACAGAACTGATAACGGTATCTACGCCGACTCAACAAGCAGATACGTTTGGACGTTCTGGCTGACCTTGTCAAAGAGGGCGGAGGAGCGGACAGAGGTTCAGG
The DNA here is from genome assembly GCF_023898315.1 of Schistocerca nitens. NCBI lineage: Eukaryota > Metazoa > Arthropoda > Insecta > Orthoptera > Acrididae > Schistocerca > Schistocerca nitens. The sequence goes on from NC_064620.1 coordinate 289,083,036, forward strand.
GCACTCTCTTGTCCTTGAAGCGGAAACTGCTCTTAAAGGCGGAAGAGTCAGCAATGGTCAACGGCATGAGCATGTGGAAGGCAATGGAAACCACTGCATTAAAGACACATAACGTGTATACACAGGACTTGTGGCATGTATTTGAAAAAAGGATCCCTTATGAAAAGGAAGATAGGGCAGAGAGTGTGTTACTGTGAACAGTTCAGCGATAGGATTGTTCTTATCGACACCAAACCAACACCGACAATCATACTTCAGGTATACATGCCGACGTCGCAAGGTGAAGAGAGAGAGAGAAAGTATATGAGGATATTGAAAGGGTAATACAGTACGTAAAGGGAGATGAAAATGTGAGTCACGGGGGACAGGAATGCAGTTCTAGGGGAAGAAGTAGAAGAAAAGGTTACAGCAGAATACGGGCTTAGAACAATGAAAGAGAGAGGAGAAAGACTAATTGAGTTCTGTAATAAATTTCAGCTAGCAACAGCGAATACTTTAATCAAGAATCACAGGAGAAGGAGGTATAATACTTGGAAAAGGCCGGGTGATACGAGAAGATTTCGGTTAGATTACATCACGGGCAGACAGAGATTCCGAAATCAGATAGTGGATTGCAAGGCGTGCCCAGGAGCAGATATAGACTGAAATCACAATGTAGTAGTGATGAAGAGTAGGCTGAAGTTTAAGAAATTACTCAGGAAGAATCGGTGGGCAAAGAAGTGGGACACGGAAGTACTACGGAACGAGGAGATACCGCAATAAGGTACAAGTGGTTCAAATGGCTCTGAGCACTATCGGACTTAACATATATGGTCATCAGTCCCCTAGAACTTAGAACTACTTAAACCTAACTAACCTAAGCACAGCACACAACACCCGCAATAAGGCAGTGCAGTTGAAGAGGAATGGGCATCTTTAAAAAGGGCAATCACAGAAGTTGGAAAGAAAAACATAGGTACTGAAGAACGTAGCTGAGAAGAAACGAAAGGTAACAAAAGAAATATTTCAGTTGATAGGTGAAAGAACAAAAATGTTCATGGAAATCCAGGAATACAGAAATACAAGGTCCTGGGAAACAAATAAATAGGAAGTGCAAAGAACCTAAGACGAAATAGCTGCATGGCAAACGTGAAGAAACTGAAAAAGAAATAATTGTTTGAAGGACTGACTAAACATATAGCAAAGCCAAGTCAAAATAACCTTCGGTGAAATTAAAAGCAAGGGTTGTAACATTAAGACTGCAGTGGTAGTTCCACTGTTAAACGCAGCGGATAGAGCGGATACGTGAAAATAGTACATCGAAAGCCTCTATGAGGGAGAAGATTTGTCTGGTGAGATAGAAAAAGAAACAGGACTCGATTTAGAAGAGATAGAGGATACAGTATCAGAATCCAAATTTAAGAGAGCTTTCTAGGAATTAAGATCAAATAAGGTAGAAGACATAGAGAACATTCCATCAGAAGATCTAAAATAATTGGGAGGAAGTGGCAACAAAACGACTATTCACATTGGTGTGCAGAATGTATGAGTCTGACGATATACCATCTGACTTTCGGAAAAATATCATTCAGGCAGTTCCGAACACTGCAACAGCCGACAAGTACGAGAATTATCTCACAATCAGCTTACCAGCTCATGTATCCAAGTTGCTGACAAAAATAATATCAAAAAGAATGGGAAAGTAAACTGATGATGTGCTAGGTAACGATCAATTTGGCTTTAGGAAAGGTAATGGCACCGGAAAGGCAATTCTGACGTTTCGGTTGGTAATGGAAGCAAGACTAAAGAAAAATGAAGACACTTTCATAGAATTTGTGTTCCTGCAAAAAGCGTTCGACAGTGTAAAATGGTGCAAGATGTTCGAAATTCTGAGAAAAGTAGGAGTAAGCTATAGGGAGAGAGGGGTAGTATACAATACGTACATGAGCGAAGAGGAAATAATAAGAGTGGACGATCAAAAATGACGTGCTCGAATTAAAAAGGGTGTAAGACAAGGATGTAGACTTTCGCCTCTACTATTCAATATTTATATCGAAGAAGCAATGATGGAAATAAAAGAAAGGTTCACGAGTAGAATTAAAATTCTGGGTGAGAGGATGTCAATGATACGATTCGCTGATGACATTGCTATTCAGAGTGGCAGTGAACAGGAATTATATGATCTGCGGAAAGTAATGAACAGTCTAATGAATGCGGAGTACTGACTGAGAGTAAATCGAAGAAAGACGAAAGTACTGAGAAGTAGCAGAAACGAGAACAGCGAGAAGCTTAACATCCTGATTTATGGTCACGAAGTAGTGAGTTAAGGAATTCCGCCACCTAGGCAGCAAAATAACCAAATACGGACGGAGCAAGAGAGACTTCAAAAGCCGACTAGCACTAGCAAAGAGGGCATTCCTGGCCAAGAGAAATCGACTAATATCCATATAGGCCTTAATTTGAGGAAGAAATTTCTGAGAATGTACATTTGGAGCACAGCATTATATGGTAGTGAAACGTGGTCTGTGGGAAAACCGGAAAAGAAGGGATTTGAGATGTGGTGCTACAGGCGAATGTTGAAAATTAGATGGACTGATAAGGTAAGGAATGAGGAGGTTCTGAACAGAATCGGATAGGAAAGGAATACGTGGAAAACGCTGGCATGGAGAAGGGACAGCCGGCCGCGGTGGTCTAGCGGTTCTAGGCGCTCAGTCCGGAACCGCGAGACTGCTACGGTCGCAGGTTCGAATCCTGCCTCGGGCATGGATGTGTGTGATGTCCTTAGGTTAGTTAGGTTTAAGTAGTTCTAAGTTCTAGGGGACTGATGACCACAGATGTTAAGTCCCATAGTGCTCAGAGCCATTTGAACCATTTGAGAAGGGACAGGATGATAGGATATCTGTTAAGACGTCAGGAAGTGACTTCCATGGTACTAGAGGCTGCTGCAGAAGGCAAAAATTGTAGAGAGAGACAGAGATCGGAGTACATCCAGCAAATAACTGAGGATGTAGGATGTAAATGCTACTCTGAGATGAAGAAAATCTGCTCTATAAATATCAACATGGGTTTCTGCAAAAAGAGGTCTTGCGGAACTGCTCTGTCCGTCCTTGAGATCCAGTGCGTAGACAAAGGAGTCCACGTTGATGCTGCTTTCCTATATTTCACGAATGTATTCACTGCAGTTCCGCACAGTCACTTAATGAAAAAAAGTACGAGACTGCCGAGTATCGCATCAGATTTGAGACTGAATTTAAACTCAGCATGACGTTCTTAACAGAACAAAATCGAATTCAATGAGGGAGTGTTCGGGGTCCGCTACAGTTTAGAACGAATATTAATTATCTATTGGATGACGTTGGAGACTCCACGAGGCTGTTTGGGGGACGGTACAGTTGTATGTAGAAAGGATTCAATGCCAAAAGTCTGTAGCGAAATGCAGGAAGACCTGCAGGGTAGAGTTGACTGGCGCACGGGCTACCATTAGCCTTGCATGCAAATGAATGTAACGTATTGTGTATTGATCCACCACAGTTCGATTACACTATAGCCACTGAAAACAGTAACTATCCGGAGCACGTAAAGTGGAATGAAAAGCATACCAGGGTGAGATATTTTTGGAGAATCTTATGGAAATGTAATTCACCCACGAAAGAATTAGCTTACAACGCTTGTTCGACCGATTATTGAGTTGTGCTCATCACTATGGAACCGCCAGCAAGATGGATTAACAGATCCAACGAAGAGCAGCACCGTTCGTCACATGATCATTGAGTTGGCAAAACAGCGTTCTGGAGATGTTCAGGTGTTCAGCAAATTACTGTGTAGGCGTGGGCGAGAAATCACGTATTTGCTACTAATCACAGTGACGGAGAAATCGCAGTTTTCGCAATAACCACTTTACAGTACCTGGCAGGGATGTTAGTCACAACAGGAAGTCGCAAGTACCAACTAAAAGTAGCATTTAAAATGCAACGTCGTGTGCCATCTGTTGACCGACGTTCTTACTTCGTTCTGAGAATCGTGTTTCCTGCTATGGTCGAAGAAATGAACCAAGAAGGTAATCTGCTTTAAGAAAAATTCTACTCATCATGTACATGACGACTGCCTGCAGCATTTATTAAACCATTCTTCTCCCCCCGCCAGAAATAGTTGTTATGTAGCATGTCCCGAAGTCTACGTTAGGTCGGATGGTGATAATTCGATTTAGAGTCGGTGAAACTAACGATTAGCATTGCTAAATAGAGACTGCGGTAACAGATTGACCTATAGTGCAGCCTAATGTTTACATTAGGGCCATATTTCAGAACAGGTAACTCACTTTTCGTATAATAACAAAAGCTGAAGGATAAATTCAGAAAACATATATTAGATACTTGACAAGGCTCCGACGAATATTTTGATGCGTATGGTACACAAACATCGTACATAACCTATAAAAAATGCAAAAGAAAGTATGGGGAGCGGGCACTATGTAACCTACGGATATTTTTTCGGTAGTGCAATACACAGGAAGACTTTTCCGTGTATCTTCAAGCATTGTATGTAAAATATTTCCGAGGTCGACTGATAACCTCAAATAATATAGCCAAACCTTTATCAATAAATACATCACGGAGAATTTAGGGCTACGGGACGGCTTTAACAAGCGTAAAATGGAATTTTCGTTATTCATTCACAGTATATTTCACATTTGTTTACCATCCTTTTCAAATCTCATAACTACTTCAGTGATACACGTTACACGCAAGAACATAGCTCTTCAGCTGTACTGTAGCAGTTTACCTGGCCAGGAATACTAATTAGCAGATATACTTGCCAGTGCCTGTTAGATGCTACTTGCGTTTAATGACAGCGTAAAATCAACGGTGACAAAGCACAGATATCGCATTTTAGCGTTACGGAGGATAGAAGTTGTGAACTCGTAATACTGATTTTAAACTCTGACAAACCGTAAGTAAAAATCGCAGTTAGGGGAAAGTAACATTCACAGAAATCACTGATATCGGAAAGTCACAGTCTCGCCCATCCCTACTTCACTGGCACGTGGTACAAGAGAGGCGCCGCATTTCACTGAAAGGGTTCTGAGAACATGGATACCAGGAAAAGTCGAACAACATACTGCTTCTTCTTAGTTACGTCTAGCGAAGCGATTGCGGCGAAAAATAGAGTGAAACTAGAAATCATACGAAGAAGTGGTGTAAAAGTACCCCACGCCAGACACTGGAAGATGGTTTGCAGACTTTGCGTGTCGAGATGGCTGCTCAGATTGACTGGTAAATTATTTATATAGATTAGGGACAGCAGAGGGCCTATAACATTCCCTTGGGGAATGTCAAGTATTACATTCGATTTACTCGATGACTTCCCGTCAGTTACTAGGAACTGTGACCTTTCTGAGAGGAAACTACGAATCCAGTCACATAACTGTGGCGATACTTCATAGGCACATAGTTTAATTAGAAACCGCTGAGACGTCCCCTTAGAAAAATTTTGCATGACTGTGCTGGTAAACCTCTACGTACTCAGACATTTCTCTCTTTACTTATTCTGATCATCACTGAACTGACACCCAATACTTTTTGCGCAACGCAATCTGACTTTCAATAATCCGTACAAAAGAATGGCCCTGACTAACAATAACCTATACCTTTCATGAATCACGTACCTCACAAAACTCTTCGTTACTCGAACTACTGCAATACAGCGAGCGCCAATACTGCCAGCTAAATAAAAGATTCTAACTACTGAAGGCACTAACTACTGATAGGCATAGTTAGCAAATGAAGGATTTTGATAGAGAACAAACAATGTATTTACCTTAATAATGTTGAAAAGTCATAGTATATGTATCAGTATCCAGTATTACAAATTTACTCTTTCTGATGGACGCACGTCCAGATCGTCCGCTCTCAAAATTCTGCCATCTCTCTCCCCACATCCACCACTGCTGGCGGCTCACCTCCAACTGCACAACGCCACGCGCTGTTCATATCCAACTGCCCAACACTACAATAGCAAATATTCCAACAATGCAAACCAGCCACAGACTGCACACAGCACTGTCAGTGATTTTCAAACAGAGCGCTACGTGGCGTTACCAACATAAAAACCTAAACAGCCTACTTCTTCTGAGGGACGGTATCGAACGCCTTCTGGAAAGCCAGAAATGTGGAATCAATCTGAAATCCCCTGTTGATAGTACTCATCACTTCATGAGAATAAAGAACTGGTTGTGTTGCACTAAAACGATAACGTTCAAACACAGCATATGTTCCAAAATCCTACTGCAAATGAAGGTCAGTAATATGGGTCAGTAATTCAGCGGATTACTCCTACTTCCTTTCTTGAGTATTGGCGTGACTTGTGCTACTGTCGGATCTTTAGGTACGCTATTTCGTCGAGCGGACGGTTGTAATACGATTGCTAGGTACTGAGTTAGTATGAAATGAATCCAGTTGTTGTACGAAGCGGGCCGGTAGATTTGCCTTTATTAAATTATTTGAGTTGCTTTGCTAAACCGAGGGTATCTAAATGATGGCAGTAGCTCTTGATTCGAATTATATAATATTTAGTAGGTCTTTTTTGGTGACGGAATTGTGGAAAACCGTATTTAGTATCTTTGATTTAGTAGTAATGTCATAAGTAACATTACCATCGCTACCGTGCAGTGAAGTTACTGTGTCGTGCTGCTGTTGTACTTTATGCACAACCAGAAACTTTTGATTTTTTGCCAGATTTCGATAAAGTTTCGTTGTGGAAATTAGTAAAGAATCTGGCACAGAAATCCGCACTGAACTTTGAGCTTTACTTGTGCCATGTAGACGCAGAAGTTTGATTGTACAACTGGCACTCAAACACTGGAAACAGTGACAGCTGTTCAATATCCAGGAGCAAGCGTCCGGATCGATTCAAGGTGAAACGACCGAATAAATTCATTTCTCGATATTTTTAAGTAGAAAATTCGCGCCGGATCTATTCTATGACAGGTGTTTTCTGTATGGAACCCTTAGCAAGTAGAAGATAGAGATCGCCGAAAGAAAAGCAGCACGTTCCACCACAGGTTCTTTCGGCTAAGTAGGGCAGGTGTGCATAAAGTTCCAGTGACAGATACTACAAGAGAAGTGTCGCACATCAAGAAGGGGTGTATTGTCGTAATACTGGAGTGTAGGTTCCCAGAAGAATAAAACCACATTTTGTACCACGCATACGTCTATCCAGATTATCGTGATGTGGCTTATATGAAGCAGGATGTATTATGAAGTTGTTACATAAAATTCTATCCACCATATTTTGTAAGTTTACTTGCGGGAGGAAGTTGTATGAATAGGTAAATCTTGTGTATCGAAATCTTGATATTTAACCCTCTTGAAACATTTTAAAAATAGAAAAATAAAATTTACACACGTATTAGTTGTCTGTGATGCATACATACTCAATTTATGTCACATATTGTAAGATGTCCCATAGTTCCTTAGTCAGCTTTACTCATAAATCGTTTACTTACCCTCGCAAAGTAGGCAAAAATTGGCGGTGTCCCGGCAATTCTACCTCAAAGTGCTTTATTCCGGTAATGGTACCCAAAAGGATTTCTTGGCCGCCTTAAAAAAATGTGTGTGAATTTCTAAGGACCCAAACTGCTGAGGTCATCGCTCCCTAGACTTACACACTACTTAAACTAACTTATGCTAAAACAACAGATACCACGCGGCGCGGCTGGCCGTCATAATTAGTCCGGTAAGGGGAACTGCTTGTTTATCCGCAAAGCTTCGCAATGCTTCCTTAGCAGTAGTGTAATGAAAGACTAATTTACAAAACTTGTAATAAAATTGTTGGAAGCCGCCCAAAAAGAGCTACAGTAATAGGTGGTCATGTATGTACGCTGCAGTGAAAGGTAGTTTGTCAATGCTAAACTCCTCTGAGACGGAAGCGAAAGATCATGCGCATTTCTTGGTGATGAAGCAGTTTCAAATTAGACCCACTTTAAATGTAGGTGGACTGATCATTGTTCGCATCCTTTGTAAGTGTTCCAGGAGAAGAAAGGCGTTTCGCACCAGACATGACTGCCCGTGAGAAAAGAAAGGAACAGACCAACTCTTTCTGGGCATTCTTGCAAACAGTTAATGTAGCGCCGAGCAGTTCCGAACAATGCGGTGTTAGTCGTCTGCTTCAAGGCGAAAAGGAAGTTCTTCAGCAGGTCGTTTTGAAAGACATTTCCCACCACGCATGAGAGTCTACATATTTCCGGCCCGCTTGTGCACTGAGACTTTAATAAAGATTACAATGGGACAGGAAGAGAAATGTGTGAGAGCACCTAATAACTGGTCTAATTTTTTTTCTATTGTATAACTAAAAGAAACGATAGGCTATCTTTCGTTTCCGCTAGCCGTCTCCAAATTTTCTGTAACCGTTCGCGCATTACGGAGCTGACAAACTGTGGAAGCTGACACGTGACTATAAACATTGGCAAACACTTAACGAATTAATCAGGAATACTAATTACACCTAATCACCTGGTTAATGAAGTTGGAATTTTAATCATGTTCTGATCATAACATTTGCGTCGATACATTCTTGGTCCTACCGAAACAGTTACATTCTATACTCTTCGGTCAGTTTTCGAATTTGTGTAGCGAAACCTAGGTCGTTACTTAGTGATGCGCGTCCTCCACGATAATCAGAAGCTTTCTGATGTCATTTACAGTTATTTAGATTGGTTCCTTCATTTCTTATTATTTGTACGCGCATCATTAAAAATATTCTACTTATATGAAGAGGCATGTGCTTCATAGTGCGTGTTTCATTCAAGAAAATACCCTACGTGATGTAAAAGACAACTCCTAGTAAAATAGACGGCCTTGTGTGCCTAAAAGAATGGAAACTATGGAAAAAATCAAGGATGAAAAATGGCAAATGTGAAATCAGTACTACTGAATATGTGTTCCTTGAACAAATGGAACATGCATTACTGCAGTAAGCCATTATGAGTAGCTGCAAAGACGAATCGTTAATACAAAAATTTCATTGATTTTTTAAATAAAAATCAAAGCTATAAACTGTGTCTGTTGCAATAGTATGATGCTACTGTTTATTTCTTTCATACACGATCACATAACATGATTAATATTATAACAGGTTCAGCCGTACACTGACCATGTCCTGATAGTTAATCCATAATCGAAACCGTTACTGACTGCAATCATCTTTGACTGTGTCTAAGAGGAATAAAAAAGAAGTGTATTACTTGCCAGTCACCTTTTCCATGTACATAGTGTTTATTTCAAGAACAATTTCTCTCGTTTAAAACGAAAGTAAATGTATATGAGTAGATATTAAGAAGGACCAGATACAAGGTGACAACAGGCTGTAGAAATTTGGAAAATAGGAGAACTAAGTGGTGCAAGCACTTCTCTCAAATTAATTTACAAGTTGAAAGATACTATTGTTTAAGGTATTTTAAATCCCACAGTGCGAATACAAGTGGTGGGTATTTTGTCACCAAATACAATTCGTGCTATTGATACAATATATCTACAATGGTTTTTAATGAAACCGGAGTGGCACTTATTGTGTCGTATTTAACGTCAAGAATTTTTTAATTTTACAAAGCAATGTGAGATAAGGCGAAAACAGCAATACCACATGAGGGAATACATCAAAATAGTGAAATGAAGCGACATTTCCTGATGTAGGAGAAAATTGGACATGAAATACCACAAATAAAATCACATCTCAGGTATCTTTCGTAACGAACTATTTTTAGATCTAAAAAGCAAGCCAGAATGCAAATATGTTTTATTACAAATCACTGATGGTGTTTTATATTAATAAAACGATAACGATACGCGTTTGGTGACAAAAATACGCATTATCTTGTAGTTCACAGATTTATTTCAAAATCCTTCATTAATTTTGGAGCAACTGCAGGTAGTAAGGTCACACAAATGGAAAATGAAACCTGCCAGTTTAGCTGTGGAAAAGTATACTTGGAAGAAATATGTTTTAAGGTATCCAACCTTTCTGAAATGTCCTGCGTAGGATAGACAAATAATTGCCAATGCCTTCAAAATGATAAAAGTAGAAACCTGTGAAATACAATCTTTTAACAAAAAACTTTCTCCGAGAAAGCCATCTATTGGTTCAAATGGTTCAAATGGCTCTGAGCACTATGGGACTTAACGTCGGAGGTCATCAGTCCCCTAGAACTTAGAACTGCTTAAACCTAACTAACCTAAGGACATCACACACATCCATGCCCGAGGCAGGATTCGAACCTGCGACCGTAGCGGTCGCTCGGTTCCAGACTGTAGCGCCTAGAACCGCACGGCCACTCCGGCCGGCTAGCCATCTATTGACTTTGATCTTATATCGGGTGCAGAAGAGGGGCTTATGGATGACAACGAAAAAAATCAAAACTAGTACAATTAAAAGGAAAACGCAACTACAACAACATCAACAACATATCAAAGGTAATGAAAAGTTTACGACGGAAACAGAAGTGGAAAGATATGGAATGCATACGGAAAACAGTTACAAAATCTATAAGAAAAATTTTCAAACAAATAGAAGATGCATAATCGTAATAAACACAAGAAGAATTTCAGGAAAGTAATTCATGAAACTACTACAGAACATTCAAAAAGAAATTGACCAACTACTCTGCACCATTGCTATACTTCGGAAACAAACATGGTGTTCCCTCGCCAGTAGTTTGTGATATCCCAGCTGAATACTTTTTGAAATTATTTAACTGTGAAAAACCACAATTAAATTATATTGCATTCTTTACAGATCAATCGCGACTCAGAACCACTGGCCATATGGGAATTAACGGTGGCAATCCAATCTCTAAAAAATAGCAAGTTTCAGTGGTAGACTAATGCTGCCGCAGAGAACTTTAATACGAAACTCAAATAATTTTCTTATGAAATCTGGTGCAGCGATAAGTTCATTCCAGACTGGAAGACGACAATTATACATCCATTACACAAAAAAGGAAGTAAAACTAACCCAGACAAATATCGTGAAACCTCAATGTTTTTTCACCTACAAAATACAATGACAAGCTCTCCTCAACCCCACAGAATCACAACTTAGATCCTCTATTCGGCAAATACCACACTGGCTTCAGATGAAGGCTACCATGCAAACAAAGAATTCCTAACCAGAAGAATTCAATGAAATATTTCAGCAGAAAACATAGACAAAGGGTAAGCCATTACGTTTGTCGATTTCAAAAAAATCTTACGATTGCATAGACCGAGAATGTCTCTTCAAAATACTATCTGATTGGGATTAGAGTAACAGACAACAAGTATCATAATCGAAACACAAATATAATATCAAAAGTAAAATGTATGGAAGAATCGAAAGAATTTCAAATAGCCGCAGGAGTACGACAAGGGAAATGTCTGTCCGCATTGCTGTTAAACTGGACCCTTGGAAAACCTTGTAAGAGAACGGAGAAAAGCAAGAGGAAATTCACACCGGCTAGGGCTTAAACTCAAAATCGTTGAATTTATTTGTGTAGCCTTTTCAGATGTCATAGGCCTACCATTAACTGATAAATACGTTACTGATGACCAAACACAATTTAAAATGCTGCAGGAACGAAAAGGAAAAACTGTGCTCTTCACCAGAAAAAATTCAAGACTGATATCAAAACAGGACTGACCACACACGAAATCGACTTTAACAAAGTATTTCATGTCAAAGAATTTAAATATTTAGGTAAACTTAAACTGAAAATTGAAACGAAAAGATGATCACAGAATATAGAAAACAGAAAATACAGGAATATGAACCACATTCCAGTTAACAAAAGAATCATTTCTTGGAACTATAAACAATCCAACATTATACAACACTGATCAAACCCGAAGCACTCTTCGTACCAGACACACTCTCCAACACAAGGCATTAAAAATGCATTAGAAATTTAAAAAAAGATCTAAAATTACGAGAAAAATCTCAATGCCGAGAATAAAGCATAGAATACACGAAAAACGTAACACAGAAGCCTAATTCACGATTACATTGCGTAATTGAACACTCCTCCAACTCATGGGCCAAGTAGAAAGAATGGACCCAACTGGCTAACCCATCAAATGCTCATATTGTTAAAAATTGCACAACTAGCCCTAACTGCTACCAATGTACAGAAAAATACTTTAAGGAAACAGACTTACCAACTATTCAGTGCTGAAGTTTAATCGGAAAAGTAACATAAATTTGCGGTTAGAAGAAGAAAAGAACACCGAATAACAGACATGGACAGAGTGGTGAAAACACACAAACTTCTTCCACTTCTTCTTCTTCTGCTGGGCTAAACGTAAGGCCAACAAGTGTTTTCGCTTGGTATTAAGCGACTCGTTCCCGGAAGAAGAAGACGAAGAAGAAGACGGGGAAAAGGAAGGAGAAAGAACATCAGTGACATTCGGTGACGGTATGCTTAGCTATCGAAGGCCTATTAAACATAACTGTTTAGCCGGAACAAAGCCCGTTAGTTGAAATACGAATTTAGACATGTTTGGTATAAGGTTTAGGTTGAAACAGACAAAGAAGTAAAACAATTTTGCGACCTTGAACATGACAGAGATAATGGGAAAATGAGGAGTAGACTACAAGACATTGATCTGGAATCGAAAAGAAAAATACTCCAAAGATATCTGTTTGGTTACAAGGAAGTTCATTAAAGTAAACGTGGAAAAAAGAAGACTTTAAAGAAACGTAGAACTTTATTAGAGGTGGTTTTTGAAACATGTACATCGTGTTTATAAGAAAAAAATAGATTACAGGCAGAACAGTGGTAAACATTACAAAAGGGCAGTAGATGAAGAAACAAATATGTGTTGAGACTCTAACATAATTTGAACTAGTACTAAAAGAAGTGATGCAAGACGAAAATGGTTACGAAAACCAAAGTAGTTCAAGATATCACGTAAGTTGCTGAGTAAATTCGTTTCAGTAAATATTAGTGATTAAAAAAGAAAGTTCACTGTTTGAGCAGAAATTAAAAACACCTCTTAAAAAAGGTTCTATACAATAGCAGTTCTCACTGGCCTGTTGAAACTGGTGCGTGAGGTCAATTAAAGGAAGTATGTGCACCTGGGTGAGTTTAAAATATTACGACTGCCTCTCACGCTTTCATTTTTCTTAGGATTTCCATCTGGCTTTTTTGCGTGCATGCGTTAATATGCGCTCGTTAGAATGCTGCATTCTGCATTTAGATCTTATCTGTCTTGCTATATTTAGCTGGTCGTTTGTCATTTGCAGCTCACATTTGAGGCCATTTCATAAGAGAGATTTTTGTGGACTCTTGTTCTCTACCTTTCTCTCCATCCATACACGGACTCACTCACTCGTCCAAGGAATCACCAATATAAACACACACACACACACACACAGGCATGTTGCTTTACAAAGAGAGGAGAAGAAAGTATGGATACCTGCTGTTGAGTCACCGTTCAAAGAGGATGAATTTATCACTCAAATGAGTACGCGTCAGCGTATCTGAGAATCAACAAAATACTGGTTGGATGAAATGAGTACCTGTGTCTTTCTTTGTTAACCGGAGTTAAAATATTATCGTTATTGTCAGTATACTTTCTTTGTAAACAACAAAAAAAAATGGCTCTGAGCACTATGCGACTTAACTTCTGAGGTCATTAGTCGCCTAGAACTTAGAACTAATAAAAACCTAACTAACCTAAGGACATCACACACATCCATGCCCGAGGCAGGATTCGAACCTGCGACCGTAGCGGTCGCTCGGCTCCAGACTGTAGCGCCTAGAACCGCACGGTGTAAACAACAGTAGGTGAGAGCTAATCATATTACTCAAAATATCAAGAAACGTCCAATTTAAATATCCTAGCGGTCGTTGAAGCCTAATTGTTCTACATTTCCTGCACGATTGTAAAAGATGAATAGCACTGGCGATTCTGATGTGTGAATGAAACTAGACTGCAGTTTTTTATGTTTAATTTCATCCTACTGGTAATAATTCAAATGTAACGGAAAGGAATGGAGTTCAACTTTACACGAGCTCAGTACGCTAATATGCTACTGCTTTACGGGTTTTGTGATGGAAATGCCGTTGTTGCTTCTGAAAAATACCACTGAGAACTGGAATCAAGAGGGTTCACTTACGCTTTTTACAAAACTCGAGGAAATGGTGCAGTTTTCACAAGATGCATGTCACATACTTTTTCTGAAGATGTTTTCAGTAAAGTGTAGATCATTTTGTACCTATTCTTCAGGCGGTGAAACGTAATTTTACTTCAGGCATACGAAAAGTTCTAACACATCAATGTTCCACTTACGTAACACACATAAACAGGGCGAGAATTACCTCAACATGTCTTGCACATTACCCAGTATGAGCTGGTCTAACATATTCAGACGGTCTATGAAGCTCGACTATTCGATTTTTGTTAGTGGATATTGGAAACTGGCATTAAATCAAGTCGTACGGTTCATAGATGAAGCTAATTCCGCACACGTAGTTGAATCGGTATAATTTCACACACTCGACTGAAGGAATTTTCAACATAGACAGTCCTACAGGGCTCAGTTAATGAGCTTCACTTCTAAACGAGTTGGATTTGCTACCAGGCTGAGCACGTTTATTCTGCGTGACGAAACATCTGTACATTATACTTGTCAGTAACACATAATTATCCAACGCTTTTGGCAGTTTTTTGATAGACTGGTGAGTCCACTAGGCACATATATTCGTCATCAATGTCGGTGAAGTTTATTGTATCAGATTTTTTTTCTTTGTGTTTCCTGAAACGCTAAGCGAACAAAAAAAGAATAAACACAAAGAGTTGATTAGTCAGCGGCCCATTGAACAGTACGCGAACATAATTCCACCAAGATCGTGAGGAAAGCTGAAAAGAGTATTCGACGTGGTGATTGGATTTTTATGTACTGGTTTCGAAACATAAATACGAAGAAAGAAAAGAAAAACTCCCAAGTGGAGTAATAAAACTATTAAGGAGAAGGAGACTGTTTCGAATAAAGGATAACATGAAGATGGGAAGAGGGATGAGAGTAGATACAATGAGAGTTTGAAGAGAAACAATGGAAAACGTGGAGAATAAAAAAAATTGCACAAAGATTTGTTGTGAGAAAAGCCGGTAAATAATGGTGTGAAATATGCCCAACGCCGACTGACGCCTATCGCACGTCAGCTTCCCTACAAGGTATCTCGCGAGGGACAAGGTAACTTATGCCAGTCCGTACCGCTTCAGATCTAGTGATGAGAGCGTCCTCACGAAGCTGATGATTACTCTGCGTTTGCACATTGTTCACGCGGTGGATAAATCACCTACTGTATATATTGTGTCTGTAACATACCAGCTTGGGTTTGAGGTAACTCTCACTAATACACTGACAGAAAACCAATCGCAACATGAAGAAGAAGTTGAGCGTGTTTCTACATCTGAAAAAGTCTATTAAAATTTCGCTCCAATAGCGTAAGAGCGGCGCTAGTAGCGCCACTATGAGGATGTAAATCAGGTTTACTTTAAATACACACTGTATCTACCGTGAGCGTTAGTTACCTGTCAGATTAAGCATGGCGAGTTGATGTTAATCAGTAATGCCTTTAAGGCGACATTTTGTATGCACGTATGCAAACGTGTGTTGCGCAGATGCTGGATGTCAGTTTGTGGGATGGAGTTCTATGCCTGTTGCACTTGGTCGGTCAGTACAGGGACGCTCAATGATGTTTGTAGATGACGCGGGAGTCGTCGTTCGATGATGTCCCACATTCGCTCGACTGGAGACAGATCTGGTTATCGAGCAGGCCAAGGCAACATGTCGACACTCTGTGGAGCACGGTGGGTTACAACAGCGGTATGTGGGCGAGCATTATCAAATGTTCAAATGTGTGTGAGTTCTTAAGAGACCAAACTGCAGAGGTCATCGGTCCCTAAACACTACTTAAACTAACTTGCGCTAAGAACAACACACACACCCATGCCCGAGGGAGGACTCGAGCCTCCGGCGGGAGGGGCCGCGCAGTCAGTGACATGACGCCTCTAACCGCGCAGCCACTCCGCACCGACCATTGTCCTGTTGGAGAAGACCACCTAGAATGCTGTTGATGAATGACAGCACAACAAATCGAATCATCAGATATAGGTACAAATTTGCAATCAGGGTGCGTTGCACAACCACGAGAGTGCTCCTGCTGTAATACGAAATCGCACCCCAGACCATAACTCCAGGTGCAGGTGCAGCGTGTCCAGCACGCAGACAGGCTGATTACAGGCGCTCGACTAATCTCCTCACCAACTGCCATCCCTGCCACCGAGGCAGAACCAGCTTTCATCAGAAAATACAACAGACTTCCAACTTGCCCTCCAATGAGCTCTCGCTTGACACCACTTAAGTCGCAAATGCCAGCGTTTTGAGGTCAGTGGAGCTGCCCGATGTGAAGTAACGGCTTCGTAACAGTTTGGTGGGTCACTGCGGTGCCAACCGCTGATCAGATTGCTGCTGCATGTGCCGTATGATGAACCAGAGCCGTACTCAGAATACCATGGTCTTTCCTCTCTGTTGTGCCACATGGCTGTCCAGAGCCCGCTCTTCCTGTGACAGTACGTTCTCGTGACTACCGCTGCCAGCAATCATGTACAGTGGCTACATTTCTGTCAAGTCTTTCTGCAGTATCACAGAAGGAACATCAAGAGCCTCTTAGCCCTATTTGATGACCTCGTTCAAACTCAATGAGGTGTTGATAGTCTGAACGAAGAGTGTCCTTTCGAATTTCCCTTAACTTGCCTTCTAAATTTTGTTGAGGTGCTCTCTCCCTGCTCTTACGACCAGTCACAGGGCATGGCGTGAACGCCCCTTCAAATGGTTCAAATGGCTCTGAGCAGTATGGGACTCAACATCTGAGGTCATCAGTCCTCTAGACTTAGAACTACTTAAACCTAACTAACCTAGTAAAATCACGCACATCCATGTCCGAGGCAAGGTTCGAACCTGCGACCATAGCAGCAGCGCGGTTCCGGACTGAAGTGCCTAGAACCGCTCGGCTACAGAACGCCCCTTCAATGGCAGAATTATAACAGTAATATTTGGTCCCGCAAAGTTTGTAAAATTTGAGCCGCCCAATACACAGGCTAGCGTAAGTGCAATGAGACGCCGGACCAGGTGGCTGAACGGTTCTAGGCGCTACAGTTTGGAACCGCGCGACCGCTGTGGTCGCAGGTTCGAATCTCGCCTCGGGCATGGATGTGTATGATGTCCTTAGGTTAGTTAGGATTAAGTAGTTCTGAGTTCTAGGCGACTGATGACCTTAGAAGTTAAGTCCCGTAGTGCTCAGAGCCATTTGAACCATTTTTTGCAATGAGACCGAAACTTTGTTCTCACGCGCCACAGAATCTCCAGACCTCATTAGAACAGACGAGAAAGATTAAATAGAAAATCTGGCCTGTGGTTCCCAAGAATGTTTTGAAAGATGATATCGTATCTTCCAGAAACCCTCTTCCAGGCCAGCAGAAATAGTTCCTACCTAACGGAACGTGCAGCTGCAGAGCTGTGTCAAAGGCAATACGGTACCATGGTGGACTTCGCGACTGCTGACCATTGTAAGAGGATCGGCTTTGATCACCATAAAGTGTAGCTTCCCACGTCGGCGTAGCAGTGGGCACTCGAGGACTTCCCAAGAAGCCTGCGCGCAGAATCACGTCCTGTATCTGTCACGCCAAAGTTAAGTTGTGGATAATATCTAGGTAATGGGTGTAGTAAGTTTGATTAAGCAATGAAAAAGAAATGAGATAGCCGATAATCTGAAGTTCCAGTACGTTCATCGTCTGTTCGTTCAAGCCGTTATGTCGACTGAAACAGAAAATTAAGCGAAAGCTAACCTGTTCAACAATCTTGGTAATAACAGGTAAAAAATGAGAGATGGCTGGCCAAAATGGCCTGGACGAAATTGTGAAAACATTAGAAAATTCCTTCAAATATTTGTACAGTTCCAGAGATGAATCAGAAACGCAAATATAATAATAAGAAACGTCACATGACGGAATTACCGTTACTGAAAAACGCTATTTTATGTTTAAAGAAATAAAACAGATTGAGACCTCTAAGTGTTTCATTATAACTGTTGAAAGCTGTAAGTTCTCCACTATGTGTTTCTGTATGAAATTTAACCCAAATTTACCTCCCACTCTTTAAAAAGGTCTACGTTTTACCAAAACTATGTACTCGCAATCTTTTATCCTTCTTAAACTAGTATGTTAACCTTTGACTTAAACAGAACCTAATTTGACTTGAACTGGTCTGAATATATCTTATGTTTATATTAAATGCGCAACTGAAGTAAAACAATTATGTGGCCCTCATTAAAATTTCCTCTTACCTCGCTGCTTGACAAAATGTTGCATATTGCTAGAAAGCACAACACCAAAAAGCAAGCAGGCAGCGGCTAAGTTAGATTTATATTTTTAAATAAAATTTCCAAACAGTATTCAAACTGTTGCGCACCATATGGTGCAAGGTTGGTAATACATGATAATAAACCTTCTTTAAGCAGCGGGATGGGGAGAGTAACTATTCCTATGAAACGATATTCCAAGACAACGATTTTAGAATGACGTGTGTATTCAAAAAGACAGAGTAAAATTTCACGTGATATTTACACGTTACGTTCGTTTGAACAATACATCTACATCTACATGACTACTCTGCAATTCACATTTAAGTGCTTGGCAGAGGGTTCATCGAACCACAATCATACTATCTCTCTACCATTCCACTCCCGAACAACGCGCGGGAAAAACGAACACCTAAGCCTTTCTGTTCGAACTCTGATTTCTCTTATTTTATTTATATGATCATTCCTACCTATGTAGGTTAGGCTCAACAAAATATTTTCGCATTCGGAAGAGAAAGTTGGTGACTGAAATTTCGTAAATACGTAGATCTCGCCGCGACGAAAAACGTCTTTGCTTTAATGACTTCCATCCCAATTCGCGTATCATATCTGCCCCACTCTCTCCCCTACTACGTGATAATACAAAACGAGCTGCCCTTTTTTGCACCCTTTCGATGTCCGCCGTCAATCCCACCTGGTAAGGATCCCACACCGCGCAGCAATATTCTAACAGAGGACGAACGAGTGTAGTGTAAGCTGTCTGTTTAGTGGACTTGTTGCATCTTCTAAGTGTCCTGCCAATGAAACGCAACCTTTGGCTCGCCTTCCCCACAATATTATCTATGTGGTCTTTCCAACTGAAGTTGTTCGTAATTTTAACACCCAGGTAGTTAGTTGAATTGACAGCCTTGAGAATTGTACTATTTATCGCGTAATCGAATTCCAACGGATTTCTTTTGGAACTCATGTGGATCACCTCACACTTTTCGTTATTTAGCGTCAACTGCCACCTGCCACACCATACAGAAATCTTTTCTAAATCGCTTTACAACTGATACTATGCTTAACAAAATGAACAATGATTTAAAAGCGGTATAACGTCAACAGAGACTTTGTATGAAAACCAAACACCTTAATCAGTTGTTATGTTAATGCATGACTCACGGAAGTGGAGTCGCCTTGTCTCTCAGCTATGAGCGAGTGAACGAAGTCAACTAGCTGACAGTAACCACTGCGACAAAATAACTGCGCAGTGCTGCTGTCGTATTCATCTTTGCTGTCCATTACTATACATTTTTCTGTGACTAACAGATACAATAACAAGTGAACACAGCACTATATGTCGGTCACCTATCACATTTCAATTAAGAACGTATCAGACTATGCAGAGGCAAAGACTGTACCACAACAAGACCAAACTCTGTTTAACAGTTAACATAACTTGCTCTCTCTCTCTCTCTCTCTCTCTCTCTCTCTGGCGTGCGCATCGATAACTTACCAAAATCAAATGACATACAACGGGGGAAGGAAACTAGTACGATACGAATTTGCATATAACGATCAAAACTGGAACAACACTTTCATTGTTCCACTCAAAAGGAGAAGACGGGAAATGGAAAAACTATACTCTGTTCAGTCTCCTCAACGTAGTGTGAAAACGTTCACTAAAATTGTCGCCAACTGCGTGGACAGTATTTCATTGAAGCGAATAAATATTCGGCCTTAGAGGCGGATACAGCGCACTAGACCGCTCTAAAGTGGTGAGGGAGTCTAGAGAACGGAGAAATGAGTATGAACCACCACATTCTTGCGACTGACATATTATGAGAAATCATTTGAGTCACTTGTCAGTTTGAACAAAATCTGTATCTTGAGAAATATGACGAATGTTACAACATATGCTAGTATATGGAATAATACGAACATGACTGTTATTATCGGCGCAAACCAAGACGACAGTCGCCGCGGTTGCTGATGGGATCAAAAGTAAATGGGAAATGTCTTTACGGTCGCCCCCATCAGCCACCGCGCTGACTGCCATATTGGTTTGCGCGGATTTTACATATTCCAGTAGATTAAATCAGAGCAGTGGAAAATTCACAACTCAAAGAGGAGCCAGGCAATCACACCACTAAAAGAAAGCCACCAAGAAACCCAATGGGAATTTTCAGATCCCTAAATTGAGGCCGGCCGCGGTGGTCTCGCGGTTCTAGGCGCGCAGTCCGGAACCGTGCGACTGGTACGCTCGCAGGTTCGAATCCTGCCTCGGGCATGGATGTGTGTGATGTCCTTAGGTTAGTTAGGTTTAAGTAGTTCTAAGTTCTAGGGGACTGATGACCACAGCAGTTGAGTCCCATAGTGCTCAGAGCCATTTGAACCATTTTTGAACCTAAATTGGGGAAAGAAGGAAAACGCCTTAATGAGAAATATCTAAATCACCTACGTTTTGCAGATGACTTTCTGCTGTTTGCCTCAAGTGCAGATTAACTTTAATGACAGGAAAACAGTGGAAACCTGAAAACAGATCTGAAAATCAATGATGAATAAACTGAAATTACATACAGTCATCATTTGACATAGAGAAGTGTACAAATTAACAATGAAATCACCTGCAGAATTAGCCCAAGGGATTTTATATTTACGCATAATGACGATGACGGCTAGATGGAGGAAAACAACTTAATTGAGGATGAACAAGGCTTGCAATGTGTTTGGTAATTGAAATCAATGCACAGACTGCTGCAGAGAGAAAATTCGTTCTGGATCAATTCCCAAGGCTGTGGCTCAGCAATTTCCCTGCTATACCATTGCTTCCAGTAGTGCTAGTCCCGCAAGGTACACAAGGAAGACTTCGTGAACTTCGGAGGGTTGGAGATGAGGTAATGAGGAAAACGAGGTTGCGATTTCTCATCGTGCATCGTGTTGAAATAGTTCAGTCGGTACAGGTATAATAAAGAGATTCATATGGCACCATGCACGGGGAAACCCAGGAACGGACACAAAAAAAAATCTGCATCATTACTGAGGACGGCAACGCAATATGACGAGACACAAGAAGTTGTAAAACAAGGCCAAAAGCGATAACGCGGACAAAAACGTGGTTCAAATGGCTCTGAGCACTATGGGACATAACATCTGAGGTCATCAGTCCCCTAGAACTTAGAACTACTTAAACCTAACTAACCTAAGGACATCACACACATCCATGCCCGAGGCAGGATTCGAACCTGCGACCGTAGCAGTCGCCCGGTTCCAGACTGTAGTGTCTAGAACCGCTCGGCCACTACGGCCGGCTAACGCGGACAGGAAAGTGATATCGTAATCTGCGTACCGGTCCAGTTCGTGCACCGCTTGTTAACATCAGAAATAGTCATTTTAACGGAATAGGCTAACAATATAGCACAATATAGCACCGTGAACTG
Organism: Schistocerca nitens; assembly: GCF_023898315.1. Taxonomy (NCBI): domain Eukaryota; kingdom Metazoa; phylum Arthropoda; class Insecta; order Orthoptera; family Acrididae; genus Schistocerca; species Schistocerca nitens. The sequence goes on from NC_064620.1 coordinate 289,104,831, forward strand.
AAGAAAAAACATGATATAAAAAAAGTTTTGCAAGCTGCGCAACACTACGGTAGGTATCCCTGCTTCTGAGATATTAAGCTCAGTGTGAAGAGTGTTGAGTTCTCTACTTCTTATTTTGTATTTAAGATGAATACTTAACGCATTATGTATTTTACAGGCAGCTTACGCATTCGAATTAGGATAAAGATAGCAAAAAGCAAAAAAAATGCAACAAAGAAGGAGAAAATATATTTCATTTATTTTTGTATTCATTTTTCCTTCACAAGAAGAAATATTTTCTGTTTCTCTACATGACAAAGTCATTGGATTTAGCAAAACACCGGAATTTGTTACATTTGTAAAGAAGCATGAACTTCACTTTTAGAACAAAAAAAAAACATGAAAGTTTTCAAAAGAAGGAAAAATTGAGGGAATATATATCCATCAAAAGGAACTTTATAACTTTATCTCGGTTCCACGAAATGGGGAATTTTACTCAACATTTAATTTAAAATTAAGAAGAAATTCATTTTAAAAAAATAATAAAAATAATTTGTCACATCAAACGAAATGCTTAGGTTAGTTAATTTCTTCCATTTTCCAGAAGATTTATTAGATTTTAGAAAACAAGATAAAAAACACAGAAGCCAGACCGAAAGGCAACTAAAGGTAGACTATGGAAAAAGAAGCCGGTGCAGCACTTGCCCGTGAAACCGAAAGATCCCGGATTCGTGTTCCGGTGCGGCACACAGTTTTAATCTGCTAAGAAGGTTCCAAGCAGTGCACACTCAAATGAAGAGTGACAATCCATTCTGGAATCTAACCAGGACATTCAAAATTAAGTTTGAAAAGATCAGTATATATCTCCACCTTTGACCTATGGCAGTGAGACACGGACCTTTGATGTGAAGATCATTCATAAACTGATGACCGCCCCGCAAGTAACTAAGAAATGCTTGATTAGAATTTCAAGGAGTTTCAGGAGACAAAGAAACGAACCAGCAAACAAATTAGAGTTGAGGACATAATTGTGATTATAATGAAAATGAAAGGAAGGTTTCTAGGACGGAAGAATGTGCAGCAGACAGAGCTAGGTCAAGAAAAGGCAGAGGCAACAGAAGGCGGACAGATGACATTGGAAATATACAAGAGGAGCGTGGATGTGTATAGCTAAAGATCGTTATTCAGGGGTAAGTCTTCTTCGTCCGGTAGTGTTCGTCAAATGGTTGATGACCATTACCAGAATTTTGTAAAGTATTTCGTGCACGTTATGTACTTATAAATTGTTTCAGCTTGTTCTTCGTATCGACTTGCTCATTTTGGTGAGGTCATGCGAAGAACATGTCATCAGCCAAAGGCTGCACCACGCTCGTTCAGTTCTCTAATGATTTATCGTCCTTGGGACGTTAAACCATAATTTCTCATTCCCTCTTTTGAACATGACATTCAAACAGCTTTATATTATCCACAGTAGCAGCGACTGCAATTCTTGTTTTTCTTGTAGATAGCGGGTGGTTATAATTAAACTAAAGACACTCACAGAGATCCAATGTGGGCTGTAATTATCGTCTGGCAGCGAAACTTAGCAGATATACAAATACGTAACCAATCTATGCTGGAAAAAAATTGGTTCTAATTTTGGTCACTACGTTCAAAACTGGCGCTGTGAATGCAAGAAAGACGTTTGGGGTTTCCGTAAGTAACGGATTAGGAAGGGGACGCGGGAGAGAGGGCCAAGCAAGTGAGTAAAGCATAATGTTGATTTTATTGTTAACTGCCACTTAAACAATTTGTTCAGTACGAGACGTCGAGGAGAAGCTGCATCCGTAAAACGACGTGATCAGCACGCGCCGTATTTGCACCTGGTGGTCAAAATTTGAACTAACTCTTTTCCAGCGTAAATCAGGGCCGCTTTAATGCATTAGCATATGTCATACGATAATTACTGCCCACAGTAGGCCTCCGTGAGTAGCTGCACTTTTACTATAGCCAAGCCGTTACATATTAATTATATAAAATGATTCCCAGTTTTTGGCGCAAATGATGCTTGAACGGTTCACGATTGATGCTATTAAGTTTCCTGTTCGACAAATGAAATAGATTATATGCGTCATTTGAGTTGTGGGAACATCCCATTCTAAAAAATGCAGGAATACATTTCAGAATACAAATTATCTGCATCCACATCTAAAATGAAATCCTATAAGTCACAATATGTTAGTCCGCAGCTCGTGGTCGTGCGGTAGCGTTCTCGCTTCCCGCGCCCGGGGTTCCCGGGTTGGATTCCAGGCGGGGTCAGGGATTTTCTCTCCCTCGTGATGACTGGGTGTTGTGTGATGTCCTTAGGTTAGTTAGGTTTAAGTAGTTCTAAGTTCTAGTGCTCAGAGCCATTTAACGCATTTGAACCACAATATGTTGCTAGACGAAGTATCCCAGACCCATATAAATTCCTTCTTATCCTTATATATTCAGGGGTGTCGCGCAATAAAAACTATTGCCCATACTTTTCAATACAAATAGAATCTCTCTAATCTTACAGTTATGGAAAACGCCGTTTTTTTTGGCAGTACCCAAACATGTTTCGGCACCACTGTGCCATCATCAGTGGGTTTTCGTTTTTATTTATTCTGCAATGTGAACATTTTTGTTAAATGATTATAGAATTATGTGGATGTTTAGTTCAACAATACATCGTTTCTTTTTGTAAATACCTTTACGTTTGGTGTGCATGAATTTTCCTGATCACTTGAGTGTTAATTACTACCGGTAGCTTGTCATCTGCAACCAAACGATGTTGATGAGAAAGTTTTTTGCTGGGAGTTAACCTATCTTCTAGAATGTAATTTAGTTTGTCGCGATGTTTTCGCGCCTATATTCGTTTTTACTTACGTTTTCGCGTGGCAAGCACTTTCACTCTCCGCATCATGGTGAGGTGCTGTGATGCACACGTAACTATAACAAGCGTTTTCCACAAATAACGTAGTAGAACATTTTTCACTTCACCAAAACACAGTTTGATTGTGGTTTATTGTGTGTCCCAGCCCAGTCAGAGTTCATTTGTTCACCAGAGAGTTCGGTGCCAAATTTGAATTTTGTTTGCATTTTATATTTGTGTGTGTGTGTGTGTGTGTGTATATATGTCGGTGGGTGTGGGTGTGTGCACGTGTGTGTGTTTTCTGTACGCTTCTTAGCTGCGTGTGTTGTCTTTTATATGGTATACCTACTGTGTGTAAATGGTGCGTCTTTGCAGATTTTAGTGTATCTATTTTTCGTTTGTGTGTGTGTGTGTGTGTGTGTGTGTGTGTGTGTGTGTGTGTGTGAGGAAACCTTCCATATACAGAAGGCAATAATAGAAGGAAAATTGCTCTTAAACGAATACACTACACTCTGCAAGGGCCCACTATTTAACACATAAAGGAACTTTACAAATAAAAACAGCACAAACAGATCAAGTCTACACATGGACATACACACACACACACACACACACACACACACACACACACAGACACACACACACACACACACACACACACACACACACACACGGAAAATAGATACACTAAAATCTGCAAAGACGCACCATTTACACACAAATGGAATACCATATAAAAGACAACGCACACAGCTAAGAAACGTACAGAAAACACACACACACACATACACACACTCACCCACCCACCCTCCCATCCACCCACCACACACACACACACACACACACACACACACACACACACACACACACACAAATATAAAATGCAAACAAAATTCAAATTTGGCACCGAACTCTCTGGTGAACATATAAACTGACTGGGCTGGGACACAAAACAAACCACAATCTAACTGTGTTTTGGTGAAGTGAAAAGTGTTCTACTACGTTATGTGTGGAAAATACTTGTTATAGTTACGTGTGCATCACAACACCTCACCATGATGCGGAAAGTGAAAGTGCTTGCCACACGAAAACGTAAGTAAAAACGAATATAGGCGCGAAAACATCGCGACAAACTAAATTACATTCTAGAAGATAGGTTAACTCCCAGCAAAAAACTTTCTCATCAACATCGTTTGGTTGCAGATGACCAGCTACCTGTGGTAATTAACACTCAAGTGATCCGGAAAATTCATGCACACCAAATGTAAAGGTATTTACAAAAAGAAACGATCTATTGTTTGAACTAAACATACACATAATTTTATAATCATTTAACAAAAATGTTCACAGTACAGAATAAATAAAAACGAACACCCACTGATGATGGCACAGTGGTGCCGAAACATGTTTGGGTACTGACAAAAAAAAACCGTGTTTTCCATAACTGTAAGACCTCACATCCAACAACCTTCATATAAGGGTTTACAGAAAGAGGCACGGAACCCTACGGAGGGGTGGCGCTGAATTTCTCGAAGCCACGGAAGTCTCTGCAAATTCAGCAGTAAGTTGTACAAGAACACAAGAACACTGAAGGTGAAAGCTAAGAACTTTGTTCAAGTAGCTGTCTGCATAAAAGGGTGAAATAATATAACCCATCTTGGATGGAGATTTTATCCTCGTTCTACCCCTCCAGAGTATCTAAACATCAAACATATTACGGACAACGCATTGCAATTTGTTGAGCATTTTCGCAAAAAAAGAAAAAAACAGAAACTCTGTAGCAATAAGAGATTAATGTTACACGCGGCTTTATTGTCAGTTAAATGTGGTTTCTGAAAAATTCCCGGAAACGTAAGTCTAACACTACGTCAAATTTAGTCAGAGACTTGAAAGTGGAAAGGTCACGACAAGTATCAGAAACCACCATCGGAGTCAAAGCGAATTTCAGTACTCCTTATCAGAGCCTAAGAACGTTGCATTCTCGCCTATCTCTGAAAATATTGCCGTTTATTATTTACATGACACTTTCCCCTGCCATTAATACTACAGCGCCAGATTCCACATCTATAAATGAGCAACGATCTGGAGTAGTCAGACAGACTGTCATATTTTACGTTTTCGCCAAAGTGATGTCAAATTTACATCACATCCAGTTTTTTTCCAGTATTGTAGAAGCTTTTGCAAAAATGAGCTAATATTCCTCCCTCACAAAAAATCGTGAATTTCTAAATTTCAACCACGTTACTTGATGGACGTATCATAGTTCGAAACGTTGTACAGTAATTCACCAAATTCTGTTTTAAAAAGCAATATTTAATTGCTGAATAACTATTTATTCGTTAATTATACTCAATTTAAGAAAAATTTATAGTTGTGTGAAAGTATTATCTAACAGATACAGTTACAATGCACTATGGAATATAATTTCCAAGTAGAATTCAGCAGCAGACTGTCTACTCTGTTAACCTAAGTGAGATTTTCTCATACTATCGTCAACCGATAAGAAAATATTGTCTCCTAGCTTTTAACCAAAACTCCTATATCTGCATCTACATAGATACTCCGCAAGCCATTGTACGGTGCGTGGCGGAGGCTACCATGTACCACTACTTGTCATTTCCTTTCCTGTTTCACTCGCAAATAGAGCGAGGGAAAAACGACTATCTATATGGCTCCGTATGAGCCCTTATTTCTCGTATATATCTTCGCGGTCTTTACACGCAATGTACGTTGGCGGCAGTAGAGTCTTTTGGCAGTCAGCTTCAAATGCCGGTTCTCTAAATTTTCTCAGTACTGTTCCACGAAAAGAATGTCACCTTCCTTCCAGGGATTCCCATCTGAGTTTCTGAGACATCTCCGTAACACTTACGTGTTGTTCGAAGATACTGCTAACAAATCTAGCAGCCCGCCTCTGAATTGCTTCGATTTCTTCCTTCAATCCGACCTAAATTTCATCTCTTTTTGATTGCTGTTATACTAATCATCCTTAAAACTTTAGTTCTACTAACAATTTTGTAAAGAAACAATATTTAACAGGAAAGTAATTAAGGAGCAGAGAAAAGAGGGAGATTCTACCACTGAGGGAGATTCTAAACGGAAATCTTTCTACTGTATGTAACGCCATTTTAACGATCATCTTTATAGTAAGTACAAGTTGGTGACGTGTATGTTACTGTAAGACAGAAATGTTGCACGTAATGAAAATAGTTCTGTAGCTGTGTGGCGCCAATTGCCTTTGTAAAAACAGTCAGTTCTGTTCTCACGAAAGCTGGAAATCTTCCCTGTCCTGGACAAAGTACTGATTGGCGTCATTACTTCCACTTCTAAGTAACAACTCCACGGCTTTTCTTCAGTTGTTACACTGATGTAATGTTGTCTCACCAGTTTCTTTTAATTGTGCACTCTAACACAACTTTAATACCGATACGCTACATTACCTCCCAGTTATCTATGAATCTTACATAGGTGATTTGAATATCACCTTTAAGAAACACAGAAACCAGCAACATCTTTTTTATAGCTTTATTTTATACAAGAATGTGTTTCGGAGTTTCACCCATCTTCAAGTTGCGTAAACGTTTATACCTACGTCACTACAACGTTTTTATCGATTGCATTTTGAATGATACACTGCACAAAATGATAATTCGTTTAGCTACTATATTTCCCTAGTTCCTATTTACGTTGTCGATTGATTAAACGTAAATAGGAACTCGACAAATATGGTAGCTAAAGCAACTGTTATTTTGGACAGGGTAGCGGTGTAAACAGTTTCTGATTAAATATAAACAGAAACTTGAGAAGCATGGTAGGTAAGGAAACTGCAATTTTGGACACGACAGTTGTAGCACTCAAAATGTAGTTGGTAAAAACGTTATACCGTTGAAGATCTAAATGTGTTATGCAAGATGGGTGAAAGCTCGGAAAGCACTCTAGTATAAAATGAATGTAAACATAAGTGTCTGGTTTTTGTATTTCTCTAAGTATCTCACTCCACAGCTACGGAGCTCAATCATCATTAATTTGTTAATATGGATATATTAAGGTCAGAAGGTTATTACTGATTTGCATACATACCCCTACAATTGCTCTTTCCTTTATACGACTGTGTACATGAATAATTTCATTCTCGTATTTCTAATTAGACGGAAGACCAACCGACCTTCTATAGCTCAAGCTTAACAAAAATAAATAAGGAATTACCTTTCATTTCGTTAAATAATTTCACCATTTGTTCATCCAAGAAACAAACATTTAGTTACTGCATCTCTTTATATGTTTACTTTTCATTTACAGGGCCGATTGTACCATTAGGAAATACTAGGCGGCCACCTACGGCGACAAAGATTTAGTGGCGCAAAGGGCAGAAAAGATAAATTTCAGATCAAAAAGAGAAAAAATTGAGCAAATGAGAAAAAATGAAAAAGAGGAAAAATTGAAACACCTAACTTATTTAAAAAATATGTGGAACAGTTACTTAATAAATATTTACTGACTTTGACGACAGCGGATGCTAAAAATGATCAGATTTATTTCTCATTCTAAAAATATTTCAGTTGAAATAGAAACGAAATAACAACACGATTATCCAGATGACCTAGTCTCATGCAATTTCTAAATTCAAGGAAAAAGTCATTCGTACCTTTATTAGTCCATCTTCTTGCAATAAAATAAAATAAGCAGTTGAAGCCAAATTTGGTTGCACTGGTGTAATCAGTTGAGTTCTAGTGTAATGTGTTCAGCACGTGCTTCCTATTTCAATTATTTTGGGAAATTTCAAAACCAAGAACAAGAAATAAGAAATTGAGAACATTTGTTGTCCTTAATCAGTTTTAAAAGAACTGAGGACTAACCATGAAAACTGTGCACTATCCCCTGAAAATTAAGACGTCTGGTCACCTTAGCTTACATCTATATCTACATGATTACTCTATAATTCTACATGATTAATGCGCAATTCACAATCAAGTGCCTGGCAAGGGTTTCATCGAACCGTCTCCAAGCTATTTCTCTACCGTTCCACACTCGAACGGCGCGCGGGAAGAACGAACCTCTTAAATCTTTCTGTGCGAGCTCTTATTTCTCTTATCTTGTCATGATGACCATTTCTCCCTATGCAGGTGGGCGCCAACAAAATATTTTCATAGTCGGAGGAGGAAGTTGATGATTGAAATTCCAGGAGAAGATCCTGCCGCAGCATATGGTTCAAATGGTTCAAATGGCTCTGAGCACTATGGGACTCAACTGCTGTGGTCATAAGTCCCCTAGAACTTAGAACTACTTAAACCTAACTAACCTAAGGACAGCACACAACACCCAGCCATCACGAGGCAGAGAAAATCCCTGACCCCGCCGGGAATCGAACCCGGGAACCCGGGCGTGGGAAGCGAGAACGCTACCGCACGACCACGTGCCGCAGCATAAAACGCCTCTGTTTTAATGATTGCCACCCCAATTGGCGTATCATATCCATGGCACTCTCTCCCCTATTTCGTGATAATTCAGACGAATTGCCCTTCTTTGAACGTTCTCGATGTCCTCCGTAAGTCCCCTTTCACGCGAATCCCACACCACAGCAGTACTACAGTTTAATGAATAAAAGCGTAATAGGAAATTTGCATTGTTGCACTATTGGATGTTGGTGGTAAAGGAGGGGGACCAATGGTAGTAAAAAAGGTGGGGCATCATTTTCCAGTTCTCGTCTAGGGCGGCAAAACACCCAGCGACACCTTGAACACCGAGACTGTAAAGAAAACACGATTAATTGGTTTTAGTCCTGTCTTATTTCTTCTTCAATAATGCTTAGTCCTTTTCGGATTTCTACCTTCCGTACTTGTGCTTGCAACCATCATATATTGTATGTTATTCGTCTGTTGCTACTGATCTAGAGAATGTTGTTAAACTTCCGTTAGCCGACCTTAGTGGCCGTGCAGTTCTAGGCGCTGCAGTCTGGAACAACTCCATAATGCCACTAGTCGCGACGTATCTCCTGGATACATGCGATGATTTTTGTATTTGAATGTTTGCTTTATTTTTGTTTTGTTTAGATTTTTTAAGAATGAGTTCTCTTTCTTGGTATACGTCGATTTGAAATATGGAGAACTGAACATCAGGCTCATTAGATTTTAAAGCTGACATCAATAGTTAACATCATATAATGCAGAAGTTTATCAAATAGTTATAAGTGTAGAATTAAGTTCATTACAGGTTTAAGTAAGTTATTGAGCTAATCGTTCTGCATCTCGGTGTCCTGTCTGCAGATGGACATTTTTCACAATCTATTTTTGCATGCTTTTGCAAACAACGGTGCGTACCGGTACCTCATTTTTCACACACGTACTTGCTGAAGCTAGCCTCTTTTATGTCTCCTTGTAACATGACTGGCACCTTTATTCATTTCATTTTCCCTGGTTCCAAATGAAATCCGGCGTTTTCTTGCTGTGTCTGTATTTTACCAGCGTTGACTTTATATCGACTAGTACTCTTCTTTTGAGCTGATCCTCCATAGTAATCAGAGACAAAACTTTGATGTACTCACGACTACCTGATGATTTATTCATATTACTCAAGAAAATACTCCTGAGTTGATACCTACAACGTTTCGCAGATGGGAAAATATTACCATAAGCCTTCTCCTTGTTTACCTAGCTACATTGTAGGTCGCACATAGTTATCAACTACTTCCGCTCCAAGTTTGGTGTCATTATACTGAGGTATAATCTCTGCCTTTTTCTCTAATCCTTCCGCAGTCTCATTTTACAATATATGCATACTGCAAGAAGAACCGCACTTTTCCTTTTTTTATTATTACTAATACAATTTTTATGTTGTGTTTTGCACAATTCAAAATAATAATTTTCTCCACCTACCGGTCCTTCGTTTTTTTCCTCCGCATCGCCTTCGTGATCTGCATCTCAGTCTACAGATCTTAGTCCGCAGCTCGTGGTCGTGCGGTAGCGTTTCTCGCTTCCCACGCCCGGGTTCCCGGGTTCGATTCCCGGCAGGGTCAGGGATTTTCTCTGCCTCGTGATGACTGGGTGTTGTGTGCTGTCCTTCGGTTAGTTAGGTTTAAGTAGTTCTAAGTTATAGGGGACTGATGACCATAGATGTTAAGTCCCATAGTGCTCAGAGCCATTTGAACCATTTTTTTCTACAGATCTTGCTTCTGTTATGTCTTCAGCTTCGGAATCAGTTTTTACAAAATTATCTTCAATGGGTGCCTCATCTTCGAAAAGAAGGCGATGTACATCTTGCAAACACTTAGGATTTTATAAATCATATACTTTACTTATTTTCAAAATAAGGATCCACAGTTAGAACGGAATCTACCCTCATTTACCAGCCAATAACGGAACTACCGACTAGAGCACACCCTAAACAATGCCATGGTTGCATTCTATAGATGCGACAAGGAGGCACGTGACTTGGCACGACATATGTGACATATATAACATGATACACGTGCTGACGTGTGTCTCGTTTGCGACCTCGGTATTATGGAGATAAATGGGAAACTTATGTGAAACAATAACAAAAGTATGATGTAGGATGTCCCGAGCCGGCAACCGGTTATCTCCATTTAATGTGTCAATATTGAAGAATAATTATGCCGTGTATATCACAGACATATACGCGGCTAAAGATGGGTAAAACTGCAAACGATACACAAGAAGGAGAGGACCACTTTATTACGTGCATATCAGAATATATCTTCGTACGAAGCGGCCTTTTCACAGGATCTACAAATATTTGCCATTTTCAGTAGAAATTACGCTACTGAAGAACGACTTGTGTCTCTCTCGGATAGAGGGGGGAACATCTACTTCACAAAGGACAGAGACTTTGTTTGCGGAGAGAGCTGCTAATGCTAATGACATGAGTCCTGAGGAGCAGCGACGCACAATGCGCACGCGTCCGCTTCCCACCGACCCGCCATTGTCGGCGCCGCGCTGCGGGATACGCCCGTTACCGGACCTGCCGACAATGGCCAAGGGAGACGTTTAGCTGCCCGCGAGACAATAACAGTCGCCGTAACATGACTCCCAGCCGCCCCTCCGCACAAAGGCGTGTCACTGGTCCGTGCAACCAGTAAATTCTCCAGCCAGTGGCTTTGTGAACGCTCATGCCTCAAGAGGAAGACGTCGCCTTTGGGCGAGAGACTCGTCCGTCTTCTGTGATGTTACGAGAGTGCTTCGGTCTGTTACACTGTGTCTTCCGTATTCGCTGTTCTTTCCTCCATTATAGCACAATACATCCGTGAGTTAAATGTCTTTCAAGTTGCCAAATAAGTCGAAAAGCTAGTACCCCTCTTTTACATCCCTAATACTGCCCAGGACATATACGCCTTTTTTTTTTGCTACGACAGGAGCATTTTTTGTACTGGTACATCTGTGATTAAACATTCGTTTCCTTATTTGTAATGTAGTTTTAGTATTCATAATAACTGGTGAAATTATATGTAAAATAAAAAAAGGACAAACCATCGCCCTTAAACGCCCTTGTTGATCATCTACACTACCATCGTGGCTGATGACGTACTGGCACTTTCTGATCTTACTCGCTTGGAAATTATATTCTTCATGAAGCTCCCGTTGCATGGTTCTTTACTTACGACCTAGCTACGATAAAGGATCTCCGATTGCTGAGAAACGTGCTAAATCTCTAAAACTGGAGTTTCAGTACGCCCAATTATACCTAAAATATACCGAACCCACCGCGCGTTATCAGTGAGACAGGGCCACAGGTGATGTAGCGCCGTCATCCGCAGGGCCAACAGGGTTGTCAACCAGTGTACAAAAGCTATGGGCTTTCTCAAAATTTTAATTTGACAGCAGTTTTAAGCATAGAGAATAATTTATTTTGCCTCTTACTCATTTCTTTAATAATTTTCTATTGTTATTGGTGATAAAATATCAGACAGTGCTCAGGAAATAATGGAGAAAAGGAAGACTGCAATGGAATTTTCGAAACATACAGCCATAAAATGAGCAAGAGTAAAAGTTGTAGCATATATAAAGAAGGGTGGTGAACAATACCAAAGAGAATGGAGATTGCATAATTTCTTTTATTTTTGTCCATATTAGCAATAAAGTATGAGTTAAGTAATGACTTCGGCTTATTTTTTGCAAAATACTCAGAAAGCCCGCATGTTCACTACATAAATTTTAATTTATGTAAGAAAATTATCAAGGTTGTCTACAGTGCATTGACATTCTTCCCTCTGTATTCATTTTAACAAGAAATGAAAGGGAAAACGGAATTTCAACATAATTTTAAGCTCAGGAAAGTTTTTTTTTTTTTTGTATCTCCTAAAAGTTTAGCTATTTCGACATGGGTGTTTCTCAGTATTCCCATTCAACTGGAAAGAGCATGTATTGGGTATGTCACCTCACAGAATCCCTCGTCAAGCCATGGAATACAATCTAGGGATGGGAAAAACCGACCGGTTAAAACCGATACAGGTATTTTATTTTGAATAGCCGGTATTTTTCTGTATTCGTTTGCTCTCGATTATAACAGATTTTTTTATTCTTTACTAATAACTAAGTTAAAAAAGCGAAACATCAGCCAGGGCAGCAGTGCTAAAAATTCTCGTTTTTAAATAAAACCTTTTTTTGAAAAAAAGTAACAAAAGAAGCAGTAATTTTTATTCGTAAAATTTCCATTCGTTTGAAATATAACCGCGGGACTGCTACGGTCGCAGGTTCAAATCCTGCCTCGGGCATGGGTGTGTGTGATGTCCTTAGGTTAGTTAGGTTTAAGTAGTTCTAAGTTCTAGGGGACTTATGACCTAAGATGTTGAGTCCCATAGTGCTCAGAGCCATTTGAACCATTTTTTTGAAATATAGCGTTATTGTAAGAAAATGGAAAAAGTGATCAGTGCTATGTTAATGACAATGCTGACGGAGACGGACAACAAATACATGGCAGTAAGAATTGGTACAGCATTGTGAGACAGTAATGTCCCTGTGTGTTGTGGCTTAAGGCCCACGTGTAAATGCAAAGTTCAAGTCTTCCCGCCACCTGATCTGTCATAGTCAGACATCCGTCGTATTGCAGAACGGCACCAACACTAGTCTGGAAAATATTTTTACTAAGTGGCGCAGAAAAGAGACAAGAAATTAAGACAACAGTAATAAAAAAAACTTAACAACAATTCATTCATAGTATACAATAAAAATAGAAAGTAGCTGGTATGCTGCCTGTCTTTATATAATACTCGTATACCTTTATCTAATTTTAGTCAGTGGAAATGGAAAAAAACAGAGTTCTTCAGTTTCCAGCCTTTACCATAGATTATTTTCAATGCCCATATACTGATGATCCCCTTTTATAACAGAGCAGAGTTTCAGAAAATTAGAACCAATAGGACAATACTGGTGACTTTTTGTAGTATTCAACCATTTATTTTCGATAAAAGCAGCGAACGGTGAACGGAGTAAGTCTTTTCTTTGCCTATTTCATTTAATATTTTCATTCTGTATACCTTGAAACAGAGAGAGTCAACATTTTTCAACCTTTGTTCGATTTCTACATAAATTACAGGAATCAATAGAAGTAAAAAACCGAATGAAAAACGGTTATTTCAGAAACCGGTTATTTTGACACAAATCGAGTTAAGAGATGACTAATGTGCTAATTCTGAGATGGGTTGTGTGTATCAGATGTGTTGATAGTGTTTTACGGCACAGACTTTAGTTCTACTATATCAGATGTGTTGACAGTGGTTTACGGCACAGGCTTAAGATCCCCTATACGCGCTTGAGAATTAAGGTGAGCTATTTGCGGCAGCGAAAGTGGCTGCGAGTATGAACTCCTTGCTGATATAGCATCCTTGACACTGCATTAATAATACATTTTACTACGGCTTGAGATACTGGAATAGAAAGACATGCTGTCGGAGCGGATCTAATTATATTGTTGCAGGCAGCCATTAATGAAATAGAGAATTAATTTCCTTTGAACGCTAAGGCGTAATATCATGTGAACAGAAATACGAAAATGGTTGTTTTGTTAAAGAAAACTATCGCATAAATAAATATTTATTCAAAGGCGAGAAATTTCATCATTTTAACAACTTTGGACCGAGCTAGGCGGCGCAGTGGTTAGCATACTGGACTCGCATTCGGGAGGACGGTGGTTCAAACCCGCGTCCGGCCATCCTGATTTAGGTTTTACGTGATTTCCCTAAATCGCTTCAGGCCAATACCGGGATGGTTCCTTTGGAAGGGCACGGTCGATTTCCTTCCCTATCCTTCCCTAATCCGATGGGACTGATGAGGTCACTGTTTGGTCTTCTCATCCAAACAAACCAACCGATTTTGAAAATTTGTGCGTCAAGTTTACATGTACTCACCATTAGACGTTCGTCTCGGCGGCTTTACGAACGTTAGTTCGAGCCTACATGCAGTCCGGTTCCGTCACAATAGACACTTTGCTTGGGAACTGTAATTTACTAATAGTTTCTCCCCCCGTAAAGTTAGACGGCTACATTTATACACCCCAGAGCTTGCTACGGGTGTGCCGGCCGAAGTGGCCGTGCGGTTAAAGGCGCTGCAGTCTGGAACCGCGAGACCGCTACGGTCGCAGGTTCGAATCCTGCCTCGGGCATGGATGTTTGTGTTGTCCTTAGGTTAGTTAGGTTTAACTAGTTCTAAGTTCTAGGAGACTAATGACCTCAGCAGTTGAGTCCCATAGTGCTCAGAGCCATTTTTTGCTACGGGTGTAGGTGGCGACGTATAGCTGATGTGAGAAACAAATGTCTTCAGGAGAAAGGCGTGCAACAGCAGCGGTGCATGGTATCGCTACCATTCGACCAGGACGGCGACTATACGAACCCACATCATACAAATAAAGTCATTAAACATAGACAAAGTCCTGAAAGCTTAGATCCATTTAAAGGCGTTCTTAGTTAAGGGGGAAGCCTCTTTGTTAGCACATTAACATTTGGCTTAACATTCACGTAACATTCATTCCAACTCAGAATAAAATGGCATGAAAAAAAAACTATACAACTGAAAACCAATTGTTTTAGCGACAACCGCCATCCCCTAATACATTCCGATTGGAGGAAGGAATGTGCAAAGGCCACGGAAAAGATGGAGAGGCCGGAACAGGCCATAAGGCCTAATCCTGGATTGGCAGAAGATGATGATGAAGAAGAAGACAGTATAGGCAACGTGTGCAGGTAGATATCCTACATCCGTGGTCCTATTGTAGTGCAGCCAGGCGAGGGGAGTGCGGCGGGGGTTCCCCGGCAGCTGCGGTAGCGCCCTGTGATCAGCTCGCCGCTCGTTATGGCCGCGATATGCAAACACCTGCCGACGCCTCATTAAACTGGCGCCAGCCATTGTGGCCGCACGCTCTGGCGCCGCCGACAAATTACCGCCCAGCTGATCTGTGACTCAAGGCGCGCCGCCGCGCCGCAAAAGTTACCGACTCACTCTGCCCCCGCCTAGGGGAAGAGCGCGCCTTCCAGCACGAATCTATCACTCTACAGCGGAGTGTGCGCTGTCTTTAAAATTCTTGACAGGTTAATACTGTAAGCTAGATCGGGATTCGAACACACAACTCCCCTTTCGCGACTTAGCTGTCCAGGCAAGATACGCTATCTGCCCTCATTCTCGAAACAATTGCCTCGACTGTGGCTAAGGCATTACCTCGTAATATTCTTACTTCCAGGAGTGCTATTCCCGCAAAGTATTCAGGAGTACTATAAAGTCTGGCCATGAAAAGTCATTGGATTACATGTCTTAGATAGCATCTACAATACAAAATGCAAATCGCTTCACGTACCCCTTCATTTACCACCACCCCTATCAAAATCAGCAGGTATCATTATTAAAGAAGAAATCTATTCATCTAAGAAAAATCGTTCAGAACTTGTGTATGCGGAAACGAGCGACATTTATTATACGAACTGCAATACTGATACACTTCCAAGGCACTATGGCAGTTGTGATGGTCTGCTCTTGTAACTGATACCAAGAGGGTGGCACTGGCTATTGTGCCAACAGATAAAATTGAACTCAAAAAGCTGTCTGACGGAGCCATCTCATTATTGGGCATTAATTTTGTTTCTGTATTTAGGATTGTTTATAGTCTCGACTTCCACTATCTAGAAACCAATGTCGGTCGTATTTTCTCATAGCTACAGAAAGTTGCATACAACTGTGATTAAATATTCGTTTCCGTAGTTGTAACGTAGGTTAAGAATGTACAATAACTGGTGAAATTACATCTATAAGTATTATGAAACTGGATGTACGTGTGTGTGTGTGTGTGTGTGTGTGTGTGTGATATGTGTGTGTGTGTGTGTGTTCCACATCTCTTTACCACTAGACCCATTTCAATTAAAATTGGTACACATTTTCCTTACCATCAGGTAATCTCGCTAACTCGCTGTGGGGATAAGAACCAACAGATACGACGTCAGAAACCATGAGCTGTGTGAAAAACTGGCGCACCTTGTATGACGTTTAAATTTATTACTTCTTTGCTACCGGGCGGAGTGGCCGAGCGATTCTAGGCGCTTCAGCCTGGAACCGCGCGCCCGATACGGTCGCAGGTTCGAATCCTGCCTCGCGCATGGATGTGTGTGATGTCCTTAGGTTTAAGTAGTTCTAACTTCTAGGGGACTGATGACCTCAGATGTTGAGTCCCATAGTGCTCAGAGCCATATGAACTTCTTTGCTACTAACTCTATCCGCAACATATTCGCAGACAATATCCAAATATGCCGCTGAATTTACCTACACAAATACTTCATTGTACGACACAAACTTCAAGGGGTATGACGTCATGAACTCTGCAATACGTGAAGAAATATCGCACCATGCATGAGTTTCAATATACTTCTTTTGGAAAATGCGTGTTAATTTTGCCGCTTTAAATTTTACACATTTATTCTGACCTGTTTCGTTTTTCAGCCATTATCCAGGGAAAAGCACAAAACAATAGCTACGACATTCGCATTACGTATATCATGCCATAGACGAATGACATTTTACAGAGCATATAATGACACCCATCACCAGTTATCAATGTAATATTGTGACTCATTCAGCTTAGGTACAAAGAGTGGTCACCCAGTCATACAGTAAAGTTAACATACACTGAAACGCCAAAGAAACTGGTATGGGCACGCGTATCCAAATACAGAGATACGTAAACAGGCAGAACACGGCGCTGCAGTAAGCAACGCATGTATGAGACAAGTGTCTACCACAGTTGTCACAGCGGTTACTGCTGCTACAATGGCAGGTTAAGATTTAAATGAGTTTGAACGTGGTCTTATAGTCGGCGCACGAGCGATGGGACACAGAATCTCCGAGATAGCGATAAAGTGGGGATTTTCCCCTACGACCATTTCACGAGTGTACCCAGAATATCAGGAATCCCGTAAAAGATCAAATCTCCAAGAACGGGGCCAAAGACGACTCAAGAGAATCCTTCAACGAAACAGAAGTGCAACCCTTCAGCAGATTGCTGGAGATTTCAATGCTGGGTCATCAACAAGTGTCGGCGTGGCGCACCATTCAACAAAACATAATCGATATGGACTTTCGGAGCCGAATGCCCAATCGTGTGAACTGCACGACACAAAGCTTTACGTCTCGCCTGGGCCTGTCAACACCGACATTGGACTGTTGATCATTGGTAACATATAGACTGATCGGGTGAGTTTCGTTTCAAATTGTAGCGAGCGGCTAGACGTGTACGGGTATGGGGACAACCTCTTGAATCCATGGACCCTGTATGTCAGC
This sequence comes from Schistocerca nitens, assembly GCF_023898315.1. NCBI lineage: Eukaryota > Metazoa > Arthropoda > Insecta > Orthoptera > Acrididae > Schistocerca > Schistocerca nitens. Next base: position 289,122,450 of record NC_064620.1, read on the forward strand.
AGGGGACTGTTCAAGCTGGTGGAGGCTCTGTAACGGTGTGGGGCGTGTACAGTTGGAGTGATATAGTCTAAACACGACTCTGACAGGTGACACATACGTAAGCATCCTTTCTGATCATCTGCATCCATTCATGTCCGTTGCGCATTCCGACGGACTTGCGCAATTCTAGCAGGAGAATGCGACATCCCACAGTCGAGAATTGCTACAGAGTGGCTCCAGGAACACTCTTCTGAGTTTCAACACTTCCGCTGGGCGCCAAACTTCCCAGACATGAAGTTGCCTTAGGCGAAATTCCACTCCATTATGTTTAGTATAAGATTCTCAATAGCTGTTGATACAATTTCTTTGATTTTACTCCCGATCTTGTCTACACTTCTATATTTCCGGAGGAATGGGGACTGTCTCTTACGAAGGCGTCGAGGGAATTTTTCCTTCCTGGCAGATTACAATTGTGTACTGGACTGGGAATGGAACCGGGGCCTTCACTTTTCCTGGACAGTGCTCTATCAAATGAGAGTTATTTGGGGGGGGGGGGAGGGGGGCTCAGCTCTGGCGATCCTGCGAGAGTTAGAGCTGTGTTGTGTGTGAGGGGGAGAGGGGGGGGGGGGGGAGACGGGGACCACACGCACAGAGCGCGGCTGGGCCCCCAGGGGACAGCGGTCGCGTGCTCAATGCGTGCCGTTGTTTGTGTCGACCGTTCCGGGACAACGGAAGCGCAGAGAATGGCACGCTTTGTCTCCGTCTCGGCATTTACGACGCCTGCCGCTATTCTCGCGCCCCACGGGGATCCACCTGTTTGACGACGCCCGCCCAGTGTCACGGAGTGCCGGCGGTCCCGTTGCGACGTCAATCATACGGCTCTGTGCGTGCCTGGGTCAACATTCGGGCGACACCGTATTCTTCTACTGCGTTCCACGCTTCTAACTCATGTTGCTAATCCACTTCTGATTGCCTTCCCGTAGTCGAGTTCTTCTCATTAAGATCCTTCTGGGTGTACTGCCGCGTCACCATTGAATACTTAAACTCGAATGAAACAACAAGTCTACTGTTACCAGTTTATTTGTAACGCGCTTCGAAGGTTTAAACCGCCATCATCAGGTGGATTTATATGTTATATATTATGTTATGAGACCAAGACGCTGTTGTGTTCTATTATATTCTTATTGTGTGTGTGGTCTTCTGTACACAGGCTGGTCTGATGCAGCCCTCCATGCTACCCTATCCTGTGCAATCTTCTTCATCTCCCAGTACCTACTGCAACCTACATCCTTCTGAATCTGTTTAGTGTATTCATCTCTTGGTCTCCCTCTATGATTTTTATCCTCCACGCTGCCCTCCAATACTAAATTGGAGATCCCTTGATGCCTCAGAATATGCCCTACCAACTGATCCCTTCTTCTAGTCAAGTTGTGCCACAAACTTCTCTTCTCTCCTATTCAATACCTCCTCATTAGTTATGTGCTCTACCCATCTAATCTTCAGCATTATTCTGTAGCTTCACATTTCGAAAGCTTCTATTCTCTTCTTTTCTAAACTATTTATCGTCCACGTTTCACTTCCATACATGCCTACACTCCATACAAATACTTTCAGAAACGACTTCCTGACACTTAAATCTATACTCGATGTTAACAAATTTCTCTTCTTCAGAAACGCTTTTCTTGCGATTGCTAGTCTACATTTTATATCCTCTCTACTTCGACCATCATCAGTTATTTTGCTCCCCAAGTGCCAAAACTCATTTACTACTTTAAGCGTCTCATTTCCTAATCCAATTCCCGCAGCATCACCCGTTTTAATTCGACTACATAACATTATCTTTGTTTTGCTTTTGTTGATGTTCATCTTATATCCTCCTTTCAAGACACTGTACATTCCGTTCAGCTGCTCTTCCAAGTCCTTTGCTGTCTCTGACGGAATTACAATGTCATTGGCAAACCTCAAAGTTTTTATTTCTTCTACATTGATTTTAATTCCTACTCCGAATTTTTCTTTTGTTTCCTTTACTGCTTGCTCAATATACAGATTGAATAACATCGGGGATAGACTAAACCCTGTCTCACTCCCTTCCCAACCACTGCTTCCCTTTCATGCCCCTCGACTCTTATAACTGCCATCTGGTTTCTGTACAAACTATAAATAGCCTTTCGCTCCCTGTATTTTGATATTCTTATTACAATAGACATTTCGGAGTGATTGCAACCTTCAGGTTATATCAGCTTGTCTTGATATCCATATGGAATTGGTTTCTTAGCTGCTGTCAGTATTCTATAAGTTTGCTCCTTTGGCGATAGTGGAGCTGTAGTAGATGTTAAACTAGCTGGAACAAATATTTCTGAAGTTGACGAATTATGGAGGTTTATATGGTAATGACGTTATTTGACGGTTGTATTGACAGTTGAGTCAGTGATGTAATAAGAATAGAGTCAGTGATGTAATAAGAATATAATTGAACACAGCAGCGTTTTGGTTTCGTAGCATAATACATAGTGTCCTTATCTGACATATAAGACGCAGTAGTCCCAGATGAGTACGAAATGTGGATTTATATGAGTTGATACGAAATGTGTGTGTTGTCTTAAAACTGTGGGTTATCTTGTGGCACTTCCTAGTGGAGAAAAAAAAAAACACTATTTCAGAACGTGGCTCTGTGGAGCTCTTTGACTAAAAGCTAATTATAAATGTAAATGTGAAAATAAAACAATTAAAATAGAAAACCTCCAGTGATCACAGGCTCCTTTCCCGGTCCTAATATAACACATATAAACTATCACCCTTCGTAAACAAAGATGGTGGTTGGAAACTGCTAGGTGCGTAGAATATATCACCATTGTTTCACAGTAAATCTTAAAGTATTTTGGAGATCTTCGGTGAGTTAATGAATACATCTGTTAGAGTAAATATTTCAAGAGGTACACAAATATTTTTTTGGTAATTTTATATGGCTTAAATTTCGTTCTCCTTTGTGTAATCAGGTGGCACAGCCGGCCGCGGTGGCCGTGCGGTTCTGGCGCTGCAGACCGGAACCGCGGGACTGCTACGGTCGCAGGTTCGAATCCTGCCTCGGGCATGGGTGTGTGTGATGTCCTTAGGTTAGTTAGGTTTAAGTAGTTCTAAGTTCTATGGGGACTTATGACCTAAGATGTTGAGTCCCATAGTGCTCAGAGCCATTTGAACCATTTTTGAACAGGTGGCACACTGACAACATTAAGTTCGATAATTATGCTGCCAACACTGGCAAAATTATAGGTAAGTAACAATTTTAGCTTGGATTCGGAGACAGAGTATGAATGGAGAGTGACAAAGAGCGTAGTGTAGGATACACTAGAGCTGTGGGTTTGTTAAACTTTCATCCTCCTCCTTAAATTTTGAAGTAATACATTATACCGAATCAGAGATATGCAGACAGACATACACTTAAAAATACGTACTTAATAATATTTAAACAGCTAAAATTCTAAAATATCCTATGTTTCCGCTTTTTTACAGCGAACTTCCTCATGGCGTACACTAATTTAGCTGGTGAGTGGGTGCTTCAATACATTGAGTTTGTTATTCGTTAATGCAGGCTATAGAATCTATACCACTGTCTTAAATAACAGATTGCGCACTGTCTCTGATACAACTTTATTAGAAGAACAAATAGGTTTTAGAAAAGGGAGATCGTGCACAGATGGAATTTTTGGTATAAAAACAGCTGATAGAGAAGACGAAAGAAGTGACCTGAAGAGACGCACATAACATTTGTAGATTATGAAAAAGCTTGTGACAAAGTCAGTAGACACTTACTGGGTCAGATTATGCAAAAACGAGGTTTCCCAACGCACTTAATTAACTTTGTTAAAACTCTTTACAAAGAGACAAAAATTATAATCGAAGACACCGATAACTTCAATAAACTAATAACAACGATGCGAGCTGTCTCTAACCCCTAATATGTACATAGATAACCTAGTCGGAGCATGAAAACAAAATATCACGTACGGCGTAAAGCTCAACAGAGAGTAAAGTTCAATAAATGAAAGGCACAATCCTGTTCCACAGGATAAATTTATTTCTTTAACCGGTTTTCGGTTAACAACGCCATCATCAGACTTTAAATGACTATCGTAGTGAAAGAAATTATAATATTTGTAAACAACATTAGAAAAGATGTTACTTATCTACACTGAGGTACACACACACACACACTTAACAATGCCATCATCAGACTTTAAATGACTATCGCAGTCAAAGAAGTTACAATATTTGTAAACAACATTAGAAAAGATGTTACTTATCTATACTGAGGTACACACACATACACACACACACACACACAGTGTTCGACAGTCATTTAATATCGCATCAGACATTACCCGAGGCGCTTTTAACGTTTATATCGCTTTCAATTACAACGCTATAACTTGTTTGTTCCATAACCAGATACGATAACGTCACAGAAAACCGAGAGATACTGCTTAAACGACCGCACCCAACAGCTGCCCACTTTGCCTGCGCAAAGTGCTTTTCCTTGAAAAACAGCCTCATTTCGCCGAATTCGTTGCATCTATACGGTTTTTTTAACGAATAACTATCTGACTACCCTTCATTGCCTGGGAATGTATTTATTCCAATCTTCTATTAGTCCATCCCATCTGTCCCCTCTCTCTGTCCATATCCTCCCTCACCCCCTGTCTGCCCATCTCCTCCAACCACTCTCCATCAATCTACTCCCCCCCCCCCCCACTCTCTATCTCCTTCTACCCATCTCTCTGTCCATTTTCTCCTTACCGCTCTCTTTGTCATTCTGCTCCTTCCCCCTGTCTCCAACTCCCCCCCCCCCCTCAGCCTTGTTCATCTCCTCCTCTTCTCTTTCTCCGTCCATTTTCTCATCCCCATCTACCTGTTCATCTTCTCCACCCACTCCCTGCCTCTACCTTTCTCCCCCTCTCTCTGACCTTCTCTCCTCCTCTTTTCTTTCCATCTCTTCTTCTCCCGTCTGTCAGTTCCTCCTCCCCTCTACCTGCACATCTTCTCCCCCTTACCTTTGTCCATCTCTTCCATCCCCCAGAGGTTTACGATGATGCTATTTTGTCTAAAACTGACATTCTGAGCCCCTGGCTGTGTACAAAATATAGGTTGATTCTTACAGAGAAGACAACAGGAACCAGCCACTTTTTGCAATGCTGTTTATTTAAATAGCACCGTTACCGTTTTCGAACCAAAAGGTTCATCCTCAGATGGCTAGTTCACGTTAAGATACATTTTACATTAGCTTCATGTAAATGATGAAATTTCCTTGTGGTGGTGGTGTCCTACAACCAAAACAAGATGTGTGACAACTTTTAACTGTAATTGTGGAGATATATAGGTTACTTACGTTGAAAGAACGGTAAGTAACCAAAACATCGCCACTAGCATAATTTGTTATCATACAAAATCGCTGTGAGGCACAATTACAGTTAGAAAGACTATTGTGTAGATAGTTCCGCGTAGTCAGCGCGTACACAACTTTCCCACTAAAGCTAAGCACAACAGCGCAGGCGCAGCGCTCGTCCGTCTCCGCACTACGAGATGGCGCTGTCTTAGAGACGGACCAAATTCTGCTTCCGCCGATCCGCGTATTAATATGTAACGCAGCCAATGAGATTGCTGCTAACGTAGAACCTTTTCTCCTCGCGGATCACACTCGCGCAGTGATACCTGAACGCGCGAGGTATTATAACAAGTGTACAGGCCTCCGATTAGTCACTCTGCATTAGTCTGCATTTGTCTTCACCAGTCTGTACCAGTCTATAGTCAAGTTTCAGTCTGCACCTAATAAGATTACCATATTCCTGTACATAGCCGTGAAGAGAAATGTATAGACACTTTGTCAAGTATCAGAGGTATGTGAGAATAAGATTAACGTACCAAGACCAAAGGAACTTCAGATTGTCAATTGTAAATAGCATCCAGAACCAAGTTAAGTTATTTTTATGCTTGTTATTACTTTAATAAATGTGTTTGAAAATTAAAGTTCTGTTTAAAGTTGGTCACCGTCAATCTGCTACTCTAAGCGTGCAAGTGGCATTTCTATCGTCTGACCTAACGGCAGAAGATAAACACGCCACGTTAAGACCACGAGACATATTGCTGACACTCGCCTACTTCGTTAGAACGACAAGTCAAATAATCTGATGGTGTGTGTACCGAAGGTCTTATAGTACGCCCATCACAAAAACACAAAAACATTATCACATATCTTGTTTTGGTTGTAGGACACCATCACCCCAAGAAAATTCCATCATTTGGAAAAACAAAAAGTGAAAACTAATGTAAAATGTATCTTAATGGGAACTAGCCGTCTGTAGATGAACCTTTTAGTTCGAAACCGGTAACGACGCTGTTTAAATAAACACATAGCACTGTAAAAAGTGGCTGGTTGCTGTTGTCTTTTCTGTAAGAGTGGACCTATAGGTTTACAATGAGCTCTTAACGCGTGGCTTTGCCCGCTTACGCGCATGTCAGATATACTTCACACATATTTAACACGTTTCACACGTATTTGTACACATATTTCACCTCTAGCTCTAGCGAATTTCGCCATGCAGTTTCATTTTCACGCAGCTCAGTGTTTATGATGTCGCATCTTCTGAACTGTGTGTTGTACAGCGATATAATTTTGCAGTTACGTCCAGTGGTATATGTAGCTAACGACTGCGAGATGCGTTGTGATTAGAGGTGAACGTAAAGAAGTGATAAATTAAAATAAGGTGCATGATACTACAGTTTTTTTACGCAGTTTGTTTACGGCGTCATTGCTCCTGAACTACATGTCGTACAATGATATATTTTTGTAGGTACATTCAGCAGCACATGTGAATACCGTCTGCGAAAAGTGTAGCGAATAGCGTTAGTAGCAACCTAGTAATAAAGTTAAACATCTTGCATGATGCGGCAATTTTTCGCACATCTCAGTGTTTGTGTTGTCACATATCTCCTGAACTGAGTCACAAAATAATGTAATTTTCCTGGTGTATTCAATGGTATACGTGAATACTGCATGCAAAATGTGTCGTGAATACAGGAAGTAATAAATAAAAACGTCACGTTTCACGCAGCAATTTTAATGCATGAACTGCGAAAATGCATTAAGAGATAAACTTTTTTCCTTTCGTCATTTTATGGGGATCGTCAGCGAGAAAAAGTGTCTCAAAGGTTTGAAATTATGTGTAAAGTTTCTTATAAGTTTCTAGGCGCTATCACTCTCAAATACTGGATGACTAAAGTATGATTATTCACATTCGTTGGCTACGCTGCTTTTTCAAACCTCTCACCTTAATCGACCCAGTAGCTTATGAGGAGATGTGGAACATACAGTCCATATGTACATACATTCATTCATTTTTATAATATGTATGCATATTTCAAATTTGAAACGTCAGTTTGACGAAGGATTCCAGTATGGTCAGCTTGGATTTATAATAACATATTTATTACTATTTCTTGAAGTTACTCACACCGAGGCCAAATCTGCACTGGAGTATCTACGTTCCGCCGTAGTGCAAGGAGAAGGCCTCCTGTCGAATTAAACTTTTCTACTCTCCAGGTTTAGGTATGTTGACCATCTGTCATAGTAGAATGGGAAATCTGCATATCTTTTACGAGACGAGCAGCCACGGCAGTGAGTGTAACTCTGTATTGAAATTAAATTGTGACGTACAGTGTAATATGTATCCTGCACAATCCCTATCTAAATTAATCTTCGCCATAAGGAAAGCCGCTGCAAAATGATCGAAACGTCGGACATTTTAGAGTTTTAATAGAAGAAGTATTTTAAAACTGAAGCATATGTAGAGCCAGAAGAATTACATGAGATTGCCAGCCGCGATATAGTTTTCTCCATAAAGACAGATAGGTCATAGCCTACTTCTAGAAATGAAGGCGAGTAATTTTACTAAGCGTAAAGAAAAGAAAACATAAATATAATTTTTTACGGTTACAGTCTGTAAACTGAAGAGTGAGGAGGCGAGTCCCCATTCTCTTTCAGCACCTCCACGTCCTAAGGGCCAAATACAGGCTGTTTCACAAGCAATACTGGCCTTTCGGCTGTGCGCCTTTTAAATCAGAACGACACAGGGCTTATACACTAAATGTAATAAAATAAAAATATACGGAATAGAGAAAAAATAATATAAATAGCGCAAGAAACACAGATCAGCTGAATGCAATCACCAAATGCTGCACTGCACTGATAATGAAAATATTAATTCATTATATGCCTGTAGCGCAAGTAAGGTGTTCTTCTGAGAAAAGTTACTTCCCCCCAAAATCGGAAACGCTCGCTCTTGATATTACAGGCTACATAGAGCCATCTCATGTTGTAAAATTGCTCCAAAATGAAAAACCGACGTTGTATTGCCTTTCCTCTGGGTTTACAAATGGAGAAACTGGTGTGCTGTTCGACATAGCATCACAGTACAATTTTAAAAACTGTTGATTTCATTATTTCGCTATGGAGTCATTTTACAAAGTGCCTGTGATTGGGAGGCTGCTTAGGTAATCTCTCTCTCCCTCTACCCCCCTCCCCGCCTTCCCCCCCCCCCCTCTCTCAATATATTTATTTATTTATTACACAGGCATAAGTCTTTTAAACGGAGCTCATAAAAATTGTTAAGGCTTTCGCGGCCACTTTTTGACAAACTGCCTATTGACTTCTGTATCGGGTTCTTCGGCCGACGTTCATCTAATGATTTTACTGACGTTTCGCCAGCACGAGTGGCTGGCATTGTCAAAGCTTCCACCACCGGCAATGGAGAGTGAAGCTTTGACAATGCCAGCCAGTCGTGCTGACGAAACGTCAGTAAAATCATTAGATGACCGCCGGCCGAAGAAGCCGATACAGAAGCCAATAGGCAGTCTGGAGCTCATAAAGTTTAGTAAAAAATATTATATGATTGCTTGAGTGCAACAGCGTATGTATTCTTGGGAGAAAACCAAGTGAATTTAGGAAGGAACGTTCCATGAAATATTTTTAGCATTCAAAGAATTCAAGGAAAACGACACGAAGCCAGTCTAGAAACACAAGTTCCTTGCTCATTAGAAACACACTATGGACAATTATGGAAGAAAGTGGATATCCCCTGTATCTTATACAGACAAGCAAAAATTAAGGAGTCTAAAATAATTATAAAAGTAGACACCTCAAAAACAGGAGACATAGCAGTAAAACAAGCCGTCAGGGAGCGATGTAGCGTGCCAGTGACAAACACCTATATTGAGGATTTCATAACAAAATGGAAGAATTCCATACATGACGGTATGCGACTGACAAGAGCTATCACATGAACGTGGTGCTGTATGCAGGTGATGTAGTCCTAATACAGAAACAAACTTACAGTATTCGGTGTGTAGATATATAAACTGGTATGACAACGCTACAATCTGAAAATGTCTACCACAAAAATTAAAGTTATCGTTTATTGTGAAAAACACCAAGTTCGTTCAAAAATTTTGTTGAAGACAAACCTCTGGAAAGAGCTTCTAGTTTTAATTTTTAGGCTGCGACATGAACGTGAATAAAGGTAATGATATAGAGAATGATGCACATATGTTGAAATACAAGTAAAATCTTAAAAGAAAGACAGAAAATAATTTACAACCAAGGCTGTACCTTTCATTCCCTGTGGCAGTGAATCTCGCATTGAAAAAAAGAAAACCAATAGCGCCTATAATTGGCTGAAATGAGAATTCTAAGAAATGTAAATCTGTAGGAAAGCAGGAGCCGACAGTGACCCTACGATTTCTCGTAGAGAACACGTTAAGGAAAGGCAAACCTACTTTTATAGCATTTTTAGACGTAGGGAAAGCTTATGACAATGTTGACTGGAAAACTCTTTAAAATTCAGGAGATAATGGGGTAAAAGACAGGGAGCGAAAGGTCATTTGCAACTTGTATAGACACCAGATGGCTGTTATAAAAGTCGAGGGGCACGAAACGGAAGCAGTGGTATAGAAGGGAGTGAGACAAGGTTGTAGCCTAGACCCGATATTACTCAGTCTACACACTGAGCAAGAAATGAAGCCGACTAAAGAAAAATTTGGAGTAGGAATTAATGTCCTGGGAAAAGAAACAAAAACTTTGAGGTTTGCCAGTGACACTATAGTTCTGTCAGAGGGAAGAAAGGGCAGTTGAACGGAATGGGCGGTGTCTTGAAAGGAGGATATAAGATGGACGTCAACGAAAGTTGTGCTGTTTGGGCAGCAAAATAAGAGGATATAAAATGTAAACTGCTAATGGCAGGAAAAGCGTTTGTGAAGAACAGAAATTTGTTAACATCTATAGAAGAGCATGGAGATGTACATCAAATCATTCTTCGGAGTGAAGACCACAACAACAACAGTAAGAAGATCTGTCTAACGTAATAAAGTGAAGCACCTGCAGCTGTCGTTTTTTGTTTTTTTATTATATAGCAACTAGTTTCGGTGTCTCAGTACACCACCTTCAGGCCTTAACTGATGCTGAGGGGGCGAACGCCTCTCGTATACACGATCCCATCAGTGGCCAACATCTATGAAGTGAGTTCTGTAGAATACTGTAAAAGCGATGTTTTGTCTGTGTTGGTACTTGGTGGCTGCAGACACGACATCGCCTTTACAGTATTCTATGGAAGCCAGTTCTTAGTGTTGGCCACCGATGTGATCGTGTATAGATTGTAATTCATCCCATTAGGGTCGCTTAAGGCGTGAAGATGGTGTACTTAGTCACGGAAACTGATTGTAATATAATAAAACAACATCAAAACGATGGCTCCAGGTGTTTCATTTCGTTACGTAAGTGAACGGCTGAAGTCCCGCAGATCGCCGATCACAGGGATCGACATACAAAATTAGATCTGTCAAAGGTTAGTCAAGGAAGAAGCTTCTAAGAAATGAGAATATACGAGAAGCAATGGAAATATTTAACTTATAACAAAGGAATAAACAGGAAGAAATGAATACAACCTCTTAAACAAACGGATGAAGACAGGCATCTAGTCATTGTCAACAAGTTCAAGCCCTCAGGAAAAAGAGTAGTTGGAAGACCGTGAAAGAGATGGTCTTAAAAATGTAAAGTCGGAATAGGCATGTTGCCTAAACATCGAACTGAAGACGACGAGAAGAAGAAGAAGAAGAAGAAGAAGAAGAAGAAGAAGAAGGTGTGGTACCACCACTGCTCGCCCAATGTTCTAATTGAGGAAAACGGTGCACACATCATTCAACCGGTTGCTGACAGCCGTCTCTTACATTCCATGGGGCAACAGGTAACAGCAGATCCCCATAAGATTTCATTCTACTAATAACTCTATTGCAGAACCTTGTACCTGGAAAGGTGATATTTTCTCACATACAATAAGCCGTCTGTTTTCAGACGACTTTTCGCTTGCCTCTGAATAATATTAATCCTCTACAAAACGCCCTAAAAAGAAAGTAGTCACTTACGAATGGAAATTCACTGAACACGCCTAAAACAATCAGGTGAAAATGTGTTAAAAATAACAAAGCATGAATTATCAGTGGAAAAAGTACTTATTATCAGAAGATTTACAATTTGTACAGAAACCAGATGGCAGTTATAAGAGTCGAGGGGCATGAAAGGGAAGCAGTGGTTGGGAAAGGGGTGAGACGGGGTTGTAGCCTCTCCCCGATGTTATTCAATCTGTATATTGAACAAGCAGTAAAGGAAACAAAAGAAAAATTCGGAGTAGGTATTAAAATTCATGGAGAAGAAGTAAAAACTTTGAGGTTTGCCGATGACATTGTAATTCTGTCAGAGACAGCAAAGGACTTGGAAGAGCAGTTGAACGGAATGGACAGTGTCTTGAAAGAATGATATAAGATGAACATCAACAAAAGCAAAACGAGGATAATGGAATGTAGTCAAATTAAATCGGGTGATGCTGAGGGAATTAGATTAGGAAATGAGACACTTAAAGTAGTAAAGGAGTTTTGCTATTTAGGGAGTAAAATAACTGATGATGGTCGAAGTAGAGAGGATATAAAATGTAGACTGGCAATGGCAAGGAAATCATTTCTGAAGAAGAGAAATTTGTTAACATCGGGTATAGATTTAAGTGTCAGGAATTCATTTCTGAAAGTATTTGTATGGAGTGTAGCCATGTATGGAAGTGAAACATGGACGATAACTAGTTTGGACAAGAAGAGAATAGAAGCTTTCGAAATGTGGTGCTACAGAAGAATGCTGAAGATAAGGTGGGTAGATCACGTAACTAATGAGGAGGTATTGAATAGGATTGGGGAGAAGAGAAGTTTGTGGCACAACTTGACTAGAAGAAAGGATCGGTTGGTAGGACATGTTTTGAGGCATCAAGGGATCACAAATTTAGCATTGGAGGGCAGTGTGGAGGGTAAAAATCGTAGAGGTAGACCACGAGATGAATACACTAAGCAGACTCAGAAGGATGTAGGCTGCAGTAGGTACTGGGAGATGAAGAAGATTGCACAGGATAGAGTAGCATGGAGAGCTGCATCAAACCAGTCTCAGGACTGAAGACCACAACAACAACATCAGAAGATAAACAAATAAACGTAATCATTGAAGTTTTCTTACCGACAGGAACGCAACGTTTGCTTTGAGGGAATTAAAGTAACCATTGAATAATTCATTATTTGTATATACATTTTCATCTTCGATGTTAGCGTCGTAAAACTAAAAGTCGTGTAGTTCTCCAAAAGCTGCACAATTAACCGAAGGAGATGTAATTCTCGGAAATACTGACATGTCCTTAAAAGTGGAGCATTAGCTTAAATAAAAAAACAAAAGGTTGTGACTAGAGCCGGGGTGTTATTATCAACTTATTTCTAAACCAAAAGCAATAATCACGGACAGCCCACGACGATTATGTGTCTGTTTATAATGTTTATTAGTACAAAAGAGACAAGAACGTACACTGTAACTTAGCGAAGATGTCATGTCACATGATTCACTGTGTTCCACTACGTATCTACAGTTACTGCTGCAATGTACCTTATTCAGAAACTTCTTAATCTATCACATCACAATGAAGAGATTTTGTACTTGAAAACTTTAGCTACAGTATTCCTAGGATGAGTCACAACTGTGACAATTTCACTTGCATTGTCCGGTACACAACCTCACGTCTTATGATCTCTCACTCAACGATTTTGCTTTCGTTATGCTGTCTAATGTTCCCTATTTGTACAGCACAGTACGTAGTGCGCTGTATGACTGTTTCATTACGACTTACTGCTAAAGTAACATGGTCATAGCACTGCCTTTACACAACGGTAAGTGGTGATGATTCCGTGACTAATCAATAAACGTCTTTGACTGTGTCAGCTCTTCACAGATTACCGCAGCTCGAATCCTTTCCTACATGCAATGAATGATCCGTGAGTTAAAGTGACACAAATGTAATCCCCATGTTTCACGATATTTGTTTCTTTTTTCAAAATTAGCCTTTTGTAAGTATGATACTTGAGCGAGCAGTACAAGATAAAAAATGTGGGGGAAGACAGAGACTGCAACATCCGACAAATAAGTGAGGAAGTTATGCCTAAGTGCTGCTCTGAGGTGTAGAGTTTGGCACAGGGGTTAATGGCGGGCCGCATAAAACCAGTCACAAAACTAATGAAAAAGAAAACTGCTCACAGAAGCAGAAACAAACTCTCATACAGCACTCAGCACAGAATTCGATGCGGATATCAATGACATTAGAATGAATTCCTCACTTTTTCGCTGAATCCAAACTGCAATGATATTTCCTGGTAAATGAAAACTGCGACCTATAAGTTCCTTCGTCGCACTCAACGAAACACCACAGACTCTATAATGAACATATTCCAAGACTAGAACTTTGTATCCAGAGCTGTATCTTATAGTGTGCGACCGGTACCACTACATTTCCCTCCCTCCTCCTCAACGCCCCCCCCCACCCCTTTTGTGTTTCATTTTCTCGGGGTGTATGTGGGAGAAAGTAACGTAATGACGAACTCTTCTTGGTAAATAAGCGCTCCGAATTAACCGTAAAATATCTCAGTGGTGCACCGCGGCGCTGAATGACGTTGCCTCGCTTGCTGAAACAATCCGTGGCGGAACACGCTAGTTTTATTTGAATATTCTCTATTTTCTCTATTAATCCTGGCTGGTAATTTCCGCGGTTACTTTTGGCCATCCGACCTACGCATCCAGCACGCCGACCTCAGGCCCGTCGTTTTCCATTGGCGTGCAGGGCCCGCTCATCGGATCTGGTAGCTGAGATCTGCCCGGAGGCCGAGTTCCTTCGTGTGTGATATAAACCGGCAGATCTTAGCGGTTTATCTGTGGACCAGGACTACGGCGGCTGCTCGGGACAATTTAGGAACAAAATGGTGCCAGTAACCAGCAGTTTGTACTCTATGTACGCATATATTTCTCGAAAAAAATATCTTAAAAAATGAATAAAAAATGGATTGGAGGATTCCAATATATCAGACATATGGATCCAATTTTTAATCGTGGGCGTTCCTCCAGGAATCACGAAGGCTCGATATCCTAGAAAGAGGACGTTCTTGATCCACTGTAAAATACAGTAATTCGAAACACCTGTAAAATAATGGACACAACGCAGTTAAGGATAAGATAATGATGAACATAGTACTTTTTATCATCACTCAGGATAGTGGTGGTTTATACAGTACGAAGAGCGTTCAATAACTAGTTATTTCATTGCTGAAAGCAGCTTGGTTTTATTCACCATTCCAATACACCATATTATTCCTCATTCTTTTGGCTACAAAACGCTATTTTTCAACATAATCTCCGTTCAATGCAACGGCCTTAACTCATTTTACTGGCAGGGCCCGCACGTCCTCTACTGGTCGAAATTGGAGCCAACGTCTTGCTGCAACCCATCATCCACGTCCGCAACTCGTGGTCTGCTGGCTAACGGCATGGTAGTTCAGGGTGTTTGGACAGAGGGCTGGCTGGCAGTTCTCTGTAACAAAAAAAAAAAATGAGTAAAGGACTCAACGACGAACTTCAACGGATATCACGTAACGCAACCACAGACCAAGTGAAACCAACGATAATGAACAAAATGTACTAAAAATATAAGTGGCTAGCGGTGCTGCCTCTCGATCACGAGGTCTCGAGTTCGATTCCCGCCTGGGTCAGGGATTTTATTCCGCCTGGCGACTGGGTGCTTATGTTGTCCTCATTTATTCATGATTAGGGAAAGCGGCGGGACTGGCAGTCCAAAGATTAGGAATTTGTATGAGCGCTGATAACCATGCAGTTCAGCGTCTCACAAACCAAATGTCACCATCATCCATCATCCACTTACTGCTTCCCGATGACTGCATCCTTCATTGGACCAAAGAAGCCGGGAGGTTCGAGACCTGGGCTGTAGGGTTGATAAGGTAGAACAGTCCAATGAAGTTTTGTGATCTCCTCTCGAGTGCGCAGACTTGTGTTGTGCCAGTTGTGCAGCATGATGTTTAAATGTGACCCGTCAGTCACCTCGAATAAGTGTGTCCGAACGTCCCAACACTGTAGGAGTCAAAGATGTGTGCGGCCGGCTGGCACACGGAGATCGGGCAGGTCTGAGAGAGTTTGTTGCGATGATGACAGACCGCTCGCACAACGACTCGCCGTGCTTTTGTTCACTGCCCGGTCTCCGTAGAGTCTGTGATACTATGTTTTCCGCCAAAAGAAACTCGATGATAGCTTTCTGTTATAACGTGCCACCGTTACAAAGCCATTTTGAAAATTACGTTATACAGCCGCCACCTATCGGAACTTCGTGAAACTAGAGGGACTGAAGTGGGAACATTCCACGATGTTCCACAATTTCCGCAGTCTTTCAACCGAAATTGAACGAGAAAAAATATGTTACATTCAATCACTATTGGTTTCCCCGTCTTAAGGTCACTGTAATTAATTAAAGAGAATTTTACAACCTGTAATATTGTGCTAAATGAGAACACACATAACTTCAGTTCGATTTCCAAAAATAAGATGAAGCGTAAATAACGCAAATGCAGCACAAGAAAAAGTAGAAAAGGCAAAAACTACCACGAGTATACGTGTAACAAGGTTTCGAAAATATGTAAACAACAGGCACTGAAGATGCTTGGTAAATAAAAGAAATAAAAGCTAAACGCGTCTGACGTAAAATTCTTTTTCATTGATTGCAGTAAGCTTAGGACGGAAAAAACCAATAAAAATTCATTTCAGCAGCTGATGCAGAAGATAGCCATGCAAACAAACATATTATGTGTTGCATTACTTAGTGAACGCCCGTAGTACTTGTATTTCATCCCCCACTTTTACTCTTATTTCAAGTGCCTACACTTTTCTTAGCTCTTTTCTGAAATTATTGAACGTATTTCAACACTTCTTTGGCAACGACAAGAAAATGTGTATTTTTGTCAACAAACACGTCTCGTTTTATTGAACTAAAACATCATCAGTGGTCTGTAGTGAAACATATCTACAATTTGGCTTGATTCCAGATATGAGAAGAGTTCGTTACAAAAGGTGTAGATTTTTCTTACCATAAGAGTATTTTATGTCCGAATTTAGCTCGCATCTCGAAACTGCACGTTTTTCAGACGCCCCCCTAGCTCGCTATTGTTTCTTGTAGGTGGCTGCAAAGACGGATTCAAAATAGCTTCAGAAATTATAAGCCAACAATAGACAATATGGCCACACAAATGAAGAATTTCTTTTCTGATATTTTGTTTCAAGTTTTACACCATCTTGGTTCATAGTTGGAATGCGGTCTAGAAATGCTTCAACCATACCTTAGTACGCCGTATTTTTACATTCTTGTTCGTGTAATATTCATGTGTCAGTTTTCACAAACAAAGTTTTCCACGACACAGTTGGTCGAGTTATTCACTACGCTTGTAGCAACTAAAACAGGCCGACAGCCGAAAACCAAGGAAAAATCTCAGAATTTCTGGACGAAGCCCTTCACAGAAATCCGCACGTGTGTGCTCTGCTGTGTTGGCTGGAACGCCAGTTCTAAGAACTGCAGGTAGGTCGAATCTCCACTAACACACAAGCCAGACCAGCGGGTTTTGCAGAATTCGGAAATCTCGTGAGCCGTCGCTAAAATGCGCTCGTGTCTGGCCAGCCAGTGATCACAGACTGACGCGACACATTGAAGAAGGAAGACTTTATTATTTCTCCCGTGAATGGATTACGTTTACTTGGAATTCGTCCTTCAAATGTCAGCTTAACATCTGCCTATACAACAATTTTCTCTGTGGAGAATAGATGAAGCCTAATCTGGCACACTATGCGGGAGATGAGAGCCTCAGTGGCGTTTCTAAGGTAGGAGGACTTCTGTAAAATATGTAGAGCAGGCGATGTGGCGCGATGGCTAAGACACTGGACTCACATTAGTGAAGAATGACATATTCAACTTTTGTAGTCCTGTCTTCCTCAGTTGCGTGTAATATTACGGTATATTGATAATTTTTACTTATGGACCGTCTGACAGCAACGGAATAAAACACAATTTTAGTGCCATACGCGTTTCGCCTTTATTTTCTGCAAGGCGTTATCAGTGGCCTAGAATATGTACATATGATAGCTATTTTATTTACATTTTTGTCACTGTGCCTATAGGTTATAAACAGTTCTGGTGGTTGCTTTTTCCTATTAAGTAGTAATGTTTTGAACTGTACTTACAGGTTGCGTGGACAATTTCTTACATATTACGCTCCTGTTACATTTTTGGTGTTGTTCTTCTTCTTATGAACGCCAATTTGCGGTTTTTTCCACGTTCCACAGCACTATGCACTGAACGCTTGTTTTAATGCAATGTTTTGGTTTCTGTTGCCGACTGTCAAATGTTTTTGCCAAAGATCGAAACTTATGAGTGTAATTATTGAAGTATCTGTGGTCTGTTCGTGTATGCATTTGTGTGTGCGTTTGTGTGTGTGTGTGTGTGTGTGTGTGTGTGTGTGTGTGTGTGTGTGTGTGTGTGTGATATTTATTTTATTTTATTTTATTTCTTTGTGCTGTGTGTGTCTGTGTATGTGTTTTGGTGTGATATACATTTTTTTGTGCTGTGTGTGTCTGTGTGTCTGAATTTTGGTGTGGTATAATTTTTTTTTCTTTTTTTTTTTGTATGTGTGAGTGTTTGTGTGTGTGTCCAGATGGTGTGAGGAAGAGTTTTTTTGTTTTATGTTATCATTTCCTTTATTAAGTGTAGTAGGGAGCCTGTGCTGATGTGTGTTTGTTCATTTATCACATGTTTGTTTTCTGCTATGGCTTTCTGGATGTGGAAGTTTTCTTGTATTTGTATAAGATGTTTGTCATGGTTGCTTATTCTCATTATTTTCATTTCTTGTTCCATGTTTGTAGGATGATGGTTGTAGTGTTTGAAATGTTCTGCAAATGTGGAATGGTTTGTTTCATACTTCCAACATCTGATATGTTCTTTGTATCTTGTTTCAAAATTCCTGCATGTCATGCCTATGTATACTGCATCACAACTTTGACATTCAAGTTTATATATTCCTGATTGTTGGAATTTGTCCCTCTTTGTAGCTGTCTGGCTCAGGTGTGATTGAAGGGTTTGCCCAGGCTTATATGCTATTTTGAAGCCCTGTCTCTTTAGGATGTTTGCAACTCTGTGTGTTAGTTTATGTGTGTAGGTCATGGTGTATCATCTGGTACTTTTCTGTGTGGTGATGTGAAACTGAGCTCGCCCTATTTGTCCAAGAAATTCACAGTGCCGTAGACACTGGCGAGCAGATTGATGCCGTATTCCTGGACTTCAGGAAGGCATTTGATACGGTTCCGCACTTACGTTTAGTGAAAAAAATACGAGCTTACGGAATATCGGACCAGGTTTGTGATTGGATTCAGGATTTCCTAGAAGAAAGAACACAACATGTCATTCTTAACGGTTCAAAATCTGCAGATGTAGAGGTAATTTCGGGAGTACCGCAAGGAAGCGTGATAGGACCTTTATTGTTTACAATATACATAAATGACTTAGTTGACAACATCGGTAGCTCCGTGAGGCTATTTGCAGATGACACGGTTGTCTACAAGAAAGTAGCAACATCAGAAGACTCGTACGTACTCCAGGAAGACCTGCAGAGGATTAATGAATGGTGCGACAGCTGGCAGCTTTCCCTAAACGTAGATAAATGTAATATAATGCGCATACATAGGGGCACAAATCCATTCCAGTACGATTATGCCATAGGTGGTAAATCATTTGAAGCGGTAACGACCGTAAAATACTTAGGAGTTACTATCCGGAGCGATCTGAAGTGGAATGATCAAATAAAACAAATAGTGGGAAAAGCAGGCGCCAGGTTGAGATTCATAGGAAGAATTCTAAGAAAATGTGACTCATCGACGAAAGAAGTAGCTTACAAAACGCTTGTTCGTCCGATTCTTGAGTATTGCTCATCAGTATGGGACCCTTACCAGGTTGGATTAATAGAAGAGATAGACATGATCCAGCGAAAAGCAGCGCGATTCGTCATGGGGACATTTAGTCAGCGCGAGAGCGTTACGGAGATGCTGAACAAGCTCCAGTGGCGGACACTTCAAGAAAGGCGTTACGCAATACGGAGAGGTTTATTATCGAAATTACGAGAGAGCACATTCCGGGAAGAGATGGGCAACATATTACTACCGCCCACATATATCTCGCGTAATGATCACAACGAAAAGATCCGAGAAATTAGAGCAAATACGGAGACTTACAAGCAGTCGTTCTTCCCACGCACAATTCGTTAATGGAACAGGGAAGGGGGGATCAGATAGTGGTACAATAAGTACCCTCCGCCACACACCGTAAGGTGGCTTGCGGAGTATAGATGTAGATGTAGATGTAGATGTGATGTCATTGTGTGTGTTTGTTGAGTGTGTTTGTAAGTTTTCAGCTTGTGAGTTCTTTTGTATTGTGGAAATGTCGTGTTTGTTTTTTATTTGTGTTTTTATTTTTTGATTGAGCCTGTGTACCACATGTGTGTCATACCCGTTGTTCCTAGCTATTTGTATGATTGTACTCATTTCTTGTTCATAGTTTCTCTTTGCTGAGTGGGATTCTATTTAATCTATGTAACATGTGTCTTAGTGCTGCAAGTTTCTGGCTGTGGGGGTGGTTGGATGTGGAATGTATTATTGTGTCCGTGGCTGTTGGTTTTCTAAAGATGTTAAATGTATGTTTGACATTTTCTTTTTTAGTTGTAATGTCAAGAAAATTTCTTTTTCTTTTTCAAGTGTGAATTTTATGGTCTGATGAGCTTTGTTTATTTCTGAATGGAGTTCATCTATTTTTTCACTTGGCTCATCTACCAGACAAATAATGTCATCCACGTATCTGTACCAATATATGATTTTGAAACTTTCATTTGTGGTTATCTTATCAAATATCTGATTTTCAAGGTGTCTGATGAAAATGTTTGCTAGTGTTCCTGATATTGGGGATCCCATGGGCAGTCCATCAGTTTGTAGATAATATTCTTTCTCAAACAGAAAGTAGTTTTGTTCAGTTGTCAGTCTGAGCATATCTGTTATTTCTTCTATTGCGTCTGTGGTGAGGTTGCTGTGGGATGAGAGATTTTGTTCTATGATTTCTATTGTTTCTGTGATAGGGATGGAGGTATACATATTTTCTATATCGAATGAAATCATTGATGCTGTGTGTGGTACCTGTATGTTCTGTATGTTTTCTATTAGGTTTCCTGTGTTTATCACTGTTCTGTTGTTTTATACATTAGTGTTTTGTAACTAACTTTTGGAGGTGTTTCGCTATGCGGTATGTTGGGGCTTTCTTGAAGTTGATAACAGGTCTCATTGGCATTCCGTCTTTATGTACTTTCGGTTGACTGCGGAGTGTTGGTGCTTGTGGGTTTTTCTGTGTTAAGTAGTATTTCTGTTTGTCTGTGAGTGTGTGTTCAGTGTTTTTCAGTGTTCGTTTCACATTTTCCTGGAATCGTGTAGTTGGATCTGACTTCAGTTTTTGTATGGCATTGGTGTTTATGTATTCCTTGGTTTTTGTGATGTATTGCTCTTTATCCATGAGTACTGTTACATTTCCCTTGTCTGCTCTTGTTATTAATACGTAATTGTTTGTTAACTTTTGTTTTAACCTTTTCATAGTGGCTGCTTCTGTTTGGTTGTTCTTATTGTGTGTCTGCTGTGTTTGTTTTATTATGCCTTTTATTTCTTCTTTTACTAGTTCTCTTGTCAGTCCTATGTTTATTTCACAATTATTTTGTTGTTCTTCACGTGTAAGGATGTGTTCAGTTTCTACCATGAGATTTTCTATGTATTGATTGTTCACTTTGCTATTGGTGTGGTGTTTCAAACCTGTTTCCAAGAGCAGTTTTTCATTTTCGTGTAGTTCTGTCTCTGTTAGGTTAACTAAGCGTGGATGGAATGTGTGTTGGTGTTCATGTGGTTTCACATTTAAAATGTAAATGTATTTTTGCGTCTTTTTTACTGTTAGTTTCATTATCTTCTGCTTATGTTTGTTTTGTAAATGTTTCATTGCTGTGTATGTGTTGCGTTCAGTTTTTTCTACTAGTGCCATGAAAACTGCGGCGTTTCCTACGTTTTTTGCCAATTCTAGATGAGTCTCATAGAGCATCATGTTTAGGTGCTGTTTTTTCGAATAGAGCATCTTAATTTCATGTAGTAACCAATATCGTTCTGCAAATGATTTCGACTTTTGTGCCACTGTAGAACTGTTTTTAACCTTTAAACTATTCACACCTTTTTTTGCGGGTCATCAGATTTTTCGTTTGATGCGGCCCACCACGAATTAATCTTCTCTGCCAACGTCTTCATTGCAGAGTAGCGCTTGCACCTAACATCCTTAATTATTTGTGGGATATTTTCCAGTCTCAGCCGTCCCCTAAGAAATTTATCCTCTGCAGCTCCCTCAAGTACCAGGAAAGTTATTCATTCACGTCTTAACACATATCCTGTCATTCTGTCGCTTCTTCTGTTGACGTTTTCTAAATTTTCTCCTCGCCGATTCTGCGAAAAGCGTCCTCCTTTCTCATTAGTCTACCTAATAGTCAGCATCCTTCTGTACCACCACATTTCAAACGCTGCGATTCTTTTCTTTTTCGGTATTCCCATAATCAATGAGCAACTTCTCCACTCCGAACGTACGTTTTCAGAAATTTCTTCCTCAAATTAAAGCCGATGTTAGATACTAGTAGATCTTTTTCGACAAGAAGCCGTCCTTGTCTGAGACAGTCTGCTTTTTATGTCCTTTTTGTTTCGTCCGTCAAGTGTTACTTTGCTTACAAAGCAGCAGAATTAGTCCACTATGTAATGTTGATGGATTAATTTGTTCTGAAAGCGGTGCTGATATTCAAGACAATTAAAGCGGGTAAACAGCTGTGAGCTATCTGGGGAAGTTAACCTTGCATTACTGAGCAACTGCTTCACCAGGTATCCAGTCTAGCTTACCAAATTCCCAACCAGACTAACATTAATTATAATCTTTTAATGGTCATCTTACAACAACCTGTGATATATATATACAAAGAAAATTTAAATAAAAAGAAATAAATCAGTTTATATTTGGACATTTATTTTAACATTGATCATTGTTACGTTAAAATTTCAGCTTGTTGAACTTGATCCATAACTAAACTGGTGCCTTATTTAGGATTGTGAAAATGTGAGTTTGTAGTCTTACAGAACACATCAAATAGGGAGCCAAGATTGGGAGACTGCATGCAACACTGCATTCATAAAATAACGCACGAAGAACGTTGAAACATATGCAAGAGGAAATTAACCACAACCAACCGATTCAATTTTCACCCAAAGAAGTTGCGTTCGTAGCGCAATCCTGTCCGTCATGAAAGTACCACTCACTGATATACTAAATTCATACTTACTCTTTGTGAAATCTTCCCGAAAAGAATAGCTGAGGGCTACTTTGATGATTACACCACATGCTTCACGTGGTCAACTTGGTTTACACAAAGAGTGTAACTCCACAATAATTTTGATAGTTAAAATAAATTACATCGAAACGCAATTTACAAAAGAAAAACCTCGAACTGGTTACTATCGTCTTACTATTAACCTCATGTCTAAAATTCTGCGTGGTGCCTGTTTGTTCTATGTCGTGTCTCCCTACCACTTTCGCACAACGACGGTCTGAGCGTGTTTTTTAGGGAATTGACTAGTTTGAACCTGGGACCTGTTGCTGGTAAGGAGACGCCAGACCACACATGACATGTAGAGTTCAGAAGAGTTCAGTGAGACTAGCGATGATATAACCAAGTGCTTAATGATTTCAGCGTCAGCCCCGCTGCACTCCCTGTAAAAGAATCTTAATACTAACTAAATTTAGTGGAAGGGGTTCAAGGCTTTCCTATTTTTAGTTAGCTGGTATAATAACGTCGAAAAAGCAGTTAAGTTTACCATTGGAAATTTTATTCTACTCACAAAACATTGTTTATAAATTACACTATTGATAAAAGGAAATATTTTAATACAGGATGATAAAAACCAACTGCGTTCAACAAAAATGTGAACGAATATTCCCTGAATGGGTTTCAAAGTTCTACAATGGATGGAAGGATGACCTATGCCTTATCACATCTATAATCTAGATTTAAGTTAAGTTTCAAAAAAGAGAAAACTATCAAAATAGTCTACAGTGACCCTCAATTATCTTTAATTACTTATTTAACTTGTCGTAAAGTACAGTGGCTGATGTGGCTTCTCAATAATTATATAACAGAAAAATCCTCGCGTTTCAGATTTTTACTTCACAGAGCAAATGTGAATACCATGAGCTTTAATTGACAATCGACACTAGTATTACGCAAAACGGGGATGTAACAGGTAAGAATTCTGCAGTTCTGAGTGAAGCCTTATGCGCTCAAAAATGCGGCATTGCGTGCGTTCATTACCTTGTCGGTGTTCGTCAGGGGGCAGCGGGCAGCACAGCTCCGCTCACCTCGCCATCTCGGAAGCAACTCTGTCCTAACTTCTCCTTACTACAATTTACCGAAGTTGATTTAAAAAAAACTATCTGCCTGTGTTTTCATCTGACCAATCAGAGTCTCAATGTTAACCTTAAGCTCCGCCTACAAAAATTCTGTCTATCCAATGAGAAACGTTATACTTTTCGTGGTGGGGCAGTGTTTTTAAAGTGCAACGTAACAGAGACGCGAAAAAGTCTCACGCTAAAACTTGCAGCTGGTGTGGCCCTTTTAGTGTTATCGTAAGATCTATACTGTTCTTCTGGAGGGCTCTATCTTTTAACATGGGCTGGGGGATGGTCCTGGTGGTTAGCTGGCCACGTGGGTGTCCGTCCCTTATCGTAGGGCCTTCTAGCTTAACATGGTTCTGCTCTCGTCTTCTGTTCTCGTTTCTCCCCTCGGAACTGCGCCTGTCTCACAGTGGAAAGGTATGACATGCATTTAGGCATTCTTGTGTTAGTCTGTGGTATTCCATTTGCTCACTCGTTACTCGTATTACTTTGGTTAATTTAATGTCACGATTTATTCGGAGCTATGTGACATGCTACTGGATTTGCTTATCATGTCAGGGTTTTCATGGAAGGTGTTGGATTTGCCTGACACCTTACAGATGGATCAAACAATTGTATAAGCACGTGGTACTGGTCTTATAAAGTACACCCCATGGGGGTTGAACACAAAGAAAAGTTGCTATATTGAAAAATATTGTCAAGACGAGATGTTATAATATCACGCACATTAGCATTTAAGATTGATGATCTTAGTTAGAGTTACTGATCAACACGTGGTTCCACTTTACTCACAAAGTAATGACAAAGCAACTACCGGAAGATATTCTGAACTTCACACTCGAATTACACTGTGTTACAATTTAAGATAACATTAGATATTTTAGATCTAAACCTGAAATAAAGGTGATTAAATTTTCAGTTAGGCTGAACTTAAGAAATCCATTGTCCTACGGACTTAGAAGAGACGCGCTTAGCTGGAGATCTTACCACTTCAGACACTCGCCGCGGACAGACTGCCGTTGGCCCCTACCGAGGGTGCTTCACCGATACAAACGGAAGTGACCAGAGAGGCAGCTTCCTATACCAATATGACAAGGGACGGACAGGACCATACTAAGAATAGAAACCTCTTTGCTTTTAACAAATGTAGCTACCTGTTTCGACGTTGGTCCTACTGTTCTCTAGCAGACAGGCTTGTCTGCGAAATACATTTGCTCATTCATTCTTTCACACAGAAGGGAAGGGGGATGACAGTATCTTATCATATACAGTATATAAAAGAAAGCAGGTGTAGGCTCCGTATGAGACTGTGTGACATGAATTACATATGAACTGTGTTTTAATGTGTAGTAGTGTGACAGATAGTGTCAGAAACACCACATTAAATTTAGAAGTGGAATGTATGCCGTAAATGACAACAGATTTAAAAAATTAACATGAAAGGAATCCAACAGAGACCTTTCAACTAGTGTATTGCGTGGTACCCAATTTTGACGATAAGTTTGTCTGTAGTCTCATATCTGCTACTACTCATTAATTTCGTTTTCCTATCATTTACTCTCGATCGATAGGGTGTGCGCATTACACCTCATGCTATTCAACAGGCCCTGGAATTCTTCTTCACTTTCACTGAGGATAACAATCTTATCATTCATAACCTTTCACTCTGTATTCCTTCCCACAGCTGAACATCCCTTTTACTTCCGTCAGAGTTTCTTCGATGTACAGATTGAACAATAGGTAGTAAAGACTACATTCTTGATCTACAGTCTTTCTAACAAAAGCACTTCTTGGATTCTAATTCCTATTTTTCCCTCTCGGTCCTTGCACATATTCACATTATCCGTCCTTTCCTCTAGCTTTCAGCTGTTTTCCTGAGAGTTTAGAATGTTATTCACCAGTTTACATTGTCGAACACGTTTTATAGGTCGACAAATTCTATGAAAGTTATTTTTTCTGGAATCTTACTTTCGTTATCAAGCACAAAGTCAAGACAGTCTCTCTGTCGCCCTTGCCTTTCCTAATGTCGAGGTGATCGTCATCTCACAGATCCTCAGTTTCCTTTTCCATTGTATTGTATATGTCGTTCTTGTCAGCAAGTTGGATGCATGAGATGCTATGGCGATTTTGCGGCAGTTCTCGCACGTATCTGCCCACTGACCTATTAGTACTGTATTTGGTCGATGGTAGCTGTGGAGCTGGAACCTACAGTGTAGTATCATTAACAGTCTAGTACCTACAAGCTTCCAGGTTAAATGACTTTGAGTTCCAATTTTTCCGACTATGTATTGATTCTTGCACACTTTTGGCATGGTAAATATTTAAGCAAGGAAAGAAAAGGCGGCCATGAAATGAGTACACATTAGGGGAGAGTCAAGAAGTATGGATTGGTTTACAGTACCGGCCAGTACGTGATTTACCTTACCGTCTCCAAATGGCAGAAGTGTACAGTAAGCAGAAGGGAGAATGTGCAGTAGAGTCGCATACCGTTTTCTTCTCTTCAGTGCTTTGTCTGCTGTAAGTGCTTGATTGTGTTACTGCAGCTCTTACCGCACGGAGTAAATGTTGACGCCTGTGGTCTCTGTTTTTATGGTAAATGATGAATTTAGTTGCTAGATTTCGATTATGTAACTTAAGGAATGGCATGCGACAAACGTTTCGTTATGATGTCTATAAAAGAACGTACAATGTGATATATCCTGATGCGTGTTCGGCGTGCAGTACCGCCATCCTCTTGTCCTTCACTATCGGTCAGAAGTAATTTCAATTTTTAAATTAAATTTTGTTCTTCTTACTTCTTTTACCTTCCCCCATGAACCATGGACCTTGCCGTTGGTGGGGGGGCTTGCGTGCCTCAGCGATACAGATGGCCGTACCGTAGGTGCAACCACAACGGAGGGGTATCTGTTGAGAGGCCAGACAAACATGTGGTTCCTGAAGAGGGGCAGCAGCCTTTTCAGTAGTTGCAGGGGCAACAGTCTGGATGATTGACTGATCTGGCCTTGTAACATTAACCAAAACGGCCTTGCTGTGCTGGTACTGCGAACGGCTGAAAGCAAGGGGAAACTACAGCCGTAATTTTTCCCGAGGACATGCAGCTTTACTGTATGATTAAATGATGATGGCGTCCTCTTGGGTAAAATATTCCGGAGGTAAAATAGTCCCCCATTCGGATCTCCGGGCGGGGACTACTCAAGAGGATGTCGTTATCAGGAGAAAGAAAACTGGCATTCTACGGATCGGAGCGTGGAATGTCAGATCCCTTAATCGGGCAGGTAGGTTAGAAAATTTAAAAAGGGAAATGGATAGGTTAAAGTTAGATATAGTGGGAATTAGTGAAGTTCGGTGGCAGGAGGAACAAGACTTTTGGTCAGGTGATTACAGGGTTATAAATACAAAATCAAATAGAGGTAATGCAGGAGTAGGTTTAATAATGAATAAAAAAATAGGAGTGCGGGTTAGCTACTACAAACAGCATAGTGAACGCATTATTGTGGCCAAGATAGACACAAAGCCCATGCCTACTACAGTAGTACAAGTTTATATGCCAACTAGCTCTGCAGATGATGAAGAAATTGATGAAATGTATGACGAGATAAAAGAAATTATTCAGGTAGTGAAGGGAGACGAAAATTTAATAGTCATGGGTGACTGGAATTCGTCAGTAGGAAAAGGGAGAGAAGGAAACGTAGTAGGTGAATATGGATTGGGGGGAAGAAATGAAAGAGCAAGCCGCCTTGTAGAATTTTGCACAGAGCATAACTTAATCATAGCTAACACTTGGTTCAAGAATCATAAAAGAAGGTTGTATACCTGGAAGAATCCTGGAGATACTAATAGGTATCAGATAGATTATATAATGGTAAGACAGAGATTTAGGAACCAGGTTTTAAATTGTAAGACATTTCCTGGGGCAGATGTGGATTCTGACCACAATCTATTGGTTATGAACTGCAGATTGAAACTGAAGAAACTGCAAAAAGGTGGGAATTTAAGGAGATGGGACCTGGATAAACTGAAAGAACCAGAGATTGTAGAGTGTTTCAGGGAGAGCATAAGGGAACAATTGACAGGAATGGGGGAAAGAAATACAGTAGAAGAAGAATGGTTAGCTCTGAGGGATGAAGTAGTGAAGGCAGCAGAGGATCAAGTAGGTAAAAAGACGAGGGCTAATAGAAATCCTTGGGTAACAGAAGAAATATTGAATTTAATTGATGAAAGGAGAAAATACAAAAATGCAGTAAATGAAGCAGGCAAAAGGGAATACAAACGTCTCAAAAATGAGATCGACAGAAAGTGCAAAATGGCTAAGCAGGGATGGCTAGAGGACAAATGTAAGGATGTAGAGGCTTGTCTCACTAGGGGTAAGATAGATACTGCCTACAGGAAAATTAAAGAGACCTTTGGAGAGAAGAGAACCACTTGTATGAATATCAAGAGCTCAGATGGCAACCCAGTTCTAAGCAAAGAAGGGAAGGCAGAAAGGTGGAAGGAGTATATAGAGGGTTTATACAAGGGTGATGTACTTGAGGACAATATTATGGAAATGGAAGAGGATGTAGATGAAGATGAAATGGGAGATAAGATACTGCGTGAAGAGTTTGACAGAGCACTGAAAGACCTGAGCCGAAACAAGGCCCCGGGAGTAGACAACATTCCATTAGAACTACTGATGGCCTTGGGAGAGCCAGTCATGACAAAACTCTACCATCTGGTGAGCAAGATGTATGAGACAGGCGAAATACCCACAGACTTCAAGAAGAATATAATAATTCCAATCCCAAAGAAGGCAGGTGTTGACAGATGTGAAAATTACCGAACTATCAGTTTAATAAGTCACAGCTGCAAAATACTAACGCGAATTCTTTACAGACGAATTGAAAAACTGGTAGAAGCGGACCTCGGGGAAGATCAGTTTGGATTCCGTAGAAATGTTGGAACACGAGAGGCAATACTAACCTTACGACTTATCTTAGAAGAAAGATTAAGAAAAGGCAAACCTACATTTCTAGCATTTGTAGACTTAGAGAAAGCTTTTGACAACGTTAACTGGAATACTCTCTTTCAAATTCTGAAGGTGGCAGGGGTAAAATACAGGGAGCGAAAGGCTATTTACAATTTGTACAGAAACCAGATGGCAGTTATAAGAGTCGAGGGGCATGAAAGGGAAGCAGTGGTTGGGAAAGGAGTGAGACAGGATTGTAGCCTCTCCCCGATGTTATTCAATCTGTATATTGAGCAAGCAGTAAAGGAAACAAAAGAAAAATTCGGAGTAGGTATTAAAATTCATGGAGAAGAAGTAAAAACTTTGAGGTTCGCCGATGACATTGTAATTCTGTCAGAGACAGCAAAGGACTCGGAAGAGCAGTTGAACGGAATGGACAGTGTCTTGAAAGGAGGATATAAGATGAATATCAACAAAAGCAAAACGAGGATAATGGAATGTAGTCAAATTAAATCGGGTGATGCTGAGGGGATTAGATTAGGAAATGAGACACTTAAAGTAGTAAAGGAGTTTTGCTATTTAGGGAGTAAAATAACTGATGATGGTCGAAGTAGAGAGGATATAAAATGTAGACTGGCAATGGCAAGGAAATCGTTTCTGAAGAAGAGAAATTTGTTAACATCGAGTATAGATTTAAGTGTCAGGAAGTCGTTTCTAAAAATATTTGTATGGAGTGTAGCCATGTATGGAAGTGAAACATGGACGATAACCAGTTTGGACAAGAAGAGAATAGAAGCTTTCGAAATGTGGTGCTACAGAAGAATGCTGAAGATAAGGTGGGTAGATCACGTAACTAATGAGGAGGTATTGAATAGGATTGGGGAGAAGAGAAGTTTGTGGCACAACTTGACTAGAAGAAGGGATCGGTTGGTAGGACATGTTTTAAGGCATCAAGGGATCACAAATTTAGCATTGGAGGGCAGCGTGGAGGGTAAAAATCGTAGAGGGAGACCAAGAGATCAATACACTAAGCAGATTCAGAAGGATGTAGGTTGCAGTAGGTACTGGGAGATGAAGAAGCTTACACAGGATAGAGTAACATGGAGAGCTGCATCAAACCAGTCTCAGGACTGAAGACCACAACAACTTCTTTTGCAATTGAAATGTAGGGAAATGACAAGAGAATAAGAGGAAACGGTCACTAAGAGTGCATGAAAATGGCTGTGAGCAAAGTTATGTCTAACAAAATGACCACGAGGGAGGGAGCTGAGCGTTTTCAAAGTTTAGAAAAGAAAAACATCGCCACCGGAGAGAAGAGAGTAATAGCAGAAGAAACAAAGTAAAGAGAGTTGAAGAAAGCTGAACTTAAATCGGGTGTTCAAAAATGAAACAGAGACGCAGAGTGGCCACGGAAAGCCAATTACAAAGCGAAGAAGAAAACGAATTTAGTGGAAATAATGAGTCAACACATGAGACCTAAAAGTGTATTATGTGTTTGGAGCCATTCGAAGAAGATTGGGTGTTGTGTACAAAGTGCAGAGGCAGGGCGCATATGGGATGTGTTGGTCAGGAGAATATTTTGTCAGTACAACGAAAAACTAATCCAAAGTTTCAAATTTCACTTTTTTATTCACTCGATGACTAGTTTCGGGCCGAAACCCATTTTCAAATCATCGTGACATAGTTTAAAATAGTATTTCCGGAAATGTAAAAACCATTTCAATAGTGTGCAGACGAACAATTGCAGCGCTGTAACTTCGTTTGCACATTTTTTACGTGGTTTTTACATTTTCGGAAATGATATTGAAAGGTGGCTACACTGATCCACAGCGCCAGAGATCGCTTGAGCCACAACGCCAGAGATCGCTAGCGAGCATTGTTCCGCCGCCTCCACTGGCAGTGATTATTGAGAACTCGTAGTGGGCAGTGCTTTGGGAGAACTCGTGGTAGTCAGTGCTGAGATGTCGTAGTGAGGAGTGTTTGTTGAGATGAGCTAGTAGGCAGTGCTTGCTGAGATGTGATACTGAAAAGTTCTTGTTGAGATGTGGTAGTAGCGAGTCGGTGTGGAGAGTTGTAATGTCTAGAGTGCTTTTCATCAATATAAATTAAGGTAACAAACTACTTTTCTTTTCTTTCTCATTATTTCAATGTCCTGAATAATCCGTCATTACAGGTTCAGTCAACAAAGCATCTGGCTTGTGTTCTTGTATTAGAGTTGACTGAACCTGTAATGACGGATTATTCAGGACATTGAAATAATGAGAAAGAAAAGAAAAGTAGTTTGTTACCTTAATTTATATTGATGAAAAGCACTCTAGACATTACAATCTCTCCACACCGACTCGCTACTATCACATCTCAACAAGAACTTTTCAGTATCACATCTCAGCTAGCACTGCCTACTAGCTCATCTCAACAAACACTCCTCACTACGACATCTCAGCACTGACTACCACGAGTTCTCCCAAAGCACTGCCCACTACGAGTTCTCAATAATCACTGCCAGTGGAGGCGGCGGAACAATGCTCTCTAGCGATCTCTGGCGCTGTGGCTCAAGCGATCTCTGGCGCTGTGGCTCAGTGTAGCCACCTTTCATATGCCCTTACTATTATTGACTGTTATACATTGCTGCCACTACTACTTGATACACATGATGAACATAAAATTTTGACAGAATTGCATTTACACAGTTAACACTATTCAATTACACAGTAGTACTTAATGTGGAGGAAAGATGAGTGAGTGTGTTTTGTGTGTTTTGCTTTCCTAATCCTACCCACCTATCTCCTAAATATTATTTTATTTGTTGGTAGTGGCTTGCACTGACACCCATAAATGTTATAGGTTTACTGGTATTTGTGTATTGTAATAGTTAATAGGACAATTATCTGATATCATTTGTGTGTTTGTTATGATTTGTATGTTTAGTGTAAAAGCATTGTATGTGTATTCAAACTATTGTTCATGCCTGAACTGTCTGATTAGTGATGGTGCTGCACTTTTCAACATGATGTGTGACATTCAGTCATGTTTAATTTCTGCTGATGAACTGTGTGATCAGTGATTGTAAAAATTATGGACTGTTACTTGTACCTTTTCTACATGATTGGTGCCACTAGGACACGTTTAATTTCTGCTTATAAACTCTGATGAACAGTGTGATCAGTGATACTGAATTTTATGGAACTGCTTCTGCTGAGAAATGTGACTTGTTGCTGTGTGTACCTGCTCAACATTGCTGGGTACCACTGATGGACTGCTTCTACTGAAATGATGTTGCTTCTTGCTGTCTGCACCTGGTCAACATTACTGGGTGCCACTGATGGACTGCTTCTACTGAAATGGTGTTACTTGTTGGTGTCTGCACCTGCTCAACATTGCTTGGTGCCACTGATGGACTGCTTCTACTGAAATGGTGTTACTTGTTGGTGTCTGCACCTGCTCAACATTGCTGGGTGCCACTGATGGATTGCTTCTACTGAAAAGATGTCACCTGTTGATGTCTGCACCTGCTCAACATTGCTGGTGCCACTAATGGAACTGCTTATACTGAAATGGTGTTACTTGTTGGTGTCTGCACCTATTCAACATTACTGGGTGCCACTGATGGACTGTTTCTACTAAAAAAAATGTCATTTGTTGGTTTTGCACCTGTTGACCATTGCTGGGTGCTACTGCTGGAACTGTCAACTGCTTATTCTTGAGCTATGGAAAGCGTTTATGTGAATATTTGTATAAACTGATTTTTTGTGTATTACTGGTTGTGAAAAGTTATGAGACTCTTACCTGCACATATTCGTCATTGCTGACGCTATTGATTGAATTGTTTAACCACATAATACTTGTGTAAACTATTATGTAAAGTCACATGTATGAAAGAATTTGTATTGCTTACTGTATTCTATATAATAGGTTATTGAAAGGTCAGTGCAAAGCCAAAATTTTATCTAGTTATATGATATTTACGTATTAATATTATCTTTTATTGTTGTCTGTATTTTTTTGACGAATTTGGTGGTATTTTCACCACCAATGCTGGCAAAAATACCATCAAATTCTAGCCGTGGAGGAAGGGCATATGAAAGGTGGCTACACTGAGCCACAGCGCCAGAGATCGCTTGAGCCACAGCGCCAGAGATCGCTAGAGAGCATTGTTCCGCCGCCTCCACTGGCAGTGATTATTGAGAACTCGTAGTGGGCAGTGCTTTGGGAGAACTCGTGGTAGTCAGTGCTGAGATGTCGTAGTGAGGAGTGTTTGTTGAGATGAGCTAGTAGGCAGTGCTTGCTGAGATGTGATACTGAAAAGTTCTTGTTGAGATGTGATAGTAGCGAGTCGGTGTGGAGAGATTGTAATGTCTAGAGTGCTTTTCATCAATATAAATTAAGGTAACAAACTACTTTTCTTTTCTTTCTCATTATTTCAATGTCCTGAATAATGCGTCATTACAGGTTCAGTCAACAAAGCATCTGGCTTGTGTTCTTGTATTAGAGTGTAATTCTGGTTTTCTTGAGTAATTATGGTATTTCTATTTTCTTTAATTAATTCAGTATAAATGATATTTAAAATTTCTTGTGTTGTTGAAGAAGAACCGTGCCAGATGCGTACGTTGAGTCATACTTCCACACACAGAACAGTTACACTTGTGCTTTGGTTTCGTAGGTTTTATAGTTGCTGGGGACTTAATTAATTAATTGTGTTAATGAAAATTTCCATTTCATTCTTTGTTGTTGTTCTAGCAGTCAGATTGCGTAATAATACTAGTCAGGGCCAACCGTTACGAGACTTCGTAACCGAACAGACAGTTACTGAAACAAAAAATTAAAATTATTTGCATTCTATTTTAATTAAGCCCCCATGCAATATGTTTGACTAGGTTACGATTATTTTAAAACGGGTTCCGGCCGGAAACTAGTTATCGAGTGAATAAAAAAAGTGAAATTTGAAATTTTGGACTGGTTTTTCGTTGTACTGATTAAATGTTGCTGACCCACAGCTATCCCAGCATGTCTGGTGTTAGAGAATATCTTGTATTTTATTTGTGACCTCTGTAAAACAGTGAGTTAAACATTGATGAAATGAGCTGAAAGAGAAACAATAGCTTTCCCTCCTTATGTGTTCCATTATTATGCAATGGTATCTGTGCAGTGTACCATTAACAGCCGATATTATCACAGCAAAGGAAATGGACAATATTGCAAGGCACTGTCTGAAAGCCTTGTAATTTCAGCCCCTTCTCTTTTCATTTAATTAAGTACTGTAAATACAAAATACATATCATTACACTGTGCTACTCATAGAACACGTCATCAGGTATATTATTACTCCGATCAACCACAACAATTACGCAGTAAAGTCAAAAAACGTAAGCCGGACGATACTACATGGTTCTCCCCCAAATTCAGCATATCTGTCTTATGAAGAAACCGCACTCTTCGAAGGCCTGCTGTTTGCATGAACAGTGATAGAAATTATTTCGACATTTTCAGACATTCACCTTTCCAGCCCAGCGGCTCATCGATCAAGTGCCACGTTAGCAGCTTTGGAAGGGTCCGTTACGCGACAGGTGGGGCGCGCCTGATGGAGTGCGGCGCTCCATCTGAAGGCTATCGCGAGCCGCGGCCCACCCGCTGAGCTGTCCGGCCGCAAGACGGATGTGCCGTCCCCAGGGCCGGTCTGTCACGTTGCCGACGGTAGCGCGCCCCGGCCGTGTACGTACAAGCACACGGCTCCAAACACAGGTACGTCCACGTCTGTTTGCCCGCAGGTTACCCGCACCTGACATTCAGCCATCATTAAGAGCCAGTTCACAGACGCAGGCACATCTATTGTAATAACAGCATTCTTTCAGAGACCAGATGCATTTCGCAACTTCTACTATATCAGCACTATGACCACAAGTTTATCACTCACTACATCGTCTTCAAGGTTTTTTTTTCCCTAGGCATCAAAAATAGCAACCTAACGTTCTACATTGTTTGTTCACATAACCATTCTGTGTCCTTTCAAATTTTCATCTCCAACTAATGTCACTAACCACCATAATTATTTCACTATATCTTGATAATCATCTGTCCTGCCAGTCTTTTCTTCGTAAATAACGATCGAGCTTCTACCGCCCGTCTGCTTTAATCTATGACGTAATCAAAATAGTGGGCACACTAAATCTAGTATAAATAAAATAGATAGCCTAATAATACTTGGCTATCGTCATCAACTCAGATTCTAAGTGTCACCTTCCAGCCGGCCGGAGTGGCCGAGCGGTTCTAGGCGCTACAGACTGGAACCGCGCGACCGCTACGGTCGCAGGTTCGAATCCTGCCTCGGGCATGGGGACTGATGACCTCAGAAGTTTAGTCTCATAGTGCTGAGAGCCATTTGACCCATTTTGTCACCTTCCAACGTAGCTTAGACCTCGGACAGTGCTACAGGTAAGTCACCACAACACACCCCGAGTGCGGACAAATTTGCCAGTACCTGTGCAGTCTGAGTTGGGAAGGGGGCGGGGGGTGCGGGGGGGGGGGGGGGACAGTAGTAGTGGCGAGGGCAGGCCAGGTGCAGCGCCATAGCTGAAGACACCGCACAAACACAAATCTTGTATAATTTGAAAGCTACAGCTAGTCAACCTGCAAACCATCCTATTGACAGATTATGTCAGTACGACCAGTAATTCGACAAATATAGATGGGTGAAGCCACTTGGTACTCCCGCGTATCGAAAAAGAAATGGTCGAATAAATAAAGAATGAATCGGTAAAAACAAGTCGAACCAGTCACTGCGAGAAGCTAATCTCATGAAACAAAAAGCTGACCAGGCGCGAGTAGGATTCCCCCTTTTAGAACTCCATACTGTAACGTTCTTTTAAAAGTTTATGTTTGTTAATGAATAAGAAATGCGTAATATTTGTGCCATGCAAATTTACTGTGTGATGTGTTGTTGAGCAAATGACTTAATCTGCAAAACCAAAAAGCAATTTTCATAATAAAATCAGTCCCTCTGAAATTCACCCAGTCTCGTGAGCACGAAGTTCTATGGCCCCGTGCAATAAACTGATAAAATTCCATATGCAGATAAACAATCAAATAAATTTCCCTTAGCTCTAGGTCGCAACGAATGTAACCTCGGTATTCTGTTCTCTTAACAGTAGGCATAGAAAATATTCAGTCTTGGCACAGAGAAGTGCAGTGCCGGCAAAAAAATAGCTTCATACAAATAATATCAGTAGATTAGCTGATAAATGAATAACCTTGCAAATGTTCAGTGAAAATACTGAGTATTGGCTCAGCGCTGTGGAGTTCTGCCCGCACTGAAACTGTTACAAACTTTAATACTTTTCTGATTCTAGCACATTAATATTTTTCTGATTCTGATTGAAAAAAATGATTTTTTTTTAAAAATAGTCATTGGATTTAAATAAACACGACATGGAAGAGGATGAGGTACTGATAAAGTGATATGCCTAGATCGAATGCTTCAGTTTGAAAATTGTATTCAAAATAAAGTTTCTCCTTCACGAAATCTGATATGAAACATTTTACATTAACTTCAAAATCAGCGAAATTCTTCACTGTTCTACAATGCTCACTTACTGTCGTAATTAAAAACACTTGGACTGTTACATGGCAAAAAGTGTGACACCGTTTGACAAAATAGATTCCAAAATTTAACTTCTCTGTATCGGGATTACAAAATACACAAAATATTACAAACCAGGTATACCTATCAACCTATACATTAAATCTGATGGAAAATACTTGGTTGCTACATTCAAGGGTCAGCACTGTAAAAATTCGAGAAATCCACATTGCGTTGCTGCATACCTAAAACTAATTATATAAAATTTCATTACCTTACAAATTTGTTCCAGTTGCTTTACCTTTGAGTTACACTATAATTCATCACTTCTTTTCGTAAAAACTGTACTATGCTGCGTCCATAGTCCAACAACTAAATTTTCACAGCTAGCCACTAGCTTTAAGCCTTACATCCTGCCTTTAACAGAGTGCAACGGCAACTGCTACTGCCCTCAGCGCGCCCCTACTAACAATCGATTCTGCCACTCAGGCAACATCTTTGGTTCAGTGGTGTCAAAAATACAGTCTCTTCTACATATGACAATCGTTTCAGGGCATTTTTCATGAATTACAAAGTTCACTCCAAAAGAAATGCACACTATCTTTTTAAAAATATATCTTTTATTCTACATGTTTGAAAGTTTTACAGTGTGTAGATACATCCTTTAGGAACAATATTTTCATTTCTCCACATAATTTCCATCCCTCTCAACTGCCTTACGCCGTATTGGAACCAGCGCCTGTATACCCGCACGGTAAAATTCTGGACTAACCTTTTGGAGCCACTGTTTGGCAGTGTGCACAAGGGAGTCACCATCTTCAAACCTTGTTCCACGAAGAGAGTCTTTCAGTTTCCCAAAGAGATGATAGTCACATGGAGCCAGGTCAGGACTGTAAGGCGGGTGTTTCAGTGTTGTCCATCCGAGTTTTGTGATCGCTTCCATGGTTTTTTGACTGACATGTGGCCGTGCATTGTCGTGCAACAGCAAAACATCCTGCTTTTGCCGATGTGGTCGAACACGACTCAGTCGAGCTTGACGTTTTTTCAGTGTCGTCACATGTGCATCAGAATTTATGGTGGTTCCACTTGGCATGATGTCCACAAGCAAGAGTCCTTCGGAATCGAAAAACACCGTAGCCATCACTTTTCCAGCAGAAGGTGTGGTTTTGATTTTTTTTTTTTTTTCCTTGGGTGAATTTGCATGACGCCACTCCATTGATTGCCTCTTCGTCTCTGGTGAAAAATGATGGAGCCATGTTTCATCACCTGTCACAATTCTTCCAAAAAATTCATCTCCACCATTCTCGTACTGTTCCAAAAGTTCGCTGCATACCGTTTTTCTTGTTTCTTTGTGAGCCACTGTCAACATCCTGGCCTGCAAACCGTGTTGGCATCCAGCGATGTTGCACCGTTTAAACTACTGTAAGAATTAGTCAACAGCGCCAACAGGAAGTATAGCTCCGTGTGCTACTAATCTAAGCCTCCTGGTACTTACAATGCCAGGGGAAGGCCAAAGCTCAATTAAGTGACTGTATCTCTACGTGCTACTCCGCAGAATATGGAACGCTCAGCTTCTAAACGTACTAGTCTGAATACTGGTGCAACTATACACTGCTTGTTGTAAACTGTTCTCCGGTTCTGTTTAGATGGTATCTATTGACCTGTACAAGTATTCAGTACTCGATCCGCAACTTTTTAAATAATTTCGTGCACTCTGATTTTAAATCTTATTTTACGTCGAATGAGTCCTTTGTTAGTTATACGTTACACAGTACCAGAATCAAAATGGTTCAAATGGCTCTGAGCACTATGGGACTTAACATCTGAGGTCATCAGTCCCCTAGAACTTAGAACTACTTAAACCTTGCTAACCTAAGGACATCACACACATCAATGCCCGAGGCAGGATTCGAACCTGCGACCGTAGCAGTCGCGTGGTTCCAGACTGAAGCGCCTAGAACCGCTCGGCCACACCTGCCGGCGTACCAGAATTGACTTAAATGATGTCTAGCTCACGAATTGTCAAAGTCAATTGTGAAATGATATCTGTGATAAGCTGGCTTAAAGCGAAAATTCCGAAAGTGGATAAATTTAAAAAAAGAAATTATTGTTGCACTTGGTTTCCCTTGGACGTTATCGGAAACACGAATAACGTTGCAGTAAACAAGTGCACATGTCACTAAAGAAAACGCATCGCAATGTGAATGATTTCAAGACAGCTGTGCCTCTACTGTGAAACTGTTCAGCATGTCCTCGTGAAATATCACGATAAAAACTCACGATAAGTCGACCGAAGTGCCGTCACACCCAGATGAAATCATACTGAGGTCGACTAATAGTGTGTGTGTCGGAAGGCATCAGTCAATTGAGGTGGCCGCCTCTTCGGGACATAAGGATGCATTGATCCAGAACGAGACTGCTTTCCTGCACCAGGGCCTCGGAAATGCAAGCAAAATAAATATAATATAGTAATACTCGCTCCGTCATCTAAGTTCGGTGTCAACGTGTCAATAACCACTCACAGTCGGCAGGTAGCAGCAGGGGGACGTGGAAAACAGTGCAGTCGTTCAGTTTACTCCCATTTAGTGTTCCTTCCCAGTCGCACCTCTTTAATTAGATTATTTGTTTCGACGACTCTGGATTATCTTCGGAACTAAGCAGTTGAGGCAGACGGAGGTGGCATCTACCACCAGGACAATGCAACGTGTTACACAGCTCGCTATATATGTGCGTGATTTGAAGAGCACCAGCAAGAGTTTACTTACTCCTCTGGGCACGAAACTCCCCGGATTTAAACTGTCTATCGAGAATCCGTGGGACCATAGACAGGATTCCAGATCCCTGTTCTGTCATTCTCTTTTGTTTTCATAGACATCGTTAGATTAATTTCCCGAAGTGACGGTTGCCACGATGCATTCACAATCATTCCTCACCATCTCTAATGACCTTAGTATCAACGTTCTGGTAAACTATACCACTCCTTTCTTTTTTTTTTTTCTTTTACCTGATCGCTTCATAATTTATCTGCATACTTCAAAGTAACATTTTTCCATCCGATCCGACTAAAAATCTTAAGAATTTTTGGTCTTACGTAAAGCCATTAAGTGGAATACAATCGTTTTACAATCGCTCAGTGACCATACTGGCAGTGAATAGAAATATTACAGACAGAAGGTCGAAATACTGAATCCACTCTGCCGAAATCGTATTACGACGGGAGACCGCTGCACGACACAGCCTATCAATCATCGCACGAACACCGAAACGGCTGATATTGAGACATATGATAGATGGATAAAGAACTGCTCAATGTGGACTATTGTACTGTTTCTCCTGGGTGGTCTTGGGTTTAAGAAATGTAAACTAAATATTACGATAAATTTAATAAAGAAACGACAAGTTAAGCCAAGGAAGAAGAGATAGAACTACTATGGACATGTTATTCCATGGACTCTTGCGCTTCTATGCATGGACTATCTTTCCTTTGTCCTTCGCTTATCTTATCTGCTTGGATTCGGACCTAAGAGGACGTTCTTGTGTACCAGCTATTAATGTAAGTTGTAATTCAAACCAGAAAAATATAATGTTTATTTTCTCAAAAGAATTTGTGTATGCGGTCACTCAATTTGTAATCTGATACCTGGGTTGTCCTAAGTAGATATGGGCCTTAACAAAGAATTTTCGTTGTTAGGTGCCATCTTAGAAAATCTTTAACATTTTTCTTTTAGCTCATCTACGAGACGTGCCGTCGGTTAGGACAATTAACTTTCTTTCAGATCCTACGGGCCCGGCGGCCTCTGATAATAACTTAAAAATTTTTACTTACAGCTCTTCTTAATATAACGAGATAACATCCCAGGCCGAAAAGTTCTGGTCACAGGATTCCAGTTCCGTTATAGGATTTTATTTGTAGATGCTACTCTTGTTATCTTATATTGGGGAATCGAGACGAAAACACGATATTAAGTTACGGATTGCAGTAGTTCACATCGAAGAGACTTGCGAAATATCTCTGGTGCAATAAGCACACTACTTCTCACGAGCCTGGAATAATATCTGTGGTGTTGGGTAAAGAAGGAAAGGACGATTAATTATCGATGATTACGTAACTACCCTGAGAACTGAGCTAGTTTATTAATTACTGATCTGTGTCAGGCTAACTTAAAAGATATTGCACTATTAAGAACATTCGTGTGAGTCATTTGTAGAAAAGTGTTTTCAACCGCTACTATTGAGTCATTAAGAATACGATTACATTGGCAGACTGCCGTATATTTTTTACACTACACTATACCAGTTACCTGTGAGGTTGTACAAAGATTATGCGATATAACTATTTCCCCGTCTATTAGTAGTTTACCGTAGGTTGCTGGAGCAACGCTCATTTTATTTTAAAATGTTGTAGTTTTAATTTGTTGTAGTCGAACGAAAGTGGTATATGATGTCATAACTTCCACATGAGTGACGGCGGCGCTCTTTTCTCAGTTTCTGCGCTTGCTGTGAAGCGGGAGTCTTGAGAACGATTCCATCTTCAGATCTATAACCCTACCAAAACCGTTAATTTTCGTACTTGGGTTCTTTGTCAAAACTTTATCTACTAATCCGCCTCCCCTACAAACCCTACGAGTCTGTAATACGAATAGCAAAACACTCAATATACTCATGTCACAAAACTCATTATTTTGTAGCTCGATGTGTCAACGAGAGACCTATTAATAATGATCATTCCAACACTGAACGTCATAGAGTAGAAGAAGCACTTTCAAAATGAAAGCAGAAAAGCAATAGGAGAAGATGGAATTAACACAGAGCTTATAAAATATTATGGGTTATCTTTGAAACTTAGGATACTGCATTTATACAACACATTCTATTTACAGAAAAAACAATTGAAATATCTTTCTTCAAAAAAGAAATGTGGAATGAATGCAAAAACTACCGAGGTTTGTCGGGTCACCGAATACGTAGAAAACGTTCTGAAGGATACTGGAAAATCTAGGACACCCAAGGCATAGCACTATATATAAACAGTAACAAAAAATCTGCTAAAAATATCTCATAAATTCCATGTAAATCAGGGGGTTGAACAAGAGAATAACATACATAGAACTGTCCGTCCTAAGATTCGTCAGGCCTATTTTCTCTAGTGTTTCGGCAAATATTTGCAATTTCGTTTTTGCCATGTGTAGGTGGAGCCAGACCACACAAATCCCACTAATCAAGTCTTTCATGCGAGGGTTTATTTCCCATTTCAAACAAAATTAGTTTGAAAGGGTAATTTTAGGTGCGCATTCGATTGAGGGGTCCCAGATTAGTGCAACTTTTATTTTATCGACATATATGAACAGGGACAGCAAAACAGGAAGAATAACTAATTCTCCTTGTCCATCAATCCACCTAATTTTCGACATTCGTCTATAGCACCACATTTCAAATGCTTCGATTCTCTTCTGTTCCGGTTTTCCCACAGTCCATGTTTCACTACCGTACAATGCTGTGCTCCAAACGTACTTTCTCAGAAATTTCTTCCTCAAACTAAGACCTATTTTCGCCTTTTTGCCAGTGCTAGTTTGCTTTTGATGTCCTCTTTGCTCCGTCCGTCACTGGTTATTTTGCCGCCTAGGTAGTAGAATTCTTTAACTTCATCTACCCTGTGACCATCAGTCATTATGTTAAGTTTCTCGCTGTTCTGATTTCTGCTACTTCTCATTACGTTCGCCTTTCTTCGATTTACTCTCAATCTATGTTCTGTACTCATTAGACTGTTCATTCCATTCAACAGATCCTGTAATTCTTCTACACTTTCAGTCAGGACAACAAAGTCATTAGCGAATCGTATCACTGATATACTTTCACCTTGAATTTCAATTCCACTCCTGAACCATTCTTTTATTTCCATAATTGCTTCTTCGTTGTACAGATTGAATAGTAGTGGGAGGGGGGGGGGGAGATTACGTCCCTGTGTTACACCCTTTTAAATCTGAATGCTTCGTTCTTGGTCGCCCCCTCTTATTATTCTCTCTTGACTCTTGTACATACTGTGGATTACCCGCCTGCCCTACAGCTTACATCATATTTTTCGCAGAATTTCGATCATCTTGCACCATTTTACATTGTCGAACGCTTTTTCCATATCGACAGATCCTATGAAAGTGTCTTGATTACATTATAAATCGCAATGCCAGAATTGCCTCTCTCGTGCCTTTGCCTTTCCTAAAGTCAAACTGATAGCCAAGTAATAGATCCCCAATTTTCTTTTCCATTCTTCTGAATATTATTTTTGTCATGAGCTGTTAAGCTGATTGTGCGATAATTCTCGCACTTGACACCTCCTTCAATCTTCGGAACTGTGTGGATGATATTTTTCCGAAAGTCGAATGGTATGTCGCCAGACTGATACATTCTGCACACCAACGTGAATAGTCGTTTTGTTGCCACTTCCCCGAAATGATCTGAGAAATTCTGATGGAATGTTATCCATGTCTTCTGCCATATTTGATCTTAAGTCCTCCAATGCTCTCTTAAATTCTGATTCTAATACTGGTTCCCCTTTATCTTCTAAGTCAGCTCCTGTTTCTTCTTGTATCACATCAGACAAATCCTCCCCATCATAGAGGCCTTCAGTGTACACTTTTC
Source organism: Schistocerca nitens (assembly GCF_023898315.1). Classification (NCBI taxonomy): domain Eukaryota; kingdom Metazoa; phylum Arthropoda; class Insecta; order Orthoptera; family Acrididae; genus Schistocerca; species Schistocerca nitens. Next base: position 289,165,579 of record NC_064620.1, read on the forward strand.
ACCTATCCGCTCTCTCCTCTGCATTTAACAGTGCAATTCCCTTTGGACACCTAATGTTAACACCTTTGCTATTAATTTCACCGAAGTTAATACATGCCGGGAAAATGAATATCGCACTAAACTTATTTGGGACTGCTTTCTCGATATCATTTTCTTTGTTACAGGAAACAAACTGATTATTTCCTTCGGCATTGGGCGTCGCATGGAAGACGTGAAAGGCAGTATTTGTTTGGGCTGATTCCAGCTATACACGGTGGAAAAATCAGAAAATTCACGGTTGACGACTCTCAGGTTGCACACTGAGAGAGAGAGGGAGAGAGACAGAGAGAGAGAGAGAGGGAGAGAGAGAGAGAGAGAGAGAGAAGAGTTAGAAAGAGAGCGACAAAGTGAAAATTTTTTGCTCACCTATACGAAACACAGGCAAATACTTGTTTATTCGCTTATAATCAGTTAATGTAAGAGATGATGAAACCGCCATCCATGAGGTAAGCTAATTGTACCAACAACAGAATATGAAGGTTTATACTGATAAGCATACAGTAATAGCATTTATAGAAGAGAAACACACACGACAAAAAATGTGATTTATCACAAGGTGGTACAACAAGTAGAAAGCTTTAACAATCTTGTAAATTAATTAAGCTATCTAGAGCATGAAGATGTGTATAAAGAATGCCCATAAAATTCTAGTCCAAATGAGACACTGTATAAGAAGTAAGGTCAGGAAACGAAAATTAATTTTTAGGAAAGTATAACAGTTATCGTATTTTGCTACGGCAATGAGACCAAGACCCTTATCAAATTGCAGATAAATAAGTCGAGCGCATGAAATGAAATTGCTAAGAATTGTAAAAAATGGCTCTGAGCACGATGGGACTTAACATCTGTGGTCATCAGTCCCCTAGAACTTAGAACTACTTAAACCTAACTAACCTAAGGACATCACACACATCCATGCCCGAGGCAGGATTCGAACCTGCGACCGTAGCAGTCGCGCGGTTCCGGACTGCGCGCCTAGAACCACTAGACCACCGCGGCCGGCTAAGAATTGTAAAGGGACGTATAAAATTAGACAAAACAGAAAATTAAGACCTTAGAAACGAGATTAAAACTTGAGTAATAAGTGGTGTAACAGATGAATTTGCAGGTGAAGGGAAGGTTCTAGATGAAATATGGAACGAAAATACATTATTTCCAATAAAGTCTTTTCCAGTTATAGTTTTGTCCATCACTCAAAATTATTATCTGTACTCCTACTGAAAAGAGTTTGAGGATATTCTTGTTATTGTGGGAAAGTAATTTTTGGTGATCAAACCAGTCAGTTTTTGAGATTTAGGAAAGGACAAATAATGCAGATAAGGATAAATACTGGCGGTGCAGGAAACACTCAACAGTACACGACTGAACCCTCATATTAAGATAACAACCCTGATGGCAAATATGAGTTCGCAGACTTGTGTGATAAAAACGAGCTCTATTAATGGTAGGACACGGCCATTTAGATATTCCGAAGGGATACCAATCCCTTCACAGTTTAATGACAATCAAATTCCCATGCCAACAGGAAATGTGGAAATTGTCAAATGTCTCGTGTTGTAGTAAAGGCAGTTGGTCTTCCTTCTTCAAATATGAACCCTGGGCAGCTGTTTTTACACTAGCGTTAAATGTTAACGGATCGGCGTATAATGTACATGATATCTTCAAAGTTATAACAACGCTTTCTTTTAACACACTTTAAACTGTGTACGGTTGCAATTATATTTTCTTTAAATGGTTGTAATTGATAGGTTTAACGTAAATCTCTGATTTTTTCTGTAATGTAGGCCTAAATAAGTGTGGTCTGTGTGATCAATAAATGTAACGTAACTGGTTTTCAACACTGCACTTAAAAGCCGGCCGGAGTGGCCGTGCGGTTCTAGGCGCTACAGTCTGGAGCCGAGCGACCGCTACGATCGCGGGTTCGAATCCTGCCTCGGGCATGGATGTGTGTGATGTCCTTAGGTTAGTTAGGTTAAATTAGTTCTAAGTTCTAGGCGACTGATGACCACAGAAGTTAAAGTCGCATAGTGCTCAGAGCCATTTGAACCATTTGAACTGCACTTAAAAACAAATAAGACTCAAGTAAGGAACTAACACTACAACTTGCAAAAATTAACAGCATAATTGGCAGAAAATAACATGATAAATGTCAGAGTGTGACACCGAAATTGACAAGAAAGAAGCTCGTGTAAAAAAATTATTTGTTTTCTTTTTCTATTCATGAAATATGCACCGTGGAAAAAGATCCAAGAAAGGATATCATAAAAAAAAGGCTGACCCACGAAGATGGCATGGGCCTAACCCCAGAAAATGAAATTGATGATTACGATGATGCTGATAATTATGATGATGAAGATGACGATGGGACAAGAATATACACTCTAAATATAATTTTTCACGAAAACAGACACGAAATACACGAAATACAATTTTTCCGAAAACACACGCGATCCGGAACCTCCATTTAATGATTGCAAAATAAACTGGACTCGTAGTGCTCCATTCATCACAAGTAGACTATGCTGTGTTTTATTGACTGTGACAGGTTTTCTTTCCAATTTCGGTGAGAGAAATTGCATTCGCATGTATTTTAACATGTGCATTTGTTGGACATTAGAGACAACTAGTAACATCCACAAACGTGCATATTAATTAGCATGAGGTATAAAAGTTCTAATTAGCACCTCAAAAAACATAAATTCCCCTAATTCGTTTTTTGTTTGTTTACGATTTCATGTCTGCAGCACTGGTACTCACTGAAAGTACCACGCCGTCGTAGAGAAGCGAAATCAAAATAGTATAGTCCACTAATAAAGTAGAAGCCTTGAGGGACCCATCGGTAGCGACCGACCACCGTGTCATCCTCCGTCACTGTATGTGGCATGGTGGGGCGTGAGCTCAGAGCACCGCTCTGTCGGCCGTGGTCACTTTTCGCGACCTGGAGCTGTTGCTATTCGGTTAAGCAGTTCCTCAATTGGCATTACGAGGCTGACTGCACCCCATTCCAGACCTCCCGCAAGGGAAAAGTCCCTGGCAGTGCCGGAAATCGATTCCGGGTCCTCCACATGACACTCAACCGCGCTGACCATTAAACAGCGGAGCGGACGGTAAGTGGAATATTGTGTGGTAATTCGTTTTTGCCTTTGGAGAGGACCAACGTTGCAACAGTCCATGTTGAGTTTGCAAGCTTTAGTGGCCACTATTATTGAAGGTAAAATCTTGCAGGGTGTCATAAAAACAGCTCGGTTCCGTTCCTTTTCTTCTTCACAATCGACTTTTCGACCCCTCTGCTAGAATCGTCTTCAGAATTTTCTGGTGTGCCCTATTAATGGAACATGAGGGTACCTAACAACGTAAAAGACTTTACATCCAATTCCGTGCTGAACTGATAGAATGATACGGCGTTTTCATGGCGACAACAATGTACCATCATCAGACTACGTGGTGCAGACGCTTCTACTGAGGTCAAACAAGTCTAAAAACGAAGAACCTCTTGTAGAATATCTCTGCCTGGAGAACGGGGGAATGGCAGAAGTCAAGGCGCTGCTGTTGGTAGACCGGCGAATCACAATGGAGTGGACAGTGGAAACAGAGAAAATCTGTCGCGGATCAGTGTTCAACACTTTGCACGACGTTTCGAACATGAGAAAGACGCTGACATGCTTGCATAAAGGCTGCCGAATATAGGCAGCAGTGGAAATGTGGCAGCTGTGTCGTCGAACGCAGATGACGTCTCTGGCGGAGTAACCACCATGGACAATTGCGGGATGTCTCAATATCACTCTTAGACAAAGGAACAAAGCAATCGGTGGAAACATCTGGAATCACCGCCACCAGAAAATGTGAAGACCTAATTATTATCAACCAAGTAAAGGTGCTGTTTACAATGTACACTCCTGGAAATTGAAATAAGAACACCGTGAATTCATTGGCCCAGGAAGGGGAAACTTTATTGACACATTCCTGGGGTCAGATACATCACATGATCACACTGACAGAACCACAGCCACATAGACACAGGCAACAGAGCACGCACAATGTCGGCACTAGTACAGTGTATATCCACCTTTCGCAGCAATGCAGGCTGCTATTCTCCCATGGAGACGATCGTAGAGATGCTGGATGTAGTCCTGTGGAACGGCTTGCCATGCCATTTCCACCTGGCGCCTCAGTTGGACCAGCGTTCGTGCTGGACGTGCAGACCGCGTGAGACGACGCTTCATCCAGTCCCAAACATGCTCAATGGGGGACAGATCCGGAGATCTTGCTGGCCAGGGTAGTTGACTTACACCTCAAACGTCCCCTTAGAAAAATTTATACAATGACTGTGCTTAACCTGACACACAATATTTTTTAGCGCAACGCAATCTGACTTTCACAAAATCCCTACAAAAGAATGGCCCTGACTAACATTAAACTATACCTTTCACAAATCACTAAATCACTTACCTCACAATAATCTTCGTTTCTCCCACTACTGCAATACAGCAAGCGCCACTACTGCCAGCTAAATAAAAGATTCAAACTATGGAAGGCACTAACTACTGATAGGGATAGTTAGCAAATGAAAGATATTAATAGAGAACAAAGAATGTATTTACCTTGATATCATCATATATATAGCAGTTCATGACAAATTACAAAACTCCGCCATCTCTCTCCCCACATCCACCACTGCTGGCGGCTCACCTCCAACTGCGCAACGCTACGCGCTGTTCACAGCCAGCTGCCTAACACTACAATGGCGAGTATTACAACAATGCAAAACAGCCACAGGCTGCACACAGCACAGCCAGTGATTTTCATACAGAGGTGGCGTTACCAATAAAAAAACCTAAACAGCCTACTTACATAGCCCCCATGCTCCCCACAAAAAATTTTACAAATTTTGTTGGGCACTGGCCAATACATATTTGTTAAAATTTTTCATAATCGTAATTACAATAACAAAGAAATCAAATGCACACACCTATTGATACAATGTTGGTCAAAAGCTAAAATTTTCTCACAGTCCATAAAGACAGTCCTGATTCATCACAGTAAAATTACAGTGTTTTTCTTTTTTTTCAAAGTCTGAACAGTGAATGACAATGCACACAGAAGTAGTGGATTTCCATGCAGTCTTGAAGAAGTAGTGTCCTTCCAACGGAAAGACAGTGCTGACTCTTGACATGCTGACAGGTAATGGGCCACAACAGAGCAAACCCACATCGGAGTCAGTCGAAGTTTTGAAGAGTATTGGTGGGTAGGTCATCACAGAGCAGACCCACTGTAGTCCTGGTAGAGATTACGGTATTGGTGGGCCACCAGAGGTGCAGACCCACTGCAGTCCTTGTGGAAATAATGGTATTGGTGAGTCATCAAAGGTGTAGACCCACTGTAGTCCTTGTAGAAATGACGGTACTGGTGGGCCACCAGAGGTGCAGACCCACTGTAGTCCTTGTAGAGATGGCCAGCAGCCATCTGTTGTGACTGTGCGGGTACACAATCACCATTGAAGAGTCTTGCGGATAATGAAGCAAGTCCATAACCACCACTTGTGCACTCACAAAGTTTTTGAATTGTCCTGAGAACCAGCAATGCTGTTAACCAGTCCCTTGCTGAATTATTAACACACGTGCAAACACTAATAGTCCCTACTTTTCACATATTGTCCATATACTATGACCAATAGAAACGTGTGCAGTGAAATGTAACTTACAAGTTACCCAATTTGACGAACCGGTGTCAATTACAATTTTATAACATAAGAATACAATTACAAAGATACAAAATACATCATTAAGGAACATAACAATACAGATAACACTTGCAGTAATACAGCCTTTATAAAAGAATAAAAATGTATACATCAGTGTTACATAAATAATGACATAAGCACATACATAAAAGATCAGAATAACCCTCGAAACATCAACTTCACACATGAGCAACAAAACAGAACAGATAAATAATGTCTAACATCTCTACAAAGAAAATAACATATTATTAATGCCAATTATATTTGAGGATAACAGCATTCCTCATCATAGTGAAGGTAGCTTAGTATTAGAAGAAGAAAAAAATTCTATGAAACTAGACAGAGACAGGAAGAAAACAAATACACAAGGGTACACAAACACATAGTGGGATAACACAAAAGGAAAGGACAGGGTTTGTTTTCAGTGTATCATTTGGTACTGCAGTCCTTGTGGTTGCCACACACATGGTACACAAAGTAAGCGTGTACCCCCCTGAGGATAAATGGATAATATCCTCAGGTGTTACAGATTACAGCAATGGAATGAAATGTATCACGGAATACCTTTGTATCACTGTACTTCAAATATCTTTAAAAATAAATGTTTTAAGTACAAACTTAATCACTCAAATGCGTGTACTGTAGCGCTAAACTGTGCGTCTTGTTGTAAGATAATCTCTGTGGAAGTGTCGTAGTTATCGTCCTCCGAAAGCTAAGTTCTGCAGAAGTCAATGTACTTACCTCACGATACACAAAAATGAAATGCTTTGCGTATGGATACCATAGTTATTACTCTTATTGCCGTGATGAGGAAAGTACTGTACTGTAACGTATTGTTGTGCTACGGAAAAGGCTGCCTCATTGTTGCTATACCACAAAAGTTACTACTAAAACATGTTTTACTTTCCAGAAGAATTCAGAAAAAACTGTGCAGATGTAAAACAGATACACCGCAAAAGCAACAAGGTGAATTGTGTCACACATTAGTAGCGTCGTGATATAGTCGTGTAGCTGTCAAATAAACTAACCACTGTGTCACCTGGTATCTCTCAGAAAGCACCTTGAATCCATAATGTATTTGCAAGTAAACCAAAATGTTGCATTAAAAAAAGCAGATTATCTTTCAATAAACGGTTTTACATGTGAAATGTGGTGTAAACCTTTACTCTTCCTAGTACGCAAAGTTTCAACTTCAACGCAATTATCATGTGGTATACGTCGGATTCTGTAAGGTCCATTGTAAACTAGAAAGAATTTGTGACTCAAGTGTTTCTTCTTATGTGACAATGAATGAGCTTTAATGAGAACTTTCTGACCAATATATAATTTCTTTACATTTGCTTTACCGTGTAGTTTTCTCCTTTTGTCTGCTGCAGATTTTATATTTTTAATAGCCAAATCAATTATGTCTTTGTGTCGAAGTTTACGTGTATTCGGGAAAGGTACAAGCTCTCTGATTGTGTTCGGTGGTTTTTCATTCTTCAGTACAAGAGTAGGTGGTAAAGCAGTGGAGTCATGAGGCATTTCATTCAGCACGTTTTGAAATAAGTGTAAATATCTGTCCCAATGCTGATGCTTTCTGTGACAATAAAGTCTGCAAAGCTTATTGATTTCTTTCATAATCCGTTCGGAGGGGTTACAATGTGGTGAGTACAATGAAATAAAAACAGGTTTGATTTTATGGTTGCGAAGCATGCGAGACCAAACAGCAGATCTGAATTGCGGTCCGTTATCTGAAATGACTTTACAAACGTGTCCAACTTCACGTAAGAAATTTTTAACAAAGGCGTTGGATACAGACCGTCCAGTGGCTTTACGTAACGGTGTGAAAGAAACAAATTTTGAAGTAAGTTCAACAGCGACTAGAACGTACGAAAATCCATTAGATGTTCTGACAAGCGGTCCCAAGAGATCAACAGCAGCAAATTCTTTTAATTTAGAAGGAATGATAAGAAACAGCGGAGCACGATGGGAGATAGTAGATGGTTTCGCCTTTTGACAAAGTTTACAAATAGACAAGACTCTTCGAATTCTCTTTTCCATATTGTTAAAATAACAAGTCGTTCGAAGAATATGATAACATTTTCGTGGGCCAAAATGTGCGTAGCTGAAATGAATGTACCAAATGAGCTTATTAACAAAATCGTCAGGAATGCAAAGTACCCATAGCTTGTCATCAACAGTGCAGCGTTTGAACAGTATGTTGTTTCTAACCAGATAATAATGCCGAATCTGTGTGTGTGTCTTTTCATGCCATTTGCTTTTGATGTCTTTCCAAATCGGATCTTTATCTTGTTCATGAGCAATGTCCTTTAAAGATGTGGTGATGAAGTTTTCAAAGGCGACTTTCTGAATGTAAAGAATACTGAAATTTTTCTCGAGGTTACCTTCTGTGTTACTTTTCTCAAGCCCAGGAGGTGCGCGTGACAGTGCGTCCGCAACAATGTTCTCCTTGCCGGGAATGTAGACTATTGTGAAGCGGTATTCTTGCAGAAACAATGCCCAACGTTTTAACCTGTCATGATTTAATTTTGAAGACATAAGAAATTGTAATGCACGATGATCACTGTATACTTTTACGTGCTTACCAGAAAGAAAGAAACGGAATTTGTTAAATGCCCAAACGATAGCTAAAGCTTCTAATTCAGTAACGGAATAATTTTTTTCAGATTTTGTTAGCACTCGGCTAGCAAAAGCAATGGTTTTCTGAACAATAGTGTCATTTTCTATGGCTTCTTGAAATAAATGGGCACCAAGTCCGACTTTAGAAGAATCCGTGCTAAGGCAGAAATCTTGTGACAGATCTGGATGAGCTAGTATTGGCGCGTTAAGTAGCGATTCTTTCAAAGAACTGAATTCCAATTGTGCTTGTTCGTACCAGTTCCAAATAGTATGTTTTCCAGTGAGAGAACAAAGTTTTGGTGTAACAAGGATTTGCATATTCAGAAAACGACGGTAAAAATTTACGAGACCTAGAAAACTACGGACTTGTCTTTTTGTGGATGGAACTGGAATGGCTCTGATTGCTTCTAACTTTTCAGGATCCGGCTGAATGCCTTCAGAAGAAATAATATGTCCCAGAAACCTCACCTTTGACCTACCGAATTCAGACTTTTCCAAGTTAACTGTAATTCCAGATTCTGCAAAAATACGTAACAAACTGTTGAGGATGCGATTATGTTGTTCCCATGAAGCTTCTGCTATTAGAATATCGTCCACATATAAGGTGATGTGACGTTTTAAGAACTCAGGTAATATGGAATTTAGCCCGCGAATGAATGCTGCTGAAGAAATGTTCAACCCAAAAGGAAGTTTCCGAAACTGATAACAAACGCCGAAACAAAGGAAAGCTGTGTATTTTCTACATTCTGGATGAAGTTCGATCTGATAAAAGCTGGATCTGAGATCAATGGAAGACAACAAGTTTACACCATTGAAATTTTGAAGAAGTTCTTCCAACGTTTGCGGCCTGTCTGTTCCAGGAATAATGATAGTATTGATTTGTCTCGAATCTAAGACAAGCCTAATTGATCCATTTTTCTTCTCAACAACATGTAATGGATTGTTGTATGAGCTTACTGCAGGCTCAATAATGCCCTCGTCAAGCATAGATTGTATTTCTGTTCTAACACGGTCCCTATAATGCGCCGGAATTACGTATGGTCTAACACAAAATTTAGTATGCTCACGAACACGAAATTGGTATTGAAATCCCTTGATTGTTCCTGTTTTGTGAGTAAAAACTGTGGAATGTGCTTGTAAAATCTCAAAAAGGTCTTGCCTATCATTGTCATTACAATTTTCAATTGTTTGAATTTTATTCTGAATTAACTCATTAGTATCAAATGCGCCGTCGATATCACCCCTGTCAGTACTTGCAGAGTGATTGTTAGTGTCAAGTTCCGTCGAAAATTCAGAACTGTTGTCTAACAGGAGGTAAAGCCGATTAATTTCTTCGTCATGGTTTGAGAGCCAATCTTCAAAATTCAAAGCTACTGACTTACCTTCTTTTTCTAAACTTATTTCAGCATCGTGAAAGCTTAAGACTGCTTTGTATTTATTCAAAAAGTCTACTCCCAGTATAATTTCCGTCGACAATAACGGAACAATAAGAAAGTTCATAGAGAAGCTGTGGCTTTGACAAAAGAATTCTAAGTAGGTTTGTTGGCGTACATCTACACTTTTTCCGAAGATTGCACCTTGTAATTTAATCTTACGTAACGGAAGTGTGGGACAATCGTTCGATTTGTTGCATTTGCTAAAAGCTGTTTCACTAATTACTGAAATGGGACTGCCAGAGTCAAGTACTGCCGTAAATTTTACGTCATTTACAGTAATGTGAATCACAGGATATGCAATGCTGTTAAGTTTTACGTCGTGTTCCTGGAGTAATATGTCCCTAATGTCTTCCATTTTTACGTAATTACTTGCTACGGCAGCTGCGTCGTTAGTGTCACACGTGCGTTTTGTGGCTGCCAGCGGTATGAGTCATTGCCTATTGTCTCTTTGTTGGCGCGCGTCGTTATTGGGGTTTGGAGACCTAACTTCTACAAATTCACCGTGACGAGAGGGCCCTGCCCTGTTTAAATCCCGCCAGTTCTGATGCAATTCAGGTCTGTCGTTACGATCATATCGTCTGTCGTCATGTCGGTGGTTCCTGTAGTTTCTTTCTTCTCGGTTAAGTGGTGGAGGATTTCTCCCTGAATTATCACTGCACGGTGGACCGTTGCGTCTAAAGTTATTCTGTCTCCCGTAATAATAACTGTTTTGGTTTCCATATTGTCTGTTCCTCTGATTGTCTCTGTGATAGTCATTACCGCGGAGAGGTGATCTTTCCCTGTAATTATTACTACTCTGCCAACGGTTGTCATACGGATGGTGTCTGTTTCGGTCACGATTTGTGTTGTGAGAATAGCCTTGTCGCGTCCAGTTATTATTTCTTTCATCGTGGAATTGCGACGGATGTGATCTGTAATTGTTGTGCTCGTGCGTTCCGCGATTGTCAGTGTCAATTTCCAGTTCTTGTAAGAGTCCTTGAAACGCTTCAATGTCGTCTTTGCAACGTCCTGCCAAAATAATATGTCGTAAATGTTCAGGCAGTTTGATTAAGCAAATGCGGATGAGTTCTGAGGGGCTGTATGAGTTTGAAAGATACTGATTCTTGTGTAACATGTCTTCAAAATATTTCACAAGACTGGAAAATTCAGATTGTTCGAAATGTTTCATCATTATGATGCTATGTTTTACTCGGTCTTGTGTAGCTTGAGACCAATATGCTGAGAGGAAGGCATGGTAAAATTCTCCTTCACTGTGGCAATCGTGAATGACCGATCGCATTCTTACAGCTGGTTCATTCTCTAAGTAGCCACACATAAATTCTAATCTGTGCTCTAATGACCAGTTGGGAGGAAAACAATGAGAGAATTGATGGAGCCACGCTTGTGGATGAATGTCGTTGGCAGAATTCTTAAACGTTTTGAATTTACGTGTAGTAATAAACAGCTTATAGTCAAAATCATCGTGTCGGCGAGTAGCATATCGGTCATTGTTACGTCGTGTCGGCGGTTCTATCTCAAAATTCGGTGCACCTTGCCAATTTCTTTCATAATTTCCGAAGTGTCCTGTGTTATTATTTTGTGGTTGATCCGTATTTCTATGTCCCTCTTCCCGTATTGGGGCGCGAGTGTCCTCTGAAATACGTAATCCTTGTATTACCTGTGTCAGCTGATCTTGTACTTCGCGGATTTCTCTTTGGTGTTGCGTATTAATTTGATTCAGATTTTGTTTCAGTTTCCTAATTTGTTCGCTCTCTTCTGTGTCATTAAAGACTACCGGTTTTGTGTCATTCAGATTATCATCTACCTTCGTAGATAAGTTAGTGACCTGATCCGAAAGTTCGGCTACTTTCTCCGATAGTGAACACATTTCCTCAGTGTGTTTTTCTGAACCAAGTTTCAGAGTGTCCATTTGTGTTGAAATCGAATCTACTGTGTCCTTCAAGTTTTCCTGAGTTTTTGCAAGTTGCGTAACCGAATCGGTAGATGCAACTGAGTCAAATTTAGCTTGCAAGGTCTCATGATTTTCATGAACAGTAGTTTGCAGTTCTTTTATGGCTGCTTCATGATCCTGTAGTGCATTTTCATGACGCGAAAAAATAGGTTGGAAATGCTCACAAATTTGTGGTTTTACGTCATTACAGAGTTTTTGACATTTCGATTCAATGTGATGTAACTCAGTAGTTAAATCCTCACGTGTTTGTTCAAGAGTTTGCTCCATTGAGTCTAACTTTTGAAGATTTTGTTCCATTGCGTCTAACTGTTGCTGTGTTTGTCTCTGGTATTGTTCCATTGTGTCTAACTGTTGCTGTGTTTGTCTCTGGTATTGTTCCATTGTGTCTAACTGTTGCTGTGTTTGTCTCTGATTTTGTTCCACTGTGTCTAACTTTCGAAGATTTTGTTCCATTGTGTCTAACTTTTGAAGCTTTTGTTGTGTTTGTCCCATTTGTTGTATTAATTGTAATAACAATGCACTGGTGTCTGGAACATGTTCCTCAGTGCTTTTCAGCAGTGAATTTGCACAGGAAACAATCACATTTTGACAAGCAGAAAATGTGTCTTGACTTATTTGAGAAAACGGTGAGGATCCAAAACCTGAATCTACAGTATTTGCGAGATCGTGTCGTGTCATTTCGGATTCCTGAGCCGAGCTATTGCCGACCGATCGATCGATAATGCTTCCCTGCTCACTAATTGTTTCACTGCCTACGCCATTGTTTGCCGCCCGCTCCATTTCCCTACGCACAGTTACCAAATTACTACTTTGAACATCAGTTAATTCATTACTCGGTGGCGCTAACACACTGCCTTCGTTTTCACTGTCATTTCTCAGTTTACTTTGGAGCCTAGTATTACGTTTTTCACACGCCATTATTGTCACAGTATTTTACACGACAACACAGAAAAACACAATTTGAAGAGCAAAAATAAGAGAACACATTAACATAACACTGAAAATAATATCTAGTTAATTGCAGCTGCGAAATACTTGGTGCAAATCTACATGCATGGCACACCTGTTTTACTGTACAACAATGAAAGACTGCAACTACAAAGGAGATTCTCTCTACAATTACGCGCTAGCAATAAACAAAATCTACACTAATTACACAAACTACAAGAAAAAAAATCAGAAGATTCCAGTGAGGTATCCTAGGCTAAGGGTCGACATATGAAACGTCCCCTTTGAATAATTTTACATAAGACTGTGCTTTAACTGACACACAATATTTTTTAGCGCAACGCAATATGACTTTCACAAAATCCCTACAAAAGAATGGCCCTGACTAACATTAAACTATACCTTTCACAAATCACTAAATCACTTACCTTACAATAATCTTCGTTTCTCCCACTACTGCAATACAGCAAGCGCCACTACTGCCAGCTAAATAAAAGATTCAAACTATGGAAGGCACTAACTACTGATAGGGATAGTTAGCAAATGAAAGATATTAATAGAGAACAAAGAATGTATTTACCTTGATATCATCATATATATAGCAGTTCATGACAAATTACAAAACTCCGCCATCTCTCTCCCCACATCCACCACTGCTGGCGGCTCACCTCCAACTGCGCAACGCTACGTGCTGTTCACAGCCAGCTGCCTAACACTACAATGGCGAGTATTACAACAATGCAAAACAGCCACAGGCTGCACACAGCACAGCCAGTGATTTTCATACAGAGGTGGCGTTACCAATAAAAAAACCTAAACAGCCTACTTACACACCTACTAGAGCACGTTGGGTGGCACGGGATACATGCGGACGTGCATTGTCCTGTTGGAACAGCAAGTTCCCTTGCCGGTCTAGGAATGGTAGAACGATGGGTTCGATGACGGTTTGGATGTACCGTGCACTATTCAGTGTCCCCTCGACGATCACCAGTGGTGTACGGCCAGTGTAGGAGATCGCTCCCCACACCATGATGCCGGGTGTTGGCCCTGTGTGCTTCGGTCGTATGCAGTCCTGATTGTGGCGCTCACCTGCACGGCGCCAAACACGCATACGACCATAATTGGCACCAAGGCAGAAGCGACTCTCATCGCTGAAGACGACACGTCTCCATTCGTCCCTCCATTCACGCCTGTCGCGACACCACTGGAGGCGGGCTGCACGATGTTGGGGCGTGAGCGGAAGACGGCCTAACGGTGTGCGGGACCGTAGCCCAGCTTCATGGAGACGGTTGCGAATGGTCCTCGCCGATACCCCAGGAGCAACAGTGTCCCTAATTTGCTGGGAAGTGGCGGTGCGGTCCCCTACGGCACTGCGTAGTATCCTACGGTCTTGGCGTGGATCCGTGCGTCGCTGCGGTCCGGTCCCAGGTCGACGGGCACGTGCACCTTCCGCCGACCACTGGCGACAACATCGATGTACTGTGGAGACCTCACGCCCCACGTGTTGAGCAATTCGGCGGTACGTCCACCCGGCCTCCCGCATGCCCACTATACGCCCTCGCTCAAAGTCCGTCAACTGCACATACGGTTCACGTCCACGCTGTCGCGGCATGCTACCAGTGTTAAAGACTGCGATGGAGCTCCGTATGCCACGGCAAACTGGCTGACACTGACGGCGGCGGTGCACAAATGCTGCGCAGCTAGCGCCATTCGACGGCCAACACCGCGGTTCCTGGTGTGTCCGCTGTGCCGTGCGTGTGATCATTGCTTGTACAGCCCTCTCGCAATGTCCGGAGCAAGTATGGTGGGTCTGACACACCGGTGTCAATGTGTTCTTTTTTCCATTTCCAGGAGTGTATATAAATGATCTAGTAGAAAGCGTCGGATGCTCTTAGGCTGTTTGCAGATGATGCAGATGTGAATACCAAAGTACTAACGCCAGAAGATGTCAGTACTATACAGTACTCGCCATTGAAATTGCTACACCAAGAAGAAATGCAGGTGATAAACGGGTATTCATTGGACAAATATATTATACTAGAACTGACATGTGATTACATTTACACGCAATTTGGGTGCATACAACCTGAGGCTGTAATAACGATCTTGATACGCCTGGGCATTGAGTCAAACAGAGCTTGGATGGCGTGTACATGTACAGCTGCCCATGCAGCTTCAACACGATACCACAGTTCGTCAAAGTAGTGACTGGCGTATTGTGACGAGCCAGTTGCTCGGCCACCATTGACCAGACGTTTTCAATTGGCGAGAGATCTGGACAATGTGCTGACCAGGGCAGCAGTCGAATATTTTATGTATCCAGAAAGGCCCGTACACGACCTGCAACATGCGGTCGTGCATTATCCTGCTGAAATGTAGGGTTTCGCAGGGATCGAATGAAGGGTAGAGCCACGGGTCGTAACACATCTGAAATGTAACGTCCACTGTTCAAAGTTCCGTCAATGCGAACAAGAGATGACCGAGACGTGTAACCAATGGCACCCCATACCATCATGTCGGGTGGTACGCCAGTATGGCGATGACGAATACACGCTTCCAACGTGCGTTCACCGCGATGCCACCAAACACGGATGCGACCGTCATGATGCTGTAAACAGAACCTGGATTCATCCGAAAAAATGCCGCACGGGGTTAGCCGAGCGGTCTATGGTACTGCAGTCATGGACTGTGCAGCTGGTCCCAGCGGAGGTTCGAGTCCTCCCTCGGGCATGGGTGTGTGTGTTTATCCTTAGGATAATTTAGGTTAAGTAGTGTGTAAGCTTAGGGACTGATGACCTTAGCAGTTAAGTCCCATAAGATTTCACACATATTTTTGAACATCCGAAAAAGTGACGTTTTGCCATTCGTGCACCCATGTTCGTCGTTGAGTACACCATCGCAGGCGCTCCTGTCTGTGATGCAGCGTCAAGGGTAACCGCAGCCATGGTCTCCGAGCTGATAGTCCATGCTGCTGCAAACGTCGTCGAACTGTTCATGCAGATGGTTGTTGTCTTGCAGACGTCCCCATCTGTTGACTCAGGGATCGAGACGTGGCTGCACGATCCGTTACAGCCATGAGGATCAGATGACTGTCATCTCGACTGCTAGTGATGCGAGGCCGTTGGGATCCAGCACGGCGTTCCGTATTACCCTCCTGAACCCACCGATTCCATATTCTGCTTACAGTCATTGGATCTCGACCAACGCGAGCAGCAATGTCGCGATACGATAAACCGCCATCGCGATAGGCTACAATCCGACCTTTATCAAAGTCGGAAATGTGATGGTACGCATTTCTCCTCCTTACACGAGGCATCACAACAACGTTTCACCAGGCAACGCCAGTCAACTGCTCTTTGTGTATGAGAAATCGGCTGGAAACTTTCCTCATGTCAGCACGTTGTAGGTGTCACCACCGGTACCAACCTTGTGTTAATGCTCTGAAAAGCTAATCATTTGCATATCACAGCATCTCTTCCTGTCGTTTAAATTTCGCGTCTGTAGCACATCATCTTCGTGGTGTAGCAATTTTAATGGCCAGTAGTGTACTTACTGTTCGTAAATCACTTCACTGCTGCACTCGTTACTGGCAGACATTGTTCGCCTTCAGGCTGCTAATGCTTTATGTCTAATCACTCTAATAATAATAATGAAACCGTGTACAGTACTTAGTAGCCCTTATGTAATTACTGCTGTGTCGTGCTGTCAGTTAATTCATTTATCTGTTTCGAATAGAATAAAGAAGCAATTTCTAGACTACTGCAGGTACTTTCTACAACTTGGAGAAGACATTTTCTTGAGACATTTAGCATTTTTTACGTGACTGAGCATAACAAACGTGTAGTGGGTGGACTATGAGAGGAACCTATAATCTCCACCAAATTAATGCTGTTAATTGCGAAAAAGTAGTTATTGATAACTTATTTATCCAGGATTTTAATCAAAAAGTTGTGGGAATATTAATGATCTTTTGAAAATAATTTAGTTTCGTGACTGAAATAGAACAGAATCGCTCAGTTTTTGCCCCTCAGAAAATTTCAAAAATGGTTCAAATGGCTCTAAGCACTATGGGACTTAACACCTGAAGTCATCAGTCTCCTAGGCTTAGAACTACTTAAACCTAGCTAACCTAAGGACATCACACACGTCCATGCCCAAGGCAGGATTCGAACCTGAGACGGTAGCACAAGCGCGGTTCCGGACTGAAGCGCCTAGAACCGCAGCGGCCGGCCAGAAAATTTCATTTTAGCTCTCAGTGGGTAATTACCCCCAGGTTGGGAATCACTGTATTAAAGGAATAGCGTTCAAGTAGAATTACAAATCTTACAGTATCTTGCTTGGACGGCACCCTTTCGGTGTCCATAATATAAATGTCGGTCGTGCCTAAGCGAGGTGACTTGGGCGCGGTGTCACAGTTACGAATTGGCGTCTTTGTGGGCAGGTGAGCTCGGTACCTGCCGGAACAGAAGCACCGCCGGCCCAGTAGCCGGAGACACGTCCTCCGCTTTTCGGAAGTATTTTGTCGCCCGCTGGGAAGGCTCGGTGCAGGCCTGAAGGGCTCGTGATTAACGCTCCGGGGCGCCGGGTAGGAGGCGCGGCGAGTCATTTGTCTGGCCCGCAAACAGAACAGTGGCAGGCGGGTCGCCAAAGCGCACGCCGCCAAAATCTCTACTGGCTGCCGGCGTCGTTTACGGGCGCACGCCTCCCCATCCGTACCTGTCCAGCTGAGCCCGCCAACAAGCCGGAGCAAACAGTGACCGGCCCCACCAAGAGAGACGCTGGCGGCACGCAGATGTATTTATTACTCTCAGTCGGGCGTCCTTTTAGCAAATGGGCGTTTCCTGGAAGTGCACGGGACACCCGTTGCCTTTCAGACTCTGCCCACAGAACCCGTCCTAAACTTGTACTATTAACGTTTACTTAGTCCTCTTTCGTAGTCCTCTTTTCAGTTGTCGGCACAAGAAAGAGGAGTTTAAGCAGACACGCCGTGTCTTCCACACCAGCAGGGAGACCATTGTAAAACTAGGCCAAACAGCTGCTGTAACACGTCCCTTCTCTACCTCCTTAAATAATTAAACTATTCACTTAAGTTTACAAAAACCCGCCGAGTGAAAATATTTCGTTACGCCTAAACCAGTCTGTGCAGTGCATCGTGTCGGTACGCATGCGAGGGCATGGATTCTGTTGGGGAAGTAAAAGTAGGGTCAAGTGTCCTGGATAGCCGCTGGACTAGGGACCACTTGCATACCCAACAGAAAGATCGTCTTGTGTCACCTTCCTTCAGTACAGAGCGGAAGTATGAATATTACACACTTTCTCCTGCTTAGACATATGGAGCAAATCAGTTGGTTCTCTTTGCATTTGATGTGGTTTGGTTTTAGGGGTCTTGGGCAGGCACCATGAGCTCATCGGAGGTTCCTTTCAAAACCCCAAAAATGTTTCTTTTACCATTTTTTCGTGTCACTAGCGAACCGCGAATTCCATGACGGCTATGCACAGTAAATGGCTGAAATTTCGGAAATTTCTGCGTTATGTTCCTGAGATCCAGATCTCGAACAACTCTGAAAATTTTCTTGGTATCTTCATCCGTTTCCAAGGTATACAGGTCCAAAATTATTAGCTCATGGGCGGTTCTTTATAGGACCTTAAAGAAACCTTTTTTAAACATTTTTCGAGACGGCTTTCGTCAACAATTGGGTATAATTTTTACGGTGTATTCCTAAGGTTCCGATCGCGGTCTACCTTGAAAATTTTCGTCATGTCTTTACCCATTTCCGAGATAAAGAGGTGCAAAGTTACCCTACGTGTACGCGTAAAATACGCACGTAAAATCCGGAGTGAGGCTAAAGTGCAGTTTATATAGTGACATAGCAAGGACAAATATGCCATAATGTTCAAATGTGTGTGATTTCCTAAGGGACCAAACTGATGAGGTCATCGGTCTCTAGACTAGCACACTATTTAAACTAACTTATGCTAAGAACAACACACACACTCATGCCCAAGGGAGGACTAGAACCTCTGGCGGTAGGGGCCGAGCAATCCGTGACATGGCGCCTCAAACCGCGCGGCCACTCCGCGTGGCTGTCGTAAATTGTCTCCGATATCATCAGCAAGGTTCTGGGAACCTCATGTTGTAGTACTGAGATGTATGCAAAATTTTTGTGCACGTAAAATCCGATCGAAATGGTAAAGTTAATTTTGTATTATTCCAATTTCGCGTAAGTAAATTAACAAAATTTTACTGATCAATTGTGAGTGACATGCCCTACTGTGGAGAAAAAATAAGGGGACCAGCGGAAAATTACTCCTATGTGAGCGCAAAATGCGCTACCAGTTTCGGAACTTCAGTGCACCATCTTTAGGCTGTAGCTGATGCTGAGCGGATTAACGCCATCCGTAAACATGACGCATCAGTGACCAACATGTCATGTTGTCTCTCCAACCATCAGCTATCATGATTGGAGAGACAATATTGCGGTTACAGGTAGTCTGCGAAAACCAGTTACAAATGTTGGCCGATGAAGCATCGTGAATATGGATGGTGTTAACCCCTTCAGAATCAGCTACGGCCTAAAGATGGTGCACTGAAGCACCGAAACTGGTAGCCTCACAACAAATGACACCATAAGGACGGCTGTAGGTGTTTCATCTTCTTACATAAGTGAACGGCCGTAGTCCCCCAGACCTCCATTCACAAGGGTGGACATACAAAGACTTGTTTTAAAAGATTCTAACTGAAAAATGGGGTACCAGCTGCCTCATTCTACCTTCCTCAGCACCTATAAAAATTTTCGCAAAAAGTTTCGCATGTGAGCGTATTCCTGCTCTTCTTATTCTGAGAGAGAACATTGGTAGTCGGAAAGGGGCGGAAGAATAATAAAGACTGGTAGATAGTAGGCAGTGGTTGTGGTATAGAATGAGCGAAGTAGACAATGATAGTGTGAGAGAAAGAGAGGGCCACAGGGCAGTGGAACATCTTGACAGTGACAGAACAGTGCTAGGAAAAGAGTGAAGAAGACAGCGGCAGTGGAGGGGAATAAAGAGACGGAGAGCCAGTGACAATGAGAGATAGAGTCTATGATAATGAAAACTAGGAAGAGAGAGATATTGACACTCAGGAGAAAGAGCAGGAATTGGAGGAAATGAATGAGATAATAGCAGTAAGAGACAGAAAGAAGGAGACAGTGTGAGTGGAGACAGTAGTAATTGTAGGACAGAGCGAAGAAGACTGGCTGTGACACAGGAGACGTTGATAGTTAGAGTGACTCAAAGAGATAAAGAGTTGGGCTGAATGAGTCAGCGAGAATGAGCAAGAGGAAGTGGATGGGTATGAGTGACTTACAGGGCTTTTGAGCGTGTTACAGTTAGGGAAGTTTGTGGGAGAGAGGGAGGTGAGTTGCGTGTTGAAAAGAGCGCGAATATGATTACATGCCAAAATTTTTGGAACCACTTTTCCCACTTTTCAGTAAAAGTCTTTTAAACAGGAGCATATTCGTCTTTTTTGTGACAGGAGCATTTCTCCACCAGTATTTATAGGGAATGATAAAAAAATCACTATAGTTTATGATTTCTTACCAATCTCTGTCACGGTTTGCACTGTCACGGTCACGCCACGGGCTGGTGTGAACAACGCCCTTAAATTCCTGTGAAAATGCCTTCGACGTAATCATAGGTCGACCACAGCACTTTTGCATCACTGATTTATTTATTTATTTTATACATTTTCTTTCGTAGGATTAAACTGAGCAGCAAATCTCCATGGTCAGAGAATGAGTCAGTTCAAAATGGTTCAATTGGCTCTGAGCACTATGGGACTTAACATCTTAGGTCATCAGTCCCCTAGAACTTAGAACTACTTTAACCTAACTAACCTAAGGACATCACACACATCCATGCCCGAGGCAGGATTCGAACCTGCCACCGTAGTAGTCCCGCGGTTCCGGACTGCAGCGCCTAGAACCGCACGGCCACCAAGGTCGGCAATGAGTCAGTACATGAAGGTAACAGATAAAATAAAATATAGACGAATTCTATGCATATTACTAGCTGCATACAAGCTCATTCTGAGAAATAATGATTAAGAAAAACAAATCGGTAAGTTATGCCGTTTCCAAGTTAATTAGTATTGAAGTTAGCTAATTAGCCTGTTGCGTGCGAAAATGAAGAGCCCGCTAGTACAGTTAGGGTCAGTTGTTCTTACAGCGTAGATGATAGCGCACGAGGCTGTTCAGCTTTTGTCTCGCGTTCGATCCATGTGCAATTTTTTCTTATCGCTCTCGTGTTCGGTGTTAGGAAACCAAACGAGGAACACGCCTGGCAACACCATTTTTGGCGAGTCAATTGAATTTGCCTGCGCAACGGCCTCGGAAACTGTACAATGTATCGAACTTTTTCCTTAACAATTATTTCTCAGCACAACCTCTCCTGCAACACCGTTACAAGCTTTTCATACTGTTTCTGACCACTCTGTTTACTACCATAATCCACACTGTAACACAGGAATTAGTTAAATTTTTTTTCCTGGAACTTCCCGATTCTATAAAAGAGTGATTCAAAAGGAAATCCTTCAATATAGGCTGGAATATGCGAGGATTACTGCTAAGATTTTTCAGTTACTGTGGTAGCCTACTGAAAAGGATGCAACACAAAAGGGGAGGTGCGGCCCAAATGAAGCTGGATTTCACTGAAAGTTGTTAAATCTCAGGAATAAGCTCAAATTGTTAACAACAAACGACATTAAAGAAAACATGTCTCGAGTTACCAATATCAGAATTCCCAGACTTCCGAACAGGGATTTACGAGATGTTCACGAAATTACTAGACATATTTTCGAACTGCTCACTTGCGAGCAAAAAATACCCTTTTTAAATGGGAGGATTTACCCCAGAAAATCATGCCACCTATTTTCGTGTTGTGTGATCACTTATAATAGGTAGAGTTGTGATGATAAATATAGCAACATTCAATTTCTGAACAACATTCTGAACATGGGCTTTCCATGACACTTTACCATCTATCTGAACACCTAGAAGAATCATATGCCTATTCTGTGTAATCAGAATGTCGCTTTTAGTTGAACTGTATGTTATAAACCGTAAAAATTGAGTTTTACAATGATTTGTAGTCAATATATATTCTAGAAGCCATGAATTTAGGTCATGAACTATAGCATTTGATACATTATCTGTATTGCACTCGACATCCTTCAGTACCAAGGTAGTGTCATCAGCAAACAGAAATATTTTAAAATCGCCTGTAATATTAGAAGTCACACCATTTTTAAATGTAAGACACAGTAGCGGTCCCAGAGCTGACTCCTGAGGGACCCGCTCTTAACCGTGACCCAATCAGACCCCATGCCTATTGAAAAATATTGTGCTGGAGCCATCCAGAAAGTAACAGAGTTTCTGAAATAAAAAATTAACAACATTAAAAATCCAAATTTTGTTATATACATTTTAAAGGTATGCTCTTAAACTGTTTTTCTACATAATCAATATATAAATTGAGGTACTTATCGTACCGTGGCACAAGTTTTCAGTACCTTCTCTGTAGAAATCTGGCGCCTGCGATTGTAACCACCGGTTTATATCGGTTAGCAGTTTGGCGTGGGTATCAAAGCGTTGTGTAGTGAGCTATGTCTTCATTGCCGAGAAGAGGTGGAAGACGCACGGCGCCAAATCCGGATTGTACGGTGGATGATCATCCAAAACCGCGTGGGAGCTCTCGCGTGTTCAAAAAATGGCTCTGAGCACTATGGGACTTAACATCTGTCGTCATCAATCCCCTAGAACTTAGAACTACTTAAACCTAACTAACCTAAGGACATCACACGCATCCATGCCCGAGACAGGATTAGAACATGCGACCGTAGCGGCCACGCGGTTCCAGACTGAAGCGTCTAGAACCGCACAACCACACCGGCCGGCCTCTCGCGTGTCATTGGCAGTTGTCGACGCGCATGTCGTGAAAAAAAAAGAAAGAAAGGCAAACGAACTTTTGTACTAAGTTTTTTCCGGACGCTTGTTTTATATCGTTAATCTTAACTTTGTCAGTGTCTGACAGTACCGCCCTGAGTTAACTGTTGTGCCAAGTTCTAGGAAATCAACGAGAATCTCTTCCTTCCAGTTCCAAAACACAGTGGTCATAATCGTTCTTGCTGACAGCGTGTGCAAACACTTACTTGCTTTCTTGGAAACATTTGTGTGTCCCCGTACCATCGACAGGCTTTTTGTTTCACAACTGAAATGCTTCACGCAAGTCTCGTCCCCAATTACGATATGATCGATAACTATGGTTTGATTTTTCTCGTAAACTTCGAGGGAGGTGATTCCCTCAGCCAGTTTCTTGTTTCCTATGGTGTTTCGTCAGCATTTTGGGAATCCATATAGCAGAAAATTTGTGGTAACCAAGCTTCTCCGCCACAATTTCACGCAAAAAACTCGATGGCATTTGGGGAAAATGTTGTGAAAGTTCCGTAATCGTGAAATGATGATTTTCTCGAATTTTGACATTGATTCGTCAGTCACAAGGCTTGGCCTACCACTGCAGTCCTCATTGCTAACATCGGTACGGCTGTTTTTAAAATCAATGCCCCATTGCCTCACCCGACTTTCACTCATTATTCCTTTCCCGTACACATCACAAAAATCGCGGTAAATTTCATCTGGTTTGCACTATTTTGCCAATAAAAACCTAATCACAAAACGTACCTCACAAGTAAGAGATTTTCTATTGCAGCGCACATTTTAACACGTCAAAGGACGCAAAGTAGCAGCGGCGCAGACCACACGCTGCCGCCGCTAGATGCGTACCGAGTAGCCCCGCCCTCTGCATCGATAGACTAAAACCTCTGTTACTTTCTGAATAGTCCTCGTCTCTTTCAATGTGTCAGTTGCCACATGAAGCCATTATGGACTCGTTAAAAGAATATCGCCATATTTTGCGAAAGTTTGCACGAGTTGGCAACGCAGGCCACGATTACGGCGACGGTAACGTAACGATCACCAGCGGCTGCAGCCGCCGACAGCAATTAATAAGGATTATTACTGACTTTCAGCTGCTGTTAGAGGGTTTCCGCAGCTGGCGGATCAGAGTGTTTTTGCACGCGCGCGACACCTCGCCGTTGTCCATTTGTCAAAAGTCAGCCTGCTCGTCACGAGGGTCTGACCGGCGGCACACCAGAGACCGCTACAAATGCCCGTCCAGCGCGCCCGCGCCCGCCCACGCCTTTGCGGGCGGTCGACTTCAAACGCGCCGCGGACAGCGACAATTTAGACGCGTCCAGCTGCACAGTAGCCGCCTCACGCGCCGCGCTCTGTATCTGCCCTCCAAAGCATGCCTGACACGGTCGACACACCAAAGGCGGCAGTAACCGCCATTGCTGTATCGTCTACTTCCTATTAACACACTGAGTTGACAAAAGCCGCAGGCTAGCGAATTGTACCGGGTGATCAAAAAGTCAGTATAAATTTGAAAACTTAATAAACCACGGAATAATGTAGATAGAGAGGTAAAAATTGACACACATGCTTAGAATGACATGGGGTTTTATTAGAACAAAAAAAAAAAGATACAAAGTTCACAAAATGTCCTAAAGATGGCGCTGGGCAGCAAAACGTCAGTGACTGCACATGAGAATCGTGTATTCGCAGCATGTTTACGGTACCTGAAAAGGCGCTTTTAGTGAAGCTGTATTATCAGAATGGGGAATATGCTAGTACAGCGTTACGATCCTATCGCCATAGGAAGGGGATTCGAACAGGTAAAGGTCCGTTGACAAATGCAGCTGTGGCGAGAATGATTTCGAAGTTCGAAGCCACGGGTTGTTTAGACGATAGACCCCGTAGTGGCCGACCGAGCACAAGGCGTAATGCTGCTGAGACATTTCATCAAGAAATGGAGACTGTAGCGGGTTCGTCTATGCATGGGGAAGTCAGCGCTCGTGTGGTCGCACGTCGCACCGGCATTCCATACACTACTGTTTGGTTGGCACTTAGGCGTACCCTCCGATGCTATCCGTACAAAATCCATCGTCATCATGAACTGTTACCTGGCGATTTAGTGAAGCGGAGGCCATTTGCACTGTGGAAGTTTCAAAAGATGGCGGAAGATGACGATTGGTTGAGTAACGTGTTGTGGACCGACGAAGCTCATTTCACGCTCCGAGGGTCTGTCAACGCCCTCAACTACAGAATTTGGGCTACCGAAAATCCTAGAAGTGTCGTGGAAACTCCATTGCACGACGAGAAAGTCACGGTATGGGTTGGATTTACCACATCTACCGTTATCGGGCCTTTTTTCTTCGAGGAAATGCGTGATTCTGGTTTTGTAACTGCTACCGTGACGGGTGAGAGGTACGCCGATATGTTACAGAATCGCATCATCCCCAGCCTGGCTGATAAACACCTACTGGACGTACGATGTTTATGCAGGATGGCGCTCCACCCCAAATTGCTAGACGCGTGAAAGATCTCTTGCGTGCGTCGTTTGGTAATGATCGTGTGCTCAGCCGCCACTTTCGTCATGCTTGGCCTCCCAGGTCCTCAGACCTCAGTCCGTGAGATTATTGGCTTTGGGGTTACCTGAAGTCGCAAGTGTATCGTGATCGACATCTCTAGGGATGCTGAAAGACAACATCCGACACCAATGCCTCACCATAACTCCGGACATGCTTTACAGTGCTGTTCACAACATTATTTCTCGACTACAGCTATTGTTGAGGAATGATGGTGGACATATTGAGAATTTCCTGTTAAGAACATCATCTTTGTTTTGTCTTACTTTGCTATGCTAATTATTGCTATTCTGATCAGATGAAGCGCCATCTGTCGGAAATTTTTTGAACTTTCGTATTTTTTTTGGTTCTAATAAAGCCCCATGTCATTCCAAGCATGTATGTCAATTTATACCTCTCTACCTACATTATTCCGTGATTTATTCAGTTTTCAAATTTATATTGACTTTTAGAGATTGAGGTAGTCTCTCGTACACAAGGTACTCAAGAATATTTTACTGGCGGAGCTGTCATTTACACTGAGATAATTCATGTGCATAGGTTTCCGACGTGATAATTGCCGCAAAACGGGAATTAACAGACTTTGTACGTGGAACGGTAATTTCAGCTACACGTGTGGACATTCAGCTTCGAAAATCGTTATAGAATCCAACATTCCGAGATCCAAAGTCTCAAAAATGTGCCGAGAATACCGTGGACATCGCAGTGGCCTTCACTTAACGACCGAGAGCATCGGCGTTTGCCTATGGTTGTCAGTGCTGACAGACAAGCAACATTGCGTAGAATAACCGTAAAAATCGATGTGGGACGTACGATGCACGCATCCGTTACAACACTGCGGCGAAATTTGGCGTTAATGGGCTATGGCAGCAGATGGCCGACACGAACGCATCTGCTAACAGCACGACATCGACTGCAGCGCCTCTACTGGAATCAGGATCACGTCGGTTGGACCCTAGGCGATTGGAAGACCGTGACATGATCACATGAGTCCCGATTTCACTTGGTATGAGCTGATGGTTGGGTTCTAATGTGGTGCAGGCCCCAAGAAGCCAAGGACCCAATCTGTCATCAAGGCACTGTACAAGCTGGTGGTGGCCCCATAATGGTGTGGTCTGTGTTAACATGGAATGGACTGGATCCTGCAGTCTAACTGAGCCGATCATTGACTGGAAATAGTTATGTTCTGCTACTTGGAGACCATTTGCAACCATTCATGTCCTCAAAGAACGATGGAATTTTTATGGATGACAATGCGCCATGACACCGGGCCACAATTGTTCGCCACTAGTTTGACGAACATTCTGGTCAATTCGAACGAATAATTTGGCCACCCATGGAAAATTTATGGAACACAATAGTGAGGTCAGTTCGTGCAGCCGGCCGGTGTGGCCGAACGGTTCTAGGCGCTTCACTTTGGAACCGCGTGACCGCTACGGTCGCATGTTCGAATCCTGCCTCCGGCATGGATGTGTGTGTTGTCCTTAGGTTAAGTTAGGTTTAAGTAGTTCTAAGTTCTAGGGGACTGATGACCTCAGATGTGACGTCCCATACTGCTCAGAGCCATTTGAACCATTTGAAGTTCGTGCACAAAATCCGGGGAACTGACAACTTTCGGAATTACGATCGGCTATAGCTCTGAAGAGCATGCCTCAGTATTTCAGAGGGACTTCCAACGACTTGTTGCGGCCATGCCACGTCGAGTTCTTGCACTAAGCCGGGCAAAAGAAGATCCGACACGATGTTAGGATGTATCCCATGACTTTTGTCATGTGCACAATGGAAATTTGCATACGTAGTTGAAGCCTTGAACAATACAAGGCGGATTCTTTATGCTGGGCGATTCTGTGATGGTGTTGCGATAATGATGAAGAAGGGTAAGTGTATCGATTTGAGGTAAGGAACACTGTTCCAGATGCGGTTGAGTTGAAACTTATAAGTGAAAATTGTTCTGATATATCTGACAGTGGATCTCTACTACTGCTAGCTCTATGAGTTCTATATTTTGAGAGGTTCAAGGCAAAAATGTCCAGTAACCATGGGCTCTAAAGAGCGATGTGTACTTGAACATAATTGCTATTGTGAAACACACCTACTGAACAAATGTTCATAGCTTGTGAGGTATCCGTTTTAGAGCCCTTATTTACTAGACAATTATTCTTCTTGTATGGGACACATAGTCTCAGAAACTAAATAAAAATATTTCCGTTCCCCGGTTCCAGACTAGGTTTCGGGAGGTATCCCATGAATGTAAGACAACTAATGGAACTGCTATTTTACTCACACATACTCCCAAAAGGGAAGCCCCTCCCTCAACATCAGTTCACTGAGAACTTGGGATGTGGCTGAAAATATCGAAGATTTACAATGGGGCGAAATCACAAACAGACCGCCCTATCTTCGGATAGGAACATGCAAATTTAAAAAAAAGCAAAAGAAATAGAAATCCTGATGTGTGTACAACATTCATAGATACAGGTGTGGTCTGGGAGGGTAAGTGAAAAGAAAGAAAAAGGTATAAGCTGCAGTCAACACGACTGTTCTCCAAAAGGCTTGGTCTTATTGGAGGTTGTTCACCCTTACGTTCTGCCGACCTGACTAAATGCCAATAAAAACATGGCCTCTAAAATTCATACCTTAAGAGCTACGAGCATTTGATCATCTTCGATACTTTGAAACAGGTCTCTTCTTCTGCAAGGTCTTTGCTTTCCGTATTTTAGGAGGAGGTAGTATAGACGTGTCTAGTAAACATGTGGTCTAAAATGCATACTTCAAGAGCTATGAGCACTTGTCCATCTTCGCTAGTGCGAAAAACATCTCTTCTACTGGAAAAGTTTTCGTAGCTTTTAAAGTACACGTTTTAGAGCCCACGTTTACTATATATTTTTTCTTTTTTTAGTGTAATAAACCTGTCCTTAAGGCTTGTCGGAGTTTTTTGGGACACCCTGTACATTACTGTAACGCTTTGGATTCCTTCAATACTGCTCCATGTTTCTGAAAAGCAATGAAGGAATGTTAGGATTTAAACGTCGCTTCGACAGCGGGATCATTACAGGCGTAGTACGTTTTTGTTAAGGAGGAGGAAGGAAATCAGCCGTGCCCTTTCAAAGGAACCACGATGGCATTACCGAGGAACGATTAGGGAAATTGGAGAAAACCTGAAGGTGGATGCCCTGAGGCGGATTTGAAACACCGTCCTCTTGAAAAGGAGTCCATAGTGCTTACCACTGCGTCACCTCGCTCGGTCCTATCTTCTGAGAGACATATTCAACATGTGAAAAGTAAGCAAACCAAGATGAAATACATTTTACAGGGAAATGTGTGAACCAACTTCGTTTTTCTGATGATATAATACAGTTTGCCTCTTGTGCAGATAAACTTAAAAACGAATAGAGTAACTTAAATAAAACAAATCTGAAAAGTGGACTGAAAATCAAATCCTATAAAAGGGGGAAAAAAATTTAATTCTTTTCAACAGACAGTATTACGAATTAACAATGAAGGCACAGAATCAGTTGATAAGTTTTTGTAGTTAGGGGCAGATGAAGACGGGAGCATGGACAACAATAAAAATAAAACAGAAGAGTAAAAATTGCTCTCAGTACTTAATAAGTACCGATTTGTCTGAAATGGAAAGTTTATCAGTGCATGTTTATTAGAATTACGATATGAAGCATCGACTTCAATCCGTGAATCGTTCAAAAGCTAGTGATTAGAAACTAAGCTTCTAGTGTGTCTAAAAAAGTAATATCATAATTAGTGTGTATTACCTGATTTGACTTATGGTAATGAAAGATGGACTGTTTATACAAAAATATTTCAAAAATTTAGGGTTTTTTAGCAAGTAACGGGGACATTCATGATCGCCAATACTAGGAGAGACAGGAAGGTAAACAATTACGGAAACCATATAACCAACTCGAGGAGAAGGTATTATTATAGGACATAATTAGCTGATAGGAAGGAAAGAGTAACGTTACATAGTGTATGTAGCGTTAATGACGAATCTGATTTTGACTGCAGAAAAACTACAACTGGTGCTCTATAGTGTTCAGTTCAGGGACCACTCTAGTCATTAGCGTACATAAATGTCTTTCCGTTTTACACTGATAAAGGAGAAATAGCTCTCACTGATGATGGTGATGCAAGTATTATAATCGATCCTAACGGAGCTGCAACAACAGAAAGTGCTTCTATAACTAAGGGAGCTCAGATTTCTTTTTCTTCTTGATTTCCTGTTGCTATGGCTGCTATATTCAAAGCTATTATTACTTGGTTCTCAGTTAGTTGTCTGTCATTTAATTTATAAAAAAAACGCAGTCGATTCATCTGTCTACGCGGGAAAATATATTGTCAATAACAGTACAGTGGAAGGGGGGGGGTTAGAGAATTTGAACTGAAAACCTTATATTACTTTTCTCAAATGCTTAAGTGCAGCTACATTTGCTTTATGTGTAACTGCTGATTTCGATGTTGAAAGCAATTAATGTACTTCCATTCATAGTATAATGTGGAATGATTTTCTAGGTCAATTCCACACAAAGACAGGAAGTATTCATTGCACAGAAACATTCTGCAAGGATAATACATGGTGTCCATCCGCGAGCTTCATGCACGTAAGCTTCACAATAGATTACTCTCTTATGTAGTTAATTTTGAATACTCCTACCCAGTTTGAAAGTAATAGAAGCGTTCATAAATATAGCACTACAAACAAAAATAGCCCCCACAGTCCACAACTTAACCTTACTGTTACACAAAAATGAGAAAGTTATGCAGCCATAAAAATGTTTGACTATCTCTCTTGAGAATTAAGGGTGCTGACAGATTAGAGATAAAACAGAGGGGACGGAAATATTTTTTTGGTTTTAAAAAAATTTCGTGTTGCACAATATATACGAAAAAGTAACTACACTCCTGGAAATGGAAAAAAGAACACATTGACACCGGTGTGTCAGACCCACCATACTTGCTGCGGACACTGCGAGAGGGCTGTACAAGCAATGATCACACGCACGGCACAGCGGACACACCAGGAACCGCGGTGTTGGCCGTCGAATGGCGCTAGCTGCGCAGCATTTGTGCACCGCCGCCGTCAGTGTCAGCCAGTTTGCCGTGGCATACGGAGCTCCATCGCAGTCTTTAACACTGGTAGCATGCCGCGACAGCGTGGACGTGAACCGTATGTGCAGTTGACGGACTTTGAGCGAGGGCGTATAGTGGGCATGCGGGAGGCCGGGTGGACGTACCGCCGAATTGCTCAACACGTGGGGCGTGAGGTCTCCACAGTACATCGATGTTGTCGCCAGTGGTCGGCGGAAGGTGCACGTGCCCGTCGACCTGGGACCGGACCGCAGCGACGCACGGATGCACGCCAAGACCGTAGGATCCTACGCAGTGCCGTAGGGGACCGCACCGCCACTTCCCAGCAAATTAGGGACACTGTTGCTCCTGGGGTATCGGCGAGGACCATTCGCAACCGTCTCCATGAAGCTGGGCTGCGGTCCCGCACACCGTTAGGCCGTCTTCCGCTCACGCCCCAACATCGTGCAGCCCGCCTCCAGTGGTGTCGCGACAGGCGTGAATGGAGGGACGAATGGAGACGTGTCGTCTTCAGCGATGAGAGTCGCTTCTGCCTTGGTGCCAATGATGGTCGTATGCGTGTTTGGCGCCGTGCAGGTGAGCGCCACAATCAGGACTGCATACGACCGAGGCACACAGGGCCAACACCCGGCATCATGGTGTGGGGAGCGATCTCCTACACTGGCCGTACACCACTGGTGATCGTCGAGGGGATACTGAATAGTGCACGGTACATCCAAACCGTCATCGAACCCATCGTTCTACCATTCCTAGACCGGCAAGGGAACTTGCTGTTCCAACAGGACAATGCACGTCCGCATGTATCCCGTGCCACCCAACGTGCTCTAGAAGGTGTAAGTCAACCACCCTGGCCAGCAAGATCTCCGGATCTGTCCCCCATTGAGCATGTTTGGGACTGGATGAAGCGTCGTCTCACGCGGTCTGCACGTCCAGCACGAACGCTGGTCCAACTGAGGCGCCAGGTGGAAATGGCATGGCAAGCCGTTCCACAGGACTACATCCAGCATCTCTACGATCGTCTCCATGGGAGAATAGCAGCCTGCATTGCTGCGAAAGGTGGATATACACTGTACTAGTGCCGACATTGTGCATGCTCTGTTGCCTGTGTCTATGTGCCTGTGGTTCTGTCAGTGTGATCATGTGATGTATCTGACCCCAGGAATGTGTCAATAAAGTTTCCCCTTCCTGGGACAATGAATTCACGGTGTTCTTATTTCAATTTCCAGGAGTGTATTTTCAATCTTGTCGAATTTTATTATTGTACAGTAATTCCATTCCCTTCTAAAATTTACCTTTGTGGGTACGTGGAGCCTACTGCACAACAAAAGTCTATAAATGGAATATTGTTTTGGGAAAAATGTTATTGTTTTTGCAGTGTATATTTCAGCCACAAACACTTGAGCAATTGATCGAACAGTCCACATGTGTAGTGTGGGCTATTGTGCCCATAGTGCCCGTTGGACAATACTGACCGGCAGTACACCCGAGGACTGTTCGATCAACACTATCAATACGCAGAGAGAAACTGAAGAATCGCTTAAGCAATTGTTTGATACTGTAATTCATTTTCTTCATTTAGACATTCAGAATGTAACGCTATAGGACAGTCTAATACCAACTTTCCCAGCTTCTCTGCGATTGTGCTTAAAATAATTAATTCATAATAATTTTGTTTTAGAAAATTAGAAAACGATTTTGACACAAAATTTACATATTTCGATACACAATTTACCGACATATCCATCACTGAATTCAAAAATGAATGTGTGTTTTTTTCCAGTGGTATCAGCTACCTAAAGACAAGCAGACCATTGGAACAATAGCAAACGTGGTTGTTTTTGTTTTTTCTAAGGAATGAATACATAATAATGCCCAGTGATGTCGCGTCTGTAGAAAGAAGGTGTATTTGTTCGTCTTAGAAGCGATATCTTCGTGATAAACGAATTTTGTTTAGTGTCTAAACAAAAAATACTTGAAAGTAAATGGTCGAGAGTGCTGTACTATTTAGTGTTAACCCATTTTTTGTGTTAGGTGTCTGAGTGCTACAAGGTTTTTCACAGTACTTCCGAGAATAGAAAATAATATTAGTAGAAATTACAAGAATGAGGAAAACAGGTTGGCTATTAGATATACTGCGAAGAAATTCCCTACAAGGAAGACACACTAAAGGAAATATTTCAGAGAATTAAGAGATGAAGAAGACTTGGCACACTGGACGACATTACGAGGGAAAAATTTTTGGGTGCAGGCAACGGTTAAACTATGTAACACAAAACGATGGCTGTCGTTGGTATGCATCAATGAAAATCACAATAGGAAGGAGTAAAGGTGGAGGTCGTTCCCTAAAATGTCAACTTTCAAATAATACATTCTTTTTCGAGTTCTGAGTTGCAAGTACGAGTATGTTGCAATGACATTCTGTATGAGGTTATCGATTGCTTAATGTATTATAATCTTTGACCAGTCTAATTTTGGCATATCTGGTAGCCTACACTTTGGAGGCAGTAGGTACGGTCAGTCACAGACCTGCGTGTGCCGTGTAGCGTGTTTCTCATTCCCGTTGAACAAGGGAAAAGGCATTCTCATTCTGTTTCGGATTGTGTTCTTGGTTTCCTCTCGCCTTGTCACGTCACTTCCACGTGCCGTGTTCTGGTCGATTGGAGTCGCAGCTTGCTGGAGTATCTGGACTGACGTTCCTTTCGCATGCCAGTCTTCGGGCTACGAGCTATTGAAAGTATGGTGAGCTGGCGGCATGCGTTTCGCAGCCTGATATAATATGTGTATCATATCCCTAAATGTGCCTTCAAGTGTGTTCAGACTGAACTTCTGTTTCTTAGTGAGGCAGATCGTGGTCAACGACCATGGTTTTTCACGCGTTCATCCATAGGGTACTATCTACAACACATTCCCGTTAATTTTTTTTTAATTTTTCACATATTTGGCCTTGTATACTACATGGTCCATCGCAGGAAAGGGATTATCTTACAGCCGCGCGGGATTAGCCGAGCGGTCTGGGCGCTGCAGTAATGGGCTGTGCGGCTGGTCCTGGCGGAGGCTCGAGTCTTCCCTCGGGCATAGGCGTGTGTGTTTGTGCTTAGGATAATTTAGGTTAAGTATTGTGTAATCTTAGGAACTGATGACCTTAGCAGTTAAGTCCGATAAGATTTCACACACATTTGAACATGTTGGATTATCTTACAGTTGTCATAGTTTTGAAATGAGTCTTAATAATTAGAATTTAATTAAAATATCTACGATTTATCCCTCGTCCGTCACTCATGGAAATTCGTGTTAAAATTCCACAAGTATTTCTGGTTTTTACTCTCGAATCTGTATGTTATCTGAGCTTGCACTGTGCTGAAGAAAGTGCCCTCATCCACAATGTTAATCAAAGTAAAACTGTGATCAACAGAAGCGTTTTTCAATTCTTTATATGCCTTCACTGATCAGAAAGTATGTAGTACTACTGTGACTTCAAGACCACTTGCTGTTTACCGGAGGATGTTCGACGAAATTGTTACACCTCATGTTCTTGTGTGGACAGGTAGCAAGGTATCAGACAGAGGTTCACATCCTCATAGCACCTGATGTACCAACAATAAGTTCAATTAGACGTTCACCGAATCTTATTATAGAACTTCTAGAAAAAATTGGGATCTTAAATTCATTCAAAAATTCATCTAGGCTATTTCTTCCGTTGCGCAATGTAAGCCTGCCCTACTCTTAAATATGCTTGCGGAACACTGGCCAGAGAGCGTTGCAGATTATTTTATGGGTCAACAGCGATACACATAAAAGTAAATGGATGTATTGTATGTATTTATGTTTGTTCCACATCACCTCCTAAACCACTGAATGGATTTCAACCGAACTTGGTACACATATTACTTACTGTCTGGAAGGAACCACTGAGGGGATACGAAACCTCCACCTCTCCAAGGGTAGGGGTGGGGGTGAAAAAGAAGCGTAGCTCAATACGCGCAAATAGCCGGACAATATTTGTCCAGTATTTGAGAATGAAAGCAATTACTGACTTGCAACAAACCTTGAAAACAAATTCAAACCATTACGACACTTTTTCTCGCTGACGCCCCCTCACAAAATGACCCTTACTACATTGTCGCCGTTCACACAATAAAACTGCCCCATCAGGCATGTCGTTTTAATTTGTTACTTCTTTACTAATACCTCTTTTCGCAAGACTTTTGAAAATAGTATTCACATACACCACTGCATGTACCTGCAAATATATAAATATATGTCTTTGTACGACACATAGCCGGTCCCGGTGGCCGA
The DNA here is from genome assembly GCF_023898315.1 of Schistocerca nitens. NCBI lineage: Eukaryota > Metazoa > Arthropoda > Insecta > Orthoptera > Acrididae > Schistocerca > Schistocerca nitens. Next base: position 289,200,234 of record NC_064620.1, read on the forward strand.
GCGGTTCTAGGTGCTTCAGTCCGGAACCACGCACCTGCTACGGGCACAGGTTAGAACCCTGCCTCGGGCATGAATGTGTGTGATGTCCTTAGGTTTAAGTAGTTCTAAGTCTAGAGGACTGATGACCTCCGATGTTAAGTCCCATAGTGCCTAGAGCCAGAGCCATGTACGACACATAGTTCAGAATGTGTGAAGTAATGACCACTAAGATGGCTGAAACACTGCCGCATGTTTCATGGTGTTTTAATTTTTTAGTTCTTCACTACTAATTCTAATCGCGTTTCGTAGACGATGATGACTGGTTTGTTGGGCGCTCAACTGCGCGGTTATCAGCGCCCGTACAAATTCCCAACATTCGCCACTTTCATGATGATGAAATCATGAGGACAATACAAACACCCAATCATCTCGAGGCAAGTGAAAATTTCTGACTTCGCCGGTAATCGAACCCGGTACCCCGTGCTCGGGAAGCGAGAACGCGACCGCGAGACCACGAGCTGCGGACGCATTTCGTAGACAGTCTCCACATATACCACTGGATGCATCTTCGAAATTATATTATTGTACGACACATATTTCACGAGGCGTGGCATCATAAGCATTGAGATGCGCGAAAGCAAAACTGCAGAGGGAAATTCGAAATAGGTGAGAGATACAGGTGAGATGTGTGTGCAAATATGAGCGAAATAAATTTATGTGAAATGTGACATGTGCACATGCGGGCAGAGTCGCGGGTAAAAGGCTACTTCTGAAGCCCTGAATCCATTTCAACCAACTTAGTACACATATGACTATCAAGAGAGAATACTGCGGAGGTAAGAACCAGCAACCTCTTACTGGAGTGGGGTTGATAAAGTGGAAAGAGAAAGGGGGAGGAAGAAGTGGACGGACAGAGAGGTAGGAGGAGGTGATGGGCAGAGAGAGAGAGGAGAGGAAAATGGACAGAGGGGAAAGCAGCAAATAGGAGAGGGGAGGAGGAGATTGACAGTGAGAGGAGGCGAAGCAAACGGACAGAGAGGAATGGAGCAGATGGACAGAGGGAGAAAGGGGGGGGGGTGGAAGCTGATGGACAGAGAGGGGTGTGGAGAGGAGGTGGGCAGAGAGAGAGGGAAGGAAGAGATGGACTAATAGAACTGGCATAATTATAATGCCGGGCAACATCAGGTACACAGCTAGCTTTTATATAATTTGATACATATACGGGAGATTGTTCTGGCGAAACCACAAGCGCCGGAACGAAGAAGAACGTTAAGACCAGAGACGGTTGTGAGGCGACGTCAGCCAGTGACCATCCCGCGCCAATAGCATCCTCTGCAAGAAGTAAATATAAGCGCCGCTCCTGCCAGCCTCGACCGGACATTAGTGGGAGGTATTCGTCGAGCGCGCCCTAGTAGTGAGTGCTACGAGAACAGTTAGTAGTGATCCAAAAACTGTGTGACAGACTTGCCTGAACATGACATATTCCACCGGACTCTGATTTACAGGGTGATCAAAAAGTCAGTATAAATTTGAAAACTTTATAAACCACGGAATAATGTAGACAGAGAGGTAAAAATTGACACACATGCTTGGAATGACATGGGGTTTTATTAGAAAAAAAAACAAAGTTCACAAAATGTCCGACAGATGGCGCGGGACAGCAAAACTGCTACCGTGACGGGTGAGAGGTACGCCGATATGTTATCGCATCATCCCCAGCCTGGCTGATAAACACCTGCTGGAACGTACGATGTTTATGCAGGATGGCGCTCCACCCCATATTGCTAGACGCGTGAAAGATCTCTTGCGCGCGACGTTTGGTGATGATCGTGTGCTCAGCCGTCACTTTCGTCGTGCTCGGCCTCCCAGGTCCCCAGACCTCACAGTCCGTACGATTATTGGCTTTGGGGTTACCTGAAGTCGCAAGTGTATCGTGATCGACCGACATCTCTAGGGATGCTGAAAGACAACATCCGACGCCAATGCCTCACCATAACTCCGGACATGCTTTACAGTGCTGTTCACAACATTATTCCTCGACTACAGCTATTGTTGAGGAATGATGGTGGACATATCGAGCATTTCCTGTTAAGAACATCATCTTTGTTTTGTCTTAGTTTGTTATGCTAATTATTGCTATTCTGATCAGATGAAGCGCCATCTGTAGGACATTTTTTGATCGTTTGTATTTTTTGGTTCTAATAAAACCCCATGCCATTCCAAGCATGTGTGTCAATTTCTACCTCTCTATCTACATTTTTCCGTGATTTATTCAGTTTTCAAATTTGTACTGACTTTTTGATCACCCGGTATATTGCTTGTCGCCCATCGCATGCGTCACCTGTTCTAAATCCAAAGTTAAGTATTCTCAATCTGCTTTATTGAAATAAAACTACTAATGCTATTTGCTTGAATTGTTGTATAGCATTCCGAGAACGCAGTATCCTTTAAGGCACCCTATACAAGACGGGTGGGCAAGACGCAAAATATATTATACTGAACTCACGTACTGACGTATACTTCAGTTGAATCAAATGTATGGCAACACTGATGTCTTTTAAACGTAGCTACAAAATGGGCTAGAGTGCGTACATATTGTGATAGCTGCCGTCTGGTTCGATGATCGAAGCGGAGATTGCGATGCTTCCGGTTTACATTTCGTATCAGAGAAGGAGGGTGCGTGTGGGGCGCCCCCGCTGTGTGCCGGGACACAGAGGTAAGTTTGTCCACACTCAAAGGCCCCGCACAACAGTGGCGCGCCTTGCGCCTGCCTGTTTGTCCCGGCAGCGGCGCGGGAGGACGTGTCCTTTGAGGGGCCGCCAACAGCCGTAACAAATTCCCGGCTGCGGCAGCCGACCGACGTCAAAGCGGCGCCCGCCGGAAGCTGCAGGCTACAGCCTTTGTGCGGGCGGAGCCGTAGAAAAATCACCCGCACGGAAATTTCGCTGACCTGCGACCAGCATTAGCGACGGATTCGTGACTTCTATTGTTTGGCCGCAGGTAACGCAGACGTCACCTGACCCGCTCTCCGAGTGCCTGACTTTTGGTCGACACCACCGAGCGAAGCGTCGCAATGTGTTGGGCCCCCCCAGTGTTTAGGTTTACAGTATCAACTGGCTTCTCGGAGATTGCTACCAGACACAAATTTACGTGAAGTGACATTTTCAGGCTACGATGGCAATATGACAGAAATACCCGAATACCGTGCCTAGTTGGTATAAAGCAATTTAAAGCTGTGTTAACTATTGATCGGCAATGACTTTTCCAAAAATTTAAAATTTTTTCAGTCCACTTTACTGGTATCTGAAAAAACGTTATGTTTTCGACGTAGCACGGTCAATTAAGGGTCAATATGACTTTAAACTGTTTTACATCAAAGAGCCAAATGTGTGAATAGTAGGGCTGTACCAAAAATCTCTTCATATTTTTAAGTCTTCAAACAAGAATTTGAAGGTTAAGTTGCGATTTTAAATTCCATCGTGGAGCCAACAACAAGCGAGTGTTGGGAACTCACAGAAAAAATAAAAAGAGACTTACAGCTTTGGAAATTGATCACTTGAGAAATGTAGTTTTTCCCGACTTGAGCACGTAAGAAATGAGAAAGTAGGAGAAAAAACGCAGACCTATTATACGAGGCATATTTGTAAAGTAAGTACCATTTTGAAATCCCGCCGCAGTAGCTCCACGGTAGGCATCGGCGCATGCGCATTGTATAACGCACCTTGTTGGCAAGCCACAGACATCATTAGAGTCATTCGGCCTGTTTGCGCTTGTATATCAAATGCCTCCTCCCATTAAGGGGGGTAGGACGTCAAACGGTCCGAGTTGGAGCAGGAGAGACATCACAGGACATTTTAATTTACACTGTCTATACTTTTACAAATAAATTCATGAAACTTTGTCAGCATCACCAGAAAGAATTCAGGATTCACACTCATTGCAGTGGAAGTTCGAAAACATAACAAGATAATTTTTTGTGTGAAATTTCAGCATTTTTTCACTTACTAATGGCTGCATTTGTACACTTTTCTTCATAAGTTAGAGAGATTCTTCGATGAATTTTGCACAGCATGCATACCATACTTAAGGTGTATGAAACTCTAGAATTTATTTAATTTATGAAAAAAACGAATGATCTGTTGTATTTTAAACTTCATGTTTAGAAAAAACACAATTTTTTTAGTTAATCACCTCAATTTTTACCACAGTCTTTAATAGATTTGGAAAATTCTAGAGTTTCATACACCTTTAAGTATGGTTTGTATGCTGTGCAAAATTCATCGAACCATCTCTCTTACTTATGAAGAAAAGTGTACCTACAGCAACAAATTCTGCCATTAGTAAGTGAAAAAAATGATGAAATTTCACATGTAAAAAAAATTACTTCGTTATGTTTACGAACTTCCACTGCTATGAGTGTGAATTCTGAATCCTTCCTGGTCATGCTGACAAAAGCTTTATGAATTTATTTGTAAAAGTATAGACAGCGGAAATTAAAATGTCCTGTGGTGCCTCTCCTGCTCCAAGTCGGCCCGTTTGACGTCCTACCCCCCTTAAAGAAACCTGCCAACTGTGATTCGTTTTCTTCGTGCTAAAAGCGGGAGAACAGCTGAAATTCATCGTCAGATTAGTCAAGTATATGGTCAAAACAATAAGAGCGATGGGAAGGTACGGAAAAGGGTGAGAGCTTTAAAGATGACCGTACGAACGTGCATGAGGAGGAACGAAGTGAACTACCTTTAGTCATTACGTATGATTTATTTCAGAAATTTGATGAGAAACTAAGAGAGAACAGACGTTTTACTATTTGAAGTTATTTGATGAGTTTCCTCAAGTGTTCAGAAGCGTGCTTTATACAATTGTAACAGAACATTTAAATTGTCTAAACTTATGCTGACACTGGATACCGAAAATACTAACGTTTAGTCAGTTCTTTGACTTTCCTGAAGTGGTACGGTGAGGAAGATAACGAGTTTTTAAGCCAAACTGTCACTGGCCACGAAACATGAATGGCTTATGTCACACCTGAATCAAAGCAGAAATCCATGGAATGGTGGCTTTCAACATCACCTAAAAAGCGAGGGTCAAGCAAATACTTTCAGTCCAGAGAATCATGTGTACTGCTTTTTGGGATAGGATGAGGCTGTTCCTTGCGAATTTCTGCCTGGTGGTGACATCATAAATGCTGCGACTTACTATGAGACTTAAAAAAAAAGCGCCATGGAATCCATAATAAAAGGCGTGACATGCTGAATAAGAGGATCCCTTCGCTTCACGACAATGTCTGTCCATAAGCAGCCAATCGAAATCCGTTCATCCCCGATCTTAGCGCTCAGTGCATTTGAAGAAGCACCTGGATGGTCAGCCCCACGACGACGATACAGATGTCAAAAAGACCGTGGTGCAGTGATTGTGTGATCAGGCGGCAGGCTTCTACGAGGATGCTCTTCAGAAGGTGGTTGTATGTTTCGATAGGGGCCTTAAGATTTTACAATGTTCGGTATGTAGGACATACGAAAATGAAAGGCACGATTAATCAATTTAAAGAGATTCGCTTCAGTTGTACTAGTTATTTATTCAAGCCATAACTTGTTTCAGGTTTGTTAAGCTGCGATTATACCGTGCGGTTGATCGACAGCAGACAGTTTCCGCCAAGATGCAATGATTTTCAGCCCTCGCACTGCCTGGGCCGACCGCATATTTTGCGTTACAAAATGCAGTAATTTCATACACTTGAATATGGGATTATAAAAATTCCGAAAGCGGTCGTGGTTTGAGTAAATAATTAGTTAACTGAGGCAGTCTTACTATTGGTGGGAATTGTATAGAAAAATAAAATTGCTAAAAAAAGGCTACTTGTTTTATTTTTATTTCAAAAACGTACTTTTTTTTTAACAAGCCTCATAATATTGTAGATAGACCTGATCAAAGGTGGCTAGGATGGTTAGGGCATTTCAAAAGAATGTAAGAAGGCAAACAAGTGGCCAAAGAGAGCACTTTCATTAAAACCTTGTGAAAGAAGAACAAGTGGAAAGTCACGCAGAGGAAGAGAAGAGGGTGAGAAAGAATAGCGAGATTGAGGCATTTGGCGACAGAGGTACAAAATATGGTGACAGCTATGGGATTCCCACGTCAAGAACAAGATATTTTTGAGTAACAGTCTATTAACAGTCAACACGGCTTTATACCTATAGGCTTTACCATAGTCTCCACAAAGAGGAATGCCAGTATGATTCCTTTGTAAAGAATAAGGTCGATTTCCATCCCGTCATTTCCGTCTCCTAGCTAGTGCCCCATATCTAATGACCTGGCTTTCAACAGGGCTTTAAACCGCAATCTTTCCTGTAATTTTGAACGTTTCACCATGCCATTTATGAATTGGAATTGAAACCATACAGATGTAAAATACCACTTCCCAGCTGTGCCCATTGGCTAGTGGTGGTCAATATTGCGGGTACCAGTGCCGGATTTCCGGTTTCCGGAGGACAGGGAATATTCTCCATCCTGGAGACATTCTCCAATCTTCTCTTAATCAGACTAGATAAGTGATTATCTGGCTAAAGCTTGCTGTTTCCAAGCACGAGTTATTTCCACAGGATACACAGTGTGTCCTAAAACCCCTTGAGAAATAACTGGTGAAAGTTTTGGTTGGGAACAGCACATTGAACGGTAGCAGGTCCTTTTAACGAACCTTTCTTCCATTTTGTTCACTCAGTCCAACTCATAATTATATGCTCTGTGGTCAATGATACTACTATATATGATTGACAGTGATAGGTGAATTCGATAGTAGCTAGATGCATGAAGTTATTTTAGGTGGAGGAAAACACTTGTTTTGGTCAAACAGATCTGTAAGGCATAATGGTGTCAGTTTGGAGAATACGGCACGCTTCAGTTCATACAGAAAAGTGAAGGGGACCCAAGCCAGCAATTGTTTTTGGTCATCAGTCTTCTGCCTGGTTTGATACGGCCCGTCACAAATTCCTATCCTGTCACAACCATTTCATTTAGAGTAGCGCTTGCAATCTACATCCTCAATTATTTGCTGGATGTATTCCAGGCTCTGTCTTCCTCCACACCCCTACACTTTTCACCCTCAACAGCTCCCGCTAGTACAGTGGGAATTATTACCTGACGTTTTAAGAGATGTCGTACCATCCTGTCCCTTCTTGTTGTCAGTTTTTGCCACACATTCCTTTGCTCTCCGATTCTGCGAAGAACCTCCTCTTTCCTTACCTTATCAGTCCATCTAATTTTCAGCATTGTTCGGTAACACCACATCTCAAATGCTTCGATTCTCCTCTTTCCTGGTTTTCCCATGGTCCACGTTTCACTACCATACACTGCTATGTTCCAAACGTACATTCTCAAGCTAAGGCCTCTCTTGGCCAGGAATGCCCTTTTCGCCAGTGCTTTTTATATCCTACTTGTTCCATCCGTCATGGATTATTTTGCGGCCCAGGTAGCAGAATTCCTTTATCTAAGTCGTCGTCACCAATCCTGATGTTAAACTAATCGCTGTTCTCTTTTGTGCTATTTCTCATTACTTCTTCCATGTACTCTCAGTCCATATCCTGCACTTAAGCACAGCAGAAGCTGCCGCAGGGGCCTGAGTCACATGAGGTCACTGGCCACAGGGAGTGGTAATCTCGATGCTGGGCCACAGCGTATTACCCCCGAAGAAAAAAAAAAACAAAAAAACAAAAAAAACAAAAAAAAAAAAACAAAAAACAAAAAAAACAGTGGTTTCAACTTCTTTCCCCGAATTGCATCGGAAGGAGGGGGCGGCAGAGTCGAAGCATGTTCCTCGATTTATGCCAGAATCGTCATTTTGTTTCCTGGGAAACTCCCTCTAACATCGGTATCAGCTAGCCAGTGGAACCATTTCACAGAGATAGTGCTGGAGGCCGGGCACTGGTTGGCCGAGAATGCTGTGGCGCTTTATTTATTTATTTATTTTTAAGTCACGTAGATGCACAGATCCACGCAGCTTTCCATGTGTCGAAAATATCGGAGCGTTGTTTGGAACACGGTCCGTGGCATCAGAAATCGTAACAGCGAATGCCTTCAGGTGCCTTGAGATGTGCTGCTATTTGATTCTTGTGGAGGGAGGTTGTACAGTAAACGAAGTGATGCACAGCTGTCACGGGATTACTTTCTGAGTTCTCAATTGGTGGTTTTCCCATTTTGGCGCAAAATCCACATGGAGCTTTCTGCGGACTTGCATATATAGTGAGAAGCAGAGATTCGGTCGCGGACCATGGAACAGTGCGACTGAATTTCTGTAGTGTACCAAGGAGGGCGCGAAGGTGGTTCTGAACAAGACAATTTATTCCAGAGAAAGAGCTTGACAAATTGAGTCAGTAACAATGTCGGCCCACGTCTGGCCCTTACGCAAGCGGTTATTGTGCTTGGCATTGATTAATAGAGCTGTTTGAGGATATCGCACGTAATTCTAATTGGCGCTTTAGATCGTCAAAGGTTAATGGTATTTGTGAGACTATTTGCTGACACCTTGAGCGAGAGATATGTACAGCGTCCATCTCGGAGAAACAATGACCTTTGTATGACATCCAAAAACAGCGTTCCTGCATATTTCATTTCCTCTAACCAGAGTGGAAAACTTAGACATAAAGAAAACGTTTCCTGTAACAAATGTAACGCAGCGGGTTGTAACCTTCCCACTGTATTTGTTTTTATACGAAATTTAGCCCAACTTTACCTCCCCTTCTACAAAAATCTACGTATTACCAAAACAGTTACCCACAAACTATTATCCAACGCAAACTCATTTGCCAACCTTTGACTAAACAGTACCTAATTTGAACTGAACGGTAAATGGTCTCAATATAACTTGTCTTTATATTACAACTGAAGTTAAACAATTATCTGCCCTAATCAAAATTTCTAGTTACATCGCGTCTTGACAACATTGTTCCAGATTACTCGAAAGCATAACAGCAAACAGCAAGCAAGCAGCGGCAAAGCTAGATTTCTGTTTCTAATTGAAATTTCCAATTGTTGCATACCAAGTGTGGTAATGGGTAACGATAAACAGTTGGGTGGGAAGAGTAACTATTCCATCGAAATCATATTCCAAGACAACGATTTTAGAATGAAGTATATACTCAACATAACATACGTGTGAAAAATACTATGCTTAAAAAAGTGAACACTGATTTAAAAAGGGTACAATGTTACAGAGAATTTCTGTAAAAATGAAAAAAACAGCTTAATCAATTAATACGTCAATGTATGACTCACGGAAGTGGACTGGTCTTTTCTCAGCTCAGAGCAAGTGAACAAAATTAACTATGTCCTAATAAGCATAGAATTTATTAGGCAATTTAGGTTTGCAGCGCCGCAGTCTTACCTCAAATTTCTTTTCTTTTTTATATTTTTTTAAAGCACAAAATTTATATTCCTTTCGCATTTCAATGTATACATCATATTCATTCTTGCTATCCTTTATAAAAAAATTTTCTTCACCTAACAGACACCATCACAAGTCAACACAGCAATGCGTCCATCACCTACCACACTTCAGCCAAGTACGTATCACACTGCTCAGAGGCAAAGACTGTGCCACGACAAGACCAAAGTTGTGTAAAAGTAACGCAACTTTCTCTCTGACGTGCGCATCGACAACATGCAAAAACCAAAATGACATGATCACCTTACCGGGTGTTTACTGTATCAAATGCAATGATTGCCCTAAAAAAATACATAGGACGACTGATAAGTCTTTCAGTAAAAGGTTTCAGGTACATCTTACTTTAAAAATTCCAAATCTGCATTTAACCTCGCACCTGTGGGAAGAGAGACATAGAATCACAAGTCTTGCTGAAAATCCTGTAATCCTCTGCAGAAAAGAAAAAGGTAAGTTTAGCAGCTATTGTAGGCAGATACAAAAAGTATATTATACAGAACACGTTGAGTAGTCATTTGGCCTTAAAGCATCTTAATATTTTGTCAAAGTTTGATTGCTTGTAGATTAATTATACTGTAAGGGAGCGACCCAGTGCTCTTAGTCACGTGCGTCACACAGTGTCCATGTGATAGCTACTATTTACCTGGGCAGTCACTGTTTCCTGGTGGGTGGTGAAGCCAGGACCCACTTTTGCAAGCCGAATTTTGCGTGTTCGGTTCGAGGTAGGTCAGAAAGCGGCGTGCCTACTTTATTCTACTTTTTATATCTGGTCTTGCACTATTTCCATCGTTAATTACGTTACGAGCTAAATCTTCGAAATACACTCCTGGAAACTGAAATAAGAACACCGTGAATTCATTGTCCCAGGAAGGGGAAACTTTATTGACACATTCCTGGGGTCAGATACATCACATGATCACACTGACAGAACCACAGGCACATAGACACAGGCAACAGAGCATGCACAATGTCGGCACTAGTACAGTGTATATCCACCTTTCGCAGCAATGCAGGCTGCTATTCTCCCATGGAGACGATCGTAGAGATGCTGGATGTAGTCCTGTGGAACGGCTTGCCATGCCATTTCCACCTGGCGCCTCAGTTGGACCAGCGTTCGTGCTGGACGTGCAGACCGCGTGAGACGACGCTTCATCCAGTCCCAAACATGCTCAATGGGGGACAGATCCGGAGATCTTGCTGGCCAGGGTGGTTGACTTACACCTTCTAGAGCACGTTGGGTGGCACGGGATACATGCGGACGTGCATTGTCCTGTTGGAACAGCAAGTACCCTTGCCGGTCTAGGAATGGTAGAACGATGGGTTCGATGACGGTTTGGATGTACCGTGCACTATTCAGTGTCCCCTCGACGATCACCAGTGGTGTACGGCCAGTGTAGGAGATCGCTCCCCACACCATGATGCCGGGTGTTGGCCCTGTGTGCCTCGGTCGTATGCAGTCCTGACTGTGGCGCTCACCTGCACGGCGCCAAACACGCATACGACCATCATTGGCACCAAGGCAGAAGCGACTCTCATCGCTGAAGACGACACGTCTCCATTCGTCCCTCCATTCACGCCTGTCGCGACACCACTGGAGGCGGGCTGCACGATGTTGGGGCGTGAGCGGAAGACGGCCTGACGGTGTGCGGGACCGTAGCCCAGCTTCATGGAGACGGTTGCGAATGGTCCTCGCCGATACCCCAGGAGCAACAGTGTCCCTAATTTGCTGGGAAGTGGCGGTGCGGTCCCCTACGGCACTGCGTAGGATCCTACGGTCTTGGCGTGCATCCGTGCGTCGCTGCGGTCCGGTCCCAGGTCGACGGGCACGTGCACCTTCCGCCGACCACTGGCGACAACATCGATGTACTGTGGAGACCTCACGCCCCACGTGTTGAGCAATTCGGCGGTACGTCCACCCGGCCTCCCGCATGCCCACTATACGCCCTCGCTCAAAGTCCGTCAACTGCACATACGGTTCACGTCCACGCTGTCGCGGCATGCTACCAGTGTTAAAGACTGCGATGGAGCTCCGTATGCCACGGCAAACTGGCTGACACTGACGGCGGCGGTGCACAAATGCTGCGCAGCTAGCGCCATTCGACGGCCAACACCGCGGTTCCTGGTGTGTCCGCTGTGCCGTGCGTGTGATCATTGCTTGTACAGCCCTCTCGCAGTGTCCGCAGCAAGTATGGTGGGTCTGACACACCGGTGTCAATGTGTTCTTTTTTCCATTTCCAGGAGTGTAGGTTCTGGCTTCAGCACTCTTTTTCTTATAGATGCTCGAGCATCCAATGAATGATCAGCATATCGGTTCAATATACCCGGCAAAGTAATTAGAGGATATCACATGGGCCACCTTCTCAGCCTTCGTTCGCCTAGTTTGTTAAGCACTGATAGTCTTCTGAGAATGGCAATACCTTGACCACGATCGTCGTGTTCACCTAATGATGGATTAATGTAATATTTTTTTTAGTATAAGTCTTGAAATAATCCTTATATAATAGCACAAATTTGCGTTGCAGGTTATAATTAAAATTCATCTCCTAAAGAGTAGGCTGAAACCGAAGATGCGAATGTGAACTGTGAAACTGGTAGTCTAGTCAATTGAAATCAAGTTTTACCACCTGTCAATGATGTTTTCATTCATCACGTTCAGTTAGAACAGCAAATGTTGAAAATTAATCGTCTATTTGTAAGATGTTTTACAGTAAGCCTGGACTATAGGCATTATCAGAAAATGTCAAATTACACAGACTAATTACACATTTGCAAGCCATCAATTTTAACGCCTAACTTTGTCATATTAGAGATGAAGAACCGCGGAAGCAGAGATAACGGGAGCAGAGATCGCAGCATCCCTCGCAAACCTACATACCGTATGAGGCTGGAGTAGGTTCGTCGCATTCTCCAGAAAATATTGATAGCGAGTTGCGGCCAGCAAAATAAATTATGTCGCACGTTCATTTAAAGTGTAGCAAGCATTTGTATTTTTAACTAACGTAGAGTTTAATGACTTCTTTCTGATTTAACTAACTAATTATCTAGAAGAATCCTCGTAGTTGAATATTTGTTATATTTACTGGATCATTCTATAATGCTAGTTATTATATATTGTAAATTCTATTTTTTTCGCCGAATTGAAGATTAGTGGCGGGAGGACGATAATATAATAATAATAGCAATGAGGATAAAAAGATCCCAACATCCCTCAACTCCATTTTTCTTCACATTGGTTGTCGAGCTGTTCACCTCGTTTTTGGGGTGTACGGGCGCTGAACAACACCTCGAGCTGTACAAGGAAGTCGTTTCGAGATACTTGTTAAAGGAACTTTGATGGCGCCCGAAAATGTTCAAATGTGTGTGAAATCTTATGGGACTTAACTGCTAAGGTCATCAGTCCCTAAGCTTACACACTACTTAACCTAAATTATCCCAAGGACAAACACACACACCCACGCCCAAGGGAGGACTCGAACCTCCGCCGGGACCAGCAGCACAGTCCATGAGTCCAACGCCTGAGACCTGCTCGGTTAATCCCGCGCGGCGATGGCGCCCGACAACGCGCTAAAAACACCTAAAAACACAGACGCTTTTTTGTTAGTGGTTTTTCGTCCGTTACGTTGATTAGGGGGAGAGGGGTGGGAGGAGAGGAGTGTCTACAAGGAGGGGAGAACGCTTAGGAAGAAACACTCCATTGCCGGTGACATCGAGTCTGCCTGCAAGAAACCGGCCGAACAGGCTAGATCCGAGTCCAATTACCGCTGCCGATGTCAGCTGTTTGTCAGCGGAGTGGGCGTGGCGGGTATCGGGTGTCGCCACAACAAGAAACAGCCTCCGCGACACGCCCCCTCCTGCGAGCGGTGGGAAGACGTGGGACTCACAAGCACGCGAATAAGCCCGTGTCGCACCAGGTAAGGCCGAATATGTTTCCACTGCCACCTTTGAAACGTATCCGTAACTGTAGTCCAGCCCTGCTATGTGGCCGCGAACGGTAATGCACGAGGGAAGACCAACAAGTAGAGAATATGTTTTTTTTTTCTGAAAACAGGTCGGTTTTATTCACGATTCCAATACACCATATCATTGGTTACAAAACCCTATTTTTTAACATACTGCCTTACGCCATCTTACTGGGAGGCCCTGTATGTCCTCGTGGTACCGCTCTACTGGTCGAGGTCGGAGCCAACGTCTTGCTGCACCAATAACCTCTCCGTCATCCACGTGCTGCTTCCTGCGGAGTGCGTCCTTCACTGGGCCAAATAGATGGAAGTCGGAACGTGCGAAATCGGGACTGTAGGGTGGAAGAGAAACTCAGTTTCTCATGTATAAATTTTGTGTCATAGAATAAGGAAGTAAGAATGTATTTCTCTATCGAAGTAATCCGATACTGTTGTAGCTACATCTACATACAAGATATTCCGGCTATGAACTTATCATAGTGTTGAAAGTTACCTTAAAAAATTAATTATTATTATTATTGACAAATTTCTGTTTATTGCTTTTGCACTCTCAGTTGCTTTGTTTGAATTGTCTGAAAGGTTGTTTCAGGGATTCTACCTAAGCTCCCAAAAATCGTAAAACTCTGTTTCACGCTTTTACTTCCCTGACATGAAAAACGAAGTCCCTTGAAATATGAAACATATTTTTTTCTTTTTCTCTTTTTGGCTTACATGTGGCAATGAATAACACTCGCGCAACTGCTCTCTAGACCTGCTGCTGCTGCTACTTTTGAATGCTACTAAAAAGGCGCGTCTCAAATACTGAACTCCGTGTGCAATGAGACCACGTAATGTGTCTGCATTGTAAACTGCAGTTGTAAAACTTTATCTAGGTAATGACAAAGACTGGACAATGGATGATGAAGTAGTAAATTACGTTAGTACTGATTCCTTAATAACGTGGATTGGCAAATTTAGAAAAGTCACTTTGCTAAAATATTCTTAATTATAATCAAGAATTGCAAAGAAATGGTATTACGAAATGCTTATGTTCATCGCAAGTTGCATTAATTGAGTTAATCTTTACTGAACAGTCGTTAATGTTACTTAATTAAGAAGACGGGGAAGTTCTCTATTGGATATCAAATTGTTATAATGGTGTGGAGACAGCAACTCGCACGCAATTGTATCAAAGAAAATTAATTATTAACTTATTATCTCTCCCACAGTAAATATATCAGAAACAGTTTCCTTCACGATAACCCAAGGCGGACCAACGTATCTCTGCGACCAGCACCGTGATAAGATGCTATGCAGTGTTGCAGACGACACTGCGCGCTGTCTGAGAAACAGTGAATGATTATGTTTTTTTATAAAAAAAATTACGTAAACAGCACAAGAACAAACGAACTATTAGGTTAAAGCAGGTGGGAAAAATGAACAAATAAATCTTTCCGTGTGAACTCTGATTTATATTCTTTAAACACTATGGTCTACCCCCCCCCCCCCCCGCCCCCCGCTTTGTAGATGGGAGTCAACAAAATATTTTTCGCATTTGAAGAGAGAAAGCTGGTAACTGAAATTTCGTGAAAAGATCTCGCCGCAATGAAAAACGCGCCTTTGGTTTTAATGATTGTCACCCCAAATCGCGCATCATATTCGTGGTAGCCTCAGCCGTATTTCTTCATTGTACGAAATAATCTATCCTTTTTCGAACTTATTTCATGTTTTCTGTCGGTTCTATCAGGTAAGGATCTCTTACTTCAGAAGAAGAAGGAAAAATGTAGTGTAGGCAGTGTCTTTAAAAGATTTGTTGGGTCTCCCGAGTGTCCTACAGTAAAACGCCTTCCCCAGCACAGTTTTATGTGATGGTTCCAGTTTAAGCTATTCTTGATCGTAATCGGCAAGTCTGCATTCGACAAGCTTTAAATCTGTGTGATTTTTCGCGTGACCGAAATATAACGCTTTTCTTTGTCCTCATAGAAGGAACCTCACAGTTTTTGCTGCGTAGCGTCGGTTTAGTCTGCTGCCACTTTTCGTGCCCTGCAAATAACTTTCATAAGCCATCTTGTGAATAGTATTGATCTTCTGAGAAGTTTACTGTATGATAGAGGGGAGCATCGTATGCAAAAAAACCCAAGGGGGTGCTCAGATACCCTCCTATATTATTTTACTGTTCAGGCACTTGACTTAGGCGATACATGTGAAGCCTTCTGAAAATCTAGAAATATGGAATAAACTTGAGATCGCCTGTTGATAACATTACTTCGTGCAAATTGAGACTCTTTACTAAAGAGGCAGTTGTGTTTCACAAGAACGATATTTTCTGAATCCGTCCTGGCTATGTTAGTAGATAGATAATATTCTTCCAGGTACAGAGGTTTCACAAAAATATGGAAACGCCAGAAACACATTACTACGCCTAATACGGTATAGGAAACCCGTTTACTGTCTAGACATATTCCAGTCTTCTCGGAATGGATAAATACAAGTCCTGTGCAGGCCGGGGTGGCCGAGCGGTTCTAGGCGCTACAGTCTGGAAGCGCGCGACCGCTACGATCGCAGATTCGAATCCTGCCTCGGGCATGGATGTATGTGATGTCCTTAGGTTAGTTAGGTTTAAGTAGTTCTAAGTTCTAGGGGACTGATGACCTCAGTCCCATTGTGCTCATAGCCATTTGAACCATTTGAACAAGTCCTGAATGGTTTTTAAGGGAATCTCATACCATCCTTCCATATTCCTGCAAAATAGTGGCACCTTCAGGTAACGATGACGGAGGTGGATGGCGATCACGCACTGTTCTCTGCAAGTAGACCACAATGGCTCAATAAGATTCAGATCTGATAACTTTGGTAACCAGGGGAGATGCGACGATTCGTCCTCGTGCTCACAAAATCAGTCCCGAACTGTGTGAACAGGGGCCATATCGTTTTGGAACACAGCATCGCCACTGGTAACAAATACTGTATCATGGCATGGGCGTGATTAGCCAAAATGGTCGTATAATGCTTGGCAGTAATGGGACCTTGCAGAGTAGTCATGGCATGCATGTAATACCACGTTATGGATATTGTAGTGTCTAGCAAGCCTGCATACTCGGTTCGCTAGACAAACGTTCAAAGAAATCCTATTTATCACAAAAAGAACATTGCAATTCTTAACATTGACAATTACACAGATGTATCGTAAGCAAAGGTCGACATACACTACTGTCAATTAAAATTACTGCACCCAGAAGAAATGCAGATGATAAACGGGTATTCATTGGACAAATATATTATACTAGAACTGACATGTGATTAAATTTTCACGCAATTTGGATGCATAGATCCTGAGAAATCAGTACCCAGATCAACCACGTCTGCCCATAATAACGGCCTTGATACGCCTGGGAATTGAGTCAGACAGAGCTTGGATGACGTGTACAGGTACCGCTGCCCATGCAGCTTCAACACGATGCCACAGTTCATCAAGAGTAGTGACTGGTGTATTGTGACGATCCAGTTGCTCGGTCACCATTGACCAGACGTTTTCAATTGGTGAGAGATCTGGAGAATGTGCTGGCCAGGACAGCAGTCGAACGTTTTCTGTATCCAGAAAGGCCCATACATGACCTGCAACATGCGGTCGTGCATTATCCTTCTGAAATGTAGGGTTCCGCAAGGATTGAATGAATGGTAGAGCCAAGGTCGTAACACATCTGAAATGTAACTTCCACTGTTCAAAGTGCCGTTAATGCGAACAAGAGCTGACCGAAACGTGTAACCAATAGCAGCCCATACCATCACGCCGGGTGATACGCCAGTATGGCGATGACGAATACACGCTTCCAATGTGCGTTCACCGCGATGTCGCCAAACACGCATGCGACCGTCATGATGCTGTAAACAGAACCTGGATTCATCCGAAAAAATTACGTTTTGCCATTCGTGCACCCAGGTTCGTCGTTGAGTACACCATCACAGGCGCTCCTGTCTGTGATGCAGCGTCAAGGGTAACCGCAGCCATGGTCTCCGAGCTGATAGTCCATGCTGCAGCAAACGTCGTCGAACTGTTCGTGCAGATGGTTGTTGTCTGTTGACTCGGAGATCGAGACGTGGCTGCACGATCCGTTACAGCCATGGAGGTAAGATGCCTGTCATCTCGACTGCTAGTGATACGAGGCCGTTGGGATCCAGCACTGCGTTCCGTATTACCCTCCTGAACCCACCGATTCCATATTCTGCTAACAGTCATTGGATCTCGACCGACGCGAGCAGCAATGTCGCGATACGATAAACCGCAATCGCGATAGGCTACAATCCGACCTAAAGTCGGAAACGTGATCGTATGCATTCCTCCTCCTTACACGAGGAATCACAGCAACGTTTCACCAGGCAACGCCGGTCAGCTACTGTTTGTGTATGAGAAATCGGTTGGAAACTTTCCTCATGTCAGCACGTTGTAGGTGTCGCCACCGGCGTCAACCTTGTGTGAATGCTCTGAAAAGCTAATCATTTGCATATCACAGCATCTTCTTCCTGTCGGTTAAATTTCGTGTCTGTAGCACGTCATCTTCGTGGTGTAGCAATTTTAATGGCCAATAGTGTACAAAAGAATCAGTCCTCTTGACGTTAAACAACCCCAAGTCTGTGCTACATAGAGTGTACAAGCGAAGTGTCTAGAGTTGACGCTGCTAATCTTGAAGCTGCCATTGAACTGGGCCGTCACCAGTCGGTCGCGGCGCTGAAGTCCTCTTCACACAGGGGCCGCTGCTGTCGCGTTGTCTTCCTGGGGAGTGGTCAGTCAGCGATTGGCTGACGTCTTCTCTTAGCCATGTCTTCTTTATCGTTCCCGACTTGCGTGCCAGCGCTTGGCATCACGCCGTAACAGATGTGACTGCTCAAATCATTACTAAACCCCGCCACGTTTCACTCTTGGGACATAAACTCGATCAGAAGTTGGAAACAGTGTGAAAAAATACTCGTCCGTTCAAATAACTTTCCTCCATTGCACCTTAGTCCAGTTGTATAGCTTTGGCACCACGTTTTTCTGTTGCGGGTGTTTACATCACTGATTAGGGGTTCTGCCGGCCGGTGTGACCGTGCGGCTCTCGGCGCGTCAGTCTGGAACCGCGTGACCGCTACTGTCGCAGGTTCGAATCCTGCCTCGGGCATGGATGTGTGTGATGTCCTTAGGTTAGTTAGGTTTAAGTAGTTCTAAGTTCTAGGGGACTGATGACCACAGATGTTGAGTCCCATAGTGCTCAGAGCCATTTAAACCATTTGATTAGGGGTTCTGTAATTCCAGCTCGTACTGCAGTTTTCTGTTTATGGAGTTCTGTCCGTGTTGTTTTGATGCTGATTGGGTTTACGGGTGCGCATGAAGGACCGATTTCCCCCCAAAACCAGATAGGTTAGTAGTTAAATTGATCAGCTGCTCCCGAAGTAGCCGGCCTGCAGAGACCTCCCAGCAGTTTTCGGGTTCAGTCTCTGCCTACGGCAGATCATTTTAGACTGAACATGGCATACGACGCGCTTGCAGTGTAAGTAGGCTGTTTAGTTTTTTTTATTGGTAACGCCACGTAGCGCTCTGTATGAAAATCACTGGCTGTGCTGTGTGCAGTCTGTGTCTAGTTTGCATTGTTGTTGGCCATTGTAGTGTTGGGCAGTTGGCTGTTAATAGCGCGTAGCGTTGCGCAGTTGGAGGTGAGCCGCCAGCAGTGGTGGATGTGGGGAGAGAGAGGGCGGAGTTTTGAAAATTGTAAGACTGGATGTCATGAACTGCCATATATATTATGACTTTTGAACACTATTAAGGTAAATACATTGTTTGTTCTATATCAAAATCTTTCATTTGCTAACTATGCCTATCAGTAGTTAGTGCCTTCCGTAGTTTGAATCTTTTATTTAGCTGGCAGTAGTGGCGCTCGCTGTATTGCAGTAGTTCGAGTAACGAAGATTTTTGTGAGGTAAGTGATTTGTGAAAGGTATAGGTTAATGTTAGTCAGGGCCATTCTTTTGTAGGGATTATTGAAAGTCAGATTGCGTTGCGCTAAAAATATTGTGTGTCAGTTTAAGCACAGTCATGTATAATTGTTGAAAGGGGACGTTTCAACAGTTTCATTAAGTAGAATGGAAGGGAAAAATTTAGTTGTGAAAGGTAACACCTGCGAGTTTAAAAATCATTGAAAAGTGGTGTAGCGCGATGGATATGTAACATTAAAGGTTACATTAGTTTTATTAAACTCTTTTCTATTGAGAAGCTGGATGTTGTGGAGATTCAAGAAGACCGCCACACGCAGAAATACCTTGTGACAAAATTCAGAGGCAATAATTGTTTGTGATCTTAGGAGAAAAGGAACAGAAGACATTGTAAGAGACCATCAAACCTAATTTAGTCAGCTAAAAGTAGAACATACGCAAGAAATGACAATCAGAGAAAGCTTTCGTAAATCTATCTACGAAGCTAGGGGGATATTCTGCTGAAATTGCTGACGATGTTCATAATGTTATCAATATGCTAAATCAGGGAACTGCAGACGGGACAAAGTTCTTGCTAGAAAATAATGCCCAGAAAAAGATTGCAATATTTTGTAAAGCTGAAGACCTTAAAATACTTACGCACTGTGATTCAATATACGTTTATGGAACATTCAAACGTTGTACAATATTTTTTCCAGGTGTTTACAATACTCGGGCTATTTCATGGACGTCATATTCCAGTGGTTTTGTCTTTATTGAACTACAAGGAACTTCGTCGTATCAGTATGTCTTTCAAACAGATATTGATAAATGTAATGTTTTCAAAGTTCGAAGACAGCATAATGAAAGCTGTGAGGTCCAAGGAAGGAAATTTCATTTAACCCAGAGCTGGTGGCGAAAAATACGAACATTGGGACTTGCACATGACTACTACGCAAGCAATGAAATAGGATATTTTGTCTATGTATTTGGTTTGCCGATGCTGGATTCTGATATAGTTGGTGACTGTTTTGTTTAGGATTTTGTGTCAGCGATGCCGGCATCGGAAAAATTACAAACGTTTTTTGATAACTTAGTGGGAACTTACATAGAAGAAAATGCTCTCTTTCCTCCGTCAGTGTAAGCAAATCTGAGCTATAATAGACAGCGAACTACCAATGCTTGTGAAAGGTTCCACAGCAAATAGAACTATAATAGTCAGGTATACTCCTAGAGAGCAGAAGTTTACTAATTTCTTGAGGTGATGAAGCAAATTCAGCTCGACTCTAAAATCCCTATAAATTCTTCAAAAACCAGGGAAAAGGAAAGGAACTGTCCAAACTTGTCTCTCGTGTTACAGGAAGTGAAAAATTATAAACCTGCAAAAATTTTCATATTACATTATGTAAAGTCGGTTTCCTACAAAATCAAACCAGAAATTATACAGTAAAAGAAAAGAGAATATTGTGATTTTAGATGTACATACGCATATTAGGATATAAATAAAGATATTTTGTTAATACTGGGTGATCAAAAAGTCAGTATAAATTTGAAAACTGAATAAATCACGGAATAATGTAGATAGAGAGATACAAATTGACACACATGCTTGGAATGACATGGGGTTTTATTAGAACGAAAAAAATACAAAAGTTAAAAAAATATCAGACAGATGGCGCTTCATCTAAAAAGAATAGCAATAATTAGCATAACAAAGTAAGACAAAGCAAACATGATGTCCTTTACAGGAAATGCTCAATATGTCCACCATCATTTCTCAACTATAGCTGTAGTCGAGGAATAATGTTGTGAACAGCACTGTAAAGCATGTCCGGAGTTATGGCGAGGTATTGGCGTCGGATGTTGTCTTTCAGCATCCCTAGAGATGTCTGTCGATCACGATACACTTGCAACTTCAGGTAACCCCAAAGCCAATAATTGCACGGACTGAGGTCTGGGGACCTGGAAGGCCAAGCATGACGAAAGTGGCGGCTGAGCACACGATCATCACCAAACGGCGCGCCCAAGAGATCTTTCACGTGGACATTTTGTGAACTTTGTTATTTTTTGGTTCTAATAAAACCCCACGTCATTCCAAGCATGTGTGTCAATATTTACCTCTCTATCTACATTATTCAGTGATTTATTAATCATCACCCGGTATATTCAGAAATACAAAAAAATTAAATATGTGAATATTTTTTAGCGTGAATTAGGTCGCCTTCTCGTAGTGCACATGGGTAACGTCAAACGAACAGGTATTCTCAACATGCATTTTCTTTAATGAAGTATGTTTTTAACAACATGAGCTTAATTGCAAGCTCTATCAATTTTGATTCAGTTAATATTAGATAGAAATTCAGTCTCAATTTGAATCACACCTACCTGACTCTTGTGCAGAAAGGTTTATAGTATAGTATAGTATTCTCCGGCATCCCCTTTCAGTAAGCTACAACAAGACGCCCAAGACTAGCGGTAATCATCGCTGTTTTCAGTCTAGATTGAAAAATATTCTCATGGAGCTCTCCTTTTATTATGTCTAATAGTTCCTATCAGAAATTACAGCCAGTTCCTGTGTTTCAGTGCTGTTGTGCTATTTTACATCCAGCCGTTTTATGGACGTTTTACGGTCTAACGGAAGTAGACGAGTACAAAATGGAGTATCCATGTCGCATTCACAATAACCGGGAAAAAGTTTTACTGCTTCTACTATAATTACATATGTTAGAAAGCTTTGTTTGTCTGGAGTATTTATAAAGTCTAGACTGAAGAACGGGCCAGGATGAGCACAGTTTTTTGGGCATAAAAGTCCGCACTACAACAGTAACGGTTCCGCGGGCTGGCCACACACTCCAGCCTCATCGCCCGATGCGCTGAAGGGCCGAACCAGCTGCGAACGATTTATCTGCTTTCAACGGAAGGAATGGTTCCCATCCTTTTCCGGACCCTTACGGGCTCGTGTTGGAGTGTATGGTGCTGTTCCCATTGCTACGAGGTTCGTGGCTCACTGATCCTGGATATGAAAGTTGAGTTTCGACTTAATCTACCAGCAAGTCGAGACTGTTCACATTGTGTCGTTTGGAGTTCGTTGTCGGCTGTTGGGATATTCCCGCGAGCAACTACGAGGTTTTGAAGTTGGAAAATTCTAGTCACACTCCAGTGGAGTTTCGCTGTATTTGGTTATTTGTACACCAGCGGAATCTTCTGCCATGTGGCCGTTAACATTCAAGTTACCTGCCCTGGCCTTTGACGTAAATTCAGGCAGTGTATTTTCCTCATCGTGTTGTCGCTGTCCAGCACGGTGTGTAGTTTGACAGCTCCATGTATAATTGGTTGTGGGCGCCAATACCTTCTACTCCCTGTTGTGTGCTGGTCAGGTGAAGCGGAGGTTATCTTGTCGGTGGGTCCATTGACTGTCTGTCGGTTGGGTTGTCGTCGAATCGACAATGGTTGGACCGACTGCTTGTCTCACCTAGGCCAGCGTTAGTATTTGCATTCCAGACTGACTCTCGGAACTTGTGAGCGCTCTTGAGTGTACTGCCTTTTCTTGTTCTTGTTGTTTGTACTTGTATGGCTTCTAGCCGATTTTTAGATTAAGGTTGTTTTACCCTTAATGTGTCAGATGGTTTGGGCCTTCAGCGTAATTTAAGGACTGTTTTACGTAAAGCCTTTGGCATTTTTCAAATTTATATTATTGAGTCTTAAGTATTGGGCCTTCAGCCGAATTTGAATTTAAGTTGTTTGCTCTTAAAGTGTCATATTCTTTGGGCCTTCAGCCTAATTAAGGAACTGTTTTAAGAAAAGGCTTTGCCTTTAAAATTTTTGATTTTGGACCGCGCGACTGCTACGGTCGCAGGTTCGAATCCTGCCTCGGGCATGGATGTGTGTGATGTCCTTAGGTTAGTTAGGTTTACGTAGTTCTAAGTTCTAGGGGACTGATGACCACAGATGTTAAGCCCCATAGTGCTCAGAGCCATTTGAACCATTTTTTTTGATTTTGGCTGAGGTTTAAGCTATTGGCTTTCAGCCGTTTTTTAAATTAAAGTGGTCTTTCCCTTAAGGCATGAGATTGCACGGCGCATTCAGCCGCTAATTAAGTTCCAAAACTAAGGCTGTGTTTCTTTTTTAATTTTTCTTGTCTCTTGTAATGTTTGATCAAATAAAAGGTTGTATGTTCGAGTGTAACTGACAGCCGCTTATTTTGGCCCCTTTGCACAACCTGTCCTGTCCTGCGGGTTTAGCAAGGCCAGTCAGTGTAAATCTTCTATATGGCGCCTCTTCAAACACCAAACATTTCGGCCCCTTTGCTCGCGGAAGCACCCATCATATGAGTAGCTACAATTTCGCAACGTTAGAATTCACTCAGCTCTGACAAACGGCACTCACAACTACTCAGAACGCTGTTCCTACTACGACTAACACTTGCTATGTATTGAGGACATCGCAGAGATGCCGTTCGTGATCAAATATACACTCCTGGAAATGGAAAAAAGAACACATTGACACCGGTGTGTCAGACCCACCATACTTGCTGCGGACACTGCGAGAGGGCTGTACAAGCAATGATCACACGCACGGCACAGCGGACACACCAGGAACCGCGGTGTTGGCCGTCGAATGGCGCTAGCTGCGCAGCATTTGTGCACCGCCGCCGTCAGTGTCAGCCAGTTTGCGGTGGCATACGGAGCTCCATCGCAGTCTTTAACACTGGTAGCATGCCGCGACAGCGTGGACGTGAACCGTATGTGCAGTTGACGGACTTTGAGCGAGGGCGTATAGTGGGCATGCGGGAGGCCGGGTGGACGTACCGCCGAATTGCTCAACACGTGGGGCGTGAGGTCTCCACAGTACATCGATGTTGTCGCCAGTGGTCGGCGGAAGGTGCACGTGCCCGTCGACCTGGGACCGGACCGCAGCGACGCACGGATGCACGCCAAGACCGTAGGATCCTACGCAGTGCCGTAGGGGACCGCACCGCCACTTCCCAGCAAATTAGGGACACTGTTGCTCCTGGGGTATCGGCGAGGACCATTCGCAACCGTCTCCATGAAGCTGGGCTACGGTCCCGCACACCGTCAGGCCGTCTTCCGCTCACGCCCCAACATCGTGCAGCCCGCCTCCAGTGGTGTCGCGACAGGCGTGAATGGAGGGACGAATGGAGACGTGTCGTCTTCAGCGATGAGAGTCGCTTCTGCCTTGGTGCCAATGATGGTCGTATGCGTGTTTGGCGCCGTGCAGGTGAGCGCCACAATCAGGACTGCATACGACCGAGGCACACAGGGCCAACACCTGGCATCATGGTGTGGGGAGCGATCTCCTACACTGGCCGTACACCACTGGTGATCGTCGAGGGGACACTGAATAGTGCACAGTACATCCAAACCGTCATCGAACCCATCGTTCTACCATTCCTAGACCGGCAAGGGTACTTGCTGTTCCAACAGGACAATGCACGTCCGCATGTATCCCGTGCCACCCAACGTGCTCTAGAAGGTGTAAGTCAACTACCCTGGCCAGCAAGATCTCTGGATCTGTCCCCCATTGAGCATGTTTGGGACTGGATGAAGCGTCGTCTCACGCGGTCTGCACGTCCAGCACGAACGCTGGTCCAACTGAGGCGCCAGGTGGAAATGGCATGGCAAGCCGTTCCACAGGACTACATCCAGCATCTCTACGATCGTCTCCATGGGAGAATAGCAGCCTGCATTGCTGCGAAAGGTGGATATACACTGTACTAGTGCCGACATTGTGCATGCTCTGTTGCCTGTGTCTATGTGCCTGTGGTTCTGTCAGTGTGATCATGTGTTGTATCTGACCCCAGGAATGTGTCAATAAAGTTTCCCCTTCCTGGGACAATGAATTCACGGTGTTCTTATTTCAATTTCCAGGAGTGTATCAGCGCAACCTCCAAGCTTGACTGTCTACGTTTACGACGAAGCATGGATTTGTCGCAGTGTTTCCATATTTTTGTCGAGTCCCTGTGTTTCGTATTGTGGGAACACAACAAATGGTTCAAATGTCTGTAAGCACTACGGGACTTAACATCTGAGGTCATCAGTCCCCTAGACTTGGAACTTCTTAAACCTAGCTAACCTAAGGACATCAGACACATCCATGCCCGAGGCAGGATTCGAACCTGTTACTGTAGCAACAGCGAGGTTCCCGACTGAAGCACCTAGAACCGCCCGGCCACAGTGGCCAGTGGAACACGACAAATGTCCCAAAATCGTATAGCAAGTCGATGTCGTAGTTGCGAGGCTGCGTGCAGCCAGGCCAGCCTTCACACCGCTCAGCAGCGCGGACTGTGGAGGAGGAGCTCCCAGCGTCTGGTGACGGTCGGCCCCCGGGGCTGCGGCCGGAGGTGTCGGGTGTCGGCCACCGCTAATAAGGCCCAACACTCGGCCCGCCATTGTGGCGGCGCGCCCTAATCCTCGCGGCACAACACAACACAGCACAACGCGGGGCAGCGCAGCACGCCCCAGTGTCGGATTGCTGCGGTCTCACTCCTCTGACGGACGCCGCCCAGCTGTCCGGCTGCGTTTCGCGTCGCTTCTGTGACGTGCCCGTCGTTTGCTCGGCTTCTCGTGTCCGGGACGCCGGACTGGAATAACGAACGCTGACCACTGCAATTTTCCCAGAAATATGAGTTGTCGTCGCCGTTTGGAAGACCCGGCACCATTCTTGCGTGGTCAGCTATTACTGGCCGTAGTCACAATCGCACGCAGTGTAGAAAACGTACGGCTAGCCCCGCAGCCTGTCCTTTGCTATTTACTTTAACGTGAAATCAGAACTCTCTACCTCTCCTACTCTCATTCAAGAACTGAACAAAGCGTTTGTAAAATCAGTGAAGCGTATCAGATGGCGTGACGTTACATACCATGCTAGCCCGAAAAAAATCGAGAGTAATAAAAAGGAAATGTTAAGGTGCTGGTTTTAATAATTCACTCGTTCTGCATAATTCCACCCGCTCTCCCCACCTCCGCCTTCAGCCTGCACTTGAGTACAATGCACAGAACGTTCATACGCCTATATGAAACTGTCAAAAAATGTCCCCGTTTGGGAATTATGTTCGACTATCACGTCACACTAGTTTGAGTATCGGTTATGCTTTTTGCAGCCAAAGCTTTAATCCTTCATGTAGTACTTTCTTATTTTGTGGTAGGTTCGTACTATGTCAATTCTCGCCACCAGTGACTGTTTTTCGTAAAACAACTGTCCTCATTTTACATTTCAGTTAAGTCGCAGAAGGCAGGTTAGATTTGTTCGGGAATTAAGGTGTGCACGCACTTTTCTCTTCTTCAGAACATTGTCGAGAATGCCTTGCATTTTTGATTTAGATACGGCGCTCCACTGCGATTTATAACACAACAATGTAGACACGCTGCAGCCTCACTGCTTAACACTTGATTGCACTTGATTGCTCGAAAGCACATCAGTTTTTTTCAGTTCTTAGTCCAAACTGCCGGCGTAATTACTGCGCTGACGTCAGCTGAACACCAGGAATAAAATCATACTAGGAACCTCCTTGGAGGGAATTACAATCGTTTTTCTCCAAAATCAGCACTTAGGTCGTCATAAGCTGATTCGAAGAACCTCTTGGAAAATCCCAGAAATTTTTAATTTACCACTTCTTTCGTACTAACGCTATTCGCAACAGATTTTGCAGACTGTATCCACTTACCCCAATGAATGTACGTGCAAAATTATATCATTGGTCGGCACATAGTACAGGAGACATTACGTCATAAACACTGAGATGGGTCTGAAACTAACTTTTCTTAAAACGGAGGGAAAATCATCCAGACTATACTAATTTAGTCATGGTTTTCCCTTTTCCTTAGTCTATGAGTGAACAATCGAAAAGTAATAAAACCAACACAGTTAGGACTTTACTTCCTCAACCACAGAGGTATTACATGCTTAACATCAAATATTTAACACTTTAACTCAGTCGTAAAGAAATCAGATGTTTGAAACTGTTTTATACACGGCTATTCAATTGTTTAAAGAATCGGGAGTTGGGGGAGGTGTGGGGGTTATTTGTATGGTCTGTCTAATCTATTAGTCTGATTTATAATTTTCTCATCACTTGTCTTCTTCGCGTTACCGTCGGATCCAAGCCTATTGAGCCGAATAAGTGACACGCTTAAGAGGCAAATATTTACTCTGAGGCTAGTTTCAGAAATTAATGTGGGCTTTAACTGCTCCCAAAACCCTGGTAATTACTGTATTTGTAAAACACTGTATTTCATTAAAGGCAATAGTACGTTAAGAAGTCTCCAGCTTAAGGCAGGTCACGTGAGTAAAAAGATTCGCAGCGCATTGCAGTATTTAAGAAAAGCCAAACGGCAGATGGATGTAGTTATTAAACTAATGTCATTTTATTGCATTACAGCATAACAAATTATACACTAGTGTATGTTGAATTAATTTTTTGAAATTGAGTAATTGGTCTGTAAGAATCAATGAGAATTCCGGATTATCAAGCCGTGTGATAGCTTCCTTAGTTCGTTCACGAGATCCAGGAGGCTGCAATATCCTACTTTGCTGCCGTATTAGGTTGCTTGCTTCTTAGTGAACAGCTATCGGCGGGTTGTTCCTTTGGAAAAAAGCAAGAAACTAAACTAACGTTAGGTGTTCCTCATGTATGACAGGACCGTTGCTGTTTACAGTATACACAAATAGCATTGCAGACAACGTTTATCACGCACTGAGGAAATTTTCTGCCACACGAAGATTTTCAGAGCCACAAATATCTATGGATAGTCATGTGGAGCGATTTAAGGCGAAACGATCATATGCGTTTAACTGTGAGGAAGCCAGGATCCAGACAGATTAACCTGAATAAATGATTCCTGACCATTGTTTGTGGTATGAGATCTTCGCCAAGTTCCATTAAGTGAACTGATAAAACGTATTCAGAGAACTGGGGGATCCATTAGGGGTTTGTTTGTTTTCCAGCGTAAAATCGTCATAGAACTGCTTTTTTTAAAAAAGGAAAAACGTACTGCCATTGTAACTATTACAGAGGATGAGATTTTCACTCTGCAGCGGAGTGTGCGCTGATATGAAACTTCCTGGCAGATTAAAACTGTGTGCCCGACCGGGACTCGAACTCGAGACCTTTGCCTTTCGCGGGCAAGTGCTCTACCAACTGAGCTACCGAAGCACGACTCACGACCGGTCCTCACAGCTTTACTTCTGCCAGTATCTCGTCTCCTACCTTCCAAACTTTACAGAAGCTCTCCTGCGAACCTTGCAGAACTAGCACTCCTGAAAGAAAGGATATTGCGGAGACATGGTTTAGCCACAGCCTGGGGGATGTTTCCAGAATGAGATTTTCACTCTGCAGCGGAGTGTGCGCTGATATGAAACTTCCTGGCAGATTAAAACTGTGTGCCCTACCGAGACTCGAACTCGGGACCTTTGCCTTTCGCGGGCAAGTGCTCTACCAACTGAGCTACCGAAGCACGACTCACGACCGGTACTCACAGCTTTACTTCTGCCAGTATCTCGTCTCCTACCTTCCAAACTTTACAGAAGCTCTCCTGCGAACCTTGCAGAACTAGCACTCCTGAAAGAAAGGATATTGCGGAGACATGGCTTAGCCACAGCCTGGGGGATGTTTCCAGAATGAGATTTTCACTCTGCAGCGGAGTATGCGCTGATATGAAACTTCCTGGCAGATTAAAACTGTGTGCCCGACCGAGACTCGAACTCGGGACCTTTGCCTTTCGCGGGCAAGTGCTCTACCAACTGAGCTACCGAAGCGCGACTCACGCCCGGTACTCACAGCTTTACTTCTGCTAGTACCTCGTCTCCTACCTTCCAAACTTTACAGAAGCTCTCCTGCGAACCTTGCAGAACTAGCACTCCTGAAAGAAAGGATATTGCGGAGACATGGCTTAGCCACAGCCTGGGGAATGTTTCCAGAATGAGATTTTCACTCTGCAGCGGAGTGTGCGCTGGTAGAGCACTTGCCCGCGAAAGGCAAAGGTCCCGAGTTCGAGTCTCGGTCGGGCATACAGTTTTAATCTGCCAGGAAGTTTTTTATTACAGAGGAGTTGATGTGAACTGTGGTAATGCTATCTCTACAAATTCACGAGGCACTCTTTCTAATGCCATGTACTCGTATTGTCTTCCAGTGTACATATCACGCAAAGAGCATTGCTGTTGTAGTCTTCAGTCTGAATTTTAGTTATAAAACTACCGTAGCCTACTGTAGACTATCGTAATTAGGTGTAAACTACAGTACATTTCCTAGTATCTTCGGATGGTTGGTTGCTTGGTTGATTCGGGGCAGTGGACCAAACAACGAGGTCATCGGTCTCATCGGATAAGGGACGAAAGTCGGGCGTGCTCCTTCACAGAAACCATTCTGGCATTTACCTGAAGCGATTTAGGGAAATCGCGGAAAACCTAAATCAGGATGGCCGGACGCAAATTTGAACATTCGACCTCCCGAATGCGAGTCCAGCTTGGTAGCCACCTCGCTTGGTCCTAGTAGCTTTGTTTGGTCAGTTAAGCTAATACCCGAGTTACCTGTACGTTAAGTATGTTGCATACCTGTGAGGCGTTAACTCATGACGATCTTTTTTTTTAGGTACGGTATCAGAAACTTCCTAGATTTCCATATAAACCAGAAGCGGTGAACTGCCAAGAAATTGAGGATATATAAAAGGCCACATTACCTACGAAAAATTTTCGTTGTACATAGTGATCCTCCTATCTGATACGAAAACTTAAACAGTATTTATAGCAAAATTGAAACTGTTAATGTTTAATTCAGTTTTATTCCAAAATTGTCGATGACCAACGTGAAACAGAGAGATGTCGCAATAAAAAAAAAGAAACAATACGGATTAATCATATAGGGCTAGCAAACTCAATTTTCTCAAAATTTTAGTTTCGTAGACGGAACATACCACCATGAAATAAAAAAAGCGTTAAATAAAAAATACCAAACATTGCTCCAGTACTTCATCAAACTTAGAGATAATGACAGGAAACTCTTGCGTTTGCTCATGATGAAGGATGTTCTATTGAAAACAAAATGACGTGTGTGTGTGTGTGTGTGTGTGTGTGTGTGTGTGTGTGTGTGTGCGTGCGTGCGCGTGTGCGTGTGTACTTTCTCATATGTTTGAGCATGTAAACTGAAACTGTACTTGCATCTAAAGTGGTTGCTTGGATTATATAAAATTGCAGAAGTTATGCGATCAACTAATTTTTAATTACTTATATAACGCAGTTTACATTCTATAAGGATACGAAATGCACACTGCACTAACACTGCTTCATTGCGGTTCTAATGATACGAAACATACAACCATACAAACAAAAAAATAAAGAGACATCGTCGGCTCCCTGTTTTCTTTATATTTTCACCTATGTTTCTTTCTCTACTAATGCTGCAAACACTACCGGTAGTCGTCCTATTTACTACGTCATTTATGTACTGTACCAAAACTAGCAAACCGTTGTCTTAGCAGAACACGACTCTAGTCCGAAGACTAGTTTGATGCAGCTCTCTGCCCAATGCTCTTCATTTCTGCATAGCTACTGTAACATGTATCTTTTTGAACTAGCGTACTGTAGTGAAGTCTTGGTCTCCGTCTATAATTTCCACCCCGCTCCCCCCACGCTTACCTCTATTACTGAAGAGAATATGTCTCTCAGGATGTGTGCTGCCAAAGGATCCTTTTATTAATCAAACTATGCTATTCATTTCTTTTCTCCTGAGTTCGATCCAGTACCTTTTCACTAGTTGTCCATTTTATCAGTCCAATATTTTGTATTCTGTGCAACACCGCATTTCAATAATGTCTACTCTCTTCTTATCTGAACTCCATATCGTCTAGATTCCACTTCCGTACGGGGGTACCCTCCAGAGAAATACCTTAAAAAATAACACATTTATCTTAAATGTTAACACATTTATCTTTTTTAAAACCGTTTGTCTTTTGCTATTGCCAGTCTTCATTTGATATCTTCTCTACTTCCGATATCGTCAGTTATTTTGTTGCACAAACCGCAAAACTCATCTGCTACTTTTAGTGTCTCGTTTCTAAACATAGTTCGTTCATGGTCGCCTGATTTAATTCGACTTTATTTCATTACTCTTGTTTTACCTTTGATCACACTCGTCTTCTTCTCAAGACACTATCCAACCTGTTAAGCTGATCTTCCAAGTCCTTAGCGGTTCTTTCAGATACGCTGTCATCGGTAAACCTCAATTTTTCATTTTTTCTCCCTGAAATTTAACTGCATTCCAAATTTATTATACAGGTTTCCTTCATTGCTTGCTCATTGTTCAGACTGAATAAAAATGGGGTAACTCTCTTCTCAACTGGAACCTACCTTTCATGTTCTTCAACTCTTATAACTGCAGCCTGGTTTTGTACAAGTTTTGAATAACTTTCCTCTCCACGTATCTTACCCCTTCTCTCTTCAGTATTGCAAAGCCTGTACACAGTTAACATAGTCAACGCTTTCTCTTAATCTTTAAATGTTATAGATGTAGATTTACCTTTCTAAAATCTACCTTCTACGTGGTAAATATGTCGGGAAGCAGTAGTTAGTATCTCAAGTTCCTTGAACAGACCTCTGAGGGACCAGCTTGGGTTCATATAACAAATAATTCGTATTACGAGCTTATAAGCCGGAAAACTGTGGCATGGACTGATGAATGAACCACAAAAATGATTACGTATGACGTTATCGAATGACAGTAAGTGGAGTATGCTAGCATTTTTACCTAAGTCTGACAACATCAGTGAAACCGCTGTTTATTAAGACGATACACTAACTGAGCATAATGCAGAATGGCTGGGATAGAGGATTCCTTCAGTGGAAAGCTGCCGAACATTCACTCAAGTGATTTACTGACTCAGACTTTATTATAGTAAAAGCTTCATTCTTCGGTACTCGAAAGACGCACATTAATAAAATTTCAACTCAATCAGTAAATGCATTATTCTTTAAAAACCAGAACACACAGGACCAAGTTCCAGAAAAAAAACAACAACAACAACAAAAATAACGTAAAACAGCGTAATACAAAAAATGGGTCAAATGGCTCTGAGCACCATGAGACTTAACATCTGAGGTCATCAGTCCCCTAGAACTTAGAACTACTTATACCTAAGTAACGTAAGGACATCACACACATCCATGCCCAAGGCATGATTCGAACCTGCGACCGTAGCAGTCGCGCGGTTCCGGACTGAAACGGCTAGAACCGCTCGGCCACAACGGCCAGCTTAGAATGTTCACCAGGAATTTTTGCCGTTAACAAATACCAATAGCTGACCGAGTAAGGTTAGCATTAACCACCTTTTTAGTAGTGCATTACAGGAGATAATAAAAAATCACATAACTTCCAATCCAAGAACGATATGCTGGCATCAACAAATGACTTCTGGTAATTGACAGTTGGTTACAGTAACATTAAGTAACAGCAAAGCAGTTAAACGCTCTGAAAACTTACGTCCGCAAAATTGGTTTACCGTCATATCCAGACATCCAGCTGAATTAAACATTACAGGACCGGAGCCGGAAGGTGCACCATCCCGTCGGCTGGTCAAGAGCGGACCCACCCACCGCAGGCCGCTTACCATTACAAAACAATCCCGTGCTAGCACGGAAAACTGGTGTACAGAGTATTATCAGGCCTCTACAACAAACAGAGAAGCGAAATTAGTTAACTCAACAATTTTACACTTCAATACGTGGGCCTGACTAGTAGCTATAACGTCCACAATGGACGAAACCACAGCAGTCCAAAATGGTTCTTTCACAAACGTCATACTTGACGGCGAAATATGTCAACCGTCCCAAAATAGACTCATGTTCAGAAAAAATAGAACACCTTGAAGACTAGAGATAGGACATCCATATTCACAGGACACGTTTGTTAGTACGTTCTGCAGAAATGATTAGTATTTCAGTCACCTCGCTTCAGCATGTGTCCTGTTGCCTGGTAGGCAGAGGGTCCGCCAAGGGCCCTTGTAACCGATAACTTGTTCCATGCGTGATGGTATCGATTCGTATAAGGCGTCCTGTGCCGTAGCCTTCCATACTGCATTCACCTGGTTCCAAAGTTGACCTGTGGTGATTGGGTCACAGCACTACACCCGTCGTTTCACCATATTTGACACATTTTCGATTGCGTCTGGTGACCTGGCGAGCCATGTTAAAAGGCTGACATCCTGTGACACCAGGAAGGCAGGTGTTCGTGCAGCAACATGTGGTCGTTTCATTGTCTTGCTGAAAAATGGCGTCTGGGGTGTTGTGCAGAAAGGGATGTCATTCACGTAGGTCACACTGGTCACAGTGCCCTGGACATGCAACAACTGTGATTTGTGGTTGTACCCAATAGCACCCTCTGCAAATGCAGTCACTGTGATGCCACTCCCTTGTCTGCGGCGAATCAAAATGCGGCTGTCATTTTCAAACGAACAGAACTTGGATTCGTCCGGAAAGACTGATTCGATTCCTGTCGCCAGTGACATCGTTCCACACACCACTGCCGTCCATTCTGCACATTCGCCAAAGCTAGGCGGAGAAGTGTACGACGCGCACGTAACACAACCTGTCCCCCCCCCCCCCCCAATAGTGTGCAATGTGTTACACTGTTCCTCTGCTGGACCAGAACCATGGAGGAACAGATTTGTCCTGCAATGCCATTCGGATGAGTTGCCAATCTTCTCGGGGAGTCGTATGGGTCATGCGACCTGACCCATCTCGTGGTGTTCTACGGCCTTCCGTGAGCCATTCTGCATACACCCGTTGCACGGCCGGAACACTACGTCCCACACGAGCAGCTATTTCCCGGGTGGATGCATCAGATTCTCTCATGCCTATAAAGCGCCCTCTTTTAAACTCTCTGATTTGACGGTACGGTTCGCGCATACGTCTGCGATGCACCGTGCACACTGCTCGAGTCACACTGATCGTTTACCTTTGAATTTAAAGAATAAAAACAGTCTTGATCGCAACTTTTTATTTTTATTGAAGTGACCGATTTCGATTCTATATACGAACCATCTTCAGACTCCAGAACGGTGGGTGGACTCCGTAGAGCAAGTTGCGTCGACCCTCGACGCTGGAATAACTGTAGCAGTTTGTACCGATAGGTGGCGTTGGGCCGCAAAATTGATGTTGACCTTGAACCTGTGGGGCGACATGGTTCAAATGCTAATCATTTCTGCAGAACATATTAATGTATATATCCTGTGAATATGAACGACCTTTGTGTAGTCGTTCAAGGTACTCTGTTTTTACGAGAAAAAGTACCACCACAGATATATCTCCAGAATGCCTACTCAACACACATTGTTATGATGTGGAACACTGTAACGTTCAGATTTACTTACAAAGATATTATGATTTACACAGTCAAAGGCCTACAGTGGTTTGCAGACTACAGATGTCTACATAATTTTATTTGTTGATTAAACATATATATTGGTATTAGAATACGAACTACTGTTAAAAATCTAAACTAATTTGCAACGTAGTCACTAATTTTGAGGCCTGAAATAGCAGCAATGTGGTGGACATTCCACACCACTTTAACCATTCCCTGTCAGGTTGCCTGCATGTAGCGGGCAGGGGTTGTCTACATACAAGAAGCAATGACATAATCAAGATGGAGGAAAATGAGAAATTCGAAAATTAAAGATAGCAGATAGCTGGATATTTAAAAAACTACAGATTGCGGTGGGCAATAAATTTAAAAATTGCAGATGGTACTGGTGGTAAATATCCTTCAGCCAGTTTTAGCAAAAGCTGATGATGGCACGAAAAATCTTACAGCGAACGATAGTGCAGTATTTTTGCATTATATTCAGTTGTATTATATTTTCTTCACTGAATTGACGCCATATAAAAAAATAAAAAAAGTATTGCTAAGACTCCAGTATTTCACAAAAAATTACGTAAGCTTTTTCATCGGAACTGTATAAAATTTACGCCACAAAAATGTATCAGTTTAGATCCTGAAATTGATTCAATTTGCCCTGAAAATGTTTCAGTTTGATCTGAAAATGTATCAACTTGCCTTAAAATGCATCAGCTTGGCCCAAAAATGTATAAATACGTCCTGATAACGTTTCAGTATATATATATATATATATATATATATATATATATATATATATATATATATATATATATATATATATATGTGTGTGTGTGTGTGTGTGTGTGTGTGTTAGCTAGCCCTGAAAATGTAACAGCTTAACCTGAAAATGAATCAGCTTTCTCCAGAAATGTATCAGTCTGTCCCAAAAAAATGCGACAACTTGCCCAATATCACAAACTATATTATATGCTTGCAGTGACAGTTTAATTTAATCATGGAACTTATACGTTTCCCAGCAATAAATAGTTTTCGCCATCTACCTTTCATGATGGATAGCCACTGGAGCATTAAATTGTGCTTCGACGAGAGAGATCTCAATTAATTCCTAAAATTCAATGTAACCCTCTCTCTGGACCACTGTTCCCACGAGTCAGCTGGAAGAATATCGATGTATCAACTCTCACTGACTTGATCCAAGTGTTTCTGGGCCTGGATTCTAGTTTACAATTTATGGACATCGAGTGCTGAGCACGTTAATTTTTTTGAAGTTTGGTGTAGTAGGCTCTGTGTTTCTAGAGCTCAAAAAAATTACGAGTTTGATTTCATGCATCTAATGTCAGGCAAGGTAAGTATAAGAGACCAGACTACGAAGCAGTTTCAGTCAAAAAAGTATTTTCTATATTAGCTGTCGTCTGGTATTGGCGTTTTATTCTTCTTCAAACCTTGTTTGAGACCTTTAACTCAGAACAAGTTATCTACATGCATGTAATCAATAAACTGCATGTGCATTTTCAGACTGTTATAGATGACATCAGAGAATTCGCATATATCGTTGATGATTAGCTAATATAGAAAATACTTTTCCGACGTATTTTGGCAAAATGCGCTCTGTTGTTGTTGTTGTGGTCTTCAGTCCTGAGACTGGTTTGATGCAGCTCTCCATGCTACTCTTTCCTGTGCAAGCTTTTTCATCTCCCAGTACCTACTGCAACCTACATCCTTCTGAATCTGCTTAGTGTATTCATCTCTTGGTCTCCCTCTACGATTTTTACCCTCCACGCTGCCCTCCAATACTAAATTGGTGATCCCTTGATGCCTCAGAACATGTCCTACCAACCGATCCCATCTTCTGGTCAAGTTGTGCCACAAACTTCTCTTCTCCCCAATCCTATTCAATACTTCCTCATTAGTTATGTGATCTACCCATCTAATCTTCAGCATTCTTCTGTAGCACCACATTTCGAAAGCTTCTATTCTCTTCTTGTCCAAACTATTTATCGTCCATGTTTCACTTCCATATATGGCTACACTCCATACAAATACTTTCAGAAATGACTTCCTGACACTTAAATCTATACTCGATGTTAACAAATTTCTCTTCTTCAGAAACGCTTTCCTTGCCATTGCCAGTCTACATTTTATATCCTCTCTACTTCGACCATCATCAGTTATTTTGCTCCCCAAATAGCAAAACTCCTTTACTACTTTAAGTGTCTCATTTCCTAATCTAATTCCCTCAGCATCATCCGACTTCATTAGACTACATTCCATTATCCTTGTTTTGCTTTTGTTGATGTTGATCTTATATCCTCCTTTCAAGACACTGTCCATTCCATTCAACTGCTCTTCCAAGTCCTTTGCTGTCTCTGACAGAATTACAATGTCATCGGCGAACCTCAAAGTTTTTATTTCTTCTCCATGAATTTTAATACCTATTCCGAATTTTTCTTTTGTTTCCTTTACTGCTTGCTCAATATACAGATTGAACAATATCGGGGAGAGGCTACAACCCTGTCTTACTCCCTTCCCAACCACTGCTTCCCTTTCATGTCCCTCGACTCTTATAACTGCCATCTGGTTTCTGTACAAATTGTAAATAGCCTTTCGCTCCCTGTATTTTTCCCCTGCCACCTTTAGAATTTGAAAGAGAGTATTCCAGTCAACATTGTCAAAAGCTTTCTCTAAGTCTACAAATGCTAGAAACGTAGGTTTGCCTTTCCTTAATCTTTGTTCCTTAATCTTTGTTCTAAGATAAGTCGTAGGGTCAGTATTGCCTCACGTGTTCCAATATTTCTACGGAATCCAAACTGATCTTCCCCGAGGTTGGCTTCTACTAGTTTTTCCATTCGTCTGTATAGAATTCGTGTTAGTATTTTGCAGCTGTGACTTATTAAACTGATAGTTCGGTAATTTTCACATCTGTCAACACCTGCTTTCTTTGGGATTGGAATTATTATATTCTTCTTGAAGTCTGAGGGTATTTCGCCTGTTTCATACATCTTGCTCACCAGATGGTAGAGTTTTGTCAGGACTGGCTCTCCCAAGGCCGTCAGTAGTTCCAATGGAATGTTGTCTACTCCGGGGGCCTTGTTTCGACTCCGGTCTTTCAGTGCTCTGTCAAACTCTTCACGCAGTATCATATCTCCCATTTCATCTTCATCTACATCCTCTTCCATTTCCATAATATTGTCCTCAAGTACATCGCCCTTGTATAGACCCTCTATATACTCCTTCCACCTTTCTGCTTTCCCTTCTTTGCTTAGAACTGGGTTTCCATCTGAGCTCTTGATATTCATACAAGTCATTCTCTTTTCTCCAAAGGTCTCTTTAATTTTCCAGTAGGCAGTATATATCTTACCCCTAGTGAGATAGGCCTCTACATCCTTACATTTGTCTGCTTAGCCATTTTGCACTTCCTGTCGATCTCATTTTTGAGACGTTTGTATTCCTTTTTGCCTGCTTCATTTACTGCATTTTTTTATTTTCTCCTTTCATCAATTAAATTCAATATTTCTTCTGTTACCCAAGGATTTCTACTAGCCCTCGTCTTTTTACCTACTTGATCCTCTGCTGCCTTCGCTACTTCATCCCTCAAAGCTACCCATTCTTCTTCTACTGTAGTTCTTTCCCCCATTCCTGTCAATTGTTCCCTTATGCTCTCCCTGAAACTCTGTACAACCTCTGGTTCTTTCAGTTTATCCAGGTCCCATCTCCTTAAATTCCCACCATTTTGGAGTTTCTTCAGTTTTAATCTACAGGTCATAACCAATAGATTGTGGTCAGAGTCCACATCTGCCCCTGGAAATGTCTTACAATTTAAAACCTGGTTCCTAAATCTCTGTCTTACCATTATATAATCTATCTGATACCTATTAGTATCTCCAGGGTTCTTCCATGTATACAACCTTCTTTCATGATTCTTAAACCAAGTGTTAGCTATGATTATGTTGTGCTCTGTGCAAAATTCTACCAGGCGGCTTCCTCTTTCATTTCTTAGCCCCAATCCATATTCACCTTCTATGTTTCCTTCTCTCCCTTTTCCTACACTCGAATTCCAGTCACCCATGACTATTAAATTTTCGTCTCCCTTCACAATCTGAATAATTTCTTTTATTTCATCATACATTTCTTCAATTTCTTCGTCATCTGCAGAGCTAGTTGGCATATAAATTTGTAATACTGTAGTAGGTGTGGACTTCGTATCTATCTTGGCCACAATAATGCGTTCACTATGCTGTTTGTAGTAGCTTACCCGCATTCCTATTTTCCTATTCATTATTAAACCTACTCCTGCATTACCCCTATTTGATTTTGTGTTTATAACCCTGTAGTCACCTGACCACAAGTCTTGTTCCTCCTGCCACCGAACTTCACTAATTCCCACTATATCTAACTTCAACCTATCCATTTCCCTTTTTAAATTTTCTAACCTACCTGCCCGATTAAGGGATCTGACATTCCACGCTCCGATCCGTAGAACGCCAGTTTTCTTTCTCCTGATAACGACATCCTCTTGCGTAGTCCCCGCCCGGAGATCCGAATGGGGGACTATTTTACCTCCGGAATATTTTACCCAAGAGGACGCCATCATCATTTAATCATACAGTAAAGCTACATGCCCTCGGGAAAAATTACGGCTGTAGTTTCCCCTTGCTTTCAGCCGTTCGCAGTACCAGCACAGCAAGGCCGTTTTGGTTATTGTTACAAAGCCACATCAGTCAATCATCCAGACTGTTGCCCTTGCAACTACTGAAAAGGCTGCTGCCCCTCTTCAGGAACCACACGTTTGTCTGGCCTCTCAACAGATACGCTCTGATTGACTGATGTGGCCTTGTAACAATAACCAAAACGGCCTTGCTGTGCTGGTACTGCGAACGGCTGAAATCAAGGGGAAACTACAGCCGTAATTTTTCCCGAGGGCATGCAGCTTTACTGTATGATTAAATGATGATGGCGTCCTCTTGGGTAAAATATTCCGGAGGTAAAATAGTCCCCCATTCGGATCTCCGGGCGGGGACTACTCAAGAGGATGTCGTTATCAGGAGAAAGAAAACTGGCGTTCTACGGATCGGAGCGTCTGCCATACATAATACAAAAGTTTCGAGATGCATCTACTGTCTGGCTGTCTGTTAAACCTGAAATGAACAAAATGTCTCAGAAGTTAGCTCTTTTTCCACATACGACTATTTTGGGTTGAGAAGTGAAGGGAATTATGTTACTAGTTCCATTAGATTGATAACTTTAGCAGACAGCAGAATTGCGTTTTAAAAAATATAGCAGCAAATGTACTCGAACTCGCGACATCTTACCTATCGTGCGCGATACTTAACATTACGCTACTAGCCGACACATAGCTGTAACAGCTCCAGATGTCAAAAACAATTCCTCCAGAACTTCTGCATTCCACAGCGCTGTGGGATAATGCATATGGCCAGGTCAATACTTATGAGAGACAAAAAGTTATACCTTTTCTTTTGCACTGCACGACGTTTCAACAAACAGATAGCGCAATAGAGTAGCTCAAGTGGAAGGGAACACTTCCTATTTAAATTTATGCGTCCTACACTGTTGGCAGTTCTGTGTTGGTGGCAGTTACGTGATTTTATTTTGGTGATTACAAAATAAAGTTGAATGTATGCACTGGGTAGCCGAGGCAGCTAGTTCATGGTGATTCGATCAACCAAGTAAATGAATTTACTGAACATGCTGCAAATTGATACAGGGAGCCTGTGTGTCAGAATTCTCAGCCAGTGTGGCACAACGGCGTTATGATAGAAAAATGAGCCACTCAGAAGAGGGTTTGGTGGTCTGTTGGGCTGATGAGAGGTTCATATATCTATGGTCTGGGTTCGATTCCTACTTCGGCCAGTGATTTTAGATAGGGAGAGACAGATTCCATTCTCTTCTGGCTACACCAAGTGAAGAAGATATAATGGCACTGTGGTCTGAAATTCACATTAAAAATGATATTCCTTCTCTACCAAGTAGACGTTAGGTTGAGCCACAATAAAGTCTGGAGTGGCGACATGTAGAAACTCTTCTTATACTAGTTATTTATTTCTAGTGACGAAACAAACGCTATGTAGGCTCACAGGACACTTATTCCATCTTTTATCTGAGCTTCTGTATGTCGATTAAATTGGTTCTGAACTGGGAATGCAACTCAGACCGCCCTTAACGCTGAATTTGTTCCCTTCGTGACAATACAACTCGGCTACAATTTGTTGTTTGTTCAAAACTGCAGATTCCTCAACATCTCCACATATTGCGCGTGAATGGGTTCGAATCCTGGCCCGGCACTAAAGATTTCGTTTGGTATTATCAAGATCTAGCATGAGAACACCTATCTGCTGGTGGATAATAATTTCGATTTTTAATGTATTTTCATTCGTTGCCAACACCAACGATATTTGACGTTTTTGACTCCCAGTGAGACACAGAACTAATTGCGAGATCACTGTAAGTTCAACAAGATGTTATTCCGAGCTGCTGATGGAGAAAAGTTCGGTAGCTGACGTCTCTTTGCGTGTAGTCAACAACGATATGTGTGGGGCTCTATTCCCAGTGAGCACTGAACTCTTCGTCATATTATTTCTAGTTCAAAGATGCTCACATGTCGCTGCTGGTGCAACAAACCCACATTTAACGTTCGGAGTCCTTGGAAGGAAAAAATAAATGTTTCGTCTCGTCATTTCAGTTAAAACATCTAGCTACTGCCCAGAAAATGCCATATGTCACAGTTGATTGTGCTTCGATATCTATCCGATTGGGTTCTGGGTTCGAATCCCTGTTCAACACAAAGCTTTACCTCACGGCATTTCAAATAAGTTACTTGTTAAGAAGCAATATTTAACATCTCTCGTAGTTCGTTAACAGGAACATTAGGAGCTGGGTAGGAATTCGGGTCCGTTAAAAATGTTTGCGTTATGTAATTTAAAGTTGGTATTTGCTAACCGATACTGTCTAAAATCGAGGTATATCACTCTCTGTATGCCTAATCAGGAATGACTGTTAGTTTCCGTCAGTCACGAAATCTTTGCTTTGTCTGCATGACCTGGGTTTGAATCCATATGCAGAGCGAGACGGTTCGTCGTGTCATTTGAAGTTCGTACATATTCTCAACTAGCTGCTCGTGAATAACTTAAATTTTTAATGTCATTTTGTGTTAAATAATAGGTACGGTATGTTACTTTGAAGAGGAAATCATGAATACGACGAACTTACTACGTGCATTACCTATCTGACGTAATAATGAGAGTGGTAACATTTCAGGTGTGTCATTTATCGTAATAAATGTGAGCTTACAAGCCTTAAGGACAGTCTTACCTTTGATAAGGTGTTCCCTGATATCTGTAGTATCGTAGTATTACTTTACATCTAGAGTTATTGCGATACAGAGTAGTGGTTTCTAGTGGTGACTAGTCAAACGACTGTACCAAGGAGCGATTAGAGGACCTGCTAGACAGCTGCGTTATGTGGGTTGTATGCGAATCAGGCGAAATGCAATTCAAGTCGTTCGGATACTTTTGAGCATAACTGTACATAGAACCTCCATGTAACAGAAACAAATTTCTGAATTGATGTACAGTGCTAAACGCTAAAATAAGAAAGAATTCCTTTCCATTTAATGTAATTCATGAGATTTTCAAAAGTTATTAGTGAAACCAAAAATAACTAGAACTGTTGTATTGTTCTAGGATTAGTAAAAAATTACTATCTATTAAACTGGGTAATAAAATGAAAATATAAAGCCTTTTGTTATTGTTTTACTTTGAAAAGGCAGCTTTTTGATTCCATAATTTATAAATTATTTCACTTCCCATCAGAATGAGGAGCACAGAGATGAAGGAAAAAACAGCACCTTACGTACTGAACTTAAAGCACTGTTTAACAACGTAATTTTTTTATGCATGAAGAAATCTAACCAGTTAATAGTTCCATTATAGAAATTTTTCCCTGAATGTATTTAGAAACTGATAAAATGGTCAAACTCTTTATGTGTGCAACTGAAAATAATAACAGTACTTTGTGTGTGATAGGAAAGAGAAGTTGTGCAGCGGACGAAGATTCGACTGTTGGTGACTGCACCAACTCAAACTGACACACCATGCACTGAAATGTCGACACATGAAACTATTTACATAAAGCTTTGAGCCACACGAGATTCATTATTTATCGATACATATTATGGTAAATTTTGTTATTCTAAAGTGATAGAACACAAGTAACAGCGAAAACTCACATGTGGGAAAGTGTGCGATAGGTGGAAGTTCCAGTGAACATGGATCCATAGGCAACACGTCAGCTTGAAAGCTGCAAATGCGTGCGTACGATCCGCCACTGTCTTCAGTGTGGAATATTCTCTAACAGATGTATTTATTCTGTTAAGTCCCCCTTCTGATAGGGCTGAAATTCTAATAAAGATAATATTTTATAGTCAAGTCAGTGGCAGTTGCTAATCACACGTTCGCAATTATCTCGCAAACGGATCGTTCGCGTACCCATGTGTACTGGAAGGTTTTTGCTTGTATTGTTGTATACTTTCATCAGGGTCAGTTTTCACTACTAATTACAATAGAACTAGTTTGCATATTTTGTACTTCAACTGGCTTTGGCGTCCCTCTCACAAGTAACCTCTTGAGTGTGAAGTCGCAAAAGGTGCATGATGTTTACGGCATTCGACGCCCCACATGGTGTCTACCATTCCACCACAATAATTGCTGCTAATGACAACAGGGGCGGGACTGGAGGCATCCAAAGGTGA
Organism: Schistocerca nitens; assembly: GCF_023898315.1. Lineage (NCBI taxonomy): Eukaryota > Metazoa > Arthropoda > Insecta > Orthoptera > Acrididae > Schistocerca > Schistocerca nitens. Next base: position 289,243,652 of record NC_064620.1, read on the forward strand.
ACACAGCACGAGGCTATGGGACGTATGTGAACTGCTTAGTCGACGAGTAACTCTCAACAGTGTTATACTGCCAGTGGCGTTAATACAAAGCAGAGCAATAGCAACGATAAACAAAACAAAAAGTGCATTGTATCTACAGCAACATTTGCCGAAGCAACCAAAGGAATTTCGCAGAGCGAGAAAGAAGTGGCAGATGACAAACTGGCGTTTCTGACAGACGAGTCAGTGGAATGTACGGTGTCGTACACGCTGGACTGTGCGGACACTGAACATGAGGGGTACAACGATGACGACACGTTCTTAACAAGTGAAAGTGATACTGAAACAGGCATCGAGCCATGTACGTTATCATCCTTGTCGGAGAGGAAACCACAAACCCCTTCTCCAGTGAAACGTAGCAAAGAACAGTCGTTGTCCAAGAAGCGCGTACTAATCATAATTACGTACATGGAAGAACATCCGCAGTATAGTAAAAAATCAGTTATGAACAGATTTCGAGTAAGTTCGCAGCAGTATGGCTGTTTACTGAATAAGAAAAACTACGGACAGTTAAGGGAGTACAAGACGCACTTGTTGCAAAAACTGGTGTTTGCGCGTTTTGAGGATGCTCGATACAGTTTACAGGATGTGCATGATAATGACCTACTACGTTATTTACATCAAACTGCAGGCGATGTAGATTACAGTGATTTCAAGGGAAACAGTGAATGGCTGTACAGCTTCACACAGTGCCGCAGAACTGGAAGACTTAAGAAAACTAAAATTCAAAGCGTCAACTTGACAATGCACATCTAACTGCGGACTCGGCCCGACAATTTGTAGATGAGATAAACAAACCTATCCCTTTATTCAGTAACGATTTTTTTTTAATTCCAACCAATCGGGATTTGAAGAGGAAACGCGTATGAAAGGTACCCTGCAAATTAGAGGTATCAAGAGAGTTGTATCAAGATCAACTAACATCAGTGCCTTAACGCATTCGTATACAATTATATTCGTAGTCTAGATGATAAACCTGGAAAGTTATTTATTATGCTGCAAGTGTTGGAGCCGGCCGAAGTGGCCGTGCGGTTAAAGGCGCTGCAGTCTGGAACCGCAAGACCGCTACGGTCGCAGGTTCGAATCCTGCCTCGGGCATGGATGTTTGTGATGTCCTTAGGTTAGTTAGGTTTAACTAGTTCTAAGTTCTAGGGGACTAATGACCTCAGCAGTTGAGTCCCATAGTGCTCAGAGCCATTTGAACCATTTTTTTTTGCAAGTGTTGGAGGTACTCTGCCCCTACAACTCCTTTCGTGTGTGTGATCTTGCAATGGCAGTATGGGATATTTACGTCACAGCAAAAGGAAAGTTGGAAAATGGGCATAAGAGAACTACAACTATGGTACAAGCACTGCTTTTGCCCAATAACTGGTCAAAACAACTTGTTTGCTTCATTCGGTGTGCGTATAAAAATCATATTCCTTTAGAGCAAAGTATCCCTCCGATAAGTGTGTGGCATTGCAGTTCATTCATGCCTTCTGTAACCACTGGACAAATTCAACCTCTGGATATTTGTTTTTCTCCGTCCCTACGAGACAAATTATCACACCATCTGCTGCTACGCCTTAAATTATATTCAGTTTCACGGTAAGCTTCACAACATTGTTTCGCATTCGGTTGCATGTCATCACATTCCATCAGTTCTCAGGAACCCGTTATACTAATGTGATTCTATATGCGTTCTTTAAGAGTGTATACCTAACGGAACGTTCTCCACAGTTTGTAACTCCCAAGGAGTTCGCCTTCGATCTTGATGGTGCGAACCTTTATGATGACTGTGGCGCGCCATTTTTCGTTTGGTTATCTCGATGCAAGCTAACGGTTTTTTAAACATTTTTTGAATATCGACCAGTCCACTTTGTGAAGTGTAATACATACATCCCATAGAAAGTTGATCTCTGCACCTCTGGGACACTCATTTTCTGTCGTCCTTCTGATGCACCCTGTGAGTCTTTATCACCTAACATCTTTCCTGTCATAATTATTAGTGCAACACTTCCAACTGAGCGTTACTAAAGACTGTTTATCTGTATGAAATTTAGCCCAAGTTTATCTCCCACTCTATAAAAGGTGTAATTGTTACCGCCGGCCGAAGTGGCCGTGCGGTTAAAGGCGCTGCAGTCTGGAACCGCAGGACCGCTACGTCGCAGGTTCGAATCCTGCCTCGGGCATGGATGTTTGTGATGTCCTTAGGTTAGTTAGGTTTAAGTAGTTCTAAGTTCTAGGGGACTAATGACCTCAGCAATTGAGTCCCATAGTGCTCAGAGCCATTTGAACAATTTTTTGTAATTGTTACCAAAACTATGGACCCAAAAACTGTTATCGAACTTAAACTCGGGTGCTAACCTTTGTCTAAACAGAACCTAATCTGAACTGCACTGTAACTGGTCTGAATGCAACTTGTCTTTATATCAAATGCGGAAGTGAAGAAAAACAATTACCTGGCCGTAATCGAAATTTCCACTTACCTCGCTTCTTGACAACATTTTTGCAAATTTCCCAAAAGCAGAACACTAATCAGCAAGCAGGCAGCGGATAAGCCAGATTTCTATTTTTAAATAAAATTTCCAAAAAGTATTCAAACTGTTGCATGCCATATGGAGCAATGTGGCAATGCATAAATGATGAACCTTCTTTAAACAGTGGGATTGGGAGAGTAACTATTCCTATGAAATGATATTCCAAGACAACGGTTTTAGTATTCAAAAAGACAGAGTAAAACATCGCGTGATCGTCCCACATAACATTGGTATGGAGAATACCGTGCTTAACAAAGTGAACAATGATTTAAAAGGGTACACTGTTAACAGATAATTTCTATAAAAACCAAACAGCTTAATCAGTTGATATGTTCATGTATGACTCAGGGAAGTGGGGTGGTATTTCTCCGAGCTAAAAACGGCTCTGAGCACTATGGGACTCAACTGCTGAGGTCATTAGTCCCCTAGAACTTAGAACTAGTTAAACCTAACTAACCTAAGGACATCACAAACATCCATGCCCGAGGCAGGATTCGAACCTGCGACCGCAGCGGTCTTGCGGTTCCAGACTGCAGCGCCTTTAACCGCACGGCCACTTCGGCCGGCTTTCTCCGAGCTCTGAGCAACTGAACAAAGTTAACTAGCTGACAATAATCATTGCGACAAACTAGCTGCTCTGTGCTGCTGTCTTACCTCAAACTTCAAAACAAAAAGAAAACAAAAACAAAAAACAAAATAAATAAATAAATAAATAAATCGACATTCATATTCTTTTCGCCTTTCAATATATAGATCATGTTCATTCTTGCTGTCCATTACAGTAAATCTTTCTTTATCTAAGAGATACAATCACAAGTCAATGCAGCACTAAGCACTACCGAATACGTCCATCACCTACCATAATTCAACTAAGAATATATCAGACTACGCAGAGGCAAAGACTCTGCCACAACAAGACCAAAGATTGTTTAACAGTAACAGAACTCTTTCACTCTGACGTTCACATGGATAACCTACAAAAATCAAAATGGCATGGCCACCTTACAATTGAACTTGCGACCTCGCACTCAAGAGCCGCTTGTTTCGCTTGGGCCTTAAACGGGCCCTGCCTCCTGCTCGATCAGTGGACTGGCAGAAAGAGTTTTCCAGCTCAAGCCCGGCGAGTGTACCCGCGGCGCACAGTGGTCTGGTGGGAGCAGAGCGGCCGGGTGCGCACAGCATTAACACGTCGGCCGCCGGGGGTCTGTGCGGCCTGTGAAGCGGCCGCCCGCCTGACTAATGGCGCCGACAGCGCGCGCACAATACCGACAATGATTTTCAATGCGCTATAAATATATCAGGGAGGCGGCGTGCGTGAGATGCCGGCGCTGCCGCCGCGGGGGGCCGTGTAATGCGCCCCCAGAGCCCGCGCTCGCTGTCCGGACATCAGCGAATTATTGCCGCCGCTCCGGCCTCGGCGCTATCGCCGCGTTTCGTCGCCTCTGCCCAAGTGGCTACCTGCCGCGTGTCCGGGCGAGAAAAACATCACGCTGTTCGCGACACTCCCGGCAACGGCAAACGTGCTACCCATTACTCTTCGCGCAGGCGGGTTTAAGCTCGGCCCATTCGTAAGTACCGGCCTCGAGTTAATTTTCCGCCTGACACGCCGGAGAGCAAAACTCCGTTTGCTCAAAGACATTCTGAGTTGATCATCTTTTTCAAAGAAGTAAGGGTGATATGACTAACGGCGGTACCTTCATGGGAGACGTGGACGACATTTCGTCAACAAGTCTCAGGTGACCCCATCATGATGTGCGTGTAATCATTGTTGTAAACTGGAGCACAAAAATCTTAGGATTAACTGAGATAGAAATGAATAACTGACTACATGAGACATCTCTTTGGTTCAAATGGCTCTGAGCTGCCGGCCGCGGTGGTCTAGCGGTTCTGGCGCTGCAGTCCGGAGCCGCGGGACTGCTACGGTCGCGGGTTCGAATCCCGCCTCGGGTATGGGTGTGTGTGATGTCCTTAGGTTAGTTAGGTTTAAGTAGTTCTAAGTTCTAGGGGACTTATGACCTAAGATGTTGAGTCCCATAGTGCTCAGAGCCATTTGAACCATTTGGCTCTGAGCACTATGGGACTTAACTTCTGAGGTCATCAGTCCCATAGAACTTAGAACTACTTAAACCTAACTAGCCTAAGGACATCACACACACCCATACCCGAGGGAGGATTCCAACCTGCGACCGTAGCGGTCGCGCCGTTCCAGACTGTAGCGCCTAGAACCGCTCGGCCACACCGGCCAGCAGACATCTATTTGGCTTGGCATTTTGGTAATGACTGAGATACCCTCCTCCTTCGCCTCCTCCTCCAGTGCATTTCTGTTGACGCCCCAACCTCGCAACGCTCTGCAGAAGGGCAACAGGCCATTTCCATATTCATAACTTCGGGAAACCGTTTACCGCGACGGCGAGTGCTCATCAGAGATAAGGGCATTTTCAGGAGTGCCCTAAGGAAGTGTGATAAGACTGTTCTTACTTTTTATACACATAAATGAACTGACGGACAGTGTGAGCAGCTATGGAAGGCAGAACGATGACACCCACACCACAGCGTAATTACGCTATGGCATGCGTGTCACCGTTCTGGCTATAGGACGATATAAGATGAACAAAATTTCTTGTTAGTCTGGTGAATGGTACCTTACTCTAAATGCAGGAAAATGTTACCGCAAAAAAAATGGTTCAAATGCGACTTAACTTCTGAGCTCATCAGTCGCCTAGAACTTAGAACTAATTAAACCTAACTAACCTAAGTACAACATACACATCCATGCCCGAGTCAGGATTCGAACCTGCGACCGTAGCAGTCGCTCGGTTCCAGACTGTAGCGCCCAGAACCGCACGGCCACTCCGGCCGGTAATGTTACCGCAGATGAGTAGGAAAAATAACCCCGTTATGTTCGAATACGGCGTTCGTAGCGCGCTGCTTGACAACATCGATTACGTATCTGGGAAAAGCGATGTCTAATGGAATGAGGACGTAATGATGGTAGTAGCTATGGCCAATTGTTGACTTCGGTTTGTTGGGCGAATTTTAGAAAAGTGTGCTTCAGCCTGTAAAGGAGACCGCACATAAACACTAGTGCCACCCTTTTTTGCGCACTGTTAGAGTATTTGGGATTCCCACCAGGATTAAAGAAAGACTTCGAAGCAGTTCAGAAGCGTGCTGCTCGATATGTTACTGGTAGGTGCAATCAGCAAGCGAATGTTACGGAGATGTTTCCTGAACTAAAACAAGAATTGCTGAAGGAAGACGATGTTCTTTTGGTGAAATACAACTCAGAAAATTTAAAGAACCGGCATTTGGAGCTGACTGCGAAACGGCTCTACGTACATGTCGCATATGGACCATGAAATAAGGCTTGTACGGAGACACATAGACAGCCGCTTTTCCCTCGCTCTGTTTGCGAGTGGAACAGGAAAGGAAATCACTGTTAGCGGTGAAACGTTCCCTCCGCCATATTCCACACGGTGGCTTGCGTTGCCGGGAAGTGTCAGCGAACATTTTGTTTCGAACGAAAGTTGTTCCTCATCACATGATCCATCACTTCCACACCTTTGATGCAAAGACTTTGAAACACCTTCTGTAGGAACAATGTCGAAAGAGGAACGCCCAATACTCAGAGATATCACAGGTACGCCCATTCCAAGCAAATAAGTCTAGTAAACAAGAGCTCTAAAATGCTCTAAAATGCATATCTTAACAGCTATGAGCACTTCTTCTCATCTTCGATATTGTGAAATAAATCTCTTCTACTGTGTGCTCTTTGTTTCCCACATTTTAGGAAACGCTATTATGGGCAAAAACATTCCTTTAAGAGCTATGAACAACTATTCTGTAAAAGACGTGTGTTTCACAATAGCAATGATGAACAATAGCTCATATCTCTTATGGTATACATTTTAGAGCACATGTTTACTAGAGTTTATTTCTTCGAATGATCGTTCTTGTGATATCCCTGAACACTCACCATTCCTCATGGTAACGAAGAGCCGAAGAAACTGGTACGCCTGCCTAATATCGTGTAGAACCCCCTCGAGCATGCAGAGATGTAGTAACACTATGTGGCATCGACTCGACTAATGTATGACGTAGTGCTGGAGGGAATTGACACCACGAATCCTTTGGGGCTGTCCATAAATCCGTACGAATACGACGGAGTGGAGATCTCTTCTGTACACAACATTGCAAGGCATCCCAGATATGTTCAATAATGTTCATATCTGGGGAGTCTGGTGGCCAGTGGAAGTGTTCAAACTCAGAAGAACGTTCCTGTAGCCACTCTGCAGCAATTCTGGGCGTGTGGGGTGTCGCATTATCCTGCTGGAATTGCCCAAGTTCAGCGGAATGCACAATGGACGTGAATGGATGCAGGTGATCAGACAGGATGCTTACGTACGTGTCACCTGTCAGAATCGTATCTAGACGTATCATAGGTCCCATATTATTCCAACTGCCCATGCCCCGTACCATTACATAGCTTCCACCAGTTTGAACAGTCCCCTGCTGACATGCAGGGTTCATAGATTCATGAGGTTGTCTCCATACCCGTACACGTCCATCCGCTCGATACAATTCGGAACGAGACTCGTCCGACCACGCAACATGTCTTCAGTCATCAACAGTCTAATACCGGTGTTGACGGGCCCAGGCAAGGCGTAAAGCTTTGTGTCGAGCAGTCATCAAGGGTACACGAGCGGGCCTTTGGCTCCGAAAGCCCATGTCGATGATGTTTCGTTGAATGGTTCGCATGTTGCCACTTGTTGATGGCCCAAGACTGAAATATGCAGCAATTAGCGGAAGGGGAGTACTTCTGTCACGTTGAACGATTATCTTCAGTCGTCATTGGTCCCATTCTTGGAGGATCTTTTTCCGGCCGCAGCGAAGTCGGAGATGTTTCCTAATATTCATGGTACAATCGTGAAATGGTCATACGGTAAAATTCGCACTTGATCGCTACCTCGGAGATACTGTGTCCCATCGCTCGTGCGTCGACTATACCACCACGTTCAGACTCACTTAAATCTTGATAACTTGCCATTGTAGCAGCAGTAACCGATCTAACATTTCGCCAGGCAATTGTCTTATAGTGGCATTACCGATCGCAGCGCCGTATTCTGGATTCTTACATATCTCTGTATTTGAATACGCATGCCTCTACTAGTGTTTTTGGCGCCTCATTGTAATAACTGTGTTTTTAATTCCTATTTATCATATACTGAACTGTGACTCTTTGATATCTACAGACACAAAAGAACTGTAATCTTTCATAAATAAATTAAGTACATCATGTTTTTGTTGTAGTTGATGCCTTATGATAGTGCATTTAATTTATATGATATTGAGATTTTTGGTGCACAAGCAAGCCAGCAGAATGCATTAAAATCTTCTCTGACTTCTTGCCGCATAGTATCACAATTTGAGAGCGACTTTTCGGAAAGCCTACTCTCTTTGCATCTTCTCAGAGAAGCCAACTGAAATGCACACTGGAAATTTATATTGCTGGTGTAGAACTATGTGGCAGCTGCAAACGTTTTGAATATCACTAGTCTGGCACAAAAGACTCCTACGATTCTGAAGAAATTGTAGTCATTTGAAGGTGAACACTAACGACACAAACTATAGCCTCGTAATTCTCAACGGCTGAAGGGAAGCACAGAGAACTTCGTCATTCTTGCACCCTTGAAGTTTATGTGGAATTAACAGTGTGGAGGGGTAGAAGCCATCAGATGGTACAGACTGCCGCGTGTATTGTTGCTGCCCAAGCCACTTCTATCTTCAGTGCTGTATGGGCGGGTTAGTTAGTTAGTGTTTTTTTTAACGCCCCGTCGACAACGAGGTCATTAGAGACGGAGCACAAGCTCGGGTTAGGGAAGGATGGGGAAGGAAATCGGCCGTGCCCTTTCAAAGGAACCATCCCGGCATTTGCCTGAAACGATTTAGGGAAATCACGGAAAACCTAAATCAGGATGGCTGGAGACTGAATTGAACCGTCGTCCTCCCGAATGCGAGTCCAGTGTGCTAACGACTGCGCCTCCTCGCTCGGTTTGTATGGGCGGGAGTGGTTCACCAGTAATGCAGCGGACACGGTGCGGAACGTGTGAGCAATTTGTACTTTACTGACCAAAACCCTCCGTACGGAAATACAGCGACTGCTAGACAGCTTGCGCCAGCTTTACCGCGGCATGTTGCAGCTACGGCACACCTGAATATTACTTGACTGGCTGCGAAAATCCGCATGCAACCTAGGACGCTTTAATAGCCTCCAATTTTATCTCGTAAGTGTGAGACACTGACTGGTAGTGACAGAGATACTTGTACTGCGACAAACCTTGCTAGGAGCATAATTGACCAATATGCCGTTCTTGTATTTGTTCTGCTATTCTCTTTTCTTCATACAAGACTTCAAATAATTGCGTATATGCTTCCGTCATTTGCTAGAAAATTTTGCAAACGAATCAGTAAAATTTCTGTATTTTAGCCAAATACTTCCGCAATAAGGACGTTTGAGCAAAGCAGGGATGGAGGCATGCGTATTAGTCAGTAATAAACTTCGAATTTGACGAACAATTCAGAGAAACAGACTCTTTTAAGCAGTTATTATCAACAGGGTTTTTTTCTTTTTTTTTGTTAGTATCTCCTATTTCTCCATCCTTAAATTTTACTTGGATTTCAAAATTAAGCTCACCGATACTAAATTATTCATTTTGTGGTTCCTGTGAATCACTGTGAGAGAATGTTAGAGAAGGTCTTAAACCATGATCATTATACTCGTACATCTCTCTCTTCTCCTTATCTATAGCTTCATCCCACATGATCATGAAACTGTATCCATTTCAAAAACGTTCTGTGAAGACTGTTGAAGCGACTGAAACCAGTAATGCAGAATCTGGAAAAGTGCTAAATTATTCCTCATTTTATATTTCTTTTGGCACTCACGAAACAGGTATGTATGGTTAATATTAACTGCAAAAGGTGATGACGCTTGTATGCATTAAGTGATTCAAACTATAAGTCATTATCATTGTGTACCCTCTTTACAGTGGAAAATGGAAATGAGCGTTTGGTGCCATTGGCCGGGAGGCCCCTTACGGGGCAGGTCCGGCCGCCTTGGTGCAGGTCTTATTACATTCGACACCACATTTGGCGACCTGCGCGCCGGATGGGGATGAAATGATGATGAAGACAACACCCAGTTCCTGAGCGGAGAAAATCTCCGACCCAGCCGGGAATCGAACCCGGGCCCCTTAGGACGGCCGTCCGTCACGCTGACCATTCAGCTATCGGGGCGGACTATCTTTACAGCAATAACTCAATAGAATCAGTCTGAACTGGAGTGTTGCAGTGATCACACGTGCCAATCAATCAGATGTACGGGATAGTATGTTCCACATATTTCGAATCATATAGAGTAACAAGACTTAGGAAGACTGAGAAAGAATTTTATAAACTGTTTTAACTCAATCATCTAAACTAATATTCATGTCTTTGTACGTGCATCATTCTGGTTGAAGGTTTGAGGGACTTCGGCCGTTCACTTGTGTAAAAAAAAATGAAACACTTACAGTCGTCCTTACGATGATATTTATTTTGTGGCTACCAGTTTCGGCGCTTCAGTACATCATCTTCAGGCCTCAACTGACTGTTACTGAAGCACAGCACTAGTAGCCATATAATAACATCGTAATGACGGCTGTAGGTGTTCCATTTTAATACAATTCTGATGTCAGTGTACTACATACGGCTTTATGTGACTGGCATTTTCCATTGTAAATGTGAGACCTTATTCTTTTCCCGAATACACCGTATTGATTTCGTTACACCGACTGTAGTAAAAAAGAAGACAAGGGTAGACTCAATAGAGAGAGAAAGAGAGAGAGAGAGAGAGCCATCTATACAGCAGAGAATAATCTCTCTGTGATATTTCGAAACTGTATTTTAAAAATTCGCTGTTAATGTAAGCAATAAATTGAAAGGACGGGTGCAATAGATCTGTACCAGTTTCATTGCCTTTCAAACTGCATGTCCTTGTTACATTTGCAGTGTAACATTGGTTTTTGCAGCTCGGTCGGCCGAAAAAGAGGGCTGGTTGGCTTTCCCTTGTATCTCCCTTTATAGAAAACTGGGGCGCACTTTATTGAAGCCTAAATGGCGCCTCGCGTGCTGCCATTCTCCGGGCTTCTGCCTCGTCCCCAGTAAAACATCGTTTACCGCGATTCTGTACTGTATCGATGCTGGTAGTGATTCTATTCCTTGTTTTATTTATTTATGTTTTTCTAATTCTATATCAATACGCCGCAAGCCACCCGACGATATGTGAAGGAAAGTACTTCTCTTACCACTATCTGCTTCCCCTCCTCCCCTGACTCGTTAACGAATGGTGCGTGGAAAAGATGATGTCGACAATCCTTTGTATTGTCTCTAATCTCTCAAACCTCCTCGTTGTGACAATTTCTCGAGGTAAAGGTTGACAATTATTGAACTATACGAAATAAAATCGTCATAACTTCTGAACACTTTGCGTTAGGACGTTCAAACTGCACAGTTGGCCGCGGAGCATGATCGGAATTAGTATACGCATGCACAGTTTGGTTTAGCGACGAAGTCCACTTTCATGTGGATGGGTTCGTCAATAAGGAAAATTGACGCATTTGATGGACTGAGATCAGCATTTCGCGATCGAGAAGTCTCTTCACCCTCAACGGGCGACTGTGTGGTGTGCTATGTCCCGTCACGGAATAACTGGTGCGATATTCCTTGATGGCACGGTGACTACCGAACGGCATGTGAAGGTTATGGAAGATGATTTCATCACCATTATCCAACGTGACCCTGATTTCGACAAGGTGTGGTTCATGCAAGACGGAGCTCGACTCCATCGAAAGAAGAGAGTGTTTGATGTTCTGGAGGAGCACTTTGGAGACTGCATTCTGGCGCCCAGGGACCTCTGGTATGGCCCTCGAATGGCCGCCATATTCTCCGGATGATTGGCCGCCATATTCTCCGGATCTGAAGGTATGCGATTCCTTTTTGTGGGATTATATTAAAGACAAGGTGCACATCAATAACCGCAAAACCATTGCTGAGCCGAAAACAGCCATTCAAGAGGTCATCGACATCATCGACGTTCCGACACTTCAGCGGGTCATGCAGAATTTCGCTATTCGTCTGCGTCACACCGTCGCCAATGATGGCAGGCATATCGAACATGTCATAACCTAAATCCGAACATGTGTAGTGACATGTTGAATAAAGTATGTGCACGCCGGAATCTCTAATTAATTTACGTTTATTTCATATAGTTCAATAATTGTCACCCTGTCTGTTGCCTATGTGGGAGGAATCCATATTTTATCCAACTCTTCCCGGAATTTCAGTAACAGACCACTCCGTCATCTACAACGCCTCTCTCATCGTAGCGCCCGTCAGTGGAGTTTGTTGAGCATCGAGCCGACTAAACGATCCTGTGGCCGAATATGCCGTTCTTCGTTAGGCCTTCTCTATCTCTTCTACTAGTGCTGTCTGGCAAGGGTCCCAGAGTGATCGGCAATACTCAAGAATCGGTCGAACAATTGTGATGCAAGCCATTTCTTTCGCAGAGAGTTATATTTCCTTAAGATTCTGCCTCAGTCTGACATCAGCTTTTGCTACTATTTGCGTTATGTGATCATTCCACTTAAGGTTGATCTGCATATTTTACGGTATGTAGTCTCCAGCAATTCGTCATCAATAGTATGCTTGTGCAGTAGCTGATTTTTTCTCTTACTATGCGCTGTATATTACGAGTATATTGACTTACGTTTAGAGTCATTGCCAGACCCATTCATCAATCTTCTGCAGGTCCTTTTGCAAATTGCTACAGCATGTCGGGCGTTGCTATCTTCTTATAATCAAGCGCATCATCTGTTAATAGCCTTGTGGAGCTTCCGTCACTTTGTACTAGAGCACTTATATATATTGTAAACAGTAACTATTTTATCACACTTTCATGACGTACCCTTGAAATTACCTTTGCATCTGTCGATTTTGTTCTGTTAAGAGCGACATCTTGAGTTCTATGTGTAAAGAAGTCTTAAACCCGGCCGCAAATCTGGTCCGATACTAGGTAAGAGCGTTTTTTTTTTTTTCCAGTAAACAGCAGCGCGGGACGATGTCAAATGCCTTCCCGAACCCAATGAACACGGCATCAACCTGAGTGTCTTTGCCCACAGCAACTTGGGTGTCATGGAGAACGCTCCAGAGCCAGCTGAGTTTCACAAGATCTCTGCTGCTTCCTTGTGTTTCAATTGCACAGTACAGGTTTCAGTTGCAGGCGGTGTACTGACTTTGGAGTGTGCGTCTTCCAGCGGTCACATCTTGGAATCGTTTCCACAGTAATTACGCCATACTAGGTTAGCGGTCGCTGCTCCGCTCGCAAAGTAACTATGGTGTGCACAGATCTTTTCTGTTTTTATTTAATCGAATGTTTATATTGTTACGCCCATTGTTCACGTGTAGCTCTACGCACTATAATAGAGTTGGTGGTTCTTTACATGGTTGCCAATCTTTGCATAATAGCAGTGTTCATACAGCGAGTTAAAAAGAAAAAAAAACAGGAAAATCGGTCAAGTGCTTCTGTAATTATTAGCGCCAGTCTTTACACCCGATAATGAACTCTCTCATCTCAAACGGATATTCCTGTGTATGGTATCGCATTTAGACGTTGTACCTATTTTGTCATCAGTAATGATTTGTTTACATAGTAATTACAAAAAATATTTTTATAAACTTATATTAAGCCTACTGAAAAATTAAAACATTTAAGATTGGTTCCTTTGCCAAGCAATTCTGACAAAGCCGATTTATCGTGTGATTGTGAAATAGCGTTCTTTGATTCAGTTCACAAATAGCAATACATGTAATTAAGGAAGCCGGCTGGTGTGGCCGTGCGGTTCTAGGCGCTTCAGTCTGGAACCGCGTGACCGCTACGATAGCAGGTTCGAATCCTGCCTCGCGTATGGATGTGTGTGATGTCCTTAGGTTAGTTAGGTTTAAGGAGTTCTAAGTTCTAGGGGGACTGATGACCACAGATGTTAAGTCCCATAGTGCTCAGAGCCATTTGAACCATTTTTTGTAATTAAGGCCACAGAAGCCTGGTCTTTTCCAAATGCGTTATTGGCCGAAAAGCGATTCTGTTTGTAATCTCCCCACGGAAAATTACCCTCTACCACACAATAATTAATAGTGGTCAATCAAATCATCCACATTTATTTACGTTTGAAAAGTATCTGATCAGATTTCTTAGTAATATATGCGCCGACAGCTCGTCGACGCCAAGGTATTTTTCTAGTACGTTTATTCTTTGGAACAACAGAGGTACGGAGATGTATGCTCCATGGTTATTATAGCGAGAGAAAGGAACAGCTTCGGAAAGTATCGGTTGGGAGTTTTCGGATTGCTAAAAGAGATTTATTTACTCTTCTTCGCGCTAAAGCGAGAAAGGAAAGTTTGTGCCGCTAGCGTGATAGGTCAGGAGAAAGAAAGACTGTAGAAGTAAATTGCATGAGACTTAAAATCCACGGAAACGGAACATGTATGGAAATGGATTCAATATACTATTTTCTTCAGAAATAAGGTTTGTGACCATTTTATTCTAGAGTGAATGACGAATGAGTTCTCTGTCTGAATCATTGATGATTGTCTGGGCCCTGTAATTAATTGGGAAGTTTCAGCTGTGACGGAGAGAGCCTGCAATCTCTGAGTTTTTATAAATCGTCCAAAAAGGCTTCGTCCACATCTGAAATTTTAGATCTGTCGTAAACTGAACGAATTGTTCAAACGATCGATTTTTCCAACTGAATGCAGCGCTTAATAATAATAACAAATGCAAAGATCTTTCCTAGCAAGCCAGCCGCTGAATATTAAGACGAAGGGCTCCACCAGAGATTCTACTAGTCTGATTTCATGTAAATAATAGATTTAAACTGTACACAGATAAAGGACAGAGAGAGAGAGAGCGAATGAAATTCTAGAAATTACTCCGAATCCTCAATTAGCATAATTGTTTGTCTGTCTTTTCACAGATCGGCCTAACTAGGAAACATAAAGCCCTGACTTTATTGTAACGATTTATGTGTGAGAGTGAAAGAGCGATAAAGACGACAGATACACTTCTGTACAGACAAAACATTACACCAAGTTAGCGGCAAGCTGCATTCACATAGACTTTCATCATTTACAAAACAGTAGTGAGAATTCATTATAATGGCGACCGTGACAGGACACGTTTTTGGACGTTGTTAAAATAATTTTGTTCTCTGTTTCATGTGAATTACGACGAGCCAACTTAACTTGGGAAAGAGAAGAAATACTCGCAGTCAAATCTACACAGATAAACAGCACGCTGGGCGCAGAAAAAAAAGGCCAGATCTATAATTTTTTATTAAAGCTTGCTAGTATTCTGGAAGTAGACGTAGATTTGAACAAATACTAATTGTGTTCATGCCAGACGTAGATTGATTGAACTGCCCTAGTTGCATTTACCTGTATAAGTACTATAAGAAAGTAGCCACAGAAGTATTATTGTGTGAAGGGAGATATATACATATTGACTGTAGAATATTTATATGGTTTTAACTAGGGCAATGTTTAAGATGAGTCAAGCAGAGCAGAGCAACACGCAACAGCCTTCAGCTGTTAGCACTGAGGATAATAGTGATGTAGTAAGAAGTGTTATAGAACCGATCGCTACAGATAGCGCGATAGAACGCCCTGTAGACACGGTTGTAGATGTAACAGCAGGTATGCAACATGGATTAGATCCATTAGTAATTATCATGAGACAGATGCAGATGATAACCGAGAGCATGAATAATATGAAAACCGACATTAACGCGAAATTAGCCTCAGTTACTGAAGGGCAAAACCATTTGAATACAAAATTAGCCTCAGTTACTGAAGGGCAAAACCATTTGAATACAAAATTAGCCTCAGTTACTGAAGGGCAAGAAAATCTGAAAATTGACATTAACACGAAGTTAGCCTCAGTTACCGAGGGGCAAGAAAATCTGAAAATCGACATTAACGCGAAGTTCGCCTCAGTTAATGAGGGGCAGGAAAATCTGAAAGCTGAGATTAAGCAGCAGTTACACGACAGTTTTTCCGAATTAGAACAGCGGATAGAGGCAAAGACAAAGGAACTTAAAGATCAGGCCGAAGAGACAGAACGAAAATTAACTGCACAAATAGAATTGGTTAAAGCTCAATGTGAGGAATCTACTCACCGCGTACGTGTAGAAATGAAGGAGTATGTGGCCATTAAGATAGATACCGTACGGGAACAGGTGGAAATGGTTCCGCAATTAGTACAAAAGCAAGATGCCATGTCATGTGCAATTGCGCAACTTCCTGAATTGGCACGTACGCAGACTAACCTAAAGGAAAGTGTCGAACATCTGACAGAACGTCAAGACGTTATAGACCACCAAATTAATGTATTAACGGGTAAATTATCCGAAATCACATTAGAAAACAAAAGGCTAATGTGTGAAAACGTTGAGCAAAATGTTAAAGCAGCATTCCAGAGTCTATGTGGTAAACAGGAAGAGAATTTGTTTGCGAAAGGACTTGAGGAAGTGCGACAGCAGTTAGGCGCTGATTTCGAGCATTGGAAACAAACGATAGCAGAGTCGATACGCGTTTCACAACAAGGCTCAGAACAAATGAATACAGGCCAGCAGCAGAAGTTGCCAGCGTCTGTAGAGCCAGTTACTGCACATTGACACACATTACCGACTTGTGTAAGTAATTCAAATATTAAATTGCCACGAGCTAGTTGTTCGCGTGAAGTTTTATCTGACGGAGATTACGAAAGCCTTTGCCATGCCGAAGAAAAAATGATAAAGCATCGGCAATTTCAGATTTTTAACACTGACAAAAGGGGGGTCCATCCGATTGTTTTTATTCGAAGTTTTAGAGGAGTGCTACCCAGAAATTGGTCGGAGTGGCAGATCAGTTTCGTTACTGGGTATATACAAGGTTCGGGGGCGATCTGGGCCTCGGACATGACTTCTGTTTGCTCGACATATGACGATTTTGAGAAAGCGTTTTTAGCAAAGTTCTGGTCAGAAGGGGTACAGGAACGCCTAAGGCAGGAGGTGCTCTACCCAGAGCCTTTCTCTTTTTCAAAGGGAAGCCTTAGGAAGTATTTTGAAAAATATATAAATAAAACCAGATATTGGGACAGACCTATGCCTTTGCCAGATATAATAAACATACTTAAGGCAAGATTACCAACTAACATACGGAATCAATTAATTTACGGGAACGATAAAGCCCTGGAGTCGTTCCTCACGACGTTAGATCATATAGACATTATAGAAGAGAACAACCAGAAAGCCCGTAACAATAGATTCCAATATAGGGAGATAGAACCTCCGCCAAATGGTAGGCAAGGGAACGCACAGAGATCGATAAATAGTGGAGAAACCCCTCAAAATCTCAATAATAATACCGGCAATAGTCTTGCGAGGGGCTATCCAAGGAACAACAGGAATGGGAAACGATACAATCCCGTATGGGGAAACGAAAGGAATTTCAGACCGCAAGCCTGGAACAATAACGGTAATAGAAAGTGGAACCAACCGGGGGGAATAAACTCAAACAACCAACATCAGTGGGGACGGACATCTGCGAATCAACCGGTAATTACCGAAGTGACGGACGATGTCAACCAACAGGCGAATCAAAATCCAACAAACTTGTAAGGACCCACTCGTGCCCCGGAGGAGCGGTCAACAATTGGTTGAGGGGCAACAGGATATGTGTACCCATGCTAACGTATAATGATGGACGATTACTGGCAGATGAATTGACCGAGGACTTAGAACTCCAAGATGAGGATAAGGAACAGGTGGCAGTAGCCGAAGTGCAAGTCATTTTGGAGACTGTACCTACAGTGGCGGTTTTAGACACAGCTGCAACCACAAATGTTATTTCGGAGGCTCTATTCAACAAGATCAGAAATATAAGACGAGTACCAATTTTTCCAGTTCAAAATTGTAGAATAATAGGCGCCGTTGGGGCTAGATCGGCTAATGTAAAAGTGCAGTCACTACTTAGTGTCGAAGTAGGAAATGTAGCAATATTAAGCACATTCCTTGTTGTAAAAAATTTGGTGGTAGACTGCATTATCGGAGTCGACAGCCTACGTCAATACGGATGCAGAATAGATTTTAAAACAGGAAAAATTTGGTTAAATGTAAATAAACAAGAAGTTGAGTTGGACTTGTTGAAAAAGGAAAGCCTTACCAGAAAATATAATAGTGGGATCAGCGTGCAAGTAATCAGGACTGCACAGAATTCTAAACAGCACGTAAATAATGAGGTCCAAGTCAAAGGAGATTTCGGTCAATTAGTGTATGAAAAGTTAAATGAATCCGACTGCATTACTGAAGATCAGAAGAAGCAGCTCAAAGAATTATTATTAGTGTATGAAAACGTGTTTGATGAAAGGCCAGGAGTTATTAAGGGATACATATGCCATCTCTACGTTAAGCCGCACGAAACATATTGTAGAACTTTCTATCCTGTTCCCTGGAGGTTAAAGGCTCAAGTTCAAAAAGAAATAGATCGCATGTTGAAATTCGGTTTGATCGAACCCTCCACAAGCCCATACTGCTTCCCATTGTTGGTCGTGCCAAAAGCATACCCGGGATCGAACAAAATAAAAGGGTTATTTTCTCATAACGACTTAAAAAATATAATGAAGATTAGAAGATAGTGAGGAATGGTGTTCCGAGTGACAGAAATGAACGCTCGTAAAAAACATAATAATAAACTGTGTGTGTGTAGTGATAGAAACCTGTAAATTGAAATAGTTAATCAGTGACATAGAGTATAGAAATAGTGACTAACTATTATTATCGAGTGTTGTAAAGAAGATAGTGGAGATAGGCTTCACTTGTGGTTTGGGTGAACATAGAACTTTAGCATTGCTAATGTCATCAAGAATGATTAAGGATCTAACTGACCTTCAAGAAGAATGAAATGTTTCCCGCAAATGACGCTGAATAATCAAAAGAGGTTCGAGTGGAGATTCATATATAATCTCATGTGAACGCAGATGTATAAACGTATGAAGGGATGTGTTGTGGCAGTGAATCGTGAGTGACGGTTAACGCCGCAAAGATAATTTCCCGCGCAAAACAGTTGACGTCGGCGCGAGAATTAAAATCGATAGAGACGACACAGATATGCTTTGTAAGAGACTCGCACCAAACGCGTGTTGAACTTTAAAAGGAATAGGTGGTATAATTAGAAGTTAAGAGTTTTTAATTTATTAATGAATGATTAAAGAAAAGTAATATTCATAGAATTAGGAGTAATTTAATGGTTCATGTTCGTTTGGGAATTTTGTTTGGAAAATCCATTTCCATATATGAACATGGATGAACACAGTATGAATCAGAGAGTAAATGAAAGAAGCGAATCCGCATTCCTCAATGCTAATAACTTTTACATTTCAGCACTCAAGAGTAAAAATATATGTATTTAGAATAAAAAGTTTTGAGTAAAGCTAAATTATATGACTTATCAAGGAAATATGGATGATGTCTTGGTATAAAATGAAATACACTTTCCATTATTCGATGATTTGAATCCAAAATCTATAGTAAGTTACATGAATCCTTTAAATTACGAAGAACAAATCAGTGATAGAAAATCTGTTAGAACTTTTGGACTTATAAGCACAAGTGGGGAGGCAAAGTCAAAAGGAGTATTCAAACGAGAGTAAATCGGATGATGCTTTTGGCAACATCATTAGTTAATGGTTGAATTTCTTGAAGTACGTCGTAACAAAAAGGATCCATGAAGCCATAAGGATTTTGCTTTCAAAAAGGAGAATCTTGGACGGTGCAACCTAATCAGTTCTCTTACAGGAAGAGTTTCCCATTTGGTCATTGCTAATTCTTTTGGAATGAATGTTGCATGTGAATTCGAGTATCCCTGTCCCTTCTACTCTTCCCATTGTGGGCCGCGTAGAAGATCAACTACAAAGGGGGCCGCGTAGAAGACCGACTACAAATGTGGACGTCGGGGACATGCAAGACCCGGGGGAGTTTAGCACCGCAAGATATTGTACTTGGAGCAAGATTGTAAAACGAGAATTCACGTTATTCATTGTAAAACGTTTTTTTTTTTTTTTTTTTTTGCTAGAGGCACAAACCACTCTTTTCCAAATCATGATACAAATTGATCCCTGTCTTTCCTTTAGAGATGAATTTCAAAATTATTTTTGTTCTTCTATAGGCTTTCCTATCTTCTATGTACCGTAGGCTGGGGGTCTAGGCTTAAGAGGTTTTCCAAGGTTTCCCTGCTTAAGAAAGTTCCCGAATGGGTAGACCCTGACATCAGTTCATGAAAGATCATCTTCCTTGGTTGTGCACAGCAAACATAACACCTAGATGCACGTAAAAGCAGTACAGCCGCGGTACCTGTCTCTTCATTTCTTCTGTCTTCAACATTTCTTTTCTTCGTCTGTTTCAAAAATAATATTCTTTTTCAGTCGGAGGACTGACAATCATCACTTCCGGGTTATCCACGTTAACAGATAGCTCGCGAAGTGTGTTCGGTGAAACAAAATTGAGCTCACAAACTTCGCTCGCTGCGAGGGGCATTGTAATCTCCCCACGGAAAATTACCCTCTACCACACAATAATTAATAGTGGTCAATCAAATCATCCACATTTATTTACGTTTGAAAAGTATCTGATCAGATTTCTTAGTAATATATGCGCCGACAGCTCTTCGACGCCAAGGTATTTTTCTAGTACGTTTATTCTTTGGAACAACAGAGGTACGGAGATGTATGCTCCATGGTTATTATAGCGAGAGAAAGGAACAGCTTCGGAAAGTATCGGTTGGGAGTTTTCGGATTGCTAAAAGAGATTTATTTACTCTTCTTCGCGCTAAAGCGAGAAAGGAATGTTTGTGCTGCTAGCGTGATAGGTCAGGAGAAAGAAAGACTGTAGAAGTAAATTGCATGAGACTTAAAATCCACGGAAACGGAACATGTATGGAAATGGATTCAATATACTATTTTCTTCAGAAATAAGGTTTGTGACCATTTTATTCTAGAGTGAATGACGAATGAGTTCTCTGTCTGAATCATTGATGATTGTCTGGGCCCTGTAATTAATTGGGAAGTTTCAGCTGTGACGAAGAGAGCCTGCAATCTCTGAGTTTTTATAAATCGTCGAAAAAGGCTTCGTCCACATCTGAAATTTTAGATCTGTCGTAAACTGAACGAATTGTTCAAACGATCGATTTTTCCAACTGAATGCAGCGCTTAATAATAATAACAAATGCAAAGATCTTTTCTAGCAAGCCAGCCGCTGAATATTAAGACGAAGGGCTCCACCAGAGATTCTACTAGTCTGATTTCATGTAAATAATAGATTTAAACTGTACACAGATAAAGGACAGAGAGAGAGAGAGCGAATGAAATTCTAGAAATTACTCCGAATCCTCAATTAGCATAATTGTTTGTCTGTCTTTTCACAGATCGGCCTAACTAGGAAACATAAAGCCCTGACTTTATTGTAACGATTTATGTGTGAGAGTGAAAGAGCGATAAAGACGACAGATACACTTCTGTACAGACAAAACATTACACCAAGTTAGCGGCAAGCTGCATTCACATAGACTTTCATCATTTACAAAACAGTAGTGAGAATTCATTATAATGGCGACCGTGACAGGACACGTTTTTGGACGTTGTTAAAATAATTTTGTTCTCTGTTTCATGTGAATTACGACGAGCCAACTTAACTTGGGAAAGAGAAGAAATACTCGCAGTCAAATCTACACAGATAAACAGCACGCTGGGCGCAGAAAAAAAAGGCCAGATCTATAATTTTTTATTAAAGCTTGCTAGTATTCTGGAAGTAGACGTAGATTTGAACAAATACTAATTGTGTTCATGCCAGACGTAGATTGATTGAACTGCCCTAGTTGCATTTACCTGTATAAGTACTATAAGAAAGTAGCCACAGAAGTATTATTGTGTGAAGGGAGATATATACATATTGACTGTAGAATATTTATATGGTTTTAACTAGGGCAATGTTTAAGATGAGTCAAGCAGAGCAGAGCAACACGCAACAGCCTTCAGCTGTTAGCACTGAGGATAATAGTGATGTAGTAAGAAGTGTTATAGAACCGATCGCTACAGATAGCGCGATAGAACGCCCTGTAGACACGGTTGTAGATGTAACAGCAGGTATGCAACATGGATTAGATCCATTAGTAATTATCATGAGACAGATGCAGATGATAACCGAGAGCATGAATAATATGAAAACCGACATTAACGCGAAATTAGCCTCAGTTACTGAAGGGCAAAACCATTTGAATACAAAATTAGCCTCAGTTACTGAAGGGCAAAACCATTTGAATACAAAATTAGCCTCAGTTACTGAAGGGCAAGAAAATCTGAAAATTGACATTAACACGAAGTTAGCCTCAGTTACCGAGGGGCAAGAAAATCTGAAAATCGACATTAACGCGAAGTTCGCCTCAGTTAATGAGGGGCAGGAAAATCTGAAAGCTGAGATTAAGCAGCAGTTACACGACAGTTTTTCCGAATTAGAACAGCGGATAGAGGCAAAGACAAAGGAACTTAAAGATCAGGCCGAAGAGACAGAACGAAAATTAACTGCACAAATAGAATTGGTTAAAGCTCAATGTGAGGAATCTACTCACCGCGTACGTGTAGAAATGAAGGAGTATGTGGCCATTAAGATAGATACCGTACGGGAACAGGTGGAAATGGTTCCGCAATTAGTACAAAAGCAAGATGCCATGTCATGTGCAATTGCGCAACTTCCTGAATTGGCACGTACGCAGACTAACCTAAAGGAAAGTGTCGAACATCTGACAGAACGTCAAGACGTTATAGACCACCAAATTAATGTATTAACGGGTAAATTATCCGAAATCACATTAGAAAACAAAAGGCTAATGTGTGAAAACGTTGAGCAAAATGTTAAAGCAGCATTCCAGAGTCTATGTGGTAAACAGGAAGAGAATTTGTTTGCGAAAGGACTTGAGGAAGTGCGACAGCAGTTAGGCGCTGATTTCGAGCATTGGAAACAAACGATAGCAGAGTCGATACGCGTTTCACAACAAGGCTCAGAACAAATGAATACAGGCCAGCAGCAGAAGTTGCCAGCGTCTGTAGAGCCAGTTACTGCACATTGACACACATTACCGACTTGTGTAAGTAATTCAAATATTAAATTGCCACGAGCTAGTTGTTCGCGTGAAGTTTTATCTGACGGAGATTACGAAAGCCTTTGCCATGCCGAAGAAAAAATGATAAAGCATCGGCAATTTCAGATTTTTAACACTGACAAAAGGGGGGTCCATCCGATTGTTTTTATTCGAAGTTTTAGAGGAGTGCTACCCAGAAATTGGTCGGAGTGGCAGATCAGTTTCGTTACTGGGTATATACAAGGTTCGGGGGCGATCTGGGCCTCGGACATGACTTCTGTTTGCTCGACATATGACGATTTTGAGAAAGCGTTTTTAGCAAAGTTCTGGTCAGAAGGGGTACAGGAACGCCTAAGGCAGGAGGTGCTCTACCCAGAGCCTTTCTCTTTTTCAAAGGGAAGCCTTAGGAAGTATTTTGAAAAATATATAAATAAAACCAGATATTGGGACAGACCTATGCCTTTGCCAGATATAATAAACATACTTAAGGCAAGATTACCAACTAACATACGGAATCAATTAATTTACGGGAACGATAAAGCCCTGGAGTCGTTCCTCACGACGTTAGATCATATAGACATTATAGAAGAGAACAACCAGAAAGCCCGTAACAATAGATTCCAATATAGGGAGATAGAACCTCCGCCAAATGGTAGGCAAGGGAACGCACAGAGATCGATAAATAGTGGAGAAACCCCTCAAAATCTCAATAATAATACCGGCAATAGTCTTGCGAGGGGCTATCCAAGGAACAACAGGAATGGGAAACGATACAATCCCGTATGGGGAAACGAAAGGAATTTCAGACCGCAAGCCTGGAACAATAACGGTAATAGAAAGTGGAACCAACCGGGGGGAATAAACTCAAACAACCAACATCAGTGGGGACGGACATCTGCGAATCAACCGGTAATTACCGAAGTGACGGACGATGTCAACCAACAGGCGAATCAAAATCCAACAAACTTGTAAGGACCCACTCGTGCCCCGGAGGAGCGGTCAACAATTGGTTGAGGGGCAACAGGATATGTGTACCCATGCTAACGTATAATGATGGACGATTACTGGCAGATGAATTGACCGAGGACTTAGAACTCCAAGATGAGGATAAGGAACAGGTGGCAGTAGCCGAAGTGCAAGTCATTTTGGAGACTGTACCTACAGTGGCGGTTTTAGACACAGCTGCAACCACAAATGTTATTTCGGAGGCTCTATTCAACAAGATCAGAAATATAAGACGAGTACCAATTTTTCCAGTTCAAAATTGTAGAATAATAGGCGCCGTTGGGGCTAGATCGGCTAATGTAAAAGTGCAGTCACTACTTAGTGTCGAAGTAGGAAATGTAGCAATATTAAGCACATTCCTTGTTGTAAAAAATTTGGTGGTAGACTGCATTATCGGAGTCGACAGCCTACGTCAATACGGATGCAGAATAGATTTTAAAACAGGAAAAATTTGGTTAAATGTAAATAAACAAGAAGTTGAGTTGGACTTGTTGAAAAAGGAAAGCCTTACCAGAAAATATAATAGTGGGATCAGCGTGCAAGTAATCAGGACTGCACAGAATTCTAAACAGCACGTAAATAATGAGGTCCAAGTCAAAGGAGATTTCGGTCAATTAGTGTATGAAAAGTTAAATGAATCCGACTGCATTACTGAAGATCAGAAGAAGCAGCTCAAAGAATTATTATTAGTGTATGAAAACGTGTTTGATGAAAGGCCAGGAGTTATTAAGGGATACATATGCCATCTCTACGTTAAGCCGCACGAAACATATTGTAGAACTTTCTATCCTGTTCCCTGGAGGTTAAAGGCTCAAGTTCAAAAAGAAATAGATCGCATGTTGAAATTCGGTTTGATCGAACCCTCCACAAGCCCATACTGCTTCCCATTGTTGGTCGTGCCAAAAGCATACCCGGGATCGAACAAAATAAAAGGGTTATTTTCTCATAACGACTTAAAAAATATAATGAAGATTAGAAGATAGTGAGGAATGGTGTTCCGAGTGACAGAAATGAACGCTCGTAAAAAACATAATAATAAACTGTGTGTGTGTAGTGATAGAAACCTGTAAATTGAAATAGTTAATCAGTGACATAGAGTATAGAAATAGTGACTAACTATTATTATCGAGTGTTGTAAAGAAGATAGTGGAGATAGGCTTCACTTGTGGTTTGGGTGAACATAGAACTTTAGCATTGCTAATGTCATCAAGAATGATTAAGGATCTAACTGACCTTCAAGAAGAATGAAATGTTTCCCGCAAATGACGCTGAATAATCAAAAGAGGTTCGAGTGGAGATTCATATATAATCTCATGTGAACGCAGATGTATAAACGTATGAAGGGATGTGTTGTGGCAGTGAATCGTGAGTGACGGTTAACGCCGCAAAGATAATTTCCCGCGCAAAACAGTTGACGTCGGCGCGAGAATTAAAATCGATAGAGACGACACAGATATGCTTTGTAAGAGACTCGCACCAAACGCGTGTTGAACTTTAAAAGGAATAGGTGGTATAATTAGAAGTTAAGAGTTTTTAATTTATTAATGAATGATTAAAGAAAAGTAATATTCATAGAATTAGGAGTAATTTAATGGTTCATGTTCGTTTGGGAATTTTGTTTGGAAAATCCATTTCCATATATGAACATGGATGAACACAGTATGAATCAGAGAGTAAATGAAAGAAGCGAATCCGCATTCCTCAATGCTAATAACTTTTACATTTCAGCACTCAAGAGTAAAAATATATGTATTTAGAATAAAAAGTTTTGAGTAAAGCTAAATTATATGACTTATCAAGGAAATATGGATGATGTCTTGGTATAAAATGAAATACACTTTCCATTATTCGATGATTTGAATCCAAAATCTATAGTAAGTTACATGAATCCTTTAAATTACGAAGAACAAATCAGTGATAGAAAATCTGTTAGAACTTTTGGACTTATAAGCACAAGTGGGGAGGCAAAGTCAAAAGGAGTATTCAAACGAGAGTAAATCGGATGATGCTTTTGGCAACATCATTAGTTAATGGTTGAATTTCTTGAAGTACGTCGTAACAAAAAGGATCCATGAAGCCATAAGGATTTTGCTTTCAAAAAGGAGAATCTTGGACGGTGCAACCTAATCAGTTCTCTTACAGGAAGAGTTTCCCATTTGGTCATTGCTAATTCTTTTGGAATGAATGTTGCATGTGAATTCGAGTATCCCTGTCCCTTCTACTCTTCCCATTGTGGGCCGCGTAGAAGATCAACTACAAAGGGGGCCGCGTAGAAGACCGACTACAAATGTGGACGTCGGGGACATGCAAGACCCGGGGGAGTTTAGCACCGCAAGATATTGTACTTGGAGCAAGATTGTAAAACGAGAATTCACGTTATTCATTGTAAAACGTTTTTTTTTTTTTTTTTTTTTGCTAGAGGCACAAACCACTCTTTTCCAAATCATGATACAAATTGATCCCTGTCTTTCCTTTAGAGATGAATTTCAAAATTATTTTTGTTCTTCTATAGGCTTTCCTATCTTCTATGTACCGTAGGCTGGGGGTCTAGGCTTAAGAGGTTTTCCAAGGTTTCCCTGCTTAAGAAAGTTCCCGAATGGGTAGACCCTGACATCAGTTCATGAAAGATCATCTTCCTTGGTTGTGCACAGCAAACATAACACCTAGATGCACGTAAAAGCAGTACAGCCGCGGTACCTGTCTCTTCATTTCTTCTGTCTTCAACATTTCTTTTCTTCGTCTGTTTCAAAAATAATATTCTTTTTCAGTCGGAGGACTGACAATCATCACTTCCGGGTTATCCACGTTAACAGATAGCTCGCGAAGTGTGTTCGGTGAAACAAAATTGAGCTCACAAACTTCGCTCGCTGCGAGGGGCATTGTAATCTCCCCACGGAAAATTACCCTCTACCACACAATAATTAATAGTGGTCAATCAAATCATCCACATTTATTTACGTTTGAAAAGTATCTGATCAGATTTCTTAGTAATATATGCGCCGACAGCTCTTCGACGCCAAGGTATTTTTCTAGTACGTTTATTCTTTGGAACAACAGAGGTACGGAGATGTATGCTCCATGGTTATTATAGCGAGAGAAAGGAACAGCTTCGGAAAGTATCGGTTGGGAGTTTTCGGATTGCTAAAAGAGATTTATTTACTCTTCTTCGCGCTAAAGCGAGAAAGGAATGTTTGTGCTGCTAGCGTGATAGGTCAGGAGAAAGAAAGACTGTAGAAGTAAATTGCATGAGACTTAAAATCCACGGAAACGGAACATGTATGGAAATGGATTCAATATACTATTTTCTTCAGAAATAAGGTTTGTGACCATTTTATTCTAGAGTGAATGACGAATGAGTTCTCTGTCTGAATCATTGATGATTGTCTGGGCCCTGTAATTAATTGGGAAGTTTCAGCTGTGACGAAGAGAGCCTGCAATCTCTGAGTTTTTATAAATCGTCGAAAAAGGCTTCGTCCACATCTGAAATTTTAGATCTGTCGTAAACTGAACGAATTGTTCAAACGATCGATTTTTCCAACTGAATGCAGCGCTTAATAATAATAACAAATGCAAAGATCTTTTCTAGCAAGCCAGCCGCTGAATATTAAGACGAAGGGCTCCACCAGAGATTCTACTAGTCTGATTTCATGTAAATAATAGATTTAAACTGTACACAGATAAAGGACAGAGAGAGAGAGAGCGAATGAAATTCTAGAAATTACTCCGAATCCTCAATTAGCATAATTGTTTGTCTGTCTTTTCACAGATCGGCCTAACTAGGAAACATAAAGCCCTGACTTTATTGTAACGATTTATGTGTGAGAGTGAAAGAGCGATAAAGACGACAGATACACTTCTGTACAGACAAAACATTACACCAAGTTAGCGGCAAGCTGCATTCACATAGACTTTCATCATTTACAAAACAGTAGTGAGAATTCATTATAATGGCGACCGTGACAGGACACGTTTTTGGACGTTGTTAAAATAATTTTGTTCTCTGTTTCATGTGAATTACGACGAGCCAACTTAACTTGGGAAAGAGAAGAAATACTCGCAGTCAAATCTACACAGATAAACAGCACGCTGGGCGCAGAAAAAAAGGCCAGATCTATAATTTTTTATTAAAGCTTGCTAGTATTCTGGAAGTAGACGTAGATTTGAACAAATACTAATTGTGTTCATGCCAGACGTAGATTGATTGAACTGCCCTAGTTGCATTTACCTGTATAAGTACTATAAGAAAGTAGCCACAGAAGTATTATTGTGTGAAGGGAGATATATACATATTGACTGTAGAATATTTATATGGTTTTAACTAGGGCAATGTTTAAGATGAGTCAAGCAGAGCAGAGCAACACGCAACAGCCTTCAGCTGTTAGCACTGAGGATAATAGTGATGTAGTAAGAAGTGTTATAGAACCGATCGCTACAGATAGCGCGATAGAACGCCCTGTAGACACGGTTGTAGATGTAACAGCAGGTATGCAACATGGATTAGATCCATTAGTAATTATCATGAGACAGATGCAGATGATAACCGAGAGCATGAATAATATGAAAACCGACATTAACGCGAAATTAGCCTCAGTTACTGAAGGGCAAAACCATTTGAATACAAAATTAGCCTCAGTTACTGAAGGGCAAAACCATTTGAATACAAAATTAGCCTCAGTTACTGAAGGGCAAGAAAATCTGAAAATTGACATTAACACGAAGTTAGCCTCAGTTACCGAGGGGCAAGAAAATCTGAAAATCGACATTAATGCGAAGTTCACCTCAGTTAATGAGGGGCAGGAAAATCTGAAAGCTGAGATTAAGCAGCAGTTACACGACAGTTTTTCCGAATTAGAACAGCGGATAGAGGCAAAGACAAAGGAACTTAAAGATCAGGCCGAAGAGACGGAACGAAAATTAACTGCACAAATAGAATTGGTTAAAGCTCAATGTGAGGAATCTACTCACCGCGTACGTGTAGAAATGAAGGAGTATGTGGCCATTAAGATAGATACCGTACGGGAACAGGTGGAAATGGTTCCGCAATTAGTACAAAAGCAAGATGCCATGTCATGTGCAATTGCGCAACTTCCTGAATTGGCACGTACGCAGACTAACCTAAAGGAAAGTGTCGAACATCTGACAGAACGTCAAGACGTTATAGACCACCAAATTAATGTATTAACGGGTAAATTATCCGAAATCACATTAGAAAACAAAAGGCTAATGTGTGAAAACGTTGAGCAAAATGTTAAAGCAGCATTCCAGAGTCTATGTGGCTAACAGGAAGAGAATTTGTTTGCGAAAGGACTTGAGGAAGTGCGACAGCAGTTAGGCGCTGATTTCGAGCATTGGAAACAAACGATAGCAGAGTCGATACGCGTTTCACAACAAGGCTCAGAACAAATGAATACAGGCCAGCAGCAGAAGTTGCCAGCGTCTGTAGAGCCAGTTACTGCACATTGACACACATTACCGACTTGTGTAAGTAATTCAAATATTAAATTGCCACGAGCTAGTTGTTCGCGTGAAGTTTTATCTGACGGAGATTACGAAAGCCTTTGCCATGCCGAAGAAAAAATGATAAAGCATCGGCAATTTCAGATTTTTAACACTGACAAAAGGGGGGTCCATCCGATTGTTTTTATTCGAAGTTTTAGAGGAGTGCTACCCAGAAATTGGTCGGAGTGGCAGATCAGTTTCGTTACTGGGTATATACAAGGTTCGGGGGCGATCTGGGCCTCGGACATGACTTCTGTTTGCTCGACATATGACGATTTTGAGAAAGCGTTTTTAGCAAAGTTCTGGTCAGAAGGGGTACAGGAACGCCTAAGGCAGGAGGTGCTCTACCCAGAGCCTTTCTCTTTTTCAAAGGGAAGCCTTAGGAAGTATTTTGAAAAATATATAAATAAAACCAGATATTGGGACAGACCTATGCCTTTGCCAGATATAATAAACATACTTAAGGCAAGATTACCAACTAACATACGGAATCAATTAATTTACGGGAACGATAAAGCCCTGGAGTCGTTCCTCACGACGTTAGATCATATAGACATTATAGAAGAGAACAACCAGAAAGCCCGTAACAATAGATTCCAATATAGGGAGATAGAACCTCCGCCAAATGGTAGGCAAGGGAACGCACAGAGATCGATAAATAGTGGAGAAACCCCTCAAAATCTCAATAATAATACCGGCAATAGTCTTGCGAGGGGCTATCCAAGGAACAACAGGAATGGGAAACGATACAATCCCGTATGGGGAAACGAAAGGAATTTCAGACCGCAAGCCTGGAACAATAACGGTAATAGAAAGTGGAACCAACCGGGGGGAATAAACTCAAACAACCAACATCAGTGGGGACGGACATCTGCGAATCAACCGGTAATTACCGAAGTGACGGACGATGTCAACCAACAGGCGAATCAAAATCCAACAAACTTGTAAGGACCCACTCGTGCCCCGGAGGAGCGGTCAACAATTGGTTGAGGGGCAACAGGATATGTGTACCCATGCTAACGTATAATGATGGACGATTACTGGCAGATGAATTGACCGAGGACTTAGAACTCCAAGATGAGGATAAGGAACAGGTGGCAGTAGCCGAAGTGCAAGTCATTTTGGAGACTGTACCTACAGTGGCGGTTTTAGACACAGCTGCAACCACAAATGTTATTTCGGAGGCTCTATTCAACAAGATCAGAAATATAAGACGAGTACCAATTTTTCCAGTTCAAAATTGTAGAATAATAGGCGCCGTTGGGGCTAGATCGGCTAATGTAAAAGTGCAGTCACTACTTAGTGTCGAAGTAGGAAATGTAGCAATATTAAGCACATTCCTTGTTGTAAAAAATTTGGTGGTAGACTGCATTATCGGAGTCGACAGCCTACGTCAATACGGATGCAGAATAGATTTTAAAACAGGAAAAATTTGGTTAAATGTAAATAAACAAGAAGTTGAGTTGGACTTGTTGAAAAAGGAAAGCCTTACCAGAAAATATAATAGTGGGATCAGCGTGCAAGTAATCAGGACTGCACAGAATTCTAAACAGCACGTAAATAATGAGGTCCAAGTCAAAGGAGATTTCGGTCAATTAGTGTATGAAAAGTTAAATGAATCCGACTGCATTACTGAAGATCAGAAGAAGCTCAAAGAATTATTATTAGTGTATGAAAACGTGTTTGATGAAAGGCCAGGAGTTATTAAGGGATACATATGCCATTGAAAGGTCTCTGTTGGATTCCTTTCATGTTTAACTTCTCAAATTTGTTGTCTTTTATGGAATAAATTCCTCTTCTAAATTTACTGTGGCGTTTCTGACTATCTGGGAGGAGACTGAGTAGTGGAACGTGTTACTTTTACACGTAAACAAGAACGATCTGTCACACAACTACACTTTAAAGCACAGTTTATAGGTAATTCTAATATGTAATTCATGTCACACAGTCTCATACGGAACCTACATCCGCTTTCTGTTATATACTGTATATGATAAGATACTGTCATCCCCCTTCCCTTCTGTGTGAGAGGATGAATGATCAAATGTGTTTGTAGTTGCATGCTTGAGGGTAGCAGACAAGGCTGTCTGCTAGAGAACAGTGGAACTAGTGAGTGTATCAGTGAACAGTGATTATACGGTTCTTAGTTCAATGCATATACGTGGGTTTCTGTCACAGAAACTTTGACTCGTGTGTTTTGCAGGGATTCGATTTATTGGTGTGTATTAAACTCTGACTCTTGTATTTTGCAGGTGTTCTATATTTGTTTTGAAACTTTGACTCTTGTATTTTGCAGGTGTTTTATTCATTGGTGTTTTGTTTTAGATGTTGACTATTGTACTGTTTTATTGATCAATGTTTGTTCTTGTGTTATGTATTAGATTTGTGATATTTTGTTTCGTAAATTCATTGCTGTGGCACTGCTTCCTTTATCAGTCAGATAGCTTTTCATTCTCATTGGACTGTGATCGATTAGCCTTTGCATGGGGCATATTTATTGTGAGGAACCCCTTAAGGGTAACAATCACACAATTATTGTAGTTTCAGTATAATGACACAGTGCTCATTGTTTGCTAACTAACTGAAATATTTAGAGTGATTAAATTAGTGCCACATAGTTATTTTAATTCGACAAATTATTAGTTCTGTAAGATATAGAATTTTTTTTGCGATAACCACTTTGTAAAACATGTTTTTTTCTCTTATATTTTTTTTGCTTTTGCGGATTGTACATTGTAATGTTCTGCTTTATAATACTGATTTTATTTCATGTTCTTTTTTAATTGCTGTGGCACCTTTGCTATTTTCATAAATTTTGCTTGTTAATAAACAGTCATAAATTTGCCTGTGATCAGTTGGCTCTTACAATGAGCAAATACTGGTGAACTCCATAAGGGTAACAACCAGAAATTGTTTTCATATTAATGACACAGGAACCATTGTTTTTATTTGCTGACCGATTTAGGTCTACACGATCTTTTAAATAGGTGTCACAGATTGTGTGTTTTTCTTTTTTCTCTCTTTAAAATTGGTAGATTGTAAAGATGTTTGAAATTATTGTGTTTTAGCAAGTAGCTGGTGACCTTTTGCCTTTACACTTTTGGTTTAAATAGGGTGTGAGAAGCCTGCTTGGGAATGTCCTAGCATGGCCAGAAAATTCCCTGCACAGTCTTTTCCCGGAGCGTTGGGGTTATGAAAGGTCTCTGTTGGATTCCTTTCATGTTTAACTTCTCAAATTTGTTGTCTTTTATGGAATAAATTCCTCTTCTAAATTTACTGTGGCGTTTCTGACTATCTGGGAGGAGACTGAGTAGTGGAACGTGTTACTTTTACACGTAAACAAGAACGATCTGTCACACTACTACACTTTAAAGCACAGTTTATAGGTAATTCTAATATGTAATTCATGTCACACAGTCTCATACGGAACCTACATCCGCTTTCTGTTATATACTGTATATGATAAGATACTGTCATCCCCCTTCCCTTCTGTGTGAGAGGATGAATGATCAAATGTGATTGTAGTTGCATGCTTGAGGGTAGCAGACAAGGCTGTCTGCTAGAGAACAGTAGGACCAACGTCGGAACAGGTAGCTACGGTTCCTAAAAGCAGAGAGGTTTCTATTCTTAGTATGGTCCGGTCCGTCCCTTGTCATGTTGGTATAGGAAGCTGCCCCTCTGGCCCCTTCCGCTTGTCTTTGTGAGCGACTCTCAGGAGCACGCTGGGTAGTAGGCAGTTGCAGTCCAGCGGTAGGCAGTGGCAGTCTGGCGGTAGCGAGCGTCTGAAATGGTAAGATCTCCGGCTAAGCGCGTGTCTGTTAAGTCCATAGGACACTGGATTTGTTAAGTTCAGCCTAACTGAGAATTTAATCTCGTTTATTTCGGGTTAGCTCTAAAATATCTAAGGTTATCTTAAATTGCAGTGTAGTGTAATTCTCGTGTGAGGTTCATATTATTTTCCGGGAGTTGCTTTGTTACTACTTTGTGAGTAAAGTGGAACCACGTGTTGATCAGTAACTCTAACTAAGATCAATCTTAAATGCGAATGCTTGTGTGATTATAACGTCTCGTCTTAACAATATTTTCAATATAGCAACTTTTCTTTATGTTCAACCCACGTGGGGTGTACTTTGTGAGACCAGTACCACGTGGTTATATAACTGTTTGACCCATCAGGTTAATAGTAAGACGTTAGTAACCAGTTCAAGGTTTTTCTTTTGTCAATTGCTTTTGGATCTATTTATTTTTATTATCTAAATTATTGTGGAGTTATACCCTTTGTGTAAACCAAGTTGACCACGTGAAGCATGTGGTGTAATCATCAAAGTAGCCCTCAGCTATACTTTCTGGGAAGATTTCACAAAGAGTTAATATGAAGTTAGTATACCAGTGTGTGGTAATTACAAGACGGACAGGATTGTGCTACGAAAGTAATTTCTTTGGGTAAAACATTTGAATCTGTTTGTAGTGATTAACTTTCTCTTGCATGTGTTTCAACGTTCTTTGTGTGTTGTTTTATGAATGCAGTGTTGTATCCAGTCTCCCAATCTTGACTCCATATTTTATGTGCTCAGTAAGATTCCAATCTCACATTTTCACAATCGTAAATAAGGCACCAGCTCAGTTATAACTCACATATAATATGCTGAAATTTCAATGAACAATCTTTAAAATAAATTTGCAAATATAAACTGAATTCTTTCTTTTTATTTAAATTCTCCCTTTTATAAATATATATTACCGGTTGTTGTATGACTGTAAAAGATTATAATCAATGTTAGTCTGATTGGTAATGTGGTAAACCTAGACAAGATACCCAGTCGTGAATCAGTTGCCCAGTAAACGCACGGTTAGCCTCCCCAGACGGCGCACAGCTTTTTAAACCCGCTTTTATTCTACTATTAGCACCCGATCTCAGCATAGCAAATTCGTGTAGCAATATTAAACCATCTCTACGTTAAGCCGCACGAAACATATTGTAGAACTTTCTATCCTGTTCCCTGGAGGTTAAAGGCTCAAGTTCAAAAAGAAATAGATCGCATGTTGAAATGCGGTTTGATCGAACCCTCCACAAGCCCATACTGCTCCCCATTGTTGGTCGTGCCAAAAGCATACCCGGGATCGAACAAAATAAAAGGGTTATTTTCTCATAACGACTTAAAAAAATATAATGAAGATTAGAAGATAGTGAGGAATGGTGTTCCGAGTGACAGAAATGAACGCTCGTAAAAAACATAATAATAAACTGTGTGTGTGTAGTGATAGAAACCTGTAAATTGAAATAGTTAATCAGTGACATAGAGTATAGAAATAGTGACTAACTATTATTATCGAGTGTTGTAAAGAAGATAGTGGAGATAGGCTTCACTTGTGGTTTGGGTGAACATAGAACTTTAGCATTGCTAATGTCATCAAGAATGATTAAGGATCTAACTGACCTTCAAGAAGAATGAAATGTTTCCCGCAAATGACGCTGAATAATCAAAAGAGGTTCGAGTGGAGATTCATATATAATCTCATGTGAACGCAGATGTATAAACGTATGAAGGGATGTGTTGTGGCAGTGAATCGTGAGTGACGGTTAACGCCGCAAAGATAATTTCCCGCGCAAAACAGTTGACGTCGGCGCGAGAATTAAAATCGATAGAGACGACACATATGCTTTGTAAGAGACTCGCACCAAACGCGTGTTGAACTTTAAAAGGAATAGGTGGTATAATTAGAAGTTAAGAGTTTTTAATTTATTAATGAATGATTAAAGAAAAGTAATATTCATAGAATTAGGAGTAATTTAATGGTTCATGTTCGTTTGGGAATTTTGTTTGGAAAATCCATTTCCATATATGAACATGGATGAACACAGTATGAATCAGAGAGTAAATGAAAGAAGCGAATCCGCATTCCTCAATGCTAATAACTTTTACATTTCAGCACTCAAGAGTAAAAATATATGTATTTAGAATAAAAAGTTTTGAGTAAAGCTAAATTATATGACTTATCAAGGAAATATGGATGATGTCTTGGTATAAAATGAAATACACTTTCCATTATTCGATGATTTGAATCCAAAATCTATAGTAAGTTACATGAATCCTTTAAATTACGAAGAACAAATCAGTGATAGAAAATCTGTTAGAACTTTTGGACTTATAAGCACAAGTGGGGAGGCAAAGTCAAAAGGAGTATTCAAACGAGAGTAAATCGGATGATGCTTTTGGCAACATCATTAGTTAATGGTTGAATTTCTTGAAGTACGTCGTAACAAAAAGGATCCATGAAGCCATAAGGATTTTGCTTTCAAAAAGGAGAATCTTGGACGGTGCAACCTAATCAGTTCTCTTACAGGAAGAGTTTCCCTTTTGGTCATTGCTAATTCTTTTGGAATGAATGTTGCATGTGAATTCGAGTATCCCTGTCCCTTCTACTCTTCCCATTGTGGGCCGCGTAGAAGATCAACTACAAAGGGGGCCGCGTAGAAGACCGACTACAAATGTGGACGTCGGGGACATGCAAGACCCGGGGGAGTTTAGCACCGCAAGATATTGTACTTGGAGCAAGATTGTAAAACGAGAATTCACGTTATTCATTGTAAAACGTTTTTTTTTTTTTTTTTTTTTTGCTAGAGGCACAAACCACTCTTTTCCAAATCATGATACAAATTGATCCCTGTCTTTCCTTTAGAGATGAATTTCAAAATTATTTTTGTTCTTCTATAGGCTTTCCTATCTTCTATGTACCGTAGGCTGGGGGTCTAGGCTTAAGAGGTTTTCCAAGGTTTCCCTGCTTAAGAAAGTTCCCGAATGGGTAGACCCTGACATCAGTTCATGAAAGATCATCTTCCTTGGTTGTGCACAGCAAACATAACACCTAGATGCACGTAAAAGCAGTACAGCCGCGGTACCTGTCTCTTCATTTCTTCTGTCTTCAACATTTCTTTTCTTCGTCTGTTTCAAAAATAATATTCTTTTTCAGTCGGAGGACTGACAATCATCACTTCCGGGTTATCCACGTTAACAGATAGCTCGCGAAGTGTGTTCGGTGAAACAAAATTGAGCTCACAAACTTCGCTCGCTGCGAGGGGCATTGTAATCTCCCCACGGAAAATTACCCTCTACCACGCAATAATTAATAGTGGTCTATCAAATCATCCACATTTATTTACGTTTGAAAAGTATCTGATCAGATTTCTTAGTAATATATGCGCCGACAGCTCGTCGACGCCAAGGTATTTTTCTAGTACGTTTATTCTTTGGAACAACAGAGGTACGGAGATGTATGCTCCATGGTTATTATAGCGAGAGAAAGGAACAGCTTCGGAAAGTATCGGTTGGGAGTTTTCGGATTGCTAAAAGAGATTTATTTACTCTTCTTCGCGCTAAAGCGAGAAAGGAATGTTTGTGCCGCTAGCGTGATAGGTCAGGAGAAAGAAAGACTGTAGAAGTAAATTGCATGAGACTTAAAATCCACGGAAACGGAACATGTATGGAAATGGATTCAATATACTATTTTCTTCAGAAATAAGGTTTGTGACCATTTTATTCTAGAGTGAATGACGAATGAGTTCTCTGTCTGAATAATTGATGATTGTCTGGGCCCTGTAATTAATTGGAAAGTTTCAGCTGTGACGGAGAGAGCCTGCAATCTCTGAGTTTTTATAAATCGTCGAAAAAGGCTTCGTCCACATCTGAAATTTTAGATCTGTCGTAAACTGAACGAATTGTTCAAACGATTGATTTTTCCAACTGAATGCAGCGCTTAATAATAATAACAAATGCAAAGATCTTTTCTAGCAAGCCAGCCGCTGAATATTAAGACGAAGGGCTCCACCAGAGATTCTACTAGGCTGATTTCATGTAAATAATAGATTTAAACTGTACACAGATAAAGGACAGAGAGAGAGATAGCGAATGAAATTCTAGAAATTACTCCGAATCCTCAATTAGCATAATTGTTTGTCTGTCTTTTCACAGATCGGCCTAACTAGGAAACATAAAGCCCTGACTTTATTGTAACGATTTATGTGTGAGAGTGAAAGAGCGATAAAGGCGACAGATACACTTCTGTACAGACAAAACATTACACCAAGTTAGCGGCAAGCTGCATTCACATAGACTTTCATCATTTACAAAACAGTAGTGAGAATTCATTATATGTTGTCGGAATAAAATATTTCATAAAATATTTCATCCCCTATTTCAGATCTTAGAGCTTGAATTCCAAAAACAGTAAAATACGTTGCTTTTTTTAAATTTCTAAACTAGACCTCAAATACCAGTTTTCAATGACGTAGCTTTAAAAGGCTATATTAGTTCTTCAGTAATGATTTATTTGCTAAGAAACATTTTCACCATCTCACCCCCTTACGGGCTGACTGTCCAAAAATGTTGAAACACTTATTTTTTTATTTCCGACCGATAAACCAAATACCAATTTCGTAGTTTTAGTTTCAAAACTGCCTGAATAAAGACACATTTCCAAGAAAGAATCTTTCCTTAATTCATCGCGGTTTGGGCTGGGCTATGGTGAGTCATTGAATTACACAGGACATTTCCCTTTACATGCAGGGTGTCCCACATTAAACCGTACCACCTCACATACCGTTTAATTATCTCTAGTCGAATTGCGTGTGAAGTGGTAACACTGTCTGGAAAGTTAGCTACATTGTTTTTTATCGGAAAGATGAGTGCAGCTTTGTGTTCGTCTGTCAGTTGTTGTGAGAAGCTCGAATTGTTCAGTTGTTACAGAAATATGACAGACGGCATTAGAACAGCGAATTGATATTGCAGAGTCACACATGAAGACAGGCTCCTTCAGGGTATGTAAAGAAATGTTTGGAGCGAAGTGTTCTGAAAGAAAATTCCCCACAACCAGTACTATTGAACATCTGTGCAAGAAATGGGGGAGCTGTGCGATACGTTCAAAATGTGCAGGGGATAGGCGACCGACAGTGAGGACCCCTGAAACTGTAGACAGAATTGGCTTGGACATTAAGAGAAGTACCCGCAAGTCGGCAGGGAAGTTACCGCCGCAGGGTGTTGTTATCTCGTCCATCGTGTCATCTTGTACTAAAAGATATGAAACTAAAAGCGTATCGTGTGAGTGTTCGGCAAAAGTTGAATTTGAGGATCAGGAAAAAAAAGAGTTTATTACTGTAAACGGTTGCTGACATCAATTTCTAACGGGTACTTGAACCATTGCTTTACTTCATGTAAGATTAGGCCTTGTTTCATTTGTCAGGTTACGTAAACTCCCACATATTCTATATGAAGAACTTCACCACTAAGAAAAGTTAGGTCTTTGGTTTGCGTTGTCCAGCATGTGCATTATTGGCCACGTACTTTTCAACTACCCCTTAAACAGAGTCAGATATCAGGAGATCTTTGACTGTTTCTACGCACAATTAACAGATGCAGAGATGCTGTCTGCAGTATTCCAACAAGATAGAAAGCAACCGCTCACACATCCAAACGAAGGATGTTCTACGTCGCCAACGTGTTCCTTGAAGACAGACTTGCCAGTAGTGGCCTCCGGCCGCCATGCTCCCCGGACTTAACATGGCGTGATTTTTATTCATGAGGTACTCTAAAAAGCAAAGTGTATCCTGACAACCCTCTCACAATAGACAATTACTAGAGAAATGAACAACATCGCGCCTGCAGGTTTACAGCATTTTGTTGGTAACGTCATCACAAGAAGTCAGCGACGCCTGGACGCCCGCAGCCACTACTTCCAGCATCTCTTACAAACAGGTAACTACATGTTTTTAACGCCACTGTTATTTATTCTCTTTTAGTTAGTTCATAGTTACTTGAATCTCGGGCGTGAGGCGTACTGGTTTTATGTGGAACACCCTGTATATGGAGCTTGCAACAGTGCTTATTTCATTAGCGCAACGGCTGTAATTCAAAGCACAACTGGCGAGCTTTATTTTTTTCTAAATAGCGGTTGCTTAGTTTATCACGCGCGACGCACTTCGCAAGCAGCGTGTGGATTGCAACCGCTGACGTGCGTGAGGCTTTGCGCGC
This sequence comes from Schistocerca nitens, assembly GCF_023898315.1. NCBI lineage: Eukaryota > Metazoa > Arthropoda > Insecta > Orthoptera > Acrididae > Schistocerca > Schistocerca nitens. The sequence goes on from NC_064620.1 coordinate 289,282,995, forward strand.
TGCATAGGCACTTCGGAGAACTAGGGAAGAGCTATTTCAAGATGTACAGGCTTTTCTAAATTTTCTTATTGACCACGAATGTGAAGATTACGAGTATGTTCAAGCGGTGACAGAGCAATAAGGAAGAAAAAGAAATTTAAGACGAAAAATGATATCAAAATATGAAATGAAGATGTAACAAATGAAATTAAAGAGAACTAAAATGCTTACATTACACATGAATTTGGGATAAGATAATACCGAACACTTATCATCTCTTCTATGTATGTAGACAGGAGATGGCTTAGAAATCTTGAAACGACTTAAAGATTCCGCACGACTGCACATAACAGACGAAAAAACTTGGCTGAAGGACTGTAACACTGTCAAAGATTATGGGTAGATAACAATGATAAAACTGAAATAACGAATATAGACCAGGAAAAAGAACAAAATAATGAAATACACCAAGGATGTAATATTACGTTGGAGGAGATACAAGAAGTGTTAAAGCAGCTGAATAATAAAGCAACAGGACCCTGTAATTATAATGCAAGACTTATCAAATGTGGAGGATTAATGTTAGAATTGAGGCTGTTGCATTTATTAAATGGATGTTGGAAATGAAAGATAATACCCGACTCTTGGAGACTGACGGAAGTAATAGTACTCAATAAAAACGAACTAGAAATGTTTGTGAAAATTAAGGAGGAATAAGTATGCTGAACATTGGCCATAAATTATGTGCACGAATAATTGATAACAGACTGAAAATAATTGCAGATGCCCTTTTATGGAGGAAAAAAATGGCTTTAGAAAGGACTGTCGTGCAGTGACGGTGTTACAATAGTGCGCCAGATAATTGAAAAGAGACAAGAACATAATCTGGAGACTCATATCGCATTTGCAGATTATGGAAAAGGCTTCCATAGATTGAGTAGGCATATGCTGTGAAATACAATAGTAAGACGAGGTTATCCTAAACATTTACTGCAAGTGATGAAAAATTTATAGTTAAATAACGAAATTTTCATTAATATAGGAGAAACACAGAAAAGGAACAATAGTCATAGAAATATACTTAAATACTGTACTCTTTGCTGACGAGCGTATAATTTTACAAAAGGTGGCGAATGATTTACAATCTACATCGCTTAGAGTTAACACGCAAACTCTATAACTTGATAATATCAGAAAATAAAACCATAGTTATCGCTTTTAAAGGGAAATGCCGAGTACATTGTAAAATGACGCTAAATGCAAAATCAACTGAGTAGCTATCTCACTTTCAGCTGCTTCGATGTAATATAAGCTATGAATATGATAATGACATCTCCCTTAAATTAAACAAGTTTCAAATAACATGTGGCACTATGCATAGAATATTAGACAATAAAACCAGGAGAGATACTAGGACAAAATCCTACAAATCCAACACCTATGCTCATGTAGTAACACTGTTCACGTTTACGTCGCACTTCACTTAGCGTAGACCGGGACAGTGTCCTAGGCATGCCCGATGTTGACTGAATGGGCACGGCCCGTGCTGTTGGAGTTGTTGTTCTTGTTGTTACGCCGGCAGAGGTCGCGTCCTAATTCTCGCGTGCCCTCTGGTGGACGGGACTCTACTTGCGGCAACTACCGCCCGTGACGCGCCGTGCCAATGTGCGCCTCCCGCGATCTTTCAGGTGGCTACTACACTCCTCCTCCTTCGGGGGGTGAAGCCACTGTAATCCACTGCGTCGGAAGGTGGAGCGTCGGGCAGGAGCGATGACCTCCACATCCATTGGATGGCCGGAGTCGAGGGGATCTGCCAACCCTCGAGCTGGAACCTTCGAATACGGCTGGAAGTGACCCACACGAAGAGGCCCCCGTCGTCCCTCAACCGGAGCTCGGGACAGAACGGGTGACAAGCTGTCGAACTCCGGATCCTGTTCCACCTCGGGAGGGGCAAGACCCAGTGGCGGGGACGAAGGGGAAGGGACGACCACAGGTGAACTAGCCCCCTGAGAAACCGAGCCTGCTAGGGGGGCCGGCTCTCGCTGGGGCATCTCGAATGATGGCGATGCCGGTGCTGGAGCTACTGGAGGCTGCCAAGGCTGAGAACCGTCGCAGTGCGGCAGAGTCACAGCGGGGAGAGGAGGTAACGTCCCCTGTGAAACCAATAGTGCCGGCAATGGGGAAGCCGGTGTCCGAGAGGTCGGAGGGTGGGTGCCCGAACGTGGACGTAGCTGATTTTGGTGACGACGTACCACCCGATCCCCTGCCTGCAAGGTATAGAGCCGGCGGCCATTTCGGCGCAGGACCACCGCCGGTATCCTACGTGGATTGCGACCAAACCCACGGGCCCAGACTGACATACCCAGTGGAAAGCCAGGTACTCCGTTTTGTGAAGACTGGCGAGGACCAGGCCGGAGGAGGTGCAGCAGAGTCCGAGGTTGACGCCCATGGAGGAGCTCTGCGGGGCTGCGGTCGCCCATTGGTGTGGTCCGGTATGCCGTCAAGAAAAACGTCAAGGCTTCCTCTGCAGGAAATTCGTGCACATACTTTTTCATCTGCGTCTTAAATGTGCGCACCATGCGCTCGGCTTCCCCATTCGATTGTGGATAGAAGGGGGGAGAGCAAACGTGCCGAATACCGAAGCGCCTACAAAAATCCTGGAAGGTCTGCGAAATAAACTGCGGTCCATTGTCTGAGACCAGGGTGATTGGCAGACCTTCCACAGAAAAGATTTTTGCTAGTGCCTGGATTGCAACTTCTGAAGTGGTTGAGGAGCAGCGAACCACATATGGGAATCGGGAATAAGCATCAATGACAATGAGCCAAAAGCCATTGAGAAACGGGCCCGCAAAATCGATGTGAACACGTTCCCATGCTTGGGTTGCCGGCGGCCATGAAGAGAACGCTGCCCTGGGAGATGCTTGTTGGCTCGCACACTGGGAACAGGCGGCCACCAAGTGCTCAATTTCTCTGTCAATACCGGGCCAGTACACATGTCTGCGAGCCAAGGTTTTAGTGCGGGAAGCACCCCAGTGCCCCGCATGTAATAACGTGAGGACCTCCCTTCGTAAACCTGCAGGAACAACCACTCGAGGAGCTGTATCATCGGTAGCCAGAAGGAGAACTCCTTCCAAGACCGAGAGGCGGTCTCGTAGAAGAAAATAATTACGAAGAGGGTCCGAGGCCCGGCCCGGAGGGCGGGAGGACCACCCCTGCTGAATGAGGCGAACTACTTGCCGGAGAACTGAGTCAGCCGCCGTTTCTCTGGCGACTCTAGAACTAGTGATCGGAAAGCCATCAACTGCTTGGCGGGATGCCACATCCAAATGAAAACACATAATCTCCTCTCGATCGAACGTAGGATCCGGGCCCACCGGAAGACGGGAAAGAGCGTCGGCGTTGGCATGCTGTCCTGTAGGGCGAAAATGAATGTCCTAATGGTAGTTAGAGAGGAACAAGGCCCAGCGCTGTAGTCTGTGGGCCGCCCTATCCGGAATCTGAGAGGCGGGGCCAAATAACGATATTAACGGCTTATGGTCAGTGATTAACTGAAACTTCGTGCCATACAAGAAAGGGTGAAACTTGGTAACAGCGTAGACAATGGCCAAAGCCTCTTTTTCCACCTGGGAGTAATGGGCCTGCGCGGGACTAAGCGTTTTAGACGCAAACGCCAGTGGTTGCTCGGAACCGTCTGCGTTGCGATGGGCCAGGACCGCCCCCACCCCATACTGCGAAGCATCTGTAGCCAGGACCAACGGCTTTCGGGGATCAAAAGTAGCCAAACAAGGGGCTGAAGTGAGGAGGCCCTTCAACGCGGTGAACGCTCGCTCGCATGCAGGCGACCAATCAAAAGGAACACCCTTGTGCAGAAGGCAGTACAGGGGGTGGGCTATAGTGGAAGCCCTGGGAATGAACCGGTGGTAATAGGCTATCTTGCCTAAAAAAGCTTGTAACTCTTTCAGCGAAGTGGGCCGAGGAAGGTTGACGATACCTTGGACCAAACTTCCTAGTGGCTGGATGCCATGCCGAGATATGGTGTAGCCCACATACTCAATGGACGGTTGGAAGAAGGTTGACTTATGCAGGTTGCAACGCAAGCCCACAGACCTGAATTTGAGAAAGAGGGTGCGAAGGTTTTGCAAGTGTTCCTTCGTGCTGCGGCCCGTGACAATTATGTCATCCAGGAAATTAATACAATGAGGGATTGTCGACGTGACATGCTCAAGATAACACTGGAATATCGCCGGGGCACTGGATATTCCAAAAGCCAACCGCTGGTATTGGTAAAGGCCAAACGGGGTGTTGACGACCGCCAGCCGTTTGGAGTCCTCATCAAGTGGGATCTGATGATAAGCCTCCGACAGATCGATTTTCGAAAAATATTGGCCTCCCGCCACGGCGGAGAGCAATTCATCAGCACGAGGCAAAGGATAGGTGTCCACCACCAATTGGGAATTAATGGTGGCCTTGAAATCGCCACAAAGACGTAAGTTTCCCGAGGGCTTCTTGACAATAACGAGGGGCGAAGCCCACTCACTGGAAGAAACGGGAAGAATGACCCCTAGGGCTGTCAGCCGGTCTAGCTCTTCCTTTACCTGAGGGCGGAGAGCCAAGGGGATCTGTCTCGCGCGTAGAAAACGCGGGCGAGCCGACGCCTTCAACGTTAAGTGAGCTTCAAAATCGGAAACACGCCCCAGGCCCTCCTCAAAAATATCTGGAAAGTCTGAGATCAAAGATTCCAATGAGTGATAGGGAACGTCTTCGGAGACCAACTGTATGGTGTCAGCAATAGAAAAAACGAAAGCTTGAAAGGCATCCAGGCCAAAAAGGTTAGCGGAGCTCGCATCACTGACAACAATAAAGTAATAGACCGAGTGACTGATTTGTAAGTCACGTCGGTAGTGAATTGACCCAGTAGGGGAATGAACTGCTTACCATAACCGCGTAGACGCCGGTAAACTGGCGCCAACGGGGGCGATCCAAGGTCAGAATAAGTTTGTGCATTCAACAACGAAACTGCCGCGCCCGTATCTACTTGCAGTTGTAACCGGCGCGACCGAACCGACACCTCGATAAAGAGTTTGTGGGCCGATGCGTCGGGAGCCTGGCCCGATGAAACTTCCTGAATGTCAACGTCCATGTCCGCTGTACTTGCTTCCTTCGATGCTTTGGAGGCTGAGCGGCAAACTTTAGCAATGTGACCTTTTTTATTACATTTGCGACAAACGGCCCAACGCTGGGGGCACTCTGACCGATCGTGATGTATATAGCACGACGCACAGGACGGCAACAGGGGCCGGCGGCCGGAATTCTGTTTACGCGCCGTGCGGGAGCGGCTGTAACGGCCGGATTGTACCGCTCGCACGTCGTCCACCCCGGACACAGTGGACGCGGCCGCGCCACCCTGTACCTCCGCGACGTCGCACCACGCTTCCAGCTGTTGACCTGCCGCGTGAGAGACTTCATACGATTGAGCGATGGACAGAACTTCCTCGAGGGAAGGGTCTTCTAACTGCAGGGCCCGTTGTCGGACCTCCCTATCAGGGGCCGAACGAACAATGACGTCGCGTACCATAACGTGGGCATACGACTCTCGCGACTGCTCCGTGACAAAATGACAATTTCGACTAAGACCGTGCAGGGTAGCGGCCCACGCCCGGTAAGACTGATGGGGCTGTTTCTTGCATTGATAGAACTCGACCCTAGCCGCCACAACATGCGTGCGGCGGCGATAATATGAAGACAGCAACGAACACAATGCGTCAAAAGACAAGGACGAGGGTTCCTGCAACGGCGCTAGCTGCCGCAAAACTTGATACAGCGAGGGAGATATCCAAGACAAGTAGAGAGCACGACATACCTCCGCATCGGCAACATGAAACGCCTGGAAATACTGCCGAAGGCGATGTTCATATGCGTCCCAATCCTCCGCCGTCTCGTCATACGGGGGAAAGGGAGGAGGGAACTGCGCCGGAGCAGACGGCGTGGAGAGCAACGCCGGAAGCACTTGTTTCATGGTGGCCATGAGTTCCGTCTGCTGCGCAACCAAAACTCGCACCAAATCCTCCATGCCGTGGAGAAACTGCGAAACCGGAACAACGGCGCAACACGCGAAAGAACGACCCTACTCGTCGCCAATTGTGTAGTAACACTGTTCACGTTTACGTCGCACTTCACTTAGCGTAGACCGGGACTGTGTCCTAGGCATGCCCGATGTTGACTGAATGGGCACGGCCCGTGCTATTGGAGTTGTTGTTCTTGTTGTTACGCCGGCAGAGGTCGCGTCCTAATTCTCGCGTGCCCTCTGGTGGACGGGACTCTACTTGCGGCAACTACCGCCCGTGACGCGCCGTGCCAATGTGCGCCTCCCGCGATCTTTCAGGTGGCTACTACAGCTCACATACGGAAGTAAGACCTCGATAATAAAGAGCAAAGAATGATACAGTCAGCTGAGATTAAAGTAAGGAAAGTAAAAGGATGTACTCTAAGATATATGTTGCATGAAAGAAAGAATAGAATATAGGATAATAAACCGGTAGAAATATAATGAAAGAATGGGACCAGATATAGACATACAATAGGCTATAGAGTAAAGAAATGTGAGATACATGAAGACAAAAGGAAAATTGGCTTTTGTGAAGACGAAACGGGCTGTAAGACTCCTCCTTGAAATAAAGGAGAAGAACAAGACCACGAATGTATTTATCGCTGCGATTATCATTAATTTGTCACATGGAAGGCCTCATTTTAATATCTCAAGTCGATCGTATCATTTCTGGCCATAGAGCGCTGTTCTAAATAATGTCGTTTACGCAGGTTTTTTTTCCTTTAAATTAGGCCTGCTGTCGACATCCACTTTGAAAGAAATCAAAAAATGAGAGTTCTAAAGCAATGTACTCTGCGAGTGACATTAAACTATATTTATAGGAAAAATCACCCAGTTCTTAATGTTATTCTTTCCTAGAGTTTATTCGATCGTAGGAGGCCACTGTTTTTCATGATGTGAGTTTTAAATTTTGTTTTAACTTTATGGGCGGAAGCCTTACCATGCGCCACACATGGTTTTCAATGTGTTTCATGAAAATATTTCTCCTTGACACTCAATGTACAGTAGCGTAGTGCAATTGTTTTAACTGTAGCATAAAATTATTGGTTACAACATTTGTGCTCTAGCATTGGGGGTAGTGAAGTAGTTTATGAGAGTGCGTTCTGAAATCCGGGTATGCATATATTTGGATGCCAGAGGACCAAACAATAGTAAGCAGACATATGAGGTACAAACGAAAGGGTCGAGTGGAGGAAAATAAAACAAGCAAATAAGCCCAGTAAACATGGGTCCGGAAAACAACGGTTTCCTCGATACGATGCATTGAGTATGAGTGCATGAACACCTCACAACAGTCTCCAGACATCAAAACTGAAGATACCCACTTGAGAAGAAAAACATTACGATTGTCGCACTTGGCAACTGTTCATGTTTCAGCATGTCTTTTCATCAATGCCTGTACTTGTTCAAAAATCTCAGGCGTGTTCCGAACGCATTGACAACAATTCACAATGTGTTCCTCGAGTTCACTGGTACTATCCATCAACATGGCTGGAATACAATCAAGTATTTAAATATCCCCACACAAAAGCTCCAATGGGATCAAGTCGTGGGACAAGGAAGGCTATGGTATTTGCAAGCCACGACTGACACAGCTGCAGTCGAAGATTCGTGCTACGTATTCCCGTACAGCTACATGTAAAGTGCCGCTGCACTATTACGCATGTATCACATACGCATCCTTTCAGCATAAAACATACCGTCCGAATTAGACATTTCAATGTTGTACGATTATTGGTTTGTTTCATTGCCTTCTATTCGCCCATTTCGTTCGTACCTACAGTATAATATAAACCCCGACTTTATCCCCTTACCAAATATCTGCTCTCTGATCCCAACCCTTTCTCTCTCCATACCTCTCTCTTTCGGTACGTTTTACCTTTTCTTGTTCTTATTTTCAAAACAGCATAAAGTCGAAATATACCAACAGATTTTAAACGTCATGTAATAGATTATATGTTCAATAAGTAGCTCTTATTAGCTGGAACGTTGGTATGAACATCACAGTGCTTCACTAGGTATAGTCCTGCCTCTCTCCAGTTTTCGAACTGACTTACCCAAGCAATTATAGGAAAGCGGGGAGGGGCTACAGTTTTACATGGACTCCGGATCATACAGTCCAGCTGGCCATTTTTCACATTACGAAACGCTGTCATAAACGAAAGTAGCAATAAGTGAGAGAATAAGAAAGGTTGGGATTAACTGGGATTCTAACCCTGGACAGTGCAGTGTGCAATATGGCAATTTACCGTTGGCCTACCGAGTCATGTGACGTTTTTACGATTTGTATGCAACATTTGTTCTCTTTCAGAACCTATGTAACAGACTGAAATTAATAGCAAATAAATCAATAAGTAATTTTGTGAGTGATGTTCTAGGGTGCGTAGAGAACACACAGACTGTTATTAAATTTACAAGACAAACCTACGCCCGAGTTGGACATTGAAAACATTCCTTCCCTATACGTGACACTGAAGCTATCCCCAGACCATACAGACCGTCCCTGATGCAGTTTTAAAGTCTGGTTTTTCCAGTTTTCTTAACACGTGCTCCTTAGTGTAATCACACATTTAGAATCTGTCCTTTTGCTGATTGTCCGCAAGCTTGATTTCAACAGCTTTTGTAGCACGCCCTGTCTTCGTTATTCCCCATGTCGTTTCCGCTCGCAGCGGACAATATCGATGTTCCGAATCGACTAATCGCGCGGAACGACGGGCGCGCACGTTTGTTCAGCTGCCGCGCGCGAGTGCAGCATCGACAGCGGCGCGGCTTAAAAATTCGTTTCGGCCGCGCGATAAATATCGATAGTAATGAGAGAAGGGGCCATTGTGGTGGCCCGCAGATGTCTCTGTTTCGTGACCCCAGCCCTCCCCGGCACCAGGGAGGAGCCGCTAATGGATGCGGGTCCCCGAGACGAATCTCGCTGCAGCCTCGCTTTTCATTACCGGGATTTGTACTGCAGCAGCCCTGCCCGGCCGGCGCTGATGTTTCCATATAGAACGGTCCCTCCCCGTTCCGCCGCCTGCCTTTCTCACCCTAGGCCCGGCTGGCAGTGTCGATACACACTCATTCCTGCCTCCACCACCGCTATGACCTCCCACCCCGTGACCCCAGACCAGACCCTAATGTATTTCTGTGGCATCAGAGGAGCCGCCGCCCAGGGGGGAAGCGGACAATATTTTGGGGGAGGGCGACTTCACGGTTCCCGCGCCGTGGCCGCGTGTGGACAAACACTTTTTGCCGCCGGCTGTCGGCGCGGTTTTCCGTTTCCTGAGTTATGGTGGCACCGCTCCGCCGACGTCTTCATCTGCGCCATCCGTAACGGACGGTCCCTTCGTGTACGGCTGGTGCCACACCCATCTCCGGCACGGCGTTTCTTTGATAAGGAACTCATACTTTCCGATCGTTTTGTATTTGCCCCACAATACATACTGCTGTGTCCGCCAGAACGGGCCCTACAAAGCTTGCTCAGGAAGGAGAGGGCGGCACACGGCAGGGATAACCTCCACTGGATGCAAACTAGTTATGGTTAGTTGGTGAACCTCCTTCTTGCTAACCAGTATAGTTTTCGAAAACGTAGATCGTGTAAAACGCGACTTGCAACTTTCTCACATGACATAGTGAAAGCCATTCATCAAGAACTGTCAAGTATTACTCGATATCCGAAATGAATTTGACTCCGCTATCATAAGCTCGATCGTATGATGTAACAAGGGAAATTTGTCAGTTGGTTGAGAATTTTTTGGTAGGCGCCTCAAACCACTCGGCCACTCCCCGCAGGGATGATTGAGAAACTTGTTGCTTGCTCGGACGAGTCTCGTTTCAAATTGTATCGAGCGGATGAACGTCTACGGGATATTAGGCAGGTGCACCACGTCCTTTGGCTCTTCAGTGTATATCACATTAGGGGTTGTGATCGTCTGGAGAGCATCATACGTTTAAGTAATTTGAAGCAGCAGTAAAATGTGGTATGAAATGGAAAGAAGATGTAAAATCAGTGTTAGTCAAGGCGAGAGGAAATCTTACATTTTTTGAATGTTGAAGGAAAGTGGAATGGATCTGTACTGGATGCTAGTGGGATCAAATATAGAACACCCCTCCAGCATTTGAGGTCCGTATCAAGAGCGCATGAGAGCAGATGTCGAATAAATTCATATACAGTAGGATCATAACACATAAGCAAAACCAATTCGAAAGATCAGCAGCGATGCTCATGAATTCTCAGGAATTACTCAGAAATCACCAGAATAAGAGCCATTGGAACGCATTCAGGGGCCCACTATCTGATCAGAAGTATCAGGACATCTATTAGTGGACATTAATACTGAGTATATCCCCGCCCCCCCCCCCCCCCTTTGCCTTTATAACAGCTTATACTCTGCTGACAACACTTTTGTCCGCAGCTCGTGGTCGTGCGATAGCGTTCTCGCTTCCCACGCCCGGGTTCCCGGGTTCGATTCCCGGCGGGGTCAGGGATTTTCTCTGCCTCGTGATGACTGGGTGTTGTGTGATGTCCTTAGGTTAGTCAGGTTTAAGTAGTCCTAAGTTCTAGGGGACTGATGACCTTACATGTTAAGTCCCATAGTGATCAGAGCCATTTGAAACATTTTTGACAACACTTTCAATGACGTGACTGAATATCTGTGGAAGAAGGGCCGCGAGACCGAAAGCTAGAGAACGTAGTGGTATTTGGTGGTAGAGTATCGAGCTGCGTTTCATTGTGTCTGCAATCTGGGAAGGCCAGTCCATTCCAGAAATGTTGCTGTCCACAAACCAACACCTCACAGACGCTGCTTTATGGCAGTGTGCACTTATTTGCTGATACAGTCATCGCCTCCGAGCTCTTCCTCTATTGTACGCAATACATAATATTGAATAATGTGTTCATATCCTTACGCATATAATGGCAACACACCCTAACCACGGAAAACACCCCGTTACTGTAACACGACCTCCTCAATACTTCACTGTTGACACTACAAGCGATGTCAAGTATCACTATCCAGCCATTCACCGAACCGAAACCATCTCATCGCGTTTCCAGAGGGCACGGCGTGGTTCATCAAATCAATCATCTTTAGTCATCCACTGTTCAGTGATGTCGCTCTCTACACTCCCTTAGGCATCGCTCAACACTCGCTACGGAAACGTGTGAAGAGCTTCTCGACAGTTGTACCCCATTCTTTTTAAATCCCTACACGCAGCCATTGTGCTAGGTGGACTACTGGTAGGACTTTGGAACTCGCGAGTGGTTCTTTTCATACGATATTTTATAACCGCCCTCCACAACGGTCGACGGTCCCTGTTCGTCGGTACTTGAGATCTGATTGGTCTAGTTGTTCCTTCTCGTTTCCACTTCAAAACCACATAGTCAACCCTTGACCTGGGCAGCCGAAATGTCCCTGATGGATCCAATGACTAGTCCAAGTTCGAAGGCACTAAGCTTTTCTGACCGACCCATTCTGCTGTTACTCCTTTCCTACTGACAACGCAATACTCGCCGCCTTCTTTTATACTGGTGTATTCGCCTCTTGACATGTAAACCCATGAGAGGAAGAAAATAAAGACTACTATTGAGTAGTCATCACCAACCACTGTTATCCCACTTCTATGGACCGACTTCAATATCGGCGAGACTTGAAAAACTTTTTCTTCTTTTTTTTTTTCATTAATCTCTGGACTGTTCTGATGCGGCATGCCAGGGTTTCTCATCTCGTACCAGTCTTTCTTATCTCGTACCACTTTCTTTATTTCAGAGTAACGCTTATACCCTTTCACAATACGCTTCCATAATTACCTGTTCTACATACTCCAATCTCTGCCTTCCCCTACGATGTTTGCTTTCTCGCTTTCTTTAGCACCACGGCAGTTATTCGCTGATGTCTAACACATTTACTACTGTACTATTTTTTCTGCTAATAGTTAGTTAAACGTTTATTTATTATAGTCAAGTCTGTCGTGAAACTTCTGGTGTCTTATCACACGTATCAGCGCAAACTCTTCGATTATCTTCGTTTCTGGTTTAATGAAAGTCGTCGATTCATTTCTATACAATGTTGCACTCTAGAAGAATGTGGTTCAAATGGCTCTGAGCACTATGGGACTCAAATGCTGAGGTCATTAGTCCCCTAGAACTTAGAACTAGTTAAACCTAACTAACCTAAGGACATCACAAACATCCATGCCCGAGGCAGGATTCGAAACTGCGACCGTAGCGGTCTTGCGGTTCCAGACTGCAGCGCCTTTAACCGCACGGCCACTTCGGCCGGCTAGAAGAATGTGTTCAGAAATTTTTCTGTGGCTTAGGTCTATGTGTGATACCGTAAGGGGCAATCAAAAATTGCTGTTTGGGGGCGGTGTTGCAGCGTACATGCAATGCAGCGCTTCTCCGATGTGAATATATAAGCACCTACAGATATGTGTAATGGGTTTTTGGTTCTGTTTTAAGTTGTTGTGGTGGTGTGTACGTTTTATTATAAAACGTATGAAAATGTAGCAGGAAGAATAACAGTATTATTTGAAATAAATAAATAATTTCTGATAATTCTTATTTATGTGCTGCTGAACCCGACTATAATGAAGTATTTTGTCATACCTTATCACTACAAATAAGTATTGAAATGCTGTTTCACTAATTCAGTAAGTGGCATTAAAATGTATGCACCAAATAATTAATATATCACACCACAATCTCTTCTTATAAGAACACTGGTGTCGTAAATATTCTTTTTATTTAAAGTCACTGATAAATTACTATGAGAAACATTAATCTTGCGAACCAGCCATAAAAATTAGTTCATTTACTTATAGTCCAAGATGTTGTACTGAATGTTATTTTCACTGTTAGAATACAAAATAACAAATTCCTGTCGGTTCTTGTCCTAGGAGTTCAAATATTGGAATATCGATCGAAATAATTAATGTCTGATTATTTCTTCAGTGAAATTGCCGCTCCATATTCTCACGTATTGGCGGCAGACAAAGCACAGTCTGTACTGATGCGGACACAAAACGTAAAACATTCACACTTGGTTATATAGTTGCAAAAAAAGTCCGTACACTAGAATTCCATTTAGCAAATTGTAGTTATATTTTTCTTTTGATCACTTATGAGCTACCTTTTACAATATTTAAAAGAACAGGCTTAGCTTATCTTCGATCTCATCCGCTTCATACATCATAGAGAACAATAGAAGAAGGTTTTCACAAACACAAAGCCAATACATTCTTTTCGTGGTACTATCTTTTGTTATATGATTTTTCTTTGTAGAAAACTGGTTATAAAAATAATAAAACACATTGTTGTTTGAAATTATTTACATTTCACAATATATTAATAAGTCACAAAATAATAATAATAAGTCTTTTCTCAGTTTTCACAAAATGGTTCAAATGGCTCTGAGCACTATGGGACTTAACATCTGTGGTCACCAGACCCCTAGAACTTAGAACTACTGAAACCTAACTAACCTAAAGACATCACACACATCCATTCCCGAGGCAGGATTCGAACCTGCGACCGTAGCAGTCGCGCGGTTCCGAACTGAGCGCCTAGAACCGCGAGACCACCGCGGCCGGCTCAGTTTTCACATATGTCGTTTCTGGAAAAATATTCATCACTTCATAATTCTCGAACAGTGTCGCATACACTGGTGAGGCATAATATTGGCGTTGAGATTACATAGGCAAGGTATTGGTGTGACTATCGTATCTTCCTAACATGCGTGCGGGAAATGCGGAAACCTGAACTCTGGCGAGATAATTAGCAAATGCTTCCAAACAGGACCAGCGTGCTGATATTCTTTTCTTGGTTGCCGGAGGGCAAACACTGGTAGACATACATCGAATACTGAAGAAAGTGTGTGGGGCAGCATGCCTGTCGAAAACCACCATTGTGGAAATGTGTGCCAAGTTTCTGCGACAAGGGAAGCTGCTGCTTCATAATTATGCACTTCCCCATATTGCAAATGTCGTAACGAAGAAGTTACACCAAGTAGGACATCCTTGAGTCGTATAGTCCTGATCTCTCCCCATGTAATTTCCATGCCTTCTGTTCTTTAAAAAAAGGTCGGGATAATTGTCTCAGTGCTCACGGAGACTTTGCCTGATTGGCATACCGATTATGAATTCTACGGCCTCCGAACGGAAGCTTTTCGATCGACCTTATTGCTGACTTTTATTTAAAGTAAATGTATTCGCTGTTGCGATTAGGAACAACCATCAGCTGTGTAAGTGAATGACGATAAAGAAAATTTGTGCTGGACACGACCTCGAACCCGAAGCGATCCCCTTAGGCATTTTTGCTGTCCGTGCACGAGTCACAGCGCACCTTAACTTCCATATGTCGTTGTTCCTGCGTCATTCATTACCTATACTCGTACACACATTATGCAATTTCCGCCTGGGGAGGACATTTTAATAGTAAACCGCAACCTGGTATTGGCGGATAAATGCAATATTACAGTGCCTGTGTTGATAAGAAACGCGATGCAGTGGCCCTCGGACTTCTAATATGCATGAATGTCTGTTGGAATATTGCATTGTTCTTCCCAACAACTCAGGCAGTGCAATATCGTACCAGCCTTTTATTAGTGAATAATGCCCCTTCGACTGTGCTGGTGTGCTTTTAACGGCCACCTTGATTCTTCTGTTAAATTTTATTTTGGTTGCAAGGTAGAAAAATTATTTCGCTTCAGCCGATATGAATCTAAACCCACTGGACTAAATAAATGCACTTAAAACAGTACTGAGATGCCCTGCTAACCCCGCAGGACAGGACAGATAGTATAAATTGTGGAAAGGGGCCAAAATAAGGGGCTGTCAGTTACAAAATGGTTCAAATGGCTCTGAGCACTATGGGACTTAACATCTATGGTCATCAGTCCCCTAGAACTTAGAACTACTTAAACCTAACTAACCTAAGGACATCACACAACACCCAGCCATCACGAGGCAGGGAAAATCCCTGACCCCGCCGGGAATCGAACCCGGGAACCCGGGCGTGGGAAGCGAGAACGCTACCGCACGACCACGAGATGCGGGCTGTCAGTTACACTCGAACATACAACTTTATTATCTGATCAAACATTACAAGATCCCAAAAAAAATTTTTGTTTTAAAAAAACAACACAGCTTTAATCCTTGGGACTTAATTACCGGGTGAAAGCCACTTTAATTTAAAAACGGCTGGAGGCCAATAACTTAAAACGTAAGCATAATTAGAAATTTAACAGGCAAGCCTTATCTTAAAACAGTTCTTTAGTTAGGCTGAAGTAAACAAGTTAAATTCAAATCGGCTGAAGGCCTAACACTTAAAACTCCATACCATTAATTTTTCTTTAAATACCAAAGACCTTACATGAAACAGTACTTTAAACTAGGCTGAAGGCCTTAGGAGGAAAACAACCCTAATTTTTAAAAAATCGGGTACAAGCCAAACAAGTACAAACAACAAGAACAACTTTTTTTAAAAAAATAGGTCAGTACACCCAAGAGCGGTGGGATGTTCGAGGGTCGGCCTGTAATTCAAACATTAACGCTCGCTTAGGTGAGACAGGCACTCCGGTGAACCATTCAAGATCCGACGACAACCCAACCGACCGACAGTCAACAGACCGATAATCAAAATCAGTTCCGCTCCACACTTGCTCCAAAACTCAAACGATGCTAACAGCAGAGGCTGTGGAACAACAACAAGAACTGATCACAGACAATCCATAAGCGGTGGACGACCCAAATACACGTCGTCTAATCAGACCGACCAAACGGCCAAGCACGGTCGTTGCCACTCAAACGTGTGTGTCGACAATCGTCGGGCAAGTGGTGGCTATCCTGTCCTTCCTCGCTACTCCACGCCAACCGACCAACTTACAGCCAGTACGCCGACAACATTTAGATTAACTTGTCAGTGAAATCACATAAACTACGCACAGTTTCACGAACACTTGCACGAAGAAGTGGACGATGCTAACGGCAATGACTGTACAACACATACAGCCAACCCACAAGCGATTGCCGGCCAGACGACCGACCGACGATTAACCAAAGTCGTCCCCATTCCAATCGTGTGTGTCGGCAATCATCGCCGCATGATGGCTATCCGCGCCTCCCTGGCGCTGCATGCCCCACTGGTGCTACGACGCGACTGCGCCAACCGACCAACTGCTACACATCAGGAGGGAGACAGCTCTAAAACAACTGGGCAGTCGGCATCACAGGCTACACACAATTTCACAAACACTAGGACGAAGAACGCGACCAATGCTAAGAGCAGTGGCTGTGCAATCACAAGGACGAACCACGACTTGAGACACACACCGCCAACCCATAAGCGATCGGCGAGCAAATACACGTCGCCCGGTAAGACGAGCAACCGACGATCAACCATATGTGCCGCCAACGGTCGGGCGAGTCGTGGCTATCCGAAAGTCACCGCCGCTCCAACCCTACCGGACTTCTGCCACATCCCAACTGTCCGACTGCCAGGTCCGAACTCCACTGCTGGCGCGTTCCAACTCGCAGGACGACACACGACGACCAGGAAGTAATGGTAATCCAGCACAGATAATACGGAAGGGCCTCTATCGATAAGCGCTGCTGTTGCCGCTCACGGGCAGGCAAGGCAGCAACTCAGTGACACCAGTAATTGAAAATTAACGTAACGAGGCGGCAGTACGGTAAAAACAGGGTGTTAAATAAGAGATGGCACGAACACGAGCCACGCACGGCTCAAGTACTCTAGCCGCTTTACAGCGCTGCAGACAGAGCAGAATTGGAAACTGGCAGTCACGTCACCATCAGCTGCCGACTGAAGTCATGAGAGTAAATTGCTGAGTGCACTGATGACCATTATGACCACCTGCTTTATAGCTTCCCTGTCTATCTTTGTAACGGAATACATCACTGATTCTGTGTGTTAGGGATCTGACAGTCTGTTGGTAGATTTGTGGAGGAATGTGGCATTAGATGTCTACGCACAGGTCGCGTAATTCGCGTGAATAACGGGCCGCTAATTTGCGTACGCGGTGGTCGCGCTGATAGCGACCCAGATGGGTTCCATAGGATCTACATCATGCGCATTCTGTCGCCGAGCGACAACGTGAGTTCACTACAACGCTCCTCAATCTAATGTAGAACAGTTCTGGCGTCGAGACACGGACAATTTTACTGCTGAATGATGACATCGCCGTCGGGGAAGACGTCAAGCATGAAGGAATGCAGGTGGTTCGCAGCGTCCAGCGTGTCTTCGATTACTACCGCAGGCCCCAGTCAAGCGCAGGAGAATGTCTCCCACAGCATTATATTGCTCCCATCAGCTTGCGTCCGTGGCGGGATGCACGCTTTCTTTGAGCCACAGTTCGTCTCGATGACGGCGTTTGTGGAGACGACCAGCTACTTTGTGTAGCAAAAATGTGATTCATCCAAAGAGCTGATACGTTTCCATTGATGGACCGTCGAATCTTGATGGTCCAGTGCCCAATGCAGCCGTAATTGCGAGGTGATTTGTCAACACGTGAATACGTAGCAGTGGTCTGCTGCTGAGCTCCATGTTCAACAATGTATGATGAACGGTGTGCTCGGAAACACTTTGAAACGTCCCATTAGAAAAATTAATGAATTACTCTGCTGATAAACCTCTTACATTATTTGATTTTCAAACAGCTGAGCAGAACTGAACGTACTCAGACATTTAGCTCTTTACCTATTCTGATCAACCCTAAACTGACACACAATATTTTTAGCGCAACGCAATCTGACTTTCAATAATCCTTACAAATAATGGCCCTGACTAACATTAACCTATACCTTTAACAAATCACTTACCTCACAAAAATCGTCGTTACTCGAACTACTGCAATACAGCGAGCGCCACCACTGCAAGCTAAATAAAAGATTCAAACTGCTGAAGGGACTAACTACTGATAGGCATAGTTAGCAAATGAAAGATTTTGATAGAGAAGAAGCAATGTATTTACTTTAATAGTGTTCAAAAGTAATTATATATATATATATATATATATATATATATATATATATATATATATATATATATATATATATATATATATATATATATCAGTTCATGACATCCAGTCTTACAAAGTTACTGTCTCTGATGGACACACGTCCAGATCATCTGCTCTCAAAACTCCGCCACCTCTCCCCACATCCACCACTGGTGGCTGCTCTCTCTCCCCACATCCACCACTGCTGGCGGCTCACCTCCAACTGCGCAACGCTAAGCGTTGTTAACATCGAACTGCCCAACACTACAATGGCGAACAACAATGCAACCAACGACAGACTGCTCACAGCACAGCCAGTGATTTTCATACAGAGCTCTAGGTGACGTTACTAACATAAAAACCTAAACAGCCTACTTACATAGCCCCCATGCTCCCCACAAAAAATTTTGCAAATTGTTTTGGGCAGTGACCAATAATGATTTGATAAAACTTTTCATAACTACAATAACAAAGATATCAAATGCACACAGTTATTGATACAATGTTGGTCAAAAGCTAAAATTTTCTCACAGTCCATAAAGACAGTCCTGGTCATTCATCACAGTATTAATTACAATTTTATGCACAAAGTCTGAGCATTAAAAGAAAATGCACACGGAAGTAGTGGATTTCCATGCAGTCTTGAAGAAGTAGTGTTGTCCTTCCAACAGAAAGACAGTGCTGACTCTTGACATGCAGACAGGTAATGGGCCACAACAGAGCAAACCCACCGCAGAGTCAGTCGAAGTTTTGAAGAATATTGGTAGGTAGGTCATCACAGACCAGACCCACTGCAGTCCTTGAAGAAATAATGTATTGGTGGACCATCAAAGATTCATACCCACTGTAGTCCTTGTAAAGGCGGCCAGCAGCCATCTGTTGCGACTGTGCAGGTGCACAATCACCATCGAAGAGTCTTGCATACAATATAGCATGTCCATAAACCACCACTTGTGCTCTCACAAAGTTTTTGGAATTGTCCTTAGAACCAGCAATGCTGTTAACCAGTCCCTTGCTGAATTATTAACACATGTGCAAACATTAACAGTCCCAACTTCTCACCTATTGTGCATATACTATGACCAACAGAAACGTGTGCAGTGAAATGAAACTTAATTTTAAGAACTGGTGTCTAATTATCAATTTACAACATAAGAATACAATTACAAAGGTACAAAATACATCATTAAAGAACATAACAATACAGATAACATTTGTAGTAGTACAAGCTTTACAAAAGAATAGAAATAAACAGATACATCAGTGATACAGGAATTGTGACATAAGTACATACATAAAAGATCAGAATAATTTTTGAAACATCAACTTTACACATGAGCATTAAAACAAAACAGAATAAATAATGTCTAAACATTTTTACAAAGTAAATAACATAGTATTAGAAAAATTCTACAACATAACTCTCATCAGATAAACACATAAAGACAGGAAGAACACAAATACACAAGGGTATACAAACACATAGCGGAATAATACAAAAGGAATGGACAGGGTTCGTTTGTAACATTTGGTACTGCAGTCCAAGCCAAAACTACATTCCATAGATCTTTCCTCTTATTTCAACATTTGCTCCTGAAAAAAAACCTATCTAACCCTGTTAAATAAATATGTACAATACTCATTTTTGCCCAAATCTTTTTCATGTAACTTCGCAATGCATTTCTTCCCTATTGTTCATAGTTAGTTTCTTATATAGTCTACCCCCTCTTAAGCTAACTTAAATCTACTGAGCTCAGATATATATACTAAGGGACGAGGCAATGCAGCAACACACAACAAATTAACACAAACAGGAATGACAAAAAAATGCAAATTGGCAAAGCAAGCAACAGTATATCTAAATTAGCAGACCAAATGCAACATTGCAACTAATATGAGCCAATGTGCAGCAACAAGAAAAATAAATCAGTAGTAAAACTGGCTTAACAGAGTAATACAAAGTGAAATTCAGTAGCACTATGCCTGGCAAACAGCAGCAGCAAATGCTATAACTTATAGCTAAACATGACAAAGCCGGCCGCGGTGGTCTAGTGGTTCTAGGCACGCAGTCCGGAACCGCGGGACTGCTACGGTTGCAGGTTCGAATCCTGCCTCAGGCATGGGTGTGTGTGATGTCCTTAGGTTAGTTAGGTTTAAGTAGTTCTAAGTTCTAGGGGACTGATGACCACAGATGTTAAGTCCCATAGTGCTCAGAGCCATTTGAACCATTTGAGCCATGACAAAGCTCAAGCAGAAAAAATAGTACACTAAAGACAACAATGCAGATAAGGGAAATGTCTATTCACATCTTAATGTCTATATAATTAAAGTGGTGCACCACAAAAACTTATTCTATACAAAATTACCGAGTAGTTGAAAAGAAAATTATGCATGCAGATACTGTTATTAGTCCCTTTTTATTGGTCTTTCCTTTCCAAGTGTTCCATTTTCGAAGAGTGTGGATCATATAATTATTATTTAATAGATCTGCTGACAGAAAGTGTTCACATTAGCAAATGCATTTAATTTTATTTTATATAACCAATGCTGCAACAGCAGGAAACCAGATATCAAATGGAATAAGCAACTACGTAAAGCAAAGCTTAAAAACATCATTCAATAGCCATGTGGCATTTCATAAGTCAGTAGAAATTCTCTCAAGTCTCGTAGAAAGACACTTGTCATAATCAGGTAGGCAGATGTAAGAATATTTCCCATCAATTCATAAGCCCATCAATTCATAAGCATTTCAGCAAGTAGCACAGAGCACATGCTCCACAGTACAGTCATATGTTTCCAAGTAATAGTGTGTCATATTTGCGATGCTTTCTACAAAGGAATGTCAACAGCGAGGATAATGGCCTCTTTTTTCTCCACCTAATGGCTTTTTCTCCAGGCGACTAGCACAGCTGGCCGCTCACAACGCATTACGTCAAGGTCACTTGGCTTTCTTACCGAAATATTTACGACAGCAGTTTGCACTACAGTGACAGTCTCATATAAAAAATTTCACAGGTAAGAATTTGCATTACAAATGTGTAGAAACAAAATCCTATTACTATAACAGTGTCCAAAAAATTTTCGCCGGCATTGAGAAACATTCACGCATGTACACACATTTCATAACACTTAAACTACGATTCTTGGTTTCCAACATCTGTTTTCACAAATCTGAGTCCCTAACCACTACTCATTATTCCTTACCTTATTACACATATACATATTCGTCGACACTTCTTCAATATTTCATCATAATAAATTCCTCATATAGCATCAGCTTATTGATCATAAAAATACCTCAACAGCATAATGCACATCGTCGTCGTGATAATAACATCATAACATTGATGAAGCCACGCTTGTGGATGAATGTCGTTGCCGGAATTCTTAAATGTTTTGAATTTACGTGTAGTAATAAACAGCTTATAGTCAAAATCATCATGTCGGCAAGTCGCATGTCGGTCATTGTTACGTCGTTTCGGCGGTTCCATCTCAAAATTCGATGTACCTTGCCAATTTCTTTCATAATTTCCGAAGTTTCCTGTGTTATTATTTTGTGGCTGTTCCGTATTTCTATGTCCCTCTTCTCATATTGGAGTGCGAGTGTCCTCTGAAACATGTAATTCTTGTATTACCTGTGTCAACTGATCTTGTACTTCCCAGATTTCTCTTTGGTGTTGCGTATTAATTTGATTCTGATTTTGTTTGAATTTCCTAATTTGTTAGTACTCTTCTGTATCATTAAAGACTACCGGTCTTGTGTCATTCAGATTATCATCTACCTTCGTAGACAAATTATTTAGCTGATCCGAAAGTTCGACTACTTTCTCTGATAATGAGCTAATTTCCTCCATGTGTCTTTCTGAACCAATTTTCAGAGTATCTACTGTGTCCTTTAAGTTTTCCTAAGTTTTTGCAAGTAGCGTAAGTGAATCGGTAGATGCAACTGAGTCAATTTTAGCCAGCAAGGTCTCGTGATTTTCATGAACAATAGTTTGCAGTTCTTTTACAGCTGCTTCGTGATTCTGTAATGCATTTTCATGCCACGAAAAAATAGGTTGAAAATGCTCTCAAATATGTGTTTTTACGTCTTACAGACATTTTGACGTTTCGATTCGATGCTATATAACTCAGTAGTTGAATCTTCACGTGTTTGTTCAAGTGTGGTGTCTAACCTTTGAAGATTTTGTTCCATTGTGTCTAACTTTTGAAGATTTTGTTCTATTGTGTCTAACTTTTGATGATTTTGTTCCATTGTGTCTAACTGTTGCTGTGTTTGTCTCTGATTTTGTTTCATTTGTTGCATTAATTGCTATAATAATGTATTTGTCTCTGGAATCTGATCCTCTGTGCTTTTCGGCAGTGCATTTGCACCGGCAACATTAACATTTTGACAACCAGAAAATGTGTCTTGACTTATTTGAGAAAACGGCGAGGACCCAAAACCTGAATCTACAGTATTTGCTAGATTGTGTCCTATCATTTCGGATTCCTGAGGTGAGCTGTTGCTGACAGATTGATCGATAATGCTTCCCTGTTCACTAATTGTTTCACTGTCTACGCCATTATTTGCCGCCCACTCCATTTCCCTATGCACAAATTACCACTTTGAATGTCTGTTAATTCATTATACAGTGGTGCTGATAAGCTACGCTCGTCGTCACTATTATTTCTCAGTTTACTTTCGAGCCTAGTGTTACGTTTTTCACACGCCATTATTGTCACAATATTTCACACGATAAAACAGAAAAGCACAATTTGAAGAGCAAAATAAGTAAACACATTAACATAGCACTGAAAATAATACCTAGTTAATTGCAAGCGCAGCTGCGAAATACTTGGTGCAAATCTACATGCATGCCACAACTGTTTTACTGTACAACAACGAAAAACTACAACTACAAAGGAAATTCTCTCTATAATTATGCGCTAGCAATAAACAATAGCTACACTAATTACACAAACTACAAGTAAAGATCAGAAGATTCCAGTAAGGTATCCTGGCAGGGTCGCCATATGAAACGTCCCCTTAGAAAAATTAATGAATTACTCTGCTGATAAACCTCTTACATTATTTGATTTTCAAACAGCTGAGCAGAACTGAACGTACTCAGACATTTCGCTCTTTACATTTCTGATCAACACTAAACTGACACACAATATTTTTAGCGCAATGCAATCTGACTTTCAATAATCCCTACTAATAATGGCCCTGACTAACATTAACCTATACTTTTCACTAATCACTTACCTCACAAAAATCTTCGTTACTCTAACTACTGCAATACAGCGAGCGCCACTACTGCCAGCTAAATAAAAGATTCAAACTACTGAAGGGACTAACTACTGATAGGCATAGTTAGCAAATGAAAGATTTTGATAGAGAAGAAGCAATGTATTTACCTTAATAGTGTTCAAAAGTCATTATATATATATATATATCAGTCCATGGTATCCAATATTACAAATTTTCTGTCTCTGATGGACACACGTCCAGATCATCTGCTCTCAAAATTCCACCATCTCTCTCCCCACATCCACCACTGGTGGCTGCTCTCTCTCCCCACACCCACCACTGCTGGCGGCTCACCTCCAACTGCGCAATGCTAAGTGCTGTTAACATCGAACTGCCCAACACTACAATGGCGAACAACAATGCAACCAACGACAGACTGCACACAGCACAGCCAGTGATTTTCATACAGAGCGCTAGGTGACGTTACTAACATAAAAACCTAAACAGCCTACTTACAACTTCATTGCGAACCAGCATTGTACTGTTTTGACAGAAATGGCAGAGCCACTATCTACGCTATTTTACAGAGGAGAAAAGCCTCCGAACCCAACGTTCTGTAGAATCGTGGACGTCCAACCATTTAGCACCCAGTGGTAAGTTCATAGTCCTTCTACCTCTTTCCGTAGGTGCTCACGACAGTAGCACGTGTACATTCGACCAACTTCGCCGTTTTCTAGATACTTATTTACAGGCTCTGCGTAAAAATAATCTCCCCCTGGTCAAAGTTGCTTATCTCAATGGATTTCCCCATTTGCAGCCCATATCTTTGCTACTGTGATTCCCTGAATGTGTCTGCTCCGCTTACATATTTTGCCGGCACGTGCCCACAACGCCACCAAGCGGTATCCAGCGTCGCGGTGAGCAGTGGTCATAATGTTTTGGCTGATCAGTGTATGTGCAAGTTGTTCGTGTGGAAGCAGTTGTTTAAATTAATCGACAAAATGGCTCTGAGCACTATGGGACGTCTGAGGCCATCAGTCACCTAGAACGTAGAACTACTTAAACCTAACTAACCTAAGGACATCACACACATCAATGCCCGAAGCAGGATTCGAACCTGCGACCTTAGGGCTCGCACGGTTCCAGACCGTAGCCCCTAGAACAGCTCGGCCACTCTGGCCGGCGAATGAATCGACATGGAGGCGTGACTGGCAGAAGGCAACTATCGTGTTTGAAGCTACCATTTCCACTCAACGAAAGATTCTGTGTTTTTTGTTGGTTGGTCAACACAAACTGTTCAACGTGTGTACGGGGAATGGCGTGCCACCCACAGCCACGTAACATGGCTTAAGAAGCGTGGTCGCAAAAATATTCTAACCGGCAGCCGAGTGTCACGCCTTGTCAGTAACAACCGGTCTCATACCAGGTGGGAGATGCTGCTGTCTGTGAATGCTGGTGGATCTTGTGGGCGAACACTGCAAAGGGAAACGCATGCGATGGATATGAGGAGTCAGGTAGTTTGCAGAAGGCCATTGCCCATAGTGGCACATAAAGCTGCACGCCGTCTATGGGCGAAACAACACAGAAACTGACCAGTAACTGACTGGAGGTGATACAACGAATCGTGATATTGCCTTTTTTCAAATAAAGCGGCTACGGCCGAATGAAGCTTTTGTGGAGGGTGAAGTTTTAGAGGTGTCATTGAAATAAAATGTCGTGTGGCTAGGGCCTCCCGTCGGGTAGGCAGGTCGCCTGGTACAAGTCTTTTTTAGTTGATGCCACTTCGGTGACCTGCCCGTCGATGGGGATGAGATGATGGTGATGAAGACAACACAACACTCAGTCCCTGGGCGGAGGAAATCTCCGACCCAGCCGGAATTCGAAACCAGGAACCTTTGCCTGGCATTCCATCGCACTAACCACTCAGCTATCGAGGCGGCCGAGGTGTTATTCATGGAACGACTTGGGTCCATTCACTGCGGTTACTGTGAACATGAATCAGAGAGTTTATTTCAACATTCTCAGTAAGCAAGCGCTACCATTTCTTCTATACCTTCATGATGTGTATAGTGTGGACACTCACAAGATAAAAAACAGCCATGTTCAAGCGTGCGTTCCTGGTTTGGTGAACACTAAAGCTCTCCGTACCATCTTGCATTTCCCACTGAATCTCCAGATCTTAAACCCGTATAAAACGTATGTAACCATTTGGAACAGTGGCTGAAACATAGTTTTAGACCTCGAAAAAATAGGCTTGGCAGTGGAGTAAAATTTTCCCGTTGGTGACGCCAGAGGCGAGCAAAGCAAGTTAGTACCCAACAGCCGGGTAGAATGCCAACAAGGAAGATTTTCTGATGTTATATATAATGTGACTACTACACACCAGCTGTCCAAAACGCCTATACAGAGGAATGAAATCGTAGAAAGAGGAGGACGATATCATGGTGCTGACCACCTAAGTTAAGCAACAAGGCATAAGTCAGACCTTCAGTCTGGAACCGCGCGACCCTTACGGTCGCAGGTCCGAATCCTGCCTCGGGCATGGATGTGTGTGATGTCCTTGGGTTAGTTAGGTTCAAGTAGTTCTAAGTTCTAGGGGACTGATTACCACAGATGTTAAGTCCCGAAGTGCTCAGAGCCATTTGAACCGTAAGTCAGACATAACAACAGTTATTCATAGCACTGACGCTGCAGGATACGACCACTGCTTCTTCTGAGGGCTACAACGGAATTGTCCAGAAAGAGGACCAGTCAAGAAAAGCAAGCCATGTGAAGTCAACACTAATAGAGAGCCGCTATAGAGACCTCTGGGTGGCCCAAACAATGGGTCCAGGGAGCAGCGAACAGTCTTCATTACGGAGGAGTGTGTCCTGGCCGCCGCCCACCTTCTGCTCCTGTAGGTACACAGCAGTGCTGCAGGCCTCTTCTTGAAGGCTGCAGTGTGACGCAGCCTGATGTCGCACACCCCACGCAGAGCCAGTGGGTGCCGTTTACAGTGTCAACGAGTGCATGATTGCTCTGGTAACCCAAGGTTCAAATGGCTCTAAGCACCATGGGACTTAGCATCTGAGGTCATCAGTCCCCTAGTCTTAGTACTACTTAAACCTAACTAACCTAAGTACATCACACACATCCATGCCCGAGGCAGGATTCGAACCTGCGACCGTAGCAGCAGCATGGTTCCGGACTGAAGCGCCTAGAACCATTCGGCCACAGCAGTGGGTGGTAACTCAAGGCCCTGAGCTCTTAACACGAGAGGCAGTTTGATAACACTGTCCGACGTGTGGCCAATGCGCCAAGATGTTACTGGGCATGCCCCTCAAACATTAAATCAGAAGAGACAGAGTGGCGTGTGTGGGTGTCAGTGAATTCTTGAGCGTCTTGCGTCCTTCTGCCTGCCGCTATTGTTGGCAGCTCTGAATGATACAACAGTGTTTTTTGGGGCAGTAAATGCACATTTGTTAATGTTAGGTGCCAATCAGGGCGCCTCCCACTGACTTATGGCTCACCATGCTTCAAAAGAGAATGTCATGCCTGATTTTCTCATCGACGACCTAAAGCCGTCACCTGATGTGACGTCTCGTGTTGTGGGCGTTGTAATAGCAGTCGGTATCCCTACAATTTGGTAGCTATAGGGGAAGCAATCGTCAATGTGGCTACAGCTAGATACGGATCAACTGAAGAAATATGTGCACTCTCTTCCACGCCATACTGAGGCCATTGCCAAGGACAGATGCGGTGTTATACGGAATAAGGGACGAAGAACTTTTTGTTCGATGCGCTCAGGTAGCGCGGTGACAGATGACCTCTGATCTCCCACCGACAGGGCCGCACCTCCCGCGGGAGACGAGTCCGTCAACAGCCCGGCCGGCCGGCCCACCCCAGCGCGCTCAAAATACCGGCCGGCGGCTGAGTTAGTGTCCGGCGTCACGCGGCCGCGATTAGCCTCCCGCGGCGATCGCGCGGCCACGCCTGCCTCGCAGCGCCTCGCGTGCGCCACCTGTCCCACCGCCTCGCCTCGCCTCGCCGGGCCTGCTCCTTGATTTATTCCCACAGCCGTTACCACCGGCCGATATGACGTTCCGCCTTGCGCCTGAAAACAGAAGTGATCCCTCCACCGCGAGAGGAGCGAGCCATGGGCGTCTGAGACCTATCGCGGACGCCGTCACAACTCTTCCTATCGAGCAGATTTCATCCATACTGGAGTGTGAGATGGTGGCCTTCGTAATGCTCTCATCAACAAAAGTTTTCCGTTAGCCCTAATACATGGCACAGAATGTAAAAATTGGCCCTGGGACTTGAGTAAACAGTGAGGGGAAACCTCCTAATATCGTGTCAGACCTTCTTTGGTTCAGCGTAGTGCAGGAATTCGACGTAGCAGGGACTCAACAAGCCGTTGGAAGTCCCTGCAGAGATACTGAGCCATGCTGGCTCTATAGTCATCCATAACTGCGTAAGTGTTGCCGCTGCAGGATTTTGTGCACCAACTGACCTCTCGATTATGTTCCAGCAATGGTCGATGGGATTCAGGTCGACTCGTCTCGGTCACCAAATCATATGCTCGAATTGTTCAGACTGTTATTCAAACCAATCGCGAACAACTTAGGCCCGATGACATGTCGTCGTTGTTTGGGAACATGAAGCCTTCACAAAAGCAGACGAAGTAAGTATTCTAGAATTCGAATCGAGAACAGCTGCCAACATGAGTAACGTAGAAGTAAACATCCTTGGAGTAGTGAAGCAACTTAAAACTCTTAATAAAAGCAAGTCTTCTGGTCCATACTGTATACCAATTAGGTTCATTTCGGACTATGCTGTTGCAATAGTTCCATACTTAATCATATACAACAGTTCGCTCCACGAAAGATCCGTACCCAAAGACTGGAAAGTTGCACAGGTCACACCAATATTCAGGAAAGGTAGTAGGAGTAGTCCACTAAATTACAGGCCCATATCGTTAACGTCGATATGCAGCAGGATTTTAGAACATATTGAAAGGTCTCTGTTGGATTCCTTTCATGTTTAATTTCTCAAATTTGTTGTCTTTTATGGAATAAATTCCTCTTCTAAATTTACTGTGGCGTTTCTGACTATCTGGGAGGAGACTCAGTAGTGGAACGTGTTACTTTTACACGTAAACAAGAACGATCTGTCACACTACTACACTTTAAAACACAGTTTATATGTAATTCATGTCACACAGTCTCATACGGAACCTACATCCGCTTTCTGTTATATACTGTATATGATAAGATACTGTCATCCCCCTTCCCTTCTGTGTGAGAGGATGAATGATCAAATGTGTTTGTAGTTGCATGCTTGAGGGTAGCAGACAAGGCTGTCTGCTAGAGAACAGTAGGACCAACGTCGGAACAGGTAGCTACGGTTCCTAAAAGCAAAGAGGTTTCTATTCTTAGTATGGTCCGGTCCATCCGTTGTCATGTTGGTATAGGAAGCTGCCCCTCTGGACCCTTCCGTTTGTCTTTGTGAGCCGACTCTGAGGAAGCACGCTCAGGGGTAGGCAGTTGCAGTCCAGTAGTAGGAGAGTTGCAGTCTAGTGGTAGGCAGTTGCAGTCCGGCAGTAGGCAGTTGCAGTCTGGTAGTAGGCAGTTGCAGTCTGGCGGTAGCGAGCGTCTGAAATGGTAAGATCTCCGGCTAAGCGCGTATCTGCTAAGTCCGTAGGACAATGGATTTGTTAAGTTCAGCCTAACTGAAAATTTAATCACGGTGATTTCAGGTTTAGCTCTAAAATATCTAATGCTATCTTAAATTGCAGCGGAGTGTAATTCTCGTGTGAAGTTCATATTATTTTCCGGTAGTTGCTTTGTTACTACTTTATGAGTAAAGTGGAACCACGTGTTGGTCAGTAACTCTAACTAAGATCAATCTTAAATGCAAATGCTTGTGTGATTATAACGTCTCGTCTTGACAATATTTTGCAATATAGCAACTTTTCTTTATGTTCAACCCACGTGGGGTGTACTTTGCGAGACCAGTACCACGTGCTTATATAACTGTTTGACCCGTCAGGTTAACAGTAAGACGTTAATAACCAGTTCAAGGTTTTTCTTTTGTCAATTGCTTTTCGATCGAATTTATTTTTATTATCTAAATTATTGTGGAGTTATACGCTTTCTGTAAACCAAGTTGACCACGTGAAGCATGTGGTGTAATCATCAAAGTAGCCCTCAGCTATTCTTTTCGCGAAGATTTCACAAAGAGTTAATATGAATTTAGTATACCAGTGTGTGGTAATTACATGACGGACAGGATTGTGCTACGAACGTAATTTCTTTGACTGAAAATTTGAATCTGTTGGTTGTGGTTAACTTTCTCTTGCATGTGTTTCAATGTTCTTTGTGTGTTTGTTTTATGAATGCAGTGTTGTATCCAGTCTCCCAATCTTGGCTCCATATTTTATGTGTTCCGTAAGATTCCAATCTCACATTTTCACAATCGTAAATAAGGCACCAGCTCAGTTATAACTCACGTATAATATGCTGAAATTTCAATGAACAATCTTAAAATAAATTTGCAAATATAAACTGATTTCTTTCTTTTTATTTAAATTCTCCTTTTTATATATAGATATATTACCGGTTGTTGTATGACTATTAAAATATTATAATTAATGTTTAGTCTGATTGGTAATGTGGTAAACCTAGACAAGATACCCAGTCGTGAAACAGTTCCCCAGTAAACGCATGGTTAAAATCCCCAGACAGCTCACGGCTTTTAACCCGGTTTCATTGTATATTAGCACCGATTTCAGCATAGCAAATTCCTGTAGCAATATTACACATGGCGACCCTGTTCTGTGATTCCGCTAGACTCTGGAATCTCTGAGACGTTAGATTGCAAGCGTTGTATAATCTTAATTTTTTTTCCCAACAGCGCTCAAACAACTTCTGCGTTGTTTCTGAGGAGACTTTCTAAAGATTCACTGCGTTGTTGTGCGGCGTTGTGTTGTTTGTCTTGTTTTGTTTTCTATATGTGTGTGTTTTATATGTGTGTTTTTTTTTCTCTCGCTTGTAAATTCTACTGTTTCGATCAAAGATAAAAATTTGTTTTGCGTGTGAAAAAGTGTGTACTAGGTTGAGTATCTTTCGTGTGACTGTCGTAATTTTTGGGGGACACATTTATTGAGATTAGTGTGTTGCGTACTGGGTGTAAATTGCACTAATGCTGACACGTAACCAAGCTAAAAGTAAGCGTTCCGACAACTTAAGCAACATGGACCAAGGGGATAATTTGATTTCGAATGTTAATGCGTCGGACAGTTCCGAAAATACAATGGGAAAATACTTCAGACAAAATGCAAAACAGCACGAACGGGCTCACATCAAAGCCAGAAATTAATTTGCCTCCAACTAACCAAATTGATTTGGCAGAACTCATGAAAGCCTTTTTGCAACAAAGTAAAGAAAACGCACAGAAATTTGAAAAATCGATCCGCGAGCTAGGCGAACAAATGACGCATACATTTGAAAAATCGATCCACGAGCTAGGCGAACAAATGACGCATACATTTGAAAAATCGATCCGAGAGCCAGGCGAACAAATGATGCAGAAATCAGAAAAATCGATCCAAGAATTAGGCCGTACATTTGAACAAATCGATGACCGTCTGCAAGCCTTTGAACAGGACAAGCGGAGTGGCGAGGCCGAATCTAAAGAAAGCGAAGAACGGCTACTTAGGAATTTCCAAGAGCTAAGAGAAGAATGCCAAAGGGAACACCACCAGGTACTCTCGAGGGTCCAGGAGGCGGAAACGCATTGTCCCACGTCCGTTAGCAACACAATAGCGGACAACAGTTTAGCGATTCACGAGCTGAACCAGCCTGGTTTCGGCAGCCCTGCACGCCTATTCGATCACATGCTCCATGAAAATCAATTTGTATACGACCCATACGGGCCTGCGGAACTAATTAGGATATGCATCACCAAATTGCAGATGCACATGCGCCACGTCATTCTTGCGGGACGATGCAAAGAGGACGTGGAAACGTTTAAAACACTTCTCCAAGAGTTGGAATATAATACAGCACAATGCCCGCCTAATCAGGCACAAAGATATTACGGGGCACAGCAGCGCGATCGCAGTCATGGCCGTAGTACTAATCAACGGCGTGACTGGTCGTTGCGACGCGAACGGAACAATAAGCGGGATCGGCCGTATAGAAACAGGGGTAACACTCGCGAGCACAGGTGGAACAACAGAAATGATCGAGGACGTAGACAAGATCATGAACGCAACAGGTACGGCAACCAGCATCGTTACTACGATGAACACGGTGGGAGTAGGATTGTAGGCGGAGCCCCACATGATGTTGAAATTTGGCCGGCCAACCCGAGACATAATCCAGCAAATGGGAATGAACGAAACCGGCAATGACAAATGATCAGCCCAGAAGGTGCCAATCGGAACAAATGAGCGACATGGCAAATGAGTACATAGGATTTATAGAGAGGAGAATGAATTGATTAGTTTAAATTTGTGACATATGCATTTTGAATAATACGTTGGTAAAAATAATGATAAAGATGTTTCTATGTGATGTTTTTAGTTTTTTTTTCTTTCCTTGTGCAATTAGGATTTAGGTTGGTTCTAATGTGAAGATAAAAGGTTTCTTTGTGAACGAGTGAAATGCTGTTTATGTTTTTTTGTGTGTAAATTGAATGGATTCGCTCCTGAGAGAAGCAAGATCGTTGCTGAATTAGTGCAAAAACTCAGGGGAATATCCGATCTGTGGATATTATGGGTCTGGCAAACCCAGGTCCCCAGCTGTTAGTAGCCGTGTTTCCGATTTTCTGTTTTCAGTGCTACTATCTATCTATTACTATTCTATATCTGTCAGTATAAATGAGGATCTCTTACTATAGTATGCGTGCTGTATGAATATTTTAAGATAGGAGAACTCTGAGAAAGGAATGAGTAAGTTTGGAATCTTGAAAACAGGATGCGATAATACGATTGTTTAACCATTGGCTTCCCAATATGCGATGATATGTTAATATTGATGATATATGTCTTTTTTGTTCTTTATAGCTGAGTACGTAAAGTGCTGTCTGTGGATTTCGTAAGTATATTGATTCCCTTCAAGGTGAAAGAAGAATTGTGGTTTGTGTAATTTACGTGGTTCTGAAATATTATTGTGGTAGTCAAATACGAGCAGTTTTTCAGCAAATGGAGAATGGAACGGAATATGGATCCTTTTTGTAGTCTTGATTGATGTTGAGCCAAAGTCTAAAAAATTATTCTGCGTTAATACTTGTCCTAGAAAAGCGACGTTTATGTGTTTTGCTGATGCTGTGAGCATTACAGCCTACTGTTTTCGCTGGTGCGGGATGCACTGCAGCCTATAGGATTTGTACTGAGGAAATTTCCCTCTTGAAGGTAGAGGATGATTAAATAATTTTGATTATGGGAACGAAGGAAAGCTTGGTTTAAGGTAATAAGGATGAAGCAAAACATTTGTCATTTAAACTACAGGAGGATTCGAATCTTTTGTGTCTGTTGTAAGTTCAATATGTTAAGATGATACTGTTTTACAGAATAGAGGTGACCACAATTTTGCCATTCATGAGAAATGAATCCAGAATAACCACCACAGGTGAAATAACTGATTTGGAAGCGAAAGGTAACGTAAAGAAGGAACGAAATCGAAGCAAAATGGGTAAGAAAATGTAGTATAACATGTATAATGCAAAAATTTTTTACCGTTCTCAGAGCCATCGGTATGATTAATTCTAGTGATAACGTAATTTTAGATGAAATTTTCTTACTGTTTTATGTGTGAATCTATGAGTATGATAAATGTATAATTGCGAGTCTCTTTTCAGGTGTGTGAAATGGCATAAATGTTTTTGCGTGTAAATAACCATTGTTCTTTTTACTGTGTATGTTTAAGGAAAGTTTCTCCATATTTATCATGTGACAAGACGTATGCCGCGAGCGTCAAGAAGACTACGAAGTAGAACAATGTTGTAGTGGTATATACACGGTGTTGAAATAGCATTGAAGTAGCTTGTTGGCTTAATTAGTAGTGGATAGAAGTAGAATTATGAGTAATGCATGTGTATGGGTAGTTAGTTTGTAGAATAGACAACAGGTGTGCATGTGTGTGTGTGTAAATAACATGTGAAACCTATGCTGTCCTGACCTATACTCGCACAAGGGATAATCCTATTCATTTTAGTGAATTAATAAGTAGCACTTGATTTATTAAAACGTAAGTGAACCACATTAGTGATGTGGATTTAAATATTATATTGTCAGTTCATTTAATTTTTATTTTTTTTACATTGTAAAGTCATTTCACTTTTATTTTTTTTACATTGTCAAGTCATTTAAATTTTATTTTATATTGTCGATTCATCAAATTTTTTTTATTTAAAAAAAAAAGTCTCAATTTTGTTCTTAAAAATTGTGAAAGACAATACTAAGTGGTATTATGTATGACAATGTGTAATCACATAAGGATGATGAAAAATTTCTGTGAATGCAGTTGAGAACGTGAAAGCGAACCGGCAAAACTCTTAAGAGACAGCGGGAGCAGCCGGACTAGTTGTAAACTGGCGGGTTTCCCAGCGGGACACGCTGTCAACCGGGACACTTTGGGAGCGCGGCCAACAACAAAAGAAGGGCTCCGGCAAACACTTTCCTTTGTACCTGGAGCTAATGGGCGGCCGCCCCGCACGACCCTTCCTGAAGGGAATGACCTGAGATGGGCAAGCGGTCCACCGCGCGGAAATCCATCTCTTGGCAACGCACCACACGCACGCGACCGTGACGAGACGGCCGCGGAGAAACAACACAAGGGGCGTGGAGCCTTTTGACAGGTACTGTCCAAAGAAACTTGCAGACGTCAACGACGCCTATCGACATTTCCTGATGGATGCCCACTGTCAAGCGACAGTAAATCATGGTTCGATGTTCTCTGGTCGCTAAGGGTGGCACAAAAGAAGAGCCATTGAAGTGTCATCCTTGCCCAGGAATATCAACCTGGCGTGTCAATCGAGGATACCGCACGAATTTGACAATACAAACATGGAACAAAATCGAGATGTACGTGACACAGACCACCAAGAGAAACTTCATGAGAGGGCAGAGACGGCGGGATTGCACGCAACAGATGGACAAAAATCCCTACTGACAGCTGCGGCGACGAACCCCCTCCCCCTTCCCTTATATTGTGCCACGGAACAGTGGAACTAGTGAGTGTATCAGTGAACAGTGATTATACGGTTCTTAGTTCAATGCATATACGTGTGTTTCTGTCACAGAAACTTTGACTCGTGTGTTTTGCAGGGACTCGATTTATTGGTGTTTATTAAACTCTGACTCTTGTATTTTGCAGGTGTTCTATATTTTTTTTAAACTTTGACTCTTGTATTTTGCAGGTGTTCTATATTTTTTTTAAACTTTGACTCTTGTATTATGCAGGTGTTTTATTTATTGGTGTTTTGTTTTAGATGTTGACTATTGTACTGTTTTATTGATCAATGTTTGTTCTTGTGTTATGTATTAGATTTGTGATATTTTGTTTCATAAATTCATTCAAGTGGCATTGCTTCGTTTATCAGTCAGATTGCTATTCATTCACATTGGGCTGTGATCGATTAGCCTTTGCATGGGGCATATTTATTGTGAGGAACCCCTTAAGGGTAACAATCACACAATTACTGTAGTTTCAGTATAATGACACAGTGCTCATTGTTTGCTAACTAACTGAAATATAGTAGAGTGATTAAATTAGTGCCACATAGTTATTTTAATTCTACAAATTATTAGTTTTATAAGATATAGAATTTTTTTTGCGATAACCACTTTGTAAAACATGTTTTTTTTCTTATCAATTTTTTTTGCTTTTGCGAATTGTGCATTGTAATGTTCTGCTTTATAATACTGATGTTATTTCATGTTCTTTTTTAATTGCTGTGGCACCTTTGCTATTTTCATAAATTTTGCTTGTTAATAAACCGTCATTAATTTTCCTGTGATCAGTTGGCTCTTGCAATGAGCAAATACTGGTGAACTCCATAAGGGTAACAACCAGAAATTGTTTTCATATTAATGACACAGGAACCATTGTTTTTACTTGCTGACCGATTTAGGTCTACACGATCTTTTAAATAGGTGTCACAGATTGTGTGTTTTTTTTTCTCTCTTTGAAATTGGTAGATTGTAAAGATGTTTGAAATTATTGTGTTTTAGCAAGTAGCTGGTGACCTATTGCCTTTTCTTTACACTTTTGGTTTAAGTAGGGTGTGAGAAGCCTGCTTGGGAATGTCCTAGCATGGCCAGAAAATTCCCTGCACAGTCTTTTCCCGGAGCATTGGGGTTATGAAAGGTCTCTGTTGGATTCCTTTCATGTTTAATTTCTCAAATTTGTTGTCTTTTATGGAATAAATTCCTCTTCTAAATTTACTGTGGCGTTTCTATCTGGGAGGAGACTGAGTAGTGGAACGTGTTACTTTTACACGTAAACAAGAACGATCTGTCACACTACTACACTTTAAAACACAGTTTATATGTAATTCATGTCACACAGTCGCATACGGAACCTACATCCGCTTTCTGTTATATACTGTATATGATAAGATACTGTCATCCCCCTTCCCTTCTGTGTGAGAGGATGAATGATCAAATGTGTTTGTAGTTGCATGCTTGAGGGTAGCAGACAAGGCTGTCTGCTAGAGAACAGTAGGACCAACGTCGGAACAGGTAGCTACGGTTCCTAAAAGCAAAGAGGTTTCTATTCTTAGTATGGTCTGGTCCGTCCGTTGTCATGTTGGTATAGGAAGCTGCCCCTCTGGACCCTTCCGTTTGTCTTTGTGAGCCGACTCTGAGGAAGCACGCTCAGGGGTAGGCAGTTGCAGTCCAGTAGTAGGAGAGTTGCAGTCCAGTGGTAGGCAGTTGCAGTCCGGCAGTAGGCAGTTGCAGTCTGGTAGTAGGCAGTTGCAGTCTGGCGGTAGCGAGCGTCTGAAATGGTAAGATCTCCGGCTAAGCGCGTGTCTGCTAAGTCCGTAGGACAATGGATTTGTTAAGTTCAGCCTAACTGAAAATTTAATCACGGTGATTTCAGGTTTAGCTCTAAAATATCTAATGCTATCTTAAATTGCAGCGGAGTGTAATTCTCGTGTGAAGTTCATATTATTTTCCGGTAGTTGCTTTGTTACTACTTTATGAGTAAAGTGGAACCACGTGTTGGTCAGTAACTCTAACTAAGATCAATCTTAAATGCAAATGCTTGTGTGATTATAACGTCTCGTCTTGACAATATTTTGCAATATAGCAACTTTTCTTTATGTTCAACCCACGTGGGGTGTACTTTGCGAGACCAGTACCACGTGCTTATATAACTGTTTGACCCGTCAGGTTAACAGTAAGACGTTAATAACCAGTTCAAGGTTTTTCTTTTGTCAATTGCTTTTCGATCGAATTTATTTTTATTATCTAAATTATTGTGGAGTTATACGCTTTCTGTAAACCAAGTTGACCACGTGAAGCATGTGGTGTAATCATCAAAGTAGCCCTCAGCTATTCTTTTCGCGAAGATTTCACAAAGAGTTAATATGAATTTAGTATACCAGTGTGTGGTAATTACATGACGGACAGGATTGTGCTACGAACGTAATTTCTTTGACTGAAAATTTGAATCTGTTGGTTGTGGTTAACTTTCTCTTGCATGTTTTTCAATGTTCTTTGTGTGTCTGTTTTATGAATGCAGTGTTGTATCCAGTCTCCCAATCTTGGCTCCATATTTTATGTGTTCCGTAAGATTCCAATCTCACATTTTCACAATCGTAAATAAGGCACCAGCTCAGTTATAACTCACGTATAATATGCTGAAATTTCAATGAACAATCTTAAAATAAATTTGCAAATATAAACTGATTTCTTTCTTTTTATTTAAATTCTCCTTTTTATATATAGATATATTACCGGTTGTTGTATGACTATTAAAATATTATAATTAATGTTTAGTCTGATTGGTAATGTGGTAAACCTAGACAAGATACCCAGTCGTGAAACAGTTCCCCAGTAAACGCACGGTTAACCTCCCCAGACAGCTCACAGCTTTCAACCCGCTTTTATTCTACTATTACCACCCGATTTCAGCATAGCAAAATTAAAGTAAAAATATTACAATATATTGTGTTCGAACATTTGAATTACCTCGAAGAAAACGTTCTATTGACACACAGTCAACATGAGTTGAGAAAACATCGTTCCTGCGAAACACAACTAGCTCTTTATTCACATGAAGTGTTGAGTGCTATTGACAACGAATTTCAGATCTATTCCGTATTTCTGAATTTCCGGAACGCTTTTGACACTGTACCACACAAGCGACTCGTAGTAAAATTGCGTGCTTATGGAATATCGTCTCAGTTATGTGACTGCATTTGTGATTTCCTGTCAGAGAGGTCACAGTTCGTAGTGATTGACGGAAAGTCATCGAGTAAAACAGAAGAGATTTCTGGTGTTCCCAAAGGTTCCTTATCTATATTAACGATTTTGGAGACAATCTGAGCAGCTGTCTTTGGTTGTTTGCAGATGACTCTGTCGTTTATCGACTTATAAAGTCACCAGAAGAATGAAACAAACTGCAAAACGATTTAGAAAAGATATCTGAATGGTGCGAAAAGTGGCAGTTGACCCTAAATAACGAAAAGTGTGTGGTCATCCACACGAGTGCTAAAAGGAACTCGTTAAACTTCGGTTAGATTATCTAAAAGCCGTAAATTCAACTAAATACCTAGGTACCACAATTACGAACAACTTAAATTGGAAGGAACACACAGAAAATGTTGTGGGGAAGGCTAACCAAAGACTGCGTTTCATTGGCAGGACGCTTAGAAAATGTAACAGATATACTAAGGAGGCTGCGCGCACTACGCTTTTCCGCCCTCTTTTA
This sequence comes from Schistocerca nitens, assembly GCF_023898315.1. Lineage (NCBI taxonomy): Eukaryota > Metazoa > Arthropoda > Insecta > Orthoptera > Acrididae > Schistocerca > Schistocerca nitens. Next base: position 289,321,245 of record NC_064620.1, read on the forward strand.
TAATACAGCTGCGCGGTGTGGGATCCTTACCAGATAGGACTGACGGAGTACATCGAAAAAGTTCAAAGAAAGGCAGCACGTTCTGTATTATCGCGAAATATGAGAGAGAGTGTCACAGAAATGATACAGGATTTGGGCTGGAAATCATTAAAAGAAAGGCGTTTCTCGTTGCGATGGAATCTTCTCACGAAATTCCGATCACCAACTTTCTCCTCCGAGTGCCTAAATATTTTGTTGACATCGACCTACGTAGGGAGGAACAACCACCAAGATAAAATAAGGGAAATCAGAGATCGTACGGAAAGATATAGGTGTTCATTCTTTCCGCGCACGATACGAGATTGGAAAAATAGAGAATTGTGAAGGTGGTTCGATGAACCCTCTGCCAGGCACTTAAATGTGATTTGCTGAGTATCCATGTAGATGTAGATGTAGATGAAGTTCATGGATGGATGCAAATGATCTCCAAATAGCCGTTATAACCATTTCAGATGGATCATGTAAAGGCAGCCCACACCATTATGTATCCACCACTATCTTGCACAGTGCCTTGTTAACGACTTGGGTAAATGGCTTCGTGGAGTCTGCGTCACATTCGAACCCTACCAGCAGCTCTTACGAACTGAAATAGGGACTCATCTGACCAGACCACAGTTTGCCGGTCGTCTAGTGTCCAACCGATATGGTCACGACCCGGGAGAGGCGCTGCAGGCGATGTCTGCTGTTAGCAAACGCTTTCACGGTGGTTGCCTGCTGCCATAGCCCATTAAAGCCAAATTTAGCCGCACCGTCGCAACACACACGTGCGTCGCATGTCCCACTTTGACTTCTGCGATTATTTCGCGCAGTGTTGCTTGTCTGTTAGCACTGAAAATACTACTAAAAAGGCTCTGCTGTCGGTCGTTAAGTGAAGTCGTCGTCCACTGCATTGGTGAGAGGCGTGCCTGAAATGTGGTATTCTCGGCACACTTTTGTAACTGTGGATTCTCGGAATATGAGATTACCTAACGATTTCCGAAGTGGAGTGTCCCATGCGTCTGGCTCGAACTACTTCATTCAAAGTCTACTAATTCCCGTCTTGCGGTCTAATCACATCTGAAACCTTTTCACATGCTCCGGCAATGCGCTGCCCATTTGTACTTGTGCAACCTCCGTGATACTACCATAATTTGTTTATGTGCATATCGCTCTTCCATGACCTTCGTTCCTTCAGTGTACACGGGTGACAACTTCCTGCTTGCTACTCTCACCGATAATTTCCAAAAATAGCAAAGCAGGTCAATGTGCAGGGGATTGTGCGCCGACTTGAAACATCCTGGCAGATTACAATTCTGAGGTTTGGAAGGTAGGAGATGGGGCACAGGCGTAAGTAAATCTATGAGGTGGCCGGGTTGCAAGTGGTGCTTGGTAGCTCAGTCGGTGGTGCACTTGACTGCGAATGGCAAAAATCCCAGGTTGGAGTTCCAATCCCACACACAATTTTAATCTGGCAGTTACATCTACATCATACTCCGCAAACCACCTAACGGTGTGTGGCGAAGGGTACTTCTGGTCGCACTACCTGATCCCCTCCCTCCTTATTCCACTCGTGACTAGTGCGTGGGAATGATAGTCGGTAAGCCTCTGTGTTATCCCTAATTTATCGAATTTTCTCGTCGTGGTCATTTCATGAGACGTATGTGGTTTGAAGTGACATGTTGTCCGACTCTTCCTGGATAGTGTTCTGTCAGCATTTCAATAGCAAACCTCTATGTGATGAACAACGTCTCTCTTGTAGCGTCTGTCGCTACAGTTTGATGAGCATCTGTGTAATGGTCTCGTTCCGACTAAACGATTACCTGATAAAATGAGCTCTCTTCGTTGGATGTTCCCTATCTCTTCTATCAGTCCTACCTGGTAAGGACCCCAGATTGATGAACAGTACTCAGAACTGGTCGAACGAGCTCCTTGTAAGCCACTTACTTCGTGGATGAGTTACATTTCCTTAAGACGCTTCCAATGGATCTCAGTCTGGCATCTGCTTGCCCTACTATTTGTTTTATGTGCCCATTTCACTTAAGGTCGCTCTGGATAGTTACTCATGGATATTTTACGTTAGATACTGTCTTCAGCAATTTGTCATCAATAGTGTAGCTGTACAGCAGTGGCTTCTTTTTCCTGTGTATGTGATAGAAGAAGAAACAGGAATTGATTTAGAAGAGATAGGGGATCCAGTATTAGAATCAGAATTTAAAAGAGCTTTGGAGGACTTAAAATCAAATAAGGCGGAAGGGATCAATAACATTCCATCAGAATTTCTAAAATCATTAGGTGAAGTAGCAACAAAACGGCTATTCACCTTGGTGTGTAGAATGTACGAGTCTGGCAGTGTACCGCCTGACTTTTGGAAAAATATCGTCCACACAATTCTGAAGAATGCGAGAGCTGACAAGTGCGAGAACTATCACACAATCAGCTTAACAGCTCATGCATCCAAGTTACTGGCAAGAATAATACACAGAAGAATGGAAAATAAAATTGAGTATGTGTTAGATAACGATCAGTTTGGCTTTAGGAAAGGTAAAGGCACGAATGATATGATGGTGGTGGCCCTCAACTATGTACCCTCCGACTCACAGTTGAAATATTAAAAGTTTTGACTGGTTTCGTTGTCTAGGGACTGGGATACGTAGTTGCCGCATTACAGGCCAAATACTGCTGAGTCTACAGTATATGATAAGAATACACATGAATTGGATGGTCGAAGGTTTCTATCACTCGACAATTGCAAATTATGAATGTATTAAATAAATTTATAAATGAAAGATTGCAATTAAATAAAATCTACAGGTACTATCTTAACGACTTTAAATGATGAGTACGATAGTAGAAGTACTTTTGAGAATGTGGTATATTTCTGCAAAACACTTATTGGTGTCGATGGTCCAGCAATTACATAAAATATAAATTGAATAACAGGGAAACAATAGATTCCTACTTCACCTAGTTAGTTATGAACAACAACATAGCTCGCGAGATGTTCACTTCTGAACGCATACTATGACTTCACTGCAGAAGCCACGGAAATCACACAAGAGCACAGGTCGGCACTCCGAAATATTTCTATCTGCCGCGACCAGGCGCAAACCGCTCGACTCTCCAAGGCACTCTGCCGCGACCGAGCGTCCGTCGCGCCGTCGCCTCCATTACTGCTCGTGTCCTGTGCGACTGTCCCTCGCGCCGCACTCCCCCGAACTCTCTTGTCCTCTCTCGAAACGATGCTCTTCTCCCGCTTCCATCCAGTCTCCCCATTCACGACCGCTGTGATTGGCTAGAACGCTCGCGCTATGTTTTCAAGCTAACACACCCACACGAACATAATGTAATATGTACGAAATTCTGGAGTTGTATTTAAATAACTTGAAATTAAATAAATATTCCTATGGCTGGATCATAAACACGCTCTAACACACATTATTAAACACATAAACAAATTAAAAATAAACATATATCAAAGGAATAGAACAAAAGGTTGGCCAGTATTCTAATGTATCTGTGCTTTCTAAAACACAGTAAATATTTGACGAATTTCTTCATGAATAGTATATATCGTATATAAACGAAGACATAGATGAATAAATATATTTATAAGCATGCTGCTACCATTTTTCGTGTAACTGTGGAGTACTTATGGCCTAACGCGATCGATACTAATCGGTCTCTTGGACCTCCATAACTCATGTACTATTTATGTAACATGCCCGTAATTCATACCAATTTAGGTTTACACTATTAGCTTTCTAAAGTCACGGCGATCGACAACATCGGATGAAGCGTTTATATTTTGGAAATTTACTGTCAGATAATAAACTTTAAACTAATAAAGATATTGAAAATCTAATTACACCATCAGAATCGTTGTGCAAATAATAGTAATGTACATGTTTCTCTTTGAGCTATCATGATTCATCTGGCTACTACTAATTTCCATACGAACTGTGAAATGACTGCCATTAAGGTTTCACAAAGTCCGCCATCTTTGACACTCCCGGCGTGTCCCCTTCATCAACACATCGTCACCATGGAATTCCCAGCCACGTGGCTGGACCGGCCGGTGCGGCATCACGCGGTTGCTAAGCTAACGTTTAGCACCACGTGGTCGCTGCCGGGCCGCGGCTTTGACGAGAGTCCTGTGCGGCTGCCCCAACTCCGAACATACAATATTTCCAGGGCGCCACAACTCGCCTGTTACCTCACAACAGTAAAATAACCTATGACGGACGGAGCAAGGAGGACATCAAAAGCAGACTAGCACTGGCAAAAAAGGGCATTCCTGTCCAAGAGAAGTCTACTAGCATCAAACATAGGTCTTAATTTGAGGAAGAAATTTCTGAGAATATGTGTTTGGAGTGTAAGATGGCAAGAACTATGCTCCTTACATGAAGTCGTTAAAGATCACCTAACTCACGTTGAGCGAACAGTAGGGCTGAACAAAAAATTACTGAAAAGGCACAATGCATCTTGTAGAGGGTATAGTATGGACATATTGGGATAATTAATGTCGGGTGATGGTTTTAAAGTAATTCACACGACATGAAAACTTTGTGGAAACGACTCGATTTACTGGACGCTAGTTTACCCCAGGGAAACATTTAGAGTTGACCATGGCCGGCTGGATAATGGCGAAGGGAAGCGACAATAGGCAGCTTAGGGTGGCTGAAGCTCTGAGAAAGCGGTAACGCGGCGCGGTCTCCAGCTGCCTTAAGATGACTGACAGTGAGTGGGTGGTTGACCCCGACTCCATGCTGGTGTACCGGGAAACACACGGAGAACTTGTACTCCTGTTGATAAATGTCCGTCATCCCGTTTTCTGTGAAACATGCGACAAAGCCGCACAAAGCTACGGTGGAGAGGTCAACAGAGGTCAAAATATGCATGTTCGTGACTATAGCAACTTCACGCTGAACTCACGGTCCACAGAGCCTGAAGTAAATCAGGTGAAGAGCGACAGCATGAAATACGCTGGCCTCCAATGGGAACGTAGGACCAAGGAATTTGAAGCACTGTCCTGGGAGTCAGAATCCCGGAAAACTTGGTGTAAGTGCAGACACTAACCTTGATGGGTGGCCTGGGGGCAGCTAAATAGAAGAAGTTGAGAGGAAGGAAATTTTGTGGGAATTTGGTCACTTCCCAGAGCAGGCATTGGTCGGCGCTGGGAAGCGATGCATAATTAACGTGACTTGTGCTGCAATTGGCGTAAGTGATTTTGCTGGAGGGGAAACCAAGGCGAAGAGCGGACTGGTAGAAGTCTCAGTAGAGATCTTCCGTTCCCAGCATGCCTAGAGTGCGGAAGTGGCATTCTTTACTCAGCTAGCCTGAGAAAGAGTGAGTATCTCTGCAGTTTAGGACCTAGCAAATGGAACGATTGAGCTTGGAGATAGGAAGTTTTGGTTCAGCTATATACTGAGCAAGATAGCTAGGAGTGAATAGACGTGCACAGCCTTGCAACACCATGAGGTTGGGCGTCTGCACAACGACGCCACTCCGCCACTTTGTATTCGGTGATATCGCGCCGTCTCTGGCCACTGATTAATTTGTTGGATCATGTCGGCAAAGTTTCCACGAGGGTTTCATGGGTCGTGTATTGTAGAATTCTTCTCGCACTTCGCATTACGCCTGGGTCAGTCGATAGGAATTACTTTTGAGTTATCGAGCTTTACTCCACGCAAACGCAATTTATTACCACTGCCTGGTAGGAGAGTCATGTAATGTGATGACTGAAGGTCGTGAGTTAAAATAAATTTTTGATAATCGACTGCATCTGTTTTCAATCAAGTAGTTGAAATCTCAAGTCACTTTCTTAATTAATTTTATGTTCAACAATTGCATCTGGTGTTCAATAGCTGCATATAACATCAATGTGCACCCCTTTTTAATTAAAAGTGATCAATTCTGAATCAATTAATGTCAACACTGCCACCGCAGTTTAATCAGGAGTCACAGGGCCTTATTACTTTCTTTGCGTTATCCGATATTGCGGCAGTTTTGCACTCTCTGTTGATCTGTTAGTCAATTAGCTGGGGTGAACACACGTCAAAACCAGATAAGTGACGGGTGGGGTGTTACAGGAGCACTGCATTGTTTGGTAGTGAAACATGGACTGTGGGAAAACCGGAACATAAGAGAATCGAAGCATTTGAAATGTGGTGCTACAGAAGAATGTTAAAAATTAGATGGACTGATAAGGTAAGCAATGAGGAGGTTCTGCACAGAATCGGAGAGGAAAGGAACATGTGGAAAACAGTGATGAGGAGAAGAGACAGGATGACAGGACATCTGTTAAGACATCAGGCACTGGCTTCCATGGCACTAGAGGGAACTGTAGAGGGTAAAAACTGTAGAGGAACACAGATATTGGAATACATCCAGCAGATGATTGAGGACGTTGGCTGCAAGTGAGGACGTTGCCACAGGAGAGAAATTCGTGGTGGACCGCATCATACCAGTCGGAAGACTGATGACCAAAAAAAAATCAGTATAATAGTTATCCCTTTCACCCAAGCAAAGTCAGGAGCAGAATCAAGGCGTTTTCGTTGGCCTTTTGCTGCTGCCACTTACAGTGCTTCCGTTGTAACCTGCCAACAGTAAAAATATGTATTTCATTCACATTTAGCGTAACCTCCCAATAAATAAATTCAGTAACCTATCAATAATAAAATGTGACTAATCTCTCAATAAAAAATTGTGGCTCAGTTATAACCTTTCAATAATTGACTGTGAATTTAAACTGGTAAATTTTAGACGTCAGCAGTGCTGCGTCATGGCCCTGAAAGATCATTCTGAATAAATTGAAAATTCTTACCTCAATAAGGTCCCCAGATAACGCATATATATCTGCTCCTATAAGAAATTTTTCTGGCACAGCCGAATGCAATGCTGGCCGATAGATTTGTCATGTATAAAAAGAAAACTGATTTTTCTTTTCAATAATCGGGATGACCAAGGATTGGAGAAATTAGTAAATTCTTTAAAATGAAATGAATGATTGTCAAAAGTTACTTTTTATGAGAAAGATTATTATTAAGAGATTTTTTTAAAACATTTACATAGGACTTGATATAAAAATGCTACATATGCGCGAGGCTGCTTTTACCTTATACTACAACGCTCAGGCTCCGCCATCACTCCCCACGACCGGCCCAGCCAACCACACACACAACTGCTAGCAACTACTTACTCCTACTGCTACACAGTTCCTACTGCTGACAACACTGCTTTCTGGTCTGAGATTCTCTTACAGCTTACATATCGCAGGCAGCGCGTGAGCAATCTATCGAAACTACATCTGCTCGAGTGCGCTGGCAACAAATTCCTTAATCATGGACCTCTTACACCGTAAGGTACTGCTTCCAGCGAGTATTACTAGTGCTGGAAAACACTGGACGTCCTGGGAAAAATACTCACCCTTGAAATCAGCCTACCTAGCTCTGATCACCATCCATGTAGCAGGACTAGGAATAGAGCAGTCCATCATCTTCAGACGGAACAAAAACCCTCTTTCCCCTGCAAGCGCAGACTCCCAGTGGCGACTACAACAGGGCCCACCCTGCCGGAAATGAGACGTTATTAGGTATCTGAGGGGCATTCGTACCATTCTTCACTTTGTAAAATATTGGGCAAATAAGTAGTTTTATTGATATCTTTTCTCAAAAGAGCGGCTGAACTTGAAGTACCACAGCAAACAACAGTGATAAAAATAATTGGAAACTAAAGCATGTAGACAGATGAAACTTTCCTGGCAGATTAAAACTGTGTGCCGGACCGAGACTCGAACTCAGGACCTCTGCCTTTCGCGGGCATGTGCTCTACCAACTGAGCTACCCAAGCACGACTCACGCCCCGTCCTCACAGCTTTACTTCTGCCAGTACCTCGTCTCCTACCTTCCAAACTTTACAGAAGCTCTCCTGCGAACCTTGCAGAACTAGCACTCCTGAAAGAAAGGATATTGCGGAGACATGGATTAGCCACAGCCTAGGGGATGTTTCCAGAATGAGATTTTCACCCTGCAGCGGCGTGTGCGCTGATATGAAACTTTCCTGGCAGATTAAAACTATGTGCCGCACCTAGACACGAACTCGGGACCTTTGCCTTTCGCGGGCAAGTGCTCTACCAACTGAGCTACCCAAGCACGACTCACGCCCCGTCCTCACAGCTTAGCACTTGCCCACGAAATGCAAAGGTCCCGAGTTCGAGTCTCCGTCCGGCACACAGTTTTAATCTGCCAGGAAAGTTTCATATCAGCGCACACTCCGCTGCAGAGTTAAAATCTTATTCTGGAAACATGTAGACAGATGTTTGTGAATGAATTATCTGACAACGACGTGAAACAACTAGTTGCAGCATGCCGTGCTCCGTTGTGACAATTTTCAAATGTCATGTCTCGTCCACGAGGGATTCTTTTCTGGTGAATCTGCGATACATCGTTGCTTACGCAAGATACGGATTTACTAGTCTAAAGACAATAGTCATTACATGCAGCAGTTTTAAAGGAACTCGCCTTATGTAGGATGTACCAGGAGAGCAGCGTGACATCTACTCGGACCTTTATCTTCTTTTAAGGATACGTGAATGGAAAGTCTTATTTGTTCATATTGCAAATGTGCGGCCTGAGGAAGAGGGAGACATGGACTATGTGTGTGTTTACAGTAGGGTGGAACTCCAGTATACTTTGCTGTTTAGGTGAGTTTCTTGATCAACTATTTCGAGACTCAGGTACATCCCCAGCCCCCATTAAAATGACTACGACAAGTCCAGGACTTTCCAGAACAGGCAGCTCATTATGGAGAGCAATCAGGTCCCATATGATATTGAAGATAAAACCGCTTCAGCTGCATTTTAGCTGCATCATCAGGTGCAATAAAAACAAATCGTATTCTGGTCAGAAAAGAGAATGGGATGACCCAACGTTCATAGTCATCCCGTTCTCTTTTCTGATTAGAACGTGATTTTATTGCACCTGACGATGCGGCTAAAATGCTGTGAACCATTCGTGCTTATAAATAAAGTATAGCTAAAGCGGTTTTACCTTCAAAATCATATCACCAGGCTTTGGCTTCCCTGCCTACAAAGTCCCATAGGGCTCAGCGTTGGTGCAAAACTAATGAAGAATCTCGTAAAAGCGTCGAGGAAGCCTTTCGAAGCATAAATCCTGAAAGTCGAGACGAATAGTTTCATACAGAACACTTGTGGTCCATCAAGTGGGGAATCTGCTACAAATTGGATTCCAAAAACAACCTACGGTACAGCGCATCCACGGTGCGAGAGATTTTCAGTATTCTTTTTTCAATGAACACACAGTCATTTGACTGTTTTGTTCTTATTTAATTATGACCTACTTTCCGGCCTTTCAAGCCATTTTCAAGTGATTGAGTTTCTGTCATTAACGTATATTGGAGGACATGTTAATGACATAAACTCAGTCACTTGAAAATGACATAAAAGGCCGAAACATAGCTCGTAATTAAATAAACAACAATACTGTCCTTGCTGGTAATTCTCAGATTAAACGGTACCTTAGAATCAGCCAACAAATAACAATCACAAATAAAAATTCAGTCATTAAAACTGGAGCACAACTCCAGCAAGTGAACTTGAAAACAAATATGACACTCGATAAATAAACCCATAGAAATTATAGTACGAATACTTGTAATTAAAACTTGTAAGTGTAACCAATTGAATCTCTTTTTTTTTATCCTGTTCATCTCAGGACAGCACATGCAACCTACGTCCTCAATTATGATGTATTCCAATATCTGTCTTCCTCTACGGGTTTCACCCTCTACAGCTCCCTCTAGTACCATGGAAGTCATTCACTGATATCTTAACAGATATCCTTTCATCCTGTCCCTTTTTCTTGTCAGTGTTTTCCATATATTCCTTTTCTCGCCGATTCTGTGGAGAACCTCCTCATTTCCTACGTTATCAGTCTGCCTCACATTCAACTTTGTTCTGTAACATCACAGCTCAAATGCTTCGATTCTGTTCTGTTCTGGTTTTCTCGCAGTCCATGTCTCACTACCATAAAATGCTGTGTTCCAACCGTACATTCTCAGAAATATCTTCCTCAGATTAACGCTTATGCTTGATATCGGTAGTCTTCTCTTGTCCTGGAATGCCCTTTTCACCACTGCTAGTATGCTTTTCTGTCGTCCTTGTTCCTTCCTTTATGGGTAATCTTGCTGCTTAGGTATCAGAATTTCTTAACTTCGTGTACTTCGGGATCACCAATTCTGATGTTAAGTATTTTTTTACGCTACTTCTCATTACTTTCGTCTTCCTTCAGTTTACTCTCAGTCCATATTCTGTGTTCATTAGACTGTTCATTTCATTCAATAGATCCAGTGATTTTTTTTTTCATTTTCACGGAGGATACCAATGGAATCAGCGAACCTTATCACTGATGGCCTTTCACCTATAATTTCAATCCAACTCTTTAATCTTTCTTTCATTTACGTCACTTCTTCGATGTATGGACTGAGTAGTAGGGGCGAAAGACTACCTCCCTGTCTTAACTGTTTTTAGTCCGAGCACTTCGTTCTTGATCTTCCACTCTTACTGTTCCCTCTTCGTTTTTGTACACATTGTACATTCCGTCTTTCCCTGTAGCTTACCTCTATATTTCTCAGAATTTCGGACATATTGCATCATTTCACATTGTCGAACGTTTCTTCCAGGTCGACAAATCCCGTATTTTGATTTTTCCTCAGTCTTACTTCCTATCAACCGCAACATCAGAAATGCCTCTCTGACGCCTATACCTTTCCTAAAGCCAAACTGATCGTCATCTAACAGATCTATTGTTTTCTTTTCCATTCTTCTACGTATTATTCTTGTCATCAATTTGATTGAATGAGCTATTAAGCTGATTGTGCGATATTTCTCACACATGTCGACTATTGAAATTTTCGAAATTGTGTGGGTGATATTTGTTGCGAAAGTCTGATGGTACGTCTGTAGCGTAATACTGCTACACACCAACGTGAGTAGTCATTTTGTTGCCCCTCTTTACCACATTCATTGATCCTATTGGCAGAGGATGAAAAGGCGATTGGTCGGTCCCGAATGGCTCATCTGGGCTAGAATGCAGAGCTGCGCTTCACGGATTGAGATTCCAGTGACATGAACGTGTGAATGACTGGCTGTAGACGATACCTACTAATGGTTTGCGACTCTTCAACGTACCTTTAGATTAATGACTGCTTTACATTTAAGCCAAAGATTGGTTACACAGGGGACGTTTCTGTTTCACACAGGTATTAATTTCTCGAGATCGTGTACCGTACGTAACGTAACTGAAGTGGATGCCGACTACGCAGGAGTGGGACCTCCAGCAGCCGGCTGTGCACAGTGGCCAAGGGTCTCGCGCCGTCACACGGTGGGACAGCGCGGTTGCGCAGCGGCTCAATTGGCCGTGATTTACATGGGAACGCCACCCCTGGCATCGATCCGTGTCAATGGGTGTCAGCGGCCGGGTCGCGTCACCCGGCGATCTCTCCCAGACACCCGGCTCTCTGCGGCTGACACTAATGTGGTGAACGATACGGCGTGGACAGCGCTGTCCCGTCGCTGGAATAATGACCGTGTTACTGTTACAAAATTTTGTACCGCAGGTATTCGCTATCGAGGAGACACAAACTCCTTACGAAGTACGTTTGTTTGGCTCGCCATCTTCCGCAATAATTGCCGCAATTTTCACCGCCAGAGTAATTTCACTTTTATTTAGAATCCCCGCTGCTTATTCTGTAAAGTATGCATAATACTGGTGTGCTAAACTTAAGGATAAAAGTAATTTTCGCATGGTGTGTCATTGTCAAGTAACATAGCTCGATGGGACGTAACTGGGAGCGGCGAGCACGCTGTTACGAGGGAATTCGACTCACAGAGCATCCCAGAGGTGCCTCACACACAGAGAGCATCCCAGGGTGCCCCTGAGGGCTACGACACCAAGAAGAATTGCTTTACGGCTTTTGGCAACATCAGCGTGGGTGTATGTGTGTTTGTCTGCTTTTTTTACAGAATGTTTATGTAATACATAGTCAAGATCACCAATTACTTTCGTACTTCTACACACAATATAGCCTTAAAACGAGATTGCAACAGACTGGCTCGTTCACTTTAAGGCGATTCCAAGTCTTAACTGCCAAAGGCAAAATACCAGTGTCTCTGCTGAACACCCCATTCATCTGAAATGTGCGCTAACCGATTCCATCTCTACTTCTAAAAGTCTCCAGACCTAACTTAAGATCACCATAACGTACTACAGCCGCAGTAAACCATCCGTTATCATGTTGGGCCACACAATTCTTCGTATCTGTAAAGTTCAGTTCTCGTCACATGAACACAGATGGGCCGTGCACAACAACTTGGGAGAGTTGGGAGAGACGGGATTGACGAGGCTGAAAGGTAACAAAGAAATACGTATAAGACGAAGAGGAATGACACTTTTATCCAAAAAAAAATAATTACACTGAAGTCACGAACATTACAAACGGCAGAATATCGTTCTTAGTAGCTTGTGTGATCACTTTGTGTAAGTAGGCTGTTTAGGTTTTTATGTTGGTAACGCCACGTACCGCTCGGTATTAAAATCGCTAACTGTGGTGTGTGCAATCTGTGGCTGGTTGTTGTTGGAAGTTATTCGCCAGTGTGTAGTGTTGGGCAGTTGGATGTGAACAGATCGTAGCGTTGGGTGATTGGAAGTGAGCCGCCAGCAGTGGTGGATATTGGGAGAGAGATGCCAGAGTTCTGAGATGTTAATATGAGCGGACGATCTGGACGTGTGTCCGTCAGAAAAAGGAAATTTGTTAAACTGGATGTCACGAATTTATATATGTATTATGACTTTTGAAAACTATTAAGGTAAATAAATTGTTTGCTCTCTATCAAAATCTATATATATGCCTATCAGTTGTTAGTGCTTTCAGTAGTTAAATGGTTCAAATGGCTCTGAGCACTATGGGACAACATCTGTGGTCATCAGTCCCCTAGAAGTTAGAACTACTTAAACCTAACTAACCTAAGGACATCACACTCATCCATGCCCGAGGCAGGATTCGAACCTGCGACCGTAGCAGTCGCGCGGCTCCGGACTGAGCGCCTAGAACCGCTAGACCACCGCGGCCGGCCTTCAGTAGTTAGAAACTTTTATTTAGCTGGCAGTAATGACGCTCGCTGTCTTGCAGTAGTTCGAGTAACGAAAATTTTTGTGAGGTAAGTGAGTCATGAAGGGCATAGGTTAGTGTTAGTCAGGGCTATTCTTTTGTAGGGATTATTAAAAGTCAGATTGCGTTGCGCTAAAATATAATGTATCAGTTTATAAATTATCAGAATAAGTAAAGGGAAAACAGTCCCAGTACGTTCAGTTTCACTATGGAGTTTGAAAATGAAGTAACGTAGAAGTTTTACCAGCACAGTCATTCTTTACATACAAAGGAGTAGTTTCATATGGACGGCAACGTTTGCTTTGCAACGTGCTCTCACGCTGACCACAAGGGTGGTAAGGAGTTCTCGTTGTAGGTCTTTCTGTTCCTCCTCCAGCGTGATTAACAACTGCTCGATGGCCGTTGGTGGTGTAGACGAACTGCAGTATGTCTACCCTACACATCCCACACGTGTTCGACGGGATTTAAATCGGGATAAGCGTAGTCCAGTCCATTTGCCTAATATCCTCTCGCTCCAAAAGCTCTTCCACCTGCAATGTTCGATGAAATCGCGTACTGTCATCCATGAAAATGAAGTCAGGACCGAATGCAGGCCTGAAAAGACGCACATGGGGAAGAAGTACAGTGTCACATTAACGTTGAGCGATGAGTATCCCGGTTCAAAGATCTGGAGGTGAGTACACCCACCCAGCTTTATGCCTTTCCAAACCACATTACCTGAACCACCAAAACGATTATGTCGACAATGTCCGTTGCTGCATTAAGTATCCTCATATGACGAGAGATGGGATCGTATTTTGTATAATTCACAGAATGACCACTGGAAATGCTATGTGAATTAATTGCGGTTAGCTGAAGACGGAAAAACAGTAATAAGTGAAAGTTACAGAGTATTTATTACTCGTCACTTTCGCTACTGAATTTCTACTACATAATTATTGCAATTTCATAATTATTGCAATGGAAACTCATGTGAGAGCAGTTCACAATTTAATTTTACAGTCGAACTGAACACTTAGTAAGGAACTTGGTAAAGCCGAACTGATTCCCTCACAATTCATTTGGCCATTTATTATTCCTGCATGGCTTCTGAATTCACAGAACTAATGAAACTTATCTGGAAGTAACGAATTGGAGGCTTACAGGTATTTCCGACTCGTCCAGAGCCAGGTGTGAACGGAAAGAGTCAAAGAAAATGTGACGAGAGACAAAATGTTTTCTCAACTTCGTGTCACTATCTGCTTGTCCTCCAGAGAATAACAAACTCGAAGAATACGAATCGATGATAGCTACGTGTTTGGATTAAGACATACGAGTAACGAGCCCGATGAGGATAACGAATTGGAGGAATGTGAAAATTAGGGGTCGATTCAAGCAGAATATGCTTGCGGGGAATAAAATTTTTGAGAAATGAAACGTTCCACGGAGGACGAAATGATACTTCGAGCCTCATAGCATATTCGCTATTCAGTAACGAATACATTCGATATCCAACAGCCCTAGTGCAGAATACGTGTTCCCGGACTCATAATGAAAACAGTGCAAAGATAGTTTGATGTGTGTGCTAAAAAACCTAGTAAGTGACATTTCTTTCTCGACGTGCTCTTGGTAGAGCTTATACGAATCCCCTTGCGACATTCTAATCTTTTAGTCCCTCAGTAAATATTTTCTTCTGACTATGCAAAATAATCGGTTACAGTAGGAATAACCGCTTGACTCTACGTAACTCATTTCCCTAAAACCGACTGTCGATTCCATAAAAAAGCAGTTCACTAAATGGGTCAAATACAGGATATTGCATGGATGCTAAAATAGTGCGCTTTTGCCGCCGCAACATTAAGTGTGTGAGAAAGCTTGTTGCCCTCGTCAAAGAGCTGTACTTTGCCTGCTAAATTTCAATTACTTCCACTTCAGAACATTATGATGACTGTGAACAGGGCACTGAGAGATAGATGTTGCATTACTCTTTTGCAAAAAGTGAATCATGATGGTATCCCACGTTAATCCCAAAGAACAATCGTCATTAATCCACTCCCTAACAAAATTGTTCTTACTTTTCCGATGCACGTCTTGGCCAACCTACTGCTTTGTCTCCTGGGTATAATGGTGTACGTACGTTTCATTTACAGCCACATGACTCCAAAATTCACACAACGGATTACCCGCCAATGTTGGGAACATGATTTTGAAGTTGCTTTTACCGACCAGGGCGGTGCAGTGCCCAAAACATTGGACCACGAAAGCATCGTAATTTTGGTTTAAAACGCTTAAGGTAAATGTCGGAATGATGTCTTTGAAGCAGACACGGTCGATTTCCTTCTCATTTCGTGTCCCATTCGCTTTGTCTCTAACCAACTTGTCGACTGTACAGAAAAAAGAAAGAAAAGAAATATCAACCGTAACCATACTTTTTCGGGCGGTTTTGGTCTACCATTCATCACATTCATAGCCTTTCGTATGTAGAACTCCACTCAGAACATAACGTACTCGAGTATAACATACAACTACCGTATCAGCAGTCTCAAGAAGCACAACGGTTCGACAGTCATTAAGGATATCACGAATTCCCTCTCTATTTTTTCAGGAGTAACCTGAAATGTCTCATACACTTCGAGCCCGCACAACGAAGTTCAAATCCATTAAATTTCGTTCAGGATGAGTCTTTAGTGCTGTACTGAGTTCTCTTGAAGTTCCCTCAGACCAGTGTGTATCTCGGCACAATCAATATTCTTTGGAAATATTGCATTTCCACATCATAGTTATCTTTATCGACAACTGTGATCGAAGTAGATGAAAAGAAATGCTGATACCTAGGCAGCAACATAACTCTTGACGGACGGAGCAAGGAGGACGCAAAAAGCAGACTAGCACTGGCAAACAGGGCATTCCTGACCAAGAGAAGTCTACTATTATCAAACATAGACCTTAATTTGAGAAAGAAATTTTTGAGAATGGATAGTTGGAGCGCAGCATTGTATGGTGGTGAAACATGGTCTGTGGGAATACCGGAACAGAAGAGAATCGAAGAATTTGAGATGTGATGTTACAGAAGAATGTTGAATAATGGGTGGACTGATAAGCTATGCAATGAGGAAGTTCTTCGAAGCATAGGCAAGACAAAGGATGTACGGAAAACACAGACAGGAAGAAGGGACATGATGGTGGGACATCTACACTACTGGTCATTAAAATTGCTACACCAAGAAGAAATGCAGATGATAAACGGGTATTCATTGGACAAACATATTATACTAGAACTGACATGTGATTACATTTTCACGCAATTTGGGGACATAGATCCTGAGAAATCAGTACCCAGAACAACCACCTCTGGTCGTAATAACGGCCCTGATACTCCTGGGCATTGAGTCAAACAGAGCTTCGCTGGCATGTACGGTACAGCTGCCCATGCAGCTTCAACACGATACCACAGTTCATCAAGAGTAGTGACTGGCGTATTGTGACGAGCCAGTTGCTCGCTCACCATTGACCAGATGTTTTCAATTGGTGAGAGATCTAGGGAATGTGCTGGCCAGGGCAGCAGTCGAACATTTTCTGTATCCAGAAAGGCCCGTACAGGACCTGCAACATGCGGTCGTGCATTATCCTGCTAAAATGTAGGGTTTCGCAGGGATCGAATGAAGCATAGAACCATGGGTAGTAACACATCTGAAATGTAACGTCTACTGTTCAAAGTGCCGTCAATGCGAACAAGAGGTAACCGAGACGTGTAACCAATCGCACCCCATACCATCACGCCGGGTGATACGCCAGTATGGCGATGACGAATACACGCTTCCAATGTGCGTTCACCGCGATGTCGCCAAACACGGATGTGACCATCATGACGCTGTAAAGAGAACCTGGATTCATCCGAAAAAATGACGTTTTGCCATTCGTGCACTCAGGTTCGTCGTTTAGTACACCATGGCAGGCGCTCCTGTCTGTGATGCAGCGTCAAGGGTAACCGCAGCCATGGTCTCCGAGCTGATAGTCCATGCTGCTGCAAACGTCGTCGAACTGTTCGTGCACATGGTTGTTGTCTTGTAAACGTCCCCATCTGTTGACTCAGGGATTGAGACGTGTCTGCACGATCCGTTACAGCAATGCGGATAAGGTGCCTGTCATCTCGACTGCTAGTGATACGAGGCAGTTGGGATCCAGCACGGCGTTCCGTATCACCCTCCTGAACCCACCGATTCCATATTCTGCTAACAGTCATTGGATCTCGACCAACGCGAGCAGCAATGTCGCGATACGATAAACCGCAATCGTGATAGGCTACAATCCGAACTTTATGGAAGTCGGAAACGTGATGGTACGCATTTCGCCTCCTTACACGAGGCATCACAACAACGTTTCACCAGGCAACGCCGGTCAACTGCTGTTTGTGTATGAGAAATCGGTTGGTAACTTTCCTCATGTCAGCACGTTGTAGGTGTCGCCACCGGCGCCAACCTTGTGTGAATGCCCTGAAAAGCTAATCATTTGCATATCACAGCATCTTCTTCCTGTCGGTTAAATTTCGTGTCTGTAGCAGGTCATCTTTGTGGTGTAGCAATTTTAATGGCCAGTAGTGTATTAAGGCACCACGGAATAACTTCTATGGTATTAGACGGAGTTGTAGAGGGTAAAAACTGTACAGGAAGACAGAGATTGGAATGCATCCAGCTAATAATTGAGGACACAGGTTGTAGTTGCTACTGTGAGATGAAGAGGTTGGCACAGGAGACGACTCCGTGGTTGGCCGTTCCCTGGAGACTACGAGATACATACTGCCCCGCAATACTGAATTACTTCGTGTGGAAGTACTCACTCATACTACACTCATCTCTGAAGTAAAATCCCCGTAGGACAAGTATCAAACGAGGTGTGTTCTCTAAGCCAGGAAACGGTACATTACGTTGATATTACAATGATGACATGAATATGTTCGTCAATTTACAAGTAAAGCCTTTATGAACTGTCCGTGAAGATTACATTATTTTAATAAGTAAAACACACAGCCACTGTTCGACAGTCAGCAAGCACTTACAGGAAAAAAATACATACGAAATGAACATTTCTATAACAAAACGAATACTCTTTTTTACCCTAGAATTCAATCTGCAAAAGTTCGTTATAGAAGCAATTCAAAATCAGTAACCTGATGTGGACTAACTGTACCATTAACCCAGCAACTCAGTCGAAAGAAATATCACTTTAGCGCTCAGTGGTAGTCTCTAAACACAAATGTACCAGGATTATTAAAATGTTGCCCGTGTGTATTCTTTGTCGCCTGTTGAAGAACCGGCTGTAAACGGGGAGGAGGCTGGAGCATGAGGCAGGAGGTGACATTCCATCTCCCGGCCATGGCCCGCTGGCAGGTGGTCTAAGTAGCGACTAATGAACCGCCAGCGAAAGCGTGGAGGGTAATTTGTGGTGAGCCGCAAGTCGAGGGCGGAACAGAACAAGAAACGCCGGGCTCCGCTTGTGGTCGCGGGTCGCGCAGCTGTCATACGTCAACGTCTTTCCCGCAGTCACACGACGCGTTAACTGTGGGTAGGTGAGTCCATCAACACACTCTGGAGTGTCTGTTTATATCTCGGATAACGGCCGCTTGACGAAATCCCAGAGAAGTCAGTTGGGTGTAAAATCCTAAGAAAAATTATTTATCCCCGAGACAAGACTGCTACAACACGCTCGTAGTGGCCGCGCTGGTCTAGCGGGTAGGGCGCTAAACTCTGGCCCTGGATGTCGTTCCCAGGTAGGACCGTCCCCGTCCACTTAGCCTGTCATAAAGCTGAATACCGGGGATGTTTCCCGAGGGTAAAAGGCGTCCAGGAGGAAGAGTTTGCCGCGATACTCCTCCTAGTGCCGCTGTGAACGAAAGACTGCACTCTGTCTGCATCAGATCAGATGCTCACTCACGGGCAGAGCAACGAAGCTTATAAATCATTACGGAGAGGCTTATTACTAAAGGGTATACCTCGATAGAAGAGTAACCCAACATATTACTTCGTTTCGCACACAGGTCACAAAATGATGGGAAAATTAGAGAAATCCCAAGCTTAGCGACAGTCGCTCTTCGCGCACACCAAAAGCAACCGGAATGAAAAAGTTAACGGGGAGAGGACAGTGCAAATGACATTGATGCCCAATGAACACTCCACCACACATGGTAAGCTGGTTTCCAGAGTGGAAAAGTGAAGCTGGTTTCCAGATTGTAAAAGTGTATCTCGAATGTCTGAGTGACTGTGATTGTAACCGTAATCGTCTGTGGTTCACAGTGAGACAAACAGTTACTATTTTTCTCATTGCTAATATATAAAATGTACAGCTCTCAGGTACATGCTGCACGTACTAAACACAGTGCCACCAGATAAACACAAACACAACTGCAATAAGAAGCTAGACGTAATAATTCAAATACCAGAAAACAATGGATGCAAAGAATTTCTAGCTACAAAATTCAAAGAGAAAATATAGGTACACATAAAAATAAAGCAAGCTTAACAAGTAGAACAAAACACGACACCAGTACTCACCACAAACGCCTGCACGAAAATTACCGCTACTACTCAACAAGGGCACGGTACTGAAGGAGAAAAGCCAACTACGGTACACACTCACTTACTGAAACGACGTGACGCACAGACTTGGTAATATCGTTAAGAACCAAGAAATAAAAACAGCTTACGAAAGTAATAATTCAGGGCAGGAAGGTTTAAAGAAGGAAGATGACTCTGTCGTATATATGACGTCAGGAATTTACCAACTCCTCTGTAACAGCTGTGATGCTTAATATCCATTTGAAATAAGATATAAAGAACATAAAAGAAGTATGGAATTATGGCACCAGCACTCAACATTTGCAGAATATCTCCGATAGGAATACCCGCTACCAACCACAATAGAAACAGATATGGAAGTAATAAGACCCAGCAACAAAATACTTCTCCTGACACAACAAGAAAGCTTCCAAATGTAAACGGTAGTCACATAAAAGGAAGACGTAATGAACGACCAAATAAACATTAGCCATTGAATGTTATAGAAACTAATAAAACATGTAGTAGATAAATAACTTCCTCTAACCATCACAAAAATATTATCACAAACAAAAGGCAACATATCCACAAATGTCCACCCACCACAGAACTATAGCAAAGTAGCTTTAACAAAGTAATTATGTATGCACACACACACACACACACACACACACACACACACACACACACTTACAAACACGCACCCACTAGGCGAAAAATCACACTCTCAGAGAAACAGCAGACGCTTCTACAACCACAGATAACAAAACAAATGGCCACCACATCTCGCGACATGGAAACAAACTTCGCGAGGTGTATGTGCCTCAACACAGCACGAAATCGTACGGTGCGTTATCTAGTGACAGCAAAGTGCAATATTTTAAAAGCCGAGCACCTAAATATGAAAGAACATTATGAATACAGTAGAAAGAAAAAAATCGCGAGTGATCATTGTAATTTAATACTGTTTAATAATGTAAAACATGGGAACTCTCTATGGTCTTGACAGACAGTTTTGGAGTATAATCCAAATTGTTGTAGTGACCACTGAAGATACTTCGAAACAAAACGAAACGCGTTTGGTGTAAATAAGACTTCTATTGCAGTCGAAAAAGACGAAATATAACCTATATACTTGTTTCAAAAGAGTGGTTCCAACACGAAACGTCTTGGGCATAACATAAGGTGCCATAAGATATACGTTTCAAGAACGGCCAGAAGTAAAATATTTCATAAAGAGGTGTATCTTACCTTCTTACACTGTAGTACAGTTCTTAAATGTAGTCGAGCGTTTTGATGAGCTTTATGGGGATATGCAGGCACAATCTTTCCTTAGCCCATGTGTGACGAGACTCGTACAGGGCATTTGTCGTCGGTCTTAAGATTTGAAACTTATTGCTGTGCAGGCATTTTGAGAAGTAATAATCATGGGTTTCTCACAGGTACTTCCGTTTTGGGGTGTAAGCAATTTTGTGGATCGGATCCGCTGTTCTGTAAAACACAGTTTCTTCTCGCCTAAACATGTTTCGCCACTTGGTGTGGGTTCGTCAATAGTTTATTCATAAATTCTGTTAATGTAATAGAATCATTAAGACTCTATTTTTATTTCGTTTGCACAGTATCAAGAAACGTTAAGTGTGTATTTCATCTCATCTACATGAAAGGTTGAACCATCTGAGGTTTGTTTCTTCCTTGACTATTTGTCCCTGCCAGTCTTGTCTTTGGATCAACGATCGTCCTTTTTTCTTGTTTTGGATTATACTTGAGCAATTACTTTTATGTTGTGTTTTCTTGAATTTTCGTTACCCGCACTTTCCGTTTGTTCCTGTATTTGACTATTTCTTCGTTCAGATTAAGTATTTCAAATTTTTTCTTGATCTCTATGTTACTCTTCCTATCAACTAATGTGTAACCAACTACCACTCTCAGAAATCTCGTTTCCATCCACGTACCACGTAATAACGTTGATACTGCCATTACTTTATACGTATAGTTTAAAGAATGTACTTATTCCGCCACTTTCAAAATGCTCTTTGATTATGCTGCAGGTATACTAGAATTTCAGCAGCTTTCGACTTACCTGATCATTTGATATGTAAATAGGCCTAACATCCCATCCAAGATAAAGGAATCTGCAGTGAATTACAATAAGTGTGAGGTGCGTGTATGTTTGTGTGTGTGTGTGTGTATGTGTGTGTGTGTGTGTGTGTGTGTGTGAGAGAGAGAGAGAGAGAGAGAGAGAGAGAGAATGAGGCAAACAGATAAATAAAGATGATGAGAGAAAATGTGTATATGAATGATTTTTTGTGAAAGTATCTGAACGAGAAAGAGAGAAAACGATAAAGAGAAGGAGGAAAAGAGTCTGTGTGAGACACAGAGAATCTTGTTGACATTTGTCAGATCTCAAATAGTACGCATATACATAGCTCTAACTACTGTATCTACTGACGATGGCAGGAGCGTGACGAAATACTTTTGGGGGAGAGGAAACGAAATTTTGTTTCGAATAGAACATTCTATCTTAAAAAAAAATCCTATCTATTACAGCTGTGACGGATAACTACAGACTACAAAATTGACATTTAATTTTGGAACAGAATCACAACCCAGAAACCCCCGCGCTAATGCTAAGTTACGTTGAGCCTATAGTAATTTAGTTCAAAAGTCGGAGGAAAGCAAAGACGTGCTGTCTCATCAGTAATTCCTAATAACGCACTGTGATATTCAAACCAACCTTAGGTCAAGGAAATGTTTAGTTTAATTAAAATATGTCACTATCCTTGCCGCCATAGATATATATATATATATATATATATATATATATATATATATATATATATATATACTTGTACCAATTCCGGCAGTAAAATGATGAAAGATAGATTTGATGAGAAACGGATGGGGAGAAATTTGATTGCTACATTACGCCCTCACCGTTTCTACATCTTATTCTCATCTGCAGCGTCAAAAAGTATAAGAAGATAGAAACAATGCTTCTCTCTTTCTGGGTTGACGATAAGGAGATTCAAAGACGAGCGAAGACAAAGACTACTAAGAGTTCTTAGAGTAGATGTAAACATGTTTTCAACAGAAATCAGGACAGCTTTGCACCTATGAGATTCATCTATAAACCTGGCTTTCATGACAAGTGTTTACATGTGCAGCACCGAGATGTTTCCAAAGATTCCAGTGATGACAGTGCCTGTGTGGAAGCGGTGGACGCGGCAGGAAGCGATGGTATCTGACCCGTCCTACGGGCGTCCCACTCCACCAATGGCAGTGAGGGAAGGATTATCCTCTGGCCGTCCTGCACTGCTCACTGGTTGAGTCTGAATACACACAGCACAAACATTCGTTGAGTGGTGAAGAGGTGTGCGTGCATCCTACACTCAAGGATGTGCCATGACTTTACGTGATCCCTCCCATGACTACTTCCATCTCAGTGAGATAAAGCCCACGTATTTGCCAAAATGAAATACTTTAGAAAGACGTACAAATGAAATGACACGATTTCAGAGATCTTATTGGTCTTATACAGATATGATTTTATGACGTAGACTGTAGCGACGATCGAATATTTGCAGTAACGCTGGGAATCGAACCGGGGTCTGCTGCTTACGAGACAAGTGCGTTAGCTGCTAAGCAACCTTTGCACAGCGGTTCAGACAACTACACATATTACCCTGGAAGGGCTCTCTTCGATCCACATTCTCACTGCCGCCCCTGTCTACTTTAAATACCCCCGTACACGCTAACTTTCGAAAGTGCATGACACAGAGTTTTATTAATCTTTCATTATTGTTACTGTCGGTTTTGGTAATATACCATTTCCTCCGTATGAAAACCGACTAATATTACGCAAATTTCGTTACAGTTACTGACATGAAAAACTTAAACCTGTAGTATTAATAAAGACAGATTAATACAGCTCTATGTCAAGCATTTTCTTTGATAGGATTGCTGCTGGAAGTCCCCTGAAAAAATTTACGAAGTGAAATAAATTTTATACTATTTGTCATGTGATGCAGATTTTAGTTTAGCCGATAGGTATCTCAACCAAATTCTTTGCTATAAAACCAATTGTTAATACGCCACAATGTTTAGTGATAGAACGTACCGGCTATAGCCGAAACGACATAACGAACGCATTCGAGAAGCATGGTCGATCTGTTGAGAGAGGCCTCCTGCTGAATGAATGAGAATATCGCAGTTTTAAAAAACTGCTTTGAAAGCAGGTTTAGAACATATGATTAAATCTGGTACTACTGACTGTTCGGGGCAACGGCCTTGCCGCATTGGATCCACCGCTTCTCGTGAGATCACCGAAGTTAAGCGCTGTCGGGAGTGGTCGACACTTGGATGGAATACCACCGAGGCCGCCATGCGCTGTTGCCATTTTTCGGGGTGCACTCAGCCTCGTGATGCCAATTGAGGAGCTACTCGACCGAATAGTAGCGGTTTCGGTCAAGAATACCATCATAAAGACCGGGAGAGTGGTGTGCTGACCCCACGCCCCTCCTATCCGCATCCTCCACTGAGGATGACTCGTGGCCTGAAGATGGAGTGCTTTTTTTTTTTTTTTTTTTTTTTTTTCTACGGACTGTTTACTAATCGCTGCAGAAATTTTCAAATAACATGGTGTGTGCGTTGTGGCAACATACACTCTAAGACAAAAAGAAAAGACAAACCACGAAGGAATTATCCGAATGGGACGGAAATCGGTATGTACGATGAGCATGTACAGACAAATAAATTATTGCAATATCAGAAAAATTGGATGATTTATTAAAGAGAAAGAACCTCACAAATTATGGAAGCAGTTATTCCGCATGATAGTCATAGAGTTGTTGAATGTCCTCCTGAGGGATAGCGAGACAAATTCTGTCCATTTGGTGCGTTCGACTGTCAAAATCCCGAACTAGTTGGACAGCCCTGCCCATAATGCTCCAAACGTTCTCAACTGGGGGGAGATCTGGCGACATTGTTCGCCAACGTATGTTTGACCAAGTACGAAGACAGCAGTAGAAATTGTCGCCGTGTGCAGGCGGTCATTATCTTGCTGAAACGAAAGCTCAAGATGGCTTGCCATGAAGGGCAACAAAACGGGGCATAGAATATCGTACCGCTGTGCTGTAAGGGTGCCGCAGATGACAACCAAAGGGGTCCTGCTATGAAATGAAATGGCATCCCAGACCATCACTCCTGGTTGTCGGGCCGTATGGCGGGCGACAGTCAGATTGGTATCCCACCATTGTCTGGGAAGTCTCCAGACACATCTTCGCTGGTCATCGTGCCTCAGTTCGAAGCAGGACTCATCACTGAAGACTATTATACTTCAATCAATGAGATTCCAGGCCGAAGATGTGTCTGGAAACGCCTCAAACAGCTGTGGGATACCAACCTACTATTCCCCACCATACGGGCCGACAACCAGGAGCGATGGTACGGGGTGTCATTTCATTTCACAGTAGGGTCCGTTTGGATGTTATCCGCGGCACCCTTACAACACAGCAGTGCGTTGACGATATTCTAGGCCCCGTGTCGTAACCGTTCACAGCAACCGTCCTAGTCTTACATTTCAGCAAGATAATGCCCGCCCGCAAACGGTGAGAATTTCTAATGCTTGTCTTCGTGCTTGCCAAACCCTATGTTTGCCAGAAAGGTCGCCCTATCTCTTCCCAATTGAGAACGCTTGGAGCATTACAACAAGCCTCCAACAAGCTCGGGATTTTGACGGTCTAACCCGCCAGTTGGGCAGAATTTGGCACGGCATCCTCCAGGAGGACATCCAACCACTTTATCAATGAATGCTAATCTGAATAACTGCTTACATAATGGCCAGAGGTGGACCAACGTGTTATTGAGTTGCTGAATTTGTGAGGCTCTTTCGCTTCAATAAATCAAATTTTTCTGAAACTGTAATCATTCGTTTGTCTAAAGATGTGCGTCTACCAGTTTCCGTCCCATTCTGATAATTGTTTCGTGGTGCGTCAGCTCTTTTCCTTTCGTCTTAGTGTATTTCGATGCCACAATTATAGATAAAGAAAAGAAAATTAGAGTTTAACGTCCCATCGACGACGGGGTTATCGGAGAAGTAACATTAGCTCTGACTGCAGAAAAGCTTTCATCCTGGCATTTGCCTTAAGCGATTTAGAGAAATAACAGAAAACCTTAAACTGTTTGGTCGGATAGAGATTTGAACCGTGCCCACCAGAGTATGAGTGAGGTATCGCCCACTGCGCCACGTCAGTCGTTAAATGCAGAGGAGGAAGGATTCGCTCGATTTACAGCAGAAGATAACAAGAGATGTTTTCGGACTACATGTAAAATCCCAGACAGTTGTGCGTCAGTGCAACGGCATGCAGACAATTCGACAGTTTGCATGTCTCATAAATATGAATAAAAGCTATAGTAAAATCAGAATATGTTATTTTAATTTTAATACCTTCGGCAAACTGCAAGATTCATTATTTCAAAAAATGTTCGAATTGGTGTGAATTTCTAAGGGACCAAACTGCTGAGGTCATCGGTACCTAGACTTACACACTATTCAAACTAACTTATGCTAAGAACAACACACACAGCCAAGCCCGAGGGAGGACGCTAACCTCCGGCGGGAGTGGCAGCGCAATCCGTGACATGGCGTCTCAAACCGCGCGGCCACTTTGCGCGGCGATTCATTATTTCAGGAGCACTTTGCCTGAAAAATACAGTAGCAACAACAGACTCGGTAACGACGGTTCAGCTTACGTAAGTGAAATTCAATTCCGAAAACTATTTGTAGACTGCGGTTGGTCACGGGGTGAAGTTGTAACCGCCTTACGACGTTTTTTTTTTTTTTTTCTGTACAGCAACCAAATACGGTCCAAATAAACTCATTTTTCTGGAAGACGTAATGTTTTCCTTTTTCCTTTTCATTCAGCCATAAATGATCCGTACCTGCAAAACATAGATCACATTTTATTTATTTTTAATTGAAAATGCATCATTTATAGCTTGGGTTACACAGAGTGGCACGTTTTCATACACTTTCTGACAGGCCAGTTTGTCATTTTTTAGTGTCATTCTATGCGTCCTCGCAGTGAATTCTGGGGTATAATTTTACACTCTCCATTCATGCATTTTGCCATTTCACTCCGCTGAATCCGAGGTGCCTTTGATTGGATTTAATTGGTCCCGCAAGGCTGTGCTTCACTCCCGACAATGTCGCCTTTGATCTATACGTTCTCTATACGTTTCCTACCCTAGCGTACTCAGTTCGAGGCTCTGCTCTCGTGCTGCTTAAAAAGGTTGGAGACGCGCTGTTTAGTGAATTCAACTATTTTTTCCCGTTGCTTCCCATCATACGCATAATACGTGTACAACATTTGTATGAAACAGCATCCATTCGTAAAAAAATATATATTTCAGTTTTTGCTGCGTGCATTCAAGAGGTTAACAATTCTAGATTTAGTCCAGAAGGTACACAACAACCCTGAGAGGCCGGTAGGAGGTGGTGTGTCTGGCTGGGTAGGTCGGGAGCCGCTTTTGTGGAGTGGTGGCGGCGCTATCCGGTTCCCAAGGGAGCGCGACGTGTTTGGCGCGAGATAAAGGGTTGTGCTGCGCGGACCGGCGAGGCGACCACGTGGCCAAACAGCGGGGGTGTCGCCCGCCGCCCGCCGCCCGGCTGGACCGGTGCTGGAGGCTGCGGCCCGCGCCACAACAGAACAGGCCGGGCCAGGTGAAACAACACGGCGGAGCTACGTCTGCACGCCGCCACCCAGCCCTCCGCTGCGGCAGCTTCCAGAGCTGTGTGTCGGGGCTGCCTGCTGCGTCCCACGAGACTCAACTGGACACGTCGCAGCCACGTCGTTACTGTCACTTCATAACCGTAACGCCATCACGTTATCCACAGGAGGGCATTGCATGGTCATAACAAAGTATCTCAGCGTACTGTAGTTTTATTGCCTGCAACATACGAATTACACTCCCATTCCAGATCATGGTTCCTTGTGGACAAAGTGGAGAGGAAAACTGATTTTCAATTACTCTGATTTTCTCTTTTTTTCTTTTTTTTTTTTACACCCTTTCACCATTATCGATGGTCCATCACCTAGCTAACTTCTTCTGTAGTGGTCAATCCAAGGATTGGTTTGCAACAGCTACAATGGCAGCTTGTCTCCATTCTGTGCGTCTTTCAGCTTTTCTCTTCATTTCTTTATAGGCGTTACATCTCACATCTTTCACGATTTGATCCATGTACCTCAGTCGTGGTCTTCCTCTTGGTCTTTTTCCCTCGACATATCCCTCTATGAGTGTGTTCAGGAGTCCTTTATGTCTTAATAGATGGCCTGTAAATTGCACTCTTCTTTTAACAATGAAACTCCAGAAGCTTCTCTTCTCACCTGCTCTTTCCAGAACCACTTCGTTTGTGACCTTGTCGATCCATTTTATTTTGAGCATGCGTCTATAGCACCACATTTCAAAAGAATTTAGCTTCTGCTGTTCCTCTGTCCCTAGAGTCCATGTTTCACACCCATAGCATGCCACACTCCACACACATGATTTCAAAAATCTTTTCCTGGTTTCAAGGCTGATGCTCTTAGATGTTAATATGTTTTTCTTCTTGTTAAAAGCAGCCTTTGCTTGAGCTATTCTACTTCTCACTTCTGCCTTGCTCCTTCCATCCCTGGTAATATTACTGCCCAGATAAGTAAATTTATCAACTTGTTCAAGCAGTTCATTGCCTACATGAACTTGGACTTTCACTTGATCTTCTTTGTCGCATGCCATTGCTTTTGTTTTTGCTTTATTAATTCTCATATTATATTCTTCACCCATAACTTTATCCATTCTATTCAGTAGGACTACAAGATCTTCTTCACTTTCAGCCAGGACAGCTATATCATCGGCATATCTTATCATATCTATTCGTTGGCCATGAATTACTACACCTGTCTGTGAATTTTCCCTTACTTTTTTCAGCGCCTCTTCAATGTATACGTTAAAGATAACAGGGGATAGTGCGCAACCTTGCCGGACACCTTTCCGTATCTGCACCTCTTCTTGTTTTGTCCGTCCACGGATAACTGCTGTCTCGTTTTTGTACAGGTTCCATATCATTTTTCTATCTTTATGGTCTATTCCTACTTTTTTGAGTACCTCAAACATCTTATCCCATTTAACATTATCAAAGGCTTTCTCTACATCTACGGAAGCTATGTATGTTTTCAGGTTCTTATCTAGTCGTTTCTCTATTATTAGTTTTAGAGCAAATATTGCTTCTCTGGTTCCTCTATCTTTCCGGAATCCAAACTGGTCTTCGGAGAGTGTAGCTTCGACTTTTTGTTCTATGCGTTTTAGGATAATTGAGGTTAATATTTTAGAGGCGTGAGTAACTAGGCTGAGTGTCCTATAATTTTCACATCTTGTAGCATTTTCCTTCTTTGGAATGGGGACCATAATGTTTTTCTCAAAGTCTGTAGGAATTTTACCCTGCTCGTACATGTTGAAAACAAGATTATACAACTCCTGATTCAGTTTTGCTCCTCCAGATTTCAGAAGTTCGGCTGGGATATTGTCTATACCAGGCGATTTGTTGTTTTTCAATTTTTTCAGAGCTAGTTCAAACTCTACCTTTAATATAGGTTCACCTATGTTGTGTGCATCTGCTTCTGTTTCTTCTTCCATGATGTTTTCAGACAGGTCTGGTCCGCTGTACAGTTTTCCTATATATTGTTTCCATCTTCTTGCAACTTCATCATCGTCATCTAACATATTGCCATTTTCATCCATCACAGCCCTACATTTGTTTCTTCTGTCTCCAAAGCAATGTCTCACACATTTATATGCCTTGTCGATATTTCCCTTGCTCATGTTGTCCTCAACTGAAATACAGAGATCATCAAGGTATTTTTCTCTTGCTTGTTTAGCCTCTCTGTTGATTGTGTTTTTCAGGCTCTTGTATTTCTCTTGGTCTTCCTTCTTCAGAGAATTTTTTAATTTCCTTCTTTCTTCCATCATATTTAGTAGGTCATTAGTGATCCATTCCTTCCTTTTCTCTGTCCTTTCTTTTCCTATTACTTCTTCTGCTGCTTCTAAAATACCAGTTTTTATTTTTTCCCAGCTGCTTTGGATGTCATTGCAGCCCTGTGTATTTGTTTTCTTGTCTGTTTCTAGTTGATAGTGCTTCAGTGTATTTTCGTTTTTCAGGTTTGTCAAATCCCATTTACATGTACTTCTTTTAATGTTCTTGAATTTTAGTTCAGTCGTCATCATAACGAGTATGTGGTCACTTTCCACATCACAGCCTGGATATGATCTGCTGTCCTTAACTTGGTTTTTAAATCTTTGCTTCAATAATGTGAAGTCAATTTGGTATCTGTTAATGTCACCAGGCATTTTCCAAGTATATCTTCTTCTTGGATGATGATTAAAGAAGGTATTTGTAATGCAAAGTTTATTTCTTTGGCAGATTCTACAAGTTTATCCACTCTTTCATTTCTTAATCCTAATCCAAAATTCCCTGCCACATCCTCTTCTTTACCTTCCCCAACAACGGCGTTCATATCTCCCATGATGACAAGGTTTTCAGCTCCTTTAATTCAGCCAATTACTTCAATCATAGATCATGTCGATTTCATCATCCTCATGCCTCGTAGTTGGCATGTATACTTGTATTATGATTGTGTCTCTTGGTTTAGTTTCCAATCGGACATAAATTATCCTCTCACTATGTTGAACAAATCCTTTTACTCTTAACCCCATCTCTTTATTGAGGATAATTCCCACTCCTGCAATCCCGGGACTGTCTTGTGCTGTTCCAGTGTGTATGATTCTGTAGTCCCCTGACCAAAAGTCGCCAGCGTTTGGCCATCTCATTTCTGAGACTCCCAGTACATCAATATCCATTCGTTTCATTTCCATTTTCAAGTTTTCCAGTTTATCACATTTAAGAAGAGAGTTGACGTTCCATGTTGCTATCCTTCTTACATTAATGCTTTTGGATTTTGGTATCTCTTTAGTTGTCCCCGCCCGGAGATCCGAATGGGGGACTATTTTACCTCCAGAGAATTTAACCAAAGAGCTTTCCATCATAAGCTGTTGATACTTGGGATACCCGCCCGGGTCTTTAATGGAGTGGTTTCCCGTTGCCTTCTCCATTCTATGCCGTTGGCCACCTTGTGGCTCCTCCGCCTTTAGGAGCAGTTTCCCACCCCAAGGGCAAGAGAGTGCCCTTCCTTCTAGCCGCTCATCCGCCCTCCTAGAAGGCCGTTGGCACTTGATAGAAGGTGATCTCCTTATCCCGGGAGATATTCGGCTCAGTAGAAGTATACGTTGGAAATGGAAGACCCCTAGCCCTCGAAACCTAATAGCGTCAGGGTCGGAAAAGAACAAGAGATGGCCGATGGTGGCCAGATAGGAAAGATAAAAGTGAGGAGCCTGGCATAAGTAAGTGGAAACAATGCCAGGAGCTCGGGACCCCGTGGTCGCCAGCCACGTACTCACTAGGTGTGAGTCCGTTAGCTTTTGAAGCAAGGTACACGTAAAACACATATTCCTGTAGTTATTTCTTAAGCTTTGTTTGAGTCATAAACCTTCTGACTCGTTTGATGCGGCACGCCACGAATTACTCTCCCCTGCCAACATCTTCATCTCAGAGTAGCACTTGCAAATCAACGTCGTAATTATTTCCTGAATGTATTCCAGTCTCTGTTTTCCTCTGTACTTTTTACCCTTCGCAGCTCCCACTAGTACCATGAAAGTTATTCTGTGATATCCTACCATCCTGTTCCTTCTTCTTGTCAGTATTTTCCATATCTTCTTTTCCTCACCGATTCTGCGAGAACCTCATTCTTTATCTTATCAGTACACCTAATTTTCAACATTCTTCTGTCGCACCACATCTGAAAGGTTTAGTTTCTCTTCTCTTTGGTTATCCCACAGTCTGTGTTTCGCTACCGTGCAGTGCTGTGCTCCAAAAGTACATTCTCAGAAATTTCTTCCTTTTTTTTTTTTTGAATAATTATGTTTTATTCCATGAACCGGTTTTCGAACCTTTTCAAGTTCACCTTCAGATGGTTTCTTGAGGTTACATCATCATTTCTAGCATAATGATGTAATCTCCAGAAACCATCTGATGATGGAATAAAACACAATTATTCAAAAAAGTGACTGGCTGCGGATTTATGTAACTTATTAACATTCAGTTAACAGTCGCGGGTTCTAAAATATCCGTAATGGATAAGCTTAATTTCTTCCTCAAATTAAGACCTATGTTTGATACTAGTAGACTTCACTTTGCCAGTGCTAGTCTGCTTCTTATGTCCTCCTTGCTCCGACCGTCATGGGTTGTATTGCTACCTAGGTTGCAGAATTCCTCAAAATTTCCTTCATCAACGCCAAATATCATGTTAAGTTTCACGCTGTTCTCCTTTCTTCTACTTTTCTTCCCTTTCGTCGTTCTTCGATTTACTCTTAATCTGCACTCTGTACTCATTATACTGTTCATTCCATTCAATAGATCACGTAATAATTCTTTCCTTTCAGTGAAGACAGCAATGTCATCAGGGAGTCTTAACTTTGATATCCTCTCACCCTGAATTTTAATCTCACTCTTGAAGCATGATTTAATTCCGCCATTGCTTCTTCGGTGTATAGATTGAACAGTAGGGCTGAAAGACTACATCCTTGTCATATACTCTTTTTTAATCCGAGCACATCGTTCTTGGTTTACCTTACTGTCCCCTGTTGGCTCTTTTACATATAATACCCGTCTCCCCCTATAGCTTTCCCCTAGTTCTCTCACAATTTCGAACATCTTGCACCATTTGCCACTGTAGAACGCTTTTTCCACGTCGAAAAATCCTGTAAAGGGTCTTGATTTTTCTTTAGTCTTTCTTCCATTATCAATCGCAACGTCAGCATTGACTCTCGGGTGCCTTTACCTTTCCTAAAGCCAAACTGATCGTCATATAGCGGATCCTCAATTTTCTTTTCCATTCTTCTCCATATTATTCTTGTTAGCAACTGGGTTGCATGAGCTGTTA
Source organism: Schistocerca nitens (assembly GCF_023898315.1). Taxonomy (NCBI): domain Eukaryota; kingdom Metazoa; phylum Arthropoda; class Insecta; order Orthoptera; family Acrididae; genus Schistocerca; species Schistocerca nitens. Next base: position 289,354,006 of record NC_064620.1, read on the forward strand.
AGCTGATTGTTTGATAATCCTAGTACTTGTCAGCTCTTGCAGTCTTCGGAATTGTATGGACCCTGTTTCTCGGAAAGTCAGGTGATAATCGCCAGACTGATACATCCTACACACCAACGTGAACAGTCGTCTTGTTGCCACTCCCCCCAATAATTTTAGAAATTCTATTGGAATATCAATCCCTTCAGCCTTATTCGATCTTAAATCTTCCGAAGAGCTTTTAAATTCTGATTCTGGATCTCCCATCTCCTCTACATCGGTTGTTTCTTTTGCTGACACGTCATCAGACAAGTCTTCTACCTCAAAGAGCCCTCAATGTATCCCTTCCACCTATTCATTCCGTCGTCTGCATTTAACACTGGAATTACCATTCCACTCAAAATGTTAACACCCTGAAACGTCCCCTTTTTACAATTATATACATGACTGTGCTTAAACTGACACACAATATTTTTAGCGCAACGCAATCTGACTTTAAATAATCTCTACAAGAGAATGGTCCTGACTAACATTAACCTGTACTTTTCACAAATCACTTACCTCACAAAAATCTTGGTTACTCCCACTACTCCAATACAGCAAGCGCCACTACTGCCAGCTAAATAAAAGATTCAAACTATGGAAGGCACTAACTACTGATAGGGATAGTTAGCAAATGAAAGATATTAATAGAGAACAAACAATGTATTTACCTTGATATCATCATTTATAAATATAGCAGTTCATGACAAATTTCAAAACTCCGCCATCTCTCTCCCCACATCCACCACTGCTGGCGGCGCACCTCCAACTGCGCAACACTACGCGCTGTTCACAGCCAGCTGCCTAACACTACAATGGTTGAGTATTACAACAATGCAAAGCAGCCACAGACTGCACACAGCACAGCCACTGATTTTTTTATACAGAGGTGGCGTTACCAATAAAAAAACCTAAACAGCCTACTTACAACCCTTGCTTTTAATTTGACTTATCTATATGCTGATTCAGTCCATCTGACAAGCATTTCTGTTTCGATTTCTTTTCATTTTTTATGCAGCCATTTCGTCTTAGCTTCGCTGTAGTTCCTATTTATTTAGTTCCTAAGTGACTTCTGTTTCTGTATTCCTGAATTTCCCTGAACATTATTGTACTTCCTTCTTTTATCAAAATGGTTCAAATGGCTCTGAGCACTATGGGACTTAACTTCTGAGGTCATCAGTCCCCTAGACTACTTAAACCTAACTAACCTAAGGACATCACACACATCCATGCCCGAGGCAGGATTCGAACCTGCGACCGTAGGAGTCGCGCGGTTCCGGACTGAAACGCCTAGAACCGCTCGGCCACCGAACCGGCCTTCTTTTATCGATCAACTAAACCATTTCTTCAATTACCCATGGTTTCTTTGCAGTTACCTTCCTTGTAGCTATGTTTCTCTTTCCAACTTACAATCATTGCCCTCCCTAGAGATGTCCGTTTGTCTTCAACTGAACTTCCTACTGAGCTACTCATTATCGCAGTATCGCAGTACCCATAGCCTCACTGAACTTCAAGCGTATCTGTTCATTCCTTAGTATTTCTGTATCCCATTTCTTTGCGCACTGATTCTTCCTGATTAGTCTCTTAAACTTCAGCCTACTCTTCTTCATTATTGAATTGTGTTCTGAGTCTCTATCTGCTCCTGGGTACACCATACAATCTAATATCTGGTTTCGAAATCTCTGCCTGATCATGATGTAATCTAAGTCAAATCATTCCGTATCTCCCGGCCTTTTCCAAATATAACGCCTCCTCTTGTGATTCTTGAACAGAATATTCGCTATTACCATCTGAAATTTATTGCGGAATTGAATTAGCCTTTCTCGTCTCTCATTCCTTCTCCCAAGCCCATATTGTTCCGTGATCCTTTCTTCTTGTCCTTCCTGCACAAACACATCCCAATCCCCCATGATTATTAGACTTTCATCTCTCTTTACGTACTGAATTACCCGTTCAGTATCCTTACATACTTCCTCTGTCTCTTCGTCTTCGGCTTGCGAGGTCTATATGTATATCTGAACTGTCGCTGTTGTTGTTGATTTGCTGTCGGTTTTGATGAGAATAATCATAATACTGAACTATTTACAGCACCTTACTCTCTGCTTTGCCTTCCTATTCATAAAGAAACCTACTCCCTTTACATCATTTTCCGCTGCTGTTGATATTATCATATACTCATCTGATCAGAAATCCTTGTCTTATTTACATTTCCCTTTACTGACCCCCAATATATCTCGATTGAGCCTTTAAAGGCACATCTGCGGGGAAGAGCGGATTTTACGCACAAACTATTAGAAACGTAATAAATAAATAAATAAATAATCAATTAAAAATGAAGTACTATGAATGGTTGTATCGACTGTAGGACACAACCGCAGAAACAACTCTGGAATCGCATCTCTCAATTGTTTATGTGAAACGGACGACACCTTTTGATTTAGAAGCGAGCCAAGACGGACACTTTTCTGCGATTACGGCGGATTTGTACGGCACACCGCCATTATCATTCATATTTTGTAGAGGCGCAGTCATACTAGTCGCACCTGTATAGTATTACTTACAGCAACTGATTTACTATAAGTCTCATTGTAAATTTATATTACAGTAATACTTGTTTCATTTTACGTTGAAAGTCGTCCTCAGCTATACTGCGTCTGGACAAGGCGAAAGGTTCCGTGTTCATTAACTGCACATAAGTAGTCCCGTGCGATGAGGAAATGTTTTCGATGTCCGATAAAATGAGTTTTCATTTGAAGAGATATCCAAGGTCGAGTAAAAGAGTCAGAACGCACCTACCACACAAAGCCATTATCTAGCGCACCAAACAAGAGTAATTTATTAACAAACATAATTTATTTAAGAAATTAGTTAATTATTTTAATAAATGTGGCTCACTCCCTGGCGTTTATCGATGCACGAACCGGTCAGTATTAACAATAAAAAAATTAAACTGGTGACTTCGTGTCTGGACTGTTTATTGTATATGCAAACTGGCGAGCAGCCATTACAGCAAAATATTTTCCGATCAGCTACTATCCTTGCTCAGTAAAACCATCATTTTTGCTATACTAAAGCTGACGAACTTAATTTTTACGAATTTAATTTCTCACGAGTTTAAAGATTTTTTCCTTCCACAATACATTACGTATAGCATGGTAAGAACACGCGGACAGTTCACGAAAATCGAGCATGATAGCTATCACAGAGTTGGATATGGACACTGAAAAGTATATTGACAGTAAACTCTAATGTTAACTCCAGCGTTAATGAGCAATCAGTGGTTGAAACGCATAGTGACGGTAATTTTGTTAACATGCCGACCATTAGTCAGTTATTAAAAGCTAGCGCTGAACTAATTATTGCCCGTGACGTCATGTCAAATGGCATGGCGGGGGCAGAGTGCATTCAATCGGCAAATATTGCTAATTTGCTTAATATTATAATCAAAAAAATGACCGAAAATAAAAAAGGCAGTGATGCACGCATGACATCAATACAAAATCATATGACCACAAATACACAAAATCATATGAGCAAAAATAAGAAAGACACAGATGCGCTTATAGACGCACTAAGAGCAGACATGCAAAAAGATATGACAGTACTAAAAATGGGACATGACGAGATTAAGACCTATTTGATAACACTAAAAACCATTAACGACGCTTTATGCGAAAGGAGAGACGAAAGAAACGTTAGATTGAGTGGAGAAGTGACTGAACTTGATCAACAATTTTCCGAACTAAATTTACAACGGGAAGAAACTACCAAGGACGTGAAGTCACACAGCTAAACGCCACTTGCGAAGATGTTGCGACTCAAGTGAAGTCTTGCCCGCCAGAATACAAATCACACTGAAGACAAGGTAAACATGTTGACCAAACAATTAATAGACAAGCTTCAATTAGACAAAACAGTCATTTCGCATAATAAATGAAGAATTTTAGAATTGGATTGGCGAGAAAAACAAACATTTCTATCACTGCATAGATGAAAAATTACCGGCAATTGTACATGACACCGTGACAGAATTTGTTAATAATAATAATAAACACGTCACTAAGTAGAGCAGAACAGTAAAATAATTTAATGACTAGGCACAATCGGACTGTACTAACGGTCACAGGCAAAATGTTCAATACGGAAATGAAAAGCGGTACTGGTATGACACATATCCCATGTACACACCATAGACATCACATTGTCAATAAAACACACCAGCATATTCATTACCAAATCAAAATTGTGGTATCAATAGATAATGTGTTCCCTTGGATTCAGCAGGTAACCAGTACAATAATGACCAAATTACAATCATGATATCTGTGAACAATACGCTCCCTTGCATTCAGCAGGTGAGCACTACAATAACTGCAGTGGAGGGAACAGATATTTCAGTGCTAAGAGGAAGAAAGCCTAATCAAACATTGCAAATTTCAACCGTTTATTCCGGTAAAACGTAGCGTACACCCTGTATTTTTCTCAAAGCATTCAGAAACGCGTTCCCCAGATCATGGAGTGACCGGAAAGGAATTTCATATCTAGTAGGTTTCACCAAGGAGACGCAGCTGTCTGGACATACAACGAAGCCAACAGATGTGTAACTTACGAACAATTCGAGAAAGCTTTCTTGGTCAGTTTTGGTCTCAAATTGTTCAAGAGCGTCTCAGAAAACAGATCGTGGAACCAGAGCCTTTCAGTGCCAGATACGGTAGTTTACGAAGTTTTTTGAGAAATTCCTAAGTTGACACATTTGCTAGACGAACCCCGTTGCTACGCGTGATATACTACCCGCACCGATAGCTAGACTACCATTCTACATCAAAGAGAAACTACTGCACATTCCCGACAATGATGCGGAATATTTTTTGACAGTGCTGGATTCAGTTGATTTGCTACAGAGGCGGACAAAAGTATTCAAACACTGGGAGTAATCAGAGAAGTAAACCTAAAATGTGTTTTTAACTCAAAACATATATTTTCTTATTTACAAATGTGTAATACGTAGGTCAATCTGAACATATGCAGAACAACAAGTAACAAAACACGCCTTATGTAAAAAAAATAAGAAAGAAAATAAAAATATACAATGGGCAAAAGTATTCAGTCAGTATTTGGTAATGTGTCTTTTTCCCTGCATGGCATGGAGTAAACAACCTTTTTCGTTGTATCTGAACCGATATTCATCCATTCTTCTTCTATCAATGCACGCAAGTGTGTCAAACTGCTCTCATATCGTTTGTGTAGTCTCGATTTCAGTTCATTCCAGATGTTTTCGATGAAATTGAGGTCCGGAGACTGCGATGGTGCAATAAGGCCATGAGACGTGTTACATAGTATCCACTGTTTGACAGTTTCCGCTTATGTCTCGTTGGAAATAAAAGTCACCTCCAAGATCGCAGAACTTTTCGTCGATTATGTTTGAGTATATCGAGATAACCAAATTTGTTCATGGTGTCTTCAATGAAGACAAGCTCGCCAGCACCTCTGGAAGACACGCATCCCCACACCATCACACTGCCGCCTTCATGTCTGATGGTTGCTTGCATGTTTTTGGGCTCCCATTCTGTGTTTGCTTGACACCACACTAAACTGCGGCCATCCATGTGGCTCAAAGTAAATTTACATTCATCACTCCACAGAATCTTGTGCCAGAAGGTCACATCCTTAACGACAAATTCTTCTGCAAGAACCATCCGCTTTTTTGCGTTACACTTACTGACGAACGGTTTGCGCCTTGGCACTCTGGCATTGTACCCAGCACTGTTCAGGCATCCGCGCACTGTTGTGACGCCAACTTCGATACCAACGCCAGTTCTGCAGCTATAACAGGGACCGTTTCCCGCGGGTCGTTTTTCACCATTCGAACTACCTTCCTCTTGCAATTTCTTAGACTTTCCCGGCGATTTGATGACATCTCGTGGAAATCGGGTTTTCTGCCGGATATCAGCGTTTTCCAAACACGATATTTCGACGTCATTACTTGACGTCTTCATCAGGTGTTCTCTGAGACTGGCTGCTTGCTGGACCGGGTCGCATATTTATGCCCGCCCGGTGCCTGGTGAAGACGTCAAGTAATGACGTCGAAATATCGTGTTTGGAAGACGCTGATATCCGGCAGAAAACCCGATTTCCACGAGATACCTTCCTCTTGTCCCTGTTCGTGAGTTTTTGAGGACGCCCCTGTCGTGGGTGATTGACGAGAACTTTTTCTTCTCTCAATTTCTGGACGATACTAAATACAGTTTTTCGATTTCGGTTGACGACCTTGCATATTTCCGCTTATGATCTTCTCTCACTGTGCAGCCGCACGATAAGCCTTCGCTCTTCTACTGTCGTTTCCCTACCTTTACGGCGCATGGCGCTACGTTGGTTCTTTTTTGGCGAGACCTGTGCTCTCCTGTAGTACGAGACAGCTGCCTTGCGTTCACTGAGTGCTTGCTGTGGCCGAGTTGTGCCTTCATACTGTGATTAACTTGTACAGCAGGGTGGCATATGATTACTTTTGTCCCGAGTGAAACACACGCCTGTGATGGTAACACTGAACTAATCGTTCCAGATGGGGGGTACAGTGACACTCGCATAGTCGACGTCTATCGAAATATTCCCTGCATTATGGCACATAAGCAGATACACATTCCGTGCACGCATCAGTCGCAATTGACCGTGAAATACGCATGTGACCTGCGTCTGAATGCCGGCCGGAGTGGCCAAGCGGTTCTAGGCGCTCTAGCCTTGAACCGCGCGACCGCAACGGTCGCCGGTTTAAATCCAGCCTCGGGCATGGATGTGTGTGATGTTCTTAGGTTAGTTAGGTTTAAGTAGTTCTAGAGGACTGATGACCTCAGAACTTAAGTCGCATAGTGGTCCGAGCCATTTGAACCATTTTTTTGTGTCTGAATACTTTTGTCCGCTTCTGTATATTAAGATCAACCGTGCGGGCGACAAAACAGCAACCACAAAGTTTACGTGACTGGTATGCAGGACACGCTGGTTAGCCAACATCATCCTGGCGTGCCAGCTGCGTTCGGTTACGTAGCGCAACAGAGGCCACAGCCTGCTTCCGCAAACCAGTTTACTTATCAAAATCATCAGACACATTCTAACGTGAATGGTAATCATAACATCACACACACGACAGGTGATAAACGCAAAGAAGAGGCGCCAAAAGAATAATGATAACAATAGGAGCGCCAGCACGGCGTTCCGTATTACCCTCCTGAACCCACCGATTCCATATTCTGCTAACAGTCATTGGATCTCGACCAATGCGAGCAGCAATGTCCCGATACGATAAACCGCAATCGCGATAGGCTACAATCCGACCTTTATCAAAGTCGGAAACGTGATGGTACGCATTTCGCCTCCTTACACGAGGCATCACAACGTTTCACCAGGCAACGCCGGTCAACTGCTGTTTGTGTATGAGAAATCGGTTGGAAACTTTCCTCATGTCAGCACGTTGTAGGTGTCGCCACCGGCGCCAACCTTGAGTGAATGCTCTGAAAAGCTAATCATTTGCATATCACAGCATCTTCTTCCTGTCGGTTAAATTTCGCGTCTGTAGCACGTCATCTTTGTGGTGTAGCAATTTTAATGGCCAGTAGTGTATTACCAGTTTGCTCACTGCCTGAGAACTTAGAGAAACAATTGCAAACATTATTAGACGATAAGTACTTTCCCATCACTGACATGACAAACTCGTTTTGCCAAGTGGCAACCACTCCTGATTCCGTGAAACATACTCCTTTTATATTTGAGGGGGGGGGGGCGGCGAACATATCAATTCCGTGTTCCACCTTTCGCACTAAACGTCACTTGTGGTGTATTCATCACTGCTTTGGATACAATGCTTGATGACAAATTAGTAGAAACTTTGACAAATCATGTAGATGGCATTCTGATCGCCACAAAGACGTGGAAAGAACATCACGAAATACTTGAAAAAATTCTGTACTAATTTGCACAAGCTGATATTATAACAAACCTTAAGAAATGTAAATCTGTATGTAGTGAGATAAGGCATCTACGGCAAATAATAAATGCACAAGGTATACACTCTGATTCGCATAAGCTAGATACTATTAAAATTTTCCTAGTCCACGTACTAAAAAACAACTGAAGTCATTTCTAGGATTCTGTTCTTTCTTCCGACGTTTCCTACTACAACTATTGACCAGTATTCATCTTCTAACTTTACTTAAGAAACACCATGTATGCATCTGGACAGAGTAGTGCCAGTAAGATTTTGAGAACATGAAACATGTATTAGTAAATTCAAACATTTTAAACCGTACAGGCTTTAGCCTAAATGTTTGTTTGAGTTCTGTTGCGTCATGCACTGGGTTAGGATCTTGCCTACTTCAGGTGGATAAGGACGGAGAAGAGGAACAGGTAAGGATCATTGTATTTGCTAGCCGAATGTTAAGCAAATGTGAACGAACATTTTCAACAACTGGATTGTACTCACTTTAAATTGTCTGGGCTTTTAAAAAGTTTAATTATTACGTGTACAGCAAACACACGAAAATCTATACTGATCACCAAGCACTGCAATTTTTATTAACCTGTCCCAGGTTATCACCCTCGGCTTTGTCGTTGCAGAATTACTGATTTGATAATGTTTATATCAAGAGAAAGGACAAAATCATTGCTGGCGCTTTTTCTCGTCTTCTACAAGGTTTCAATGACGGTGATACTGGTCTAGAAAAAGAGAAAGGCTATGGAATACTTTTAATGCAGGATAAACAATATTACTAATACTCCATTGATTTGTGCCAAAACATGGCAGATTTACAAAAGTAAAATCCTCACCGGAACCAGGAGGACTAATCAACCTAATAATCCACTGTCTAGCCATTATAGGATATATCAAAATGTGTTATTCTATGGTCGACATGTAGATGGATGTAACTGGTGTCCATGTATACCCAAGGACACAGAATACACCTTAATTAGACACACACACTTAGTTTGGGGACATTATGGGGCGAAGAAGTGTCCAACCAAAGTCAACGCATACAGTTATTTTACCAACATGAGGAGAAAGGTTCACAACGTACTCAAAACTTGTACATCGTGTCAGAAAGCTAAAGCACAAAATTTATCGTCAAAGACAGATTTACATTCCATGCTACCCAGTACATCTATGGAATACACCATCCGACAAATAGCTGTGGCGTAAAATATGCATTAGCCTTTTATGACATATTTTCTAAGGATGTTAAGCCTTACGCCATAAAATTTGCGACTGCAAACACTATCATAAGATGACCTTCACGTGATTATATTCCTCGTGTGGGAAAACCAAAGGCAACTGTATCTGACGATTCCACATACTACTCAGGTTACAAATGGCGGAAATTCTTAAAAGATAATGATATTAAGAGCATTTTTATACAGAAACTTAGCCTTGAATCTAATCCAACAGAACGGATTTTCAGGGAACTGGACAGGTTTATGAAGACATATATACCTGCACAACATTCTAATTGGATAAGCTATATAATTCTTTTTAAGATGCGTACAATAATCTCAATATATACGTTACTAATTCTCTTGTATGAGAATGTACCAAGCTATGCAAATGATGCAGTCTAGCACTATTGCATACAGCGGCAGTGCGCCTTTACCATGATTGATCTGAGGATGGCTGTATGAATAACCGAAACTAGATGTGTTCTATGTTGTTTGTGATCTAGACAATTAAAAAACTTATAATTGAAAAAAAAAGATTTTTGAAAAAACATAAAATCGCCTTTCTCCTTTACCGGATAATGTCAGGTATTACCATTTCTTTTTCGTTTTCAGCTACATGTGTTTAGTTCCGGTAGACACTGACATCTCCATTTTAACAAGGCGCTGTGCCATTTTGTTTACGCTGCTGTGGCGACGTGCTAGAGTACTGTGGCGCGTGGGGTAACTAGTAATTACCATCATACACGAGCGCGCAACACTAGATGCTGTATCGGCTTCCCAAAACTAATAGTCCGCTGTGATGCAAGCACTGTGTATGATTTCTGGTGCCAAGCCCACACATTCTACGCATCCATTCATCAGTCGTGGACTAGCATACCTTCCTACACTTTCCCATTCAATCTATCATTCAGTGTTTATATACTACTTCAGTGTATTAACCTTCCTATCACCTCGCTAACCTCGCTAAGTGAAGGCATTACACTTGGTAGCAGGTGGCTTTCGCCATTTTAGAAAACGACGCCGCTGAAGTATCGAAGGAAGCGTGATAGAACCGTTACTGTTTACATACATACATTGGTGTGTAAAACGCAAGGACGAAAGTAGCTTTTGCATGATTTGTCACTGCCAAGTAACATATCTCGATGAAACTTAGACCGTACATGCAAAGAACTGCTACAGCCTAGTACAGAAGGTAACTGAAAGAAACATGCAATGAGACAAACAGAAATGACACCTTCATTCAAAGTCAATCATTACATTGAAGTCATCGCAATTCATGTTGGTCCCCAGAACAGTACAGTAGTCAAGACATGGTCCTGCTAGGGTGTGTGATCACACAGCTATGCAAGCTCTGCAGCGCGCTCCCATGCTGGCTGGTAAGAATTTCTTACGGTAGGGCGTTCCATTTCTTTGCCAGCACGGTTGACAACTGCTGGATGGTCGGTGGTGCACTTGGATGCGCTGGAATACGTCTCCGCTCCGCATCTCGTATGTCCATTCACCGAATACCATCTCGTTCCAAGGACTCCTGTACCTGTACTGTTGGACGCGATCGCGCACTGCACTTTAAAAAAAACAGTCTGGAGTCACAGCCAAGTGCAACCCTGAAAAGACGCACATGGGGAAGGAGTACAGTGTCACAATAACATTGACTGGTGAATGTATGATGTTCGATGACTTGGAGATCTGTATGTCCATGCCCGGTATTATGCCTTCCCACTTCATCTGGACCACCAAAACGATGTTGTTTGACAATAAAATGTTTTCCAGTTCGTAACAGTGTTTGTATAGCAACCAGTATGTAAGATGTGAAGAAACAAGCAGTCTTCGTTGCAGTATTAATTTTTCTCATTATTTCCCAATGACGCCTTTCACGTTCATATAGGCGTCTTGGGATTGGCTGAAATTTGGCAGCGATGGGCATATGGGAAACCGCACATACAATATCCCAACAGGTAAATGTTCGTTGTCATAGCTTTAAAAGCACTGTGCATGTCCTTATTGTGGTATGTGGTGTAGTCCAATGCAAACCAACCAGTGTGACGTGCGCAGCACGGCATGTTAGGACGTAAAGATTTACTGTAGTACTGATCCCGACTGGTTTGCATTGAACTGCGCCACATGCCGTAATAAGGACACCTCACAGTGTTTTTAAAACTTTGTTCGACAATGTTCTTGTGTACAATAGGTGTTCTCACCTTTCACCATATGAAGATACGTCCAGCTTTGTCGAACATGAGAAGGGGGGAAAAGATAGTAGTAACAGAAGCACCCTCCGCCTCTCGCCGTAGGGTGACTTACTCAGTATAGATAAAGATATACGCAGAGACATCAGAAAATAAGTTACGCATGTCGTCCCATTCTATAACAATAGTGCTACAAGAGTGGCACGTTGTCAGAAGAGAGTCCATCTTCTCGGTTTGCTGCAAATAGTATCAGGTGCATGAGAGTTCGCAACTGAAATGGTACGGTGACTGGAAATTTACTCGAAAGTCAGACATACGGGGCAGTTCGATTCTTGTGAGCTAAACGTTTAAGCTGCACACAGCTTCACAAGGAAACATAGGTGGTTTCTGGGCCAAACGCAGTGTCACGTCCAGCCGCAGTGAAACTGTGCCAAGAAATTGGACAAGGCCACACAAACATGCACCATGCGATTTAAATCTTGTCGACAAACTGAAATAACATTTGAGGAAAAAGAGATTCTTTCGACAATGAGAATTTTCGCACAGCGGTTCTCGAATGGTTTCGCGACCACACAGCGCATTTGTGTCATCTAGGAAGTGAACGACTGGGAGAACGTTCTAACCATTGTTTACAGAGACCTTGGGGCTTTATTGGAAAATAGTGTCGTATCTGTCACTCTGATGTATAGTGCAGCATCCAGTATAGTTATTTGACCTGCCATAATAAGGTATAATTTTGTAAAGTCCCCTCGTAGATGTACATGTAGAATCGGAACGGCATTTAGTAGACCATGTTCGCCGGCCGAAGTGGCCGTGCGGTTAAAGGCGCTGCAGTCTGGAACCGCAAGACCGCTACGGTCGCAGGTTCGAATCCTGCCTCGGGCATGGATGTTTGTGATGTCCTTAGGTTAGTTAGGTTTAACTAGTTCTAAGTTCTAGGGGACTAATGACCTCGGCAGTTGAGTCCCATAGTGCTCAGAGCCATAGACCATGTTTCATGACTTTTCAAAAGTTTGTTGTTTTACAATATCTTGTGTTGTTCTCTGATCTACCGAATGAGGCAGCCTCTAGTAGCTGGCAGAATAGTACGTAGCCTAAGGGTAGCTGCTACTACGCACCACAAACTCATGGCCCCAGCACTGATTGCCAAAAGCTTTTGAAGTAAATAACGTTAAGTTTATTAACCAGTGACTGTGACAGGAGGTTGCTGATCTGTCAAAAACCACGTATTAAATGTTCAGCAGCTTCTGGAGTTGGAAATTTGTAGTGAAAAGAGTTGACCTGGCAAGTGAAGGACGATTGAACCTGCGGACCGACTTAGTCACAAGCTGCAGTCTTCAATTGTTCTGACATTCCTTGAAACCCACTTGAATTCCCATCCTGGTCTCCTAGGCAGTCCTGTTGTGATTGTGAAGGCTATCCGTGTCGAATGTCACGTGACCAGTGTCGTCATTGTGCCTACACAGCTCATCTCCAATGTGCTGGTTCCCTTATGACCTACCCGTCCCCGGTAGCTGAGTGATGTCGGCACGGTAACTCAGCGTGTTCAGTCAGAGGGCTAGCTACCCTCTGTAATAAAAAAAAAAAAACTGAGTTAATGGATCAACGACGAACTAAAACGGGTGTCTTGCGACGTCCGCCCCGAGCAGTTACAACGAACGAAAACGAACAAAATTAGATTTGAAAAAAAAATTGGTCAGCGCGACAGAATATCTATTCTGAGGGCCCGGGTTCGATTCCCGCCTGGGTCGGAGATTTTCTCCGCTCAGGGACTGGGTATTGTGTTGTCCTAATCATCATCATTTCATCCCCATCGATGCGCAAGACGCCGAAGTGGCGTCTAACCGAAAGACTTGCACCCAGTAAACGGTCTACCCGACGGGAGGCCCTAGTCCCACGACATTTTACTTATGACCTGATAGTATGAGTAAAAATGATGATTTCCGTCGAATGTTTGGCATGTTCAGCTAATGTTCGGTTATTAGTACTAGAGATCCCAGAGTAACCCCTCACCTTAGTTTTTATCTACCAAGTAGTTCTACTTTTTAAAAGAATGAAAGCAACATGTTTCTCGACTTTACCTATTTGTACGAAAAGTGTGGATCGTATCACTTACGATGACTATCAACAAACAACCATGCATTGGACATCTTCTAAAGTACGACGAAGTCATTGCAAGTGTTACGCTTTATAAGATTTCCCATTCTAATAAATTTACCGAACGTTTTTGTCCAATCTCAAGTATCAGCAGAAGGCTCTTGAAGCACGTGACTCAGTTGCAGATCTCGACAAAGAGTCTAACAGAGAAGTAGGAGGTCATTTATCATGAAAGACGTGAGCACGTGTCAAGCCTTAACATCTAAAATGGCCAGAGTAAGCTGTCCTTTATAAAGGGAAGGCGAACTGGGCTCTGGATTTGGGGGGCGGGGGGGGGGGGGGCGCTGCATCCCTCACAGAGCGAGCAAAGCCAGGCGGCGTGTGTGTGCTCACGGACGGCGAGAGCCAGAAGTACACTACGGATCCTTAGCTAGTCAACACGAGACCCACAGTGTTTGGAACAACGGTTATGCGCAGGCGCTACAGTCGGAAGCAAGTCTATAGATAAACTTACAGAAATTGCTAAAGGATTTGTACCCAGAGTATTACTCTCTTATTTTTCTCCCCTGTTAATTTTTATTTCGGAGTCAAATAGGGTGTTTCACAAATCCTTTTACATCCTTCTAGGGGCTGCAGGGCGGACTTAATAGATAGAGATTTTATAAGAAAAGCATATTCGGAAATGTACGGTGTGGCTGTAAATTTGAAGATCAGATCACTTTCAGATCTCTCGTTTTACAATACGCAAGCAGTGAATACAATGAGCTCTGAGCTAAGAAATAACAAAACTGTTAAAGAGAATGCTGTCTGTCCTCTGTTAGGGTATTGCTGACGGTACGGGATCCTTAGCAATTTTGACTGACGGGGGACATCGAGAAAGTTCAAAGAGGGGCAGCTCGTTTTGTATTATCGCGAAATAAGGAAGAGAGTGGCACGGATACGATACGTGAGAGGGGGTGGCAATCATTAAAACGCAGGCATTTTTCGTCAGAGTCTTTTCACAGAAATTTCAGTCACGAACTTTTTTCCTTTCGCCTCCGATAATATGCGGAAAACACTGACAAGAAGATGGGGCAGGATGACAGGGCATCTGTTAAGACATCAGTAAATGACTTCCACGGTCCTAGAGGGAGCTGTAGAGGGCAAAAAGTGTAAAGGAAGACAGAGATTGGAATACATCCAGCAACTAATTGAGGACCAGGTTGCGAGTCCTACTCTGAGATGAAGAGATTGGCACAGGAGAGGAATTCTTGGCGAGCCACATCAAACCAGACAGAAGACTGATGACTCAAAAGGTAAAAATAAGAATGAAAGGCCAAGAATTAAGTGCTCGCATTGACAACTTGTAAGACTGGGATGCAGTCTTCCGCCCTTACTGTTCAATCTGTGCATCGAACAAGCAAAAACGAATATAAAAGAAAGGTTCAGGACCACAATTAAAATTCAGGCTGAAATGATATCAGTAATGGGAGCAGTTGATGACAATGCTATCATCAGTGAAAGCGATTAATAACTGCAAAATCTCTTGAAGGGAACAAGTAGTAAAAAATATGGATTGAGGCTAAACAGAAGAAAGATGAAACTACTGAGGAGCAGCAAACAAGAAATTAGTGATAAACTTAACATCAAAATTGATGACAGCGAAGCAGACGAACTGAAGGAATTCTACTACCTTGGGAGCAAAATAAACATGACGGACGAAGCAGCGACATAAAAGCCAGACTAGCACACGCAAAAGACCCTCTTGCCACAGTGAGTCGACTGCACGTGAGGCATCCAGGAGCATCCCGTCACCCAAAGACCTTCAGTGTTTCTTCGACCAGCCTCGGAAGCTGACGTGTTGCGAAATATCCTTCATCTAAAGCCAAACTCCGCGTTTAGTTGTGTCTAGTTCTACACCATCCAAGTCTCCGTTGTCTGTGACGCAGTGGCAGTGTAAGTAGGTTCAAATGGTTCAAATGGTTCAAATGGCTCTGACCACTATGGGACTTAACATCTATGGTCATCAGTCCCCTAGAACTTAGAACTACTTAAACCTAACTAACCTAAGGACATCACACAACGCTCAGCCATCACGAGGCAGAGAAACCCCTGACCCCGCCGGGAATCGAACCCGGGAACCCGGGCGTGGGAAGCGAGAACGCTACCGCACGACCACGAGCTACGGGCAGTGTAAGTAGGCTGTTTAGGTTTTCTTATTGGTAACGCCACGTAGCGCTCTGTATGAAAATCACTGGCTGTGCTGTGTGCAGTCTGTGGCTAGTTTGCATTGTTGTCTGCCATTGTAGTGTTGGGCAGCTGGATGTTAACAGCGCATAGCGTTGCGCAGTTGGAGGTGAGCCGCCAGCAGTGGTGGATGTTCGGAGAGAAATGGCGGAGTTTTGAAATTTGTAAGACTGGATGTCATGAACTGCTATATATATTATGACTTTTGAACACTATTAAGGTAAATACATTGTTTATTCTCTATCAAAATCTTTCATTTGCTAACTATGCCTATCAGTAGTTAGTGACTTCAGTAGTTTGAATCTTTTATTTAGCTGGCAGTAGTGGCGCTCGCTGTACTGCAGTAGTTCGAGTAACGAAGATTTTTGTAAGTGATTTGTGAAACGTATAGGTTAATGTTAGTCAGGGCCATTCTTTTGTAGGGATTTTTGAAAGTCAGATTGCGTTGCGCCAAAAATATTGTGTGTCAGTTTAAGCACAGTCTTGTATAATTGTTCAAAGGGGACGTTTCAGCAGCTGTAAACGGCGCATGTCATCTCAAGATCTCAACCCGTCTTCGTGTGATCTATACCCGACTGTTCATGTTGATACTCTGCCTGTATCTTCTGCCCGTATCTCAGCTGCTGTCATACGTCAATTCATCATAGTAAGTCGCCACTGCTTCGATCTTATCTTGAAAAAATCGCTCTAGCAGGACCTGTACCCATTCTTGTTGCCACGTGGTTGTTCAGAGTCCATCTAGTCACAACACGTTCCTCAGTCAGCGTATTGCAGCCAACTTGTACTTAAAAAAAAAAAGGCCAAGTCCTGTCGAAACGCATAAAGCCAAACTAAATATTGTTTTTTAAGTATGGATAAAGAAGAAATGTTAAAGATACAGCTTACGACCATCTTGGTGTGTGATTCTTGGAATGGATATCCATCCTACTACAAGTTGCAATAGTAGATCGTGAAATAGAGTTAATTGCCGGGAGAATGTTGATCGATGCTGATCTGTCATGCCTCCGGTGTTTACCAGTTCGTTATGATGTTTCAAACAGTATCCACCTTCGAGTGAGCAAAACGGAGGGCTTATTGTTTTCACACTCAGTGCAAGCTTATTACTCTGTCCACAGCACGGAGCTTTGTCACTGCCTTCATATTCTTCTGCCAGTGATCTTTGGAAGCATGGTTTTTCTAGATCTGTGGGCGTATTCGTTTTTTTACTAATGTATAGTGCCAAACAAAGTGTGTTACAACTGCTGCAATATTAGAAACGCCTAATAGAAAGGGCTAATAGAAATCCTTGGGAAACAGAAGAAATATTGAATTTAATTGATGAAAGGAGAAAATATAAAAATGCAGTAAATGAAGCAGGCAAAAGGGAATACAAACGTCTCAAAAATGAGATCGACAGAAAGTGCAAAATGGCTAAGCAGGGATGGCTAGAGGACAAATGTAAGGATGTAGAGGCTTGTCTCACTAGGGGTAAGATAGATACTGCCTACAGGAAAATTAAAGAGACCTTTGGAGAGAAGAAAACCACTTGTATGAATATCAAGAGCTCAGATGGCAACCCAGTTCTAAGCAAAGAAGGGAAGGCAGAAAGGTGGAAGGAGTATATAGAGGATTTATACAAGGGCGATGTACTTGAGGACAATATTATGGAAATGGAAGAGGATGTAGATGAAGATGAAATGGGAGATAAGATACTGCGTGAAGAGTTTGACAGAGCACTGAAAGACCTGAGTCGAAACAAGGCCCCGGGAGTAGACAACATTCCATTAGAACTACTGATGGCCTTAGGAGAGGCAGTCATGACAAAACTCTACCATCTGGTGAGCAAGATGTATGAGACAGGCGAAATACCGTCAGACTTCAAGAAGAATATAATAATTCCAATCCCAAAGAAAGCAGGTGTTGACAGATGTGAAAGTTACCGAACTATCAGTTTAATAAGTCACAGCTGCAAAATACTAACGCGAATTCTATACAGACGAATGGAAAAACTGGTAGAAGCGGACCTCGGGGAAGATCAGTTTGGATTCCGTAGAAATGTTGGAACACGTGAGGCAATACTAACCTTACGACTTATCTTAGAAGAAAGATTAAGAAAAGGCAAACCTACGTTTCTAGCATTTGTAGACTTAGAGAAAGCTTTTGACAACGTTAACTGGAATACTCTCTTTCAAATTCTGAAGGTGGCAGGGGTAAAATACAGGGAGCGAAAGGCTATTTACAATTTGTACAGAAACCAGATAGCAGTTATAAGAGTCGAGGGGCATGAAAGGGAAGCAGTGGTTGGGAAAGGAGTGAGACAGGGCTGTAGCCTCTCCCCGATGTTATTCAATCTGCATATTGAGCAAGCAGTAAAGGAAACAAAAGAAAAATTCGGAGTAGGTATTAAAATTCATGGAGAAGAAGTAAAAACTTTGAGGTTCGCCGATGACATTGTAATTCTGTCAGAGACAGCAAAGGACTTGGAAGAGCAGTTGAACGGAATGGACAGTGTCTTGAAAGGAGGATATAAGATGAACATCAACAAAAGCAAAACGAGGATAATGGAATGTAGTCAAATTAAATCGGGTGATGCTGAGGGGATTAGATTAGGAAATGAGACACTTTAAGTAGTAAAGGAGTTTTGCTATTTAGGGAGTAAAATAACTGATGATGGTCGAAGTAGAGAGGATATAAAATGTAGACTGGCAATGGCAAGGAAATCGTTTCTGAAGAAGAGAAATTTGTCAACATCGAGTATAGATTTAAGTGTCAGGAAGTCGTTTCTGAAAGTATTTGTATGGAGTGTAGCCATGTATGGAAGTGAAACATGGACGATAACCAGTTTGGACAAGAAGAGAATAGAAGCTTTCGAAATGTGGTGCTACAGAAGAATGCTGAAGATAAGGTGGGTAGATCACGTAACTAATGAGGAGGTATTGATTAGGATTGGGGAGAAGAGAAGTTTGTGGCACAACTTGACAAGAAGAAGGGATCGGTTGGTAGGACATGTTTTGAGGCATCAAGGGATCACAAATTTAGCATTGGAGGGCAGCGTGGAGGGTAAAAATCGTAGAGAGAGACCAAGAGATGAATACACTAAGCAGATTCAGAAGGATGTAGGTTGCAGTAGGTACTGGGAGATGAAGAAGCTTGCACAGGATAGAGTAGCATGGAGAGCTGCGTCAAACCAGTCTCAGGACTAAAGACCACAACAACAACAACATTTCGTTTTATAGAGAAGACAGTGATAAAATAGGCGCAATAAAATCTAGTAATCACACCTGTCTTGGGCATTATTCATATTAACAGCTTTTTCAGCAGTAGACAATGAAATTTTTGTTTTTCTTGTAGCAAAACGTTTGACGAATTTTGAGGAGGTAATAGATTCTTTCGCGGAAAGTAAAGCACGCTGTATAAAGCTGTAGCAAGATTAGAGAGAACAAAATGCCGGGACCTAAGGATTGAAGAAATGTGTACTCTCTTGCTTGTCTCTTGTCTTTACTGGTTTTATGTTACCTGTATTTAATTTCTTGTCACACAAAAGAGAACGTTACTATCTAATAGGCAGTAAAGAGTGCAAATTTTCTGAAGAGTTCTTAATCCACCGATCACAAGTAATCCCACACAGTATTAATTGTGAGTCTTTCTTTTTTTAAGGGGGTAGGATGTCAAACCGGCCGACTGGGAGCAGGAGAGGGACCACAGGACATTTTCCACTGTCCTGAATTTAGGTATAATGGCTACCATAACAAAATATACACGTTTGAATTCCACAGAGCGAAATACAGTGACGTGCTATTGAAGAATGCTGTGTGATGAGGCATGTCACTGCACTTTGGCACATTGAAGACCAAATAACATGTCTTACATTTCCTCGAATACATACGTTTTATATATCAAACTCTCAAATATGCGCGCTAAAAAATGAACAAATTTTTGAAAAATTTATTTTCTTTTTAAATTTTGTCGTCCTGTCTCAAAGGCTCGACGGTGATGAGGGAGGGGCGGGCACCACAATCAAGATTTTGCCGTGGTTCGGAAATATCGTAGATCCGGGGCTACCCTCAAGGACCAAGGAAGGCATTCCTTAATGGCTTCACACATGGTCCTGTCAAATTGTCCCTCCTTCTTGTCATTATTTTGCACATTTTACTCTTCTCAGTGACAGTATGGAGTTACTGTTGTTCTTCTTGTAGTTGTGGTTCAGTCCGAAAACTGATTTGATGCAGCTCTCCAAGCTACTGTATCCATTGCAAGCCTCTTCATCTTCGAATAATTATGGCAACTTACATGGTCGAAGTAGAGAGGATATAAAATGTAGACTGGCAATGGCAAGGAAATCGTTTCTGAAGAAGAGAAATTTGTTAACATCGAGTATAGATTTAAGTGTCAGGAAGTCGTTTCTGAAAGTATTTGTATGGAGTGTAGCCATGTATGGAAGTGAAACATGGACGATAACCAGTTTGGACAAGAAGAGAATAGAAGCTTTCGAAATGTGGTGCTACAGAAGAATGCTGAAGATAAGGTGGGTAGATCACGTAACTAATGAGGAGGTGTTGAATAGGATTGGGGAGAAGAGAATTTTGTGGCACAACTTGACTAGAAGAAGGGATCGGTTGGTAGGACATGTTTTGAGGCATCAAGGGATCACAAATTTAGCATTGGAGGGCAGCGTGGAGGGTAAAAATCGTAGAGGGAGACCAAGAGATCAATACACTAAGCAGATTCAGAAGGATGTAGGTTGCAGTAGGTACTGGGAGATGAAGAAGCTTGCACAGGATAGAGTAGCATGGAGAGCTGCATCAAACCAGTCTCATGACTGAAGACCACAACAACAACAACAACATCCTTCTGATTCTGTTTACTGTATTCATCTGTGGCCTCCCTCTATGATTTTCTCCCCCTCACTTCCCTGTAAAACTAAATTTGTGTTCCTTTGATGTCTCAGAATGTGTGATACCGACCGATCCCTTGTTATAGTTAGGTTGTGCGACAAATTTCTTTTCCCTGCAACCTATTCCTTATGTCCTCATTAATTACGTGATCTACCCACCTAATCTTCAACATCCTTCTGTAGCACATTTCAAGAATTCTGTTCTCTCCCTATCTAAATTTTTGTCGTCCATGCATGGCTACACTCCATACAAATACGTTCAGAAAAGACTTCCTAACACGTAAATCAACATTTAATGTTAATAAGTCTCTCTTCTTTAGAAACGCTTTTCTTTCCACTGCCAGTCTACATTTTTATTCGTTTCTATATTTTCGCCGTCATCAGTTGTTTTGCTGCCCAAATAATAAAACTCATCGACTACTTTAAGAGTCTCGTTTCCTAATCTAATTCTCTCAGCATCACGTGATTAATTCGACTACATTCCATTACCCTTGTTTTGATTTTGCTGATTTTCATCTTATATCTCACGTTTAAAAACACTATCCCTTCTGTTCAGCTGCTGTACTAAGTCCTTTTCTGTCTCTGATAGAATTACAATGTCGTCTGCAGACCTCAAAGTTTTTATTTCTTCCCCTTCCTGCTCCAAATTTTTCTTTGGCTTCCCTTACTGTTTGTTCAATGTACAGATTGAATAACATTGGGGATAGGCTAAAACCCTGTTTCACTCACTTTTTAACCACTGCTTCCCTTCATGCCTCTTGCCTCTTGTAACAGCATCTAGTTTCTGTACAAGTTGTAAGTAGGCTTTCGCTCCCTGTATTTTGTCCCTACTCACTTCAGAATTTCGAGGAGTGTATTCCAGTCAACATTGTCAAAAGCTTTCTCTAAGCCTACAAATCTTATAATGGTAGAATTGCCTTTCCTTAACCTGTCTTCTAAGATAAGTCGTAGGGATTAGTATTGCCTCTCGTGTTCCTACATTTCTGCGGAATCCAAACTGATCTTCCCCGAGGTCGGCTTCTACCAGTTTTTCCATTCTTCTGTAAGGAATTTGTGTCATTATTTTGCAACCATTACTAATTAAACTAATTGTTCGATAATATTCACACTTGTCAGCACCTACTTTCTTCGGAATATGAAGTATTACTTTCTTCTTGAAGTATGGCTGTATTTCACCTGTCTCATAAATCTTGCACACCAGATGGAAGAATATTGTCATGTCTGACTCTCCCATGGCTATCAGTAGTTCTGACGAAACGTTGTCTGCTCCCGCTGTAGAGAACCTCCTTAATTATTATAATCTGTATAGAGAAATTTCTCATTTCTTATCATCTCTATGAGCATTTTTAATCATTTTTGCAGGACTTCTTCTAATCTACCAAGCGAGAAGTTTCTGTGGTTAAGCCAGTCAATTCTTAATTATGGAATTATTTTGGGTAAATAAATGCACTGAATATGAACACAGTTTTCAAACAATACAACAGTAGTAATCAGGCTCATTGAAAATATCTGCCGGCCGAAGTGGCCGTGCGGTTAAAGGCGCTGCAGTCTGGAACCGCAAGACCGCTACGGTCGCAGGTTCGAATCCTGCCTCGGGCATGGATGTTTGTGATGTCCTTAGGTTAGTTAGGTTTAACTAGTTCTAAGTTCTACGGGACTAATGACCTCAGAAGTTGAGTCCCATAGTGCTCAGAGCCATTTGACCCATTTTTTGAAAATATCTGATCAAAACACAGGAGAATTTAGTTAGAATATATGAATAAATTTGTCACTGCAGCAAGCTGTGCGACATGCAGTCTCTTGTAATGGCTATAGTCGCTGGCTAGCGTGTTGCGGGTTGCCACTTCCGACACAGCCACCAGTGACTATTTGTTTTTCAGTATTTATCATTTCTGGAGGTTCTTAAAATTTCTCATCTTTGTAAGGTTTATATACTCTGGAATATTCTATGTTTGTATAAGTAGTAGTCAACACTTCAGTTCGTTTCCAGGTGTACTTTGGTGTTCATAATAAACTTACTTTCAGTGCTAAGCGTTGACTTTATTGACGAACCTGCTTTCGGATTTGGACTTTCTTATATTTATGTTGCGACAGTTTACATATAAAAGCTTTATAGTTAATGTACGAACACTCTTTTCATGACCATGGAATAAGATTTAGACTGACCCTACGTTTATCAAAAAGAATGAACAAATACACAAAACAACATTTTATACAGGGAAAAACTATCTGTATCTATGTACCGCAAACCGCATGCGGTGATATCTCTAACATTAATATCATTTTCCTTTTTCGTGTTTCCTTTTCGAATGGTGCGTGGGAAGAACAACTGTCGATAAACATCCACCTGAGCTTTGATTTCTCTGATTTTTTCGCTGTAGTTATCTCGCGAGGCATTATGTGAAGGGAACCAATATGTTGTCCGCCTCTTCTTCGAACGTACACCTTCGCGATTTCAATAGTAAACCTCTCCGTAATACACAACGCTCCTACTGCTCCGACTATCACAGGAGTTTGTTGAGAATGGCCATAACGCTGTCGCGATTACTAAACGAAGACGTATCGAAACGGACCACTATTCGTTGATTCTTCTCTGTCTCATCTGTTCACCCTGCTTGGTGAGAGCCGAACATTGATGAACACTACTCAATAACCGGTCGAAAAGCGGTATTTTAATCCACTTTTTTCATAGATCAATTACATTTAATCTTTCCGGCATCTGCCTTTCTTACAATTAACTTTATGGCAATCCGGATGGTAACTTTCAGATTTTTTGCCTTTGGTACTGTTTCCAGAGATTTTTCAGGAATAGCTTAATCGAATAGCAATGGATCTCTTCGTCTATTGACGTACGATATGTTAAATTTATTTACATTCGGGGTCAACTTCCTTCCCCTACATCAGTCATCGATCCTCTGAAGTCTGCCTGGATTTCACCACAATCTTCTGGTATTACAATCTTCCTACGGACAAATGCATCATCTTAAAAATGCCTCATGGAACTTCCGTTGTTCACTAGATAATTTGTATATATTACGAGCAGTGATGACCCCACAACACTCCCTTGAATTGCTCCAGATAATACACTTAAATTTGTTGAGTTCCTCCAGTTAAGAATAACGTATTGAATTCTATATTCTAGAAAGACCTGAATGCAGTCACAAACCTGATCCCAAACTCCAGTACAATAAATTGCCTAACAAGAATAAATAAACGCTAATACAATTTTTTCAAAGTCAGATGAAAAGTCCTATTAAGCAATAAAGTTTTACGGTTAAAGTATTACTTAGGTAAAACGAAGTAATGGTAAATAAAAAATGTAACACAAGTAAATAATTGTAAAAACTTGTCATTTCACAGTATAGTTTCGCACTGTAAAGTTTCTTTTTTCTTTTCTGGAAAAATCTTCCGATATGCAGTGCAATTACATAATACTATTTATTATTCTCTTTTTAGCTCAACACCTCACTCAGATTTTCAGACAGCAAACGGGTAGCTACGATACACGAAATGGAGACCTAGCAGCATCATCTTAGTCGTAATGTCATCTGCTAATATGCGAGAACAGTGTGTGAAGTGGCGATGAGAAATGAATGGACGGTGTAGCACTAGTTTTATACTTTGTGAAATGTCTTCTTTGTAAAAATGTAAAAACCAGATGGCGTCGTATACTAGGGGTAAGCCGAAAGCAGCCTTGTATTCTAGAGGATGGATGCCCCAGTCCCACAGGGGCTGTCCTAATTTAGGCTTCCCGTGTCTTTTCTAAACCATTTCAGACACTTTCGAATTGGTCCTTACTTTAAGGTGACGCCCAGGTAGCTGCACCATTCGTGCGAAGACGCTTCTGAGTATTTAAATACTGCCTATATTAGTTATACAATGTGAACATTAACAAAACCGGCCAGCCGGAGTGGCCGAGCGGTTCTAGGCGCTACAATCTGGAACCGCGCGACCGCTACGGTCGCAGGTTCGAATCCTGCCTCGGGCATGGATATGTGTGATGTCCTTAGGTTAGTTAGGTTTAAGTAGTTCTCAGTTCGAGGGGAATGATGACCTCAGAAGTTAAGTCCCATAGTGCTCAGAGCCATTTGAGCCATTAACAAAACGGACAAACTGTATGGACGGATTCCTGACTGAAAATGGAGAAAAAAGGTCCTATGAACAGGTGTTGCCACTGAGCACGTGCCAGCGTTCCTTGTGTGTTTCAGTCTAAGGCTGTGTGATTGACGCTATTTATGTAGGGAACATGCCGAGATAGCGTTTGTGTACGGCCAAGCAGACGGAAATGGTCGAGAGGCAGCACAGCTCTACCAAAACAAGTACTCTCATGGACATCAAGCGCATCACACACCATTTCAAGCTGTTTTTGGGCGTTTTTAGGATCATGGGTCCTTTCAGACAGACGAACGTGTAGGGAGGCGGCGGACTGTGCGTACACCAGGTTTGGAAGATCGGGTTCTACAGGATATTGAGACGAATACTAGTACAAGCTCCTAAGTGCCCGCCAACATGGTGGAAGCCAAAGTACTATTACGTGCATCCTGTATGACAGCCGTTACTATCCTCAACACCTGCAGTCTCATAGAGGCCACTTTGAACATCTGTTTTGACGTGGATGCGATGTAGCTCTGTGCTGTGTTCCGGGACGACTTTTTCTAGTTGTACGTACACATGCCACTTCCGGACACATGTTCAAAGCAATTTTTTCCCCCCAATTTCCTGTCAGGAATCGGTCCCTGCAGTTTCGCGGTTTCATTACTGTTCATCCTGAGTTTAGTGAGCAAGGGCATGAAGAACAGAAGGCAATGGAAACCAAAAGCATTACTTATTCTTTCTTCTTTTAGGGGCAGAGTCCCGCCCCAAATGGAAGAGGTAGCCATGAAACTTGGTTCGGTCGTTCGCGCTGTTTAAGGAGGCCTTTGGCAGAATGAAGTTTAGTCATAGTGGAAGTCAGCAGTCATTGCTAATGATTTATATTCACAATTTAAGCAGCGGATGGGGACGAACACGCCACCGAGGATGTTACGATGCTGGCCAAAGACTCTTCTTTTCTATGTTCTTCAATTTTTTTTCTTCTTTACTTTTTTTTCTTTAAATTTTAATTCTTGAAATCAAATTTTTCGCGTTTAAAATGGGAAAAGGCAAACATAATCTTCTTAGGTATTAGGATATTCTTTCTCATCCAGTAAGGTCCATTAGCATCTAAGAGCATTGTCACTCATTGAATTCTCACCCTTTTTCCTAATCAACGCAAACTGAGAGAAATGATTAAAAACTTTTGGAACCGCTCAACGTATTTCTGCTTCAACCTTCGTGCATGATTCAATTTTGCTTATGCAGATAAGACCTTTTGGACCCCGCCTGGAAGGCGGCGCGTGGGTCTGCTCCTGTAAACTGAAGGGTAGGCCGAATGTAGGAAGTGAGTAGGAGCAGGAAAAGGTGAAATGCTTCGGTACTGAGGATAGTTTATAGCTCTTTTACTGGTGTATGAACATTTACAACTGATAATACTTAACTTTGGCTGAGATGACCATGAAAGTGTGACGCTGTACATCAATCAAGTTACACTGGCAAAATCTATTGTGGCTCGCCCACTATGAAATAGAAACAATGTTGCCTGGTCGTCTACTCGGAATCAAATGGGCTGAATCCGGAGCGGCGCTCGTAGAGCTGCACAGCCCCTGCTAGAGAGTGCTGTCGTCTGGGTCGGTGTCGTAGTGCCGACATAGCAGAGCGCACCTACGTTATGGCATCGTAGCTATCGATATCACAAGACCGAAAGTCCAAGATGTCCGAAGTGGATGCGGTTATCGAGTAGTCAGTGAAATGAGCCACGTAACAAGTATTTCACTCGTGTTTGCTCCCTGGGAACATGTGACAGTCCGGCTGGAAAATGATGTTGAAATCTACGATGGGAGGGACTCTTACCCCACAGGTTATATTGTCTGGGAATGGATATACACTGATGGGACAAAACATTATGACCACCTGCTTTGTCAGTATTTGAAACAAAATACTACACTAATTCTGCAGTCAGGCAGTAGTAGCCAGCCGCGACAGTCGCAGCAACAGATAAGTAAACCGCTTTTGTAACTTTTACGCGTTCCTAACCAGGAGCGAATTCTATTATATCATCTGTGTGCATTAATAGTTTAGTTTCTTGACTTTATGCGTGTAAATTTAAAATCTAATAGCCAGAGTTCTCACGTTTTCGTTTGCGTCAGAAAGAAAACCGATTTTGTGACATATTACAAGTCCCTTAGCAGGGGCAAATTATTTAGTTTCACCTGAGAGCTTAGGTAGTTAGGTTCTTGAATATATGCGTATTACGAGACACAGTCCGTGCGTTTTCGTCCGCGCAACACGTACCGATAGTCCATTTATCTGCATAGTTTAGTTTTCCACGATCTTTGGTATGGATAGGGACTGTGATTGTTGTGTGTGGATGAGAGCCGAGTTGTTGACACTTCGCTCTCAGCTTCAGGCTGTGATGGCTTCGGTTACACAGCTTGAGGCCGCAGTGGATGGGCACCACTGTTGTGGGCCGGCCGTGGGGATCCAACTGATGTCCAGCGCGTCAGAGTCCTCCGATCGGTCCTCACCGGTGGCCAACCCAGTTACAGCTCCCACTGAGGCTGACCCCTCACCTGTGGTCGAGTGGGAGGTCGCCCCGGGGCGAAGCAGGCGGCGAAAGACTTCCCAGGCGGCCGCACGTAAGGCCTCCCCGGTTTGTCTGACAAACAGGTTCCAGGTGCTGTCTGTGGCTGACACTGTCGCTGAGCCGGATGCTGTCGCCTGTCCTGTTTCAGAGGAAACCACTCAGCCTGCAAGGTCCGGGAAATCGCAGAGGATGGGACTATTGGTAGTTGGGAGCTCCAACGTTAGGCACGTTATGGGGCCCATTAGGGACTTGGCTGACAAGGAGGGTAAGAAAACCAATGTGCACTCCGTGTGCAAGCTGGGTGGAGTTATTCCAGATGTGGAAAGGGTTCTCCCGGATGCCATGAGGAGCACAGGGTGCAGCCAACTGCAGGTGGTTGCTCACGTCGGTACCAATGATGTGTGTCGCTTTGGATCAGATGAGATTCTCTCTGGTTTCGAGCGGCTAACAGAAGTGGTAAAGGCTGACAGTCATGCTTGCAGGATGAAAGCAGAGCTGACCATTTTCAGCATAGTCGACACGACCGATTGCGGACCTCTGGTACAGAGCCGAGTGGAGGGTCTGAATCAGAGGCTCAGACGGTTCTGCGACCGTGTAGGCTGCAGATTCCTTGACTTGCGCCAAAGGGTGGTTGGGTTTCGGGTTCCGCTGAATAGGTCAGGTATCCACTATACGCAGGAGGGGGCTACACGGGTAGCAGGGGCTGTGTGGCGTGGAGTGGGTGGCTTTTTAGGTTAGAGGGTCTAGGGGAAAACACAAGATGGGCTTCAGTCACAAAGGGTGTAGGCTGAACACAGGAAGAACATAGATACAGGAACCATAGGTAACCTGTCGTAGCTGTGTTGGGAAAGTACCAGAGCTCCAAGCGCTAATAGAAAGCGCGGATGCTCAAATCGTTATAGGCACTGAAAGCTGGCTAAAGCCGGATATAAGCTCAGCCGAAATTTTTGCGAAGAACCTAACGGTGTTCCGAAAAGATAGGCTAAACACGGTTGGCGGTGGCGTGTTTGTTGCTGTTAGAAGTAGTTTAACCTGTCGCGAAATTGAAGTAGATACTTCCTGCGAGTTATTATGGGCAGAGGCCATTGTTGGCAACTGGAATAAAATAATAACTGGATCCTCTTACCAGTTCAGATGATGCAGTTGATGAAAGGTTCGAGGAAAACACGTACCAGACTCATACGATAATAGTTGGTGGTGACTTTAATTTACCCTCGATATGTTGGCGAAAATACATGTTTAATTCCTGAGGTCCGCATAATTGTGCTAAACGCATTCTCTGAAAATTATTTCGAGCAGTTAGTTCATGAGCCCACGTGAATAGTCAACGGCTATGAAAACACACTTGACCTCTTAGCAACAAATAATCCTGAATTAATAACCAGCATCAAAACCGATATAGGGATTAGTGAACACAGGATTGTCGTAGCGAGACTGAAATTGTAATCCCCAAATCCTCGAAAAATAATCGAAAAATATACCTATTCAAAAATGCAGATAAAAATTCACTTGACCCCTTCCTGAGAGACAATCTCCACTCATTCCAAATTAATAATATAAGTGTAGACCAGATGTGGCTTAAACTCAAAGAAATAGTATCGGCAGCAATTGAGAGGTTTATACCAAATAAACTAACAACCGACGGAGCTGATCCTCCTTGGTACACAAAACGGGTTAGAACACAGTTGCAGAAACAACGAAACAAACATGCCAAATTTAAACAGACGCAAAATCCCCAAGATTGGCGATCCTTTACAGAAGCTCGAAACTTAGCGCGGACTTCAATGCGAGACGCCTATAACAGTTTCCACAACGAAACTTTGTCGAAACCTGACAGAAAATCCAAAGAGGTTCTGGTCGTATGTGAAATATGTCAGCGGCAAGAAACAATCAACGCCGTCTCTGCGCGATAACAATGGAGATACTATCGAAGACAGTGCTGCCAAAACAGATTTACTAAACACAGCCTTCCGAAATGCCTTCACAAAAGAAGACGAAGTAAATATTCCAGAATTCGAATCGAGAACAGCTGCGAACATGAGTAACGTAGAAGTAAATATCCTCGGAGTAGTGAATCACTTAATAAAAGCAAGTCTTCTGGTCCAGACTGTATACCAATTAGGTTCCTTTCGGAGTACGCTGATGCATTAGTTCCTACTTAACAATCATATACAACCGTTCGCTCGACGAAAGATCCGTACACAAAGACTGGAAAGTTGCACAGGTCACACCAATATTCAAGAAAGGTAGTAGGAGTAATCCACTAAATTACAGGCCCATATCGTTAACGTCGATATGCAGCAGGGTTTTGGAACATATATTGTGTTCGACTATTATGAATTACCTAGAAGGAAACGGTCTGTTGACACACAGGCAACATGCGTTTAGAAAACATCGTTCGAGTGAAACGCAACTAGCTCTTTATTCACATGAAGTGCTGAGTGCTATTGACAAGGGATTTCAGATCGATTCCGTATTCTTGGATTTCCGGAGAGCTTTTGACACTGTACCACACAAGCAGCTCATAGTAAAATTGCGTGCTTATGGAATATTGTCTCAGTTACGTGACTAGATTTTCAATTTCCTGTCAGAGAGGTCACAGTTCGTAGTAATTGACGGAAAGTCATCGAGTAAAACAAAAGTGATTTCAGGCGTTCCCCAAGGTAGTGTTATAGGCCCTTTGCTGTTCCTTATCTATATAAACGATTTGGGAGACAATCTGAGCAGCCGTCTTCGGTTGTTTGCAGATGACGCTGTCGTTTATCGAGTAATAAAGTCACCAGAAGTTCAAAACAAACTGTAAAACGATTTAGAAAAAATATCTGAATGGTGCGAAAAAAAAAAAAATTGGCAGTGGACCCTTAATAACGAAAAGTGTAAGGTCATCCGCATGAATGCGGAAAGGAACTCGTTAAGGTCCGGTTACACGATAAATCAGTCTAATCTAAAAGCCGTAAATTCAACTAAATACCTAGGCATTACAATTACGAACAATTTAAATTGGAAAGAACACACAGAAAATGTTGTGGGGAAGGGTAACCAAATGCTGCGTTTTATTGGCAGGACACTTAGAAAATGTAGTAGACCTACTAAGGAGAATGCCTACACTACGCTTGTCCGTCCTCTTTTAGAATACTGCTGCGCGGTGTGGGATCCTTACCAGATAGGACTGACGTAGTACATCGAAAAAGTTCAAAGAAAGGCAGCACGTTTTGTATTATCGCGAAATATGGGAGAGAATGTCACAGAAATGATACAGGATTTGGGTTGGAAATCATTAAAAGAAAGGCGTTTTTCGCTGCGACGGAATCTTCTCACGAAATTCCAATCACCAACTTTCCCCTCCGAATGCGAAAATATTTTGTTGCGACCGACCTACGTACGACGGAACGATCACCACGATAAAATAAGGGAAATCAGACCTCGTACGGAAAGATATAGGTGTTCATTCTTTCCGTGCTGTACGAGATTGGAATAATAGAGAATTGTGAAGGTGGTTCGGTGAACCCTCTGCCAGGCACTTAAATGTGATTTGCAGAATATCCATGTAGATGTAGATGTAGATGTATCAGGGATCCGACAGTTTGTTTGTACTTTTGTGAAGGTATGTGGCATTAGATGTCTACGCATAGGTCATTTAATTCGCATAAATAACGGGCCGTTGATCTGCGGACTTGGTAATGGCGCCCGATAGCGACCTATGGATAGGATTTACATGAGGCGAATCTTGTCACCGAGACATCAACGTGAGTTCTCTACAAACGTAGCACGCTTCTGGCGCCGAGACACGGACAAGTATATTGCTGAGAGGTGACATCGCCCCGGGGAAGACATCAAGCATGAAGGGATGGAGGTGGTTCGCAGCTGCCAGTGTGTCTTCGAATACTACCACAGGTCCCACGCAAGAGCAGGACAATGTCTCCCATAGGATAATACTGTTCCCAACAACAGCCTGCGTCCGTGGCGCGCTGCACATTTTAGTCGCCTTTCACCTCCATGACGGCGTTTGTGGAGTCGACCAGCGAGCTAATGTAGCAAAAATGTGATTCACGTGAAGAGCCGACACGTTTCCGTTGATCGACGGTCAAATTCCGATCGTACCGTACCACCTGCAATTTTAATTGACGATGTTGTTGGGCCAGCATGTGAACACGTATGGCTGTTATGCTGCGGAGATCCATTTTCAGCAATGTACGATGAACAAATACTTATTCGAGCACCAGCATTGTGTTCTTTCGCCAGAGAAGCCATCATCTATCCTCAGTTCAACAACACACTTGCCACACACGAACAAATGGTTCAAATGGCTCTGAGCACTATGGGACTTAACTTCTGAGGTCATCAGTCCCCTAGAACTTAGAACTACTTAAACCTAACTAACCTAAGGACATCACACACATCCATACCCGAGGCAGGATTCGAACCTGCGACCGGAGCGGTCGCGCGGTTCCAGACTGTAGCACCTAGAACCGCTCGGCCTCTCCGGCCGGCACACACGAACATACATCAGTCTCTGTCATTAAGTTCGTGTTGACAAAGCAATAATTACTTCCTGCTTTCAAACCACCGCATTTAAAACATCATCTGATATCCAAGAATTAAAAACAGTGTCCTATAAAACATTAATTTCCCATGGCTGTCACATTCATATCACTCCTCAGTCGTCAACTGACAATAACTCTCGATTTCTCGTAATTATTTTCACAAAAATTCTGTAGTATACTCTCTGTCTGAAATTACTTTTAAACTGATCTGATGGAATTACGTTTTCTTGGAGACGTACTGAGTATCAACTTTATCTTCAATAGGGATGGAAGCTTTGGTACAAATTTTAATTCATTACTTCACTTCAGTCCTTATCGAAGATTGAATCTGTTCTTTTCAGAAAAATTACTCACTGACCGTCTTGCACCAACCAGTGAAAGCGCTCACAGTCTACTAAGGAATCCCCGACCGTTGGCGAGAAAACTCTGTCAGAAGCTTCTAGAATTTCAGTTATGTCGCAGCCACTGTAAATATTGATTATTGGACAACGTTACTTTTAGGAGCGGTTAGATCTTTAGACCTGTTCTGGTTCCTTGGTTTGTTATTGGTCCTACCATCTTTTCCAGAGATAGGCATGTCTTCACTGAATTACTGACACGTGTGCAACCGCCAACGAGCCTCAAATAATACAGTTCCGCCAATTAGTATTTTTTTGATCTGTCAAAGCATTGTATTATGTACATCATAGTATTATCTTACATATACTCTAAGATTAATAGAACTGAGGGCTTTACAAACAAATGGCTCAAATGACTCTGAGCACTATGGGACTCAACTGCTGTGGTCATAAGTCCCCTAGAACTTAGAACTACTTAAACCTAACTAACCTAAGGACATCACACACATCCATGCCCGAGGCAGGATTCGAACCTGCGACCGTAGCAGTCGCACGGTTCCGGACTGCGCGCCTAGAACCGCGAGACCACCGCAGCCGGCCAAACAAAGGGTTTCAGGCAAAATGTTGTGCTGAATAATTCATGCAACATTGTTAGCAGAGAAAAATACAGCGGCTCGAAGATATATGGGTTCATATACTGATACCATATGTGAATGACCTTTCAGTTACTATTAATCAAGTAGAACTGGTACGTTTCACAGACATTGCTAGTGGTATAATAAACCTCGTTACTGAGAAATCACGAGAAGAAATGCTTATCGATGTTTGCTAACGAATTACTTACTCTGAAAAAGAACTGTCACGTAATTTTGAGAAAACACGATATATACGGTTCTATACAACAAATAGTCACATCAATAATCGTTGTAGGACATGAGCAGGTGTCATTAGACAGGGTAGAAAGTTCCAGATTTTGGGTGTACATATCGATAAAGACTTGGACCTGAAGGATATTGCTGATCTGCCCAAACAATTCAGTTCAGGTACTTTTGCTTTTCGTATAGTGATAGTATTGGGAACTAATGGATTAAGCTGACATATTTTGCATATTTCCTCTCAATAATACATAACGGAATAATTTTCTAGAGGTGCTTCATCACTTAGAAAGGAAATACTGACTGCACAAAAGCGAGCACTAAGAATAATATGTGGGTTCGTCATCTTCGATATTCATTAATGAAATTCGTCACACTCCATCACAAACCCAGAGGGCTTAGGATGTCCACACCTAAAGCACTAAAACAAAAAAGTACTTCTGTTAGTCTTTATTAATGCTGTCATTGGCTCAGAAAGGCATTCAGTAACCATTAGTGAAAGGTTTTCATCATTTACCCAACAACACAAAATGTCTGCAAGTTTGGAAACTAACCTAAATTGATGTATATGTGGTGTCTGTTCTTTCGGACTTGTCGGAAACACCACTTATATGTGGTTAAGGTGAGGACGATCAAATAATCTCTTCAGTGAGGATGCACACGACGCTCGAACTCTTAATGGAATCGACGAAATGCCGCGAGTAATAAGGATAATGGCGAGCGACACTACATGAGTGGTGCGTCGGTAAGTTGAGAATTTGGGTCTGGCGGGAGGTGTGCCAAGGTAGTCCGTGCAGTTGTGATGACTAGTGTGTCCGGATGGCGCAGTTGGTAGACCATGTGCCTTGTAAGCAGGAGACCCGGGTCCGAAACCCGGTTTGACACTAATTTTCAACTTTTTGCATTGATTTAAATCAGTGGCCACTGGCAGCTAATGTGACTTATTCCTTTGTGTTTTAACCGAAAATTATTACTTCTGGTCAGTCTTGCCATTACGAAATATGAATTTTTATTTAAGAACTGGCTTTAAGTGTAGTTGCTTGAGTAAGACTCTATAGGAATATGTTGATTAACGTTAGATTTAGGTCAGTGTGCCATTTAGGAACCTCTAAATGGCGTGTATGTAGTCATCCACTGAAACTAATCCCGTATACATATGTAAACTGACTCGTTGCACATATTTAGATAAAAGAAATACCATTCAGAATTTGTAACTAACCAGTTATTTCCAATTTGTTTTTGTTAACCTATATTCGGGTGTACATTGCAAGTGCTGTTAGATTTGTTCCTGTATTTCTTCACTATTAGAAAAAACTTTTTTAGCCAATATCGCATTAATTAATATTTATTATTGACGGCTGGTTTCGAAGTTGAAACCGTCATCTTCTGATCATCAAAATATTTTTGGTTGCAAGTCGCATTAAATTATGAGTTTATCACGATTTATAACGAAAACTATTTTGAAGACTAGAAGATGACGGTTTAAACCGTCGTAATCAGTCGTCAAAAACAAATATTAGTGAAGGCGATCTTGCCTATGAAAGTTTCTCAAGTTAAATATAGATCGCTCCTTCCATTTTCTCAATATGAAAAACTTCAACCTTCAGTAGTACTTTGAATTCACAATTCTTCTGGTATTTCAGTTATTCCAAAGCTTTATACTTAATTGTGGTTTTGTTTCCAATAGCTCCATGTGCAACATTTGTGGCGAATTGTACGGAGACTTCGTCCGTTGCCACCAGTACGGATGAGTGAGTTCAGAGTGGACCTACTGGAGAGACGTGTGGCGTGGTGCTGGAAGGAGCGGGCTGGGAAAGGCGCGCGGCGTGACCTCCAGCAGCCCAGGTGCCGCCGGCCTGGAGAAGAGCGGGCCTCGCGAGCCATTAAGCAGGTCTTCCGCGCCGTCGCGCCGCTGCGGCCGCCGTGGCCACAGCTAATGGCGCGGCAAGCACCCTCCGCCAGGTGCTCCGCCTAAGCCGTTGCTGCTCGCCTTCACGGTATTGGCGCTACACTACCGGCTCTTCCCCCGTGCCCTTTGTTGTACCTCTGAAAGGGCTTGTGCGCCAAATACAGCTGAAAGAAAAATGGGTCAGGGCTAAATGCCCTCTGGAGGAAGACGCAGAGGACAAGGTTGTAACATAAGACACTGCAAAACGTCGACACCAGACACCAGTAACGAGCAGACAGTACTTCCTTTTTTCAATATACACTGCCTGACAAAAAAAGTGAAACACCCAGAAAACATGGTCGGATGTGAATGTAACTTCGCACACGTACACACAATCGGCGGGTCTGTGATTACAGCTGCAATTCTCCGTTGACAGGCAGAACAGCCACCAGAGTGCATCAATGTTGTTTGTTTTCAGTGTTGTTACCAGGTCTCATAGGACACGAAGGGGGCATTAGCGGCTACATCGAGTAATCGCGGTGAAGGACACGGAGATGCCGCAAAATCGTGTGAGACAGCACTATCAGTACCTGACATAGTTGGAAAGGGATCTCATCGCAGACCTCCATTTGATCGACTGGTCGAACCGTGCAACATACAGATACAGGGGGACTGCATGGTTACGTGAAGCGAGGCATGCCAGTCGTCAAGGTTCCAGAGGACGTCTGACCAGCACAAGGGGGGGTCGCCGTATTGTGCACCAGGCACATCGTATCCCCTTCACGTCTATGCCTCCAAGCTGAGAACAAGTAATTCTTTCGAGATTGAACATTTCACTCTGCAGCGAAATGTGTACTGGTATGAAACTTCTGGAAGATTAAAACTGTCTGCTGGACCGGGGATCGGACCCCGTTCCTCTGCCATTCAATGACATCTGCCGACTGAGCTACCCAAGCACGGCTTGACATGTCCTCACACTTTTACTTCCACCAGTACCTCATATCCTGCTCGGGTGCCAAGCTTTCTAAGTCAGTAGAAAATATTTTGTACGCGGAAGGTAAAGAATCCAGCTTCAAGTCTCAACTTGGCACGCAGTTTTAATCTTCCAGGATGTTTCTTACAGCGCACACTCCGCTGCAAAGTGAAAAATACATTTTGTAAACATCCTCAAGGCAGTGGCTCAGCCATGTTTCCTTACTTACATAAGTGCTATTCTCGTAAGCTATGCGGAAGAACTCCTGTCAAGGGAAACTTCCCATCGCTTGCTTCCCCTTCAGATTTAGTGGTAAGACGGCTCCGTGGATATTCCGTCAAAAACTGAACACAGATCAAGCATGAATAGAGGAAGAAGGTGTACTGAACTGTGAAAAAAGAAGCAAAACAGAAACAGTGAACGGTCCAAGCTCAAGATGTGCAACATCGAGTGAATTACAGGAACCACGGCGTCGTGGTTGTGTGGTCACAGTGTTGAACTGCAAAGCCGGCGATCCGTGTTCAGACCTTCACCGTGCCCCTTTTTTCCCACAAAATTATGAACCTCCCTTCCGGCTACTGATGTATCTGCTCTCCTTCTGTAGTCTTGGGAACTGTCATACTACACATTGGGTACAAAACATGAGTCATGTGGTAAGAATTACCGTCGCAGGTAAATGCGATGAAAAGTGAAAGTAAGCGAGATGCTCATAGACTTCTGACAGGAATGAAAACAACAAATAAACGAGTGTGAACTATGTTACAACAAAGGAATTCAAGAGCCAAAACTTTCAAAACGAAACGCAGGAGTCATAACATGTGGTGCTTGTGTAGATCAAATAGGAGCTATGTACTTCTGGAGGTCCCATACTTACACCTCGGTGTTGCCAACGGACGTTACACCACGACACAGACACAAATCTGAATACAGAGAACAGACGCGCCAATGACCGGACGGACAGTTGATAATTTTGTGACAAAAAGGAGGAAGGGGTCGGCACCAGGGAGATTTGAACACCGATATCCTCCTTCGGAGTCAAAGACGGTGACCACAGAACCACGACAGCCTGGCTACTCAAATTCTCTCGAAGCTGCATATCTTTGAGTTTGTACCGTTCACTGTTTCTACTTTGCTTCTTTTTTCACAGTTCAGTGCCCCTTCTTCTGATTTCCATGCTTGATGTGTGTTCAGTTTTCAACGGACTGTCCACTGGCCCATATTACCAGTAAATCTGAGGGGGGGGGGGAGGGGGGGGGATGCGATTGAGAGTTTCCCTTGTGAGAAATTTCAGAGATGTATTGGTGGGAATAAAGATGTGAGAGTGGGAGGGAAGGTTCGTGAGTCATATTTAGACGCTCAGTTGGTAGAGCGAAAGGTAAAGGTTCCGATTTCGGTTCCTGGTTAGACTCATAGTTCTAACTCGGGAGCAAGCTTCAAATAATGACTACCTGCAACACTATTTCATCTCGCGCCATTGATCGGAGATAACAGCAGTCGGACAAGTGAATTACTGTGCCATGCGTAGGCTGCCGTAAACACCACAACACAAAAGGCTTAGACTGGGGCCGTGAACAAGAAGCACGGACTGCTGATGACTGGATTCGCAATGGGTTGAACGATCACTCGCGATTCTGCACTACCCGTGATCCGTCGGCGGGTAGGGAAAAATTTGGAAATTAGAAATTTGTGGTAAGTTCCTATGGGACCAAACTGCTGAGGTCATCTGTCCCTAGGCTTACACACTACTTAAGCTATCTTTAACTTACGTTAAGGACAAAACACACACTCTCATGCCCGAGGGAGGACTCTAACCTCCGACGGAAGGCGCCGCGCTAAACGTGGCAAGGCGCCTCAGACCACACGGTTACCCCGCGCGGCTTGACGAGTATGGCAGCGACTTGGGGATAGGTACCTTTCCTCCAGTGTTTTGGGGATGTGCAGCAGAGCTGCTCCAGGTGTCGCGGTATGGGAGCAATCGGGTATGCTGGAGGGAACACCGGCGGTACAACGGTAAATCATGGACGTGCTACGTCCTCAAGTGTCAACGTCACATGGAACAATATGGTGGAGCCATTTTTTAGACAATGATCCTCCACACATGTGTCTCTACGCATTATCTGCGTGTGTCCGTAGCTTGTGGTCTAGTGGCTAGCATTGCTGCCTCTGGATCACGGGGTCCCGGGTCCGATTCCCTCCAGGGTTGGGGATATTCTCTGCCTGGGGACTAGGTGTTTGTGTTGTCCTTATTATTTCATCATCATTCGTGAAAATGGCTAGACTGGACTGTGTAAATATTGGGACTTAATATGGGAGCTGATGACCGCGCACTTGAGTACCCCACAAACCAAACATTATCAAACTGTCTGCGTGATGGCGGGATACTCCCATGACCAGTAAGATCCCCAAGTCTATTCCCGTATGTGGGACCAGCTCAGTCTTCATCCCGTGCTAGTATCCAGAATATCAACGACCGGTTATGAAAGTCGTCGCCGGCCGCGGTGGCCGAGCGTTTCTAGGCGCTTCAGTCCGGAACCACGCGACTGCTGCGGTCGCATGTTCGAATCCTGCCTCGGGCAGGTTAGTTAGGTTTAAGTAATTCTAAGTTCTAGGGGACTGATGACCTCACATGTTAAGTCCCATAGTGCTTAGAGCCATTTGAACCATTTGAACAGAAATCTTGCATTATTTAGGGCAATGCAAGTATTTTTCAACAATGGATTTGAAGAGCGGTTATCACCAGACCGAGGTTCATAGCAGGATCGACAAAGAACAGCGTTCTCGGCACCCTGGTGACACTACCAGTTCAGAAGAACGCCATCAGGATTAAAAAATACATCTGAAACATTTCAGAGTTTTTGGACGTAGTACTTAGAGGTTTAAGTCCGTGGCAATGCTTAGCGTATCTGAATGACATAATCGTCTATGGGAGTGCTACGGAACAGCATATGCAGTGACTCAGGCAAGTATTCCTAAGTCTAAAAGCAGCAAAGTTAACATTGAGCTCAGAAAAGTGTAATTTTGTGATAGAAGAGGTAGTATACCTAGGTCATATCATAAACAAAGATGGAATTAAGACAGACCTAAGATTAATTAGAGCTGTACAGGATACTTCCTGTACCAGAATCTGCAATGAACTTTCAATCGTCCTTATGAGTCGCGAATTATTACCACCGGTTCGTAATGGGAGTTGCGCATATTGCCAGACTGTTGACACTATTATTAAAAGGGTACTCAATTTGTGTCGTCAGGAAAGTGCCAGCATGCTTTTTAGGAGCTAAAAAGTTTTAACACTGACCGCTGAGTATGATATTGGTATTTCGCCATTTTAGTAGAGAAGTTGTTTTATCATGTGATGCATCAAACCATGCACTTGGCTGTGGGTTGTCACAAGAGGCAGAAGGCATAGAAAATCCGGTACCTTACGCATAAAGACAACTAAATTCTACAGAAATAAATTATTCCACAATGGAGAAACAGATTTTAACCCCCTTTTTTTTAAAAAATGCACTTATTTCAAATGTTATCTGTGCAGAAAAACATTTCAAGTGATAACAGGTTACGTAGCATTAAAATGATTGTTGGGGTCAAAGGATCCTTCTAGTAAGTTGACGCTTTGTGCTGTAAGACTAAGTGAATTTGACTTCGAAGCCACGCTTAAACATGGGAAGAGGCATACGGGGGGTGGGGGGTAATGAGCGTACGGAATGGCAAACTGCACAGAGACCAGATGACGAATGTAAGCAGTACTTTAAGTAGTCACAGTTTTGTAAGCAGGGTGGGTTATTAAGCGGATAAACCAATGTAGTACCACAGGTAGTGGTACAAGTGAGGCTAAGGAATAGAGTGCTACAAGAATCTCATGATTACATATTAGCGGATCATGGAGGATGGAGATCTACCGAGAGAAGAGTAGCGGGTGGATATTAGTGGAAGAGTATGCAGGCGGACGGAAACCAGTATGTGCGGAATTGCATACAGTGCTCACAGAGAGCGGATTTGCGTAGAACAAGAGCACCACTGCAGTGGTTACCCGAAACATTAACATCATTCAGATTTCTGGGGATTGATGTTTTAGTCCCATTCAATAAAACAGCTGCAGGAAATAAATACATACAACATAGATCATTTTTCAATGTATGTAGAAATGGTCGCGATACCAAACCAGCAGGCATCAACAGTGGCACAAACACTTGTGAGTAATTGAATGCCGAAGTCTGAAGTACCTGAAACAATATTTATAGACCAAGGAATGAACTTCATGTCAGACGTATTCAAAGTATTGTGTAAGTTATTAATTGTGAAGAATTTAATTACGTCCTCTCCATCCACAAGCCAATGGAAGAACTGAAACAGTGCATAGGACGATCGGGAAGATGCTTGGACGCTAAGTTGACTTACTCGTGCATCACACCAACCGGGATGTCTGTTTGAAGCACGTCGTCTCTGACTACAAATCAAAACAGCATACGAATACAGGATTATCACCATATGAAATAGTATATGGTCGTAAAATTCCATCACCGTTCGACATATTGAAAACGATGGAAGGGAAGATTGGAGAGTCTGTCAAGGAATTTGCCAGAGTGATTAGGGAAATTTGAAATAGAGTACAGAGGGCAAATACACGAGCACTGGAGAAATAGGAAGAAGCATTGGACCATACAGCAAGAATGCCACGGTATAAGGTTGGTCAGTGGGTGATGCTGTCAACTTCGTACGTCCCGAAAGGAAAGATAAAAAAGGTTTTTTGCAAATTATCGGGTGCCGTACCAAGTGGTAGATACTACGTCGTCAGTAAATGTCAAGATTCAATTGTTGATGAGAAAGACAACTGTGCATGTTGGGCGGTTGAAACATTTTCAAGGAAGTTCAAGACGTTCAAATGTGTGTGAATTCCTAAGCGACGAAACTGCTGTGGTCATCGTCCGCCGGTGTGGCCGTGCGGTTCTAGGCGCTTCAGTCTGGAACCGCGTGACCGCTACGATCGCAGGTTCGAATCCTGCCTCGGGCATGGATGTGTGTGATGTCCTTAGGTTACTTAGGTTTAAGTAGTTCTAAGTTCTAGGGGACTGATGACCGCAGATGTTAAGTCCCATAGAGCTTAAAGCCATTTGTGTGGTGTTACCGCCAGACTCCACACTTGCTAGGTGGTAGCCTTTAAATCGGCCGCGGTCCGTTAGTATACGTCGGACGCGCGTGTCGCCACTATCAGTGATTGCAGACCGAGCGCCGCCACACGGCAGGTCTAGAGAGACTTCCTAGCACTCGCCCCAGTTGTACAGCCGACTTTGCTAGCGATGGTTCACTGACAAATTACGCTCTCATTTGCCGAGACGATAGTTAGCATAGCCTTCAGCTACGTCATTTGGTACGACCTAGCAAGGCGCCATTACCAGTCACTATTGATGCTGTAAAACATGTACCGTCAAGAGCGATGTTCACCAATTATGGATTAAAGTTAAGTATTCCAGCAGCTACGTACGTTTTTGGCTATTCTCATTTCCGTGTCCTGTTCCAGACCTCACACCAGCCTGCATGAGCTTAAACGCGTGCCTTTCGGCTTCCTCCTAGTGGATTGGCTGTCTTGCCAATCCACAACAATTTGAACCATTTTGCTGTGGTCATCGGTCCCTAGACTTACACACTACTTAAACTAACTTAAACTGACTTATGCTAAGAGCAACACACACACCCATGCCCGATGGAGGACTCGAACCTCTGGCGGGAGGGCATGGAAGTTCAAATTTATTCCGGGATAGGAGATGTGGACCGAAAACGGAGAGTGAGGAGAAAAGTATCTGAAGAGAAACAAGAGGTTGCGAATGAAACGGTAATGAGGAACCCATACGGATTGAGGCGTAGGAGATAGTCATTTAATACTTTTTATGGTTAGGTACGGATTTAGTGTAATTAGTACAAGCAGCGGTGGAGCAGCAATAAATTTAAGGGGGAGGAAGGTAATAGGTACTCCTGCCTGTAGGTGAGGTGCAGAGAAGGCGGGGTGGCACCGTTATGAGGCCAGAACCTGGAAGGGGAAGTGCTGTTAGCTAAACAGGTCGATGTAGTGATCAACAATCATCGCTGAGTGACACAGCTGGTATTCAACGCATGAGTGATGCGTAACGAGTTGAGAAGATTGGAAGAAGTATTAGACAAATTCCGTCAGGATACAGAAAGGAACGGGATACTCAAAGGAAGAGCTGGGGTATGTAAGAGATTACATGGAGCGTACGAAAAATTATGGAGTGCGATGACTCAGGTACTGGGGAATTATTCCACATACGTGAAGGAAGAGGTGATGTTTCGGCGCTGGAGGTCGGCTTATGAAAAGAATATTTGGCACTGCTGATGAGAAAGACATTCGAAGGGTGAACAAAACAGCAGAAGACGTTAAGCAGTGAGAAACAGGGAACAAAGCCGTGAGTGATTGGCACACTACACAGATCGCAAATTTAGAGAAGTACATATTGAATAACACACATCTGCTACGACAACTGACTGGAGAAGTAATGCGGTATAGCAGAGCTACACAAGAGGCACTTTAGTAGAATATCAGGAAACTACAAACCAAAGTAGAAGTCTTAGATAGGGAAGTAGCAATGGCAAAATAGTTGCAGTCCGTAGAAGATAGTGTTTAGAAAGCACGAGGGAAAGTAACAGAACTACAGGAGGCTGTGCAGTAGGCTGTAATAGGTCAGCTAGCGGTAAACTTTTTGTCTCCAGAGCAGTATTTAGAGGGTCTACGTAAAGTGCAGAAGAAGTTGGGGTTGGTTTTAGAACCAGAGCACAAAAAGTTATCTTTTTACTTCAAGGTAGCCACAGTATCAGTGAGAACTGATGGAGCGAAATGTTACATTTCTGTTTCTATACCAGTAGCAGGGAAACAAGCACGTTAAGAGAGCTACATAGTTCCTAGGTATCCTGCCAAGTGGGGGTCATTGAAAAAATTTGTAAGAGTAAAAACACAGCGACTATTATTAATTGCAAAGGACAAGAGAAGATATGTGCAAATGGAAGAAGCAAAGTTACAAAAATGCTGCCAAGGGTAAGTCGCAGTGTGTACGCATATGGTAATAAGAGAGGGCACGATTCCTGCGCAGTGTAATTGGACAAAAGAAGGTAAGAGAAGGCAATAAAGAAGTGATCGAGCTGTAGTCGTACTTTCAGCAGGTCGAGGCGCGTTGGTTGTACTCTACCTTTGACTGGATAGTAGCAGTGGCTAGTTGTTTCGAGCAGGGGGAGTGTACGTCAGCAAGAGGCAGGAACTAGTGCTTTGTTATTAAACTTAACATCGTGCAAGATTATCGGGCCTATTACCCATCTGCCAGCCGCAATTTCCGGGATAACTCACCTGAATATTTCTCAGCCTTGTTTGTATTGGTAAGGGTAGTAAAAAAGTGGTTCAAATGGCTCTGAGCACTATGGGACTTAACATCTGAG
Organism: Schistocerca nitens; assembly: GCF_023898315.1. Lineage (NCBI taxonomy): Eukaryota > Metazoa > Arthropoda > Insecta > Orthoptera > Acrididae > Schistocerca > Schistocerca nitens. The sequence continues at coordinate 289,397,326 of NC_064620.1, forward strand.
GTCATCAGTCCCCTAGAACTTAGAACTACTTAAACCTAAGGACATCACACACATCCATGCCCAAGGCAGGATTCGAACCTGCGACCGTAGCGGTGGCGCGGTTCCAGACTGAAGCGCCTAGAGCCGCTCGGCCACATCGGCACGCCGGTAAGAGTAGCCATAATTTTAATATAACGTCCACAGTGAAATCTCTAGTAGTGGTCTCTAACCTGTAATCAATGCGCATTTGCACAGTGTATAGACAAACAGTGTGAGAATTGAATGTTTTGTTCTGTCGTTTGCATTTTAAAATGATTGCAAAATATCCGAAGCGTCAAGAGGCAGTGCATGAAATGTTGCTTCAAAGGACTGTCAAATACTCGGTAAATGTGCATGTTTGGGGATTTTTCTCTAAACGCTGTTTCGGCCAATTGCAATTATTTACAGCAAATTCAGATTCTGATAAAATGTGCAGTGTTAATCAAAAATGCCTTCCGAGATCCGTTAAGAATGTATTTGGTTCGATCGAGGCAAACTGGATACTTCAGGAGGATACTGATCCGAAACATCGCAGCCCTCTCTGTACAGCGTGGAAATAAGACAATGGGATGTCCACGATGTACTGGCCTGCAATGTCTCCGGATGCAAATCCAATCGCAAATGTTTGGCCATATATTAAGACGAAGCTTAAAGGAAAGCCATCATATACTTTGTAGCAGCTATCATACAAAAGCTGGACGACATGGAGATTGTTAGTAAGAGAATATGCAGAAAATCTCGTGCCAAGAATGCCAAAATGGTGCCAAGCTATAATCGATAATGGCAGCGATTGGATTATTAGGTAATTGTGCAATTAGAAATATTTTCTCATGTAAACATATATTTATAATACAATCTTTCCTTTCATACAGATAACGGCGTACACTTTCTTGTGGAACTGAGTGTACACAACTCCATCTACAAACGTCCACATGTTAGATATTAATCGATGGTGGAGTACACCGAACATCTCAAACAGTATACATATAAAAGGTCTAACTTTAAAATATCCGTGAAGACACTAGCAAGTGCAGGTGATAGACATACACTTAACAGAAATGATTAGGAAGAATGAATTGAGAACTGGTATCTTGTATTGATTCCCTTTGGAGGTTGCGGAATAGTCCTGCAATGCTCTCGTGTTGAACAAATGTTCTGAGGTGACAAAAGTCATGGGATAGCGATAAGCAGAAATACAGATGGTGGTGGTACACACAGTATAAAAGGGCAATGAATTGGCGGAGCTGTCATTTGTACTCGGGTGATTCATGTGAAATGGTTTCCGACCTGATTATGGCTTCATGATAGCAAATTAACAGACCTTGGACGAGGAATGATAGTTTCAGTTCGACGTATGGGACAGTCCAACTAGATATTCGTTTGGGAATACAGTATTCCGATATCCACAGTGTAAAGAGCGTGCCGAGAATATCAAATTTCAGGCTTTTCCTCCCACCACGGACAGTGCAGTGACCGACGGCATTCACTTAACGACCGAGAGCAACAGCGTTCGCGTAGTATTGTCAGAGCTAACAGACAAGCAACAGTGCGTGCAATAACCGCAGCAATCGATGTGGGACGCACGAAAAACGTATCCGTTAGGACACAGCGGCGAGATTTGGCGTCAATGGGCTATGGGAGCAAACGATCGACGCGAGTGCCTTTAGTAACAGCATGACAACGCCTGCAGCGCCTCTCCTGGGCTCGTGACCACAACAGTGGGACCCTAGATGACTGGAAAACCGTGGCCAGGTCACAAGAGTCCCGATTTCATTTGGTAAGAGCTGATGGTAGGGTTGGAAAGTGACGCAGACCCTAGAAAGTCACCGACCAATGTCGTCAGTAAGGCACTGTCCGAGCTAGTGGTGGCTCCATAATGGTGTGGGCTGAGTTTACAGGGAATCGCCAGAGGACCAACTGAACCGATTATTGACTGGAAATTGTTGTGTTTCGCTAATTAGAGAACACTTTCAGCCATTCATGGACTTCCTGTTCCCAAATAACTACGGCACTTTTTTGGATGACAGTGTGCACTTCACCAGGCCACATATGTTCGCGACTGATTTGAAGAATTTATTAGCAGTTCGAGCGAATGATTTGGCCACCCAGATAACATTACATGAATCCCATCAGACAGACTTAATCGAGAAGTCGGATAGCGCACAAAATCCTGCACCGGCAACACTTTCGCAGTTATGGGCGGCTATAGAGGTAGCATGGGTGAATATTTCTGCAGGAGGCATCTAACAACTTGGTGAGCCCATGTCACGTCAGGAAAAAGGTGCGACACGATGTTAGGAATTATCCCATGACTTTTGTCACCTCACTGGAAATCCGTGACGTAGGACGCATCTCCCGTTCGTATTTATTTCTTCCTGAAATGCAACTTGGCAAATGCCTGGTTACGGAACGAACTTCGAAACTGATGGAGCTAGGGCTTAGTGATCTCCAGCGTGGGTTGATTACGCTCATTTAGGATATTTTGAATACGTCGCAGTCTGACAACTATCTTCCTGCAACTTACACTACTGGCCATTAAAATTGCTACACCAAGAAGAAATGCACATGATAAACGGGTACTCATTGGACAAATATATTATACTAGAACTGACATGTGATTACATTTTCGCGCAATTTGAGTGCATAGATCCTGAGAAATCAGTACTCAGAACAACCACCTCTGGCCGTAATAACAGCCTTGATACGCCTGGGCATTGAGTCAAACAGAGCTTGGATAGCGTGTACTTCAGCACGATACCACAGTTCATCGAAGTAGTGACTGGCGTATTGTGACGAGCCATTTGCTTGGCCACCATTGACCAGACGTTTTCAATTGGTGAGCGATCTGGAGAATGTGCTGGCCAGGGCAGCAGTCGAACATTTTCTCTATACAGAAAGGCCCGTACAGGACCTGCAACATGCGGTCCTGCATTATCCTGCTGAAATGTAGGGTTTCGCAGGGATCGAATGAAGGCTAGAGCCACGGGTCGTAACACATGTGAAATGTAACGTCCACTGTTCAAAGTGCCGACAGTGCGAAGAAGAGGTTACCGAGACGTGTAACCAATGGCACCCCATACCATCACGCCATGTGATACGCCAGTATGGCGATGACGAATACACGCTTCCAATGTGCGTTCACCGCAATGTCGCCAAACACTGATGCGGCCATCATGATGCTGTACACAGAACCTGGATTCATCCGAAAAAATGACGTTTTGCCATTCGTGCACCCAGGTTCGTCGTTGAGTGCACCATCGCTGGCGCTCGTGTCTGTGATTCAGCGTCAAGGCTAACAGCAGCCATGGTCTCCGAGCTGATAACGTCGTCAAACTGTTCGTGCAGATGGTTGTTGTCTTGCAAACGTCCCCATCTGTTGACTCAGGGATCGAGACGTGGCTCCACGATCCGTTACAGCCAAGCGGATAAGATGCCTGTCATCTCGACTGTTAGTGATACGAGGCCGTTGGGATCCAGCACGGTATTCCGTATTACCCTCCTGAACCCACCGGTTCCATATTCTGCTAACAGTCATTGGATCTCGACCAATGCGAGCAGGAATGTCGCGATACGATAAACCGGAATCGCTATAGGCTACAATCCGACCTTTATCAAAGTCGGAATCGTGATGGTACGCATGTCCCCTCCTTACACGAGGCATCACAACTACGTTTCACCAGGCAACGCCGGTCAACTGCTGTTTGTGTATGAGAAATCGGTTGGAAACTTTCCTAATGTCGGCACGTTGTAGGTGTCGCCACCGGCGCCAACTTGTGTGAATGCTCTGAAAAGCTAATAATTTGCATACCACAGCATCTTCTTCCTGTCGTTTAAATTTCACGTCTGTAGCACGTCGTCTTCGTGGTGTAGCAATTTTAATGGCCAGTAGTGTATGTACATGGGATCATTCCACCTTAAGTGACGGTTGTGAATGACTCCAGCGGCTAATAATCGACCGTGTTGTGAAACGATAAGGGAACTTTCAAAGGTGATTCTTTTTAAGGAATCGAATCGTTCTGGAGAAAGACGCCATAAAGAGAATATACAAAGTAACAACAGCATCATGGAAAGAAAAAGATCCAAAAATTATGGTCTAAAAATTGCCACCTCCTAAAAAAATACAGTTTCACACAGTCACAGATAAATGGGCTGTGAAGGTATTTTTAGTGTCTTCCGTTCCGCAGGGTGCTTAATAACAAATTCATGTGCCACGCATGATTCATGTTTGACAGAACTGTGAATGCGTACAGCCCCTCCCTCGGTCAGGCACCCTCTGTCGAAACCGGCACATACACAAGACGTGCCGTTCGCGACTCGACACACGTGGTCGTACACGGAAATATAAATCAAGCCTTTCGATACCCATGACCGGGTCGCCGCCGGCTATTATTCACCTTTTTAGCTATATACATACATGCGCACACAATACAGGAGTCTGGGAAGCTGGGGCGGGGCTGGTTCCGCATCGAACAGGGGGTCGCAGAAACACAAAACCGTCGCGCCGCGTCCAGGTGGAGATGGAAACATCGCAGACAAAAGAGCGCCGCTCTGCTATACCTGCTGCCGGTTCCCGGGCGGGTATCGTCCCAAAACAAACTGATCAGCGCCCAATAGATCCCCCCCCCTCCTCCCCTCCCGCCCCCCGCTCTGCTGTCGGTTCCGAAACAGCTGCATCGCGCACCTCAGCAGTTTGAGGCTTCATGGCTCGTCGACATCTTCATCAGCGGTGACGGGGACAAACGGTTCGTAACCCCGCGACCCTTCCGCGGTCACCGCTTGATTGAGCGCGCTGACGTGATGCTCGGATTAATGGCGGAACTGATACGAAATATGGCGAGTGGGGAGGGACGCCGATGGGGCCTGCGGTCTCGGGAGAGCACAACCCATTGCGGCCGTCATCTGTTCCGCTGCGGCTGGCGTACCTACCGCATCGTAATAGTCTACTACTACTGATGCTCCACTTTCTATATGCTTCTATTCTTAAAGGTTATTATTCTATAGACGTACACAATACGCTTCAACCTTCGCCGTTAATGTCATTTTTATTATCATTTGCTTCCAGGCGACCCACCAGAGTTACAGATCGCTTTGAAAGCTGCCACTACCGTACCTGTTTTACTTGTGAGTGCGTAGCAAGCAAGCTATGACTCCGTTAGTGATGCCTCGAAAAATTCCCCTTTATAAGAAATCTGACCCATGAATGAACAAACAACGTGATTTGACTACTTATAGTCAAAGATGAAGTAGTCAGCAACCTTTCATAGCGCAACGGAACATAAAGCAAAGAAAGAAAAATTGCACGTAAAATGTTCAACGGCTCTAATCCATATGATTTTACGTTTTGACCATCCACAGGTTAGATACATAATAGAAACATTTTCTTAAAATTTAGAAATTATTAAACTCTTCCAAAGATCTTCTGGTAGCTGCTTTATTTGTTAATAGATCATTTATTGCAGGATCATAAGGATCACACACGGCCGATTTCATGATGATTTAATTGAATCCTAAAATGTGTACATCCTAATACAACCTATCAGTATAGATACATTGTAGAATCCGTCCTATGCATAAGCAACTGCAAACGGTATGCCCTAATACCTAACAATGCGGAAAATGTTCACTGTAACACGAAGTCTCGAGGCATTTGTTGCAGCAGCGCATGTCTTGAAGTTCTCTGCAACACGCACTTGCTTTGTTTGGTTGATAAATTGTGCATGATACTGTGTCTACTGATGGCATTTCATTATAATTTGTAATATTCACAATTTGTACACGGGAATCACTCCTCGTTACACACTTATTTTCAAATACACAAATACCATTAAATTGAAGAAAATGTTGATTAACAGATTTTTTTCTCTGCTAAGATAACAATGCAAAACGCCAAAGAACACCTAGTCGAATTAAGGTATGCACAACTAAAGTCAGAAACACTTGTCAAAGCACAAGTTCATTAAAATATAATATCAGTTAACGTGAAAAATTCAGTAAAATATTTAGTTAAGTACTCTTGCAATTATTAATATTTTTAAAAGCTCAAATTCTTGTGGGACGCCAAAACTGCCAGAAACGTTCCGACATGTCTCCCGTGGGCTCCACATAAATATAAACAAATTCTGGCCACTGGCATAAACGGTGTACTGCCGAAGACGATCAAATCTTCCGCAGCGTTCAGTTTCCTTATTCATCTTTAACAAAGCGAAGCAGATTAACATTTCGATGACAAACTGAAAAGGAGCTACTATTAATACCATGCAGCGGTAACGTAAATCTATTATTTCTATTCAGTCTCACAAGAGGTGGCCTGTAGTCTACACACATGATGTCTCGTGTATTCACGAGCATTTAAACCACCGAGAATTTATCATCTAAACGCCACTTAACATAATAGCTAACAAACTACAATACAAAGCATGTCCACTTAAAACCACCCTGGAGAAGTTGAGCGCAACTATACGCCGCTAATGCAACATTCATTTCACAACGTGGTCAAGAACAAATGCATTCGGTAATTGGGTAGGGACTAATAACCTTCCAGTCAGAATATGCTATGCTAATTATGGAGAGATCACTCCTGTGGTTTAAGATATGTCCCAGAATGGAAATCAAAAGCGTCAAATTAGACTGAGCACCACATCTCACTACTGGCAGTATGGATACATCAAGTTTCTAAGATGCAACATTTGTCATTCGGAATAGAGTTCAAGATACCGACCTCATTTGAAGAAAGCAGAGTACTGTAACAGCTTAGCACCTTCTTATTTGTAGGCGCAAAGAACACTGCATGTCCCACATTCCTTAAGACAAAAGCGACAGTAAGTACAGCCCTTCACAATGCCTTGTTCCAGCTCCGAATGGAACCAATCATCCAGTCATCGTAATACGACCATATACTGGCCCGTTTCATCATCCCCAGTACAGACACTGCTTACGACCACTCGAAGCTTCACTTCCTTCTTTCAGAATCAAGTTGCAGAACAAGCTGCGACAAAACTGGCTCATTTCAGAAACCTGTATCCACTGTCTTCAGTCCACAGTCAGTGCATGAGCCCGGCTAGACTCACATATCTGCATGTAGGAATGGTAAAAATCGAGTAAAAATACCGTTATTGTAGTTCTGAATAACCGGTATTTTTCTGTATTTGTTTGGTCTATGTCTTAAACGATTTTTTTAAAATTTTTCGATAATATCTTGGTAAAAAACCTTAAACAAATTGCCAGAACTAATTTTTTATTTATTTATTATTTATTTTTTTACAAGCGAGTGATGTTTATTTGTAAGATTTTCATTACTCTTAAATATTGGGTTATTGCAGAAAGCAGAAAGAATATTCAGTGCTATTTTAATAACAACGCCAGCAGTTAGAAAGAACCAATGAACATATGACATACGAGCAGGTACAGCTTTGCTGAAACAATAATGGACCTGTTGCCATGTGGCGTGGCCTGTTAGACCCTAAGCGTGTATGTGCAGTGTGTATGACTAGCCCCTCCTGGTCTATACTGCAGTTCCTCACTGTCATTCTCGGACATCGGTTGCGTTGCAGAATGGTAACATCCCTAGCTTGGAAGTATTTTAAGAAGTGCGACAGCAATGAAGTAATTGCTCCATATTCTTTAAAATATTAAAAACTGGAGAGACACAAAAAACTTGCGATATCATATAAGCAGAAAACGTCTCCGTTGGAAGATAATGTAAATTTGATTTGCCGGCCGCGGTGGTCTAGCGGTTCTGGCGCTGCAGTCCGGAACCGCGGGACTGCTACGGTCGCAGGTTCGAATCCTGCCTCGGGCATGGGTGTGTGTGATGTCCTTAGGTTAGTTAGGTTTAAGTAGTTCTAAGTTCTAGGGGACTTATGACCTAAGATGTTGAGTCCCATAGTGCTCAGAGCCATTAAATTTGATTTGTATATTTGGAATTTTATTGTCGTGCTATAAATTGGGTTTAATAACTCAACCCTTACTTCTGCGATTGCTTCGGGGTGAAAAATTGATACCATCCGAAAGTGAAGATATAGGAAAGTCATCGACTTGTGACCATTTGCTCTCGCCATCCCCACACCCGTCTCTTCTTCGCCGTCTATACTGCAGACACTGAGGCCGATTTCTACAACAGCCTCAACCCCAAATCGATCGAGTTCTCCCATTCCTTCACCTTTATTTTCAGTCTATGTTGGAAGCGTACGTTTATTGCTGGAAATAATAGCAATAAAAAACTGAAAATCAGTTATTTCACAAACACACTATTCTGAGCAGTTTTGGCAGTCAGACTGAACTGCAGAAGAAAAAAACCGGCATAATCGAAAAGAGTTTGTTTCAGCTGTAGCGGCCATCCCTACCCGTGTGCGCAAGCCACTCCTACCTGCGGCCACCGCGTACCATCAATTCCGAGAACGCACTTCCCTCTGATTACAGAACAAGCGGCAAATTCTAAATGTGCGGTCAGCAGGCACAACATGTTAAGTTTCGTAAGTGGTATTTTTTTACCAAAAAATGCTTTTTCACTGCTGCTGTGTTCTCTCTACTCTGCTGCATGTCCCTAGACTTGTTTCAAGTGCCGAATCATGGAGAACACATATCAAACATTTATTAATAGACTTGAAGAAACGGCCTACAGCCGTAATTTGTCACCATCGTGAGGCCCCCTATACACGTAGATAGATAAATCTACTATATGGACCACTATATCCAACTGGTTTCCGTAGTCCTCTTCTCGGTAGATGTGGACGCTTCATACCTCTAACGACAACGTGTATAGAGGCCCGAAGATGGTGTCAAACAGGCGCACAAACTGGTACTTAAATGACGTGACGTGTGTTGCTATTCATTTTCTTCAGGCCTTCAACCAGACGCAGCCACATTTACACAAGGTGGAATTACAGAAACTTCATGAATAGATGGCGCATGGTCTTTGTGCCAAGCAGTGCCCCAGTGTAGAGTTCCAAGTGCCATGCGTCAAAGTCTCCCCCACTTAGTTGACGCACCGTTTTTGTGGTTAGCAAAGTGCGTATAAACTTTTGTTTCTATCAATAAAACATCTTCTTAATGAAAGGAGATAATAAGTTTTAAAATAGTAAAAAAAAGTTGTGGAAGTAAGCAGAAAAAACAACACGGGTGTGGAAAATGTAACGAAAAGCCATTTCTTCCTCAACAGCACAGGGAGCTCTGCAGGAAACATTGGAACTCCTGAACCCAAGAAACAGGAAACAATACTGAAAGATTTTTTTTCTCGAATTTAATTTTGTTATTCTCCTGAAAAAAATATAAAATGCATGAGATATGGTTTTTGTTGGCTACATTTCTACTATCTAAAATGTTGCTGCTGTATTTCTGTAGCTGTATTAACACAAATAAAACTTAATGCCTCAGTATTAATTGCACGTGAAATAAAAACTTTCTTATTGTCACTTAGGACCAGTCAGCTCCCTGCTATGCCACCTGGAAAGTTCTTAATAAATTATTTATTTTCTAAATTGTTTCATTTTATGTGCAGTGATGAGGTATGCAGCATAATTCTGTGTTATCGGAATACTTTCTCACTTCGTTGAATACAAATCACTTATGTATAAAAATATATTCAGCACATTGTTTCCTGATTCTCCTGACATGTAAGACTTGGCACTCAGTGCATTTGATATTTCCACTCTTGAAATGTCCTCCAATGGATCAAGTGAGAGTGTAATATCGTACATTCACAAAAAGCGGTAGAATAGCCCTGTACGCTTTACACTTGCAGTAATACTGTTCAGAGACTGAGAAAGTAACGTTAAAGGCGACCGCTATGCTGTGATAACTCAATGAAAGACAGATATTGATCCTCGCATGTGTCAATAAAGACATGTACTGAACAAATACCTAACCTAATTCACAAAGATACACTGTTACAAAAGCATGTCCCACAGACGCAACGGAAAAATAACGCCAATGCGACGCAAGTAAGCAACTATATCACAAATTAACGTGGACGCTGCAGTTTAGATATGTCCATTTCAGTATCACACAACGCAAATGTAGGCAGCACGATGTTAACAGCTTCAGGCGGACACCAAGAAAATGTGTCTCTCCATAATGGCGCTATAGAACTTGAAACTTCTGTAGCAAGCCACCTTAGTCGCTGACAGGGCTCCACACAGTTTGAAGATATGCCTTCTCCCTAGTCATCTAAAGAGAAGACTTCTCTAGCAGACGAAAACGTGGACTATTGAGTTCTTGAGGTGCAAGGGATTCGTAGATCACGCTCTGGTTACTTAACATGAAACAAGTTTATAACAGACGGCTTTCAACTTCCCTGAGGCAATATTGTTGTGACAGCCTGCAAAGATTATTGTGCGTCACAGTTTGTCCATAGTGGAAGAAGGATTCTGCAAATGTACTCAAAGAAAGATTCTACTGAAATGTTAACAGTTCTTAGGTACTGGATTAACTTTTATTTCCTTAAAACATTAATGTTTTCTGGCATTAACTTATCATCTTCTGATACCGAAAGTAAACGTTTAGAATACTTGCAAGTGCTGCATAAATATATATATATATATATATATATATATATATATATATATATATATATATATATATATATATATATATATATATGTGTGTGTGTGTGTGTGTGTGTGTTATAATTTGTATTGGAACGTCTCTGATACTCCACCGCACATCTGTGCTACATGTAAATTTCCATGATTTTACCCTTCATTACGTATTACGAACAAGAGCATCGGAGAGTTAATTTGCAAGAAATAAATATATTCTACTTATGTTACATAACATCTTAAAACAAGGTAGGCCCTACGTTCATAATATTAAAATAAATTTTGAACAGTTAGAGAAAGCTTTTGACCGGAATAAACTTTTCGAAATTCTAAAGGTAGCAGAGATAAAATACTTAGAGTGAAAGGTTATTTAAAACTTGTACAGAAACCAGACCACAGTTATAACACTCGAAGGAGATGTAAGGGAAGTAGTGGTTGAGGAGGGAAAGAGACAAGGTTGTAGCATATCTTTGATGTTACTCACTTTGTACATCGAGCAATTAGTAAAGGAAAGCAAGAAGAAATTTGGAAGCGGAATTGAAACCCTTGGAAAAGAAATAAAAACTTTGAGGTTTTGCGATGATATCCTAATTCTGTCGAAGGCTGCAAATGACTTGGAAGAGCAGTTGAACAGAATGGATAGCGTCCTGAAAAGAGGTCATAATCCAAGATGCTACTCCAGGTTGGGGTAAAATGAATGTGCGCAGCGGAAAATACTAAATGCGAAAATCAAGATTTGGCCCTGTCTGTCTACCCCCTGAAGCAGATCTTAGGATCTCTTAATTGTGATACTATTTCCTCCTTCTTGCTCTTTAACATATAAATTACAACTTAAACTTAAAAGAATGATTAAAGGAGCTAGTAACTACCAAATGATAAATGTTGTTCCTGCTTATATATTTATTGTAGATTAAAAAACCCCTTTATATTACAAATGATAATATTTGCTAACTAATATTACTGATCAATTGCCCAAATCTGCCCCTTATTATGACTGCGTGATCTAATATCAATAACGCGAAATAACTGACATCATCTATGTACCAAACATTACAAGACACTACTTTCAAAGATGATCTACACTGGTCTCCAATCTCAGTGAAGATTAAACTACACGTGATACAGCTGTTTACCTTTATAGCCCTAATAGGTCGAAGCAATTAGCAATTATCACCGTATGTACTGCGTCCGGTGCGTCGCAGTGATGGTTCTCGTACACGTCTGCGACAATAGAAGAACTCCAGCCAAAAAATAAACCCTTTCAAACACTAGGACGGCAGAAGGTGGTCCTCTGACTAATATAATCTAATGCTGCTGTCTCCTCTCTGTGTTCTACAGACAAAAAACGCGAACTCCCAGCCACAAGGATGGAATTCAGATAACGTCTCGACGTGAGTATAGACAGAAGAAGTGCTCTCAATCACTGAACGCTGCATACTCAACGACGACTCCCTACCCAGAGGCGAAGGCCAGAATCGTATAAGTTAGTACAGTGCCTAACCATTCTAACTATAAAATATCCTGAGAGCAAACACAGCAAGTCCGTCTGTACCAGCAAAAGCTGATATTGAGCGATCGTCAAACATGGGTGCTCAAAACGGAAGACCCTTTCTCTCCACCGCTAGCTTCCCAGCAAAGCTCGGCTCCCCTCCATCGTAACTGCGGAAGGCAAATCATATTCTCGAAACCACGGAATATTATCCCTCAATACAGATTCTTCCGAACACCGACCAAAGATATTTTAGTCTTTTGTCGTCCAGCGCGGAAAGTTTGCGAGGAAATTCATACAATGCTACTATTCTCAGAGTAAAAATCCTCGGAAACAACCCAGCCTGCGTAACGCTTCTTTGTTCCTCTCTGCTGCGTCCAAGATTTTCAGAGATTCCAGATATCCTTCTGGCCTAGCAACAATATCTGCCAGCCGCCACTGTACTGCGCTTCAGCGCTCAGGTGTCCCGACCGTCCGGCTAGGTTTACTTCTTTTGTTAAGCAGGACCAACAGACCTGTGCGGGCTTTTCCACCTAGGGCCAGAGTTTCGCCTGCCGTTTCATTCCCACTGGCGTTCCAACCTCAACTAGTATAGGCAATCATTCATTACGCCGTTTTGAAAATAAAGACACTCCGCTGCCTTTCATGCAATAAGTGTTAGCAACTATTTACAAGATGTACGTGACAATATCAGTCTTCCTTAAATAGTCATATATCCGATGTACAACCTATCGAATGATACCTAATACTGGTTGTAGATCACTGCAAAGTATGCAGATCAGTGCTTGTAAGGTGCGAAATTATAGCCACCTTACAATAAGATGAACATCAAGAAAAGTAAAATGAGGATAATGAAATGTAGACAAATTAAATCGGGTGATACTGACAACTGAGTTGGGGCATGAGACACTAAAAGTAATAGATGAGTTCAGCAATAGATGAGTTGAGCTATTTGGGCAATAAAATATCTGGTGATTGCTGGGTCAGAGAGGATGTGGACTGCAGACTGGCAATAGCAAGAAAAGCATTTCTGAGAAAGAGGTATTTCTTAATATGTAATAAAAATGTAAGCGAAAGGAAGCGTTTTCTAAAGTTATTTGATAGTAAGCAGTTTAGACGCGAAGACAATAGCAGTGATTCTACAGAAGACTGCTGAAGATTAGATCGGTAAATCGAGTAACTGTTTAGGATATATTGAATCGAATTGGGCATCAGAGAAATGTATGCCACAGCGCGGCTAAAACAAGGATCAATTGATAGAATACATCAATCAAATCGTGAAGTTGGTAATGGAAGGAAGAGCAGAGTAAGGTTCAAATGGCTCTAAGCACTATGGGACTTAACATCTGAGATCATCAGTCCCCCATACTTAGAACTACTTAAACCTAACTAACCTAAGGACATCACACACATCCATGCCTGAGGCAGGATTAGAACCTGCGACCGTAGAAGCAGCGCGATTCCGGACTGAAGCGCCTAGAACCGGAAGAGTAAGGGGGAGGAGATGAAAACAGTAGAGGCAGAATAAGGCACGAATACAAGTAGCAATTTCAAATGAACGTCGCCTGCAGGGTATAAACTAGCGTTGAGAGTTACATCAGACCAGTTCTCGGACTGATGGTCACAACAACAACAACAACAACAACAAATGGGCTTCTAGAGCATTGAGTAATCTGATTATCAACCACTCAACATGTTTCATATAGTCTCTGACCATTCACTGTTTATGTGTTCATACCCTTATCCAGTCTCTCAGCTCGTCCACACAGATTAAGATTAGAGCAAAACCGATAAGCAGATGGCACAGGCCAGTAAACCGCATGCTCCCATAAACAAGCGATGTTTAAAATAACTGCAGGCGAAATGTAGTTAACTCTGACACTGTGTTAACGTTATTACACTTTCAACTATATGTGTGACGTTCTTCCACTGAAGAGCCAAAGAAACTGGTACACTTGATCAATATCGTTAGGGTCACCGTATGCACCCAGAAGGGCCGCAACACGACGTGGCATGGACACAACTAATGTCTGAAGTAGTGCTGGAGGGAATTGAGACCATGAGTCCTGCAGGGCTGTCCATAAATGCGCAAGTGTACGAGGGGGTTGAAATCTATTCTGAACAGCGTGTTGCAAGGCTTCCCAGATATGCTCAATAATGTTTATGCTTGGGGAGTTTGGTGACCAGCGGAAGTGTTTAAATTCGGAAGAGCCACTCTGTAGAAATTCTGGACGTGTGGGGTGTCGAATGGTCCTGCTGGAGTTGCCCGTCGCAATGCACAGTGGACATGAATGGATGTAGGTGATAAGATAGCACGCTTATGTACGTGTCACCTGTCAGAGTCGTATTTAGAGTCAGAGTCGTATACTAGGGTTCCCATATCACTCCAACTGCACACGCCCCACACCATTACAGAGCTTCCACCAGCTTCAATAGTCCTTTGCTGACATGCAAGGTCTATGGATTAATGAAGTTGTCTCCATACCCGTACACATCCATCTGCTCGATACAATTTGAAACGAGGCTCATCCGACCAGGCATCATGTTTCCTGTTATCAACAGTCCAATGTCAGTGTTGACGGGCCCAGGCTCCGAAAGCCCATATCGATGATGTTTTGTTGAATGGTTAGCACACTGACACTCGTTGATGACCCATGGTTGAAATCTGCAGCAATTTGCGGAAGGGTTGCACTTCTGTCACGTTGAACGGCTCTCTTCAATCGTCGTTGGTCCTGTTCTTGCAGGATCTTTTCCTGCAGCATCGATGTCAGAGATTTGATGTTTTACCGGATTCCTGATATTCACGGTGCACCCATGAAATGGTCGTACGGAAAAATCCCTCGGAGATGCTCTGTCCCTTCGCTGGTGCGCTAACTATAACACCACGTTGAAACTAACTTAAATCTTGATAACCTGCCATTGTAGTAGCAGTAGCCGATCTAACAACTGCGCCAGACACTTGTCTTATATACACGTTGCCAACCGCAGCGCCATGTTCTGCCTGTTTACATATTTCTGTATTTGAATATGCTTGCCTGATACGCTCGCTAAACCCGTTGAGCAGAACAGGTAATTAGGATTGTGGAAAGGGCCAAATAAGGTTGGGGTCAGTTTCACCTTCTAATTGTAATTTAATAACACATTTACAACCAAAGCGACACATAGCTGAACCTTTACCAAATGCAACTCTTTCACGGATGAATGCCTCCAAACAAGAAATCTTACAAATCAACAAGATAAAAATGCAGTTTATTTGCTAATGAAATAATTTTAAAAAACATATATCACAGCTATGTGGAAAGCCTCAAGGCAAAGTAGATAGAACAAACATATGCAAGGCGCAATACAAATTGCTGAAGGCCACAATCAAAAATCAAAATTTTAAAATATATTACCATAATCTTTTAAAGGCATAAGGCCGTAATGTTTAAGCTTGAAAGATAATTTTAAGAATAAAGTTGCAAGGCTGAATACCCACAATTAATTTTCCAAAATTTTTAAAATAATATAACCATAAGACTTAATTTTTAAAAGCTGAAAACAGACAGTTAAAGACCAGAGAGAAAGACAATAAAGACAACGGCACTCAGAAGCCCCCAGGGAGGTCGGCCTGCCCTCGTTCACTTAGGTGAGGCAGGTGGTGAGCCCAGCTACACTTGATCCGTCGGAACCCAACCAGGGGACAGTCAAGGACCGGCCGACACAACGACTTGCTTGCCACCAATCAGTACATGAGAACTGAAACACCAAAGGTTTACGAACATGATAATCCACAATGAAGTATGTATTAACTGTCAAAATTACACACCATGTTGGACAGCGGCAACAGGTGAGGAATATACATCAGTGGTCAGGGCAGGTAATCAGAACACTAACGGCCACAAGGCAGAAAATTCCGCTGGTACACTTGAATTTGAAATACAGTAATATAGCATATAGCATGGCGGCTAAATTTCAGCAATTGAAACACTCGGTGTTGCTCACACGAAAACCTCCCCAACAGCGAATCACCACACAACATGAATGGACGTGGCTTGGATAGTTGAAACCCCTACTCAACTTTGACGTCCTGGGACGGTGAACCTCGAAGCTCGTAGCGATCAGAAAGCTCCACACACGCTTCGACACTGCGCAGGGACCGCCAGCGGACCCACCCAACTGCACCGCGCGGAGACAAATTCCCTGGTCCGCCGCAACCGACCGACTCCTGTGAGAATGCCAACAACATCTAAAATAGTCGTCAGTGGACATAGCGCCAACAACACATAATCTGAGAAACACTTGCACGAAGCCCTGAACGATACCCAACAGTAACTAAGCACACACAAAAACAAATCTGGAGTCGATGCACACACACACATAGCAGACTCATGAACGATCGGCGAGCCAAAGCGCGTCGTCCGGTAGGACGACCGACCATCGATCCACCGAGACCGTGGGCTGGCTCAGGTCATACGTGGCGGCAATGGTCGGGCGAGCCATGTCGACGCAGACCTCACTGCTCCAACCCGACTGCACTGGTGCCGCATTGCAACTCCCCGACTGGCAGGTCCGGATTGCACACCAGACACGTTCCAACTGACTGGCAGCGTGAATTCACGACCAGAACTCCCTTATGACAGATTTTTTTTTTCTTTATTGAATTTCAATTCCCCCCGAAGGGGACGGGCTGGCAGCAGCTTAGTATGCCTCTCTTCAGCCTACAGACTTTGTGAGAAAGATGAAGAGAATAAATAATAAAAACAGGCGATAAAATCGGAGACTTAAAGAGTAACATGGCGAAAAGAAATCGTGGAACTTAAAGAACAGAGGGATGATGATGCTAAGAAAATACATACGAAGCAGACAGGTAAAACAATAGACAGACAATTAAAAAACGCGGCGACAGTCTGGTTTCTGTTCGCAAGAGATAAAAGGCACACCCAGCGACAGTATGTTGGCCGTTCGCAACGAGTCCCAAGAAACACAACACGGAACACTCACTGTAAAACACTCACTGTAAAACACGCACTGTAGAACACTCACTGTAGAACACTGCGCGAAAGTGGCAGCACAAAGACGACACTCCCGAGCCAAAGGCAGATGGGGGGGGGGGGACCTGCAGGAGGGGGAAAAACAAGGAGGGAGGAGAGGAAAAAACGAAAAGGGGGGGGGGGAAACCAAGGAGGGAGAGGACTAATAAAGGAGGAGAAGGGCAGATGCGAGAGGGAATGAGAGGAGGCAGAGGAGGGAAATGTAAAAGGACGCGGGGGAGAGAAGGGGGCAAAGAGAGGGGAGGTGGGGAAGAAAGAGGATGGAAGGTGGGGGGGGCAGAGGGAGCCCGGGAAAAGGACAGAGGAAAGGAGGGGGAGGGAGGATCAGAGTTGATAGGAGGGATAAATGGAGGGAGAGAGGGCATCATCCGGAAGGGGGAGTTGGTGGAAGCTACCTTGGGAAAGGAGATGTAGGGTGTAGAGATGGAGGGTAGGGGGGACACAACGGTGAAGACGTGGCAGGGGGCGGGGATCGGAGAGGAGAGGAGCAACCAGGGGGTGAGGGGGTTCAAGACGGCGGGAGGTGTAGAGGATGCGGATATGTTCGAGGAATAGGAGCAGATGGGGGAAAGGAATGAGATCATAGAGGATCCGCGTGGGGGACAGGAGGCATATACGGAAGGCGAGGCGGAGTGCATGACGCTCAAGGATCTGGAGGGACTTATAGAATTTGTTATGACAGACAGCGACCGGGAAGTAATAGCAGTCGAGCAAAGATACTACAAGAGGGAATACATCGATACACGCTGCTAACGCCGCTCACGGTCAGGCAAAGCAGCATCTCAGTGACAGCAGTAATTTAAATTAAAGTCGTGAGATGGAAGTATATTAAAAACAGAGCGTAAAATACATGATGGCGGGAACACGAGCCACGCACGGCTAACTGCCTATACCAGTTTCTTTGGCACATCACTGCATTTACCACTTAAGGAGCAATGAAACAGAAAAAGGTGGTACTCGTTATTGAGTTACATGTGAGTATTCGTTGCGCAATAGTAGACGCAATCGCAGTCGCTACGCTATTGTAAGTGTACAGTTTAAATGTACACAAGTCGTGACCTACAGAGAGGAAAGTCAATGGGAGACATAACAACTTCAGAGCTGAGGCAAGGAAATCTCAAGTATTATCGAACTACCTAGTGCAAACTGTTAATATCTACTTTCTCCGTTGATCAAAGTAGCCCAGCATACTCAACTATTCGTAAGGTACAACTTACGAAGTCAGTATAATTAGACGCAACGATTTGTTGAATTTGAATGAGAATGTTAGCAACTGAGTGACGTGGAAATCGTCCGTAGCTCTGAATAGTACATCATTCTCTAGATGTTCAGACGTTCTCACGTTGTCTTAGTGTCCAATTCAACAACACAATGTACGCGTAATTGTCCGTTAGCAGTTGTGAGGCAGAGGAATTTCGCGCTGTCACGGCCGAGGCACAGCTCCGCTAGCTGCGAGCGTAGCTGGCTCGTTAATTGCGGAGCTTAATGACGGCTGCCGCTACCTTGCGGCCGGAGTCAAATACGCGGAACCGGCGCGAGTTTGACACGGCAACAAGAGCGCAACAAAAGCTCCCCAATTGTGCGCTCCAGACAGGCAGGCGAGAGGAGCGCGCAGGGACAATGCGGTTCCCGGAGGTGTCTGGCCATTGTCTGCCCGCCGAGAGAATAAGCACACGCCACAGTCGTACCCAGGTACCGCGCCACTTTCTGCTCAGGAGACAGGAGGGCTGAGACATGACCATGTTGTGATCTACGACTTGGCGTCGCACATTCATGTGTCTATCAAATCCTGCAAATGTTCCTTCGCAAGGAATCCTTAGGCTCTTTCTTTAGCCTTTGCTTTGAAGAAAGATGTCATAGATGTTCTTGCTTGTTTGGATGTATAGCCAGCCGTGTGGCCGAGCGGTTCTAGGCGCTTCAGTTCGGAACCGAGTGACTGCTACGGTCGACGGTTCGAATCCTACCTCGGGCATGGATGTAAGTATGTCCTTAGGTTAGTTAGTTTTAAGTAGTTCTAAGTTCTAGGGGACTGATGACCTCAGATGTTAATTCCCATAGTGCTCTGAGCCATCTGAACCATTTTTTTATGTATCCACTACGATTCCTCTCATGTGCGAGTGTCTCCACCTCAGAGTAGGACTTACACCCAACGACTTCAATTATTTATTATCTTCCACTACAGTCTTTTGCCGTCGTCGGCTCACTTTAGAGCAACCTAAGCAACTCACTGATGTTTTTAAGACATGTACTATCCTCCTATCCCCTCTACTAGTCAGTTTTCCCACAAAGTTCTTTCGCTATTCTGCAGTGGGCCTCATTTCTTATGTGTCCACTAAAGTTTCAACATCTATTCATAGCACCGACCACATCTCATACGCTTCGATCCTCTTCTTTTTCAGTTTTCCCATAATCCGTGATTCATTTCAATACGATGCTGTGCTCCAAAGCTCCATTTTGAGGAGTTGTGACCTCAGATTGGCTGTGATAGCTTGCTTATTATCTCAGCCACGCTTCGTCTGTCATGCATTATTTTACTTCCAAGTCAGGAGAATTTCTCCACTTCATCTACAACGTAGTCACCAGATTTCATATTAAGTTCATAGCTAATCTCTTCTCTCATACTCCTCATTACCTTCGTCTATCTTTGATTTACACTCAGTGCATATTCTGTGCCCCTTACACGATTCATTTCTTTCAACAAGTCCTGTAATTCATCCCCGCTGTCGCTGAGGATAGCAAATGACATCAGCAAATTTTATCATTCACATTCTTTCACTCTGAATTTTAATCTCTTGTTTCCGTCGTTACCTTTTCGATGTATAGTATCAGAGAAAGACTGAATCTTTGCCTTAGGACCTTTTTAATCCCATCAGTTCTCTCTTCGTCTTCAAATTGTTATTTTACTTCCTTCGCTAATGTTAACACAGTACACCACTGTATTACCCTATATCGGTAAATTAATAAAAGAAGCAATGAGAGGCTTAACTGTGGCGAGATCGCAACTCGGTAGCACGTTGTTATACAGACTCGTTATACAGACTCACTCTCCAGGGGCTACAGCCGATGAAAGACTGTCAGAAAGAGAGGACTCAACGTATGCGATACACTAAGTGCTTCCAATTAATTCGATGAGTGATCCAGCATCTAAATGGCAACGTGTTTTACAGATTAGCACATAGAGAGCTA
Organism: Schistocerca nitens; assembly: GCF_023898315.1. Lineage (NCBI taxonomy): Eukaryota > Metazoa > Arthropoda > Insecta > Orthoptera > Acrididae > Schistocerca > Schistocerca nitens. Next base: position 289,417,587 of record NC_064620.1, read on the forward strand.
TGCCTAGAAACGGAACTTACTGGCGAACACTCTAAAAACAGATCATCTTGCTGTACCCAGTCGAAAGTAGTGGATACATGGAAGGAGCAACGCGTAAATATCACGTTTCGTTACAGACAGCTGTGGGCGAGAGAGAACACATCTGGTATCAGTGTGATCATTCTTTTTTCCTTCTGAATAGTTCGATGCGAATCGCCACGACTTCCTCTTCTCTGTTAACCACTCCATCTCAGAATATCAGTTATACGCAATTTACTCCGTTAGTTGTTGAATATATTTGCCTGTAGGTTTTCGGCCTCAAAGGCTCCTTCAAGTCTTTGTGATCTTGTCAGTTTCTCTGGTCAGTCTAAATGATGCCCATTTTTTTACCAAATTGTATGGACTTGCTGTAATGACAGTCTGTTTCAACCCCGCTAGAATTTGCTGCTGTCAGCGTAAGTGGTGCATCTCAACCAGTTTCCGAGGGAATTTTACGAGGGGAAGTGCTAGCAATGGTCATTTGGATTAGGGTACCTCACAAAATACAGTTGCCACTGCGGCTCATAAAGCTGGGTCAAAACAGAAAAAGCAGGGCGGTAGCCGAGTAGAAGCGTTTAGCGCCGAGTCGACGAGCCGCGACTTTAACAATTTTCAGGTGATCTTAGACATCCAGTGCACCGACAGCCCAATGAGGCGTTTAACTTGCCGAGTCCGCAGGGTATAGTCTTTGTTGGAGGCGTTCTTTGATATTTTAGAGATGTTCGTCGTGCCTTGAGGCAGATGCGCCACACGAGCCGCATAGGTACTACTACTGCTGCTCAGACTAATACATCTCCCTCAGCCGGCTGTGGTGATGTTCAAATGGTTCAAATGGCTCTGAGCACTATGGGACTCAACTGCTGTGGTCATAAGTCCCCTAGAACTTAGAACTACTTAAACCTAACTAACCTAAGGACATCACACACATCCATGCCCGAGGCAGGATTCGAACCTGCGACCGTAGCGGTCGTGCGGTTCCAGACTGTAGCGCCTTTAACCGCTCGGCCACTCCGGCCGCCGGCTGTGGTGACCGAGCGGCTCTAGGCGCTTCAGTCTGGAATCGAGCGACTGCTACGGTCGCAGGTTCGAACCTTGCTTCGGGCATGGATGTGTGTGATGTCCTTAGGTTAGTTAGGTTTAAGTAGTTCTAAGTTCTAGGCGACTGATGACCTCAGATGCCAAGTCCCATAGTGCTCAGAGCCATTTGAACCATTTTTTTCAACATCTCCCTCGACGATACAATTCACATGCCTCAGCCCACTGCCATTCCCCTTCTAAACTCGCATGAATTTTGCCAAGGCTCTCCGATATTGAAACAGCACATTAGCAATGAGCGAAATAGGTTTAATCCTGTCTGAGGAGGCGTTGGTGATATATTAACCGTATAAAGCTGGCATTCCTGAGATCTACTGTCTCTCACCTTGATCTATGATAATGATGTAAGCCAAAGCAACCAATCCATACCGCCAGTGTGGCGTAACGGATAGTGCATCTGCCTTACAAGCAGAAAACGCAGGTTCAGGTCTTGGAACAATTTCTGATTCATTGCTTTGGGCTACATCATTGTCATAGATAAAGGTGAAACTCACTTTGTCTCAGAAATATCAACTTTATATGATTAATATGAAGCGCATGCCTGGGTAAAGGCGTGATTATCCCCATTTCGCTCATTGCTAATGTCCTATTCCAATACCGGAGATCCTTGGCAATTTCTGCTGCAAGTTTAGAAGGAGATAGCAATGGGAGACGTACTAGGGTAGTCTGATCAGCAGTTGTATTTGTAGCACCAGTGAGACGTGACGGATAGAGCTTTTTCCTAGTAAGCAGTAGATTCGAGTTCGAATCCCGGTGGTGGTGCAAATTTAGATTCATTGTATTGGCCTACATCATTGCCGTGAATATGAGTTAGGATGTTTATTTCAACCAACTCGGTTACCAAGTGTTGCCCTTTCATTTTGCCCTTCATTATGAACATGCTGTGGACACTTCCTTCTTCCAATGTGACAATAGCAGTGTTGACAGGCATGCGCGATTGCGTTTCTGCTTTCAGCACTAAATAGTTTTCAGGCGGTTCCTCACATCTGATTAGCTGAATACCGGGCTGGTATCCACGTCCCGGTTCAGTCACAAGATCAGTAAAAATTTAGAAAAATGTTCTCACACTTTCCCATGGGATAACGCTAGACGCTGACAGCTACGTTTACACAAATTCCGTTCCAGAGATGAGTGCGATGAGGATAGCGGGTGGTCATCAGCAAACAGAGCTAACTCTGCTTGTAGTACATTAGACGGAAGGCCTTTACACAACTGAGAAACAATTGAAGACCTAACTTTCCTAACGTGTTAGGGAGCATTTTTTTTTTTCAAAATTGATGTTATCCGCTTTTAAGGCGCTACATCCATGCGAGTCCATTATACTAAAAAGGTTTCATCATAATTATGACGAAGTTAACGAATCATAACAGTGACGAACAGAGGGTGCTGGTGCTAGGTTTTCCGGTCTTCTTCATTGTAAACGTGCTTGGCAATCAGCGTTGAATTACATCAGTTTAATGCGCGAACATAATAGCTGCCATATTGATTGTCGTGTCGTGGAAGTAACCCTTTGCACAATAGAAATAGATCTGCAACATGTATTGTTTGTTCCAACTCTAACACATGCGGATATGTTCTACTTGCGCCAGCTTTCATATTACAACTTCCGTGTTCATGCTCACATAAACAATGGGGCAATAATGTAATTGTGACATGAAGGCGAATGAACTAGTGGAGCTAGCAACATAGCATCATGTCTATTACATGTTCTGAATTGCACTAAAAATACCGTCAGTTTAACTGGTAACGAAAGGAAACTTTTTCATTCGGAGTGACAAATGCTGAGGACAAAACAAAAACCGTTTAGTTATAAATATGTGCATGCTCGTGATTAAGACATCGCCTCACCTGAAAATTCGAGCCAAGGAATAGAAGATTCGATGTAGGTAAACTGAAAGATCCACAGATAGCTGAGGGGGTCCAGCTGGAACTCCGGAATAGATTCCAGGCGCTGGAACTGGAGATGGCTGAAGATAATGAATGACATGGAGGAATTGTGGACAGAAGTTAAGAATACTTTTGTGCAAGTGAGTGAGAGACAACTAGGTTTTAAAAATCGCCTGCGGAGAGATTGAATGTCCGAACATACCTGCCGCCGTTGGATAAGCAGCTGCAGCAGCAAGTCGTATACTCCTAGCTCACTCATTTGTTTCATAGTTTAATTCTTAATTTCTTTGCGTGTTTTTGGTACTTGCATTGTTTAATTCATAAATTTTGGGCGTATTATAGTATTTGAGAGTTGTAGCATCGCGTTTTAGTACCTGAATAGTGTAAAATCGCGTAGTCTCCTTCCGCCGCCGAGCAGTATGTCAGCAGTGCCCAAGTAGCAGCATTACTGCATTTACTAGGCAATCTTGTATTTTAATAACCGTTTAAATTTTGTCGATTTGTTTGCGCTCTCTGTAGATTAGTTCAGACGTTCTTTGCACAACAGTTTTTAGCATGAATAGGGACTGCAACTGCTGTGTTCGGATGCAGGCTGAGTTGGCATCCCTTCGCTCCCAGCTTCAGGCAGTGTTGGCTTCGGTCACACAGCTTGAGGCTGTTGCCAATGGGCATCACTGTGGGGGTCCGGATGGGGGTTTGTCGGTGACGGCCAACTCGTCCCACGCATCCCCCGATCGGACTACGACTGTGGTTGCCCGGGATACTGCCCGCATTGAGGCTGATCCCTCACCTGTGGTAGAGTGGGAGGTCGTCTCAAGGTGTGGCAGGGTGTGAAAGACATTCCGGAGGGCTGAACGGAAGGCCTCTCCAGTTTGTCTGACGAACCGGTTTCAGGCTCTGTCTCAGGCTGATACTGACCTTCGGCCTGACATGGCTGCTTGTCCTGTTCCAGAGGTTGCCCCTCAGTCTGCAAGATCCGGGCGGTCGCAGAGGGTGGGCTTACTGGTAGTTGGGAGCTCCAACGTCAGGCGCGTAATGGGGCCCCTTAGGGAAATGGCAGCAAGAGAGGGGAAGAAAACCAATGTGCACTCCGTGTGCATACCGGGGGGAGTCATTCCAGATGTGGAAAGGGTCCTTCCGGATGCCATGAAGGGTACAGGGTGCACCCATCTGCAGGTGGTCGCTCATGTCGGCACCAATGATGTGTGTCGCTATGGATCAGAGGAAATCCTTTCTGGCTTCCGGCGGCTATCTGATTTGGTGAAGACTACCAGTCTCGCTAGCGGGATGAAAGCAGAGCTCGCTATCTGCAGCATCGTCGACAGGACTGACTGCAGACCTTTGGTACAAAGCCGAGTGGAGGGTCTGAATCAGAGGCTGAGACGGTTCTGCGACCGTGTGGGCTGCAGATTCCTCGACTTGCGCCATAGGGTGGTGGGGTTTCGGGTTCCGTTGGATAGGTCAGGAGTCCACTACACGCAACAAGCGGCTACACGGGTAGCAGGGGTTGTGTGGCGTGGGCTGGGCGGTTTTTTAGGTTAGATGGCCTTGGGCAAGTACAGAAAGGGCAACAGCCTCAACGGGTGCGACGCAAAGTCAGGACATGCGGGGAACAAGCAGCAATCGGTATTGTAATTGTCAACTGTCGAAGCTGCGTTGGTAAAGTACCGGAACTTCAAGCGCTGATAGAAAGCACCGGAGCTGAAATCGTTATAGGTACAGAAAGCTGGCTGAAGCCAGAGATAAATTCTGCCGAAATTTTTACAAAGGTATAGACGGTGTTTAGAAAGGATAGTCTGCATGCAACCGGTGGTGGAGTGTTCGTCGCTGTTAGTAGTAGTTTATCCTGTAGTGAAGTAGAAGTGGATAGTTCCTGTGAATTATTATGGGTGGAGGTTACACTCAACAACCGAGCTAGGTTAATAATTTGCTCCTTTTACCGACCTCCCGACTTAGCAGCATTAGTGGCAGAACAACTGAGAGAAAATTTGGAATACATTTCACATAAATTTTCTCAGCATGTTATAGTCTTAGGTGGAGATTTCAATTTACCAGATATAGACTGGGACACTCAGATGTTTAGGACGGGTGGTAGGGACAGAGCATCGAGTGACATTATACTGAGTGCACTATCCGAAAATTACCTCGAGCAATTAAACAGACAAGCGACTCGTGGAGATAACATCTTGGACCTACTGATAACAAACAGACCCGAACTTTTCGACTTTGTATGTGCAGAACAGGGAATCAGTGATCATAAGGCCGTTGCAGCATCCCTGAATATGAAAGTTAATAGGAATTTTAAAAAAAGGGAGGAAGGTTTATCTGTTTAGCAAGAGTAATAGAAGGCAGATTACAGACTACCTAACAGATCAAAACGAAAATTTCTGTTCCGACACTGACAATGTTGAGTGTTTATGGAGAAAGTTCAAGGCAATCGTAAAATGCGTTTTAGACAGGTGCGTGCCGAGTAAAACTGTGAGGGACGGGAAAAACCCACTGTGGTACAACAACAAAGTTAGGAAACTACTGCGAAAGCAAAGAGAGCTTCACTCCAAGTTTAAACGCAGCCAAAACCTCTCAGACAAACAGAAGCTAAACGATGTCAAAGTTAGCGTAAGGAGGGCTATGCGTGAATCGTTCAGTGAATTCGATAGTAAAATTCTATGTACCGACTTGACAGAAAATCCTAGGAAGTTCTGGTCTTACGTTAAATCAGTAAGTGGCTCGAAACAGCATATCCAGACACTCCGAGATGATGATGGCATTGAAACAGAGGCTGACACGCGTATAGCTGAAATACTAAACACCTTTTTCCAAAGCTGTTTCACAGAGGAAGACCGCACTGCAGTTCCTTCTCTAAATCCTCGCACAAACGAAAAAATGGCTGACATCGAAATAAGTGTCCAAGGAATAGAAAAGCAACTGGAATCACTCAACAGAGGAAAGTCCACTGGACCTGACGGGATACCAATTCGATTCTACACAGAGTACGCGAAAGAACTTGCCCCTCTTCTAACAGCCGTGTACCGCAAGTCTCTAGAGCAACGGAGGGTTCCAAATGATTGGAAAAGAGCACAGGTAGTCCCAGTCTTCAAGAAGGGTCGTCGAGCAGATGCGCAAAACTATAGACCTATATCTCTGACGTCGATCTGTTGTAGAATTTTAGAACATGTTTTTTGCTCGAGTATCATGTCGTTTTTGGAAACCCAGAATCTATTATGTAGGAATCAACATGGATTCCGGAAACAGCGATCGTGTGAGACCCAACTCGCTTTATTTGTTCATGAGACCCAGAAAATATTAGATACAGGCTCCCAGGTAGATGCTATTTTTCTTGACTTCCGGAAGGCGTTCGATACAGTTGCGCACTGTCGCCTGATAAACAAAGTAAGAGCCTACGGAATATCAGACCAGCTGTGTGGCTGGATTGAGGAGTTTTTAGCAAACAGAGCACAGCATGTTGTTATCAATGGAGAGACGTCTACAGACGTTAAAGTAACCTCTGGCGTGTCACAGGGGAGTGTTATGGGACCATTGCTTTTCACAATATATATAAATGACCTAGTAGATAGTGTCGGAAGTTCCATGCGGCTTTTCGCGGATGATGCTGTAGTAATCAGAGAAGTTGCAGCATTAGAAAATTGTAGCGAAATGCAGGAAGATCTGCAGCGGATAGGCACTTGGTGCAGGGAGTGGCAACTGTCCCTTAACATAGACAAATGTAATGTATTGCGAATACACAGAAAGAAGGATCCTTTATTGTATGATTATATGATAGCGGAACAAACACTGGTAGCAGTTACTTCTGTAAAATATCTGTGAGTATGCGTGCGGAACGATTTGAAGTGGAATGATCATATAAAATTAACTGTTGGTAAGGCGGGTACCAGGTTGAGATTCATTGGGAGAGTGCTTAGAAAATGTAGTCCATCAACAAAGGAGGTAGCTTACAAAACACTCGTTCGACCTATACTTGAGTATTGCTCATCAGTGTGGGATCCGTACCAGATCGGGTTGATGGAGGAGGTAGAGAAGATCCAAAGAAGAGCGGCGCGTTTCGTCACAGGGTTATTTGGTAACCGTGATAGCGTTACGGAGATGTTTAGCAAACTCAAGTGGCAGACTCCGCAAGAGAGGCGCTCTGCATCGCGGTGTAGCTTGCTCGCCAGGTTTCGAGAGGGTGCGTTTCTGGATGAGGTATCGAATATATTGCTTCCCCCTACTTATACATCCCGTGGAGATCACGAATGTAAAATTAGAGAGATTAGAGCGCGCACGGAGGCTTTCAGACAGTCGTTCTTCCCGCGAACCATACGCGACTGGAACAGGAAAGGGAGGTAATGACAGTGGCACGTAAAGTGCCCTCCGCTACACACCGTTGGGTGGCTTGCGGAGTATAAATGTAGATGTAGACGTAGAGGACAATCACCCATAGAAAGGAGGCCAAGGGAAGAATAAATCAGAGCAGGACCAGGCAACAAAAGGCACAGGGACAAGATCACGTAGGTGGATGCAACACTTTAAAGAAGTTCTAAATAGAGACCTCAGTGGGGAGGTAGAAGAACAAGAACAAACCGAACACAATGATCCGAGTCCCAGCATTGGTGTAAATGTAAATGCACCCACGAAAGCAGATATTCGGATAGCACTGAAGCAGATCAAGAATGGGAAGGCATCAGGACCAGATAATAATATAAAATCTGAAAACGGACACCACTGTCGAGTTATTGTACATCCTCTTAGAGAAGATATGTAGAGAGGAGAAACTGCCAACAGATTGGAAACGAGGTACTATCGTGAAAATACCCAAAAAAGGAGATGTTACTAACTGCAACAACTGGCGGGGCATTAACCTATTGTCAGTACCGAGTACGGTACTTTCGAGGATCATGTTAAACCGCATTAAGGATTCTGTAGAAGCATAACTGAGGTGAGAGCAGGAGGGTTTTAGGAAACGTCGAAGCTGTGTGGACCTTATCAATACTCTCAGAATTATTCTGGAACTAAGTGCGGAGTGGCAACACACCCTCTATCTTACGTTCATTGACTTTGAAAAGGCTTTCGAGTCTGTCAATATAAGAGTCATGTGGGATACTCTTGCAAAATATGGGATTCCAACAAAGATTATTAACATCATGAAGGAAATGTATGTAGACTATGAATGACAAGTACTACACAATGTAGAACTAACAGAGCCTTTCCGAGTTAATTCAGGAGTACGACAAGGGTTGGATCATGTGATGAAGAGAGTGATGGGGGGACAAGAGAGGTGTACAATGGGGGATGCGGGATAGGCTCGTAGATCTATATTTCGCAGACGACATTTGCTTAATGACACAACGATATCGAGACATCGAAGAGAAACTGGCCAGGTTACACAGGCGGACGTTGCAGGCCGCAAGATAAATGTTCATGAAACCAAAGAAATGTGGATAAATTCGACCATCACGAATACGCTGGCCATTAATATAGAGGACGTAGAACAGGTCCAATCTTTCCTCTATCTCGGAAGTATAGTCACGAATACAGGAGGCGCTGAGGAGGACGTCCGTAGTTGTATCCGCAAAGCAAATGGTGCGTTTGTACAGCTGTACCCCGCCTGAAGAAATAGGAACATCTCAAAGAAGACGAAACTCCGGCTTTTCAATAGTAATGTGAAGGCTGTTCTGTTATATGGTTGCGAAACTTGGAAGGTGACTAGCCACATCAAAAACCAGCTCCAAGTTTTTATCAACCGCTGTCTCCGGCATATTTTAAATGTGAGATGGCCAGATACAGTGACAAATGAAGATCTTTGGAGGGAGATAAATCAGCAACCAATCAATATACAAATCAAAGAAAGAAAATGGAACTGGATTAGGCATACATTGAGGAAACCAGATAGAGCTGTTGAAAGGATGCCGGCCGGGGTGGCCAAGCGGTTAAAGGCGCTACAGTCTGGAACCGCGCGACCGCTGCGGTCGCAGGTTCGAATCCTGCCTCGGGCATGGATGTGTGTGATGTTCTTAGGTTAGTTAGGTTTAAGTAGTTCTAAGTTCTAGGGGACTGATGACCTTAGAAGTTAAGTCCCATAGTGCTCAGAGCCATTATTGAAAGGATGGCTTTGGATTGGAACCCTCAAGGAGTTAGAAAACGTGGTCGTCCCAAACAGACGTGGAAAAGGACGATCGAGAGAGAAGCTGCAGGGGATGGGAAAACCTGGAGTGCAGTGAAGAGACTTGCTAGAAATCGTACCAGGTGGAGGAATTTCGTCACGGCCCTATGTTCCAGATGGAACGACAGGAACTAAGCAAGCAAGCTCACCTGGAATAGTGCACATCAAAAGAACATTCAGTGGGACTGAACAAACATCGTAAAGAAAAACAAAACTGTTGGCGATTTCATTGAGGCAAAACTTTAAGGCCACGCGGGGTAGCCGCGTGGTCTTAGGCGCCTTTTCACGGTTCACGTGGCTCGCCCCGTCGGAGGTTCGAATCCTCCCTCAGGAATGGCTGTGCGTGCTGTCCTTAGCGTAAGTCAGATTAATTTGGATGAAGTAGTGTGTAAGTCTAGGATCCGATGACCTCAGGAGTTTGGTGCCATAGGAACTTATACCACCATAACTTTCATTAGTGCAAAATATTTCACCATATTACTTTTGAATACATTATGGGAGTGGCACTAATCAATGTGTTACAAATATTTACTATTAAAAACAGTCTTGATCACGATTTATTTATTAAGGTGACCGGTTTCGACCACTGCTGTGGTCATCTTCAGACCACTGAGTCGGAACCTCTTTCAGCTGAAGAATCAGTACTGCTAGTGATTCTCCAGCTGAAAGAGGTTCCCACTCAATGGTCTGAAGATGACCACAGCAGTGGTCGAAACCGGTCACCTTAATAAATAAATCGTGATCAAGACTGTTTTTAATAGTAAATGAATTATTTCACCATAGTTTGCTGAAATAAAAAGGAGTTACTTGCTATGGTACCCTTTATAACACATCACCTCAGCACCGTCGGTGGAGTAATGGTTAGCGCACTGGACTCGCATTCGGGAGGACGACGGTTCAAACTCGCATCCAGGCATCCTGATTTAGGTTTTTCGTAATTTTCCTAAATCGCTTCAGGCGAATGTCGGAATGGTTCCTTTGAAAGGGCACAGCCGACTTCCTTCTACATCTTTCCTTAATCTGATGAAACCGATGAACTTGCTGTTTGACACTCTCCCTCCAAATCACCCAACCAACCACGCCGACAAAATTTTCGAGATTGTCAATTCACAGTGGAACTAATTATTTTGCACTGAATTATTTATGCATATGCTGCTTAAAATTGCATAAAAACATATTTAACTTCTCAGTATGTCGTTTTGAGCCTCTTTCTCCTAAAACCTCCTGCTTTCTTTTGGTTGGATATGACATTTTTTGTGATGATTTTTGCTCGCGCAAATAAGAGACGCAATAGCGATATATATAGAAGGAGAGCATATGCAGCACAATGCAACGCAGCAGGGCGGGCAGACGCCTGCAGCATCAGGCGTGTTTGCGCAGCTGCGTGCGTGGCGCGCGTGCGGTCGCTTCTACCGCAGTGCTAGCCGGCCGCGCCGCGGTGCGTGCCGTCGCCCACGCATCTGCCGCGGGCCCGCGGCGCGTGACCATCAGCGCTCGCGGTCTCAAGTGGCGGCGCTTCCCGCTGTCGCGCGCCGCGGCAGATTAGAAATTTAAATGCAATTAACGCGGGGCCGGCCGATGGTATCGGCGGCGGCGGCGCGTGCGCGCAATGGCCGGGCGGTCCCATCCTCCCTGCCCACCCACGCCGGCCGCGACAGATGTTCCCACAAGCGCCGGCGCGCCCTGTTGCGCCCGCTGCGGACTTAATTGTCCGAATGGCAAGCGCGCGCCGCCGCCGCCGAATATTTTAACCTGCGGTGCGGCACGAGCGCAGTATATTAGCCGTCCCACTGTTGTTAACAGAATTACTTCCACGGTACATCCTGGATAAGCACATGTCACGACGTTTAAAAACACGACTGCCACCCTTCGTTATTAAGTCAGCTACGTGCGGCTGTGGTGTGCAAGCCTTCTCAATTGCCGGTTAACAGCATGCAAGGCCCGCAGCAGAAAGATTGAAATCTAGTCTGTTGTTCGGCGTATAAAATATGTGGAGGTATAAGAGAACACTCGCTTCGGTGCAACGTTGAACGAATTTTTCGTCGTTATCGACGTTATGAATAACTCTTCAAAATTTCATGTTACCTACAGTACCGTTGTAAACACGCATTGGCACATTTACACTGCTTATGATTTAAAAGTAAAGTAAAAAAATACAGGGCAAATACGCGCAATAGTAAATATCTTACGACGTCGTAGTGTGTACTAATTCGAATTAAACATTCCACATGTTTCCAGTTTTTTGGGTACGGAGATACAATCTAGCTGTTGGTATTTCTGTTGCTATTGGTTTTTAATTTCAATCTGTCAAGTTTGCTTGAATTTAGAGTGATGAATTTTTCAACTATGATTTCTCTGTCAATTCTCCTGCGCCGTTTATACATGCCGCACGTACACTACTGGCCATTAAAATTGCTACACCAAGAAGAAATGCAGATGATAAACAGGTATTCATTGGACAAATATATCATACTAGAACTGACACGTGATTACATTTTCACGCAATTTGGGTGCATAGATACTGAGACATCAGCACCCAGAACAACCACTCTGGCCGTAATAACGGCCTTGATATGCCTGGGCATTGAGTCAAACAGAGCTTGGATGGTGTGTACAGGTACAGCTGCCCATGCAACTTCAACACGATACCGCAGTTCATCAAGAGTAGTGACTGGCGTATGGTGACTTGCCAGTTGCTCGGCCACCATTGACCAGACGTTTCTCAATTGGTGAAAGATCTGGAGAATGTGCTGGCCAGGGCAGCAGCGGAACATTTTCTGTAACCAGAAAGGCCCGTACAGGACCTGCAACATGCGGTCGTGCATTATCCTGCTGAAATGTAGGGTTTCGCAGGGATCGATTGAAGGGTAGAGCCACGGGCCGTAACACATCTGAAATGTAACGTCCACTGTTCAGAGTGCCGTCAATGCAAACAAGAGGTGACCGAGACGGGTAACCAGTGGCACCCCACACCATCACGCCAGGTGACACGCCAGTATGGCGATGACGAATACACGTTTCCAGTGTGCGTTCACCGCGATGTCGCCTAACACGGATGCGTCCATCATGATGCTGTAAACAGAACCTGGATTCATCCGAAAAAATTACGTTTTGCCATTCGTGCACCCAGGTTCGTCGTTGACTACACCATCGCAGACGCTCCTGTCTGTGATGCAGCGTCAAGGGTAACCGCAACCGTGGTCTCCAAATTGATAGTCCATGCTACTGCAAATGTCGTCGAACTCTTCGTGCAGATGGTTGTTGTCTTGCAAACGTCGCCATCTGTTGACTCAGGGATCGAGACGTGGCTGCACGATCCGTTACAGCCATGCGGATAAGATGCCTGTCATCTCGACTGCTAGTGATACGACGCCGTTGGAATCTAGCACCTGCGTTCCGTATTACACTCCTGAACCCACCGATTCCATCAGCAATGTCGCGATACGATAAACCGCAATCGCGATAGGCTACAATCCGACCTTTATCAAAATCGGAAACGTGATGGTACGCATTTCTCCTTATTACACGAGGCATCACAACAACGTTTTACCAGGCAACGCCGATCAACTGCTGTTTGTGTATGAGAAATCGGTTGGAAACTTTCCTAGTGTCAGCACGTTGTAGGTTTCGCCACCGGCGCCAACTTGTGTGAATGCTCTGAAAAGCTAATAATTTGCATATCACAGCATCTTCTTCCTGTCGGTTAAATTTCGCTTCTGTAGCTCGTCATCTTCGTGGTGTAGCAATTTTAATCGCCAGTAGGGTAGTTACAAATGCCAAGTATCCCAACATACTTTTTCTGGTACACATTTCGTAATGGAAACGCTGCTCCTCGGACAGAATGTAATAGACGATTTCCCAGCCGCAAAATACTGATGTGTTTACTAGAGTTTTCAACAAACCACAGGAGACTGGCGCAGTGCGCAGCGCTCATATTTCATCTTAACGTGCAAATGAACAGTGTATGGATGAAGCATTGTGCACAATATAATTAAAATATTACTTTTTCGAAATTCAGAAATTCCCACCCATCGCGACACTGAAGTTTGAAATTTGGCTCAAAGGTGCGTAGAACGTTCCTCTGTAATGGTGCAAAAGCACGGCGGCCTTCCATGTCACCCTTGGGCTCGGTGTCACTTGAAACAGCAAGGTGGCGACACTTTTTAAAAAAAAAAAAAAATGTCACCTTGACAGGATATTTCACCATGATTCTGGCTGACGCTACCGTGGACGCGCCGAACGATCGGAAGGTCATCATTCCCCTTCTTACCCACATTTCACCCCTTCCTTTGAAACGTCTACGGTGGAAGACAGAGCCGCCGAGCACAACGTTCTAGACACGTCGCCCCTTATAAATGGCACGAAAAGATCGCAATGGGTGGCATAAAGGGCGTCAATGAAACCACCCCTTTTCGTGGGGCGTTGCTTCCCCCACATTTTGCGGTAGAAAACGACAGTTCTCAGTGAGATGAGCAACAGAAAGACATCTTTACAATCCTTGACACTCCTGACGCATTCCGGCGTTCCTATCTTCTCAAAGGACGTTGTGGGTCTGCATCCCTATCGGACGTGATCACACTCATTTGGAGCACAGAGCAACCGTAATTTTTGGACCTGTGTACAAGCTGGAACCACTAGGTACCATTAAAAACCATTCGACAAAATTTGAACGTGATCCTAAGTAGCTAATGGTGCTTATGATTTTTTAGAGCTCCTACTTTCTGTCTTCCCATGGCGTGATCATGGGGGGATGCGATATTGACACACGCATGAATAAAACGGCAGAGGGTCCCTCTAAGACGTCACATCTCAGTTCGGGAAAACTCTTGGTGACTCCTACTCACCTTACTGAGAAATTGACGAGAGTCCCAGGCACATGTGGACAGGCTACAATGCTGCTCTTTCGTCACTACAATGATGCCCTTGCACCTGATAATAGGCTACCCGGAATTCTTTGAGGATTGAAGGGGTTGCTGGTCTGCAAGCGTTTATTAATGTGCCTCATTTCAACAGCCAAAGAAAAAGCTGCAGATGTTTCCTTTCATATCTTTCTATTACTTTCTTCTTTATTACATTTTTCATTTAACACTCTCTGTTTGCTTCAGCTAATTTCATTTTCCTTGTAACTAATAGTTATTCCTCTGGTTTTTATTGCTCAAGACAACATTTGCTAGTAATGTGCAGCAGTGTATGTTGTTACATGTAAAATCTTAAAACCTGTTTTTAAAATATTAGGCAACAGGTCTTTAAGTATTCAACAAATGAAGTGAAATAAAAATAATTTGGTTGGCTGTACAGTTACTGTGTTCGAATGGCTTCCATAATTACTACTATTTTTTATTTTTTATCAGTCTTGTAGGTAGCGCTGGGGAGCTAAGACGAAATGGCTGCATGAAAAATGTGAAGAATCTAAAGAGAAATGCTAGTCGGAAAGACTGACTCTGCATATGGGAAAGTCAAAATAACCTTCGGTGAAATTCAAAGCAAGGTGGTAACATTAAGACACCAGCAGGAATTCCACAGTTAAATGTAGAGGAGAAAGCGGATACGTGGAAAGAGTATATTGAAGGCCTCTATGAGGGCAAGATTTGTTTGATGTAATAGAAGAAGAAACAGGGGTCTATATGGAAGAGACAGAGGGTCCTGTATTAGAATCAGAATTTAAAAGAGCTGTGGAAGACTCAAGATCAAATAAGGCAGAAGGGATAGATAACGTTACATCATAATTTCTAAAATCATTCGGGGAAGTGGCAACAAAACAATTATTTACGTTGGTGTGTGGAATGTATTAGTCTGGCGATATACCACCTGACTTCGTGAAAAATATCATCCACACAAATCCGAAGAGAGCAAGAGATGACAAGTGAGAGAATTATCGCACAATCGACTTAAAAGCTCACGTATCTAAGATGCTGACAAGAATAATATACAGAAGAATGAAAAAGAAAATTGAGGACGTGTTAGATGACGATCAATTTGGCTTTAGGAAAAGTAAAGGCACCAGAGAGGAAATTCTGACGTTGCAGTTGATAGTAGAAGCAAAACTAAAGAAAAATCAGGCCATGTTCTTAGGATCTGTCGACCTAAAAAAGCGTTCGACGATGTCAAATGATGCAAGATGTTGGAAATTCCAAAGAAAATAGGGGTAAGCTATACGGAGAGACGGGTAATATGCAACATGTATAAGAGCCAAGAGGGAATAAGAGTGGAAAGCCAAGAACGAAGTGCTCGGATTAAAAAGAGTGTAAGATAGGAATGTAGTCTTTCGCACCTACTCCTCTATCTGTACATTGAAGAAGCAATGATGAAAATACAAGAAACTTTCAGAAGTGGAATTAAAATTCAAGGTGAAAGGATATCATTGATACGATTCGCTGATGAAATTGCTATCCTCAATGGAAGGGAAAAAGAATTTCATGATCAGCTGAATATAATGAACATTCTAATGGGTACAAAATATGGACTGAGCGTAAATCGAAGAAAGACGAAAGTAATGAGAAAAAGTAGAAATGAGAATAGAGAGAAACTTATCAGCCACGAAGTAGATGAAGTTAACAAATTCTACCAGCTAGGCCGCAAAATGAGCTGTGACGGACGGAGCAAGGAGTACATCAAAAGCAGACGCACTGGCAAAACGGCCATTTCTGGCCAAGAGAAGTGTACTAGTACTTAATGGTATTGATTAAAAACAGTCTTCGTTGCAATTTTATGGATTGGAAGAATTTCTATAATACTTAATGTGTGGAAAAAATTATTAATAATGTACGTTTGGAGCACAGTATTGTACGATAGTGAAACAGGGACTGTGGGAAATCCGGAACAGAAGATCATCGAAGCATCTGAGATATGGTGCTACAGACAAATGTTGAATGAGCACGAGAAGAAGGGACAGGATGTTACGACAGCTGTTAAGAAGTCAGGGAATAACTTCCGAGATACCAGATGGAAGTGCAGAGGGTAAAAACTGTAGACGGAACAGAGACTGGAATACATCCAGCAAGTAACATCAGACGTAAGTTGCAAGTGCTACTCTTAGATGAAGAGGTTGGCATAGAACATAAATTCGTGGCGGGCCGTAACAAACCAGTCAAGAGACAGACGGTTTTTTTAAAAAAAAAAAAACCAAGGGGAGTCGTCTAACTACGTTCTTATTGTTTCTTGGATATCTCCCAGTCCCCGTCTTCCTCTGTAGTTTTACCCACAAAGCTCCCTCTAGTATCACGGAAGTTATTGTCTAATGTCTTATAATCCCTTCTTCTAATCAGCATTTTTCACATACAAGTTTCCTCGCCGATTCTGCAGATTCTTAGCAGTCCACCTAATTTTCAGCATCCTTCTGTAACATCACATCCCGAACCCTTCGATCTTTCATTTCATCTTATCCACAATCCCTGTTTCGCTTCCATAAAATGTTATGCTCCAAAAGTACATTCTCAGAAATTTCTTCCTCAAATTAAGGCCTATACTTGATACAAGTAGACTTCATTTGTTGATGAATACCCTCTCTGCCTGTTCTAGCCTGTTCTTTGTTTCGTACGCCACTCGTTCTTTTGCTTCCAAGGTAACAGAATTTCTTAACTAACAGAATTCCTTAACTTTATCTACTATATGGTCCCCATTATGAAGTTACGTTTATCACCAGTCTCATTTTGATACTCCTTATTACTTTTGTCTTTCTTTTACTCCCACTGCGTGTTCTGTGCCCAGTGGACAGTTTAATTCACTTAATTCATATAATTCACTTTCGATAACGGGATATCAATACCATCAGGGTATATGATCATTGTTTATCGTTTCATCCTGAACTTTAATCAAATTACTGAACCTCCTTCGACGTACGGGTTGAACGGCATCCCTGTCTCACGACTTTTTTTAATCCAATGACTTTTCTCTTATTCTTCCCTTCTTATAGCTTTCGCTTGGCTGTTGTACATTAAGTACTTTAATAGTCTTTTCCTACAGTGTAATTTTGTTTTTCTGAGAATCTGGAGCAACTTGGACTCTTTCCTCCTATTTAAAGCTGTTTAATGTTTACAAATTGTACGAAAGTCTCTTAACTTTTGTTTTCTTGGCCACACTATCGAGTGCAACGTCTAAATCGTTTCTAAGGTGTCTCTGCCTTTCCTAAACGAAACTGATCGTCATCTGACAGATCTTCATTTTTCCATTCTTCTATCATTCTGTTCAGCAGTTCGGACACATGAGCTATTAAATCGATTGTGCGATCCACCTCGCTTGTATCTGCCTTTGCTGTACAATTTCATATGTTCGATGTTAACCCTCGCGTCTTAAGGTTTTACGCATTAACTCAAATAATTGCTTTATCTTCAATACGCCAATATTAATAATTAAAAATGAGTGACTAGCTTTTCTACAAATCATTAATATACGTTTCTGGGTCATTCTGGCCTCTGAAGTTTCACGCTGTCATTGTTATGTTACGAAATGGAAAATTGCAATATATCGTTTAGCTTGTACACAAGTCGAAACTGCTTTTTTTACTTAATACGCTACGTTCTGATTTCTACGTTGAATGCAAGTACTACAATCAGGGTGGTGAAATAGTCGTGCTAATGCGAGAGAGTGGAAATATACACTATTATCCCAGGATTCCTACTGGACAACGAGTTGTGTAATTTTGCTCTGCGTCACATTAATATGGATTATATAGAGCTACATTGTTACATATTTTGCTGTATTGACATCTAGAGGGAAGTCTTATTGTTGTCTAACGGTAAAGCAGAGTATTTGTCAAATTGAGTTTGCAAGGTATTATATTATCTGTATCGTAGCGACACGCAGTAATACCTCACTGACATCAAAAAGGCTTTAGGGTTGTCGACTGCAGATTAAATTCAGTTGGGCGGGGTTGTTCAAATAATTACGGCAGGAGTAGACAATTCAAGCGTAGGAAAGCACTTCCTTTCACTCCAGTCGCGTCAGTCCGATATACTTCATAAAAAAAGTCTACCGTCACCCTCGAAATAATTGTTACGTGTCTCTGAACCCAAACGTCACACGTAGGTTACGAAGGTGGCACACTCATACGTGAGGAAAGAGATTACGCTGGTAACTGTACACTATTGTCTGTATGAATGTGCTGACACGCTAAAAATTCGTCTGTACTGCAGATAATGCATAATGCATGGAGTGGTGCAATGGTGAGGTGGAGTTATAAAACCCAAAATTAGTGTAGCTCTGTTTGATAATGTGCGGATCATGGTATCAGAATGTGTACAGGATATTTCCAGCGTTAAATACTTGGAAGGGTCCTATAGTGCCCTCTCATTATCATCTTATTTGCTTTCCAGTGCACTTTGCATCCTACAGAACAATTCGGGTGTTTTAGTTGCCAAATTTCGTACCAGAGAAGATTGAGCTATGATTCAATCTAGCCGTAGCCTATTTCTTTCTACGATTTTCAAGCATCATATGGTTGTTATGTTGGTTCTTTTCAGACTTGCAAATGCGTCTGTAACGCCATTTTAAGTCTTCCATGTTTTTATATGTAACCCAACTCACGACTATGATTCCATAAAATGTTTATCCCTTGTTCTCCTATTCCAGAACTCTCTGGCATGCGTGAGTGAATGTATGTGGGTGTGCTTCATTTTGCTGTACGGTGGTTTAGACTGCTGCAGAGAATCAGCGGTAGTCTTACAGAATGGCCAACCCTTGTCGTTTTCAGCTAGGCAAAGAGGTTTGTTCCCCTTGCGTGAAAGTTGCCGGTGTTAGGTTGGTGGCGGAAGCCTCATCTCTGTGCTTTCCTGGCCGCGGGCTTGTGTGGGATAAGTTTTGGTATGACATGGGCAGTCTGCTTCCTGCTCTCCGAGGGTCTGCAGCCGAGGTCTCTTCGAAGAAGGGTGAGATGATTTAACAGCGTAGCGCGTTGTCTCAAAGCTTTCAGCTTTTGACCTCGCGTTTTGTCTCAAAAAGATTGTTTTGTTGGGTCGCAGCAAGGAATGCAAGGCTTTTGCAGACTTTCAATCTGGTTCCTAATACAGACTTTGGTCCGTAAGAAGAACGTAGCGCAAAGGTGTTGCATATGTTGAAGCAATCTCACGTGGCAAATGCACCCTCGGTTCAGTGTGAATGTTTGTGTGCCTACGGCTGCGTGTGTATGCATTCTAATCTTTTCCGAATCTTGATAATTTTTACTTGTTTGTGAATTTTCTTTGTTTCATTGCTATATATCCGTTGGAAACCATCCACGTGGGTTAAAAATGGTTCAAATGGCTCTGAGCACTATGGGACTCAACTGCTGAGGTCATTAGTCCCCTAGAGCTTAGAACTAGTTAAACCTAACTAACCTAAGGACATCACAAACATCCATGCCCGAGGCAGGATTCGAACCTGCGACCGTAGCGGTCTTGCGGTTCCAGACTGCAGCGCCTTTAACCGCACGGCCACTTCGGCGGGCCACGTGGGTTAATATTAGAGTTTGTTGGCCCTCTGCCATTACCCTTTGTCTATTCAAATGTGTCCTCTGTAAAATGTTAATTGTTCGCGGCTGCATGGTTTAATGCTGCTAAAATTTGGCCACGGGACATAGAAATTGTGTTTCCGCGAACCACGTGGCCACACGAGTTAACTGTGAGCCTAACTTTCCCGTGCCCCCTTGTCTCGGTCCTATAGTTTGCTTATTGCTCTGATTATGGAATATGAAATCTGTCCTGTCCGGATTATTCAATTGTATTTGTGGTTTGTGATTTCATGTTAAGCGCGTAAGCGTGGATGTGTGGCCCTCATTCAGGCGGTTCCTCCAAACCGAGCTTCAGCTTTAAATGCTACCGTGATACTTACATTTACTCTTGTGTTAAAACATTTCTCAACAAAGCGGAACAAACCTCCTAGCTTCGTTGCATTTTGGTGTTTGGGCCGTCCTTGCTGTTCTTTGAGTGAATGTGGTTCTGAATGCGAGTATTAAATTTTTCCCGTCCCCCTCTAATTACGACCGCGATTCTAAATTAAGAGATTCTGGTGTGAATCGTATAGCGTTTCACAGGCAATCGTACGTAGTTCCCAGGCACAGCAGTTATGTAGATGCCTTATATCAAAGTCTAAAGAAATAAAAAAAGTGTTTCAAGTCTTATCCAGTGTGCCGATGTTACGTCTCCTTTACCTACGCCATTCACCTTGTAGTTTCCTTGTTAGCCCATCCATAGCGTTTCCATGCGTACAGGTCCAATAATTAGTGTTCCCTTTTTATTTAAAACAAATTCTTTAGAGTAGATCTTGTTTTTAGGAATGTTGCTGCAAGCTGCTCTTATTCACAGTGTTCACACACTTTTTACTTTATTTTGAAGTTTGATTCGTGTGAACAATCCCTGGATCATATTAAAAATTGCGTCCCATTTTTTATGAGTGACATTAGAACGAATGGTCTTTTATGAGTTTTTTCCAACTCAGTCGAACCTCTTGTTTGTCTTGTGGCTAGAGTTGGTGGTGACCCAATCTTTTACTTTGATTTTAATGTCAGGTAGTATTTCCATTTGCGTGTGGCTCTCTTAGCCGTCAGTATATGGCTCAGGGCTCCACTCACTTCATAAACACCATTTAAGTGCACGTCACTTACACACTCACTGTCTACCATGAATTATTTCATAACATACATACTATCTTGAGTCAGTCATACATACAGGGATGCATACACAACCACGCAAACACAAAATACGCACATTCACACACACACACACACACACACACACACACACACACACACAGCCGGCCTTAGTGGCTGAGCGGTTCTAGGCGCTACAGTCTGGAACTGCGTGACCGCTACGGTCGCAGGTTCGAATCCTGCCTCGGGCATGGGTGTGTGTGATGTCATTAGGTTAGTTAGGTTTAAATAGTTCTAAGTTATAGGGGACTGATGACCTCAGCAGTTAAGTCCAATAGTGCTCAGAGCCATTTGAACACACACACACACAAACGCAGATACATAAAGGTGCGCGCGCGCGTAGGGAATACACGTACACATGTATGATCAAGCAATAGTTTCTACTCAATACTGAATGTGAAGCAAATTCTAGAACCCCCTCATTCATCACCTTATCAGTCCATATAATTTTCAAGATTCTTATGCAGCGCCACTAGACGATACCATCTTAGGCTATGACTTTATTTGGGACATGTACGTAAATTAACATTAGTAAAACTGTTTCAAATGCTTAAATTAAATTAGGTCAAGTAAACAACGAACTGTGAGCGGATAATGAAGGCTACTCTACTTGGAGAAAATGTAAACCTGTAATGAAACGTGTCACCGATGCTGATGCTGATGACAAATTCTAAATAGCTGAAAGAAGATAATCGTCGTAAATTCAGATTTACTACTATACTGCATGAAACTTTATTATAAATGATATTCTTGCTAGCTTAAAATCATTGTATCGATAAGCCTCAGATTACTAGAGAAGATATAACGCTAGAAACTTACATAGAGCGGATGCGAATTGTTCATCAAAAAAGGAATTGATTACAGGCAGCTACTGCATTCTTGAAAGGGGGTGGTTTAGCTGTTTTTAAGCAACTGAAATCGCATTTGGCAGTCGTGAGGCCGAAATCAATGTTCGGACACAATGCTGAAGGTTTCCCACAGTTTCAGGTGTGTGCCTAAATGCATGAATCAAAAAGCTTAAATACAGATTCGATTTCACTGTAGTATCGAAGTGAGTTGGTTTCTCATTTACTACTAAAAAGAGTTTTGTATCAGCAAGTGACTCATATTAATCTTATTGGGAATTCGTTTCTTAACATTCTTTTGAGCACAGAAAGTCGCTACGCTATCTGCGTATGGAGGTAAAAACAAACTTATATTCGTCAAAATCTAAAAAATATTTTTTCAAAAAATGTTTTAATTGCCTAGGACGCATAGATACATGATAAAATATGGTGACTAGACTAGCTTCGGTTGTCATTTCAACCGTCCTCAGGTCATGCCCTTATGAGACGCGCTTTGACCAACAATTTTTTGCACCATTAATAAGCTTATGCTGCAATAACTCGAACTTTTATCAGAGGCAAGGTCAGTGAAAACTTTTTGTAACAGCACAACGAAAATGAGACTGCATCTACATTATGGGTAATAAAATCAGTCAAATACAAAAAAAGCCACTGTTACACCATGTAACTTGTCGACAGCAAAATAAAATATTTGTGTGTCCAGTCGAACTAGATCAGTCAAGTTTGTCCAAGTGGACACGCTTGACTTAACTCGGTTAGTCAAGTTCGACTAAATACGCCAACATTTTATTTTGATGTCGATACGTTAAGTGGTATAACGATGACCTTATATTTTATATTTGACTACGATTTTATTATCCATACTGTAGAAGCAGTCTCATTTTTGTTGTGCTGTTATAAAAACTTGTTTCTCACAAAAGTGCAGTTTATTGTGTGATATGTTTATTACTGGTACATCCAAATTTTGTTAAACCTGCATCCCATACGAGCATGTCTTGAGGATGGTTGTACTGACAACAGAATCTAGCTTATTTACTTATCTATTACTTATATAGCGTGACATTAAGGTCTCTCCTTCATCTTACAAGAAATAAGACATACAAAATATATTATGTAGCAATCACAAAAACAATAATTTGCATTATTCATAAAAATAATAATTATCAATAATAATAATAGAAGCAACACTAACAATAATAATAATAAAATAATGCAGGCAGATGAGTGATACTGGCTAGATTAGCACTATTGAAACCTTGTCTGGTATTAAAAGAATTGGAAGAGACAATGAAAGAGGAGAAGATTGAAATGAGTGGCTGCTAGGAAGGAATTTCAAAACACAACTCTGTAGGGAAAAGTGTTGGGGGACGTTGGGTTGGCGAGAGTAAGCTGCAGAAGAGATAGCTATTGTGATAGAAAGTGGGCCATTAGCTGTCTTTTGGAGTCATCATATTTTAATATACAAGATGTAGGCAATTAAATGATTATTGAAAAAATATATTTTTTTTTAAATTATAGGAAATTACCTAATATTGCTTTCTCCTTCCCTGAAAATGTCATGCATTGCAAATTTATATTCTCAGTGCAGCTCAATTGAGTGCACTCTGCCTCCAATCGGGAATAAGACAATGCGGTTTGCGTACGCTATTTAGTCAGACGTCATGTCTCACAGCATCATTTCTAGCTTAGGTCGTGCACGTATTATCACTTTACCGCAAAAGGGATGGGCAGCATGAGAAGCTGGCCGCCGAAATGGAGTACATCACAGTTTCGTCAATGAAACACTCCACAGCTACTGTTGAGATACGAAACACTGAAAATCTGCCCGGATTAGTCGTCTCGGTGAACAGCAGTGACTCATGGCCGCTAACCGCAAAGTATGGCTCTTAGGTACCCTGATAAGAAAACAAAACTGCTCTCGCGTCCGTCGGCCGTCGTAATTTAATATATTATTGTTATCATTATTTTTTGATTTTTGCCGACTTACGTTGTGGGCCTTAATACAAATGATATTTCATTTAATTTTGATTTACGATTAAATGCTTTTCTGAAGTTCTCCTTTTTAACAATATTAATCTCAAATTATTTGTTACGTTAATGAATGTTAGACTCGCTGAATCTTAAAACATGAGCATATAAGCTGAACAATGTAATAAACTTTTCATATTAATTTCCTCGGCTAGTCGGCTCACTTTAAAGCAAAAGATCTTTAGTCATTAATTACAATTGCGGCTCACACACGCGCGAGAGTATTTTGTCTTACCTCAACCATTGCCACGTAGTCGGAGTCCTGGCTCTGGCTGTCGGCTATGGGACTGAAAATAAGAATCTTAAAGCTACATATTTCTGCAACTTCGTGCGGCTGTGGAGAAAAATTAATATTATGTTAATAGCGGGCGAGTATTTCGCTTCCGCTAATTTTTCATAAGTTAATATCGCCACGTAATGGCGTCGTTGGCTGCATCGGCCGCCGCGATTGTTGAACTGTAAATTACTTGAATGCAGGTTAATTCAATTAAAAGTGCACAATAATATTAAATCAATATATTATCTGTTTAACTCATACAAATATGCTTACATTTGCCAGCACTCGCAAGATGTCCGCCTACACGCAATCAAGACAAGAGAAGAAGTGAAGACGACTAAAAAATTAACAAAATAGCGTATCTTGTTGTCTCTTTAGATCACTTTGTTATATTTCTTTGCATTCGAAACTTAGACAGAGAAATTATTGTTTTACGGCTACATGATAAAAATATATTATTCAATTTTTAAATGTCTCTTCTTTATAAATACTTTTTTAAAATCTTTCCGTAATATAGCACTGGGGACGCTATACTGCGCATTGTTTTTTTGGATGAAACTGGGAGGTTTGTGTAGACCCACACAGTACAAAAAGTCTTCATGCTACCATCCATTAAAAATTACTCTTGAAACGCTAAAATTCTGATGTGCACAATGTTTGGCGACTAATCACATGAATATTTTTATGCGGCCTACGGATTCTTCTCTTGTGCTAACTTCGTCTCGGAGAAGCCCTTGCACCCTACGTCCTCAGTTATTTGCTGGATGTATTCTGATCTCTGTCTTCACCTACAGTTTTTACCCGCTACAGCTCCCTCTGCGCCATGAAATTCATTCCCTGATGTCTCAACAAATGTCTTATCATCCTTTACCTCCTTCTTGTCAATGTTTTCCACGTATTTCTTTCTTCGCCGGTTCTGCAGAGAACCTTCTCATTCCTTACCTTATCTGCCAGTCTAATTTTCAACGTTCTTCTGCAGCACCACACCTCAAACGCTTGGGTTCGCTTCTGTAGCCGTTTTCCCACAGCGCCTGATTCACTACCATAGAATGCTACACTCCAAACGCACGTTCTCAGAAATTTATTTTTGAAATTGAGGGCTGTGTTTGATACTAATAAACTACTTTTGGCCAGGAATGTCCTTTCTGCCTGTGCTACTCTTTTTATATCCTCATAGCTTCGTCCACCACGGCTAATAATTTTGCTTTCAAGACAGCAGGAATACTTAACCTCATCTACCTCGTGACCATTTTTGATATGTTTCTCGTTGTCCTCATTTCTGCTATTTCTCATTACTTTTCTGTGTGTCCGGATTACGCTCAATGCATATTCTATACTCATTAGAGTGTTCATTCCATTCAACAGTTCCTGCAATTCTTATTCACTTTTACTTAGGATGGTAATATCATCAATGATTCTTATAATTGACGTTGTATCACCTGAATTTCAATGACACTCCTGAACCTTTCTTTTATTTGCTTCTTCGATGTATAGATTGAACAGTAGAGGCGAAAGACTGCATCCTTGTCTTTCACCCTTTTTAATAACAGCACTTTGTTCTTGGTTTTCCATTGATATTGTACCCCCTTAGTTCTTGTACACATTTTCTATTACACTTCTTTCCCTGTAGCGTAATCTTATTTTT
This sequence comes from Schistocerca nitens, assembly GCF_023898315.1. Classification (NCBI taxonomy): domain Eukaryota; kingdom Metazoa; phylum Arthropoda; class Insecta; order Orthoptera; family Acrididae; genus Schistocerca; species Schistocerca nitens. Next base: position 289,443,159 of record NC_064620.1, read on the forward strand.
CTTAGTAATTCCGAACATCTTGCACCATTTCAAACTGTCGAACGTTTTCTCCAATTGACAACTCCTGTCTACATATCTCGATTTTTATTTACTTCTGCTTGCATCATCAACCGCAGCATCAGGGCTGCCTGTCTGGTGCCTTTACCCTTCCTGAAACCGAACAGATCATCCTTCAGATCCTCAATTTTCTTTTCCATTCTTCCGTGTATTATTGATGTCAGCAGTTGGACGATATTCTCCCGAAAGTCTAATGGTATTTTCTGTAACCCGTCAAAAAAGCCTTTGACTGTGTGAACCACAGCGTTCTCTTAAGTAAATTAGAACATTATGGTCTCACCGGCAATGCTACGAAATATTTTGAGTCTTATCTGTCTAATAGGAATCAAAGCGTGTCGTTGCGAAATACCTGTGGAATAAGTAGTCAGTCTTCATCTGACTGTTAATTAATTGCCTGTGGTATTCCTCAAGGTTCCATCTTGGATCCAGTGCTTTTTCTTGTGTACATTAATGACCTCTCACCTGTTACATTGCCAGATGCTAAGTTTGTCTTGTTTGCAGATGATACGAACATTGCAATAAGTAGCAAGTCAAGTACAGATTTAGAAATAGCTGCCAATCAAATTTTCACTGACATTAATGGGTGGTTCAAAGCTAATTCACTGTCATTAATCTTTGAGAAGACTCACTGTGTGCAGTTCGGAACCAGTAGGAGGTATCCTTCCAGCATGTGTATAACATATGAAGACATGCAGATCGAAGAGGTTGACAGTGTTAAATTTCTGGGATTATAACTTGATAATAAATTCTTTTGGGAAGGGCTTGTCACAGAATTGCTTAAGCGCCTAAACAAGTTTGCATTTGCAGTGAGAATGATGTCAGACGTAGGAGATATGAATATAACAAAACTTGCATACTTTGCTTATTTTCATTCTATTATGTCATATGGAATCATGTTCTGGGGCAAGTCATCAAACGGAGCAAAAGTTTTTAGGGTGCAAAAGCGTGTGATAAGAAACATTTGTGGTGTAAATTTAAGAACATCATGTAGAAACCTGTTCGAGGAACGTTGTATTCTAACCACTGTTTCTCAATATATTTATTGATTAATGAAATTTGTTGCAAGTAATACATCTCTATTTCCAATCAATAGCTCAATACATAGTATCAATACTAGGAATAAGAATAATCTACATAAAGACCTAAAATCACTTATCTTGGTCCAAAAAGGGGTTCAATATTGAGGAACACACATTTTCAATAAATTGCCAACAACCATTAAAAAATGGGTTTCAGATAAAGTATGGTTGAAACAGAGTTTGAAACACTTTTTGGAGGCAACTCCTTCTACTCTATAGATGAATATCTTAACACAGACTGTTAAGCAAGCTTAAGTAAAAATGTCTGTTAGGTTTCAGCTTTGACAGCACTTGGTCACAACAGTCAAGATTAGGTATTTTGTGTATGATAAATTTATTAATAGTGCATAACAATGTTTCATTCTGACAGCATGTTAATTCTGTCAATATTAGCTGTTCCAGTTTACTGCATTGTATTCAACTATTTCGACAATCTCCTGACAAATTATCAGGGTGGTAAGTATTATATTCAAATGTTTTATGTTTTTGTGTTGTACTTTCTGACATGTTCCACACCCAAGAGAATCATCTCATTTTTTGGGTCTATGGAACGAAAACTGAATCTCATCTAATCTAATTTAAAAAGTCTGATAGTATGTCGCCTGCCTCATAGATCCCGCACACAAATTTGAATAGTCGTTTGGTCTCCACTTTCCCCACTTTCTCCCTTATTTGATCTGAAGTGTTCCATTGCACTTTTAAATTTTGATCCCAGCACTGGATCAACTATCAACTTCTGAATGTATGACATCGAATTCCCTTCAGGGACGAGTGAAAAATTTGTCTAACACCTGGTGCCGTCGCAGAAGAGTGTGGATGGGCCAGATACCAAAACACATTTCAGCAGTGCGTAGATACGCGTTAAGGTGAGGGATGGAGGGTGTTTTGGACCAGTATCATGAACTGATATGGGACGTCTCTCATTGGTATCAGGAGTAACTTGGGGCTACACAGGATCCTCCAACCTTCTGTCCGTCCCTATATTCAACATTTCGGGGGATGCCTTCGTCTTTCAAAACAATAACGCACGAGTTTGAATGTCATCGCTTCCAGGAGGTACGTGCTGACGTGAGCCTGGCTGATAATGCTTCGGAACGGGTGAAGCTTGCGGTGCATCATGGCAGCAGGTCTCCTCAAATACTAGATGGCAGGTGCGCCGCCGTGTGAGAGGGGCACTGGCCCGAGCGATAATGTCTAGACCAGCTTGTGGACAGCACGCCAACGTGGGTGCAAACAAGTTACAATGCACAGGGCACAGTAACAGTATTTACTGAATGTTATCTAGAATCAGATACCGATTTTATAGATGTGCAATGATGTACATTGTTTTTTTTTTTTAGTTTCACAATTCGTTTATTCCCTGCTCCCTTGTACATGTGTCCGGATAACAAAGTGACAGGCAGCTAATTGTTTACAGGACATCTGCCACAGCAGTAACCAATCAGAGCACGAGTTAGGTCACAGCTTCTGTCCTCTACACAGTTGTCACATCGCAGTGCTACTTCAGTTGTCGGTCCCCAGTAGTTGCGGGCGTCGTAAAATTATTGTGATATGTTCTTATATGTGCGCTATGTTTCTTTTATTGGATGTGTTAAGCTTATATTATATATCGAAATTACCAGCAACAATGAGATCACGCTCGCAAGCCTGAGACCGGTTAAGGAAATTAATTTTTTTTTTTTTTAAACTGGAAATTCGTGGTAAGTTCCTATGGGACCAAACTGCTGAGATCGTCGGTCCCTAGGTTTACACACTACTTAATTTAAGTTAAACTAACTAATGCTAAGGACAACACACACACCCATGCCCGAGGGAGGACTCGAACCTCCGACGGGGGGAGCTGCACGAACCGTGGCAAGGTCCCCCTGACCATGCTGCTACCCCGGGCGCAAAAATATATTTCTTTTATGCAACTGCTTGCCGGTTATTTAGATATTTACAACTACAGTTACTGAAGACGGATAAAATACGCAGCTAATTGTGTAACAGCTTACCAAAGCGAACTCAATAATACACTCCTGGAAATGGAAAAAAGAACACATTGACACCGGTGTGTCAGACCCACCATACTTGCTCCGGACACTGCGAGAGGGCTGTAAAAGCAATGATCACACGCACGGCACAGCGGACACACCAGGAACCGCGGTGTTGGCCGTCGAATGGCGCTAGCTGCGCAGCATTTGTGCACCGCCGCCGTCAGTGTCAGCCAGTTTGCCGTGGCATACGGAGCTCCATCGCAGTCTTTAACACTGGTAGCATGCCGCGTCAGCGTGGACGTCAACCGTATGTGCAGTTGACGGACTTTGAGCGAGGGCGTATAGTGGGCATGCGGGAGGCCGGGTGGACGTACCGCCGAATTGCTCAACACGTGGGGCGTGAGGTCTCCACAGTACATCGATGTTGTCGCCAGTGGTCGGCGGAAGGTGCACGTGCCCGTCGACCTGGGACCGGACCGCAACGACGCACGGATGCACGCCAAGACCGTAGGATCCTACGCAGTGCCGTAGGGGACCGCACCGCCACTTCCCAGCAAATTAGGGACACTGTTGCTCCTGGGGTATCGGCGAGGACCATTCGCAACCGTCTCCATGAAGCTGGGCTACGGTCCCGCACACCGTTAGGCCGTCTTCCGCTCACGCCCCAACATCGTGCAGCCCGCCTCCAGTGGTGTCGCGACAGGCGTGAATGGAGGGACGAATGGAGACGTGTCGTCTTCAGCGATGAGAGTCGCTTCTGCCTTGGTGCCAATGATGGTCGTATGCGTGTTTGGCGCCGTGCAGGTGAGCGCCACAATCAGGACTGCATACGACCGAGGCAAACAGGGCCAACACCCGGCATCATGGTGTGGGGAGCGATCTCCTACACTGGCCGTACACCACTGGTGATCGTCGAGGGGACACTGAATAGTGCACGGTACATCCAAACCGTCATCGAACCCATCGTTCTACCATTCCTAGACCGGCAAGGGAACTTGCTGTTCCAACAGGACAATGCACGTCCGCATGTATCCCGTGCCACCCAACGTGCTCTAGAAGGTGTAAGTCAACTACCCTGGCCAGCAAGATCTCCGGATCTGTCCCCCATTGAGCATGTTTGGGACTGGATGAAGCGTCGTCTCACGCGGTCTGCACGTCCAGCACGAACGCTGGTCCAACTGAGGCGCCAGGTGGAAATGGCATGGCAAGCCGTTCCACAGGACTACATCCAGCATCTCTACGATCGTCTCCATGGGAGAATAGCAGCCTGCATTGGTGCGAAAGGTGGATATACACTGTACTAGTGCCGACATTGTGCATGCTCTGTTGCCTGTGTCTATGTGCCTGTGGTTCTGTCAGTGTGATCATGTGATGTATCTGACCCCAGGAATGTGTCAATAAAGTTTCCCCTTCCCGGGACAATGAATTCACGGTGTTCTTATTTCAATTTCCAGGAGTGTACATGTTAACGAGGAACGTATGAACGTACTAGGTACTCAGTCCCAGAGCTGCTGTTACCGGAGCCATGTTGTGTTTGTACAAACTGACAACATCTGCACGACTCTCAATCACTTTGTTTTTCTAACCCAGGTATAAGCACCCACGTACACAATTACACACACCCGCACGCACTCGCGTACACACACACACACACATACACACACACACACACACACACACACACATTCGCAGAGATGCAGGTGATGTAAAATACCTCGTGAGAAGTTTAAAAAGGCCTCCACGAAATTTCTTCATTTTACACAACATACTTAAGTGTCTACCATAAATAGGAGAGGCGTTCAGTCGATCATAAGTATATTTGTGCTACGTATATAAAGCATTATATTTGTGCTATATAGATGACACAAACATTAAATTCTTGCTAAGAATCAATGTCATTGCCAGACACTACACAGCTATAATTTTATTATTTTTTTTTATATAATCACCGCGAGCGTCTCAATGACACATGAACAAGCTTAATCTGTCACAGCTCCTCCTCGTTTCTAGCCAAACAGGCTTGTCTAATACTGCCCAGTCGCACTCCATGCGTGATTACTAAAGTGTAAACTATGCGCCGCGACCAACCCCATTTAAAGGCTTAAATGTTTCCTGGTGACATCCTCGGAATCTGAGAAGAGTTTTGGGATAACAGTTAAAAATACGAATGTCGAGCATTCTCACAGGATCAAACAGTTTAGTTTCTGGGGAAAGAAACTGTTTAATCCCACTACGATAATACCGGCCAAATGTGTCCTAACTACCACGTAACTTTTTGCTATTTATCTTCGTGATCTATGAACTGGAGTAAATCGAACTACTATTCTCTGTACTCGTGTGTCTGTGTGGTGTAATTACAGAAACACTATTTGATAAAAATGAGTCGTCAAAACTAACTATATAATTGTACTTCCAGTTACCATCGCCAAGATGAGTGGAAAACTTTACTGCATATTAAATAAGTTATTCTGTAAAATTCTGTTGTTCAGTACAGTAAAGTTCTACAATGCGTGACGTCACAAAATGTGACTTACAATTCCAACAGATATCTAAGAGAATGAAAAAGTCATATAAAATTACCTATCGCTTTTGGAAGTATATTTCTACAAAACTGCCCTGTAAATTTTCATACTCAAAACTAAGTAACAAATTTCTGAACATCGAATAATTTACGCGCAAATGTAACACCATACTGTGAAAATAACTGTCTAAATATGAAATGGAATCTCAAGTAAACTTTGTCTAAACTGAACTGATAACGAATTTTGAAAAGCAAAGCTAACTAAACGATCTAACTGCACTGTAAAACTGGCCCTGCAAATTTCGTATGACTTACCTCTGCAAGGGAAACTGGGTACTGGCCGAAGTGATAAACATAACGAAATATACGGTGCACCATCAAAAAAAGCCACTGTGTTCCACGGAGTGCAGTGCGGCGACACACGTAATCAGAAAATAAAATTATTTTATGAGGAGACGGTGTAGTAATTTGAACTTGGTAAATGATTGAAGGAAAATTGACCTTCAGAAAAGTATTTCAAAAACTGAAACTCGTTGTCTGATTATAACTTTTCAACACTTACCTTTCACAAAAAATTTACTTTGCCAAAATTATTTACTAAAATAGTAAAGGATCGGTAAAATCTGTAACTTCTGAGTGCAAGAGTCATGTGAACAGAAAACTTTACTAACTGTCGTCTGAACAATGAAACTAACTGATCCAAACCAATAAAGAGAAATTCCTTAAAACCTTCCGTTATTCACCCACATCAGAATTACAGTGAGCTCGCAACGCAGCAACACTTTACTAAAAAAGAATCTTCACTTGTCCAATTAATCCTTACCGAATCGTAATTCACCATTCATCCTTCTCTGCGTACCATGGAAATTATTCCGTGATGTCTTAGCAGATGTCCTAACATTCTGTCCCTTCTCCTTGTCAGTGTTTTCCACATATTCCTTTCCTCTCCGATTCTGCACAAAACCTCCTCATTCCTTACCTTATCAGTCTACCTAATTTTCAAAATTCGTCTGCAGCACCACATCCCAAATGCTTCAGTTCTCTTCTGTTCTGGTTTTCCAACAGTCTACGTTTCACATCCACACAATGCTACCAGCAGTAAACTCGACAAATATGAAAGTAATGGCTAGGAAATTCAATTCATTAGGCAATATTCAAGTTGACTGTATTAGTACTCAGAACACTTGGTACGACGTTACAGCACATGAAGACTTGAAACAAAAGAAACGCTAGATATCTCGAAAAATGTTGAATGAAGCCCATTAAAGTGCTCTGCTACTCAGATGGCTTCTGTATAGTGCATCGAAGAATACTGTCACACAAAGGCACAAAAGTATCTTCTCCACATGGAAGACTAGCTTTAAAGTCATGAAAGATTCCGTTAAATTCTCCACATTAAATCTCGCAATATGAAACAGAAAAACTGATGTGCATTAACTACACGATAATCGTTAATGAGCCGGCCGCTGTGGCCGAGCGGTTCTAGGCGCTTCAGTCCGGAACCGCGCTGCTGCTGCGGTCGCAGGTTCGAATCCTGCCTCGGGCATGGATGTGTGTGATAGCCTTAGGTCAGTTAGGTGTAAGTAGTTCTAAGTCCAGGGTACTGATGACTTCCCACAGTGCTTAGAGCCATTTGAACCAATTTTTCGTGAATGAGTAACAAAGGCGGATTGCAAAAGTGCTCAACATATACTTCGCCATGCTGTACCTTAGCAAAATCGTAGCGCCCATTTCATCTACCGATGCAAGCAGCAGACATTTGAGTCTAATTATCTCGCGGAACTGAAAATCAAAGACCGCGTTTCGACCACCTTACTGCCTGTGTCAAAGACTATTATGCTAGCAGAAGTCGATAATTAGTACGAAATGGATCTGTACAGTGAAACTATGAGTTACCAGGATGCGAAACAGTCAGTAGTGAAGCTTTCCACGCTAGCCTGTCCTGTAAAAGCCTCTCCACCTTTTTTTTTTTTTTTTTTTTTTTTGAGCCTTTTTCCCACAATGATGCAGGATTGGCATGGTTAATCGGATGTGGCAAGGTTAATTTAAGGGGTGGCCGGGTGCCCTTTGCCCTTCCTGCTGCCACCCCGTACCCCTCGGGATGGAATTAGTGTACCCGAACTGTCTGTGTCTAGTGTAATCCATGGAAGAGTGCGAATGTGTTCAGATGTCTGCGAGATGTGGAACTGAGGCGGGACGTGGGGACCAGCTCGGTATTCACCTAGTGGGATGTGGAAAACCGCCTAAAAACCACATCCAGACTTACCGGCACACCGGCCTCCGTCGTTAAGCCACCGGGCGGATTCGGACCGGGGCTAGCGCGCCTACCCGAGTCCAGGAAGCAGCGCGTTAGCGCTCTCGGCTAACCTGACGGGTTAAAAGCCTTTCCATCCCTGCATAAATATTGGTGACTACATCCATTTGAGCCTAGATCTACCCCTAAAAATTTTAGCACCCCCCCGTTCTCCCCTTTACACTACGCTTCCCTCTGTCACAAATGTAAAGATTTTTTAATAGAGTACGCGGAAAAACTTACCGCTTTCTTGGTCTCCGTAGGTATCTACAGGAGCGAAGTGTTCTTAATGATTGAAAAAAAAAGCATAGGTCATTCCCTCTTTCAGGAAGGGTCGTCGAACACTACAGACCTATACTCGACGTCGGTCAGTTGTAGAATTTTTGAACAAGTTTTATGCTCGCGTATTGTGACAGCGGAGACCGAAGATCTGCTCTGTAGGTGTCAACATGGGCTCCTAAAACAGCTATCATGTGAAATCCAGTTTCTTCTATTCGTCCACGAGACCCAGAAGCCGACAGATACCAGCGCGCACGTAAATGCCTTGTTCTTTGACTTGCCTAAGGCATTCGGTACATTTTCGCCCGGCCATCTAATGAACGAAATACGAGTGTGCGGCATAACAGGCGACCTGTGTGATGGGCTGTAGAGTTTCTAGAAAAACAGAACGCTGTAGAGTTTCTAGAAAAACAGAACGCATTTCATTCTCCATGGAGCGAAGTTTTTAGGTATAAAAATCGGAAATGGAAAATGCTGTTGATCTGCGGTTTTCACATATGGATTGGTCGTCAGGGGCTCGTATTGATATCCAATCAACAAATTGTAATAACACAGAAAGTACATATTTTTGTGCAAATATACCTTTTGTAAATGGAAAAATATGTATTGACATTAAAAAACTGGGAACAGGCTAAATCATAAATTCTGTGGTGTTCGTTGTAGGATTATATTGAGAGTCGTTTACGAGATATTTTATTTTGAAAAGTTCCTACACCGACACTTGGACAATACCTGTGGTAGCACACACTAAAGAACAACACAAATGCATACACTAGTTATGTGAACTCTGACCAGTAACGAGGCAACTGGCCATCACAGGTTGTGTTCAAAATGAAAACCAGCAACGGCAATCCACGCTTCCAGTCTGGTATGGAACGGCTGTTACTCTTGTGCTAGCTTTTCAGCGGAGATGTCCGAGCAGGCTGCAGTAATACGTCGTTGCATATCGTCCGGTGTAGCTGGTATATCCTTGTAGACAGCGACTTTCGTATTTCCCCACAGAAAAAAAGTGTACAGACATCTGATCCGGATAACGGGCTGGCCAAGGTACAGGTTCTCTGCATCCAATCCAACGATTTGGAAGCAATTCGTGAAGACATTCTACAGTACTCCGTGCACTATGGACTGGACAACCATCATGCCGGTACCACAGGTTCCTCCTAGTCTGCAGAAAAACGTCTTCTACCATCCGTGGATGATGGTCTTAGGGAACTGGGATACTTGTGCGCTTTCAGTGTTCCGTCAGTGAAAACGTTCCCATGAGATGATGGTTCACTATCGCACACCACACGTTTACACTCCATGAACGCTGACGTTCCAGCTGACGAAGCCAACAGCGATTGTCAACAGTCCAACAGTGAATATTTCGGCGGGTTAGCTGGCCATGATTGGAAAATGTGACTTCTTCACTATGCTAGATACATGATACATCTGTTGTATCCTGCCTTAATGTCCATGAGCAGAAGTTATCACGATTCTGATAATCTTCTCCATGCAGGCCTTGATGGAGAGAAATGTGATACGAATGGGATATATGTCGATGGAGAACGAGTAGGACAGTTGCCTAACTCACGGCGCTTCCTCATGCGACTGCGCGGAAGGTAACGTGCTGATGAACAGCAACAGCAAAATGGTTCAAATGACTCTGAGCACTATGGGACTTAACAGCTGAGGTCATCAGTCCCCTAGAACTTAGAACTACTTAAACCTAACTAACCTAAAGACATCACACACATCCATGCCCGAGGCAGGATTCGAACATGCGACCGTAGCGGTCGCGCGGTTCCAGACTGTAGCGCCTAGAACCGCTCGGCCACTCTGACCAGCCCAGCAACAGCAGCAAGACAATTAATTTTCCCCCCTTCTGTCCTTCGCTTACGTTGTCTAAGTGTTTACCACTTTCATGTAACCTGGTTGAAGAGGTTGATAAATAATTGCGAAGATCGTTGACGTCTATGGGATATCTTGCCGCGTACACCGTATTCTTCTTACACTCTCCATATACCATCAGCATGTCGGCTTTTTCTGCATTGTTAAATCCTATCGTCCACTCGCGACTTAATGTTTGGACTGTCACACACTCAAGGAACACAAATTCACTCTGTAAGCAAACATAATGACACCATACCCAGCAAGTGCGCAGGTTGAATGGCACAAAAAAGTTTCGTAAACGACTCACACTGGACTCATGGAACAAACATCACTGACATTCTAGTTTACCCTACTTTCGGTTGGTTAATGTCAATAGCCATTGTTCCAATTTTTTTAAAAAAATGTACATTTGCAAGAAAAATACACTTTCTAACTATTTTTGCAATCTGTTTAGTGGCTAACAACTACGACCCCCTGACTACCAATCCATTCCGTTAAAAGCGCACATCAATAGGGCTTTCCATTTCTGCAATACGCGAGACATAAGGGTGATTATAATTAAAGTTAAACTTTGAAACCACTGTAGAAATAACACCACTAGTCAGAATGGCGTCAAATTGCAACGGAATATTATCGAAGATGGGGATAAACGTATGGCAGAATAAAAGTAAATAGTTACAAAATGTAGCAATACATGGTGCTGTAAGCATCATAATTTAATAGCGGTCGACTACAAATGACAACGCCTAAGGTGTACGTTTGATGTTAAACAGACTGTACTAGTCGGTGTGCATGAGTGTACAGGTGCGATACTGTTAGTTAACTAAGCCCATCCACCACGGCAAGGTCGTATCACGTCAGATAGGAAAAATCGGTTTTTAATTGCCCTGAGGCCAAAAACGCATAAGAAGCATCAGTTAAAATCAAATCCACCGTTTTCTGTAACAAGTTGAAACCGAGAAACAGCATGTTCCACAACTCATCGAAGTGTTTCCGGGATCACGTTCAGAATGTGTTGCGAAATGCGTGCCTTCAATGCAGCTAAGATTGCTATCAGAACAGTGAACACAACTCAGATAGCCCCACAGCCAGAAGTCACACAGATTAAGATCAGGTGATTGGGACGGCCAGGCTGTAGGGAAATGGCGGCTGATAATTCTAGCATTACCGAAATGGCGCTTCAGCAGATGCTTAACTGGATTTGCAATGTGCGGAGGTGAGCCATCTTGCATCCTGTGCCAGTGACGGTACAGGTATCAGGACCGGAAGCACCTATCCATTCGGAAAAATCACGCCGTAAACCCGCACCACACAGTGACCTTTTCAGGATGAAGTGGTTCTCGTTGATTTGCGTGTGGATTTTCCGTTGCCCATTTTCGGCAATTCTGTGTATTGACGTATCCTGACAGATGGAAGTAGGCTTCGTTTGTCCACAAAATCTTCCACGTCCAATCATTGTCCACTTCCATGCGAGCAAGAAATTCTAAAACGAAGGTCTCTCTTGCTGCTGGTCAACAAGAAGCAACTCATGCACATGGGTAATTTTGAATGGATAGCAAAGAAGGATGTTTCGTAGGATTTTACGCACCATGCTCACGGGTATGCACTACACGTTTGCAAACCACCACTCGTCTCCTCCTGCATTGCTGTGTCCATTGCTTCCACTGACGTCGAATCAATCCGTTTCCTCCCTCTACTAGGTTGCAGACCAAAAGAACCCGTCTTTTCGAATTTCCGAATCATTTTCTCCAGACCCACGGCAGTCATCGGACTAACGCCTTTTTTCAAATCCTTCAGTGTCCGGAACTTCTGCAGAGCGACGTGTGCACAGTCATCATTCTTGTAATACAGCTTTGCAAGCAGAGCGTGATCCTGCATTGGGACAGTCATGGCGAAAGTCGCAGACGCGAAAGGAGGAGAAGCAGTGTACCCGGCGTGCTTATACCCACATCAACGAGTCGGTGCGCATGACAGGAATTTTCATTTACGTATTGTGACACATACGGCGCCATCTATTGATCGATTTTCACACTACAGCCTTTTGAAAGTTTAATTATAATCACCCTATATATATATATATATATATATATATATATATATATATATATATATATATATATATATATAGGGTGAGTCACCTAACATTACCGCTGGATATACACTCCTGGAAATGGAAAAAAGAACACATTGACACCGGTGTGTCAGACCCACCATACTTGCTCCGGACACTGCGAGAGGGCTGTACAAGCAATGATCACACGCACGGCACAGCGGACACACCAGGAACCGCGGTGTTGGCCGTCGAATGGCGCTAGCTGCGCAGCATTTGTGCACCGCCGCCGTCAGTGTCAGCCAGTTTGCCGTGGCATACGGAGCTCCATCGCAGTCTTTAACACTGGTAGCATGCCGCGACAGCGTGGACGTGAACCGTATGTGCAGTTGACGGACTTTGAGCGAGGGCGTATAGTGGGCATGCGGGAGGCCGGATGGACCTACCGCCGAATTGCTCAACACGTGGGGCGTGAGGTCTCCACAGTACATCGATGTTGTCGCCAGTGGTCGGCGGAAGGTGCACGTGCCCGTCGACCTGGGACCGGACCGCAGCGACGCACGGATGCACGCCAAGACCGTAGGATCCTACGCAGTGCCGTAGGGGACCGCACCGCCACTTCCCAGCAAATTAGGGACACTGTTGCTCCTGGGGTATCGGCGAGGACCATTCGCAACCGTCTCCATGAAGCTGGGCTACGGTCCCGCACACCGTTAGGCCGTCTTCCGCTCACGCCCCAACATCGTGCAGCCCGCCTCCAGTGGTGTCGCGACAGGCGAGAATGGAGGGACGAATGGAGACGTGTCGTCTTCAGCGATGAGAGTCGCTTCTGCCTTGGTGCCAATGATGGTCGTATGCGTGTTTGGCGCCGTGCAGGTGAGCGCCACAATCAGGACTGCATACGACCGAGGCACACAGGGCCAACACCCGGCATCATGGTGTGGGGAGCGATCTCCTACACTGGCCGTACACCACTGGTGATCGTCGAGGGGACACTGAATAGTGCACGGTACATCCAAACCGTCATCGAACCCATCGTTCTACCATTCCTAGACCGGCAAGGGAACTTGCTGTTCCAACAGGACAATGCACGTCCGCATGTATCCCGTGCCACCCAACGTGCTCTAGAAGGTGTAAGTCAACTACCCTGGCCAGCAAGATCTCCGGATCTGTCCCCCATTGAGCATGTTTGGGACTGGATGAAGCGTCGTCTCACGCGGTCTGCACGTCCAGCACGAACGCTGGTCCAACTGAGGCGCCAGGTGGAAACGGCATGGCAAGCCGTTCCACAGGACTACATCCAGCATCTCTACGATCGTCTCCATGGGAGAATAGCAGCCTGCATTGCTGCGAAAGGTGGATATACACTGTACTAGTGCCGACATTGTGCATGCTCTGTTGCCTGTGTCTATGTGCCTGTGGTTCTGTCAGTGTGATCATGTGATGTATCTGACCCCAGGAATGTGTCAATAAAGTTTCCCCTTCCTGGGACAATGAATTCACGGTGTTCTTATTTCAATTTCCAGGAGTGTATTTCGTAAACCACATCAAATACTGACGAACCGATTCCACAGACCCAACGTGAGGAGAGGGGCTAGTGTAATTGTTTAATACAACGGCACTGATTACGTATTTGTTTATATGTTCAGATGTGCTAACAAAACTAACGGGGTTCCATTAAAAAAACGTAGGTTTGTGTTAAAAAAAATACTTCTGTGCATTTTTTTATGGTTTGTATTAACCAATTACACTAGCCCCTCTCCTCACGTTCGGTCTGTGGAATCGATTCGTCAGTATTTGATGTGGTTTACGAAATATATCCAGCGGTAATGTTAAGTGACTCACCCTGTATACACTACGGCACAACGTCCCGACCCGTCGCATGATAACAGACGCAATCAAGAAATTCAGTTGGCTGTTAATCTCCATCTGCATAGTAAATTGCATTTTGGGATTGATACTGTTGAGTTCTATCAGGGACGGCATCAAATTCCTCTGCATCGTATGTCCAAACTACGAAAGTATTATAGACGTGGTGGTACATCTGTCTGGTCTCTTGCCGGCTGTCTGCAAAGCCTGTTGTTCGAAATTCTCCATAAACAAATTCGCAACAGCCGGACTAAGAGGACTGCCCAAAGCCACCCCGTTATTCTGTTCATAAAAATCATTATTGTATTGAGAATAGGTCGTGGTGTGGCAGTGTCTGAATAACTTCACAATATCTGCTGGAAAATTATCAGCTTACATGAGATAGCTTCATTCACTGGAATCATTGTAAATAACGACAAAACTTCGCAACTAACAAGTATTCACCATGGCACACTTGCATTTCTTTTGGTTTGTCAATGAAATGATATGAATTTTTAATAGGATTTACAGCTCCACCAACATAAGGTTGAAGCAATGAGGCAAGGTGTCTAGCTAGTTCGTGCGTGGGAGGTCCTACAGAACCCACAATAGGTCTCAAAAGAATCTGTGGTTTGTGCACCTTGGGTAATCCATAGAGCCTAGGCGGTTACTCTTCCGTTTAGCAGAGTAGCTTCTTATCGTCAGGCGAGAGTGAATACGCTTTCACCAATTGATTAGTGATTTTAAAAATTTTTGTAGTCGGTCCTACTGAAGCACTTTTTATTGTAATTGGTGGGATACAAAATGTTATTGATGTTTTCATTATAGTTCTCACTCCTCATCACGACCTTACCCCTGTCTACGGTAAGAACGATAATGCTTTTATCTGCGATGATATCCCTCAGCACCTTCCTTTGTTCCTGCAACAAATAACCGTTACATGGCTTAGATGTATGTAAAATTCTAGCTTTTTACATCTTAATAACATTAGCCGACTGCTGTGGAAGCTGACAGAACCCTGCTTCAATATTTGCTACGATATCTTCCGTGGGTACTTTTAAACGCGTAATAGAAAAGTTGCCTCCTTTGGTTAGAACAGAAATTTCAACTTCGCTCAAACCTAATAACAGTTCGAGAATTATCCTCAACTGAAGCTACCGACATGTTCTTCTATAGACTAGCGAACTTCTTCTTCTGTCTATTAACTGATTTCTCTGCTCTAACTTCCATAATCTTGAACGTTAGACCATCAACCTCAATATTGAGGCAGGGATTCGTCAGCTTCCACAGCAGTCGGCTGATGTTATTAGGATGGAAACAGCTAGAATTTTACGTATATGTAAGCCATCTAACAGTAATAGCTTAGAAACTATTATGAGCCGTGTGACTCGATCAGCAATATTCCCGCCGCCGGTATGGGTCATCTTTCAGGCGATGTGCGCCGAGCGCGCGCTGGCGCCAGCTACCGGGCCGATCGAGAGCGAGAGGAACAAGGGGTGATTTTACTTTTGGACGCCGAGCAGTAACGGCGTTTTGGGAGGTATGGCGGACATCTAAGGTCCGGTGTCAGCCAGCAAGCAGGACACGTCTAAAAGGGGCTGTTACCCAGGTGACGGCGCCGTGGCAAATGTCGCCGGCGTGGAAAGAGACGTTACTGGGAAACCGTTGGTGTTTTTTCCGCTTTCTTCATGTCTCCTGGCATCGAGATCTGCGGAGGCTGGCTTCGTCGAACAAGCAAGAGGGTAAGGGCCTTGCTTGTCCTGTAAATTGTGGTCGGAATCCACTACTGGCTTCTGTGCGGTTGACTGTATTTCCTTGGGCGGCCGTCGCTACCCCAACTGAGTCTGGCCTTCAATGTGTTGATTTTAATTGGTTTAATACGTAATGTTTTAAGGTGTATGTGGTGTGATCATCAACTTTTACGATGGCCTGGAGTGCTGAAACATTCCGTTGTAGATCCCTACTGTCAACGTTTAACCCCCATTGCCGACCGTTGTGGCCGAGCGGTTCTAGGCGCTTCAGTCTGGAACCGCATGAACGCTGCGCTCGCAGGTTCGAATCATGCACCGGGCATGGATGTGTGTGATTTCCTTAGGTTAGTTAGGTTTAAGTAGTTCTAAGTTCTAGAGGACTGATGACCTCAGATGTTAAGTCCCATAGTGCTCAGAGCCATTTGAACCATATATATATATATATATATATATATATATATATATATATATATATATATATATAGAGAGAGAGAGAGAGAGAGAGAGATAAAATATTTCCCTTGATATATTTATCTCTGAATTGTAATAACATTAGTGTTACGTTTCAGATTGAACTAATAGTGTGTTTGAGAGACACGTGTATAATTTTGAAATCTGTAGTTTCCTAAACTCTTACCGGTTATTGAGAGGCCAGTTGTTATTGTGTGTTTAATAGTCTGAAAAGGATTCTATTGATAGTGGTACTAGAATTCCTTCAATGACAGTAGATCGATATTGTAATTTATTTCATGTATTAATTTTACTGATGATGCGTTGTAACGAGTTATTGTGTTTCTACTTATTTAAGGCAGATGTCAGTCTGTTGTAGATACGCGCTAGTTCTGATATTTTCTCGTGCCCAATCGTGACCGTTACTGCTCCCGTCTGGGGGTTCGTGTCGATCCTGTATTGGAAACAGCTGGGCGGGCGGGCGTCTGTTTTCTGAGCGTAGTTGTTGAATCTGTCGAGCTTGTTTGGTCACATGAAATTTTATATTTTGCGTGCTAAATTATGTGGTGCCTACCATTTAAGTAACCTGTTGTGTGCCATGGTATCTGATTGTTGCGTAAACTCTGAATTAATTTGATAATAACAATCACTGTCGTAATGAAAGAGTATATTAGCTAAATTTTAGTAAATTGTTCTTCAGCTTGATTACAATTTAGAGTATATAAAATTTAACTCATTTCAGTAAATGTGTAATAGGCCATAAGTGCAGCGTTTTTATGAATGTTAAAAGTAAAGTAATTTATTTTCACCTGAATGGCAATTTTTAAAGACGTGTGGTAGTTTTAAACATGTGATGGTTTTATTTGTCAAGTTGTCTTGTTTAAAGGTGCCAAATAAAATGTTCGGTGCACCTGCCGATGGTGATTGCCTGATGTGTTACTATGGTTCAGATGGTTCAGATGGCTCTGAGCACTATGGGACTTAACATCTGAGGTCATCAATCCCCTAGAACTTAGAACTACTTAAACCTAACTAACCTAAGGACATCACACACATGCATGCCCGAGGCAAGATTCGAACCTGCAACCGTAGCGGTCGCACGGTTCCAGACTGAAGCGCCTAGAACCGCTCGGCCACTCCGACCGGCGCTGTTACTTTGGTCCAGTCCTACCACCCTACAGCCTATTGTGCTCAGTTTGTGTCGTTGCGTAAAAGATGGAATTACATGGTGCCTCGACACTTCATATTAGAGAGTGGTTTGTTGTAAAACGTTTAGCAGCTCTGAAAGTTTTTTCCTTTGTCCCTTTTTACAGATTTGGAATGCATCAAAGTTGGGACAGACCAGGAGAAGGGGCGACGTGTGATCTGGTAAGCAGAATCCAAATCTATGACGACGGTACTGCGGAATAATCGATGCCGGTATGGGAGGGTTGTGCTGAATGACACAACCGACTAAACTTTTTCTTTTTTTGTAGGGTTACCTCAAGGATCGCGAGTACACAATACCAACGATATTACCACCGTTCATGCACGTAAATACAAGGGCTGACACTGTAGCGATGACTTGTAGATGGGTAGAGTTCGAATATGATCTTGATGTTCTACGAGCAAGGAATATGGCACACACAGAATTTCTGGCATAACGTGAAAAAAGACTTTGCTGAAGGTTTTGCAATAAACCATTATGTTCTATCTCTATTAGCTTTCAAGTTATGATTTTAACAAATTACAGCATAACATCCTGTAATTCGACTTCCTACACTTGTGATATTGCGTCTGCATCTGGGGACTGTCGCCACACCACCCCCAGCAATGCAAGCAGTTATCTGGTGCTCCACTGTGGCACTGTTAACCCAGAACAACCGCCTCAATGAATTCTCACAGTGAAAAGAAAAAAAAAAGGAACTTAAGCGTTGCTGTGTTTAAAATAAGTAGGACGTTATGCCCTTTCAGAGGCTCTAGTTGGCCAGTCGGTACCGATCGACCGCCGTATCATCCATGCGAACGTCGTCATGGGATGCGGCATGGAGAAATGTCGAATGATCACACCGCTCTCCCGGCAGTTTTACCGACTTTCTAGACCGCGGAGCAGCTACTCCTCATTCAAGTGGCTCCTCACCTGGCATCAGTCCTCACACCAAGGCAATATCCGTGTACGTACCGGGAACAAAACCCGGGTCACCCACCGTCTGCAATGGCGCAGTGGTTAGTACATTGGAGTCGTACTCGGGAGGACGACGGTTCAAGTCCCCCTCCGGTCTTCCAGATTTTGATTTTTGTGATTTCTCTAAATCGCGTCAGGCTAATAGTGGAATGGCTCTTTTCGTAATCCGTGCTCCGTCTCTAATGACCGCGCTGGTGGTGGGACGTTAAACTTTAATCTTCGTTCCTTCTTCAGAAAGGCCAATAGGGACCAGCCGACTGGCATGTCGTCCTCATCCAAAGGCGTCATCTCGATGCGGTATGGAGGGGCGTTAGGTCAGCACGCCCCTCTCCCGGCTGTTGTCGGCTTTGCAGACCATCGAGGCACCGCTTATTCAAGAGGCTCCAGTTGTCATCATTGTCATCACGAGACTGAGTGCACCCCGTTCTAGTCCTCAGAGCAGCCCCGTGGGTGCACAGAACAAACCACACAGTGTACACAAGACGACTATACGGCTTGTGCTTATTTGATCGCCACCTCACTTGCTTGATGGCTTGAAAAACAGGAAGTATAAAATTAGCAGGGTAAAAAAAGAAAAGCTTTCTTCCTTCGATAGTTATACTTGAAGGAAATACGATGTCTTTCAAAAAGAATACACGTATTTCCAACGCGAATATTTATTAAAGTGTAAGACACACGACTGTGGGAAAACCGGAACAGAAGATAATCGAAGCATTAGAAATGTAGTGCTACAGACGCATGTTGAAAATTAGGTGTACTGATAAGGAATGAGGAGGTTCTGCGCAGAATCGGGGAGGAAAGGGACATGTTGAAAACAGTGATAAGGAGAAGGGACAGGATGATAGGACATCTGTTAAGACATCAGGGAATGACTTCTATGGTACTAGAGGGAGCTGTAAAGGGCTAAAACTGTAAAGGAAGACAGAGATTGGAATACATACAGCAAATAATTGAGGACGTAGATTGCAAAGTACTACTCCGAGATGAAGAGGTTAGGTTAGCACAGGACCGCATCAAACCAGTCAGAAGACTGCTGATAAAAAAAAAGAAGACATACGACTATGGAAACTGGGACATATATTTAGAATCTGTCAACTTTAGATCACAGATGTTCAGTATGTCCTCCACCAGCGTCACGAACAATATCAGATCGATGCTCAACTTCTTCCCGTACTCGAGTAAGCATGTCCGTCGTCACTGATGTTATGGCAGTACGGAATCCGGTTATTTAATTCTAAGAAGTCACAAGTGCTAAGTCGCCGGCTGTTTGACGACCAATCCAACGACTCGGTAGAGTTTCATTCAGATATTCACACACTTGGCGACTCCGGCATATTCGTTGGAAACATGAGGGCATACAAACACACCCTGTGTCTGCAAACTGTCGATACCATCTGGGAATGTTCCATCCATTCGGAGGATCAGTTTGGTACCTCAACCTGAATCGTATTTGCACTGTAAGCACGGAATTACACTTCGCAAACTCGAGAACACAAAATGATTCAAATGGTTCAAATGGCTCTGAGCACTATGGGACTTAACATCTGTGGTCATCAGTCCCCTAGAACTTAGACCTACTTAAACCTAACTAACCTAAGGACATCACACACATCCATGCCCGAGGCAGGATTCGAACCTGCGACCGTAGCAGCCGCGCGGTTCCGGACTGAGCGCCTAGAACCGCTAGACCACCGCGGCCGGCACACAAAATGATTTCCGCTGCGGAGAACCCATTTTGCAACATGTGACAGTAACCAAGCAAACAGAAGACAAACGACATCCAAATCCAACGAATATAAATTAGACAATGTATTCGCTGCCCCAATATCCGAGCCGTGGCGTAGCGATCGATAGTTTTGACGACATAATACTTGGACGTGTGTATAGCCTTCTTGAAACATGTTGTAAGGCAAAGGGTTGGTAATTTGAGATGAGTTTCCTTTGGGGTACACTAGTGGAAGATCTGTAGCATTCACAGGGGAAGATGAGTGAGTGACATGTTTATTTGAACATCTGGAGAAGTAAAGGTGGCCGTGGAGTAGCTGACAAATGGCCGCTGTAGATACAAGCCGGTAGGTATCAGAGGGGTCCGTCACGAGTGCTGGCACAATGGGTGCGTGCAGAGCTGCAGATCGCCGGCAGATAATCCACGCCGCCAGCTGCGGTCGCCGAGAAACCCGAGCCCGGCGACCGACCCGCGCACGCCCGCGGCTGCGAGCTGGTGAGGAGTGGAGATGCGGTGACGCGGAAAGCGGCGCTCGCCATACGTCACTCGAGGCGTCTGCCCGCGGGGTCGCAACCGTGTGGTGGCGGTGCGGACCCATCTGCGAGTGGGCTAGCGATTTGTTGGATGACAGCTTGCCGGAGAGGAGGATAACGTGCACCTCTTCGAAGAACGATCTGGTGTCTTGCAAAACGTCATACTGGACCTTTTAGGAACGGACTTTGATATGAGTCAATTACCCGACGAGAATTTTAACTTGAAAGTAATTAAAAATACAGGAAATATAACCACGGTACAATGGGCGATGTGTTAATGTCAGATAGGGCATCACTAAATTGTTAACTGTTAAAATTTCGATAGTGTACTTCTCTAGAGGGGTCAACCACTATACAGAAAAGTTATAAATTTTGCAGCAATCGTCGTAGAGCACTGATTTAAGATCACAGTTAAAGAGTCACTCAAACAATTTACACTAGCGTATGCGCCAATACTCCTTTGTTGTTTATCTGCTTGCAGCGCCGAGTAAGCAAAATGGCCACTCCTGAGCGTAAAGAATTCTGTTTTCTATAGTTTACTAACAGTGAATCTGTAATTTCAGTTTGAAGTGCGATTCGTTTAATGTTTAATTGTGATCCTCGATGTGGTAAAAACATGGTGTAGTCGATTCGAAACAACAGGATGTGTGTGTAGAGGAAAAAGGTTGGAACGCCTAGAAGTGTCTGAAGAGGATGCTGACGTGTCAATGCTTAGAAATCTGTTCGGGAAGCAAGTGTCGAACTTCACTTGCCAAAAAACGACAGTGTGCAAGATTTTAAGAAAATGTTTACGAATGCACCGATCCCAGTTACAGCTGATGCACGCTTTAAAGCCAGATGATTAGTTGTAGTTTTGCAGTGGTAAGATGACGTTGTAATGGTACTGCTCCCCAAAATTTCATATCAACATTACGATACCTGTCCAAAATCATATACTGTCTGTATAGTTAAGTTTGTATCGTATAGTTCTATATGTCCAAAAGTGTATGTAAGTAGGCCGGCCGCGATGGTCGAGCGGTTCTAGGGGCGTCAGTCCGGAACCGCGCGAGTGCTACGGTCGCAGGTTCGAATCCTGCCTCGGGCATGCATGTGTGTGATGTCCTTAGGTTAGTTAGGTTTAAGCAGTTCTAAGTTCTAGGGGACTCATGACCTCAGATGTTAAGTCCCACAGTGCTCAGAGCCTTGTGAGCCATTTTTTCGTATGGAAGTAAATGTAACGTTCCGGATTCATCACCAAGTACATTCCTAATTGTTAATTGACTGACACCATTAATCAGAACCTATGTCTATGCCAGATTAGTCATTTCATAAAATTGTAGTGATCATTCTGTAACAGTAAATAATTAGAGACTGCAGAAATGTTAGCATTGACAAAATGGCAGAAAACCTCATTTTTTGTGAAACAACTTAAAAGTTATTACCAACCGATGTATTTTCATTCGTAATTTATTTAATGTCCTCCTTTGTTATTACTTTGTAATTACATTTCTAATTATCTTTGCATTGTTCACACCACCCAACTTGCCGATTTCTAGAATTTGAAGCTATATTTGTGAGTTTTACGAATGTAATCAGATAAAGTATGAGTTCTGTACGGTCAATAAATGTTCGTAACAAAATCCATATTATAACTAATTATGAAATTAAAATGATACGAAAGACATTATTATTATTAAAGTTCAGATTGATTTTCATATTTAAAGCCATAGATGATACTATAAAAATTATGTCATTCGATTTTGTTCAAAAAATGGTTCAAATGGCTCTGAGCACTATGGGACTTAACTTCTGAGGTCATCACTTCCCTAGAACTTAGAACTACTTAAACCTAAGGACATCACACACATCCATGCCCGAGGCAGGATTCGAACCTGCGACCGTAGCGGTCAAGCGGTTCCAGACTGTAGCACCTAGAGCCGCTCGGCCACCCCGGCCGGCTTCGATATTGTATTTTATATATTATTCGCCTGTAATATTAGTTTCTTTACGTTTTGTAAATTTAAATTTAACGTCTAAATTGTACCATATTAACAGTGGGCTATTTTGAAATCTATTGTTAAAATTCTGTATAAAGGAATGCAGCAGTGCTCCTTTCTCTCAGTCTTTTGTCTCAGTTTCAGTGTTTTGTCTTGATGTGCTTAGGACAGTCGGTCTTTTGGTAATGCTGTTTATATCATGTGGAGAACAAATGAACGACGATAAAACTGAAAATACACATGAATCTTCCATTTACGTAGTTTCCACTTGCAGATACATATCCAGGCAGCCGGCCGCGGTGGTCTAGCGGTTCTACGCGCTCAGTCAGGAACCGCGCGACTGCTACGGTCGCAGGTTCGAATCCTGCCTCGGGCATGGATGTGTGTGATGTCCTTAGGTTAGTTAGGTTTAAGTAGTTCTAAGTTCAAGGGGACTTATGACCACAGATGTTGAGTCCCATAGTGTGACCACAGATGTTGAGTCCCATAGTGCTCAGAGCCATTTGAACCATTTATCCAGGCAAATTTCAAAAGAAGAATTCTAAAACGTGGAGGCTCCAACAAAAACAACAGATTATACAGGGTGAGTCACCTAACATTACCACTGGATATATTTCGTAAACCACATCAAATACTGACGAATCGATTCCACAGACCGAACGTGAGGAGAGGGGCTAGTGTAATTGGTTAATACAAACCATAAAAAAATGCACGGAAGTACGTTTTTAGCACAAACCTACGTTTTTTTAAATGGAACCTCGTTAGTTTTGTTAGCACATCTGTACATATAAACAAATACGTAATCAGTGCCGTTTGTTGCATTGTAAAATGTTAACTACATCCGGAGATATTGTAACCTAAAGTTGACGCTTGAGTACCACTCCTCCGCTGTTCGATCGTGTGTATCGGAGAGCACCGAATTACGTAGGGATCCAAATGGAACGGTGATGGACCTTAGGTACAGAAGAGACTGGAACAGCACATTACGTCCACATGCTAACACCTTTTTATTGGTCTTTTTCACTGACGCACATGTACATTACCATGAGGGGTGAGGTACACGTACACACGTGGTTTCCGTTTTCAATTACGGAGTGGAATGTAGTTAACATTTTACAATGCAACAAACGGCACTGATTACGTATTTGTTTATATGTTCAGATGTGCTAACAAAACTAACGTGGTTCCATTTAAAAAAACGTAGGTTTGTGTTAAAAAACATACTTCCGTGCATTTTTTTATGGTTTGTATTAACCAATTACACTAGCCCCTCTCCTCACGTTCGGTCTGTGGAATCGATTCGTCAGTATTTGATGTGGCTTACGAAATATATCCAGCGGTAACGTTAGGTGACTCACCCTGTACAAAAAAGACAGGCATACTGACGGGTACCTGCATAAAGATTCTAACCATAACTCAGACAGAAAATAGGGGTGATTAAAACCTTGGTAGACAGGGCGCACATATGAAACTACTTGGCAGATTAAAACTGTTTGCCGGAACGAGACTCGAACTCGTACCTTTGCCTTTCGCGGACAAGTGCTACCGCCAGAGCTACCCACGCACGAACCACGCCATCTCCTCTCAGCTTTCCTTCCGCTAGTACCTCTTCACTTGCCTTCCAAACTTCAAAGAAGTTCTTCTGCTCTTCCCCGCGAAAGGCAAAAGTCCTGAGTTCGAGTCTCGGTCCGGCACACAGTTTTAATCTGCCAGGAAGTTTCATATCAGTATACACTCCTCTGCAGAGAGAAAATTTCATTCAGGACGCATAGAGTTTGTGAACCGACTTACTGATTATTCTAACAAGGAGATAGACAGAGCACTTCGCACTAGGGAGATAATCAGAACCGATGAGGAAAGAGCCCCCCCCCCCTCCCTCCCCCAAAGGGAATGTTTTCCTTTCGGTCATCAATACGATTACAGATAGCACTGGGAAAGTGTTGAGCAAATGCGGTGTGGAATTACCTTCAGACCCACCAGGAATATAAAAGAATGTTTAAGATCTGCCAAAAATATACTACATGCCTTGGCTGCACCAGGTGTATATAAAATTCCTTGTAGTCGTGGACTGGTTTATGTTGGTACAACAAAAAGAAGTGTTAGCACCCGTCTCGTTGAGCACAAGAGGAATAGCCGACTGGGACACGCGGATAAATCGGCCTTAGTGGAAATCTTTGCCAAGAGAGTGATCATGAAATAAAATTCACTAGGCGAGTGTTACATCGAAAACATTTCATTTTCATGACCTTATGAATGGCGCTACGGTCGCAGGTTCGAATCCTGCCTCGGGCATGGATGTGTGTGATGTCCTTAGGTTAGTTAGGTTTAAGTAGTTCTGAGTTGTAGGGGACTGATGACCTTAGAAGTTAAGTCCCATAGTGCTCAGAGCCATTTGAACCTTATGCATGGAGAGGCTATTGAGATTTATAAACACCAAATTATTTTAACAGCAAAGAGGAAGTAAAACTGGATGCAACGAAGGAATGCCGTTCGATTACTTTGTAAGTAGGCTGTTTAGGTTTTTTTATTGATAACGCCACCTCAGTATGAAAATCACCGGCTGTGCCGTGTGCAGTCTGTGGCTGCTTTGCATTGTTGTAATACTCAACCATTGTAGTGTTAGGCAGCTGGCTGTGAACAGCGCGTAGCGCTGGGCAGTTGGAGGTGAGCCGCCAGCAGTGGTGGATGTGGGGAGAGAGATGGCGGAGTTTTGGAAGTTGTCATGAACTGCTCTATATATATATGATGATATAAAGGTAAATACATTCTTTGTTCTCTATTAATATCTTTCATTTGCTAACTATCCCTATCAGTAGTTAGTGCCTTCCATAGTTTGAATCTTTTATTTAGCTGGCAGTAGTGGCGCTCGCTGTATTGCAGTAGCTTGAGCAGCGAAGATTTTTGTGAGGTAAGTGATTTGCGAAAGGTATAGTTTAATGTTAGTCAGGGCCATTCTCTTGTAGAGATTATTGAAAGTCAGATTGCGTTGCGCTAACAAAATATTGTGTGTTGAAAGTCAGATCGCGTTGCGCTAAAAAAATATTGTGTGTCAGGTTAAGCACAGTCGTGTAAAATTGTTAAAAGGGGACGTTTCATATGTCGACCCATAGCCTAGGATACCTCACTGGAATCTTCTGATTTTTTCTTGTAGTTTGTGTAATTAGTGTAGCTTTTGTTTATTGCTAGCGCGTAATTTTAGAGAAAATCTCCTTTGTAGTTGTAGTTTTTCATTGTTGTACAATAAAACAGTTGTGGTATGCATGTAGATTTGCACCAAGTATTTCGCAGCTGCAATTAACTAGATATTATTTTCAGTGTTATGTTAATGTGTTTTCTTATTTTTGCTCTTGAAATTGTGTTTTTCTGTGTTGTCGTGTGAAATACTGTGACAATAATGGCGTGTGAAAAACGTAACACTAGGCTCCAAAGCAAACTGAGAAATAATAGTGACGACGAGCGTAGTTTGCCAGCACCACTGTGTAATGAATTAACAGACGTTCAAAGTAGTAATTTGGTAATTGTGCATACGGAAATGGAGCGGGTTGCAAACAATGGTGTAGACAGCGAAACAATTAGAGAACAGGGAAGCATTATCGATCGATCGGTCGGCAATAGCGCGGCTCAGGAATCCGAAATGACACGAGACGATCTCACAAATACTGTAGATTCAGGTTTTGGATCCTCACCGTTTTCTCAAATAAGTCAAGACACATTTTCTGCTTGTCAAAATGTGAATGTTGCCGGTGCAAATGCACTGCCGAAAAGCGTAGAGGAACAGATTCCAGACACTAATGCATTGTTATTACAGCTAATGCAACAAATGGAACAACATCAGAGACAAACACAACAAAAGCTTGAAAAATTAGACACAATCGAACAAAATCAGAAACAAATGGAACAAAATCAGAGTCAAACACAGCAACAGCTTCAAAAGTTAGACTCCACGGTTGAACAAACACGTGAAGATTTAACTACTGAGTTATATCACATTGAATCGAAATGTCAAAAAGTCTGTAATGACGTAAAAACACAAATTTGTGAGCATTTTCAACCTATTTTTTCGCGGCATGAAAATGCATTACAGAATCACGAAGCAGCTATAAAAGAACTGCAAACCATTGTTCATGAAAATCATGAGACCTTGTCGGCTAAAATTGACTCAGTTGCATTTACTGATTCGGTTACGCAACTTGCAAAAACTCAAGAAAATTTAAAGGACACAGTAGATACTCTGAAACTTGGTTCAGAAAAATACACTGAGGAAATAAGTACACTATCAGAGAAAGTAGCCGAACTTTCGGATCAGTTCACTAATTTATCTACGAAGGTAGATGAAAATCTGAATGACACGAAACCGGTAGTCTTTAATGACACAGAAGAGAGCGAACAAATTAGGAAACTGAAACAAAATCTGAATCAACACCAAAGAGAAATCCGGGAAGTACAAGATCAGCTGACAGAGGTAATACAAGAATTACGTATTTCAGAGGACACTCGCGCCCCAATACAGGAAGAGAGACATAGAAATACGGAACAGCCACAAAATAATAACACAGCGCATTTCGGAAATTATGAAAGAAATTGGCAAGGTGCACCGAATTTTGAAATGGAACCGCCGAAACGACGTAACAATGACCGATATGCGACTCGCCGACATGATGACTTTGACTATAAGCTGTTCATTACTACACGTAAATTCAAAACGTTTAAAAATTCTGCCAACGACATTCATCCACAAGCGTGGCTCCATCAATTCTCTCATTGTTTTCCTCCCAACTGGTCATTAGAACACAGATTAGAATTTATGTGTGGCTATTTAGAGAATGAACCAGCTGTAAGAATGCGTTCGGTCATTCACGATTGTCATAGTGAAGGAGAATTTTACCATGCCTTCCTCTCAGCATATTGGTCTCAAGCCACACAAGACCGAGTAAAACATAGCATCATAATGATGAAACATTTCGAACAATATGAATTCTCCAGTCTTGTGAAATAGTTTGAAGACATGTTGCACAAGAATCAGTACCTGTCAAACCCATACAGCCCCTCAGAACTCATCCGCATTTGCTTAATCAAACTGCCTGAACATTTGCGACACATTATTTTGGCAGGACGTTGCAAAGACGACATTGAAGCATTTCAAGGACTCTTACAAGAACTGGAAATTGACACTGACAATCGCGGAACCCACGAGCACAACAATTACAGATCACATCCGTCGCAATTCCGCGATGAAAGAAATAATAACTGGACGCGACAAGGCTATTCTCACAACACAAATCGTGACCGAAACAGACACCACCCGTATAACAACCGTTGGCAGAGTAGTAATAATTACAGGGAAAGATCACCTCTCCGCGGTAATGACTATCACAGAGACAATCAGAGAAACAGACAATATGGGAACGAAAACAATTATTATTACGAGGGACAGAATAACTTTAGACGCAACGGTCCAGCGCGCAGTCACGATTCAGGGAGAAATTCTCCACCACTTAACCGACAAGAAAGAAACCACAGAAACTACCGACATGACGACAGACGATGTGATCGTAACGACAGACCTGAATTGCATCAGAACTGGCGGGATTCAAACAGAGCTGTGCCTTCTCGTCAGAGTGAATTTGTAGAAGTTAGGTCTCCTAATCCCAATAACGGCGCGCGCCAACAAAGAGACAGACAATGACTCGCACAGCAGGCAGCCGCGTGCGCCCGCTGGCTCCGAAAAAAATAACATAAGACGCTAGCCTTGAGAAAAATTTTAGCATTCTTTACCGAAGTATACCGCATGATAATTGCATTCAAGTTCAAACTCTGAGTACTAGGAAGAGTAAAGGTTTACACCACATTTCACATGTAAAACCGCTTACTGAGAGATAATCTGTTTTTTAACTTTGTCTTTGCCATAAAACTTTTCACTTCACATTTCTAGTAAGCTTTGTCAGACTTAAGAAACTGTTAACATGCAACAATGTTTGAAGTTAAATATCCAGTCAAGAACCAAGAGAACTTATTTCAACAAGAATTACGAATGCATTGTTATTGTGAACAGACGTCACAGTGCTATTGCGTGTGTACATTCTTGCTTGTTAGTTGCACGATTACGTAACGACTATAAGGCTTACATACTTAGGACACATACTGGTACTGGTAATGAGATTTTAATGCAACATTTTGGTTTACTTGAAAATACATTCTGGATTTAAAGATACCAGATGACATAGTGGTTAGTTTATGTGACAACTACACAATTATATCACGACGCTACTAGTGTGTGACACAATTTACATTGTTGCTTTTGTGCTGTATCTGCTTTATATCTGCACAGTTTTTTTGAATTCTTTTGGAAAGTAAAATATGTTTTAGTAGTAACTTTTGTGGTATAGCAACAATGAGACAGCCTTTTTCGTGGCACAACAATACGTTACTGTACAGTACTTTCGTCATCACGCCAATAAGCATAATAACTAAGATATCTATACGCAAAGCATTTTACCTTTGTTTATCATGAGGTAAGTACATTGACTTCTGCAGAACTTAGTTTTCGGAGGACGATAACTACGACACTTCCACAGAGTTTATGTTGCGACAAGACGCACAGTTTAGCGCTACAGTACATGCATTTGAGTGATTAATGTTATACTTAAAACATTTATTTTTAAAGATTTTTGAATTACAAATAAAGTTTTCCGTGATAAATTTAATTCCATTGCTGTAATCTGTAACTCTTGAGGGTATAATTACATTAATCCTCAGGGGGGTACACGCTTACTTTGTGTACCATGTGTGTGGCAACCACAAGGAACCCTAGCTAATATGGTATTTGCTTATACAACTTTACACATCGGTACCATATTTCTCCAACACAGTATTACACAGCTATCAGATCATTTAACTGAAAGAGACAAACATTTTTTTTACTACGTCAGTGACAGATGTTTACGCAATTACACAGTTGGATACCTTCACACTTATGAAATTGTATTTTGTCTGTACTTTGTAAACTGTTCATATTTTTTCGCTACCATTGTGATACTATGAGAGCTTTGAATGATGTATTTGGTATGGGATCATGATTTTTAAGGTACGTTTGAGGTAGATAACACTTTTGAAATGAGCAGAGAATTTTTTTTAGGTTTTAAAATATTCAGGAAGCTACGACGATTTTGTGATTTGGCTGAGGTTTTATGATGTTATGACGACAATGTGTATTATGCTGCTGAGGTATGTTTATGGTCAAGGAGCTGATGCTATATGAGTTATTTGATTATGTTATGTATTTATTAACAGGAAATATTGAAGAAGCGTCGACGAATATGTATATGTGTAATAAGGTAAGGAGTAATGAATAGTGATTAGGGCACTCTGATTTGTGGAAAAGGATGTTGGAAACCAAGAATCGTACTGTAAGAGTTATGAAATGCGTGAATGTATCACAATGACGCCGAAAATTTCTTGGACACTTATATTCATAGGATTTTGTTACTACAGATTTGCAACGCTAATTCTTGACCTGTGAAATATTTTTATGTGAGACTGTCGTAGCGGAAACTGCTGTCGTAAATATTTCGGTAAGAAAGTTCAGTGACCACCTGCACGTAATGCGTCGTGGGCACGCAGCTGGGCGACAGCCGCCCGAAAAAAAAAAAAAAAAAAAAAAAGCCATTAGCCTTCCAGCGGCACAGGTAAAAAAAAAGGGGGCAGGCCATTGTCCGAGCTATTGACGTTCCTTTAAAGAAAGCATCGCAACATTTCACGGCTATTGTCGTGCTAATTGAGAGAAATGCCATATGGCTTGCTTTATGTATTTATTAACTCATTTTGCTTAATATCTAGTTCTAGCTACAATGCAGCATTGGTTAAAATAAAATTTTATAGATGTACTAATATAAATATTTTCTGTCTACAGATCGATTAAATAATAGTTTTGTGATATATTTCCAAAAAAAAAATGAGGGAGCACAAACAGACATTTCCCTTCACAGGAAGTGCATAAATAATTTCTTTACGATTTGGTAACTTATCTGCTAGTGTAAGTTCTCGTGATGCATCACTCTAGTGTTAAGATGTGACGTAAGTTTTAAACATGGCCATTTTTACTGTAATATTTTTTTCTGCTTGAGCTATGTCATGTTTAGGTATAAGTTGCTGCTGTTTGCCAGGCATAGTGTTATTGAATTTGACTTTGTATTATTCTGTTAAGCCAGTTTTACTAATGATTTCTTGTTATTATTTGTTGCACATTGCCTTAGATTAGTTGTAATATTACAATTGCTTTGCTAATTTCTTAATGCTGCTTGCTTCGCAAATCTGCGTTTTTTTTCATTGCTGTTTATATTAATTGTTTTATGTGATGCTGCATTGCCTCGTCCCTTAGTTTAGCATCTGAGCTCAGTAGATTTAAGTTAGCGTAAGAGGGGTAGACTATATAAGAAACAGATTTGGCAAAAATGAGTATTGTGCACTAAGAACTAACTATTTTGAAAGAAATATGGTTGGAACACAGAAAAGAGGTACAGATAGGACTTTTTGGGAATAATGATGAACGAAGGGAGATCTCCAAGAACAAAAAAGGTTTTGTTCGCAAAATACTGCAGTACCAAAAGTTACACTGAAAACGAACCCTGTCCTTTCCTTTTGTGTTATCTCACTATGTGTTTGTGTACTCTTTTATATTTGTGTTTTTCCTGTCTTTATGTGTTTAGCTAATAAGATTTATGTTGTATAATTTTTCAAATACTATGTTATTTACTTTGTAAAGATGTTTAGACATTTATCTGTTCTGTTTTAATGCTCATGTGTGATGTTGATGTTCCAAAAGTTATTCTGATCTTTATGTATGTACTTATGTCATTATTTTTGTAACACTGATGTATATGTTTATTTCTATTCTTTTGTAAAGCCCCTATTACCGC
Organism: Schistocerca nitens; assembly: GCF_023898315.1. Classification (NCBI taxonomy): domain Eukaryota; kingdom Metazoa; phylum Arthropoda; class Insecta; order Orthoptera; family Acrididae; genus Schistocerca; species Schistocerca nitens. The sequence goes on from NC_064620.1 coordinate 289,474,649, forward strand.
AACTGTTATTTGTATTGTTATGTTCTTGAATGATGTGTTTTGTATCTTTGTTATTGTGTTCTTATGTTATAAAATTGTAATTGACACCAGGTCATCAAATTAAGCAACTTGTAAGTTACATTTCACTGCACACGTTTTTGTTGGTCATAGTATATGGACAATATGTGACAAGTAGGGACTGTTAGTGTTTGCACGTGTGTTAATAATTCAGCAAGGGACTGGATAACAGCATTGCTTGTTCTAAGGACAATTCCAACAACTTTGTGAGTGCACAAGTGGTGGTTATGGACTTGTTATATTATCCGCAAGACTCTTCAATGGTGATTGTGTACCTGCACAGTCACAACAGATGGCTGCTGGCCATCTCTACAAGGACTACAGTGGGTCTGCGCCTCTGGTGGCCCACCAGTACCATTATATCTCTACAAGGACTGCAGTGGGTCTGCACCTTTGATGACTCACCAATACCATTATTTCTACAAGGACTGCAGTGGGTCTGCACCTCTGGTGGCCCACCAATACCGTAATCTCTACCAGGACTACAGTGGGTCTGCTCTGTGATGACCTACCCACCAATACTCTTCAAAACTTCGACTGACTCCGCTGTGAGTTTGCTCTCTTGTGGACCATTACCTGTCAGCATGTCGAGAGTCAGCACTGTCTTTCCGTTGGAAGGACAACGATACTTCTTCAAGACTGCATGGAAATCCACTACTTCCGTGTGCATTTTCTTTTACTGCTCAGACTTTGAGAAAAACACTGCAATGTGATGAATGATCAGGACTGTCTTTATGGACTGTGAGAAAATTTTAGCTTTTGACCAACATTGTATCAATAAGTGTGTGCATTTGATTTCTTTGTTATTGTAATTGTGAAAAAAAAATTTTAACAAATATGTATTGGCCAGTGCCCAACAAAATTTGTAAAATTTTTTGTGGGGAGCATGGGGGCTATGTAAGTAGGCTGTTTAGGTTTTTTTATTGATAACGCCACCTCAGTATGAAAATCACCGGCTGTGCCGTGTGCAGTCTGTGGCTGCTTTGCATTGTTGTAATACTCAACCATTGTAGTGTTAGGCAGCTGGCTGTGAACAGCGCGTAGCGCTGGGCAGTTGGAGGTGAGCCGCCAGCAGTGGTGGATGAGGGGAGAGAGATGGCGGAGTTTTGGAAGTTGTCATGAACTGCTCTATATATATATGATGATATAAAGGTAAATACATTCTTTGTTCTCTATTAATATCTTTCATTTGCTAACTATCCCTATCAGTAGTTAGTGCCTTCCATAGTTTGAATCTTTTATTTAGCTGGCAGTAGTGGCGCTCGCTGTATTGCAGTAGCTTGAGCAGCGAAGATTTTTGTGAGGTAAGTGATTTGCGAAAGGTATAGTTTAATGTTAGTCAGGGCCATTCTCTTGTAGAGATTATTGAAAGTCAGATTGCGTTGCGCTAACAAAATATTGTGTGTTGAAAGTCAGATCGCGTTGCGCTAAAAAAATATTGTGTGTCAGGTTAAGCACAGTCGTGTAAAATTGTTAAAAGGGGACGTTTCAACTTTCAATCGAGAATGTTGGTATTACCAACGATAATATCGTAGCTGACGTCAAGAGATAGACTGTTGTGCCCTCTACACTACCTATATATTCGGCGCTCCCTCGAGTTCTGGTTTACCTCTGAAGATGTCTCCCGCAGTCGGAGAGGAAAAGTTAGGAGAAAATTTTATATATTGACCACGCTCTAATAGCCCGCAAGTTTCAAGTGATGACAACAGCAGCAGTGAAAGCTTACAGTGTATGACCTGCTGGGTCCTTTTAAAAACTCTGTCCCTGCAAGAAAACAGCAAACTGTCAGGGCAGCTACCATTTTCTATTGCCGTTCCTACAAACTACTCGTCTTGCAAGCGAGTTCTGAGGCAACTCTCCAGATCTATTGGGCAGCCGTTACCTGGTTGGCCCTAACGGGTACAACTTCCAGAAACGTACCCTGCCATCGCTGTGTCCTTCTTCAAACCAAGAAGCAACTTTTAAGGTCACTGCTATACTGTTCACCATTAATAATTACAGTTGAAAGGCGTTTTCTTAAAATTAACGTGGACCAAAATAACTCTTGTTCTGTTATGTAATGTTAAGTAATGTCCGTCTCTCTCTCGTCTCTGAGACACACAGAAAATCTGGAGATAGAGTTTACTGTTTTAATTTATGACTTACTTCCCTAGCAAAACAAATGCAATATCACAAGCGGCACCCTCAGTCTTCGGATTTGCATGCTACTTGGGCAGTGCGATCCGCACTATTAAAAATATAGTAATGAAGCGCAGTTGCCAATATTAGTTGCAAACAAAATTTTATTCTACCGTTTTCTCTATCGATCACAGAAACAACTAGAGCCAAAAATGTCATTACATCTGGTAGAATTCAGACCAGGCAGTCCCCATCTAGAGCAGGTCTTGAATATAAAGCTATTCATATGGCATCAGATAACTTGTGCCAAAAATTTGGTCAGCACATTTGTTGATTTCAAAAAAGCCTGTGAATCAGTTGACCGCAAACCAATCTTTCAAATATTAAAAAAAACTACGTCTAAACCTGAAAACACACGCATTTATAAAACACACAGACAAACAAAGTTCGAAATTATGGGGGAAATCTCAGATCCTTTTGAAGTCAAAACGGGAGTAAGAAAAGTAGATGAGGTCTTTCCAGCACTTTTCAACTGCGTCCTTGAGAAGGTGATAAAAGAATGGCTCAAATAGATACTAAACCTCAAAATTGATCAAGGCGGTGGCAAGTTATCTATACATTACCAAGCACTTTCATACGATTGAGCAATCGTAACTCGTGACATTTCATCCATTCCAAAATCAGAATGAACGCTTGAAAGGAACTATAGAAAAAGTCGATCTTCAGATGTAGTTTGGCAAGACGTGATAGATGAAATGCAACAAACAATTAGCAAAATTCGTATAGACTAAGTATCACAATTTAAATGTGTCGGTGAAACCATTCATGAAAAATTAAACAAAAGCAAACGGAATTAGAAGCCAAAAGACGGGAATTTCATATCGATTTACTCAAAATATCTATAACAAGAAATGTATCCCAAAGCACAAAAACCAAGACAGTAGAATATAGCATTTAAATTAGAATGCTAATTTTGAACACTAATTTTGAACAGAAAAAAAAACAAACTGAAAACAGTGAGAGAAGTGAACGTAAAATTGTAAGAAAAATTCTAGTCCCAAATCTTGGAGACAAACATACAGACCCAGGAGTAGACAGGCAGTGAAACAATACGCAAAATGTCCATAGTGACATTACAAACGGAGGTTAAAACCCTGTGGACACATTAAAACGAATAAACAGAGACAGCCTTAGAAAACAAGAATTATTTGGGAACATGAGTAACGCCGAAACGGATATGAAATGGAAATGAAAACTGATCTGAAATTGGCAAGAATTACTCCAGATGATGACCAAATTAGGAATACCTTCTAGTTCTAATATCAAAAAGGCAAGTAGGTCAAGAGAAAGAAGAAGACTGAAATAGCGTGGTCTGAAGAGAGTTAGCCCGCAGGAAGAGAATGAAAGAAATATGGCCACAAAGGAAGGCAAATGCCCAGCTATAAGTACCGGGTGATCAAAAAGCCAGTATAAATTTGAAAACTGAATAAATCACGGAATAATGTAGATAGAGAGGTACACATTGACACACATGATTGGAATGACATGGGGTTTTATTAGAACCAAAAAAATACAAAAGTTCATTAAATGTCCGACAGATGGCGCTTCATCTGATCAGAATAGCAATAATTAGCATAACAAAGTAAGACAAAGCAAAGATGATGTTCTTCACAGGAAATGCTGAATATGTCCACCATCATTCCTCAACAATAGCTGTTGTCGAGGAATTAATGTTGTGAACAGCACTGTAAAGCATGTACGGAGTTATGGTGAGGCATTGGCGTCGGATGTTGTCTTTCAGCATCCCTAGAGATGTCGGTCGATAACGATACACTTGCGACTTCAGGTAACCCCAAAGCCAATAATCGCACGGACTGAGGTCTGGGGACCTGGGAGGCCAAGTATGACGAAAGTGGCGGCTGAGCACACGATCATCACCAAACGACGCTCGCAAGAGATCTTTCACGCTTCTAGCAATATGGGGTGGAGCGCCATCCTGCATAAACATCGTACGTTCCAGTAGGTGTTTATCAGCCAGGCTGGGGATGATGCAATTCTGTAACATACTGGCGTACCTCTGACCTGTCACGGTAGCAGTTACAAACCAGAATCATGCATTTCCTCGAACAAAAAAGGCGCGATAACGGTAGATGTGGTAAATCCAACCCATACCGTGACTTTCTCGTCGTGCAATGGAGTTTCTACGACAGTTGTAGGATTTTCGTTAGCCTAAATTCTGCAGTTGTGGGCGTTGACAGACACTCGGAGCGTGAAATGAGCTTCGTCGGTCCACAACACGTTACTCAACCAATCGTCATCTTCCGCCATCTTTTGAAAGGCCCACACCGCAAATGCCCTCCACTTCACTAAATCGTCAGGTAACCTTTCATGAGCCGATGGATTTTGTACGGATAGCATCGGAGGGTACGCCTAAGTGCCAACCAAACAGTAGCGTTGTAATGCCGGTGCGACGTGCGACTGCACGAGCGCTGACTTCCACGTGCATAGACGAACCCGCTCCATTTCTCCCTGAACTGTCTCAGCAGCATTACGCCTTGCGCTCGGTCGGCCACTACGGGGTCTACCGTCTAAACAACCCGTGGCTTCGAACTTCGAAATCATTCTCGCCACAGCTGCATTTGTCAAGGGACCTTTACCCGTTCGAATCCCCTTCCTATGGCGATAGGATCGTAACGCTGAACTAGCACATTCGCCATTCTGATAATATCGCTTCACTAAAAGCGCCTTTTCCGGTAACGTCAACATGCTGCGACTGCTGGCGCATCTGATTCTCTCTCTCATTACAGCACCTTTTATCCACGATTGTCATGCGCTGTCACTGACGTTTTGCTGTCCAGCGCGATCTGTCGGACATTTTGTGAAATTTGTTGTTGTTGTTGTTGTTGTAATAAAACCCCATGTCATTCCAAGCGTGTGTGTCAATTTTTACCTCTCTATCGACATTTTTCCGTGGTTTATTAAGTTTTCAAATTTATACTGACTTTTTGATCGCCGGCCGGAGTGGCCGTGCGGTTCTAGGCGCTACAGTCTGGAACCGAGCGACCGCTACGGTCGCAGGTTCGAATCCTGCCTCGGGCATGGATGTGTGTGATGTCCTTAGGTTAGTTAAGTTTAATTAGTTCTAAGTTCTAGGCGACTGATGCCCTCAGAAGTTCAGTCGCATAGTGCATAGTGCATTTTTTGAACTTTTTGATCAGCCGGTACTTTTATGCATTGCTAATTAGCTTACTCGCCAATAATAACAATAAAGGTCAATTACGTTTCTGCAGCATCAGGCAACATACTGGAAAATTTTTGCTACGCGCATTGGTATGAAATGCCATTGAGAGCAATTTACGATTGATAAACATCGACCCCTAGGAGGATTACTGCTGTTTTGGATGACAAACTTACTGTGTGGCCGAACGGCTGTAGATTACAAACTATCCCAGTTAGCGGACGGCGGATTGCAGGCGGCAGGCTGTGAAATGCGTGGTAAGCCCCCGGAGCTTACACGGCGGCTGGTGATGGCATCAGCGGCTACCGGACAAAGGCGCCGGCAGCTGGACACGGGGCAGATAGCCATCTCTCGCCGTGGCCGGCTGGCTTTGTGTGGGCCCGCGGCGCGGCGATTAGCATAGCGGACCGCTCGCCTCGCTACGCCACGCCACGCCACGCCGGGCGCCCGTGCGGCCAAATTGCGCGGAACGAGCCGGCCACTTTACCCGGGGACCGCGCGGCCCGGCAGCCAAGGGGCCAGCCAGCTGCCCGCCCCGCGCTGAGCGAGGCGATCGCAGGGCTCGTGTTACCAGTGCGCGCTGCCCGCGAGACCTGCTCTCTGACTACACACACGCAGTCTGACGGCGAACTTCCGGCGGCTGGCTGCTCAGGCGTCTTCACAGAGTGGCCTCAGATAAAGGAACTATAGTCTTCAATGACCCGTTACTGAGTAATTGTAACGCTTCTGATAACTGCCTTTGTACCATTTCAGAAACTTACATATATAAAATATTTCTGTAGTTTGGACGCACAGTCATGTGACAGAGGTAGAACTGTACATATGAAAGCGTGTGGGTAATGTGGAAATTTCTTGTATCTGGCCTTTAAAGTGATACAACCTAATAGAGTTGACCAGAAATTATTGCTGGTAGAGGGTTATCAGTCAGTTGAGCAACAGACGCCGTGACTTTGATGCAATTCACATTGGCGAATTTTTGGAGGTAAGTTTTTGTTACTGAATCTGTCTATCTGTCTTTTAGCTATCTTTTTTTGCATCAGGTGGCTTATATAGGATGATACTGACAGTCCTCTATCAAATGTAAATGAATAATTTCGTAATGTAATCTACCGAAATTTAAGATTGCCAGCGTGTAGGTAAAGCGGAAGCGTACATAAGGTGGCATTGTGGAAATGTTTTCGCAATACCCACAGCGAATAAATTACTTCTAATTGGTTTTGCGTCTATTTTTTAAAGGCCACTGAAGCTAACTGATGGGAATCAAAGCCTATTTTAAAGAAGTGGGATACTGAAAACATGACTAAGGTTATAACAGTCGTAAGGGAAAAGCAGATGGAGGTTAAGATGAGCAGTAAAAGCGTTCTCTGTACTTCAAACGATATTTCTAAGATGTTTCTTTAAATCAATTGAAGAGATAAAGTCTGAAAATGAGTCCTTGATCATATTTTGGCCCTTTATTTTACAGCTCCGGTATCGTTTACACTCCACTATGACTGGTTTCGGCTGCTGCCATCTTCAGATATGTTACAAACAAAAACAAGGTGTAAAGAACTAAATTCAGTTTGCTAACGCTAAGTCTATAAAAGTCTGGTGCTACATAAGAAAGATAAAAAGTGTTTACGTGATTAACAGCCATGCAATGGTTAAAATGCGGCATGCGTAGTCATTAATATGAAGTAATTTTAATTGATGACTAAGCATACTGCATTTTAACCATTACATTTGCGATACTGGTTAATCATGTACCCTAGCTAAAGTGCCCTATGCTCGCCTCAGTTTTTTTGCATTAATACCAGACGCATTCTGATCGTCACCAGTACTTACACCGTATTTACCGTATTTGACGTTGATACTACATCAGAATATTTTGTGGTATGTATGGCTGGTATACATGGCTGTTAATCATGTAAACACTTTTTATCTTTCTTATGTAGTACCAAGCTTTTATAGACTTAGAGTTAGCAAAAATAATTTAGTTGGTTACACTCTAGTTTTGTTTGTAACAGATCTAAAGATGGCAGTAGCCGAAGCCGGTAATACTGAAGTGTGTGACCAAGACAGACCTGTAATTAAGTTTCTTTAAATGTTGGCCGTAAGCCTGTACTTCCTAACACTATGGAGAAACAGTTGGTAGACTGTCTTGTTGAAATGGATAACCGCTTCTATGGGTCTACCATATAAGATTCAAGAGACTGCCTTATTAACTAGAGGAAAGAAACAATATCCATCACCCTTTTATTTCAAATGCTGTAGGCAGAGCTGCGTTTGAGCTTTCTCTTAGACGACACAACAATAAACTCACAATCCACAAATGGTTGAGTTCATTCTCGAGAGCAAAGGAATTCAACAGAGAAGCTATAGGACAAGTTTTTTTCACATTTTGGCAGCTGAACAGTATAAACACTCATATAGTGATGATCGTGTTTACAGTGTAGACGACACTGAACTCACTTCCGTCCAGAGTAAAAAAACACAAGTAACTGGACATAAAGGTAAATGTCAATTAGGGGCCTTCACATCAGCAGAGGGAGGATCCCCGGTGACTGTCTTGCACTCTATGAGTGCCGGCGGTACTTTCATGCCATCAACGATGATCTTCCCCAGGAAGAACTGGTCTGACACTCTACTGAAAGGAGAAACACCACCTGGAACAATTGGTGAACACCAACCTTCAGCCTAGATTCAAACGGATCTTTTCGCCGAATGGTTTGACCTCTTCATTTCTAGGACACATCCCTCAAAAGAATCTTTTGTTGCTAATTCTCGACGGATACAGCAGTCACACCAGAAACGATGAAGCAAGCCAGAACCACGTTACAATAGTGAGTATCCTGCCTCACACCTCTCTTAAAACTCAGCCTCACGATACGACTTTTATGGGAACTCCCAAAACCTATTTGCTGAGTTTGGCCGCCAGTGGTTGCCACACAGCAACCAGCCCTTAGGCCCATATGACATATTTGAGTTGTGTCGGAAGCCTACCTGCAGTGCCAGACTGGCTTTATTGGTACGATGGGCTTTTTTGCAGAAATCGACTTTATGTCTGTCACTCCGGTTTTACCTCTGCAAATACAACTGTCATTATATGAGGCCAGAAGTTTGAGAGGAAATGAAAAGGATCCAGGAACTGGTAAGAATCCAGCCTCTCCAGGCGTAAACAATGACCTGAGACAAGAAGACATCCAGAGTTCTGTTAGGCCTATAGCAAGATAGTCCAAGTTAAACTGACTTCAGAGAAAGTAAAAGTATCCACAAGACATCATGCCAGTCTCCTCTCTAAAGCGGAAGGTTTCCAACATAGACCGTAATCCACGGTCATTAGCTATTTTGACGTGTTCACCTTATAAAACACGCTTCGAAGACTCATTATGTAAGGAGGTGGCTTACAAAACACTCGTTCGACCTATACGTCAGTATTCCTCGCCAGTTTGGGATCCGTACCAGGTCGGGTTGACGGAGGAGATAGAGAAGATCCATAGAAGAGCGGCGCGTTTCGTTACAGGGTTATTTGGTAAGCGTGATAGCGTTACGGAGATGTTTAGCAAACTCAAGTGGCAGACTCTGCAAGAGAGGCGCTCTGCATCGCGGTGTAGCTTGCTGTCCAGGTTTCGAGAAGGTGCGATTCTGGATGAGGTATTGAATATATTGCTTCCCCCTACTTATACCTCCCGAGGAGATCACGAATGTAAAATTAGAGAGATTAGAGCGCGCACGGAGGCTTTCAGACAGTCGTTCTTCCCGCGAACCATACGCGACTGGAACAGGAAAGGGAGGTAATGACAGTGGCACGTAAAGTGCCCTCCGCCAAACAGCGTTGGGTGGCTTGCGGAGTATAAATGTAGATGTAGATGTAGAATCAGCAATTTGCAGAAGGGTCACGCTGAACGATTCTCTTCAGTCGTTAGTCCCGTTCTTGCAGGATCGTTTTCCCGGCCGCAGCAATGTTGGGGATTTGATGTTTTACCAGTTTCCTGATGTTCACGTTACACACGTGAAATGGTCGTACAGGTTTCGAGAAGGTGCGATTCTGGATGAGGTATTGAATATATTGCTTCCCCCTACTTATACCTCCCGAGGAGATCACGAATGTAAAATTAGAGAGATTCGAGAGCGCACGGAGTCTTTCCCGCAGTCGTTCTCCCCGCGAACCATATTCGACTGGAACAGGAAAGGGAGGTAATGACAGTGGCACGTAAACTGCCCTCCGCCACACACTGTTGGGTGCCTTGCGGAGTATAGATGTAGATGTAGAAGGGTAGACAGAAGCCGCCTAAGGCCCCTACCAAGAGCGGGAACGAACGTGAGGCTGCTCCTAGAAAACATACAAAAAACGTCAGTTATCTGAAGATGCGGATGAAGAGTTCAGCGCACCAACCACCTCTTCACACGAGTCAGATTTGAATCTTCCAACTGGAGAAGAAAAACCTATAGAAGAAGATGCCATTCGTATTTTTTGTGGACGGGCATATTCCAAATATGTTCGGGAAGAATTGTGGATTAAGTGTGTAGTGTATGAGGAGTGGAGTCACTCTTTGTGTTCTGGAAGTGAAGATGACATTTACATATGCGATTTTTACAACGGAACTTGCTTTATAAAGCACTTTTCTACCATAATTATGTTTAAAATGCTTTTATATAATTTAGATGTATTTAAAATAAATTAGTTTATAACAGTTTCATTTATTTTCATTTGAAATACTCAGTTTTTCATAATTGTAAGTTGTTTCCACATTACGCATACTTTTTGAAAAATTAAAGAAATATGATGCAATCAGAAAATATTCTTTTACCTTTTTGCACACACAGTTTTTATATTCAGTAATATTACATTCACTTCTCAAAACATTATTGATAAGTTTGAGTGATTTTTGAAGCAAAAAGAGCAGTAAACGCTTCTTTTATACAGAAAGAGAAAGAAATTAGATTTCTATATTTACACCACCTCCTCTATTGTTTAAATGAAAGTTCCCCTATTTGACAGTGTAGATTGTTTATTCTACTGTACTTCATTATTTCGGACTTGGACCATTTTCAGATACCTCACTGAAAAGATACATATCTGCAGGGTGTAACTGATATAAGTGCAGATATTTTTATACGTGGTATCTTAGTATGTACACACATCAGTGAGAAATCATGACTGTACAGTACAATGAACAATCTATACAGTCAAATGGGGAATTTTCATTTAAATAATATTTTTTTGTTTAGGTCATAGAATGGACTCTTCTTATTAACCTATTTCCATTTCTTTCCCTTTCAATGTTCTCCTTCTAATATTTAGTTTGGTGGCTAAATTGCATCAACAACAAACACGTCTTTTTTTTATTTGAAGTCACATCACCTCTGGTGACTTCCACTTCTTCGGGTGAGGTTGGTTAGAAGTTCTTTATGTATTTCTTCACTTTGGGGAGTTTGTGGAGGGACTTTGGGGTCCATAGATCTACCCCCACTGGTATGTATCAGTTGAAAGTAAGCGTGCACGGGGTTTTGTAGTGGTGCCAAGCCCTCGGCTCCACCACACTCACATCGGCTGACAGCAGCTATTCGAGGCTTAATGCGTTCGTAGAGGATTTTAGAACGTTTCTGAATCGCTTCATCGATGTCATCCATGGAGGTTTCAGCATAGAGGTCAACTGTCCTGATGTATCGGTGTGCATACAGTATCTGTAGGACTGTATTTTTCTTACGTCGTGTGGGACTGGTTATCCATCCCCCAACTGAGCTGCTATAGAGAATCTCCACCAAAAGTACGGAATTACAGAACTTGGTAGGCGTGCCTAAATCGACACTGTAAGAAAGTATCAATTGTTTCGCCATAGCCGTGGCGTTGGTACGTTGGTTCTCAAAAAAATGGCTCTGAGCACTATGGGACTGAACATCTGAGGTCATTAGTCCCCTAGAACCTAACTAACATAAGGACATCACACACATCCATGCCCGAGCCAGGATTCGAACCTGCGACCGTAGCGGTTGCACGGTTCCAGAATGAAGCGCTTAGAACCGCTCGGCCACCAGCGGCCGGCCGTTGGTTCTCGATGTGGGAGTAGAAGAAGAGCTGCTTGTCAAGGAGAACAGAGGAGTTCCACTGAACGTCTTATTTTGAAACTGGAGGTGATGTAGGCGCGACAGCCTCTTCTTGCTGAAGTACACTGCCACCTTCTTTTGCAGGTTAATTTCGCCGTGTTACGACGACACCACTGGCTAGTCAAGTCCACTACCTCTGAAGTCGTAGTGTATTCGTCGCATGCAGTCCGCTAGTCGTCAAGAAAGCGGTATCATCCGTGAACTGGACCATATGGACAGGCGTCTCTTTGACGTGAAGTGCGAACAGTATCGGCGATAAGACTGCGCCCTGGGGTAGATAGCCAGTGGAAGTTTTTGCATTCAATCTCTTGTTGGCAACTCTCACAATCACGTGCTTGTTATATTAGTCGGGCATTGTGGTCTGTTCTCGTACCTTCCGCAGCAGGATCTCACGCCACACCTAAACATACACAGGCTCAATGTCAAGTAAGAGCATGGTGTCGACATAGTTACCTTATAGTTGATGCTAATATGTTCCGTCAGATGAAGTAGTTGCAACTCGGCAGGCATCTTCTGTTGAAATCCCAATTGCCTGGGACATATGGGGTCTTCTGCCGCTAGAGCTTCATCATTTCTCTTCTTTAGGATGAGCACCAGTAGCATTTTCGGACTACTCAGTAAGGCATAGGCGCTGTCCTTCGCTTCTTGTAAATCGGTTCGACCAAGATCTTCTTGCGCCGGTCTGGGAAGTATTGGCGATCAGCTTTTTGATAAAACCTCGTACCTTACTGTTCATGGTAAGCATAAGCCATCAAACCTCACTGTGCACGTTAAGTCTCGGAAACGCCTATGGGGCTTCCATCTCCAGCCGAGCAGCTAATTGACTGGTGGTGACCTCACATTCCCAGACCACCATGTCCAACGGTTCCTGGAGCAACGACGTTTGGCGTTCGAAAGACGTATCAAGCGTTTCAGCCTTAGAGACCAACGTTCTCCAAAGTCACTGTGTGGCGGGTATGTTCGGTTTTTATCTGCCGTGACCTTCGGACGAGGCGTCATTCGTTCCGGCTGCGACACCACATCGTAACAATACAGGAATAGATAGATTACTACTTACCGTAAAGAAGACACATCAAGATGCAGACAAGACGATTAAAAGACACTCACATGTATCTTTCGTGATGATAATGTTTGATTTGTGGGGCGCTTAACGGCGCGGTCATCAGCGCCAGTACAAAGTCCCAATCTTTACACAGTCCAATTTAGCCACTTTCACGAATGATGATGATGAATTGATGAGGACAACATAAACACCCAGTCACCGGGCAGAGAAAATCCCCAACCAGGCCGGGAATTTAAGCCGGGACCCGGTAATCCAGAGGCAGCAACGCTAGCCACTGGACCGCGAGATGCGGACACAGCCTTCGTCAGAAAAGAGGGAAAAGTGAGAGTGTGAGAGAGAGGGAAAGAGATAGATAGAGAGAGAGAGAGAGAGAGAGAGAGAGAAAGGGAGTGGGAAAGGGGGAGGTGGAGGGAGGGGAGTGGGGGAGTAAGGGAGAGAGGTTCACGCACACACCCCTAAGCACCAACAGTCCTTGGGAATTGAATGTAACGCAGAATAAATATAATGATGATGATGAAATGATGAGGACAACTAAGCACCTACAGCCTTTCGGGTCACAAGCTGACGAAGGCTGTGTCCGCAGCTCCTGGTCTACCGGCTAGCGTTGCTGCCTGTGGATAACGGGGCCGAGTTATACACACACACACACACACATACACACACACATATATATATATATATATATAAGCACTCGCCTCCCCCCTTCCCCACTGGCGAGGCTGACGAGGGGAATCGGGATTGGGGGTGTGCGTGACTCCCTCCCCCCTCCCCCTCATCAGCTTCGTCAGTGGAATACGAACACGGACACATGGACACACACACACACACACGTATATATCTGCTGTCCAGTTAATTTTGTTTGAATAAATAATTTTGTTTTCTTTGCTACGAAAGGGGAGGAAATCTTAAATTTTCGTTTTCATATATCCAAAGAAGCCACCCCTTCTTGACGGTATATGTGGATGGTGGCTGATATTGCCTAAGTCGCTAATTTTGCTAAGATTGCGTGGATCCTTTCTTCTTTTCCAATCTACCCACAATCGCCGATTTTTGATCTTATTTCAAGGCAACGACAGGTATGTAACTTTAGTGGCTTGATATTTCATTAAACAGGAAAGACACATAAGGCAGTTGAATGTGATATGCCTTCACGAATACATTGTTTAGTAATTAATCTTTCGCCACCGTAATTTAGAAAAATCCACATTCTTCCATCGTTTATAGCTCACACATTAGTTCCTGTATTTTGATAAATCGCTTCGAGAGTCCCAACGGATTTACTTAGAACCACGAATTACTCATTTCACCTTTATATAATTTTTTCAGTGATAGTCTGGAGACGTCCAAATCCTCAATTTCATACATTCGATATCCAGAAATCTCTTACCAACCTCTTTTCCTCTCCCAATTTCCTTCAACTGTCCATTCCTCTGATTTTACACGTAAATTAATGTCTCTGGGCATAGCACCTAGAGTCAGAGTATGTACTCCCCATGTTGACTTACGGTTGCGAGACCTGGCCATTTCATCATTATGTAAGACGGATACGTAGAACTGCACAGCGAGTCACGGAAATGTCAATATTAGAATTTAAAACGAAAGACAAAAAAGGCCAAAAGGCATCAGATCAATTACCGAAGCCAACGACATCCTGGAGAGAACAGCCATTATGAAGTAGCAGTGGGCCACCCATACCGCCAGGAAAAATTATGATTGCTGGGAAAAGGAGGCGCCCGAATGGAGCCTTGGAGACAGATATACACCACGAGGAAGACCGCCAGACCGGTGGGACAAAGCCCTAACGAGGATTTCTGCAGTTAACTCGCTGAATATTGCCCAAGACCGTTGCTCATGGAAGAAACTACACACATAGTTGAACTCAGTACTTGAACAAGCCACATCATTATTGGCAGAAATAATTAATTCACTGTGTATTTATCTTCCTTTGGTGAGTCCACTTTCCCCTTTGTTGTTTCTTTTGTTGAAACTTGTGCTACATTCTCGGTTTTGACTATACTGTTAAAATGCTTTCTGATCTCAATTTCTTCTGAAGAAGAAGGTCTTCTTGTGTTTCCGTCATCCAACTGGTCTTTAATTTGCTCACATTAAGGATGTTGAAATTTTTCTTAGTGAGTCTGTTTCATCCATCCTACATAGTCATCCGCAGAACTATAGACGTCTTTCCCTAATCTCTGATGTTGTCTGTATCTTTTACAGCTTCTTTGTAGGTCGTGTGGCCCAAGTTCCGCTCGGAGAAGAGCACCGTAGATTTTTCTAAGAATTTTTCCGTCTTGTTTCTCTACGTTATGAACTTTTCTCATACCTCTAATAACTACGACTTCTGCCGCATACAAGGCTTCTGGTGAAGCAACCGTGTTGTAGTTTTATGGTTTTGCATTACGAAACATTACTCTTTTGTTGTAGCGATCCCATGTCAGTTTGTGTGCCGTTTGCAGTTTGAATATTCTTTCTGTGTTGGAGATTGTGTTCAGTCCTTTGAGTTAGATGGTTTTTCTTAAGTACTTAGTGATTTTTCCGTATCATGTTTTTGGTGTCCATATTCTTTTGTAGGAAATTTGGAGCCTAGTTTTACAGGATACTTCATGCAGTTTATCTAGTGCTACTTTGGCCTCATCTTTGTTGTTCGTTAATATAGCGAGGTCATCTACAAAAGTCAATCACTTCACAGAGCCTCTTTTACCTTTCTCTTTTCTAATTTGCATACCTTCGGCCTATGTTTACCATTCTCTGCTTTTTTGCAGTACAATGTCGAACAACAATGGCGATATGGCGTCCACTGTTCGGACTCCTGCGTGAATTTCAAATGCGTTTGAGATTTCTCCCATGAATTTTGCAACGCGCGGACTGGCGGTGTCCAAGATCGACTCACAACGACAACGGATCGTACAGTACCAACGTCCCTATGCCTTTGATGTATGGCTTCATACCGCGCAAAATACTTGGGCAAACCAATCGGCCACTACAGCTTTAATTTGGTACAGTTTTAATTTTACAGTCGATATTAGGACTGTGGAACGCTATCAGATTTCAGAAGATTCCAGTCGTAGCGTAGCGCCTGACAACTACTCGAAGTCTAGCTCGTATCGTAATCACAGTCGCAAGGGACAAACTGTAGACAGATCAACATTAGTATAATTACTACTGCAGCAACCTCAACCACTGACTATACAGCCGGCTCGAATATCGAATAATGATGGACAGTACCCTTACTATACACAACATTGTGGCTGGCCGGGGTGGCCGAGCGGTTCTAGGCGTTACAGTCTAGAACCTCGCGACCGCTACGATCGCAGGTTCGAATCCTGCCTCGGGCATGGATGTGTGTGATGTCCTTAGATTAGTTAGGTTCAACAAGTTCTAATTTCTAGGGGACTGATGACCTTAGAAGTTTAGTCCCATAGTGCTCAGAGCCATTTGAACAATTTGAACAGCATTGTGATCGAACAATGAGACGATTGCACTACGAATAGACATATCCAAACATTCTAATGACTATGATCACCAGTATCAATCAGTACTTAAGAGATAGGCCAATTTCGCTAACAACTCCCGATATCGTACTACGGGTCGAATCAAAGCGTCAAACCTCTTTAAATACAGTACCTTTTATTATTATGGCGATATGTCACATCTAGCTTGCAATTGTTCTCCCCACACAACGAAATTCTCACAACGTAGTTTATTATGTCTGGAAAAGTCTCGTAACTTTTTAATTACTTACAAAATTTCTATTCCATATATCGTCGTGTTATGACGAGTTTATATTAAGACTCTTCCCTCAATATCGATAAGAATTAAAATAGTTCATGCTGCCACTAAAGCTCTTTCCGCTTAGCCCAGCGCTGCTATGTAAATAACACGACGTCACGTACTCCACAAATGTACCATTCTCTGTTATTGGTGTAATCGCTGACTTTTCCGTAATAAATTTCAACAACTTCCATTCAAACCTACTTAGGACACTCTTTCCATCAATGAAATCGTTTTAACTATTTAACATACTTGACCTCTATATATTTAACGTAGATCGACTCGATTGATGAACCTTTCTGATCAGGCAACACCTACAAATATCATTGTATACTTGTGTCCTGCAAAGCGTTGTTAAGATTGCTTTTCTCGCAAAACATATATGCACACACACCAGCTACTAATTGAATACACGTAAGGTTTCGGTTAACCTGAGAAAAGTTGAATTTATTGTCTCTAGGTATTTCAATACACTTTTATTCATGTAAGTGCGTGAGGGCCATCAAAGATTACCACACCCCACAAAACGGAAAGCAGTAATAAAAAAAAAAAATAAAAAAAAGCCTAGGTGCCACCGCCACTTTAAATCTAACCTTAAATAACAAATTTATACAAATCTGAACGTCTTCAGGCGTTGACAATACCCGCTAACTTCCCTACCCTGAATTCGGCCATTCGTCACTTTGGCTAATCAAGTTTTTGTTTAGCTGCTTGTTGCTTGTAAAATGGTTCCTTTAATTTAGCCGCTTATCAGCTCCACTACTGGTGCGATCTGTTATACTACGGAGAAACAGTTCGAGTCTGTACGAGCCCATGCTAGGTCCGCTGTAGGATTATGGCACTTAAACAACAACAAAAATGTGTTCGAGGTTTCTCCTTCTCGTCACACACACCAATCACTCCCAAACCACTCCAGCTAGATAGCTAACAACCCGATTACCTCTGGGCGAGCTTCGACCACTAATCATACACCATAGGCCGGATATCGGTTTCACCGATTCCCCAAAACTCAGCACCTACAAATCTACTTCTCCCTCTAACCAGGCTCACGCTAGACTTACCACGCAAACTATTTCTTAAGACCAAAACTGTCCACAAGACGACAATCAATTGATAGCCCGAGCACCAAAATTCGTCAAAACCAGTGAATCACCAGCGACTATTCATAAAATCAGAATCTCTGTACATTCCGTTACTCTGCGTTGGAAGGAAACAACCGTCACATCCACGTATATGAACAGGGGCCCAAGAGACTAAATAGCCACGCTGCCTCCGTGAGCTGCAACAAATAAAAATACTGGTTCTACCAATCAAAACTTCTTTCCCTCTCCGAAGCCTTAACCGCCAGCTGCGGTGCCTCAGTACACCACGCAAATGGGTCGCTTTACTATCAGACCTAGACACATACCGATACGTACACTTAGTCGGTGAGAGGTCTACTTGGGAACTAACTAACTCTTTACGTCATACAATAGGAACCATTGTTACGAACAAACACGCTGCGCCATGCCAACTTTTGACAATTAATTAATTATTCATTGATGCTGTCGGTCATCTATGGACCCAGCGACGGCGAGTTGGTGCATCGCTGACGTCGCACACGCTCACCATCTTAGTTTTACTTTTTTTCTTTCGTTGATGCTCTCGGATCTTCTTTCTTAACACATCGTGCACGTATGTTTATAGTAACCACCTGGTGTTATTGTTTAAGTTATCGGGTAGGATGCTCAGCAATAGTAAGGGCGAACGTAACCCGTGCGTTTTGACACAGCATAATTTCACACTTGAGGTGGGCACTGATACAGCTTCTTCAATGATGACTCTGGTCTCTTTATTGAACTCTAATTCTTCTAGGCGTGTACACGGTGTGATCAAAAGTATACGGACACCCCCAAAATCATACGTTTTTCATATTAGGTGCATTATGCCGTCACCTACTGCCAGGTACTCCATATCAGCGACCTCAGTAGTCATTAAACATCGTGCAAAACAGAATGAGGAACTCCGCGGAACTCACGGACTTCGAACGTGGTCAGGTGATTGGGTGTCACTTGTGTCATACATCTGTACGCGAGATTTCCACACTCCTAAACATCCCTAGGTCCACTGTTTCCGATGCGATCGTGAAGTGGAAACATGAAGGGACACGGACAGCACAAAAGCGTACAGGCCGACCTCGTCCGTTGATTAACAGAGATCGCCGACAATTGAAAAGGGTCATAATGTGTAATAGGCAGGCTTCTAGCCAGACCAGCACACAGGAATTCCAAGCTGCATCGGGAATCACTGCAAGTACTATGAGAGTTAGGCGAGAGGTGAGAAAACATGGATTTCATGGTCGAGCGGCTGCTCATAAGCCACACATCACGCCGGTAAATGATAAACGACCCCTCGCTTGGTGTAAGGGGCGTAAACATTGGACGGTTGAACAATGGAAAAACGTTGTGTGGAGTGACGAATCACGTTACACAATGTGGCGATCCGATGGCAGGGTGTGGGTATGGGGAATGCCCGGTGAACGTTATTTGCGAGCGTGTGTAGTGCCAACAGTAAAATTCGGAGGCGGTGCTGTTATGGTGTGGTCGTGTTTTTCATGGAGGGATATTCCACTCCTTGTTGTTTTACGTGGCACTATCACATCACAGGCCTACATTGATGTTTTAAGCACCTTCTTAAGCAAGAAGGGGATGGCGATTGCATCTTTCAACACGGTCGAGCACCTGTTCATAATGCACGGCCTATGGCGGAGTGGTTACACGGTAATAACATCCCTATAATGGACTGGTCTGCACAGAGTGCTGAACTGAGGCCTATAGAACACCTCTGGGATGTTTTGGAATGCCGACATAGCGCCAGGGCCTCACCGACCGACATCGATACCTCTCCTCAGTGCAGCAATCCGTGAAGAATGAGCTGCCATTCCCCAAGCAACCTTCCAGCAGCTGATTGAACGTATGCCTGCGAGAGTGGAAGCTGTCATCAAGGCTAAGGATGGGCCGACGCCATATTGAATTCCAGTATTACCGATGTAGGGGGCCACGAACTTGTAAGTCATTTTCAGCCAGGTGTACGGATACTTTTGATCACATAGTGTATGTAATGTTAACTTCTTATATGCTCCTTGCCCCGTCAGTTATGCGCCGCTTCATAGGTATCAGCTGGCCTTCATCTCTTTCTCCCTGATGAGTCTATAAGGTCTTCTAATTTATAGTTTTTCTCTAAAATTTGCTTCTGTAGATTCAGTCGTTTCGCCCTGGCTATCTGAATCTAGGTGCCTGAAATCTTTTGCCGAAATTGGTTACTGTAGGTCATATGTCAACCTACCGAGAAGATCCTTCCATTTAATGTTTTTTTTTAATTATATCTGGATTCTAGTTTTAGGTGCAGTTTCATGAAGTTTTCCTAGACATTGAAACAGTTCTTTTCTATCGTTGCTGAGAATTAGAATTGTATATACTGGTACTTATGGAATAATACAAAATCAAGACAGTTTTCTACAAAACACATGCTGATGCGAAGGCAAGCTACCAAAACAATTACCATATAAATTCTCTGCCGTAGCTCTTCATTGTGTGTTTGAACGATTTGAAGCAAGTCCTAACGATCTCTCTTTGCACAATATAAGCCATGAGAAATTTCACAAGGCCTCGAAATCCTAGCCAGCATTACCATCAGTTGTTATAAGTGCACAGAGGTTTATTTCTGTAATGTAGGTGAACTTAGGGAACAACAACTCCGAAGTGATACAGCGTTATCATAATAAACTGCTTTCAAGGAAGCGTCTTTATTTTATAGTACTGAAAAAACACAGTAATACATAAAATAATCAGCCAGAACATCATGGCCACCGATTTACTATCAACATAAACCCGTCCAGGCAATACCAGCGTCACCTGGCTAGGAATGACTGTTAGTCAGACACACGCATAGTACATGTAGTCACGGTGCTGTCCGTGTGTAGAATGGGGAAGGCGCGATATCTATCTGGAGGCTCGGCACAAGCATTTCGGAAACTGTGTGACTTATCGGGTGTTCGAGGAGTGCTGTGGTGAATGTCTTCAACACGTGGCGAAACCACGTCCAGACCTTTTAGGGTTGGATGGCCACCAGTGCCAATGATAATACCACGACATAGGAAACTACGACTGAAATTGGCACGTGTCCATCGGCACGGGACGTTGGCGCAGTGGCGGAGCGTTGCATGGTCTGATGAATCCCGATACTTCTTCATCATGCCGACGGGAGGGTGCGAATCCGTCGTCTTCTAGGGGAACATCTCCTTGACACCTGTACTGCCGGACGGAAATAAGCTTGTGGCGGCTCCATTATGCTCTGGGGGAACATTCATGTGGACCAGTGGAGCTCGTTCACGGAATCATTTCAAGGAACCATGACGGCCAAGGACTATCGTACACTGGTTGCAGACCACGTGCACCCCTTCATGACGATCATGGTTCCCGATGGCAATGGCATTTTTCAGAAAGATGATGCACCACAAGGCCAGCAGTGCGATGCTGTGATTCGAGGAACACATTGGCGAGTTCCAAATTGGCTCTAAGCACTATTGGACTTAACATCTGAGGTAATCAGTCCCCTAGACTTAGAACTACATAAACCTAACTAACCTAAGGACATCACACACATCCATGCCCGAGGCAGGATTCGAACCTGCGACCGTAGCAGCAGCGCGGTTCCGGACTGAAGCGCCTAGAGCCGCTCGGCCACTACGGCCGGCTTGGCTATTTCCAATTCACGTGCTGGCCCCCAACTCGCCAGATTTGAACCCGATCAAACACATTTAGGATGTGATTGAAGGTGGTATCAGAACTCATCGCCCCACTCCCCGGCATTTACGGGAGTGAGCAGACGTGGTGCCAGCTCCCTCCAGTGACCTACCAAGGCCTCATTGCTTCCATACCACGACGCGTCGCCGCTGTTATCCGTACCAGAGGTGGACGTACTGCCTATTAGGTAGGTAGTCATAATGATCAGGCTGATCGGTGTACATATTTCACCTTAAAAAAAAAGATATTTTCATTGATATTTCTTAGATAATCCCAATGGATGTGTTACGTTTTAGTTTGCAATAATCTAAAATTCGCAACTCTGTAACGCGACGCAATTGCACCACTGTCGGCGAGGCGACTGTCAATCAGCGGACCTGGATGACTTCTCATCATTGCCTATCCAGACAAATATTTTTAGTAGGGCCCTCAGCCACGTGTTAAATCGCAAGAAAAGGTTAAAGAATATGACTAAAGCACCCAAACATTAGACAACATACTAGGCATAGAAAATTGGTTTAACGTTCAGCTGGCTTTTTCGGATGTCCTTGGAAAACAGAGGAAAAGGTCTCGGGATACTTGTTCAAGGCTTTGATGGTCCGAGCATCGCACGAAAATCAAACATTCCTATTTCCTCAGAAACATTAGATTGTTCACTAATTGATAAACGTATCCAAGTCTGTTTCTTCGCCTATCATCTCTCTGATACAGCACAAAACCGTCGGCGAATAATAACACCAGCTGAGGCTAAATTCAGCTATCTTTGGAATCCCATCCTTCGTTCGATAGTTTGCTACAGCAAAGCAATTGTGCTAACGCTCAGCGTGCACTGGACCAAAATCATAAACGCAGTCTACGCAATTCAGAACTGCCGACACTACTCCGCGTCCAGGTTCCGCAGCACCTGCTCTCTTCGCTTCGCGAGAATCGGCGACTGAATCTCCAATTAAAATGTCACATTCGTATGTATTAGCTAACAGTTTATCGTTTATATTACACTGATGAGCCAAAACATTATGACTTCCTCTTTAATATCACGTTAACTCCACCAGACAGCAGCAGTTCTGCATGACAAGGATTCGACAAGTTCTTGGAAGATTTCCTGTGGTAGCTATTTGTACGTAGCAGTAGTTTTATTCATCCATACATCACTTTTACAAGGACATTGGACATGTCGTGGTTTCACAGTTTAAGAACAACAAAAATAGTTTAATTCTCGTATCCAGGCTTTTATATACTGGGTTGTTTCTAATTGAAGTGCAAGTACTCAGAAAGATCCAGTGTGGGCTGTAATCATCGTACGGCAACGAAACTTGGTAGATTTTCTAATGCGTTAATGCGGAACCAAATTACCCTGGTAAAAACTAGTTGCAATTTTGACCACCAGGTCCAAATCTGACGCTCTGAATACAAGAAAGACGTATGCAAATGTCTCTGTTGATCCATCGTGGATACTGGACGGTAGCTGGTCAAATATTTACCAAAGAAATATCGCCAAATAGCCATACGTTTTCAGAATTTATTTTACTTAGGCGACTAGTTGTGACATCTCACTAAAACCATATACTTATATGGATATGGTGTCTGTTCTATCGGACATGTCCTTTGATATATATCAAAACCCGTCAATATCTGAAGGTATTAACATATAATTCTTATTTCACTAACACCATCTTAAGGCACTGCCTGTGCAAGCAATCAGATATATCGATACTTGCATAATTGGAGCCATCAGTATCTGGGTTCCGTGAATTCGCTTTTTCGATTGTTTACTTCGAACACATGACAACAACCGTTGTTAGCAAGTCTTCGAAGTAAACATTCCAAAAAGGAATTTACAGAATCCAGATACTGTTGGCTCCAGTACGCAAGTATCGGTATATCTGGTTGTCTGTACCGGGAGTGCATTGGGGCCTGAAGATGGCGTTATTGAGATGCCGAAAGTTGTCTAAATAAAATAACTTCTCAACATACGGCTCTTTGTCGATTTTTATTGGTAAATAACTAAATCATTGTGGTCGAACGAAGAATCTGACATACACCCACCCGAATACAAGACCAATCTGTCTACAACAGTGCTGATTTAGTTTATTCCTATTGCACAACATTGGTTTGCAAAGAAGTTTTTTTGTCATGTAAACAGTTATTGCTAGGGTTTTCATTATTTCTCACTCTCAGTCACTGCACATACTACAAATACTACAGACACTGTACACATTGTTTCGTAAAGTAACACTACATACACTAACAGCTTGACGTCATGCGCATAGCGGCGATGCTTGATCTTCATTTTGTGCACCACAACTTCCAATTTGCTAGCCTGAAAAATTGGGTCAGCATCCCAAAATAACAAGTGAGATGTTGATCTCAGGCAGTATTATATAGAAGATAATTTTGGGAGCTTTTCGTGAAAAGAAAATAGAATAACAGAAAAGAAAAAAGGAAAAAAAAACAGTGTGAAGGTGTTAGCCAATGTGAAATGATAGATGTTTCATTATTAGGCTGACCCGTAGGTTCGTAGCGTTTATCCACAATTGTAATAAACACAACAGATATACATAGCAGAGACCTTAGTCATCAGTAATATATTCTCCTTCACTATTTACAACAGTCTGCCAACGCTGGGGTAAATTCCTTGAAGGTTGTTCGATAGAGAGCGGACAAGATGAAAATCTGAGGGCACAAGATCAGAGGATAAGGTGGGCGCACAATGACTTCCCAACCCAAATCCTGTATAGTATTTCTTGACAGTCTAGCACGACGTGAGCGGGCGTTATAGTGGAGAAACATCACTTCAGACAGTCTTCCTCTTCGTTGTTCTTGGATTGTGTCTGCAAGACGTCTCAGTCGTTGACAATAAATGTCTGCAGAGATTGTTACATCTCGGGGGAGCAAATCGTAGTACACCACACCGTCGCTGTTCCACCAGATGCGTGACATTACCTTTCGTGGACGAGCTCATTTCTTTGTACGAGGAGTTGCTGCTTTGTTTGGACTCCATCATTTCTTTATCTTCCTTATGTTAGCATAAAGACACCATTTCGCGTCACCAGTAACGACTTAGGATAGGAATGGTCAGAGATGTTCACGAGTCAGTTGATGACGAGCAAGCAGAAATGCACATGCGGCTACCAGCTGATATTTGTGGTCTTGGCTTAGAGCATGCGCTACCCATACACATGATTTTTGGATCTTTTTCATTGCACGAATATGTCGCACGACGGTGGAATGTTCACAGTTTATCACATTTGCAGCTCTCGAGTACGCTAATGTATGTCATCACGGATTCATGCCTTTCAACGATCTTCATCAAACCACGAAAGTCTTTTTGAACGTGGACAGTCACTAATGTAAAAACGATCCAAGTTAAAACAAGAAAACCATTTTTTGCCGTGTTCTGTCAAAAGGCATTATCACCATGCACAGCGCAAATGATTCTGGCAGACTCCGCTGCTGTCGCCACTCTATTGAAGTCAAACGGAAGAATATACGAGGGTTGGAACTTTAATAGTGGCAACTATTTATTTACAGCTCGTACAAAATAGATACGTGTTTCAAAGTTTTACTGACCTTCAAAGTAGTCACTAGCATTATGTATAATCAGTTGCCAGCGATGTGGAAGTCGTAGGATACTCTCAGCAATGCTAGTTGTGTTGACAGTTGGAGCGGCGCGATCTATTGCCGACGGAATTGTAGCAGTTCTGAAGCGAATGCCATGAAGTGTTTTCCTCAGTTTAGAAATCGAGTTGAACTTAGAGGGCTTAAGTCAGGGGAGTGCAGTAGGTGGTATAGCACTTAGCAGTCCCATCAATCAAACAAATCAGTAACAGCTTGCACTGTATGTGCTTGAGCATTGTCCTCCAGAATGATGGTCAGGTCCTGCAAAAAGTGTCATCACTTCTGTATCTATGCTATTCATTTTTGGAACACAAGCTGCTACCAGCTTACAGACGGAAGTGGTGACACTTTTTGCAGGAACTGATCATCATTTTGCAGGGCAATACTCAAGCAAATACACTGCAAGCTGTTACTGATTTGTTTGACTAATGGGGCTGCATTCCCCTGACTTAAGCCCTCGTGAGCTCGACTCGATTTTTAAACACTGTGGAATACGGAAGTTCTGGAGGAATTGTTCTTGACTCCTGGAGGTGCTTTGGCTATGGTTCAGCTAGTAGTGTAACGGTACGTGTAGTGCACTGTACACTAAATGTCGCGAGTTCGAGTATATTCGCTGTTACATATTTTAAAATGCAATTCTGCTGTCTGCTGAAGTTATCAATCTAATGGAACTTTGAACATAATTCCCTTCACTTCTCAACCCAAGATAGTCGTATGTGGGAAAAGTGCCAACTACTGCGACATTTTGTTCTTTTCAGGTTTAATAGACGGCCAGGCAGCGGATGCATCTCGTAACTTTTGTGTTGTGTATGGGGAGAGCGCATCGTGCCAAAATACGTCAGAAAGTATTTTCTACATTAGCTATCGTGTGGTAGCGGCATTTTATTCTTCTTCAAACCTTGTTTGACAGCTTTAACTCAGAACAAGTTTCTACATATAAACGATAAACTGCATGTGCATTGTCAGACTGTTATGGATAACATCAGAGAATTCGGATGTATCGTTGATGACTAGTTTCTCTCTCATGTCTACAATTGTTTAAAAAACACTAAAAGAAACCCTTCGAAAATTTGCACTGCATTATAAGAAATAAAATAAAACTACCCATGATAACCTTATGACGATGTAAGTAGGCAGTTTAGGTTTTCTTATTGGCAACGTTACGTAGCGCTCTGTATGAAAATCACTGGCTGTGCTGTGTGCAGTCTGTGGGTAGTTTGCATTGTTGTCTGCCATTGTAGTGTTGGGCAGCGGCAGCTGGATGTGAACAGCGCGTAGCGTTGCGCAGTTGGAGGTGAGTCGCCAGCAGTGGTGGATGTGGGGAGAGAAATGGCGGAGTTTTGAAATTTGTCATGAACTGCTATAAATATTATCACTATTAAGGTAAATACATTGTTTCTTCTATATTAACATCTTTCATTTGCTAACTATGCCTATCAGTAGTTAGTGCCTTCCGTAGTTTGAATCTTTTATTTAGCTGGCAGTAGTGGCGCTCGCTGTATTGCAGTAGTTCGAGTAACCAAGATTTTTGTGAGGTAAGTGATTTGTGAAACATATAGGTTAATGTTAGTCAGGGCCATTCTTTTGTAGGGGTTCTTGAAAGTCAGATTGCGTTGATCTAAAAATATTGTGTGTCAGGATAAGCACAGTCTCGTATATAATTCCTCAAAAGGGGACGTTTCAACGAAAGTATGTTTTAATAAACCTGAGTATCTGTACACAAGCGTGCCCCTACCGGACCGAATTAAGAAAATACTACTCACTTAGATTTCGATTGGGTCTGAGTTTAATTGGCATACCGCGTCATACTCAAGAGGTATGCAAATGTAGCATTTCATAAATGAAATTATGTATTCCTAGAAACCCAAAATTTGCTTGTCAGCTACGGAAAGAGGCATTACCTGTTGTGCAGCATTGCAAGTTTTTCACAATTGCACTATGAGCCGGAAGTATTTTCTTGCGTTTTCTTTATCGATGTTTGATCTGACTTCTTGTAGCTCTCTCACACAAGGGATAAAAACGTCACAGTCAGAGAGACTGGAACCGCGAACCAGAACAGACGCTTATTTACAGATCAGCATGTCACCACAGAGCTAGCGAAGTGGTATGTGTCTGAGGTTCCTGTTACGAGGCCAGTAGTGACTATAACTCGTAAATCGCTATTTAAAGGACAAGATTAGTTGAGATTTGCACGTGCAACGACTTTCATGGGCCGAAAATCGTAAATTTACAACCTTTTGTTACACCTCAAGCGATAATAACTCAGATTATTCAATGGAAATGACGGGAAAAATCAAGTGAAGTTTGAGGCCTAATTCCGTGCACACCAGGAAGTAATTCGTCGATGACAGAGTTGCCAAACATACCTTGCCTTGTTGCCAAATCTCAGTTACAGTACCAGCAGGAAGAAGACGAACCGATGTGTTCCTACGGAGGGCTGGGAAGAGACCTTAGCTGGTATCTCAAAGACGTGGCTGGCGCGGCCTGGAATACGTAATGCGTCTGATTCGCACTTCTGTAACTAGGTTTAGGGACTGGAGCATAGTTACTAATAATACTCAGAACTGACTGTAAACTAAGCATCATAAATCAGTAACTGTCATAGTTGTTTTTATATTTCTTTCGTAAGTGTACTCAAAACTAAGAAACTCATTCATGGACGTTTTCATGCCTGGCCGAGAGTCGAGCACAACAACAAATAAAAATAAAAATCAATGTTTTTGTGTGTGTGAAGAGAGAGAGAGAGAGAGAGTGAGATAGAGACAAATATAAGAAAAGAATGAGAGAGAGAGTAAACGGTATGTAAAGACATCTTTCATTAATATGTAAAATGACACGTTCCACATCATTACGAAATGTCGTATTCATGATGTATGGAACAAATATTAATCGAATCAAATCTAATCTAAACATATTGCTGAGTAGCCATGAAGAGTCATGAATTACCGAAATTTGAGCCAATGTCAGAAACCAAATCTAAACTTGAAAATAAAAGACCACAGTTTTTGTAATAAAACGGGACTCCTATCAAGGCTCTTTCGTCTCTGTTAACTAACCACAATAGATGTATGTTATACCTCCATTCAGAAGCTACAAAGTGGGCATCCATTTAAAGATT
The DNA here is from genome assembly GCF_023898315.1 of Schistocerca nitens. Classification (NCBI taxonomy): domain Eukaryota; kingdom Metazoa; phylum Arthropoda; class Insecta; order Orthoptera; family Acrididae; genus Schistocerca; species Schistocerca nitens. Next base: position 289,502,503 of record NC_064620.1, read on the forward strand.
AAGCCCATGATGTGAGGTTCTGTGATGGAGATTCGAACCCAACACGTAATCGGATTGTTAACTAAATAAAATCAAGTCTTATGTATCGGTTTTTCTTACCAGCTGCTAGGTGTTGGAATCTAAAATAAGGATTCAAGATTTTGTGCATGAGCGACAATCGAACTGCACACCTACCGTCCTTCTTTATCTTCCGCAAATATAGCTTAAATATCAATTGGTTACACACCAACAGTAAGATGTGTGCGTGTTTGACCATAAATAACGACACCTATTGCGAATGTTGGCAACACATGAACAGACATTAAAAATGCATGTTAATTTTCACTAGCTGGTCGGTGTGCACGTTATAGGGCTTGAAATGAAATTGTGAATATTTTTGTACTGGATCAGTATTCGGACTCACATACGTACCTTTGGAGCAGACCTAGAGAAGATTGCAGTCTTGGGAAAAGTAACGAAATGATTGAACTATACTGTTTCGAGAGATTCAGATCCTCGAGAGAGGAGATACGAATTCAAATCACAGTCTACCACAAAATTTTTCAACGTCTGTAGATCAATCAAGTACAAGTAAAATAAGTGCCCTGTTCCTTTAAGTGGCTATCGGTTCATCAAATAAAATAAAACTTCCTAATGTAAGTTTACGCTGGCGACAGTATTTCTGTTTACCATGACTTTCGCCTGTGTCATTTCCCAACGTAAACCACCTCTGCCCAGTTGGTAATGAAGGAGCGCGATGTTTAATGCGGATTCTGAATTATAACGTCTTTTTCTTGAGGTACCAGAGGTAAAGTAAATCTGTTTTTCCCTCTTAAGAGTAAATGCTTGAACCCACGCATTGCACCTGTGATAGTTCGTTCCACCAGACCATTGTGGCCACATTTCCCAGCCCCAGGAATGTTCCAAACATCATGAATACGACATTTCGTAATGATGTGGAACGTGTCATTTTACATATTAATGAAAGATGTCTTTACATACCGTTTACTCTCTCTCTCATTCTTTTCTTATATTTGTCTCCATCTCTCTCTCTCTCTCTCTCTCTCTCTCTCTCTCTCTCTCTTCACACACACAAAAACATTGATTTTTATTTTTATTTGTTGTTGTGCTCGACTCTCGGCCAGGCATGAAAACGTCCATGAATGAGTTTCTTAGTTTTGAGTACACTAACGAAAGAAATATAAAAACAACTATGACAGTTACTGATTTATGATGCTTAGTTTACAGTCAGTTCTGAGTATTATTAGTAACTATGCTCCAGTCCCTAAACCTAGTTACAGAAGTGCGAATCAGACGCATTACGTATTCCAGGCCGTGCCAGCCACGTCTTTGAGATACCAGCTAAGGTCTCTTCCCAGCCCTCCGTAGGAACACATCGGTTCGTCTTCTTCCTGCTGGTACTGTAACTGAGATTTGGCAACAAGGCAAGGTATGTTTGGCAACTCTGTCATCGACGAATTACTTCCTGGTGTGCACGGAATTAGGCCTCAAACTTCACTTGATTTTTCCTGTCATTTCCATTGAATAATCTGAGTTATTATCGCTTGAGGTGTAACAAAAGTTTGTAAATTTACGATTTTCGGCCCATGAAAGTCGTTGCACGTGCAAATCTCAACTAAACTTGTCCTTTAAATAGCGATTTACGAGTTATAGTCACTACTGGCCTCGTAACAGGAACCTCAGACACATACCACTTCGCTAGCTCTGTGGTGACATGCTGATCTGTAAATAAGCGTCTGTTCTGGTTCGCGGTTCCAGTCTCTCTGACTGTGACGTTTTTATCCCTTGTGTGAAAGAGCTACAAGCAGTCAGAACAAACATCGATAAAGAAAACGCAAGAAAATACTTTCGGCTCATAGTGCAATTGTGAAAAACTTGCAATGCTGCACAACAGGTAATGCCTCTTTCCGTAGCTGACAAGCAAATTTTGGGTTTCTAGGAATACATAACTTCATTTATGAAATGCTACATTTGCATACCTAGTTCAAAAATGCTCACATGTCGCTGCTGGTGTAACAAACCCATATTTAACGTTCGTTTTCTCTAGAATATAACAGTGATAGGTGCCGGGTTGGAGTCCTGGGAAGGAAAAAATTAATGTTTTGTCTCGTCATTTCAGTCTTGCTACTGCCGATAAAATGCGATATGTCACAGTGATTGTGCTTCGATAACAATCCTATTAGGTTCTGGGTTCGAATGCCTGTCTAACACAAAGCTTTACCGCACGGCGTTTCATGTAAGTTACTTGTGAAGAAGTAATACTTAATATCTCTTGTAGTTCGTTATCAGGGACAATAGATGCTGGGTAGGAATGCGCGTTCGTCAAAAATGTTTACATTATGTAATTTAAAGTTGATATTTCCTAACTGATACTGTTAAAATCGAAGTATATCACTCTCTGTATGCCTAGTCAGGAATGACAGTTTCCGGCAGTCACGAAATCTTTGCTTAGTCTGCATGACCTGGGTTTGAATCCATATGCAGAACGAGACGGTTCGCCATGTCATTTGAAGTTCATACATGTTGTCAACTAGCTGCTCGTGAATAACTTAAATTTTTAATCTCATTTTGTGTTAAATAATAAGTACGGTTTGTTACTTTAAAGAGGAAATCATGAATACGACGAACTTACTACGTGCATTACCTATCTGACTTAATAATGAGAGTGGTAACATTTCAGCTATGTCATTTATTGTAATAAATGTGAGCTTACAAGCCTTAAGGACAGTCTTATCTGTGATAAGGTGTTCCCTGATATTTGTAGTATCGTGGTATTACTTCACATCTTGAGTTATTGCGATAGAGGGCAATGATTTCTAGTGGTGATTTGTTGGAACCATTTTCAATAGTCAAACGACTGTACCGAGAAGCGATTAGAGGACCTGCTAGACAGCTACGTTATGAGGGTTGTATGCGAAGTAGGCGAAATGCAATTCAGGTCGTTCGGATACTTTTGAGCACGACTGTACATTGTTCCAGTGATTACAAACTGTTGATTGGTTTGTTTGTTATGCGAGTAGTAGTTAACACCATGCAGTCTTTTCACGTTATGTTTCGAACTTGAAATATGCACTTCCGCAGCAACACACGCCTCTTTCTTCCGTTCTTGATTTTTATCGTTTGATTTCATTGGCAACATCCATCCATGTTTTTTAAACATTAGCCACCATCAGTTTTCGCTACTATCTACATACAATAATCTACTTTCACTAATAAAAGCATTACCGCCGTTCAGAACAAATTTGAATGCATTAACGAAGGAAGGAGTATAATTATTACTAAATTACTGGTAAAATTACGCCACGGATGCACACTACAATGTGTTAGTCCATTGCGTCTTCTTGGAAGCCATATCCAGCTATGTAGTAGAATCATGGAAGAACTAAACGGAACTCGAGCGATGCGTCTTGTTTCTTGGGTCTACAGTCTTCCGACCGATTTTAAGAGGGTGCCAAGAACTCTCCTCCTCTCTTCATCTCGGAGTAGTTCTTGCACCGAACATGCTCAATTATTTGTTGAGTATATTCCAATCTTTGTCGTCCCCTAAAGATTCTTCCTTCCTTGTACCTATACTTGTCTGTCAGATTTCTGTGATTGCTCGTTTTAGAGGTGTCCATTCTTCCTCACCTGAACTGTCTGTCGTGGTTAACATTACTGCAGTGTACATTGCCTTAGAGAACTTCAAACGTCCAGTGCGCATCAACAAAAGACCATGTTATGCATCTGGTGGAACAGCGAATATGTGGTGTACTACGAATTGCTCTCCCAGAATCCTAACGATCACTGCTGACATACATTGTCAACAACTTACGCAGTCCAAGAATAACGATCAGGAACAATGCATGAAGTGATGCTACTCCCCGATAACGCTCGCTCGCATTCTGCTAGACTGACATTGCCTCGCCGGCCGAAGTGGCCGTGCGGTTAAAGGCGCTGCAGTCTGGAACCGCAAGACCGCTACGGTCGCAGGTTCGAATCCTGCCTCGGGCATGGATGTTTGTGATGTCCTTAGGTTAGTTAGGTTTAACTAGTTCTAAGTTCTAGGGGACTAATGACCTCAGCAGTTGAGTCCCATAGTGCTCAGAGCCATTTGAACCATTTGACATTGCCTCGGTATCCCATTTCTTTCTACACTGATTCTTCGGAACGCTTCTCTTAAACTTCAGTTTACTCTTCAGCATTACCCAATTTTCTCTACTTGAGCCATTGTCATCGGAAAATTATTTACCATATGGGTGATGATGATGAGATCCAATACTACGAGGAGCGTAGGGGACAATGCGGGAGACCCGCACCGCTGTCCTAGGCAAGGTCCTAGTGGAGGTGGTTTGCCATTGCCTTCCTCTGACCGTAATAGTGATTAATGATGATGAAGACGACACAACAACACCCAGTCATGTCGAGGCAGGGAAAATCCCTGACCCCGCCAGGGATCGAACCCGGGACCCCGCGTGCGAGAAGCGAGAACGCTACCAGTAGACCACGAGCTGCGGACTGCCATATGAATACCCAGCTTTATAGGAATCACGATCAGACAATACGACGCAGGATTTGCGTTGTTAGTAACGTTACTATCGTGACTTCCTGGTAGGCGCCTCTGCAGTACAAGCACAGCTGCAGACAGTCAACATGAGAGAAGATGAACACCTCGTGATGACTGGGTGTTGTGTGATGTCCTTAGGTTAGTTAGGTTTAAGTAGTTCTAACTTCTAGGGGACTGATGACCATAGATGTTAAGTCCCATAGTGCTCAGAGCCATTTGAGGAAGAAGATGAACAGGGCTTTACTCGTATAGCTGTTTTATCAAAACGTCAGCAATAGTGTTACTGCTCTTCGCGAATATCAGTGCAGGAGTACGGAGAGGCCCTCTTTGCGCCTCAGGGTTAAAGAACCTGATTCGAAGTTCTTGGCAGGGGCCGACGGAGAATTGCAACACAAATTGCTGAAGAAGTTACTGTTGCCACGACTGACAACGCTGGACGCATCTTAAGCAGTGCACGAGCTGTGTCACGATAGCTGAACATTCCATGGTCCACCCTTCGAAAAGTGCTGCAAACAGTTTTGAAATGGAAAAGGTATCTCTGGCGCGGTTCCAGGCTGTCGTGGACACGGATGGTCGTCTCATTGAGCAAAATTTGTAGCCTGGAACATAAACATGGTACCCAATTAACAATTCTTACCTTCTCATGTGAAAAGTAAAATGTATTTGTTTCAATAGCTGATTCATTATTCCTCTTTCGCATGTTCTTACAAATATTTACACAAAGTTTCATTGTCCTGCGATCAGTCGGTGTTCACGGGAGCCCTCTCAAGCAGCGAAAGTTTATTTATAACCACCCTATATACCTGTCATGGGTACGCCTTAATTCGATTTCTTAATCTCTGTCTGACTGTGACATAACCCGCCTGGAGTCGTCTGTTGCTATACGTACATATTTCATATGCTTCACTCATTCCCTTTGTGTCTCCAGTTAAACCAGCTCAGTCTACTTTCCCTTATGGACGTTATCACTCGCTGTAGAAGATGGTCAGCTATTCCCTTTGAAACGCCCCTCTGCCCGCAGGATGTGTTCTGCAGCTAGGAGAAGGAGCGTAAAGAGGACTCGTCCGTCCCTGTGTGTGCTGCGCAAACAGCGCCCGTGCGTGGGCGACAGCCCGGCTGCCCGGCCATTGTGCCTGCGCCGCAAGATGGCCGCGGGCGACGCCTGACGTCTGCCAAGCGTTACGAATACCGAGGGGCGTCGACTCTTCCGGCGGCGCCATCTTCCGCAACTGTGTGCGTCACGAGAGCCGAGATACCGCCTGTCTACTTGTTTGTTCAAGAATAAGCTGCGGCTTTCGCCTAAATTAAATGCCTTTCGGTTTCATCCTCACCGCAATCACTTTGGTCTGTTGCGTGACAGCAATTTCCATTGACTGCCTCCTCAACGCTTTCTTCGTCTTAAAGCAGCTGGTGATGGGTGGAAACGCCTGAAAACTTTCGAGTGTAACCAGGTGCAGAATCCATACACATCACGAAAATTTAAATAACAGTGCACGTAGGAATGTGTGTGTGTGTGTGTGTGTATGTGTGGTTCACATCTCCTCTTAAACCACTGGAGAGGTTTCAACCAAAGTTGGTGGACATATCCCTTACTGTCAGGCTGTGAGGAGTAAAAACAATTCAGAAGATATAACGTCACAAAAATGAGTGAAGAACTGCTGTATCATGCATGACTTTCAAATGTATTACTTCTACGCTACCAACTATATTCACAAAAATTTTCGCAGACAGTATCCACATACGCCGCTAAGTGCACCTACAAAATATATAGTGGTAACACACGTAGTTCCGGAGATATGACGTCATAAATATTGAAATGCGTCATTGTGCTTGACGTTTAAATTTATTACTTCTTTTCTGCTAATTCCATTAGCAACACATTTTGCGAACATATTCCACATACGCCGCTGAATGTAACTACAAAATTTTATCATTGGATGACTTATACACTCCTGGAAATTGAAATAAGAACACCGTGAATTCATTGTCCCAGGAAGAGGAAACTTTATTGACACATTCCTGGGGTCAGATACATCACATGATCACACTGACAGAACCACAGGCACATAGACACAGGCAACAGAGCATGCACAATGTCGGCACTAGTACAGTGTATATCCACCTTTCGCAGCAATGCAGGCTGCTATTCTCCCATGGAGACGATCGTAGAGATGCTGGATGTAGTCCTGTGGAACGGCTTGCCATGCCATTTCCACCTGGCGCCTCAGTTGGACCAGCGTTCGTGCTGGACGTGCAGACCGCGTGAGACGACGCTTCATCCAGTCCCAAACATGCTCAATGGGGGACAGATCCGGAGATCTTGCTGGCCAGGGTAGTTGACTTACACCTTCTAGAGCACGTTGGGTGGCACGGGATACATGCGGACGTGCATTGTCCTGTTGGAACAGCAAGTTCCCTTGCCGGTCTAGGAATGGTAGAACGATGGGTTCGATGACGGTTTGGATGTACCGTGCACTATTCAGTGTCCCCTCGACGATCACCAGTGGTGTACGGCCAGTGTAGGAGATCGCTCCCCACACCATGATGCCGGGTGTTGGCCCTGTGTGCCTCGGTCGTATGCAGTCCTGATTGTGGCGCTCACCTGCACGGCGCCAAACACGCATACGACCATCATTGGCACCAAGGCAGAAGCGACTCTCATCGCTGAAGACGACACGTCTCCATTCGTCCCTCCATTCACGCCTGTCGCGACACCACTGGAGGCGGGCTGCACGATGTTGGCGCGTGAGCGGAAGACGGCCTAACGGTGTGCGGGACCGTAGCCCAGCTTCATGGAGACGGTTGCGAATGGTCCTCGCCGATACCCCAGGAGCAACAGTGTCCCTAATTTGCTGGGAAGTGGCGGTGCGGTCCCCTACGGCACTGCGTAGGATCCTACGGTCTTGGCGTGCATCCGTGCGTCGCTGCGGTCCGGTCCCAGGTCGACGGGCACGTGCACCTTCCGCCGACCACTGGCGACAACATCGATGTACTGTGGAGACCTCACGCCCCACGTGTTGAGCAATTCGGCGGTACGTCCACCCGGCCTCCCGCATGCCCACTATACGCCCTCGCTCAAAGTCCGTCAACTGCACATACGGTTCACGTCCACGCTGTCGCGGCATGCTACCAGTGTTAAAGACTGCGATGGAGCTCCGTATGCCACGGCAAACCGGCTGACACTGACGGCGGTGGTGCACAAATGCTGCGCAGCTAGCGCCATTCGACGGCCAACACCGCGGTTCCTGGTGTGTCCGCTGTGCCGTGCGTGTGATCATTGCTTGTACAGCCCTCTCGCAGTGTCCGGAGCAAGTATGGTGGGTCTGACACACCGGTGTCAATGTGTTCTTTTTTCCATTTCCAGGAGTGTAGATCTTGAGACATGACGTCATAAACATTGAGATGCGTTAAGAACTGCAGCATAATGCTCGACGTTTAAATTTATTACTCTTTCGCTACCAACTCTATTCGCAACATATGGCTGGTCCCAGCGGAGGTTCGAGTCCTCCCTCGGGCATAGGTGTGTGTGTTTGACCTTAGGATACCTTAGGTTAAGTAGTGTGTAAGCTTAAGGACTGATGACCTTAGCAGTTAAGTCCCATAACATTTCACACATATTCGCAACATAGTTCGCAGACAGTACCCACGTATGACGCTGAATGTTCCTACACAGAAATATCATTGTACGACTCATAGTTCGAGTTGTACGACGTCATAAACACTGACATTCGTGAAAATTTGCCGTATCATACATGAAGTTTCAGTACAGTTATTCCGTACTACTAACACACTCCTACAGAGTCAAATTAAGGAAATCCCTGACAACGAGCAACGTTTTTGACAGCTTTCAACTGCCAAGCGCAAACGTCTGTAGGTGAAAACAATAGCCGTCTATACAGCTATGAAGAGGCGTTACCATAGAGACGTTTACAAAATATGATCCTGAACACGCGAAGCAGCTGCGCCTGGCGTGCGGAAACTGTCCGGGATCATGTTTCTTATTCCGGGCAATGTACGTTATGCATATTTCTTTGTACGACTGTTTCATAATGTCAAAAGTATTTTCACGAATACACGGAAACGAAATTTTCTCGAGACCTCACTATAAACACGGTTCTTCTTTAGTTCTCGTTTCTAATCGAAAATTCTCGATCCCGAGTTTTGTCAGCAATTATATTGGTAAGAAAAGAATTAACACCACTTCATATGCTTAACTACGACATTAACTCGTTGTAAAAAGAGCATCAGAGAAGCTTTACTTCAGTTCATTGCATTTTTTCTTCATCCAGTGCTTAACTGCGACAAAAATGTCATGATGAAGCAATATCGTTTTTTTTTTAAAAAAAGGCACTATACGCTTTAATTGTTTTCATTTCCTTACCGCCCACTTAATTTACAAGACTAAGTTAGATTTACTACATAGGCTTCTTATACGAAACACGTATTTCCACGCAAAACTAATATTTCCACTGAAAATGGGTATTTCTTAACATTAAAATTGTTCGCTAACGTTCGTTCTTTCGTTACCATCAATTCAGCATCATTTCTGGCATGGCACTGCGTCTTCACTCAGTTTCTAGGACGAACAGACTATATTTCATGCCACCATGTACACTTCTACGGGGCTTCACATAAAAACAAAAGAAACTAATTTATGCTGCTGTACCTCTCCATAGCTCCCTTTCCATTGCTTCAGACGTTCAGTTTATGAATCTAATTCCATAAATAATAGACATCTCACACAAAATCTGTAGATAATCACAGCAGTATTTGTAAAGATTCGAGTGCTCATTGTGGTACACATCTCTTCAACAAAGTAACCATTCATTTTCTCGACTGTTGACATTTAGATTACAATTTCGACTGCTATCGAACTATATTAATTTCAACAATATCTACAATATTCAGAGGAACACGTTAATAGTTTCGACGAATTGTTGATGGTTATAATAATAAAGACGACGTCACACGAATCTACATAAAGTTTTATCCCAGACGTGTTGTTCTCCTTATCGCATGTCGATGGGGTACTAAATTCTCACCTTCCTCCCTATTTTGTTATTTGCACCTTTTATTCATATCATTAATCGAGCACAGTAATAGGCATTTTTTATCAGCAGAAAATCGTACCAGAAAACGGTGTTCACATTCATGTCTTGAAAACCGATCTCAGGAACTACTGTAAGGATATTGATTCGGTTTTCGCTAATAGACCAATTCACGAGGAAGGTTGGTGTATATAATTCACAGTTGTACGATGGCCGTTCAAAAAGTAATGGAACACAATTCCTTTTCTCCGCCAATTTCGGTTGAAAAAATGCGGAATTTGTTGTGTGACATAGTGGAATATAACCACCTTAGCCCTTATGGTTTCATGAAGTTACGAGAGGTGGCAGCGCTACACGTAGCCTTAAAAATGGCATCTGTGACGGTGGTGCTTTCCAAGCAGAGAACTGTCATTGAGTTGCTTTTGGCGGAAAACCAGAGCACCGCAGATATAAGCAGCCACTTGCAGAATGTCTACGGAGACCTGGTAGTGAGCAAAAGCATGGTGAACTATTGAGCGAGGCCTCTGTCATCGTCGTAACAAGATCGCGGAAAATTGTCCGATCTCCCTCGTTAAGGGCCGGCCACTCACAACCCCGACGCCTGCAGTGCTGGAACGTGCGGACACTCTCATTCGAGGAGACCGACGGATCACAATCAAACACTTCGCTGCACAGTTGGACGTCTCTGTTGGTAGTGCTGACGCATTCGTCCACCAGCTGGGGTACTCAAAGGTGTGTGTCCGCTGGGTTCTTCGCGCCTAGCGGAAGACCATAAAGGGCAACGATTGATCGTCTATGCGAAACTGATTGCTCGTTACGAGGCTGATCGTGATAATTTTTTGTCGAACATCGTCACATGCGACGAAACATGGGTTCATCACTCCTAACCGGAATCATAATGGCAATCCATGGTGTAGAGAAACGTCACCTCTCCTCTAGTCCGCCCCGATAGCTCAGTGGTTAGCGTGACTGATTCCCGTCCTAAGGGCCCGGTTCGATTCCCAGCTGGGTCGGAGATTTTCTCCGCTCTGGGACTGCGTGTTGTGTTGTCTTTATCATCATTTCATCCCCATCCTTCGCGCAGGTCGCCCAATGTAGCGTCGAATGTAATGAGACCTGCAACAAGGCGGCCGGACCTGCCCCGTAAGGGGCCTTCCGGCCAATGACGCCAAACGCTCATTTCATTCGAAGAAAAAGTTGAAAGTCGCACCCTCTTCCGGTAAACATGGAGACCGTCTGCTGGGTCTCTGAAGGGGTTACGTGTTTAATGTCCTCCTCCGTGGTGCAATGATCAGCTCTAAAGTGTATTGTGCTACCCTCAGGAAAATGAAGAAACGACTTCAGTGTGTTCGTCGTCACAAAAATGCAAACGCAAGGCCCCACATAAGTCTGCGCACCCGAGAGGAGCTCACATCTTCATTGAACTGTTTCTCCAATCACCCTACAGGCCGGACGTCGCACCTCCTGACTTCCATCTGCTTAGTCCAATGAAGGATGCACTCTGCACTCTAGGGGAAGCAGTAAATGAATGATGGGGATAGTATTGATACAGCAACACGTTGGCTCTATCATCGACCACCCTGGAGTTGTACTACGCGGGCACACAGGGCCTCCCGGGAAGGCGGTGTAAGGCTGTCGCATTGAGCGGTGATTTCATTGAAAAACAGTCAAATCTTTGTCGTAATACTGAGAAATGGCAAATGCGAAAATGTGTTTTTGAAGTGTTATAGCGTTTTGCGTCTCCATAATTAGATGTGTCGTATATTGTTTCTGACAAACTTTTATCTTGTTATATTCCTTTTTTCAACGTCTTAAATCTGGCACGTTTGCCAAAAGAACGGGGAATAATATGCTGTATTGGAATCCTCAAAAAAAAAAAAAAAAAAAAAAAAAAAAAAAAAAAACCTGCTTTCAGAAAAAAAAATGTGTTGCATCACTTATTGAATTCCTTTCGCAGTAAAGCGAGGTGTGTAATATATTTATTTAGCCGGCCAGTGTGGCCGAGCGGTTCTAGGCGCTACAGTCCGGAACTGCGCGACCGCTACGGTCGCAGGTTCGAATCCTGCCTCGGGCATGGCTGTGTGTGATGTTCTTAGGTTAGTTAGGTTTAAGTAGTTCTAAGTTCTAGAGGACTGGTGACCTCAGCATTTAAGTCCCATAGTGCTCAGAGCCATTTTTTGTAATATATTTATTGCTGTCTGTTCCGTATTCATTTGGCGTGTGGAGTGACATTTCATGGTAATGATGGGAGTTACGAGCTGATCAGCTACAGACGTGGCGGTATCTGCCAGGAAAAGCAGTGAACAGCCGCAAAGTTTGTATCAATATTACTAAACTAAAATCCCCACCCGCAGTTTCTTTCTCCGTATGAGGCCTAATCTCAAGAACTATTGCAGCGATTTCGATATGATTTTCACTAATTGATCCACGAAGATGACCTGCCGTGCACTGATCAGCCAAAACATTATGACCAGTGCCCACCCTGACATTGGATGCTGCCTGGTGGCGTTGCGGCTACGTGACACGGAACAAAAGTATGTATGCCGAGCAGACACGGACAGAGGATCACCTATCGCAGATACGTGACGCAAATGTGGAAATCCATTGAGATAATCGACTTTGACTATGGGTAGATTATTATTACGCAGACCCAGTGAACGAGTCTCTCGAAAACGGCGAAGCTGGTCGAATGTTCAAGTGATGTTCTCGTGAGCATCTATGGGAAGACGTAGAAGGATAGTGAAATTACCATTATACGCTAAATTGTTAGACTTTCAAGACCCTTCATAGAACATGGGGTTCGGACACTTGTCTCCTCTGTAAAGTGGGATAGATGGTGTTCTGTGGCCTCTCTGCCGAAAGAGCACAGTGCTGGTGCAGGTACAAGTGTTTCGGAGCACACCGTTCTTCGTACATTGAGCATGGAGCTCCTCGGCTGACCACCCCTACGTGTTCAAATGTTGTCCCTACGACATACTTACGATTGAAATAGGTATGGGACCATCGGGATCCGACCGTCAATCAATGAAAACGTGTCTGCTCTTCGGGAGAATCACATTTTTGCTACACTGGGTCGATGGTCGTCACCATAAACGCCTTCATTGAGGTGAAAGGCGGCTCTAAACTTGCAGCGTACCACTGAAACGGGCTGGTGAGAGCAGTTTTATGTTATGGGAGACATTCTCCTGCACTTGGATTGGCCTGTGGTAGTAACTGAAGACGCGCTAACAGCTGCGAACCACCTGCATCCCTTCGTGCTTGATGTCTCCTCCGACGGCTCAGATGGTTGAAATGGCTCTGAGCACTATGGGACTTAACATGTGAGATCATCAGTCGCCTAGAACTTAGAACTACTTAAACCTAACTAACCTCAGGACATCACACACATCCATGCCCGAGGCAGGATTCGAACCTGCGACCGTAGCGGTCGCGCGGTTCCAGACTGAAGCGCCTATAATCGCACGGCCACACCGGCCGGCCATTCATTGGTGGAGAGGTCAAGATGATAAAACAAAAGACGAGACTCTAACATTACAACAAGTACTGAGTGAACTCCATGAGATACAGAAGGCACTGGGCAACGCTCTCGATCCGCTGCTCACACCTGATAGAAATTGGTTGGAGATACATGTCTTTCACACACATGTGCACACCACACACACTCACACACACACACACACACACACACACACACACACACAAGCGCGCGCGTTCACACACACACACACACACACACACACACACACACACACACACACACACTCGCCCACGCATACAAGCATCAGTCAGTGGCGTTCCAGATGAGTTCAGCTGGACTGAAGTCAGATGGTGCGAGGAGACTGCACTAGCACCCCATGTTTGCGGAGTTGATTGCGACACAGAGGTTTACGATTCACTCTTCTTTGGACCGTTGATTTTCAGTTTAAAAAAACTCCTGGCAGGAGGAGCCACGAGGGGAGTTGGGACTTGTCAACAATCTCAATGGCTCTTAATGGTATCAACGGAAGAGTGTAACCTTCTAAATGCAATCTTGCATCATAAGTGTGCTACCAGCTTAACGCAGGGTACAAAGGAACGACACAGGGAAGCAGCGACTGTAAGATCCTGTTACCCTGAAGTTGCCTCAGATGCAAGCAAACATGCCAATTAGGCTGTCTGGTATGATAGTGTTGTACTTAAGTGCGACAGAAATAGGGGATATGCATTTAGTTTCGGGCTGAGATGATAAAAATACGGTACTCGAGTGGGTTATTTGACATTATGACAGCGTACGGAAATCTAACGTCCCGTACCCCTGTAGGATATACAAAAACATGAACGTAGATTCATTCAACGAAACACATTAAAACTTTTCAGTTCTTAGGCGATGCAGCAGTATATTGTACAAGGTAATACAGAAATATGCGCACGACTAGTGCTAGAAGAAACTGAGGTACTAGAATTTGTGGAGATTCTCAAGAATACTGACGAGCCAAAACATTATGACCGGCTGCTGAAGGGCATCGCGCGTACTCTGAGAATCCTATCATGGTCATCGACGTCCATGTCGATGGTGACGGTTATCCTTTGAGAGGTCTCCCTTTTTCGGATCGCAATAGAGCGCTGGTTTGTGGCTAGGGACCTGGTGCCCGATAGTGCCCCAAATGTGTACAAATCAGGTAAATGTAGTGGCCAAGGCGATAGCGTGAGTTCACTATGGTGTTCCCCAAACCACTGTAGCACGGTTCTTTCCTCCCGACACGGGGCTCACAGTAATGTCCACGTGTTCCACAGCAGTCACTGTGCCTTCGATTACTACCGCTGGTCAATGGAGGCCCAGGATTTTAAATCCTGTGGTATCACATTTTGAGTAACATAGTTTGGGCAGCTTCGTGCAATCGTAAACAATATACTTAAACACTAAAAAGACACAAGGATCTGTGGCACAAGTCCGCGAACTGTACATATACTCCCTCATCAAAAAAGTACTACCACGTTCAGTCGCTGAAAACAACAATTTTCGCATGGTTAACACCGCTTTGCCCACTGTGAAGGAAGGCGTGCACTATTCTGCAGCTTTAATTTTCAATAGGGTGTCAGCAGAGCAGAAAAAATTTTAGTGATGAATGACAGAATTTCAAATATAAGCTGAAAAACTTCGTGTGGTGCACTTCTTTTCTTCTCTAAAGGAGTTCCTTGCAGTCCCTTAAACCCTTGCACAATAACTTATTGTTTGTTGCGTAAATATTGTAGTTATTTTTGTGTTTTATTGATATTATTTTAATTTATGAAGTAACCCTTGTTTTTAAGTTTCCTCGTCAGCCTTCTGCGGAATATGTTGTGACTCGTTTCATGACCAAGTAAACATACCTCGTGTGTTCCCACGCAGGTTAATGGATAAATAAAATCATGAGGTACTTGATACCGTATCTCGTTTACGATATACCTCTCTCTCTCTCTCTCTCTCTCTCTCTCTCTCTCTCTCTCTCTCTCTCACACACACACACACACACACACACACACAAGCGCGCGCATTCTGAGAATCCTATCATGGTCATCGACGTCCATGACTACAGTGACGGTTATCATTTGAGAGGTCTCCCTGTTTATATAAAAACGCTGAGAAGAACCGAAAGTGCCTGCTCTGGAAGGTTTCTCATCACATGCTTAGCGAAGCTTTCTGCCTTTTGTGAAAACCAGTGAATTCGTATTTTAGCATGGTATATACACTCCACACGCCCTAACTGAAGTGTCTGTCGGCAGAACGTTCGTCCACTACAAAAAAGGAGTGCTATTTTCTATGTGCCGTTAAACTCGACAAAACGCAATTCAGAAGGGAAACAGTAAGAACAGAGTTTCTGAGAAAGATAAATTTGTTAACAGTTGATAAAAATTTTTAGGAGGTATTTCTGAATGTACTTGTGTGAAATGTAGTTTTGTACGAAAGTAAAAAGTGCTCGATAAACTGTTCAGACAAGAAAATAATAGAATCATTTGAAATGTATTGGTACAGAAGAGTTTTGAAGATTAGAAGGGTTGATATGATGGCTAATGAAGCATAACTGAATCGAATTTGAGACCTAAGAAATTTATGAAATAACTTGAGTAAACTCAGCCACCAAGAAATAGTAGCAGGTTCATCTCGATATAGGTTGCAATGGTTATGAAGAGATGAAGAGCTTTGTACAGGATAGACTATGGTGGAGGGGCAACATCATATTAGCCGTAGGACAGAAGATCGCAACAGTGACAATGACAACAAGAAAGTGAATGTAGAAGTGTTTATGTATAGAATAAAGCCTAATCAGCTAAGAAGTGTCACGCTGAAGTGTTTCAGGTAGGCTTGGGCTGCGTGGTGGTTTGTTATACTTCACCTCATGCACCAAACACTTAAATAAATCGAGACCTGAACACTCCTTTTATGTCTAACGAATGTTGCTTACTGAATATTCGGTCGCCGTTAAATTTTATTAATCAGGATCCAGTTAGTCTGTGCCCTGAATCCGCGTGCCTTCTTCCTCCAGCATGGCTCAGACTTCATCTCCTTATAGGCTGCAGATAAAGCTGTTGAAAATCAACTTCTTGTGTCATTCACTCCAACGCATAAATAAAAAGTGTGATTCAATTCATCTTCTTATATCATCTTCAAAATTACAATTCAATACATGATAAAAGAGGACAGCTACCAACTCGTATACTGCCTCTCTGAACTATGGACATAACAGATCCGATATTCAACTTGATAATTAACAATTACATTTATTATCTTTGACATTTCGCTTTCATAGATTTCATGGAACTCCTTCTTCGGCACCGTCCGTTCTATGGGACTCCTATCTCCACCTCAGCAGGTGGAGTCGTCTGAGCGCTAACCACTCACTTCAGTACAGTCACTGGATCAGCACCTACGATTTAAAACACCTCCAAACAGTGGTGTGCTCATCACTAACATCTTTTCTCTGACATATGTATTTAAGGACATGATACCTCTCATTCAAGGAATGGGACGTATCACTTCAATAGAGCACTTCATCATTAATACCATACAGTTATTCCAGGCGTGTTCCAATTGTGGCCCACTTGCTAAATCTGTAAATACCAAATACAGTTAATAGTCAGCAAAGCCAATGGCACGACATTTCTGTTGAACATAGAAAATCCATATTTATAGTGGAGTACACGAATGACTCATTAACATTAACTGCAAAGCAGATTACTGAACCATTTCGCAAGTCACGTGCTAACAGATTCTCTACAGCTCACGTATGTCCCATTAAAGTCGTTATGCCTCTAGGAGGTGCGCAACATACCCTGAAGATGTCTTTATTGAAAGCTTCTTGGAAGGACACTTACTGCTACTTAAAGTTCGTTGTTATCGGCCCACGTTTCGCACATCATCCTGACTGGCACGCTTTAGGTCTCTGGCCTACATTTATTTCGCGCACTACTCTCGGATTTTTTCTTTGCTCATTAGCTCACATCGAGTTTTCTTACGCAGCTCTCTGAGCACTACATATGCTACACATTTGCCTAACATTTGAAACGTCCCCTTTGAACAATTTTACATGACTGTGTTTAAACTGACACACAATATTTCTAGCGCAACGCAATCTGACTTTCAATAATCTCTACAAAAGAATGGCCCTGACTAACATTAACCTATACCTTTCACAAATTTCTTACCTCACAAAAATCTTCGTTACTCGAACTACTGCAATACAGCGAGCGCCACTACTGCCAGCTAAATAAAAGATTCAAACTACGGAAGGCACTAACTACTGATAGGCATAGTTATCAAATGAAAGATTTTAATAGAGAATAAACAAAGTATTTATCTTAATAGTCATCAAAAGTCATAATATGTATAGCAGTTCATGACATCCAGTCTTACAAATTTCAAAATTCCGCCATTTCTCTCCCCACATCCACCACTGTTGGCGGCTCACCTCCAACTGCGCAACGCTACGCGCTGTTCACATCCAGCTGTCCAACACTACAATGGCAGACAACAATGCAAACTAGCCACAGACTGCACACAGCACAGCCAGTGATTTTCATACAGAGCGCTACGTGGCGTTACCAATAAGAAAACAGAAACAGCCTACTTACATAGCCCCCATGCTCCCCACAAAAAATTTTACAAATTGTTTTGGGCACTGGCCATATGTTCACATATTTCTTACCTCATTATTTATTTTCCATTATCTTTCCTCATCATTTATTTCCAAGAAAATCCTACCTAAACCTTTTGTCCCTAAACCCTACTTTTTTGTTCATATCCTCTTTTAAATACTTTTTTGGCCAACCATTTTCTTATAGCTTCTCAATGCATTTCTCTCAATTCATCACAACTCGTTCTCTCATATAGCCTACCCCATCTTAAGCTAACTTAAATCTACTGAGCTCAGATGCTAAACTAAGGAACGAGGTAATGCAGCAGCGCAAAACAGTTAACACAAACAGCAATGATAAAAAATGCATATTGCAAAGCAAGCAGCAGTAAATCTAAATTAACAGATAAAATGCAAAATTACAACTACTATGAGCCAATGTGCAGCAACAAGAAAAATAAATCAGTAGTAAAACTGGCTTAACAGAGTAATGTAAAGTGAAATTTAGTAGCACTATGCCTGCCAAATAGCAGAAGCAAATGCAATAAATTATATCTAAACATGACAAAGCTCAAGCAGAAAAATATTACAGTAAAGACAACAATGCAGATAAGGGAAATGTCTATTCACATCTTAATATCTACATCATTAAAGTGGTGCACCACAACTTATTCTACAAAATAAATTACCAAGTACTTGAAAAGAAAATTATGAATGCAGTTCCTGTAAAGGTAAATGTCTTTTTGTGCTCCCTCATTTTTTTGAAAAAAATTATTGTTTACTCAATCTGTAGACAGAAAATATTTATATTAGTACATCTATAAATTTTATTTTAACCAATGCTGCAGCGCAGCTAGAAACTAGATATTAAACAAATTGAGTAAATAAATACATAAAGCAGGCCATATGGCATTTCTCTCAAATAGCAAGACAATAGCTATGAAATGTTTCTCATCGTTTCATTAGGCATTAAGAGCTCCACAGTATAATCATATGTTTTCAAGTTTGAGCGTGTCGTATTTGCGATGCTTTCTACAAAGGAATGTCAATAGCGAGGATAATGGCCTCCCCTTTTTTTTCTAGCTGTGCCTCTGAAAAGGCACACACTAATGGCTTTTTCTCCAGGCGTCTGACACAGCTGGGTGCCCACGACGCATTACGTGCAGGTGGTCACTTAACTTTCTTATGGAAATATTTACAACAGCAGTTTCCGCTACAGTGGCAGTCTCATATAAAAAATTTCACAGGTTGAGAATTTGCGTTACAAATGTGTAGAAACAAAATCCTGTAAATATAACAGTGTCCAAAAAATTTTCGTCGGCATTGTGGTACATTCACGCATTTACACACATTTCATAACTCTTAAAGCACGATTCTTGGTTTCCAACATCCTTTTTCACAAACCAGAGTCCCTAACCACTACTCATTATTCCTTACCTTATTCGTCGACACTTCTTCAATATTTCATCATAATAGATACGTAGCATAATCAAATTCCTCATATAGCATCAGCTTATTGATCATAAACATACCTCAGCAGCATAATACACATCGTCGTCGTAAAAATAACATCATAACACCTCAGTCAAATCTCAAAAACGTCGTAGCTTTCTGCAATAATGTCAAAACCTAAAAAAAATTCTCTGTTCATTTCAATAGTGTCATCTACCTCAAACGTACTTTAAAATCATCCTCCCATACCAAATATATCATTCAAAGCTCTCATAGTATCACAATGGTTCCGAAAAAATATGAACAGTTCACAAAGTACAGACAAAATACAATTTCATAAGTGTGAAGTTATACAACTGTGTAATTGCGTAAACATGTGTCACTGATGTAGTAAAAAAAATGTTTATCTCTCAGTTAAATGATCAGATAGCTGTGTAATTTGTGTGTTAGAGAAATATGGTACCGATGTGTAAAGTTGTATAAGCAAATACCACATTAGCTAGGGCTCCTTGTGCTTGCCAGACACATGGTACACAAAGTAAGCGTGTACCCCCCTGAGGGTTAATGTAATTATACCTTCAGGTGTTACAGATTACAGCAGTGGAATGAAATGTATCACGGAAAACCTTTGTATCATTGTACTTCAAATATCTTTAAAAATAAATGATTTACGTGCAAAATTAATCACTCAAATTCGTATCCTGTAGCGCTAATTGTGCGTCTTGTTGCAACATAATCTCTGTGGAAGTGTCGTAGTTATCGTCCTCCCAAAGCTAAGTTCTGCAGAAGTCAATGTACTTACCTCATGATAAACAAAAGTGAAATGCTTTGCATATAGATATCTTAGTTATTACGCTTATTGTTGTGATGAAGAAAGTACTTTACTGTAACGTATTGTTGTGCTACGGAAAAGGCTGTCTCATTGTAGCTATACCACAAAAGTTACTACTAAACATGTTTTACTTTCCAGAATAAAACAGAAAACTGTGCAGATATAAAACAGAAACACCGCAAAAGCAACATTGTAAATTGTCACTCATTAGTAGTGTCATGATAAAATCGTGTAGCTGTCACATAAAGTAACCACTGCGTCATCTGGTATCTCATAGAAAGTACTTTAAATCCAGAATGTATTTTCAAGTAAACCAAAATGTTGCATTAAAATCTGATTAGCAGTACTGGTAAATGTACTAAGTATGTGAGCCTTATAGTCGTTGCGTAATCGTGCAACTAACAAGCAAGAATGTACACACACAATAACACTGTGTCGTCTGTTCCCAATAACAATGCATTCGTAATTTCTGTTTAAATAAGTTCTCTTGGTTCTTGTCTGGATATTTAACTTCAAAACATTGTTACATGTTAACAGTTTCTCAGTGTGACAAAGCATACTAGTAGCGTGAAGTGAAAAATTTTATGGCAAAGACAAAGTTAAAATGCAGATTATCATTCAAGAAATGGTTTTACATGTGAAATGTGGTGTAATCCTGTACTCTTCATAGTACTCAGAGTTTCAACTTGAACGCAATTATCATGCGGTATACGTCGGTAAAGAATACTGGAATTTTTCTCAAGGTTAGCGCCTATGTTATTTTTCTCAGAGCCAGCCGGCGCACGCGGCTGCCTGCGGTGCGAGTCATTGTCTGTCTCTTTGTTGGCGCGTGTCAGTATTGGGAGACCAAACTTCTACAAATTCACCTTGACGAGAAGGCCCTGTCCTGTTTGAAGCTCGTCAGTTCTGATGGAATTCAGGTCTGTCGTTTTGTCGGTAGTTTAAATAGTTTCTTTTTTGTCGGTCATGTGGTGGAGAATTTCTCCCGGAATCGTAACTGCGAGCTGAACTGTTGGGTCTGAAATTACTCTGTCTCCCTTCATAATAATAGTTCTGGTTACCATATTGTCTGTTTCTATTATTGTCTCTGTCATATTCATTACTACGGAAATGCGAACTTTCTCTGTAACTATTACTCTGCCAGTGGTTGTCATATGGGTGGTGTCTGTTTTTGTCACGATTTGTGTTGTGAGAATAGCCTTGCCGTGTCCAGTTATTATTTCTTTCATCGCGGAATTGCGACGGATGTGACCTGTAATTGTTGTATTCCTGTTTTCGCGTTCCGCGATTATCAGTGTCAATTTCTAATTCTTGTAAGAGTCCCTGAAAAGCTTCAATGTCGTCTTTGCAACGTCCTGCCAAAATAATATGTCGTAAATGTTCAGGTAATTTGATTAAGCAAATGCGGATGAGTTCTGAGGTGCTGTATGGGTTTGACAGGTACTGATTCTTGTGCAACATGTCTTCAAAATATTTCACAAGACTGGAAAATTCAGATTGTTCGAAATGTTTCATCATTATGATGCTGTGTTTTACTCGGTCTTGTGTAGCTTGAGACCAATATGCTGAGAGGAAGGCATGATAAAATTACCCTTCACTGTGACAATCGTGAATGACCGATCGCATTCTTACAGCTGGTTCATTCTCTAAGTAGCCACACATAAGTTCTAATCTGTGTTCTAACGACCAGTTGGGAGGAAAACAATGAGAGAATTGATGGAGCCATGCTTGTGGATTAATGTCGTTGTCAGAATTCTTAAATGATTTAAATTTACGTGTAGTAATAAACAGCTTATAGTCAAAATCATCGTGTCGGCGAGTCGCATGTCGGTCATTGTTGCGTCGTTTCGGCGGTTCCATTTCAAAATTCGGTGCACCTTGCCAATTTCTTTCATAATTTCCGAAATGCCCTGTGTTATTATTTTGCAGCTTTTCCGTATTTTTAAGTCCCTCTTCCCGTGTTGGAGCGCGAGTGTCCTCTGAAATACGTAATTCTTGTATTACCTGTGTCAGCTGATCTTGTACTTCCCGGATTTCTCTTTGGTGTTGCGTATTAATTTGATTCTGATTTTGTTTGAATTTCCTAATTTGTTCGCACTCTTCTGTGTCATTAAAGACTACCGGTTTTGTGTCATTCAGATTATCATCTACCTTCATAGATAAATTATTTAGCTGATCCGAAAGTTCAACTACTTTCTCTAATAATGAACTAATTTCCTCCATGTGTCTTTCTGAACCAATTTTCAGAGTATCTACTGTGTCCTTTAAGTTTTCCTGAGTTGTTGCAAGTTGCGTAACCAAATCGGTAGATGCAACTGAGTCAATTTTAGCTTGCAAGGTCTCATGATTTTCATGAAGAATAGTTTGCAGTTCTTTTATGGCTGCTTCGTGATTCTGTAATGCATTTTCATGCCGCGAAAAAATAGGCTGAAAATGCTCACAAATTTGTGTTTTTACGTCATCACAGACTTTTTGACATTTCGATTCAATGTTATGTAACTCAGTAGTTAAATCTTCACGTGTTTGTTCAAGCGTGGTATCTAACTTCCGAAGATTTTGTTCCATTGTGTCTAACTTTTGAAGCTTTTGCTATGTTTGTCTCTGATTTTGCTCCATTGTGTCTAACTTATGAAGATTTTGTACCATTGTGTCTAACTGTTGCTGTGTTTGTCCCTGGTGTTGTTCCATTGTGTCTAACTTTTGAAGCTTTTGTCCCATTTGTTGCATTAATTGTAATAACAATGCGCTGGTGTCTGAAACATGTTCCTCAGTGCTATTCGACAATGCATTTGAACCGGCAATATTCGCATTTTGAAAAGCAGGAAATGTGTCTTGACTTATTTGAGAAAACGGCGAGGACGCAAAACCTGAATCTACAGTATTTGCAGGATTGTGTCCTGTCATTTCGGATTCCTGAGGCAAGCTGTTGCCGACCGATCGATCGATAATGCTTCCCTGTTCACTAATTGTTTCACTGCCTGCACCATTATTTGCAGCCTGCTCCATTTCCCTATGCACAATTACGAAATTACTACTTTGAACATTAGTTAATTCAGTGCTTTCGTCTTCACTGTCATTTCTCAGTTTACTTTGGAACCTAGTATTACGTTTTTCACACGCCATTATTGTCACAATATTTCACACGAGAACACAGAAAAGCACAATTTGAAGAGCAAAAATAAGAAAACACATTAACATAGCATTGAAAATAATATCTAGTTAATCGCAAGCGCAGCTGCGAAATACTTGGTGCAAATCTACATGCATGCCACAACTGTTTTACTGTACAAGAATGAAAAACTACAACTACAAAGGAAATTCTCTCTACAATTACGCGCTAGCAATAAACAAAGGCTGCACTAATTGCACAAACTACAAGAAAAAAATCAGAAGATTCCAGTGAGGTATCGTAGGCTAAGGGTCGACATATGAAACGTCCCCTTTGAACAATTATACAAGACTGTGTTTAAACTGACACACAATATTTCTAGCGCAATGCAATCTGACTTTCAATAATCTCTACAAAAGAATGGCCCTGACTAACACTAACCTATACCTTTCACAAATTTCTTACCTCTCAAAAATCTTCGTTACTTAAACTACTGCAATACAGCGAGCGCCACTACTGCCAGCTAAATAAAAGATTCAAACTACGGAAGGCACTAACTACTGATAGGCATAGTTAGCAAATGAAAGATTTTAATAGCCGGCCGCGGTGGTCTCGCGGTTCTAGGCGCGCAGTCCGGAACCGTGTGACTGCTACGGTCGCAGGTTCGAATCCTGCCTCGGGCATGGATGTGTGTGATGTCCTTAGGTTAGTTAGGTTTAAGTAGTTCTACGTTCTAGGGGACTTATGACCACAGCAGTTGAGTCCCATAGTGCTCAGAGCCATTTGAACCATTTGAACCAAAGATTTTAATAGAGAATAAACAAAGTATTTACCTTAATAGTCATCAAAAGTCATAATATGTATAGCAGTTCATGACATCCAGTCTTACAAATTTCAAAATTCCGCCATTTCTCTCCCCACATCCACCACTGCTGGCGGCTCACCTCCAACTGCGCAACGCTATGCGCTGTTCACATCCAGCTGTCCAACACTACAACGGCAGACAACAATGCAAACTAGCCACAGACTGCACACAGCACAGCCAGTGATTTTCATACAGAGCGCTACGTGGCGTTACCAATAAGAAAACAGAAACAGCCTACTTACACATTCAATATCATATACATATATATATCGACACTATACAAATTCATCTTCGATATTGTGAAACAAACTCTTCTACTACAAGCACTTCCTTTCCATAGGTATGAACCAAAATAAGAAAAATATGTCCAGAAAACATGGGATATGAAGTGCATTCCTCAACAACTATGCGCACTTTTAAGGTAAGCATTTAGATCCCATATTTACTAGAAATTTTCGCTTCGAATGATCGTTCCCGTCATATTCCTGAATATTCAGAATCCCTCAGGTGTTTCAAAGACATTGCGACAAACGTCCAGCGGTAATACATCAGGAGAACAACTTTTGCAAGAGACACAATGTTTGCTGAAGGTTCAGCGAATACGCTATGCATCCTTTAGTATTCACTGAACTACATAGCAGTGACTTCTAACCAGGTGCGTAGTATGCTACCTATCCCAGTAAATAATAGTGAGGGTGAGTTTCAACAAGGAAAACCGTGAGAATGGGTGTCTCTAAGAGGATACATCTTTAATGTTGCCCAGCCTGCCGCATCTCACATGAAGCAGATGAGTGGATAATAGGCAACACACATTGCATACAACGCTGGAAGGTGCCTATAGTCTGCCACCTCTCAGGGTCGTAGCCAGTGTGCGTGTGTCAAAGAAATGGTTTTGAATATGTTGTAACTATAGAGCATCCGCGCTTGTGCTAGGACACAGTTTTTGTTTTTTAAAAATGGACATAAATAGTCTCGCTTGCAAAAACATTTATTTCGATGGTAACCGTTTTCGGTCAATTTTTGAGCATCCTCAGACCCTTATACCATGATGGTTGTCCGAGGCGGTGAATGGAGAGGGTGTTCTAACCCCACGGACGTCAACTGCAACTGAAACCAGTTACCACCGAAATAAATGTTTTTGCAGCCAATACTGTGTCCAAGTACTTTCAGTCAGATCACTGTTTCTCCACGAGACATATTTTCAAAAATTTCTAGCTACAGTTTTGTCTTGTTTAATACCAAATACGTTTCACCACAGTTATGACTCCTCAGTGGTTTTTTTATTTATTGTTTCTCTTTTTACATTACGTGTGCCCTGTGGCTACCAACAGAAATCATACCCAGTCGTAAATTTATATACCACATCATCATTGCCGATTCTGCCTTGTGCCACACTATATTTCGTTTTTATTTGCCTGTCAAATATGTCGTTGTTGTTTTTATATTGAAAATTACGTTTCTACTGCTCGTTGGTGAATTCTGGTTCATGTTACGTTGCTGTTGCTTAAATACACGTTTCACTGTTTCAGTTCCTCGGTTCTGACCAAGGACTTTGGTAGTTTACCTTGGCTTTCAGGTGATCTCCAAATATTCGAGGGTGGGAATCTTTCTGGTTCACTCTGAGCTTGCTGAGCTTTCGCTGAAAAGAAGCAAGTTCTATAACAGTCCGCCTTGCCTTAGAGAGTAGGGGTAAATAATATGCTAGCTGTAGTGTCTTAGTTTGTCATACGCTACCTAGGAAGTATTGGCAACTTTACAACCCAAACAGCTAATTATTTAAAATTTATTCTTTGTCTAATAGATTTATCTCAATTCTCTCCATAGACAGAATCTCATTTCTCAATTGTCAAGGTATCTGTCACCAGGTTGTGTGTTTAAATGTATCATCTGTTATGTCATTCAAATAATTTGAAATCGGAAGAGAAGTTCCAGAAGTAAATTTGTTTAGTGTAACAAAGAATCACTGCAGATTAATGAGCATCGAGACACAAGCTGTGTTTCGGAAGCCATTAGGTGGCAGATGTTAGAGAGTTTCCTCTACAAGGAGTCAAAGCGATTTTGAATATTCTTACAATTTAACATGAATCGCTTTACCTTCATCTATGTTTTTTTTCTTTTTTTCTCATACTGTAACTTTTTGGTCCGATTGAAGCCGAATTTGTAATCCACTTATTATCTCCTGATTCATCAGTGTATGAAATTACATAACACCTTATCCCAGTTTATGTATCACATCATATAATCTGAGTCTTCCATTTGATGCAGGAAATGTTGCTATAAAAATATTTGTAGATGTATTATTTTCCACATAATAATCCTGGAATTTTTTTCGTTTGAACCCTTTCTTCAGTAATAAAATTTATATGTGTATTATCTAACTGATCATCCAACAGTATCTGACAAAATTTTTGTAAATCTGACACATACCCAGTTTTAGTCACATTTTGATGTTGTTCAAATTTTCCCCATGATGAATTCAGACACATCTTAGCAACACTTCGTTTTCCAAGATTTACTTTTAATTTGTCAAGTTCTAAGTCAATACATATTTTTTCTTTGACATATTTTTATATACATGTTATCGTCACCTAAATCATGAGGACTGGTTTCTTACTTTATTTTCATAAGGTCTTTCACATAATCTTTGAACAACATCTCATATTTTTCCTCAAAATTCCACACTTTGTCGATATCTAAAATTTTATATCCCTTTCCTGTAGCTTTCTTCACTTCATTAGTTCCAATAAAACTTCTTTCTCCACCAGTATGATTACATTTTTCTATTTTTTACTCTGCATATTTCACTCATAAAGGAAACAACAGTTTTTCATTTCTGCCAATCTTTACCTTTTACTAAACCATACCATTAACTGTTTGGTTTCTAGGGACCTATATTTTTATTGGGGACATCAGGATAAAAATCATAAAATTTTGCAGTAGGATAAAGATTACATATGTCAATATTTTTTATTTTTGTGTTAACACCAACTTCTTTATCTCTTAATTTTATTTCATGTGTATGGCCACAGAAAAAAGCGTCTCTTCAATTCAATTGTTCTACAATCTCAGGCAATGGCTTCAGTTTCTTAAGTATTTTATACACAGCTGAATTTATACTATCACATTTCCACATCACAACTAAATTATATCCAACGTTTAGTATTTCTGCACTTCTTCTTAATGTCTTTTGATATAAATCATCAATTGCTTCTTTGTTTTTGTTGTTAACTGTTTTAGTTTTGAAACATGTCTTACAATCATGCCTAAAACATACCACAGTGTTTATAAACTATTTCTTTCTTTATCAATTCTGTCTACTTTTCTTCCAATTATTTTTACTTCTCCATCCTTAAGTGTGTGCTGAATAATTTTATTGTTTTAACTATTTCACCACCCTATAGATTCTTTACTACAATTTTCCTTTTGCTCTTTATCGAAAATAGCAATTGTATTTTCAGGTAGATATTTAGATCTGTAAATAACTATAGAAACTCCAGCAACTGTTAAATTACAGAATGGATCAATATTTGCTATTTATAGAAATTGTTTTCAAAGTTCTAAACAACCTCTTCTCAAAATATCTACCTCAGAATTACAATATTCAACAATTTCTTTTTCCATATTGAATATATAATTTTCTTTAACTTTCTCACTCTGACATTCGAGCAATTCTTCTTTTGATTTTGATTCCTTAGTGCCAACAGAATGATATTCGATATCACTAATTGCTCCTATATAATTTTCGTTTTCACATGTATTGACTAAATGTGGAAAATTCTTTCCTTCAATTCTTTCAGATCAAATGTTTTTGGGAAACTACTAAGTGATACTTGAACACAATTGATACTTTCTATAATTTGTAGACCTAACTGTTCAACCTGTAATAACATTAATTTAGTTTCTAAGTAGAGAATTTATGGTTTTATTGTATTTTATACACAATAATCAGAATGAAATATGAATCATAACCTTGAGCATAATGAGCTATTTATGTGTAATTTTTGTTTTCTTTAGAGATCAGCCAATGACAGAATTTCTCATTTGTCTTAAATTAGTAAACAGTATATCCATTAAAATTTGGGATAATTATGAGATTTGAAATGAATGTCCCTGTTTCTTGTTGAGCTTCATAATCAAACAACATGTATTTTGCAGTATATGTATAATGAATTTTCTTTGGTTTTCCTTCTTCACAACACCAAGATTCATTTTGATTAATTACGTTATTGCATTCAGAACATTCAAAAACATAATAACTTTTAAATTCATCATTAACATAAGAACCATTCTTAAGATATTTTGAACCACCTTTGTCTTTATATTCTTCATTTTTTTCTTTCACAAATGCCACCTTTTTATTATCTGTATTACATGTAACAGACGATTATTAATTTCTTCTTGTTGTTTACAATTTCTGCATAGTTCACAGCCACAACTATGCTCTTCCAATCTCAATCAAATCTAATTACATTCTTCAGAGTTGTAAGCTATATCAAAAACCTCTTGGTGATCGTTAAAACATTTGTCACTATAACAGTATCTATTACAGTTTTGGACAATATACCTTGTTTTTCACAGTTTTGTATTTAGGTTCTTTACATAATATACATTTTTTCTTCTATGTTACATTTATGTTTATCGTTCTTGTAAAATGATTTATCACATTTAGAAATGCCATAATACAATCATAGAAATGCCATAATACTGGTCATTACATAAAAATAAATGTGATTTTTAACAGATAGATTTTCACTGCTTTTTCAGGACTGTGATAAATACCCAAATTGAAAGTTTCTGCACATACAACATTTATTTGACTATCTGATGTGTTTTCAGCATTTTTAATATCATCTAAAGTAAATCCTACTTTGTTGTATTCACCTAACTGATTACATAGAAGACTACTTTTTTTGTAATTTGTATTTATCACCTTCTCTGATTTTCTTAATTTCAGCAGAAGTTAGTTCTCTGTCTAAGGTAAAACTTGTGGGACGTGTTAACATTCCTATTATATCTCTAGGACAACACAGATTATCATCATCTTTAATTCTAGTAATACATCTTTTGGTCTTTTTACACTCAGTTGAAATTATTATTTTATTTTCTCTATCACCTCTTGGAATTGCTAATATCTGAATAGTAAATGAAATATTTGCTGTATCAATAGAGCAATCAGATGTTTCCTTTCACAAGGAAGGGTCCGAATGGCCGCTTCAGTGTTGGCAATGGTGTCCTCCATAGGTATACTTCTCGGAGTGATAGCGCAATTCCCTCCTTTTTGAAGAACAGACGATTCCTCTTCAGTTAATTGTCGTTCAGTGAGGTTGATATGTCAGGAATTGCCTTGTCAGTCTGCTTCCAGCATCTTTCAAACTTTTTCTTCTGTCGCTCAGTGCAGCGCTCGAGTTCGTTCTGCATGCTCCTGTGGGTGATGCTGTCGATCTTGTCCCAGTCGTCTCGGTGCATTCTGCTACTTAGTTGACAGAAAGTTTTCAAAAGTTCCTGATCCATTCTTGCCAAGTCTCTCCCTGTTGTATGAATTCGCTCAGGCAGAGGAAATAGGCACTGAAACTGCGCCGAGCAAAACCACCAGCCTTCAACCTGAGAAAAGAAGAGGTACAAGCCATTAAGAATCTCAACACCGACAATTGTATATTGGTACTGCCTGTCGATAAGGGGAATGCGACTGTCGGGATGAAGACAGAAGATTATGAGCAAAAGATCCGACACCTACTAGATCCGACGACGTACTGAAAACTAAATGCAGATCCGACACAGCGTATCACACGGAATACGAATCGATTAATCAAGGTGCCTTCCCTGCCGGCGGACATACAGAGAAACCTGCGCAACACTGAAGCCCTACCATTTCGGCTGTGTGGATCATCCAAGATCCATAAGAACAACGTTCCACTAAGACCGATTGTTAGCGCTCCTGGCTCACCGACGTATAAACTGGCAAAGCACTTGGCCTGTCTGCTCCAGCCACACGTGGGGAAGACCGACACATACATAAAGGACTCAGGACATTTCATTGACAAGCTGAAGAGACTGAAACTTGTACCAAACGACATCCTGGTCAGCTTTGATGTTGTTTCTTTGTTTACGAAACTGCCACTCAGTGACGCTCTGGAGCACATCGGTTTCATTTTCCGCAAGTCATCACAAAGATCTTCCATGCATGTCTCATCACGAGCTATTTCACGTGAAATGGCGATTTCTACGAACAGCTGGAAGGCGTCGCCACGGGTAGTCCTCTTAGTCCAGTGGTGTCCAACTTCTTCATGGAACAATTCGAAGCACAGGCACTGGACTTGACGACTTGTAAACCTAAGGTGTGGTATAGATACGTCGATGATACTTTCGTTGTTTGGAGCCATTGTGAAGAACAGCTCGCTGACTTCCTAAGACACTTGAACAGCTTCCATACAAACATAAAATTTACCATGGAAGTAGAAAAGGACAAAAATCTGCCCTTTCTAGATGTGCTGGTCACAAGGGATGGCGAAAACCTGGGACACAGCGTGTATAGAAAACCAACACACACGGACCGATACCTGCACAAACTATCAAACCACCACCCAAACCAAGAAAGAGTCGTGATTAACATTATCGTAACACGAGCAGGACGAAAATGTGAGCCGCAGCACCTTAGACGAGAAATGCAACACCTGGGAAGTGTTCTGAGGAGCAATGGGTACTCCACAAATTATATTAGAAGTGTAACAGAGAGAAACACTCGGCGAAGTAAGGAATCAGAAAAAGAAATGTCGGGTAATGCCTTTCTGTCATACATTCCCAGAGTGACGCACAGAATCGGCCGTATATTGCGCAAACATGGCGTAAAGACGATTTTCAAACCGACAAGGAAGATCAAAGAGTGTCTTAGATTGGCAAAGGAGAAAAGGGACCCACTTGCAATGTCGGGAATATATCGTATTTCATGCACAACAGGAAACGTTTATGTCGGAATGACTGGACGATCAATAAACACCAGGATCAAAGAACATTAGCGACATTGCAGGTTGGGGCAGGTGGAGAAATCAGCCGTGGCAGAGCATGCACTGAGTGAGACCGACCACGTAGTAAAATTCGCCGACATGGAAGTTTTGACTGTAGAGAAGTACTATTACACACGCTTGTTCAGAGAAGCTGTAGAAGTACAAAAACTTGCGAACAGCTTCAACAAGAAAGAGGAAAGCCTTAAGATAAACGGATCCAAGCTTCCCGTACTGCTGCGAACGACCATTGCAGGTAGCACCGGAAATGACCGCGGAGAAGCCCTTGGACGTTGGCGCGCCAGGTACATATAGTCTGCGGCCGCGAACACGGCTCCAGTTCACCACCAGCAATGGAGTGTGAAGCTTTGACAAATCCAGCCACTCGTGCTGGCGCAACGTCAGTAAAATCATTAGAAGAACCCGAGACAGAAGCCAATAGGCAGTTTGTCAACAAGTGGCCACAAAAGCCTTAACAATTTTGAAATATCATGAAGTTGGGTGATTGTAAAACTCTCAAAGTCTGCATTATTTTAGTCTCTTTTATTAAAGGAAAAATATAATTAGGGTAATGATAAAATGGGAAACATTACACTTCCAAAAAATATGAAACATTAAACTTTTAAAAATCAAGATGTTCTATTGTTCATTATAAACTTGAAGGCAAATCTTACATCTACTTATTCTTAAATGTGAGGCTTACGATAAAGCAATTTACATCTTTAATTTCCTAATAACCAACACATTTTTGCACCCTGTTTGTTATACATCCTTTTACATATTTTAGAACGTTCATTCCTCAGGATTCGTTTTAAATATTTCTCGTAATTTTCAGGCATAATAAATTTTCCACATAAACAGTGCACTGTTATACATGTTTCTTTGATAGTTTCTAATACATTCTTTACAGATATATGAATGCTTATCCTTAGCATATTTTTTTGAGTGAAAATTATCAGTCAGCTTCTAAGCTTGGCATTTTTTACACTTCTTAACTTCTATTTATTAAGAGAATTTTTGTTAGTTTAATTAAAATTATTCCTTCAAAAAATGAATCCGCTTTCTTGTTGCTGCACACTAGATACCTGTACAGATAAAATACTTACTCTTAATTTTTTACTGTCACTAGTAGTTTTCCTATGTTTTTTTATTTTTATTTAAATATTTTTAGTACAATACTCATTTTATGAAAAAGAAATTCAGATCTATAATCAAACAGTTTTAGACACACTCTTAAAGAAATTACAAAACTAAATTGTAAAAAATGGTGCTGAATTTATTCACAAAAATAACAACAATAAAGAAGTGGAGCCAACAGTTACATTTACATGCAAGTACAAATTTTACATCGAATTCCAAATAGCAATAATTTGACTACTTATGAAAATATTGATTTTAGGGGGTCAAAAGGTTGAGCCCTTGTGGTGATATAGATTTTTTTAAAGTATCTCTATCGAGATTGAATAAATAATCCACCTTTTTTTAATACAGATGTATCTTCGTTTGGATAACATATGTCTAGAAAGAATGAAACTGTATGTTTCTTCATTCTTAGTGTAGTCATTTGTGTATAAAAATTGTATTAATAAAATTTGTTCTGTATAAAAAGAACCAATTCAAAGCACATTTGTTTCAGTTACCATTATTTTTCAATGACCTATGATGAATATTTTTGAATTTATTCAGAAACATAATTAACAACTAAATTTAGACACTTAGTTTTAAGATATTTGGTTTTTATCATTTGAACAGAAAAATGAAATTTTAATATTACTGTACAGAATTTCAGAGAGTAAAGAAGACTAATTATCATCAGTTTCTTAAAGAAAATAAAATTTCATACATAGAAAAAAATACTGCAATCCTTTAGCTCTAGAACAGGAATACATTCAAAATGAAATTAAAACTTCAAGACCAAAAAATCTTGTTCAAAAAATTTACCTTTATTTACAGTTGATGATTTTAGAAATTCAGTAATGGCATTCAAAACCAAAGAATGTAAATGAGTAAGAAAATATTACACAACATGAGAACAAATTCTATTGAGTTGTCTAAAATATACAACATCTGTTGAAAAAAATCTCCAAAAATTATTGGACAGCAACCAATAGACTTCAAACGAAAGAAAAAGAATGTCTAAAACTAAGAAGTACCATACCTGATATAGTACAAATGAGTAAAGAGCAGATTATCTACATTGTCGCATCAAAGCAGTATGCTAAGATAAATTATTTTTAAGTTGGTGGTGCCTAAAAATCATCATTCAGAAAGATTATCTGGTTATAAGAATGGAAGTTCTAAACAAGATAAAATATTTTATGTCAGAAAATATTAATGTATAGATTACAAATTAGTGGAACATGTGCTTAATATTTATTTTGGTGTACACAGAGTAAATAAAAGTAAAGAAATGTGCAATATATACTTCAACAGTCTGTTTTATTTTGTTGAGAAATTATGTGACCGATCCAAAGGTATTGCTGATGAAATAGATGAGAAGAGGAAAATTATTTATGACGAAATTTTGATTTTGCATGCTATATAATTTGATTTTATCTAATTACTTCTTAAGTACCCTGTCTACTCAGCCCCAGTGTAAAAACTCAACTTTTATTAATAAATTACTGCACAGCTAGTTATTCACGGCTACAACACAATTCAACCAAAGAAAAGGACTCATCTTTTTGGTGCCCTCACAAAAATTCACCTGTTTAATAAATATTTCTTACTACAAATGGCTAATTATTTAAGAAAATTGGTTCATAATAATAACTTCTCCAAAACAAATAAAAAACACAAATTACAGGATAAAGCACTTTCAATAAAGGACTGATTAGAACTGTGTTAAATAGCATAAAATGTAAATACAAGAGGTTATTCTTACTCACACAAACAAACTTTAATGTAATGTATTGATAAAGTACAACACAACCATAGGGATTTGAAAAACCTTTTATATCCTAAAGATTTGGAAACAGAGGTATTAAATGTAAAACAACTATGAGCTATTGTAAAAATTTTAAATATAGAAAAACACTATAACTATCAGAGAGAGGAGCTAATGTACACAATAATAAATATAAATTAGTACTAGAAAAACCATTTGCAAAGGACTTAGAGTATTAGATAATTGTCGAATTAAAACAAAAAGCAATAAATTATATAGTTTGTGGATATTCATAGGTTATCGGTAGTAGGTGTATTCGAAAATATTATTAATAAAATTAATATTACCAGAAGAGGAAAGAGTTAAAAGATTACTGGAATTTAACTTCAATGATGCAATACCCTTGTAGAGCCCATCTTCCCAGACCCTGAAAAATTGATTTATTCAAGTATATGAGTGTGATCCCTGGTAAGTTGAAAAAAGTTTTGAATACAAAGTTTCATAGAATAACATTATTTTTATCTACCCAATTACTACGTGAATTATCAGATCCCAACCATTTAACACATATTCTATTTCATTTCTTTCTCAAAACTTTTTCAACAAGATATACATCAGGATCTTATATTTTCTGTAGTTCTTGTTCATAAAAATTTCTTTTGGTAGCTTTTAATTTGTAAGTGATTGCATTAGAATGGATTACACTTTCAATTCCGTAATTTGTGTTGACCAATTGCCCAAGTATCCTTTCAAAAACACCTTTAAGTTTAGTGATTCTCACTGTATGCCCTTTCCTAATAATTTCTTTATAATTAGACACAAAAGCAGTTGGTTTATAATTTTTCATTAATTTCTGTTGGTTTCATTTTTATTATCAAATGTTTTGTGTTATTACATTCATCAACTAGATTTTTAACTAAATCAGCAATACCTGAAGCAAACTTCAGGCTCTGTCAAATCCATCTACAATTTCCTTGAAGACCAAGCTTCTACCACGTTTTTTCTATAAGTGTTGTAATAAATTTTTCAACAACAGAGGCTTTTAATTCAGTAAAATTTGAATAATGATTAATGAAACCTGGTAGTCAAGGGAAGGCAGGATTCCGTTACAATTGGGGATGGGGCTGTAAAAGTTACTATTGGTTGCCTTTTACAGTTACACACATTTTTTAAGGCAGTAGTACCAGACTCAACAATAAATAAAAATACCACACATTATTAATGAAGGAATAAACAACTGTGTAAATAATAGTGTTTTCAGTGAGCTACAATATAGCAAATCACCATTAAATACAGACACAGCAGATAATGTTTTAAGAACAAATGACTGTGATCTGGGCAGAAGGCCTTACACGCCAGGAATGGCAATAAATTAAGAATTGTTTAATAACTCGCTGCAATGTACAACTTACGTGTCTTGAAATATTAAATATAAGTCACCACAATCACAGCAGAGGGCATCAGACACCAGGATTGGCAGTAAATAAGGTTTCAAGGCTTACTGCTAAAATACAAATACCAAATTACAATTTTAAAGCAAATGACCACAATCATGGCTGAAGGCCTTACACGCCAGAAATGGCAACAATATAAAAAAATTAGAAACCTTCTGTAAAACAGCAAATACAATAGCAATGGTTAACTAAAAAACAAGCAACTGATCATCAAATGGCTGAAATAAGATGATGGTAAACTTTGTAACGCAACCCTTAACGTCCACTGAACACTACACTGGTTGATTTATTCCAGAGGGCGACCAGAACTATCAACTAGACATATAGAACCTTTAATGTACGCATTAAAAGGTATTGTAATAAATAATATAATAATAAATCGCAAGAACCAGTACATAAGTTCCTTAAAGAGTACTGAGGCAGATTATACCGACAGAAGGCGTGGGCTGAAGGAGCATTTCACTGAACTACTTGCTATCATACCTCCTTTTTGAACACATGTCTTACAAGAACCAAGGGGTCATAGATGGTGCTCCAGAAATAGACCTCTGAGAAGGTCCGGCAACAAACACTTTGGCGAGCGATGAGACAGGTAGCCAACAGTTGCATTCACTTCACAAGACGGTAACTCAGACTAGTGGCAGTCTAACGAATGACTGACGATAACCTTGCTGAAGCTACCTGACGTCCGATAAACCAAATGCAAGAATGGAACAATACGCCAAAGGCAGAACTGGCGGTCTGCACTATGTCCACAGAATACTGTGTTTAGAGCGCCTGGAACGACAAAGGAACCACTACCACCAGAGTAGAGGAATCGCCTACAATCAAGAAAGCTGTCAAAACTACGCACCTTACCAGACAGCAGCGGCCAGGTGAGGAAACATACACTGCCATTACATACACTAACCCCCAGGGCAGGTAACTGGGGCGTTAGCGGCCACCATGCAAGAACATTTACCATTGGTTGAACTTAACAAATTTTAACAAGTGGAGGAAACCTAATCAGATCGGCCTTCCCCAAGCACTCCACTCGCTGCTCTTCGCCTCGGTGACACTACGAGCAGCAACACGAATCCAAGTCACTGGAGAATCGCGAGATATCATAATGGTGGAGGTTTCTCTACTTGAATTGAAATGCACACATCTTAAACCTTGCTGGATCCATCCTCATGACCAGAGCCCTTCCATCCAGCTGTCTATAGGTGCCGCCAGCGGTCGCGGTGGGTTTTGGCACTGCGCAGACTTGGCTCGTACTGAGTCCCCAACCAAACTCGCACACTCTCACAACCCGGAAAAAGTTAGGGCAACAGTTACTACATATCGATAACCGCTACTGCTGCCACTAGCGGACAGGCAATGCTTGCGAAACCGAGTGACGCTAGTCAATACAAGAAGAAGACAAACTACCGCAACTATACCAACTAAACGATACTGTCTAGCCTGTAACACAGGGCAGAAACCTACAAACAGCACCAACATGAGCCGCAGCACGGCTCAGTT
Organism: Schistocerca nitens; assembly: GCF_023898315.1. Classification (NCBI taxonomy): domain Eukaryota; kingdom Metazoa; phylum Arthropoda; class Insecta; order Orthoptera; family Acrididae; genus Schistocerca; species Schistocerca nitens. The sequence goes on from NC_064620.1 coordinate 289,539,284, forward strand.
AATATTGTAGTTTTTTATCAATTCTTCAAGATCTTTACTGTAGAATTCTTTACCATTATACGTTTGTTAATTTCTTGGACAATTTATTTTAAATATTTTTTCAAGAGAATTCATTGTATTCTTACTTGAATTTTCTTTAACTGGATTAGCCCAAGCCAATTTTAGAAAAAACATCAAATCATAATTAATAAATAGTTATGTCATTTATTTATTTTCGAAATACCTTTCAAATTACCTGAATCCATTTCGAATAGGTCTGCTTGCCATAAATCATCAATATCAGGTGAAAATTTTTTCTCATCAATTTATGTAATTCATTAACAGTAACATCATGAATAGGATTCAGTCTGAAGCCTGGGCAGCCTTGGCTACTCATCCTTCGATGCACATATATAAACCATCACCTACAAAAAATGTTTAACGAATTTACTCTTTTTCCTTTTACAAATTGTACAATGGCCTTAAATAATTTGTCTCTCATTTTAGTTGCTATCCTGTGAGGCTTAGGTTTTCCAGTAAATTTTCTACACTTCTAACAGTAGATATGATTATCCACTTATATAAATAAAAAGTATATTGAATTTTAAATTTTAATTGTTTCATTCTAAAGACTTCAGTACTTCTTGATTTTTATCAAGTTTCATATCGAAACTCTTATTAATTAGAGAATCTAATGACTTAAGTTACCTTTCCAGTGAATCTATTTAATCCAATGCATGATGAAGGATTGTTTTAATGTTATTTATTTCTTTATTGTGATGTTCCATCGTGCCATCACAAATCCGATTTCTTTGCTTCAAGTCTGCGAGAATCTTGCTGTATTTGTTTTGTAACATATTCTTTTTCCAGGTATTGCTTTGTAACAGCATCAAATGTGATTACTGGATCTTTTAAATCTACTAACCTTGTACTTTTAAAATCAATTTATTCTTTAGCTACTTTAAAAATGCCTTGTAATTCTTTATGAAACTTTTTGATTAAATATTATATTTTTGGATCTATTTTTGATTCTATTTAATTTACGTTTAATTTATCAATTTCCGACTGGCAATTGCCAGGCTGCTTCTGTCTCTGGTGCTTATTCCTAGAAATGTCAATTTATTAAATCCAGAATATAATAAAACTTTAATTACCTGAACACAGTTTTAAAACAAATAGACACATATGACCACATATTACTCCATTAAAATTGTGAATTCGTTGTCCATTATAGTACAACTCACTTTAACCGAGATATTTAACCAATTCTTTGGGAATACTTCCTCCAAATGAATCAAAAACAATTTTCTTTATAGTTTGTTCTTATAATAGCATATCCAATAAGTACGAACAAGATCACATGTATCTAAATTTACTATTCCACATTCCAAATTTTTTGGTTATCAGATAATTCATCAATAATGTACACACAAAAAAATGATATGATTTTTAATCATTTAACTAATTTTTCTATATCAAAATTTCTTAACTCATTATGATAGATACGATTATGATAGATACGAATTAATTTTTGAATTTTTTCTAATCACTTCTTACTTTTTCGTTACTAGGCTATGTCTTTTATGTTATTCCAATTCTTTATCCCCTTTCTTTTTCTTTATAACTGCATTTGCAACAGCACCTGCACCACCAGCTATTGAGCTGAGAGCAGTTTAATATGGTAATGCAGCCATTAGTTATGGGAGGAAAGCACCTTCATATTTTGTTAGTTGTGAACCTCCTTTCTTTTTTGTAAGATATTCATTAATCTTTTTTACAATAGGTATACCTAAAGTTATAATTAAATTACCACGTATTTTCTTATCATCCTTATGTGTTCTTGAAACTTCATTTCTATCTCTCTTTCTTTTATGTACATCAGTTTAAAAATTATCTATACTATGTAATTGCTCAGTATTCAATTCAATTTTTACTGATTTTCGTTCACTCTTGCTACTTGGTAGCCATCTGTAAACAATGCTGAAGGTGGACATTTATGTAGATAAAAAATTTATTAATACTTTTGCAAGCTCAATCAATTTTCATTGAGATGAAATCCTAAGCTTGCTTCAGCTGGTTTGAGTTCAGTACCCACACCTAATATTCATTTTTGATACATTATTCCTTTAACTGCTCTTGCAACTATTCTTCACCTAAAATACATCAGAAGCATGAATTCTTTCTTGTGCTGCTAATTGAAGTTCTTTACCTGCTTCATGTATTTTTTCCAATTATTTTTGTCTCTGTAGATAAATGGAATGCCTTTTGGATTGTTGATTATAAAATCACTAAATTTATTAGCTAAACTCTGTGTTATCCAAACTTATCATTGTGATAATTTTTATTTCTTGTTAATTCTTCTGCATGAATTACTCTTAATCTGTTCATTAAATCACTAACATCATTCATCCAAGCATATTCGATTGGTGTTTCTGTACATTTTGTTACTAAACCTTCCCCTATTTTTTCACTTTGAAGAGATATTTTGTCTCAATGATGGAAAAAAGGCATCAACAGTTTCTTTAATTAAATATCTTTACCTTTCCTTGATTTTATTTTATTTGGATTATTGTCAGAATGTAATGCTCCCAAATGCTCCAATATATCTGCATAATTTGAAAAACAAGAATGGGTATGTTTTGTATTCATGTCATCCACATTTCTTTGTCTTTTAGTTAAAAGATTTATTAAGCCATCTGTACCTTCTTACACCCTATCACCAACTGTTAATTCATCCCCATCAAATTTTACCGGTAATTTATCAACAAATTAAAACTTTATCTTCACTGTTATTAATATAGTCTAGCATTCATTCACTTTTGTATATTTTTTTGTGGCTTGTTCCTCTCTACTTTTAACCTTTACATAATTCTTTAATAAATTTTTGATTCACTTAAAGTATAGTCATGTTGTGGACTTTCATAGTGTTCAATTGACTGAATATCATTAAATTCTTTTAAATAAAGTTGTTGGTAAGGAACCATTTGCTTTTCCAACCTCTCTGGTTTCTTCAGTAGCTTCAAGAACATTGTCATCTAAATCTTTGAGTCCTTTTATTTTTTCGATTGCATCAGTAATGGGTTGATCTTCTTTTTTAAATTAATTGTATTACATTCTTGGTTCTTTTTCCATTTATAAAATTATACATTTAATTTTTCATTTATTCTTCTATTTTGTTTAGCTTTTTTAACAACCCATATGTCATATTCCACAGTCAGTTAATATAAACGAAAAACATCAAGGAAAATTATTTTAATATAAACAAAACATTGAGTAAAATTATTTTACATTGCTAGGAATGTTTTTATTTTATCTCTGAACTTGCTTTCATTCGGTTTTCTAGTCATGTCTGTTGTAAAGAATCCAAACCGATCATTCCAGCATTTGCTACACATTTCCTTAAATTCATCAAAGTTTACATCTCCACCAACAAACTCGTGATAAATGTGATTTAAATTTGTGTCATCCTGTCTGAAAATATCTTAAAAATTGAAATTATCTCTGACAGATTTTTTTGGTATTTTTCAGTATGTTTGAGCCAAGTAAAAACAATCTAATCCTTTATATCTACCTCTAGTAAAATATTCACTAACTGTATCTTGATTTTCAAGAATGAGATTTTCAAATACAACAACGGATTTATCTTGACTTTCATCTGACATAATAATGTCACCACTATTTTCAATAATTTTTTCACTTCATTTCATAAACTCTTGATATTTTGGTTGAACTAAACTTTTAGAATGAACATACAAATGATTAATTTTTTTCCAATTGAACCATCCTGGGGCTGGACTATAACTGTCAATCATTAATGTCGTTTTTCCACAACTTCTTGGTCCTATTATTGCACATCAAACAGAGCTAGGCAAGGGTTTGACATGCTTGTATTTTCACTTTTTCTCTGGAATTCTTATTTTTGGTTCCCAATCGGTTTTAATTTATTTAATATATTTTTATTAATAAACAAGTCATTTTTTTTCAGCTGAGAGGTAAGTTGTTTGTTATTAAAAAAATTATTGTACCTAGACAGCTATAGTAACGCTGCACTAGTTGTTTTTTATACAACTTTTTTAACTCCAAATATTATATCAAGAAATAATAAATTGTTTAGTGTCACAGAAAGAATAGAAATTCCTATTGGTCAATGTAGTTTGAAAAACTTGGAAAAATTTGTTCTTTCGAAAAAGCCTAATATAAACATCAAAGCATATGAAATTTTAAACAGAGTGATGTAAAATTATATATGGATATAAAGGATAGCACTGGAGTGTGCTTGGAATTAGTGATCAAATTGTTGAAGCTAGTTAAAAACTGTTGCTAATAATGTTCCTAAAATTATTCCAATCGAATAAAATGAACTAAATTTTAATCTAGCTGATGGAATGTTTGTGAAGCATACTGATCATTTTCATTGAGAAACAAAGATCTTTGCTTCACTCATGGCTAATGCAGAATTTGGTGGACCATTAATTCATGAACCACATTATCCAGTATTTATTTAAATTTTATATACTATGTAGGGCTTAGAAATAACTATAACTGATGAAAATGATAGTGCACATGTGTGTGTGTGTGTGTGTGTGTGTGTGTGTGTGTGTGTGTCTGTGTGTGTGTCTGTGTGTAAAATGTGACTACATGGAGCAGCACTCAGCTCTCCTGGCTCATGTCATACTACCAGACATCGAAGTAGCAAGTTCTCATTCAGGCAGCTCTCAAATTGGGCTCATGAGGCGCGTGCACCGTGATTGTAATGAGGAAAAATCTCTGGCAGTATGGAAATTAAAGCGGGTTCTCTGTATTGCAATCATGTATGCTGAGCGCTTCTTTCCCCTCTTTATATTGCCAGGTACACCTTCCATGACCCCACTTCTGTTCCTTCTGATTCCCATACATCCTCCAGGTCTGAATGACCATTAACTAAAGACGTTTCAGATGTATTTATTAGCTTTTTGTACCTTCAGCAACCATCATCTTCTGGCCGATGATAAATTTATCGTGACCGCTCAGCTACAGAAGTGGAAACAATGAACAGGAGTCACTTTTCCACCAACCAAGCGAAATTATTGGTGTCCATGCAATCATTCAGTCCACTTCTACTGACTGCTACAGTTAGAGTGCAGACAGAATAACGTGGCCAATAGATGTTCAGTTGGCTGGGGAGTCATGGGGGTTGCGGGCAGGCGGCAGAGTGCTATAGGAGAATGCCAGCACTGAAGAGGGAATGTCGTTCTAAACTGAAGGCAATGCTCAGATTTTTTGTAAATATTAAGAGGAGCCTCTCTGTGCCCATACTTCCGTGGTGACTGTCCAGAAGGATCTACTGTCACTTCTGTTTTGTTAGTATCTAAAAAGAGTTCCGATGGAAATGCAACAAGAGCAGTGATTTATTTTCGACTTACTCTTTCACCATTTCTAACGTTCAGAGAAGCGTTATGATTGACGAATTTTGAGTGAAACCTACATTTCTATTGTTGCTGTGTTACAATTTGCTTCTCTTGCCAAAAAACAACAGAGTTTACGCAATGTCACGTCATTAACATGTTGTGCAGACATAGTGGAGACAGAATTCTGAAACAATGATTTACTAAGTTAATTGATTAACTGATAACAAGTAAGGTCAATAGGTCGCAAAAAATTCCATCCTTTGTACAAAAATAATTATGTAATGTCTTCACTTATGTAGTTTCAAAAATCACAGCATTTCACATTTCACCATCTATGGATGACCTTTAAAAACTAGATACTCGTATTGAAGAGGTCTGTAGTGGGAGAACACGATAGATAATGGAATTTCGCACAATAACCATACAGTAAAATATTCTCCTCTTTTTGTGCTATCGTTTACCTCAATATCGTTTCGCTATCAAACAATTTATGAGTTATGAGGATTTTTATGAACATGTCATTCTGGCTTTTCTGTGGCGTACACGATCGCAAATGAGTACACTACATAAAGCCAATTGATCGAGATTGGTGACAGAGACCTCCACCCACGTCTAAAGAAAATTCAATGTTAGCTAAATTTTATACGCAGTGACGTATGAGGCTCTTAGAATAGCAGAGGCATATGCACCAAGGTGCGCCTTTTTAGTTTTTTCTCGCGACATATGCTGTTTCGTGCCTGCTAAGTGTGAATGGTCAATTAGGCCTTGGATATGAACGAAGTCAAAATTTGACTACAGTCTGACACGCCCGGCTACAGCTGAATCATGAGAATAGCACAGGCGTACAAGCCACCCTGCCGACTGGCCTGGATCTCTGTCGAGTTCAGTCTGCTGCGTGCGAAGACAGCTGTAACACACAATCTGGTGGCCTGTTGCTGTAAACCTTTTAATGTCATCATGATAACGAGAGACCAGTTTAAAGACGAAGGAATGTAGCAGCAGCACGTAAGGAAGCGCAAGTAAATGACACCTGACGTCTTTCACTACTGCAGGGTGCGGGTACGATAAGCATCGTGAAATATCTGATTTCCTGAATCCCAAAAACGGCTACGCAAGTAGAGCACACATTCGCTTGCCTCGAACAAGTATCAAACACAAAATTTCTGATTAGTGGGCCAAATTTATTTAAATATTAATGAATTAAACTGATAAGACGGCGCCACCTCACATATCATTTGATGATTTAATAAAATACTAATCCATATATTGGATATACAATAATCATGATAAATTTCATTGAATTATTATGAAGAGGAGGTGCAAACTGAGTGATTTTAAGGTTTGTGACTAGGAACCGGAATGGCGCTGTAAGATGTAATAGCAACGAATTTAGCAGTAATTAACATTTATTTCCTCATTAAAGGTAACACACACACACACACAGATGTTAAGTTAAAATACAGCTACGTGGAATGCTAGCGCCTGAATCTCGGCAGATGGTACGTGATACAACGCATCAACTGAACCGACACGTGTGGAGGCAAGTCTGCTAGATTACTGGTTACAGTTTATCAGGATCACACGCACCACGTTCACACTGATCACTCACACAACAAAAGATAGAATTTATAAGAAAGCTTGCATACTCCACATATAAGCTCACAGGGTCAGAGTGTGACTGGGTTTAACTGTCAGTTTCAAAGAACAAAACCCACTTCCGAAATTCCGTACAACTCAGTAATTTTGTAAATAAATTTACCAAAGGACAGCACATCTCCGCCACGATGAAACTGAGGCTTCAATTCGAACACGAGAGGTTTTACGTCGAATTGGAGTCTCGAGGCTTCCAAAGAAACGCACATGTGGGCTACTAAGTCTGTGGGAGTGAAACAGAGATTGGACGGTAAATTAAATAAAATTTAACACAGGCATTCCACAAAGCATACGACACATTCATACATGATATACGAAACTAAATAAAACTGTACATTACGTGGCGGCACCTCTCGTCCACGCCAAGTTGCATTTCCACAAAAGATCTCATCGAATGAATTGAATACTAATGAAATTAACGCTGTTCCGTGACTTAAATAGTTGATGTGGCACGATTATCAGTGACATGCACCAGAGTAACTACCAGAAATTCAAACAAAGCTTACTCTAACGCATTTTAACTTAACAACTAGAGGTACACGCAGAGCGCCCTTACTCACCAGCGTCCTAGGGAAGAGTAAAACGAACCTACCTCGTCGCCGCAGTCTACACAGAAACCCGGAACGGCTCAAACAGCGTAAGCGGTTTCTACCTGTATGAAGTTCACAGTGGATGCTGACCATTGTCCACTAATGTCTCTCTGATCGAACATAGCCGTATTTAAAGCTCTAGGTTGGCTAAACTGTCCCTAACATTCAGGGAAACCTGCTGGCAATTAGGAAAACCCCAAGTGCCAGATACAGACAAACCACACGTTCATACTAGAAAAGACAGTACGAACGGGAAAGACATGACATGAATACATGATAATGGATCTCACAGATACACACAGAACATAGTTATGAATTTGAAATCGAAAAAACATATTCCCTGAAACACCGCTGAGAAGCGCCGTTGTAGTATTACGCATTGTCTCGTTCATCTTTCTCTCCAGGCATAGTCGTACCGAACATTTGGGACGTTAAGAATTGTAGCAAAACGGAAGGTTGTTTTCCAGGATCAATGGAGCGGCTCAGATGCAGGTGTGTGACAAGTGCTAGACGCCAAGTTTTCAGAGGGAAGAGTTTTTGTTTTTTCCAGCAACTATGGTTTAGCAATTAACCTACATACATAAGCAAGTGCATTGCGAAAAGATCGTGTGAAGAGGTACAATCATCATTTCAATCTTTCGACTGTCAATCTACCGATTAAATAGACTAAACCTGTAGTTATTTCACCTGAAAAACTTGCAGATCTTCGCTCACTTCTTCCGTACATTCCCGCGAATCATCAAGCGTACTTCACAAGTACATTTACTGATAAAGGAAACGTGTATCACACACCAAAGGAAGAAGAAGAGGCAGTATTGGATGATGACATTTAATATTACTGACGTACTCATGGTGCCTCACAGCACCAAGCCTGGACCAGCGCTTATTCGTCTTTGGTACGCCACACTTTATATTTTGTGGTTACGTATTTCTTTATATTCATTCCCTTATTCATTATGTTATATTGTACGTTTCTTGTTACTTGTATTAATAATTAATAGTAGATGAAGTCTTGCAAAATGTAAACTTGACAGGAAAACAGTTTCGGCTATCACGCACATGAAAGCTTACCTTATGTAAATGGTTCAAATTGCTCTGAGCACTGTGGGTCTTAACATCTGCGGTCATCAGTCCCTTACAACTTAGAACTACTAAAACCTAACTAACCTAAGGACATCACACACATCCATGCCCGAGGCAGGATTCGAACCTGCGACCGTAGCGGTCGCGCGGTTCCAGACTGTAGCGCATAGAACCGCTTGGCCACTCGGGCCGGCTTGCCTTATGTAAATAACATTGTCGATAAAATCAGCTTTCAGAAATCTTGAATATCTTGAAACAGCATTTTACAGTCATATTTCATATGTTCACATCTGAATACTTGTTAATGTCTTTATCGATCCTGTTAATAAAGCGCAGTAAACCTTTAATCACATTGTTCTCCAAAACTACCTTTGGGTATGTACACTCCGTAGTGGGCCGGCCGAAGTGGCCGTGCGGTTAAAGGCGCTGCAGTCTGGAACCGCAAAACCGCTACGGTCGCAGGTTCGAATCCTGCCTCGGGCATGGTTGTTTGTGATGTCCTTAGGTTAGTTAGGTTTAACTAGTTCTAAGTTCTAGGGGACTAATGACCTCAGCAGTTGAGTCCCATAGTGCTCAGAGCCATTTGAACCACTCCGTAGTGGAGCGTTAATCGCGTTTCTCTCAACACTACATTCTGGCGCATTCGCCTCTGCTATTCTAAGGGCCTTATACGATACAGTATGCGCCAAATGCAAAATTATAGTGACCCATATTTTTCATTGCAAACTTTTTCAGATTTTCGCACAGTGTCTTATTCAATTGCAAATATCACATTAACTGTGACCATTAAAGAAATGATGGGAACATCGTCCTGAAGTTGACATACAAAACTATAAGCAACGCAAAAATAAAATGAAACTTTGTACCGAATGTTTTCTGTAAAATTGTTTGAGGACGATTGCGTGGCTTTCGCCTCGATTCTGTCAGCGCAGCGCGTCGTCAACCGGCCGAAAGTGCACAAACAAATGAACTCGTTCAGCGTTTCGGACCAAAGTTGGTCACTGTGCAGCGGTCACCATATCCTGCGCCGACTCTGTCCTATTTTATTTACGATCACGCACAACTGCACAGCGGCGCGCGCTTCCGCGGCCCGCAGCTCGGCATGCCGGTGCCGGTGGCGGTGTCTGCGGCGGGTATCGAACGCCGTGGCATTGTGCGCCGGATTACAGGGCGGCAGCCGCCCGCCTGATTACAGAGCCGGCCCGCGGCGGCAATTACCGCACTTCTGCAAGCTCACCGCCCGCCGCCTGGGAACCGGCCGACACGCGGCTTCTGGCCGGCGCGCCCGAGCGCACGACACCTGCTAGTGCTGCCGCTGCTGGGTACAGGGCTTACCACTCAGTCAACACTGTGTCTGTCGTAACTCACCCTGGAACTTGAAACATCACTAATCGCACCTGCTCCACTGCTCAAATGTACACTGAGGTGACAAAAATCGTGGGATATAGCGCTTTGCTTGTGTACACGGTATAACAGGGCAGTGCATTGCCGGAGCTGTCATTTGTACTCGGGTGATTCATGTGAAAGGTGGCCTATGTGATTATGGCAACACCATTGTAATTAACACAATTTGAACGCGCAATGGTGGTTGGAGCTAGACGCATTTCCGAGACCCACAGCGTCAAGAGTCTGCCGAGAATATCAAATTTCAGGCCCCACCTCTCTTATGATCAAGTGCTCGTAACTTTTAAGGTGTGCGTTTTAGAGCACGTGTTTGCTGGACATTTTTTCTTATTTTGATCCATACTACCACTTCCCAAAATATGGAAAGCAAAGAACTTGTAGTAGAAGAGATTTGTTTCACAGTATCGAAGATGAAAAATTGCTCAGCCGCATTTTCGACCCTATGTTTACTGACACTTTTTTCTTTCTGTGTCGTGTATTTTTAACTGTATGCGTTCACTCCATTAATTATGATAAACCCCTTATAGATGAACAGTAGAAGCGAAAGCTAAAATATATTTGCCCGAGAATTTCCACCATCTTCCATTGTCATTTTTCATTGTAGAAAGGCAGACAAATTATATGGATGTGTCTTAATTTTATTAAGCCTTGCTTCCATTATTAAGCGCAACGTCAGGACTGCCCCTCTGGTGCCTTTATCTTTGTCAAAGTGAAACTTCATCATCTAACAGATCCTCAGTTTTATTTTCCATTATTCTGTATGCATCCATGATTTGTTAAGCTGCCTGTCCGATAGTTGTCGCACTTATCTGCCCCCGCTGTCTTCAGGAATCCGTAGCTAATATTTCTCTTGAAAGTCGTGTGTCTCCAGATTCTACACACCAACTTTGATGGTTGCCACTTTCCCCCATTATGTTAGAAACTACAAAGGAATAATGTCTCTACTTTTCACCCTATTTTATCGCAAGCCTTACAAAGCTCTGTTAAATTCTAATAGCGGATCCTGTTCCCGATAGAGACTCCAATTTTATTCTTTTGTCATCTCATCAGACATTTCTTCTCCTCGTAGAGGGCTCCAATGTGGTTGTTCTAACCAGTTGGTCCTCCTCTGATTCTAATTGTGGAATTCTTCTTGCACTCCCAGTGTTGACGCCTTTATCTTTAATTTCGTAATGACAGAATCGTGGTGGCACCTTACGTCCTAAGTCATCGGCCGCCATTGCTGCGCTTACACGGTTCGTAACCTCCGGATATCCAGAGAGACATGAACCTGACACTCTTGGAGCCCACAGCTGGGGACCAGGACGCGGCCTGTTGCGGTGTCGATGGGACGACTAGTGAGAGAACTCGACAGATTCAATATAAGACGAAGACCCACAGTCCAAAGTGGTTTTATTTCATTTTATTATATGAACGCCGCTAATGTGCTGGCAGTCTTTTTAACCTCATGCGCTAAGTTTTAAAAGGTGACAATGGGAGTATTGTCTAACATTCTGCGTGGTGTCTGTTTGTTCTATATCGTGTCTCCCTGCCACTTTCGCGCAACGACGCTCTGAGCGTGTTTTTTAGGGAATTGACTAGTTTGAACCTGGGACCTGTTGCTGATAAGGAGACGCCAGACCACACATGACATGTAGAGTTCAGAAGAGCTCAGTGAGACTAGCGATGATATAAACAAATACTTAATGATTTCAGCGTCAGCTCCACTGCACTCCCTGTAAAAGAATCTTAATACTAATTAAATTTAGTGGAAGGGGTTCAAGGCTTTCCTATTTTTACTTAGCTGGTAAAATAACGTCGAAAAAGCAGTTAAGTTTACCATTGGAAATTTTATTCTACTCACAAAACATTGTTTATAAATTGCATTATTGATAAAAGGAAATGTTTTAATACAGGATGGTAAAAACCAACAGCGTTCAACAAAAATGTGAACGAATAGTCCCTGAATGGATTTCCAAGTTCTACAATGGATCGAAGCATGACCTATGACATATCACATCTATAATCTAGGTTTAAATTAAGTTTCACAAGAGAGAAAACTATCAAAATGGTCTACAGTGACCCTCAATTATCTTTAATTACTTATCTAACTTGTCGTAAATTACAGTGGCTGATGTGGCTTCTCAATAACTATATAACAGAAAAATCATCGCGTTTCAGATTTTTACTTCAAGTGGCAAATGTCATCACCATGAGCTTTAATTGACGATCGACACTAGTATTACGCAAAAAGGGGGTGTAACAGATGAGACTTCTGCAGTTCTGAGTGAAGCTTTATGCGCTGTTATGCGGCATCGCGTGCGTTCATTACCTTGTCGGTGTTCGTCAGGGGGCGGCAGGCAACACAGCTCCACTCACCTCGCCGTCTCGGAAGCAACTCTTTGGTAACTTCTCCTTACTACAATTTACCGAAGTTGGTTTAAAAAAACTATCTGGCTGTGTTTTCATCTGACCAATCAAGGTCTCAATGTTAACCTTAAGCTCCGTCTACAAAAATTCTGTCTATCCAATGAGAAACGTTATACTTTTCGTGGTGGGGCAATGTTTTTAAAGTTTGCAACGTAACAGAGGCGCGAAAAAGTCTCACGCTAAAACTTGCAGCTGGTGTGGTCCTTTTAGTGTTATCGTAAGATCTATACTGTTCTTCTGGAGGGCTCCATCTTTTAACATGGGGTGGGGGGTGGTCCTGACCTAACAGAGACGCGAAAAAGTCTCACGCTAAAACTTGCGTCTGGGGTGTGGTCCTAGCGGTTAGCTGGCGACGTGGGTGTCCGTCCCTTATCGTAGGGCCTTCCAGCTTAACTCGGTTCTGTTCTCGGCTTCTGTTCTCGTTTCTCCCCTCGGAACTGCGTCTGTCTCACGGTGGGAAGGTATGACATGCATTTAGGCATTCTTGTGTTAGTCTGTGGTATACCATTTGCTCACTCGTTACTCGTATTACTTTGGTTAATTTAATGTCACGATTTATTCGGAGCTATGTGACATACTACTGGATTTGCTATTATGTCAGGGTTTTCATGGAAGGTGTTGGATTTGCCTGACACCTTACAATTGTGTCTCGAAACGCGGTGTTGAGTCGTGTGTGGGACAGAAAACTGTTCAATGCTGCCCGTTATTACTTTTAAAATTTAACAACCACTATCTCATATGTTTCATATGTGCAACATGCAAGTTAATTAGACGAAAGATAGAATATGAAACAGTCCGTTTTGTGAAACTGAAGAGGATTTCAACAACAAAAAGATTGTTAATTTTTATACAGTATTCAAAATGGAGCTAAATAGGCACCAGCCCCAAAAAACTCTGCTTCAAAAAGGACAGTGCACAAATGGTACATAGAAAACTAGAAAGTTGCAGAGAACTTCGCAAATATTTAAAAAGGACACCTAAATTGCCCTGAGCTTACAGAAAGGCTTCCAACCAGAAATTCCTCTAAAAGAAACCCGGATTCGGAAACACTAAACGAGAAGGAAATTACTGGAAAATTTTAAAAATTAAAAAGTAATATATGAGGAGATTCGTGTTACAATTTCTTTTAATTTTAGCGCATTTCTCGGATACTTTTCTGAAAAGCTGACATAGTCATAATTAACAAACTTTACATCACTGTGATGGTGTTTCCAAGAGGTTCCTAATGCCTTTACATGAAGTATTTTAAAGTTCCCTGAGCTCACACAAAAATTTCCACCAGAAATTCCCCTAAAAACAAACCCATTTCCGAAACACCAAACGAAAAGGAAATCACTAGGAAAATGAAAAGAAAAAAAAAACTAAGCATCCAGCATGTGAACCCTGCTTGGAGGTTTCACACTGCATGAGCAGATTCCAGCCGCCTTGTCTTTTATTTTTAGCGCTTTTGTCGGACACTTTTGTAATATGTTTCCATATCACCATTAACAGTCGTCACACCACTGTACTTGACTTTTCAAGAGGGCTCTAATGGCTTTACATTACGTGTGTCGTTAGATTTAAAAAAACACCTCTTCCTTCAGCTTATCGGTTGACAAAGGAGATAGGAGCATTACACATACACAAAATCATGTGTTCTCCGCTACGTGCCATCATTTGCCGAAAACCTCGTTTCGATGTCTTGAACCGTCGAAGAAATAAGAAGGGATTGATGACTCAGGATTCGATGACTTGCAAATATACGTACCATCATCAGCAAGTATGGCGCCGACCTGGGTGGATGTGCCTTTCTTCCAATGCTTTCGAGAGGCGCAGTGTCGTTACTGCTGGCGTCACGATTTGGGGAGCAGTCAGAGTACGGCTGCGTCCTCATGTGTTACCTCGCATGTGATAATTCCGTAATGTCATTTTTAAATAGAACAGTGCTCTTCCGAAAATGGCGCGTGTCTATGAATTCGAAGTGTTAAGGTACTCCTGTAGCCAACAAGATCACCAGATCTGTTCCGAATAAAGTATGTGTGGGAAAAGTTCTGACGTCAGCACCGTGCCAATATCCAGTATATCAAGGGCTATTTACGACAGTCGTGGGCCAGCTTGCCTCATGGGAGGATGCAACGGCATTACAACACCCAAATCGCATCGGCGCATACTCTTCATTACCGATAAGTGGGTGCATACCACCCACATCTCCCTGCCCTGGGCCACGCTGACTGCTGCCGCCAAGAGTGCAGTGCTAATGACAAGAGCGCTGGCGTCACGAAATTGGTTGGTTGATTTGGGGGAGTGGACCAAACAGCGAGGTCATCGGTTCCCTTGGATTTGGGAAGGATGGAGAAGGAAGTCGGCCGTGACCTTTCAAAGGAACTACCCCGGCATTTGCCTGAAGTTATTTAGGGAAATCTCGGACAACCTAAATCAGGATGGCCGGACACGGGTTTGAACCGTCGTCCTCCAGAATGCGAGTCCAGTGTGCTAACCACTGCGCCACCTCAATCGGTATCACTAATTTACTTCAAATTTTGTACACCTTTAGCAGCCGATTAAAACAACACAATATGCATTATTAAGGTGCGCTGCTCTGGCAATTCTGAGAAAATCACCAGAGAAGTTTTACGCATCTTCTATGTGGCTTATCTATCTCTGTGTAAGTGCCGGCCATTTCAACTTCATGGTGGTCAAGTGCACCCTCTGTAATAAAAAAACTGAGTTAGTGGATCAATGATGAATTTGAACAAACGTCATGGGACGTCCGCCCCGAACAAACAGAACCAGTAACGAACAAAATGAGATCAACAAAAAAATAAAGTGCTTAGTGTTGGAGCCTCGTAAGACGAACGTGTATGAGTCGACGGTTCGACTCCCGGTCAAACTTAAATTTTGTAGTAGGATTGTAAATTCTGTGATATTTAAAAAATTTGCTTATGTACTATTCGTTCTTGCTACATAAGCAATGTTTCACTGCTACGCAGGTTAACTGCCAAATGGGGCCTGCCTCTCTGCAGCTCGAAGTGTCGACGTGTAAAGTAGTTCCAGGTATCTTAGCAGACTGTATGTATAAGGGATTTCGCAAATCGCGACGGGCATTCATTTTTGATAGAACACTATGCATTTCTTCGTTTACTTGTCGATAGTTATAAATATGCGTGAAACTTCCTGACAGATTAAAACTGTGTTCCGGACCGAGACTCGAACTCGGGAACTTTGCCTTTCGCGGGCAAGTGCTCTACCAACTGAGCTACCCAAGCACGACTCACAACCCGTCCTCACAGCTTCACTTCTGCCAGTATCTCGTCTCCTACCTTCCAAACTTTGCAGAAGCTCTCCTGGTAGAGCACTTGCCCGCGAAAGGCAAAGGTCCCGAGTTCGAGTCTCGGTCCGGCACACAGTTTTAATCTGCCAGGTAGTTTAATATCAGCGCACACTCCGCTGCAGAGTAAATATCTCATTCTGGAAACATCCCCCAAGCTGTGGCTAAGCCATGTCTCCGAAATATCCTTTCTTTCAGGAGTGCTAGTTCTGCAGGTTCGCAGGAGAGCTTCTGTAAAGTTTGGAAGGTAGAAGACGAGGGACTGGCGGAATTAAAGCTGCGAGGACGGGCCGCGAGTCGTCCTTGGGTAGCTCAGTTGGTAGAGCACTGGCCCGCGAAAGGCAAAGGTCCCGAGTTCGAGTCTCGGTCCGGCAAGCAGTTTTAATCTGCCAGGAAGTTTCATATCAGAGCACACTCCGCTGCAGAGTGAATATCTTATTCTATAAATATGCTTGTTCTAATAAATAAATTTAATTAAAATCGTAAGTAGTCAAATAACACGAAATTCTCTAAACCTTCATGCAAATACATGTGGTTTTTTTAATTTTATTACCTCACATATGTCAGATAAATTGAATAATATGACCTGTGATGAAAAAAATGTGGATCAAATTAAGTCTGAGCGGGAGTCGAACCGTCGTCTCATACACTTTCATCTCACGAAGCTCGAACGCTAACTACTTGTGTACCATGAACTGTCTGGCACTTACGCAGAGATGCATAAGCGACATAACACACCTGTAAAAGGCGGCCGGTGTGGTCGAGCGGCTCTAGGTGCTTCAGTCCGAAACCACGCGGCTGCTACGGTCGAAGGTTCGAATCCTGCCTCGGGCATGGATGTGTGTGATGTCCTTAGGTCAGTTAGGTTTAAGTAGTTCTAAGTTCTAGGGGACTGATGACCTCAGATGTCAAGTCCCATAGTGCTCAGAGCCATCTGAAGACCCGTAAAACTTCTCTTGAGATTTTCTCAGAATTGCCAGAGTAGTTCACCTTACTACTTGTTGTCACCTTACTACTTTTTGTTTTAGTGGCCTCCTAAACGTGTACAACGTTTGAAGTAAAACTGTGATGTCAGAGTCGTGGCCTCCCCTTGTGTATCACTGCTGGGTTGCTATTTATTCTTCGTGTTTTGCTGTTATCACGTAACGATAAAACAAATATCGCCCTAGACTAATTTGGGAGCGCTGTAACGAGTGCATCCGTAAAATTCCGATTGAAAAATACTTTTTTTCATAATGGGAAACAAACCGACGCTTTTTGCTGACACTAGCCGTCGCATGAAAAACGTGACGAGCAGTAATTTTTGGAAAAACTCCAGTTACACAATGTAAAAACGAAATTGCAAACGTCTGTCGAAACACCAGAGAAAATGCTCCTGACGGCTGTTAGGAGAGACACTGCCTAGCTGAGTTGTCACTGATGAAATTATATTTTTTGCCTCTAGTGCAGAGAATCTATAGTAACGAATGGAACTTAATACAGCAAGCTTGAAATTTGGCCTGAAAATCAACCATAGCTGCAATGAAATTAAGTGCAACTGATGAACCGAAAAAGAAATTGAACACATTTACATGCCTTCAGAAAACCATAATTACTTTCAAACGTTTTCACTGTAGTTCTTCCGTTAGTTTTTATAGTTTATCTGCACTAGAAACAAATAGTTCACTAACATTAGCAAAATAAATGTGGTTTAAATATGTTCAATTAATCACAGTTTGGGGTGGAAAACACCTGTACCAACACTGAGAATAGTCCTATTACTATTTACGTTTGGGCCCTCCTGGGCCATGCGATGTACAAGAAACGGCATTTTCAAGGTATTGTTTTAGCTTTTCTTTGTGCCCATATTACTTTCATCCTCTGAGAGTGGACGCACCTCTGCTCATCAGACCATTTTTTTTTTTTTCGATCTTCTTGGGTTTCCCTGCCAGGCCAGTTCTCCAGTCGTAAATTTTCTGCCCAATTTCTTTTCCGCTCTATTAATCATGATGTGTTAGTCCTTCAGGCGTTTTTTTACTGCACCGATCCATTTTATCATTTCAGTTTTAGCTTCACTGTGACATTCGCAGAATTCCGCAACCTGTCTAGTTATCTGATTTGTTCCACTCTTTTAATACGCATATAAAATTTTAGCCTACGTTTTCACTACCGCTCTCTGGAAAAATAACAAACGCGAGTACTTTGTTCATCTTTGAATTCTACTGGTTCACTTATCTTCAGAACTGCCTAGAAATGAAACAAAAAATGTGATTACGTTCCTTGCCACGTCACAAGTTTCCTTTATTTTGAGGTGCACTTTGCCTTGGAAATATTTTTGTAGGTCCGAAGGGTGTTTACATTTTGTGCCAAAATTTCATTACTAATCTTTTCCGGACCTGTCTCTTAAAAGTTTCTGTCAAAATACTTAAACTGAAAAACTCCCTCGATTTTTCTGTCCGTAATTTTAAGAATTTTGGGAGTAAGATTGTTGCTAGAAATTTACTTTGTTTCTTATAACGATATTTGAAGACCTACTCTTTCTCCAAATTTTTTAAAGAATTTATACTTGTTTTTGTGCTGTTTGAATGTCCTCATGTAGGTAGTCTGTAAAAGCTAAGCAGTCTATTCTAACATGGATCCTTCTAATTTGACTATTTCGTTAATTTTAAGCTCCGATTTCTGTTATACATTTTCTAAGGTAGATGAAGAGTAATGGACAAGATCCATGGTCTTGTCTCAATCCTGCATTTATTTAAAAATGTTTCGAAATTTCTCCCACGAATTTTGCCCTATATTTTGTGCCATTTAGTGTTTTACTAATAATTGGAGTGGTTCTGAAGTCAAGACCTTGATCTTTCAGAATTCGGAACAGAGCCTTACCATAAAATGAGTCATACGCTTTTTTAAAAAATCTGCAAATATACAAACTACTTTATCATTATAAATTTTTGACGTTTAGGGATTAGTTTCAAAACTAAAATTTATTCTGGGAAAGATCTATTTGACTTGAATCTGCTTGAGATTAGCCCGTTTTACGTTCAAGTTGTAGTTGCCCTCGCTCCAGGAGACATTGAGTTACGTAAAATTTCGAATGGAATAGGGAGAATGGAAATCTTTCTGCAATTATTAACATTAGTTTTATCTCCCTTCCTATGAAGCGGATCTGTAATGCAGTTTTCAAGTCATCCGGAATTTTCTCCGTTCACCAATCGTTTTGCATGCTAAATGTAATTTCCTGTAATATTTTTACGCCAGCTGATTTTAAAAGTTGTGCAACAGTGTCGACTGCACCTGATGGTTTTAACTTGTTGTGATCATAGCTGACGTTTCCGTAGCTTTCTCATTTGCTTTCGCAGAGGCTTTTTTCCAGCAATTTATGTAAATACGGTTAGTAATGAAATTACGCAGAAATGAATTAGTTTCATTCTTTATACACAGTTTTGGCTACATTGCGTCGACCAAACTTATTTCTGTTAATTTTTTAGTAGCTTCATGCTGGCGCCGTAAAATGACGCAGCAAACAAAACTAACTGCACTTCGTTGGAGGGGCCTTCCAAATCCATTTAGGTAACTCAAAATTAAAAAAAAAAGAAACAATCTTGATAACAAACGAAGACTTCTCTGATAAATCCCGCACTACTCTCTCCAGTACTATAGTCATCACCTTTCCCTTACAGGCGTATCGCTAGCTCCGAGCATTCAATGCGTTATGATAAACTGGGTAGAAATAACACAGGTCTGAGACATAAAAATCGTTTCAAATTTAGTATGTGATTTTTATAGTGTTTTCAACGCTGATTTCGGGAAAAATAGTGAAAAACTGCTTGTCTAGTTCTAGCTTTTTCGGTACTTCAGCACTCTAGTGAGTTTGGATTTTGGTTTTTAGGATCTCCCTAAACTATTATTTAGCAGTTTTTATACTAGATATACGTAAAATAAAGATTAATTAGGAGAAACCAGCAGTATTTTCATGTCAGCGCCTGTCTGTCGCGCTGCCCCTTCCCCCGCCATCACCCAGCAGTTAGCTTCTGCTATTGTCCTTCAGTTCACAGTACCTCTTCAATCTGTGCTGTTCACGTGTTGTTCTTACTAGTGCTTTAAAGTAGTGACTGTTTTCTTGTGTTGTGAAGTTGTTTTATGGACAATGGACAATGGCTACTAGGGGATGTATAAACTCGCCAGTCTTCTTCTGCTACATTTGTGGTAACTGTGCCGTTAAAAAGTAAGAAGAAACATTTCCGATGTTGGTGGAAAAGTATATTTCTCTTATTTTGGTATAAAGTTAGACGATCAAGATAAGCCTTGGGCCCCACACAAAGTTTGTTCAGTGTGTGTTGAAGAACTGAGGCAATGGTTTTAATGTAAAAAGCAGTCCTTAGGTTTTGGGATACCAATGGTTTGGAAGAAGCCCAAAAATCAATGTGATGACTGCTATTTTTGTTCTTTTGACGTACGAGGTGTCAATTTGAAAAACAAAAAGGACATTTCTTACCCTAACATTCAATCAGCCATTCGTCCTGTTCCTCATGGACCTGAAGTACCAATACCCTCTCCTCCAGATTCTTTGGATTATATAGATGATCACGAGCCACTGGCTCAGCAAGGTGATAGTGAAGACGACAGAGATTTCTACGATCCTGGCACAACCGATCCGTTCTCAAAATCTGATCTGAACTATTTAGTTAGAGACTTAGGCCTTTCTAAAGAATCGTCAGAGATTTTAGGATCTAGATTGAAATATAAACATATGTTGGCCCCGGCTACATCCTTTTCTTGGTATCAATCGAGGGAAAAGGAGTTTGTATCTTTCTTCTCTCATGAAGGTGACTTGGTGTTTTGCAGTGATGTTCCTGGACTTATGGCACATTTCAAACTAGAATATGCTCCTGGTGAATGGAGACTTTTTATTGATTCTTCAAAAAGAAGCCTTAAAGCAGAACTTCTACACAATGGCAATAAATATGCTTCTGTACCAGCTGGACACTCGGTTCACTTAAAAGAACGTTACGAAAACTTTAAACTGGTTTTAAGCAAACTCTGCTATACAGACCACAGACGGACACTATGTGGTGATTTAAAAGTGATTTTAATGCTGCTTGGTCAACAAAGTGGCTATACAAAGTTCCCTTTCTTTCTCTGTGAATGGGACAGTAGAGACAGAAAGCAACACAACATAAAAAAAGCTTGGCCCTTGAGAAAAACCTTACAGGTAGGGGTCAAAAACATTGAGAGGAAAAGCCTTGTGGATCCCAAAAAGGTTTTACTTCCACCACTTTACATTAAGTTGGGGCTGATGAAACAATTTGTTAAGGTATTGCCAAAAGAAGGGGAGTGTTTCAGACATCTTTGTGGTTTATCCAAGGCAAAGCTAAAGGAAGGAATCTTTGTCGGGCCAGACACTAGAAAACTAATGACAGATCCCAACTTTGTGCACAAAATGGAAACAAAAGAAGAGGCAGCATGGACATCTTTTAAATTAGTTGTTACAGGTTTCCTAGGAAACAAAAGAGATTCACACTACAAGACAATCGTCGCAAGGATGCTCGACAACTTTAAGAAGCTGGGCTGTAACATGAGCATTAAAGTTCATTTTCTCCACTCACATCTTTACTTCCCTGCAAACCTTGGTGATGTAAGCGAAGAGCAGGGCGTAAGATTCCACCGAGACATCAAAGAAATGGAAAGAAGATATCAAGGAAGATGGAGCGTCAACATGATAGCGGGCCACTGCTGGATGATAAAAAGAGATGATCCTCAACGAGTCCACAGCCGAAAAGCAATAAAAGAAGCTTCGCCAGAAAGCGAAAGCGTTAGTATAAGGACTCACGAGCTTAAAGAGAGATGGAAGTGTACTGGAAATGTAGTTTAGAACATGATTTATAAACAAAATAAAATTTTATAACGTTGGAAAAAATATGATCAATTGTTTAAATTTTGATATTATACCCAAAAATACTCCATTTTTTCTGAGAAAACCTGACGTGATAGAAAAAAAAAATGGATTGCATTTTTGAAATCAGCGCTGAAAAGCACATAAAAGTCAGTTATCAAATTTCTAGAAACTTTCAAAAAATATTTTTTTGCAGACCTGTGTAATTATTATCACTCTATTTCTTTAATTATTACTCATTTAATGTGTGGCACATTACATGACATGGTAGTAATATGACAGTGGTCCCACGAATTAAAAAAGTGAGAAATGTGGTTAGTATAATGAAGAAAAATGCAATCCATGTTCGTGACGCACTCAATGAATTAAACTACCTATAATTCATTATCACTGGACCGCCAACTATTTTTGCAATGCTATTTTGTGTTCTCATCAAAATGTTTGAACGTAACAATGTTAAGAAATCTAAGGCCATTAAATTAAATCCTGTGCGTTTTATTATTGCTTCCCATTCCATTTTTTCTCTTACTTCTTTCCTTTTCTCTAGTTTCCTCTCTCTTACATGTCAACTCCACACGCTCATACGCACGCGCGCATACACACACACACACACACACACACACACACACACTCGCGCGCGCATAATACACACACCCGCGCGTGCGCGGACACTTGATGAGTATGGGCACATGAACAGTAAAGAAGCAAGTAACTGGTATATTGTTTACCTTTATCCATACCAGGAGATAATGATGTGGAGTTAAAAAATATTCACGTTGTCTTCTTTGCTTCTTTGGCCTCTTTTTCCGCAGTTGTATTTATACGAGATGTATAGGTTTATTGCCGTCTTTAGCAACTCTAATATAAGTCTTATTAAGACCAGACGCGTTTCGGTTTACTTTAAAGCACCTTCGGTGGTCACTGTAACAATATGACGTTTTCTCTTACAATTTTGGTTGTTACGATCATCAACAGTTCTCATTTTTTACTTATTACTATAAACAGTTTTTATTCTTTTCGTTACTAAATGCTTTATTGCTCTTTATCACATTCTTTTTCGTGTTCCACATGAAACTGTTCAGTATGTAGTCACAGAACTTTGATTTACACTTCTGTATTGGGAAGTATCACTGTGATGTCCTCTCGCCGTTTGGGCGTTTCGTATTGCTATTGTGGGATATGTTTGTCTTTTGTTTTGACAGTGTTGGAGGCATCTGCTATCGCTCTGTGAGTACTTATGGTTTCCGACTAGGAAGAAAGAGAGAAAGAAGGAGAGAGAAAGAAGGAGAGAGAGAGAGGGGTTTTTCCTGTAAAGTACTTTTTTCTGTAGTGTACTTTTGTTCTTTATTTATTTATTTACTTTAAATTAGGGGTAGTTATCTTCATTGTGTGTGTGTGTGTGTGTGTGTGTGTGAAGGGAGGTTCTGTTTGTGTAAGTTATTGTTGTATTATGGTACAGTGGTGGACGATATAGGGTAGGGATATTGACTAGTTTTTGATATTATTTTGTGGTGTCTAAGGGGGTTGTTCTTTCTCATCAATATAATTTCTTAGTTTCAACAGAATCTGCTTGCTGATGTTTATCTAGTCATTTATTAGTGTTTGTTATTGCTTTCTGTATTTGCAAGTTTTCTTGTTGTGTAGGAGACGTTTGTTGCTGAATCTGATTATTTTTATGTCCATTTCTGTTCTGGTAGGGAGATTGCTTTCTTGACGGAGGTATTTTGCAAAAGTTGAGTGGCTGGTCCATATTACCATCCTCTTCTTACTTCAAAAGTTCTGTCCTGACTATTGATCACCACAGTTGTTACACTGCAGTTTGTAACGGCCAGCTTCCTGGTACACGTCCATTTGATCTTCCTTTTATAGACATTTCTGTATATACACTATTTTTATTCCTTGTTTCTGGAGGGAAGTTTCTTTCCATATGTCAGTATGTACCAGTTTCTCTGTTGAGTTTCTATGTTGTTCTCTTTTTGTGTATTGGTGGTAATGTGTGTGTGTGTGTGTGTGGTCGTGATGTAGGTATCTGGGTTTGTGTGGTATGTTTTTATTTTTTTCTGGAATTTATGAGGGATTCCTGGTATCCATTATTTTTTGCTATCTGAATAATTCAGCCCGTCACCTTACTATGGTCATATGTGTCAAGTGGTACTGTGTTTAATCTGTGGATCACAGATTCTCTTTGGGTCTGTGGGTGGTTAGATTATTGATGTAATATTGTGTCTTTGTGGTATTTTTCCTGTAAATGCTGAAAGAGTATTGGCTTTTTTTTTATGGATACAGCTAGGAATTTTATTTTGCCTGTTTGCTGTGCCTCTAAAGTGAACTTAATGTTTTTCTGTAATGTAATGCATTTATCTCTGCTTGTAATTGTTCTATTTTATTTTCTGGTTCATCTACCAAGCAGAGGATGTCATCCATATATCTCCATCAACATAGAGTATTGTATCTCCCTGGTACTAGTTTCTGGAAAATTCTTTCTTCTATTTTGTTCATGAAGATGATTGCTAACTTTCCTGAAATTGGGGATCCCATTGACAATCCTTCTTCTTGTAAGTAGAATTCTTTGTTGAATTCAAAGTAATTTTGGCCAGTAATGAGGTGCTTATGTCTGTTATGTGTTCTTGTGCTAACTGAATGTAAACATCTAAGTCTTGTTCTGTTATTTTGATGGTTTCTTTAACTCTGATTGTGGAGTGCATGTTTTCTTCATCAAATGAGATCAGCACAGTTTTTATGTGGTTTATTAGTTCTCTTATGTTTTTCGCTGTTCCGTCATTTTATGTTTTATATTGTTGTGTGAGTGGGCTTAGCGCATGCCAGACGAGGATGTTCAAATGGTTCAAATGGTTCTGAGCACTATGGGACTCAACTGCTGAGGTCATTAGTCCCCTAGAACTTAGAACTAGTTAAACCTAACTAACCTAAGGACATCACAAACAACCATGCCCGAGGCAGGATTCGAACCTGCGACCGTAGCGGTCTTGCGGTTCCAGACTGCAGCGCCTTTAACCGCACGGCCACTTCGGCCGGCAGACGAGGATGTATGTTGGTGCTCTTATGCAGTACACTATGCGCCTCATAGGGATATTTTCTTTATGAATCTTTGGTTGGCTCTGGATGTATTTAGCACAGTTTTCATTTTTGTGTGGAACCTGTGTGTTAGGTCTGACTTTAGTTTTGTGATTTTATTTTATGAAATGAATTTTTGTGTTTTGTTATTGTATTCTTGTTTAGCCATAAGAGTAACTGTATTCCCGTTGTCTGCCTTTGCTATGATTATTTTGTGTCTGTGTAGCTTCTGTCGAAGAGTTTTCAGTTTCAGATTTTGTGATTTTCTCCCTTGTCTTATTGTATTCATATCTTATATATATATATATGATGTTTTTAATTTCTTTGCCTATTAGTTCTTTTGTTAAGCCTATGTTCATGGTGTCTGTGTCTTTCCTCTGTTCCTGAGACAGTATGTTCTCAGATTATATGACCAGATTTTCTATGAAATGTTCATTTACTTTAGTGTTTACATTATATTGAAATGTTCATTTACTTTAGTGTTTGCCTTGTATTTTAAACCTTTCTCTAGTAACTGTGTTTTTTCATCTATAACTTTGGTGTCTGTAAGGTTTATGAGACGTGGGTAGAACTGATGCCTGTGTCTCTGTCTGCTTGGTGCATTTGACTGTATTTGTTTGTTCATAAGTGTCTCTAGTTTCTTATTTTTTGCTTTAGCTGTTCTATAGCAATACAGGTGCGTTCCTTAACCTTGAACAGTACCTAACAGAGAAGGGTGTCATTGTTTATAGTGTCAGCTAACTGCGAATATACTTCACACTGTTTAGAAATCAGTTCGTGTTCTAATTTCAGTTGCAGGCCAGCGTTTCTGGGATAATGACTGTGCTCTTTGACCTGCGTGTGAATTGTTTATGATTGTTACACTGCCATACTTAGATAGAAGGTTATTAAATTTACAATATTATTAAAACTGATGTATTGAATCGTCTGATGAAGCTTGAGATGGATGTTTTGGTACTTATGAAAGCCTCCAGGACATGGTTGCTACAGCATCATTTGCCTTCTTTGTTTTTTTACCTCTTTTTTACGCAGTTGCACATATACAAGTTATATAGGTTTATTGCCGTCTTTTGCCAATGTAATAAAAATCTTATTAAGAAAAAATAAATTTAAATAATTAACAAATGTAATAGCTGTCTCTCACACACATCCCCCTCTCTCTCTCTCTCTCTCTCTCTCGCTCTCTCTCCCTCTTTGTTCCTAGTCGGAAAATACTCACAGAGCTGTCAAAAAAAAAAAAAAAAAAAAAAAAAAAGAAAGAATAAGACAAACGCATCCCACAGCAGCGAAACGCAACACCCACAATGTCGAGAGGACAGCCACAGTGATTCTTCCAACACAGTAGCATAAATGTGTTGGGCGTAGTGAAAGTGCTGTGTGCACATACCGAACACGCACATGTGGAAGACGGTAAGAATGGAATAAAAAACAAAACAAAAGACCGTGAGTAACGAAAAGAATAAAAACTGTTTATAGCAGTAAGTAAATCATGAGAACTGTTAATGATCGTAACAAACAAAACTGTAAGAGAAGAAACATATTGTTACAGTGACCACTGAAGATGCTTTAAAATTACGCAAAACACGTCTGGTCTTAACCGACTTTTATTAATTTTGCTAAAAACAGCAGTTAACCTATACAACTTGTTAATAAGTATCTTGTATACTTGTCTTGTGGCTGAGGCTCACTTTTTGTCTGTTTGCTTTCATATAGTTACAGATTTATGAGAAAAATGATTCTGCCTTGAACAGACACAAATTCTTCTTGACATTCATACATCTTTCGGTGAAGTTTCGTCATCATCGTCATCATCATCAATGCGGTCTTTTTAAATTTCTTAATTTCATATCGTGATGGGTGGATGGGCTTTAAGGGAAAATTTATGCTTACTCAAGGCAGAACGACATTTCCTATAAATATACTATCTCATACACTTACTATTTTTTCAGACACTATGCACCTGTGAGTATATATTTGATTTTCTCCTCAGTCCACTCCGTAATCCTCTAGACCCCAATAAGCGGCCGGAAGCCAAGAAATAAAATTCTCCCTCCAGGGGAAACTTGCTTCGTCAGAGCAACAAAGCATCCGAGGGGCAATTACTGTTTCAATTAAGTAAGTGTTTTATTATTTCCACCCCTCCGCACATAAACAGCAGCGATGGTCCTTCAGATGTACTTCGCTGCCGCGAAGTCCAATTTGCAGCTATTAAGTGTCCGTAAGGAGAGTGACTCGGTGAAATTTACGCTCGCTAACAATACTAAATTAAAATAATTAATTAATAATGATCCTGGCGGCACGGTCCAAATATTTTTCCCAGCGCGTTGGGGGTCCGGCGGCTCGGACTCGTCTGTTTACGACAGTGTTCGTTACCGCCAGCGCACGTTACGTTTAGGCCACCGCCCCCACACAAGTGGACTCATTACCGGCCGCTAATTGCGCGCCACAATCAGGCCTTAATTGGTCGTCCGCCGACAGCTGCAGCGTTCAACTATCGACGCTGGTGGCGCTATCGACCCTGCGAGTGTCGACCATCAGTCGACGCGGCGGGTGTCAGCAGGATGAGCAGAGGTCGTGTCGGGTAATCGGAATGTGATGGCCCAGTACATCGCAACTAAATAATACGGAATATACGAGTGACAAGTTAAGGACCAATTTCTTTCATAGTATCGACAATTTAGTTTTGTGAGTCTAAGGGAGTCTCTGTTCATTGTAATAAAAAGTCGAATACGTGTGTAACAAATCCTAGACTAACTTTTTCCATAGTATCAGTTATTGAATTTTGTGATCTAGTGTTAAAGAAACGCTGCACTTTCGAGATGAAGAGTATGGTATATGAAAATGATTTGTTCGAAATCTTACCAAGACTTTCAAGGCCTGATTTACTTCAAATAAAATTCCGAGCCGAGAGGTCGTTGTCGAAGTTTAAAACGTCGAGAGCTGTTCAGTAAACCACGACAGTAAGTTTTTTTCCGGTTATAATTTTTCGCGCTAGAATTTTAACTTTAACATATTCTGTTATTTTAATGTGTAAAACACTCCGTACTAATTTTTTGGCAATCCTGGTTCCCGCCTGTGACATGTGAGCAAGGTGAGACATGACCAGTATCGCCTGCTATAACAATGGAGGTGATGTGCAATGAACAATACGCGGCTCTGAAATTCTGCTTAAGCTGAGGGCTATGCAGTGTTAGAGGAGGCTATGGAGAGTCTGTTCTTCTCTACTGAACAGTTTGAAGGTGGTTTAAATTGTTATAAGATGGGAGACAATCAATTTAAAAAGTGGACCCGGCCTTCTAGTTACTGCTCTTACGAAAGATCACGACACCTGATTTCTAGGCGAATGAAGAGCGGTCTCTAAATATATAATGCACCAATAAATCCTGGGTCCAGTGAATCTGGATCACGTGAACTTCTGACGCACTTTGCCAGTTTTATTTTCGAAGGTGTCAGCTGCAAAGGGGCACGAAATGTCGGTAAAGAGCTGTATACATCGACCACGGCCTCTCAGCTTGAAATCCAAACGGACGTGTCAGTTGCGTCACATATCTTTAAACTTTCAACGGTACAGATTCTTGCGAGATGTCGTGTAGTAATTGCACACATGCTTCTCTCTTGAGTACTCTCCCATTTACAGAGATAGGTAAACTGTGGCTTGCACTATTCAATATTAATTGCGTGATGACTGTTCGTGGTTGTAAGCTGCTTATACAACGAAGTTATCAGACTTCATGGTTTCGAGAAACAGAAAGATGAACTTTCCCTGACAGTCACAATAAGTATATATTCCCCTGAACCCTTTAATAGCTACTGCATTTCTTAGGTATGAAGTACGTAGAATGTATTTTTATTCTAAATTTAAATCCTCAAAGATTATTCAGTAATGTTTCCTGAGTTGTTGCGTACACTTTTAAGGAACTCATGGATTCTAGTATCTCGTTATCAAGCAATGGCATTACCAGTAGGTTAAAAGGAGACGCCCTAAAAACGCACCTCGCATACATCCTAGGTTTCTTTCCCTGGTCAACGAACCAGATGATCATTTCCCTGGTAACTTCTAGCTTTGTTTTTCCTATCATCGTCAAATGTACGATGACATCTCGTGTTCCTTTTCCTTTGCTGAATCGAAACTGATACTTTCCCATATTTTGCTCAATTTCTCTTCCAAATATTCCGATTATGCGCCCATACACATTTACTGATAGCATATGAATTATTACAGTTTATGGCGTTTTTTACCTTAGGTAAAGAGAACAGATTTTAAATAATACTCTAGGCCGAATGTCTTTGTCATATATCGTAATGGCAGAATTAGTCAGGATC
The DNA here is from genome assembly GCF_023898315.1 of Schistocerca nitens. Lineage (NCBI taxonomy): Eukaryota > Metazoa > Arthropoda > Insecta > Orthoptera > Acrididae > Schistocerca > Schistocerca nitens. The sequence continues at coordinate 289,568,363 of NC_064620.1, forward strand.
GATATTTCTCCATTTTCCAAGGCTTTTTGTGCTTCATCAGGTATTTTATCACAGGCCATTGCTTTAGCCATTCGTCCACTTCGTCACATTCCAATTCATGACCGTATCTTACTCCATGTGCTTTTTATAATTCCTCAACAAGTTACTCACATGTTGGCCCCTTATCTTCCACGCATGCCGTCATAGTAGTGTTAATGTACTTGAAGCACATTCTTCTATTCTCACCTCGTGAAAATTGGAAGCTGGGTAAAGATACAAGTGTATAATGATAAACCTGTGTTCTGTCAAGAGCCAGTATTTTAAATATACCGATCGAAATTGAAGCATTTTCTATGGGCCCTGTCGTACAAGAATAGGATACAAACACTTACGTACGTTCATTGAATTCATTTTAATAATTAAAGCAGAGAGGGAACATTGCTTTTAATTTCCCAATAAAAAGTGTTAGTAAAATTAATTCAACATTCATCCCAATGAATAACACATACACCAATGTCATTAACAAGTTTACAATTTCAACGGTATATTTTCTGTGCACAAGGAACCGTCATATGCATTACAATGCTCCAGTCACGTCTGGGATCAGATATGTCAGTTTGCATGATTCAAATGCTTAACGCATTTATAAACTGTTCTAATCATACTGAATTGGCAATGGGTAGAAGATATAATGGTACTCTAGAGGAAACAGTAATCAACACGATCTCGGTCCAGTTTTCGAACGCCACCATAGCTTAAATTTTGAATAAAAATCACTGTAAATGGCGGTGGAAGACTTTCAGCATACGAAGTCACCCTCATTCAGCCAAAGGCTTCGTCAAAGAGGGCCGAGGAGCGGACAGAGGTACTCCCTTGCTCAAAAGGCGGGAGAATAAGATATTATCAAGGCCAAGAGGATGTCAAAGGCAAAGGAAGCCACTACATTAAAGACATATAATGTGCATCCACAGAACGTATGGCCGGTAATTGATAAAATGTCCAGATGATTTCTCCATAGGCAAAAGATTCTGAACTAGTCCCCCATTCCGATCTCTGGGAGTAGACCGCCAGAGGGGTGATGACCGTGAGAGAAAGATGGGATAACTAACGAAAGGATAACGTTCTACTAGTCGGGACGTGGAATGTCAGAAGTCTGAATGTGGTACACAAGCTAGAAAGGTAGTAAGGTAAGGTAGAGGATGAGTTACAGCGAACAGTTCAGAGATAGGATTGTTCTCTTCAAGAATCGGCAGCAAACCAACATGAACAACGTTAGTTCAAGTGTATATGCAGACATTGAAAGATGAAGATGAAGAGATACAGAAAGTAGATAAGACTACTGATCGGGTCTTTCAATAGGTAAAAGTTGAAAGGAGTATACTGGGGCACATTTGTATATGGCATCGGAATATGATTTTGTAAACGATGTATGTCTTTGATAGGCTTTGTATCGCTGACTGTGTAAAACCTCAGATCCAGAGATACTGCTTCTGGTCTGAGATTATTATAATGTTGGAGTAAGAGAACGCTTGGCGCACAGTTGTAGGTAGCTGTTTGTGAGCGAAAGACGGTGGAGTAGGCAGTTTTTGTGGTGTGCTGTGTGAAACCGCTAAGTGTTAAATTAATGTAGGTATGTTAGTATTGTTGAACATGGAAGTGGAAGTCTTCATGCAAGCAAGGTAAAGATGTTCAATAATCACGGTTTCTGTTTTTGCCAGCGCTTTAGTATAGATGAGTTGGCTGATAATTTGTAATTGTTAAATGACCCCAGAATGTACGTAAACTGTTTTGATAAAAAGGCTAGTTAGATATTTCACTTTTGTAATGCTTCTAAGATCTGTTAACAGAGCTTTGTGAAATTTGATAATTTGCATTTATGTTGGATTAATGAAGTTAGGTAATACTTGCTGTTTAAATCTCATTGCTTGTGGATCAATTGTGAGAAATGTAACTTCAGTTGACAGATGTTTTTGAAAAGACAAACATAACTTGCAATATAATTTTTCTTAAATGCAGTGTAATTTTGCTAAAAACTCAGTGTTAGTAATTCACCACAATCAGTACCGCCTCTCAGTCCAGGTCATATATTTTTCAAAGAAGTTAGATTTTATTAAATGGCTTCTTTTATCAGCCTAAAGAATTTCATGTGCATTTCAAGTATTATGGCCAGCTGAGTCTGTTGCTAGCATATTTTTGTTTTTCATGAGAGGCAGAATATATCGCGTTACTCCGCTGCTGCTTTAGAGGTAGACCGTTTAATTATTTGTTATGTGCCCAGAGACCAAAGTTATTAGTACTGAAAAGGGTCAGAGGATTCGGTGCCTAAGGGCCTGAATGCATTTTACCGTGACTTTACTTCTTTATTGGTATTGGGAGTTGCATTGCTCAATCAATTCGTGTAAAGTTTTGTTAACAATAACACAGAATAAGCACACCACTTGCAGTTACAACACGCTGCATGATAATTCGAGTTCAGTATCCATTCCACAGTTCACACATTCATTCAATGTAATCGTAAAGTTTATTTTTTTAAAAAGAACTTTACAAAGCAGATGAAAACCTAATAGTCTTGGGGCGACGGGAGTGTGGTTGTAGGGGAAGGAGTAGAAGAAAGGGTTATGGGAGAATTTGGGCTTGGTACTAGAAATGAGGAAGGAGGAAGACTAGTTCAGCTCTGCAATAAATTTCAGGTAGTAATAGGGAATACTCTGTTCAAGAATCGCAAGACGAGGAAGTATCCATGGAACAGGCCAGAGATTCCGAAATCGGTAACTGGATTGCAAGCAGTACCCATGAACACATACAAACTCAGATCAAAATTTAGTAACGATGATGAGAAGGCCGAACATTAAGAGACTAGTCAGGAAGAATCAATGCACAAAGAAGGGGGATACAGAAGTACTAAGGAATGAAAGAATACCCTTGAAGGTCTCTAAGCGGTTATAGACACTGCGATAAGGAATATCTCAGTAGACAGTTCAGCTGCTGAGGAATGGACATCTCTAAAAGGGGCAATCGCAGAAATTGGAAAGAAAGCCGTAGCTAAAAGGAAGGTAAGTATGGTTAACATCTGATCGGCGGAAGAAGGAAGTACAAAACTGTTCAGGAAATTCTGGAATACAGAAATACAAGTCCTTAGGAACGAAATAAATAGAAAATGCAGGGATGCTAAGGCAAAATGGCTGCATGGAAAATGTAAAGAAAGCGAAAAAGAAATGATTGTCGGAAGGAGGGAGTTAGCATATGGAAATTAAAAGCACGGGCGGTAACATGAAGAGTATAATGGGAATTCCACTGTTAAACGCAGAGGAGAGAACGGATAGGTGGAAAGGATACATTAAAGGGCTCTACGAGAGGGAAGGCTTGTCTGATGACAAGATAAAAGAAGAAACAGGAGTCGATATAGAAGAAACAGGGGATCTAGTATTACAACCAGAATTTAAAAGAGCTTTGGAAGAGTTAAGATCAAATAAGGCACAAGGAATAGATAACATTCTATCAGAATTTCTAAACTTGTTGGGGGAAGTGGCAGCAAAACGACTGTTCACGTTGGTGTGTTGAGTAAGAGTCTGGCAGTATATCATGTGACTTTTGGACAAACATCATCCACACAATTCCGAAGATTACAAGAGCTGACAAGTGCGAGAATTAGCGCAGAATCAGACTGACAACTCATGCATTCAAGTTGCTGCCAAGAATAATATACAGAAGAAAGGAAAAGAAATTGAGGATGTGTTACATGACGATCAGTTTGGCTTTACGAGAGGGAAATGCACCAGGAAGGCAATTCTGACGTTGCGGTTGATAATGGAAGCAGGACTAAAGAAAAATCAAGACATGTTCGTAGAATTTCTCGAGTTGGAAAAAGCGTTCGATAATGTAAAACGGCGCAACATATTTGAAATTCTGAGAAAACTAGGTGTAAGCTAGAGAGAAAGACTGGTAACATACAGTACGTACAAGAGCCAAGAGGGAAAAATAAGAATGGAAGATCAAGAACAAAGTGCTCGGATTAAATAGGATGGTGTAATGTTTCGGCCCTTCTGTTCAGTCATACATAGGAGAAGCAGGGATGGAAATAAAAGAAAGGTTCAAGAGTGGGATTAAAATTCCAGGTGAAAGGATATCAAAGATTCGCTGACTGAAAGTGAAGCAGACTTACAGGATTTGCTGAATGGAATGAACATTCTAATGAGTACAGAATATGCACTGTGAGTAGATTGAATAAAGACGAAAATGATGAGAAGTACAGAAATGACGACAGCGAGAAACTTAACATCAGGATTGGTGATAACGATGTAGATGAAGTTAAGGAATTCTGCTGCCTAGGCAGTAAAATAACGCAAGGAGCAAGGAGGATGTAAAAAGTAGACTAACACTGGCAAAAAGGGCATTCCTGGCCAACATAAGTCTACTAATATAAAACATAGTTCTTAATCTGAGGAAGAAATTTTTGAGAATGTACGTTTGGAGCACACCATTTTATGGTAGTCAAACATGGACTGTGAGAAAACCGCAAAAGAAGAGAATCAAAGCATCTGAGATATGGTGCTACAAAAGAATGTTGAAAATTATGTGGGCTGATAAGGTGAGGAATAAGGAGATTCTCTGGAGAACCGGCAAGGAAAAGATTATATGGTAAACACTGACAAGAAGAAGGGACAGGATGGTAAGACATCTGTTAATATGTAACGGAATAACGTCCATGGTACTAGATGGAGGTGCAGAGGGTAAAAGCCGTAGAGGAAGACAGAAACTGAAATACATCCAGCAAATGACCTAGGATGTAGGTTGTAAGTGCTACTCTGAGATGAAGAGGTCGGCACAGGTGAGGAATTCGTGGCGGGCAGCATCAAACACAAACACCAAACCAATCAGAAGAGTGATGAATAAAAAAAAAAAAAAGTACCGAATTTTATAGGTTGCTTACCGATTGCCATAACTAATGCTAACCTTTACAGTTAGGGGTGGAAAAAGCATGTCATCTAATTACAGATATCAGTCACTCCTTTTATTCCTTCATACTCTTTCTTAGACAAATGGAGGTTTATTCTTTCGTTTTATAAAATGGACTGACCAAAAATTGCCAGACGCTATTCAGTTTAGGCAGACACGTAGCAGTCGGTCAGCGAGGTCTGTAATATCCTAAAAATAGATGTGACCAACCAGGTAATCTAATCAAAATCCTTTCTGGCGTTTGTAAAAAAGAGGAAGCAAGATTAGAGTTTAAAGTTATGTAGATTACGAGGTCCTCAGGGAAAGAACACACGTTCAGATAAGATATGGATGAGGAAGAAAGTCAAACGTATGAAATCCCAGTTTTTAATGGTGTGCTTTCGGGTTTTCAGCCAAGTTGTTGATTCCATTTTATCCACGATACTCCAATGACAAACAGAGCTGTCTTCGTCTGGAGCTGCTATATGTGCTGTTAGGCGTATGTAATTCCAATATGTTGGGGACCCGGCACACTGTGTACACATTATTATGGACCATATTCATCTACAGTTTACGAAATGATGGCTTTGTCCTGTTTGTTGGTCAGTTGTGATATCATATATGACCCTACTTGTGCTGTCCCCGATTACAGCGTTATAGATAGTGAAGTATCGGCAGAGGCCGATAATGAAAAGCTACTGGCCGAAAATTTTCTTCTGACTGTGGGAAATAGCACGTAGCACGTCAGACCCACGTCTCCTGGCGGCGCGCGGGAATCCACTGGTTTCCGCGCCTCGGTTTGCGCTGCTTGAAAACGTTTTCCTGTTTCAGTTATTCTTTGACATCGCGAGTTGGGAGATACGTGATCTGTTGATTTCAGATGTAGGTAGATAAAAATTCTACATCAAGATCGCAAAGTTTCTTTATTGATCCTAAACAATAAGCACCAAAATAATTTCTTTTAATTTCCGTTACGAGATAAACCAAACAAATGTAAAGGGTGTCAACTCAACGAAATACCTATAGATGTCAGTCAGAATTATTATAATGTTGTTCTACCAAGAACCGACGGAAGATTCAGTTAACATGATTACAATTACAAACAATTTGCATTAGAAATGGATGTTTGGATGTATCGCGCGGGACTACAATGAGACTAGCACGATCGAAGCCATATAGTACTCGCAAGATGATAAATACGCAATCAGTTGCTTTGTCTCTTTGGATTTTTGAAACGATTAATTTTCTGTGTCATTAACTAGTTTTCGAAGCACTGCGGGCTCATCACCAAGTTGGACGTTTGACACCGCACACTAACCCTGGGTTCGGCGTGGGGCGGCGGCGGGGTGTGTGGACTGCTGTGGCATGTTGGAGGCCCGTGAACCACTGGGGCTGCAGCGGGACGAAGTCTCTCCGTCGTTTCTACGTTCCCATTCCATACAATAAAATACAATACAATGTGGCAGAAGATATGCTGATCTGAAGATTTCTGTTGTGATATCACCTTCATAGTTGCGCCACATCATTCCAGAAACGCTTAGTGCTATATATGAAGTACTGAAGCACTTCATCTGGTCTGTACAGCTGGTCTTCGTCGAATAAACCAGCCCCAGACTTCGCACGTAGCGAAGACAGATACACAGACAATACTTTCAGTCGGCGATTCATTCACGTTCATCTACAATGAAGATCCAAAGAAACTGGTACACCTGTCTAATATCATGTAGGACTCCCGCGAGCACGCAGACGTGCCGCAACAACAAGTGGCATGGACTCGGCTGAAGTCTGAAGTAGTGCTGGAGGGAACTGAAACCATGAATCCTGCAGGGCTGTCCATAAATCCATAAGAGTAGTGGGTGGATATATCTTCTGAACAGCACCTGCAATGCATCCCATATACGCTCAATACTGTTCTTCTTTGGAGTGCCTAAACTCAGAAGGGTGTTGCTGAAGCCACTCTGTAGCAATTCTGGTCGTGTGGGGTGTCGCATTGTCCTGCTGCAATTGCCCCAGACCGTCGGAATGCACAATGAACATGAATGAATGCAGGCGATCAGACAGGGTGCTTACGAACATTTCACCTGTCAGAATCGTATCTAGACGTGTCAAGGGTCCCACACCATTACAGAGCCTCCACCAGCTTTAACAGTCCCCTGCTGACATGAAGGGCCCACGGATTCAAGAGGTTGTCTCCATACCCATACACGTCCATCTGCTCGACACAATTTGAAACGAGACTCGTCGGACCAGGAAATATGTTTCAAGTCATCAACAGTCCAGTGTCGGTGTTGACGGGGTCAGGCGAGGCTTAAAGCTTTGTGTTGTGCAGTCGTCTATCGATGTCGGAGATTTGATATTTTACCGGATTCCTGATATTCATGGTATACTCGTGAATGGTCGTATGGGAAAATCCCCACTTCATTGCTACTTCTGAGATGCTGTATACCATCGCTCGTGCGCCGACTGTAACACCACGTTCAAACTCAAATAAATCTTGATAACCTGGCATTGTAAGAGCAGTAACCGATCTAACAACTGCGCCAGACTCTTGTCTCATGTAGGCGTTGCCGACCGCAGCGCCGTATTCTGCCTGTTTAGATAACTCCGCATTTGAATAGGCAGGCCTTTACCAGTTTCTTTGGCGATTCAGTGTATTTGTCTGCGCAAGCACTGTCTGTGCAGACAAGTCGGTGCAAATACCCGAGCGCGAAGCCTCCACCAAGTTGCATCGTGGCAACAAGCCTGCATCTGCGTGTTGGCACCCCTCGTGGCGGTCAGCGAGTTGCCGCGGGCGGCGCAGCGGCGCGGCCCACGCGGCGGACCGGCTGACTCAGTGGCGTGCCACAAGTCGGCGCCGCGCAGGAAGCGGCGGCCATTACGCCGCGCTCGCCGCCCCCACTGCCGCCCCCGTCCCCGGGCGAAGCTGCCGCCCCCGCGCGGCGTCGCGCCGCCCCCGCCTTCCTGTGCGTCTCAGCAGGCGGCGCGCGCTTTCCCACAGTCCGCTCGCGTCGGGTTGCTGCCGGTTACAATTAGCCTCGCCGCAGCCGCCATTCGCGCGAGAAATTCCCTCAACACCAATTACCCCATCAAGCGTCCTACGGAAATTCTCAAATAGTTTGTATGTGGGCTTTTGAGAGTCTTTTTCTTTTTTTTTCTTTTTTGAAACGCACGAGTGGCCTCGTCGTGAATGTGAAATTCGTTTTATGCGCAATGTTAACCAGTCATCGATCAAATAGTTGAACAGTCTAATACTTTACTGACAGTGGTGCACCTCTAACCGACGTCACTTCGCTGTAGAATTAAAGAATAAATTTTCTACTGCGCGTACTACAAATTTTCTCGTAGATGATGAGCTTCTATGTTGGAATCAACACGGATTCCGCGACCACCCATGGTGTCATAAGACCTAGTTGGCTCTATTACTTCCCGAGATTCAGAAGAAAGTACATGAATGAGGACATACTGAAACCTATTCTCATGATATTAGCAAAGTCCTCTATAAATTTTAGCACGTTTTCTTACTGAACAAAAACACTCTCTGACGAAAAGTATGCGAACACCAATTAGTGAACAGTAACATTCAGTGTGTTAGACCTGTTTCCGGAAACAAATAAGTGGAGGTCAGTTGTGGTGTGTCCACCCTTCGCCTTTGTGACGGTTTCAGCTCCGCTGTATACACTTTCAATGAGGTGTCTGAATGTCAGCCCATTCTTCTTCAAGAGGTGAGGCAGCGATGTTGGGCGCTGGCGTCTGGAACGAAGAGACGTCTTCTCTCATACAAAAGGGTCATCTTGGGTACTGATAAACAGCTTCAGCTGTATTTTGAGAAACTGCAATGCCTACAGCCGTCCTTCTAATTTTCTTAATTTTGTTGCAACCAGTTTCGGCGCTTCAGTGCGCCGTCTTCAGGCTGTAGTTGATGCGGAAGGGGTTCACACGGTTCCTGTATATATCGCATCAGTGTATACAGTCTGAAGATGGCGCACTGAAGCGCCGAAACTGGTTATAACGAAATAAAGAAAATACATAAAGACGGCTGTAGGCGTTGCATTTTCTCACAATAGTGAATGGTCGTCGTCCCAAAGACCTCCTGTCAAAAGAAATGACGTGCAAAATCAGCTGTATTTAGTCCTTCATTACTGGGTCACTACCGGTTTCGTGGCACTAAAACCAAAATTTTCGGGTGAACATATAACTAAAACACTAGGGCTGAAAAACTCTGTATCCAACATTCGCTGCCATCAGAAAAAAAACACCGTTAAAAAGTGGTACGTCATAGAATAAAACAACCTGATTCCAATATAGTGGATGGGTCCGCTTCTCTAGTCTATACGCAATCGCGAGCTAGTGCCACGAAACCGGTAGTCATCGAATGATAAATGAGAATACAGCTGAAGCTGTTTATTAATACCCAAAATGACTACTCATGGCTGTGGTTGGTCCATCTACAGAGCTGTCAACCCAGATGAGTTCCATTGGTTTCAGGTTGGGACTCTGCACAGACCAGTCCACTTCAGCAATGCTATTGTCTGCAGACCATTGTCTCACAGACGCTGGTTTATGACTGGCCTCGTTGTCATGCTGAAACAATCATCTCCAAACTGTTTCTCTACTGTACGCAGTACACAATGCTGTAAAATATATTCCTATCATTCCGCATTTAGCATTTTCGTAACCGCATTAGTGGGATCACTCCCTAACCACTAAAAACGTCATTACACTGCAAAATCACCTCCTTCACACTTCACTATTGGCACAAGAATCTCCAGCTATTCGCCAAACCCAAAAGCTTCCATCGTTATAGCGGTATAGCGTGCTTCATTCCAGTCATCCAATGTCCAGTGGCATCGTTATTTACATCGTCTCAAGTGTCGATTAGCATTGACTACATAAATGTGTGGCTTATGAGGAGCTGCTCGACCACTGTACAACATTCTTTGTAACTCCCTACGCACAGTCATTGTCCTAGCTGGACTTTGTAACTCATTTGTGATTCCTTCCACTTATTTCATGTGATTTTTTTTATAACCATCTTCCTCAGTGCTCAACAGTTCTTGTCTGACAGTACATTAGGCCTGCATGGCCTTGATTTAGCTGCTGTTGTTCCTTTGTTTTTCCACTTCACAAACACACCACCAAAAATCGACTTGGCCAGTTTTAGGACAGACGTATCTCCAATGGATTGGCTACGCAGGTGTTATCCAATGACTGTTTCACGTTCTAAGTCACTGAGCTTGAAATCTGGTTTCGCAGGACAGAGCGGATCAGGTTATAGTTGTGGAAAGCGGCCAAATCACTGTCAGTTGCACAAACAATACGTCTGAAAGGCCGAACACAAGTTATTAAAATTGCTTTAAGGAATACAAGCGGCTGAAGGCCTTAGTTAAAATAAATTACGCAAATACTCGGCTGAAGGCCACACATTAGACACGGAAGAACTAAGGCTTAATGTCTGGGTAACAAGAATTTCCAATAGAGAAGAAAATTTAAAAAGGTTTTAAACTAGTGAGTTTCCTAATTTTATTTAAGACGGCTGAAGGCCTTATCTTAAAAATAGTTGGCATAAAAGCTCGGCTGAAGGCCACATACTGTACATAGAACAACTCAAGGCTTAAGGCCTGGATAACAAGGATTTGCAATAGAGAAAATTCCCCCTTCCCTTTTTTTTTCAAAATGAGTTTTAAAGGAATCAATCTAGAAACCTTAATCTAAGTCGCCTGGAGGCCTTATTTTAAAATTAAAACAAACTACATTAATAAGCGGCTGGAGGCCTCGCACAGTACTTGAGACAAAAATCACAATCTAAAAACAACAGAACAATGGTGCTCAGAAGTGTTCCAAGCGTCGGCCTGAGGAGGTAACTCCAACGTAAGGTTAGGTGAGATAGGCAGCCAGCAATAAGGTTAAGTAATCAGATGGCAACCCGGCCCAGGGACGGCTGAAGGACCGACCAACAACCTAATCAATCCCCTTCCGCCGATCAACGACACGATAACGAGAAATATCAGCCGAGGACGAACATACCAGCAGCACCACGTCTTCAAAATTGGCGTCCAAAAACGGCCAAATATGAACAACACCAAAGGCTGTCGAACTACACGCGGTAAGGACAGCATAAAGACGGCGAGGAAAAACACACTGCGGAACACTATGCTAATGCCCTCGCCGCGGAGACTTCCTCACTGCTCTGTCCCAACCGACCGACTGCGTACTCCAGTACGCAGACAGCATTAACATAACTACTCGGTCGAAACTACACAAGCTAGACGCAGTTGCATGAAAACACTTCCACAAGAACTCAAACAATCGTGAAACCAGTCACTGTGGATCAACAAGGACGAATGACAAGTGGACACACACAGAGAACCCGAAGCGGTCGGCGACCAAATATACATCGTCCGATGAGACGACCGACCGAACGACCAACCACGGTTGTCCCCACTCATGTATGTCAGCAACGGTCGGGTGAGTCTTGGCTGTCCGGACCTCACTGCAGCTCCATCCCGACTCAACTCCATGACCGTTCGGAACTCGGAGACACGGAGACTCGGGCACACTGGCCCGGACCCAACCATGCAGAGGTAACACTTGGCCATTGGCCACCCGACATCTCTGCATAAGAAAGGAACCGACCCACGTCCGGCAAGATGACCAACTGACGAGGCCTAGAAACGGTCAAAAGACCAAATACACGTCGGCCGATGAGACGACCGACCGAACGACCAACCAATGGTCGTTCCCGCTCCAGTCTCCTTCCGTCGGACAGTACAAGTGTGTCGCCAGAGGTCGGAGAGTACTGGTTGTCTGGACCTCACTGGCGCTGCATCCCGACTGAACCCCCGACAAACGACGAGCCGGAAATACTAGCGGTCGCTTTAAAGACAATACAACGGTGCTCTTATCGACACGCGCTGCTGCTGCCACTCACGAGCAAGAAGCCAGCAACTTAGTGACGCCATTAATTCGAATAAGAAACGAGGCGACAGCTCCGTACAGACAAGCTGTCAAGCAAGAAACGGGGTGAACACGAACCGCGCACTGCTCAGAACTCTTCAAGACACACTCTGCTCTTACTGGTTCTCTACTGACAAGAAAATACTCCCCGCCTCCTTTTATACTGGATGGTCCGCCTCTAGTGACATCTAGTGGCCAACTCTGTATTGCATAGTGGTGTCCCGATACTTTCGATCCGGTTGCTTGTATCCAAGTCACATTTGCTGTTACAGTGTTCCACAAGGACTTCGAATTTCCTCACTCGAATTGCTTGAGCGTTTTCTTAGAAAAACTGACACTAGCATTCTTTTGAACTTCGGCGAAATCGCGGGAACTCCATCGGCAATAGATCTTTTTCACAGGAAAATGTTCAAGCAATGATTTCTTAACGAAGTATGTACTGCGTGTACTGCTGTCTTCAGTTCATTAAATAATGACGCTATGTCATAGTAAGTCACACACCGACGCTTTCATTTATGTAGAGCATGGTGTCGATGGCTTTTAGAACAACAATCGATTTTGTCGACCCTAACGAAAATCGTCGCTGACGGAAACATAACCATCACTAACTTTCGTAAGCCAATTCGTAAAAGTTGAGCGAAGCGGTTCGAGGCAATGATGCTAAATTTGGATGTAGCAGAAATGGCAAAAGGTTTTCTGATGAAAATCTTCACGTGAAATTTCCATTTTTCCACAGCGCTGGTTCATTAAACGGCATCAGTAAACAAACCAGTAATCCACCGTCTGAGTTGCCATTGCTGTAACAACAACACATGACAAATTTTAATAGAATAATATCTAGAGGTCGTTTGTGGAAACTCAAGAGGCGAATCTTGTAAAATACAACAGATAAATAAATGTAATTTAAAGCGCAACTATCCATATCACTAAACAGTTAAAACGTTCACTGAATTCCAGCTGCAAGGTGCCTATCTACCAGCTTTCAGGGGTAACAAAATAATCTTCACCATTTCATATCATTATTGGCCGAATTTAAAAATTTTAAATGCTGTCATAATCTATTCATTGGAAGTTATAATCTGACATTAATTGTTTAGCACAGTAAGTCAAGTATTAAAGTTAGAGACTGCAAATAACTTGAGGTATCACACCTCACGGTACGCAGATTATCCAAGCTGTATTCACCGAGTATTTGAGAATGAGAGCACTTAGGTTCTTCTAACAAATTCTACATATAATTTCAAACCTTTTAAAAACTCTTTTTCACAAACACTTCACACAAACGTAAAAAATTTATCGGTTACTACATTTTCACCTTTCATGCAGTGTAATCTTAATATCAGGTCTGACATTTTAATTTATTAAATCTTTGTTATCAACTTTCTCAGACAGCATCCAAATATGTCGCTGAATATACTTAGTTAATTATATCATTGCTCCACACATATTTCAGGAAATACATCAAATGTGCGTAAAACACTTTTCTTAAGACGGGATGTTGGAGTCTAAAGAGTCAGGAGTAGGTGGGTGCGGGGAATGGAGAGGGGGGGGGAGGGGGAGGCTGGGGGACGCGAACGTCAAGTATCAAGGAGTATTCATCTGCAGCAATTTAAGATGGTACGACACATATCTCTAGCCCTGGAGAAGGCAATTACAAGTCTGAGATTCATCCGAAGAATCACGAGTAAGTGCAAATGTAATTCAACAACGAAGACTGTCGGGCAGTGACACTGTCCAAGGGATAAACAGAACTCCAGCAGGCGACAGCATCGCCCAGGCCCGAGCTGACTGCTCCCGCCATGCAGTAGCGCTGCTCAGTAACTGCTGCTGCAGTGGTTCAATTGGCTCTGCGCACTATGGGACTTAACATCTGAGGTCATCAGTCCCCTATGACTTAGAACTACTTAAACCTAACTAACCTAAGGACATCACACACATCCATGCCCGAGGCAGGATTCGAACCTGCGACCGTAGTGGAGGCGCGGTTCTAGACTGTAGCGCCTAGAACGCTCGGCCACACCGGCCGGCCGCTGCTGCAGTGCTGGTTGTACTTCACTGTTTGCTGTTAATAAATATCGGTAAAAGGAATATCTCACCAGACTGATTTTGGAACGCTCAATCAAATGAGCACGTACAATTCCGCTTTAAAAGCCATTTCGGTAGTAATGGGAAACAAACCGACACTTTCTCTTGGCACTCAGCGTCACATGAAACACTGAATGACTCCAGTTCACGTTGCAAAAACGAAATCGCAAATATCTGTCGATACACCAGAGATAATGCGCCTGGCGACTCTTAGGAGGGGCGTCCTGCATATACATGCAGGGTGTAACAGGTGTAAATGCAGGTATTGTTATATGTGGTACCTTAATATGTACACACATCACTGTATTGGTTGTTTTTTCTCTGCATCGAACAGTCTTCCCTCAAACGCGTCACATAATTTGTTATCTAATCTTTTCTGTTCGGTCGTACGGTCGTACTTACGCCATCAAGTGGACTACCGCAGTCAGTATAGACTAACCATTTTGCGTCCACGCCTCCACACTTCAACACCCGACCTGCCGCTCAGCGGAAAATGAGCATTAGTGGCATGCTCCTGCCACATGTGCTTGGAGGTACTACCCAACCTAAGAACATACTAATTCTAATAGCTATAATTATTACTCTGAAAAAGACGTAAATACTGATATAATGTTACACAATACAGTCACCAATTGAAATCTGCACTTGTACCCATCAATTAATGCGAAGTACTGGGTACAAATAGGCGAGGAGATCCGTTACCATTCGGTTACGTTATCAGCAGTAAGTACAGTAAATTAGTTAGCAGTAACCGTCCCGACCTACCTAAAATGGAATGACAACAAAAAATCTCCTTGCAAGAAGAGAAGATGCCACGATATAAATTGAGCCCTCTAAAGAAGGTGTGCAAACTATAGCAGTCTTTGTATAAACAGAGATAAATGCATGCAAAGGAACCTAAATGCTAATCTGTATTCAACTAGAGAAGAAAATATTTTTATATTTTAGATAAATGCAATGTTCCAAAATATCGATGAAATGATGTAAATCAACTGGATCGTATCTGAATCGTGCAGTAATATCTTGGAAAAAATTATGTCTGTATTCTAAGTTAATTGGAGACAGTTACGTTTTTGTTTTTTCTTTTCCTTGAATACATGATATGCTACCATTCGCTGACGGCGTAGTGTATGCGTTACAGATGCTATTTTTATTCACCAAGGCGTGAAAATGTTGGCCTCTGTGACGTCTTTCTGGTTCTTGGTCGAAAACATATCCTTTGAGATAAAATGACAGATTGTTGAACTACTTGCAAAGGCGGTGTTAAGATAAAAAATTTGAAACCTAGTTTTCCGTTCAATTCTTTCTCAAAGCTTATGTCGCCTCGTATACGTATCCACGACTGCACGGCGCCTGTCATTATGTCGAAAGGCAACCCGGCAGACAACCCCTTTCAGACTGGCTGCAGTCTTCACAACGACATCACGGCGCACATACGTAGGTAATGCCCTAGTGTATATAATACTAATGTCCGTGAAGCAATTTGTCAGAAACATTACAAAATACATGTCCCCACGAGCTTCGTTCGAAGCTTCCCTCTTTCCCATGAAGCATGTGATTGACCTGACATTGTATGAAGAAAAAAACCAACTACCACTGCCTCTACAGCGTGTACCATTTTTGCTAAGAGGAACAAAGAGCGATCTACATAAGTAATCCTAAATACGTAATTATTGACGAGTATTTATTATGAAAACGTACTCAAAAAAATAATTTTCCAAAAGCTTGTCGACAGGTTTTCGTACTAAGACCGATTAATAATTAAACACATGGCAAACAGTAAGTTGAAATAGTTCGATGATTTTAATTCTCCACCTGAATATGTATGTTTCTAAGCTGCCTTTTAGTCACAGAAGATTCTTCGCAAGGAATCCGCGGCCATTCGTTTTATACGAGGTGATTCAGTTAAGAAGTTCAACTCAGTTATTTCCGAAACCGATTAAGATATTGTAATTGTCCTTTCATCCAGATGAACTGTGAAAAAGTCCTCATTAAATGAGGAATAACCATTTTAATGGCTACATTACTTACAGAGCTATCAGAATTAAAATCTTTTATTTAAAGGTAATAATCACAGTGAACTCACAGCGATTCATTATGGTCCCATGGACATTACAAAATGCGGAACGTGTTTGTTAATGGGGTACGTGATGACCACGGGCGGCAATGCACACTCTGCAACGTGCTCCGAGGCCAGCCATAAACTTTGTAAGGCATTCTTGTGGTAGGGCGCTCCATTGCTTCACCAGCGCGACTGCACACTGCTGGATGATCTTTGCTGCATGCCGTCACGCTGCTACACGTCTCCAACGCGTCCCACACTTGGTGTATGGATTTACGCCTGGGGAACGGGCAGGTCCGTCTATTCGCCGAATACCCTCCCATTCCAAGACCTCCTCTAACTGCGCTGTTCGAAGCGGTGTCGCGTTGTCATCCTCAAAAATGCACCCCTGAAAAGACGCACATGGGGAAGGAGAACATTGTCACAACAAAGTTGACAAGTAAGTGAATCAGTTCAACGATTTGCAGCATTATGCTACCCCACGCCATAACACCGTGAACACTAAAAGGAATATTTTCGGCAATGTTGCCAACTTTCGGCTTATTAGTGTACGTGCAGCACTTGGTGGCTATAACCGCTCTTTTAATTAAGAACCATATTACCAGACTCATTTTCATATAGGGGAGAGGTGATCGATAATATCGATAAAAGGTAACAGCATTAAAAAGGTTTTAATTAAAATTATCGATATATAATCTCTCAACAGAATAACGCCCGCAGAAAAGTAGCGCTTCAGGGAAATCAAAGAGGGTTTAACGTGGCTACTTTTGTTTCTAAATCATACTATATTCGAGGGTTATTCGGAAAGTAAGGAACGATCGGTCAAGAAATGGAAAGTACACTGAAAATCTGATGAAGCTTTGCACAGATGCGCTGGGCACTGTGTCCAGTACGCCCATCGATCGCATCATGTCCCTCTTTTCAGTTCTGAGCTCACAGTGAGAACGTGAAGATGGCTAGAAACTAGCGTCTGCCGCCAAGTATGAGGGCCTGGCGAAAGATTTCGCATGAAGCTATGCAATCCACATAACAAAACTGTCATGCGGTTCGCTCTACACGACAATTCTCGGCCGCACTCTGCAGTGGCAATGAAGATGCTCCTGCAGCGTTTTCGATGGAAGTGTTTGATCACCCACAATACAGCCTGTAATTGGCTACCCCTGAGGTTCATCTCTGCTCAAATGAACCGCTGGCTATGAAGACAAATATCTTGACACAGACAACGAGCTCCAGTCCAAAGTAGCAAATTGTCGAAAAGCACTGGCGGCTGTCTTCTGTCACGAGGGAATTGAAAAGTTGGTACAACGCTATGACAGATGTCTAAGTCTGAGCGGCGACTGTGTAGAGAAGTAGCTGGAAGGTGTAGCTAACCATTGCAAATAAAAGAGTTCTGATTTTCACTGTGGTTTCCATTTCGCGACATACCATTCCTTACTTTCCAGCCGGCCGCTGTGCCCGAGCGGTTCTAGGCGCTTCAGTCTGGAACTGCGCGACTGCTACGGTCGCAGGTTCGAATCCTGCCTCGACCATGGATGTGTGTGATGTCCTTAGGTTTAAGAAGTTCTAAGTCTAGGGGACTGATGATCTAGGGGACTGATAACCTCGAATGTTAAGTTCCATAGTGCTCAGAGCCATTTGAACCTCACTTTCCGAAAAGAGCTCGTAAACTATGCACGGGTATTGTTTGTTCTCTTGTCTTGCTTTCTTTGCTCTGAATAGGTCTACGCAGCTACGGCGTGCAATATAGCGGGCATGCTGTGTGATGTTCAACGGAAGGGATCAGGGTACTTTTATTAAACTGCTAGAAAATTGACTACAGTTAATTCATATAAACAGACTTTTACCGTAAGGTCACGGACTAAGAATATCTGAGGAACTGTGTGCTCAGTATTAAATTCTATTACATGAGGAATAACTGATAATAGGATCTGTGGACTATACGAAAGGAGGTTTAATTGTATATAAGAACGGAACTGGACGCCTAGGTTTGTAAAAATAAAAACGTACGAAGTCTGGATGACTGTATCGACGTATAGTAATGGACCATAGTCCTTGCTATAATACCTTTGAATGGCGATCTATAAAAAACACGAACATTTTAGCTGCCGTAATTGTTGAGATTAATTGTAGGATCAACCCTCCTTTTCCCTCTATTCAAAACACAATCATTTATTATCATTTAATTATTATTGAGTGTTGTTAATAAAAATCTAAAGTGATTTCCGTAATTGTGTGTTAATAGTAACAAATAAGAAACATCCAAAGATGTTATTAACTATTGTGTCTTTGGCAACGCAGCAACAAATGAAGGGTGATCGACTGAGCAAAACGTTAACATTAATTATCACGAAAATCCGAAATTTAGTCGCCGTTACATCGAAGATGTTTGTGACAGCTCTACCTGAGGTACGGAAGTAACGAACAGTGAGGCGTATACAGTAGGTAACAACATAAACCTCGTATGTCAGATAGGTCGATGACAGCAGACCGACGGAAGGCGGTTACATGGCCCAGATGTTATAGTCTGGATAGGCATAATGTCGCACGGAGGTACTAACCTCCGTACCTTTGAACACGGTATATTCACTGGTGAATGTCATTTTGACACTACGTCACAATGTGCGTATTTTCAGGGGTGCATCCGGCCCTGACTTCATTTTTATGGATGACAATGCGCGACCGCATCGAACAGCGTAGGTGGAGGAGCTCTTGGAAAGATAAGATATTCGGCGAATGGACTGGCCCGCCCGCTGCCCCGACTTAAATCCCACCGAGCGCGAGTGGGATGCGTTGGGGAGGCGTGCTGCAGTACAGTACATCAACATACACCAGCGACCATCTTGTAGCTGTCAACCACTCTGGTGAAGGAATGGAACACCTAACACAAGGACTCTTTACCAACCACGTGATCAGCCTGTGAGCACGAGGAAGAGCACGCACTGCCGTTCCTGATGTTCACACAGTATAAGAAAGCTTATTCCACCGTTTGTAATGTCCAGGAGATCTCATAAATCGCGGTGACCTTAACTGTTATTATTATCTTTGAGTAAAGGTGTCATTTCTGTTGGTCTTATTACTTTTTTTTTGAGTGACCTTCTGTACTATATTGTAGCAGTTCTTCTATGTATCTTCGAACTATGGTACTTCGCCATATCGTCCTTAAGGTTTGAACACTATTGCACATAACAGTGCAGAAAATTAAATTGGAAATTGGAGTGCCTCAATTTAATGCAAATCCGTGAAAATTCTGTGTAATTTGAATTAAAAGTTATGCAACTCTTCGAACTATGCAGTAGAAAAGTAAGTGCTACGTTTTGTTATTTTTAAGCACCAAGGCTAATATGAAAGGTGTATAAATTATAGAGCCCAGCAACCAGTCGTCCTTTCTTGCAGGTTTTATTTGGTAAATCCAGATTTCGGCTAGCGCCTAGCCATTATCAATGCACAATTTTATAATCTCATTGCATGGGAACTGACTCGCACTGAGACTATAAAATAGTGCATTAATAATGGCTAGCCACTAACCGAGATCTGGATTTGCCAAATAAAACCTGCAATGAAGGACAACTGATTGCTGTGCTCTATAATTTATAAATCAGACAACAGTCGCTGAGTGCACCCACTTTCGTAATGGAAGGTAACCCGATAATATGAAAGAACTAATGTATGTAGCTTGAACAATTCACGCAGAAAACTAGAACCTTAGGAAAGTACGTTTTTAAGCCTCCCATGCAGCACGATGGAACAAGGATGTACAAGTGAGTATACTGTGGTGCAGTCCCAGCTTTGCAACTGATGTCGCCGGCTTACGCTAAGTCTCACACTGCTTATGTGGACAATGCGTTTTCTTGGAGGACGATATAGTCTGCCATGATCAGCGTCTTGGTACAACAAGAAACACGGTTTACTGCTGTCATCTGTTCCATATATTACATGTCCTACACCCGTAGTATTCATGAATATTACTATGTCAAATAGAAACTTAGAAATAAAATACATCAAATAATAGCCAGATACAGACGTAGACTCATATCATAGTCTAGTAGACCCAAAAATGAACATTCATAAGAAGAAAGAAAAATGTGTATACGACAAAAAAAAATAAAGCAACTTTAAATAATGTAATTTTTACAGGCAGTCATTTGTTTATCATTGTCATGTTAATTTCCATCCTAACGGAAAAGACTGAATTGTCTTTAGCAATTCATTAGAGGAGCAATGGATTTCAACAGAGAAGGAGATAACTAAGGGAGGGTAGGTCATCACAGATACGAAAAAAAGAGAGGACGGATGTGGCAAGTATCCGGGCATCAGGATGACATTTCACGCATTAAAATAAATAAAGAAGATCAGGTGCCAGAGAAGCAACTCAGACTTCGGAATTAGCAATGGAAGGTGACTCGAAGAAAAATTTCCGTATTCAATACTAAAGCTGGTACCACCTGACAAAATCTTTAGTCCATCAGTCTACAGATATGACCTAATGGATAAAAATAGTCATCTCTGGACTACAATTGGACCTGCTCTGTCTTCTCTACATATTCACCTTTTTCTTATAATCTTTTAGTTTGGTAAACATTTTAGTAAAAATATTTAATTCAGCAGGAAGAGGAAGCTTTCGTGTCGAATGGGGTACGAAGAGAAATGTAAAACTTCTTGTATCGAGACAGCGTAGTTTGCTATTTCAGAGATTAGCTGAGAAAATTCTTAATGGTAAAAAATGAACGTGGTTACATTTATTAACGAGTACAATTTCCTAATTACGAATAAATCAGCGAGCTGGTTTGGGACGTGTGGTATTATCGTCAGATGCTATTCCCTCATGGCACTCCCTAATGCAGTGTGTCGGTCGGGGTACTCATCAAAACAGGAATGATATTAGAGCTGTGTTCTCTACTCTCCAGTTACAGACTATCTGCAAAAGCTTCGTCGAGTTCTGTCTTATGTAATAAAGGCTTGCAACAAAATCTGGCAAGTGTTTACCCTAGTGAAATAGCTTTCATGTGCACATCCTCACCACCTGAATGATCATACAGTTTGCGGCGAGGGAAACATACGGCATTAATACAATTTTTCACAATTGTTGCATTCTAGGATGTTCCGCGTGAGCGGCGATTGCTGTTATCGTCGTTATGGGGCGGAACTTCTCTGATTTTATATTCATGTCCATTACAAGAGACGTAACTCGGAGACAGTGATACGTTTTTTCACTCGCCATTGAACGTACGATCTCCAAATTTTAATGTTAAGTCAATTCATGACGAATGACGTCTTTCTTGTAGCGCCTCCGACATACTTTTCTGACTTGAAGTTACTGCACTACCACATGACGACCCGTACAGGCCTTAACTAATTCTGCTTTACCTCATCCACTACCCAACGGTGTCAGAGTCACAGAACGACTATAGATTTTCGAGAACCCGTAGGGCGGGATATTTCAGTCTCATTCGTAGGTGAGTTATACTTCGTTAGGATTGTTTCACTCAATCTCAGGCCGGTACCCGCGTTCCTCCGAAATACTCGTACATTACTGTATTCGTTCCATCGCAAATAGCTCCTCGATACTAGACAGTGGTGACTGACTTCACAAATTGATCGGCATTTGAGTATGAAATAATTTCGGCTATTTATCGTGAATTATACGTATTAAACTATATTTTATTAGCATTCTAGTGCAGAAACCCGCGTTGCCCATGTATTTATTTATAGTTCGGCGTCCACACCTGTACCACACAGCGTAAGGCCTTGTGCTTAACAAAATTAATAATACACAGTTTCGATCGCACAGTCATTTATTATAGATACGACCGGTTTCAGTCACTAGCAGTCGGGCATCCACAGCTAATGCACCATCTCACTGATGATCATGACACTTGGAACATCTGAACGGTCCGAACCGTCATACATGTCAGCCGGATGGTGCATTATCTGAAGATGGCCTACTACTAGAGACCTAAACTGTCATATTCTTAATAAATGATTGTTCGATCGAGACTGTTTTTTACCAGTTTCACTGAACTGACAGATTGCTGTTCCCCAATAATGTTCTCCAAAATTACTTGTGCTTAATTTTTATGGCGTCACATCTCCTGAGCTATGTATCGTACAATAATACAATTTTGTTAGTACATTCAGCGGAATTATGGATACTGTCTGCAAAATATGTCGCGAATGGAGCTAGTAGTAAAGAAGTGAAAAGTTAAACGTCATGCGCGATGTGGTAGTTTTTTACAATCTCATATTTCCTGAGCTACATACCGTCCAATGATATAATTTTGTACTTACATTCGGTGGTATATGTGCATACTGTATGTAAAAAGTGTCGCGAATATAGGTAGTAAGCTAGTAAAGAGGTAATAAATTATAACATCATACCTCATGCGATACTTTTATTGCATGTGCAGCAAGAAAATACTAAACGATAAATATTTTTTCTTTCACCGTTTTTTGGGTATTGTCAGCGAGGGAAAAAAGTCATAGAGGTTTGAAATTATAATTAAAATTTATTGCAAGTCACTGAGTGCTCCCATTCTCAATTTCTGGATGAATAAAGTCCACAGCTATTGTCGTGAACCAAATGTGATTGAAGTCGAGCCATTAAGTTATGGATGACACACATACATACTTTTTTTGTAATACGTAAGATATTAATGAAGACGAAGAAATATCTCTATTGTTGACCATTTGCAGGTCTACCTGATTTTTACAATGATTTTCTAACCATTCAACGTGCTTGTACCTAACTGCATCTTCCTCAAACAGCCCCACAAAAAATATGACGACACCCAACACGTCGTTTGTATAAATCACGAGTTGTAACGGTCTGTCACACTTCGTTGGTGTAAGTCGATGCTACTTTCGTTTCTGACTGTGGCTCGCCACTGAGTACGATGCATCTATCTTTCTCTCTCTCCTTTTCTTTTCTTTCCCTGAGAAGTCTTCAAAACCATTCCTCCATTTGATCCAGTCCGAAACTAAACCTAAGACTTTTATAAAGTTATCAACTCAGCATGAACGTAGGTTTAGTAAACTACAGACTTAGAAACACAGTGAACAAAATAGCAAAACCTAGGTTTATAACACCGCAAAGTATTTTCAAAAATAGTTCTTGGGCTCAAGTCATTTTACTTTGCAGAACACGAATTCTTCTCGACTTACTTGCCCAACAATGTTTGCCATCCACAATTTCTGAATATTCTGCGAAGTTAATAAATTAGTTATTATGGTGTGAAATACAAATAAGAACCTAAAGATGTGGCCTCAAGGTCAAGCCATCAACCCTTATTTTTTCAAGCAATAGTTTGAAATAATCGCGTGAGAAAATTTGCAAAAAATTGACCACAGTTGCGGCAAGACAGTAAGTGGCTCTTTCATCATGACAAAACGTCCACCTATTCAGTTTCGTGCCAAAAATCAGATGACAGACTTCTCTCCCACAGACCTCCTTACACGAGATTTTTTTCTTGTTAAGAAAATTAAAATCGCTACTAAACGGACAGAATTTTGGCACCGTTAGTGACACTGAGAAGATGTCATGACGATCAACGAAGGAAATTTCTGTTCATAGTTTTATCTATGAATGTTCGGCTTAGTGTAAATATCGCTGGGATATGTGTGTTAAAAGATGGAAAGAAAAAAAATATTTTGTGGTGTAGATGAGAGTTTCGTTACAAGATAGAGAGTTCTTTGGTGGAGTCGGATACCCAGCACGTATAACCTGACTAAAACTGTTTTTTAAAAAGTAACCGAATTTTATTTGTTATTGGGGCACTGATCAAAATAGATCTCTGAACTGAGGAACAGGAATGGACGACCATTAGAATGATATTAATATCGAAATTCTTAAAGGGTTTGCAGTTCAACTGAGGTGGCTTACAAAATTGTGTTGAGATATGAGATGAAAAAAAATCATGGCGATTACAACACAAACAAAAATTAATCTTTGCAAAGCCGTGACGGTAATGCGATAAAAGACATTTCATGCAAAAAAGGGCAAAAGGACTATCAATTCCACATCTGCATCTACATGACTACTCTGCAATTCCTATAATAGCGGACAAAATGAGCGAACAGAGCTCCATACAATCATTGCTGAAACGATAAGTTATTGCATGGAAACGAATTCACAAAGACCTTCAACGAAAGGTATGTTCACTGTTCTGTGGAAGAAAGTTTTGACATTGACGCTAGTGAGGGCAGATGGCGTCTCTTCGAACACCGGAAGTCAAGCTATTCTCTCCTCTCTCACTCATGTTATAGAAGTGGACTTTGTGTTTTCATCTCAAAACAAACGAAACCATCTGAATGCTGGAATTGTCGAAACACCACTCCAAAAGGTATTGAAAATATACAGAGAACAACGAGGACATTGGTAAAAAGCTTAGAGAATTCTCCGCTAATGACTTTTAAAGATAACCAACACCTTATTTCCAAAGAAAGGTATTTGAAATATACTGGAGCATAAGAGGAACCAAATTCCTTATTGCTTATATAAGTGCCAACCCCTGAAGAGTGCTATATCTGATTGGCAAACATATTTTTCTCTATAACCGATGTATACGTTTGGTGAGAGACACCAATTGCATTGATATTTAAGCTAATTCTCATCCATTGTTCCGCCCCAGTTACACATCTTTAATTAGATTACACGTTTCGATTACTCAAGATCATGTTCAAATCCAAAACAAAGTAAAACTAAATACGTACCATCTAATATTTTACAATAAGTAGAAAAAGTTCTTTTCTACTTATTGTAAAATATAAGATAGTACATGTTTAGTTTTACGTTTTTTGGATATAAAGATGATCCTGAGTGATCGAAACATGTAATCTAATTCAAGATGTGTAACTGGGGCGGAACAATAAATGAGAATTTTCTTAAATACAGGTGTTAGAGGATGTGATCACTTTATGTTCCAAAATATGGACCAGAGCCAAAAAAAAAAAAAAAAAATGTCCTAACGTGTAGAAAAATATGAGATACACCTCCTGCTAATGAAAAGTACTAGGTACTTCTATGATACAAAATACGTTAACTGCTGCATGTGCAAGACATACAACTGGAGAAGAATAGTAACCCATTAAAAATGGAGTTTTGTAAACAGGTTTTTGGCAAAACAAATAACATTTTTTACAGAAGAAAGCAAGGTTTAAAAATTCTGGTCGAGGAGACGGAGCAAACAGTGAAAGGTAAACAGCAAGCATATAATATTTACCTATAATTAGTTTCTCAAAAATATTTTTATATGTAAGAAAATAAATACAGCTAGAAATGGAACTAGAAACAAGCAACACGAATTAATGCAACGCAAATCTGAAGTTGAATAGACGACAGTCAGTTGCATGCAAATTAATTAGACACACGAATCAAAAAGAGAGAAGTACAGCCAAAATAAAAAAAATTAGAACGATGGGAACAACTCCTCAGTTGCGGAGGAATACTGTGAAAATTGCCGACTCAAAGAAACATAGACCTCACCGAAATGAATGGATTATACGTACCAACGGAAAAACTGAAGAGCAGAAAGGAAGAGCGACAGACAGAACCAATGCCAAGTTATTTAAATACAGGATTCTTCTCACTGAAGGAACGTATGCTACATCTTATTAACCCATGCCGGACGGCGGGTATGGTACCTGAGGAATGTAATCCGGCTAAAATTTTCTCAGCGGTCAAGAAAGGCAAAAGAAGCTTTTTAACTACTACAGAGGAATTAGCCTCCTTAACATAGCCTATAAAATCTATAGCACTATCCTAAATAATAGAGAGCGTCCTATCTCTGACACATTTACTTTATAAGAACGCGCTGGTTTCAGAAAAGGACGAGCCTGGTAGAGAAAAGGATAGGAGACGCACATATCTGACACATATATCTAATCGCAAAGATGTTTACGACAGTCTGAGGATGTGTTCTACCCGAAACGCGTCAAAGAAAGCCGTTGGTTTTTGCTGGTGGCTTCTTATCTAGTGACCAATTCACCAATCGTGCATTACTCCTATTGATTTGTAATATGGTCGCATTCTTCCTGCCCGACTTTATGTCACAGTTACAGACTTTCGTCAATTCGCCTTTAAAAGATAAATCACACCCAACTGAACCTTGAAACTTTGGTTGATCGTCAATTAATTATCTTGGCTCTCATTGGGTATTTCCTTGCCTCCTCATTAAGTCTCTTTTTGTCCCAAATATCCGAAAAGTATAACTTTTACAATTGATATTTAGCATATGTAGTGAGTTCTGAAACTTATCTTCATCGCCCTATAGGATGAATTCATAATCTGTAAAATGCATTTTATTTATAAACATGGCTATTCAATATTTTCTACTGTGCACATGTTCCTGCCAGTCCCTAATTATTTCATCTACATCTGCATATACAGGGTGGTCAGAAACAGTCTGAAAAGTTTATAAGCGTGTTGCAGGTCAGGGTGCGCTGAGAAATAATTGTTAACAAAACATTCGACAAGTTGCGCCATTTTCGAGTTAATTAGCACTGAAGTTAGGCAATCAGGCCGTTGCGGCCGCCAATTCAAGCAGACCTCAGAAACGGTGTCAACAGACGTATTCTTCGTTTGGTTTGCTTAAATTAAACCAGAGAGTGATGCATAATCGAGCCCAAGCCAAAGGCTTAGCAGCCTCATGCTCTATCATCTACGCTTTGAGAGCAACTGACACTAATTGCACCTGGTGCCCCGCTTGAATTTGCCAGAGCAATTGCCTGATTGGCTAACTTCAATGATAAATAATTCGGAAATGGCGCAAGTATTGAATTTCTTCTTAACAATTACTTCTCAGCACAGTCTACCCTACAACATCCTTACAAGCTTTTCAGACAGTTTCTGACTACCCTGTACACTGAAGAGCATTGGAGAGAGGCTGCAACATCGCCGATCTCCTTGAGTAATTAGAATCCCTTGCTTTAACAATTTTTGTCTTTGCTTACGTATCTTGGATAACGAATCAAATGTGTGGAGTATCAATCTGTTTTCATTGTGCTCCGTGACTGCTCTCTACCTTCCATATCGAAAACTTCTACGTGATCAACGAAGGTG
The DNA here is from genome assembly GCF_023898315.1 of Schistocerca nitens. Lineage (NCBI taxonomy): Eukaryota > Metazoa > Arthropoda > Insecta > Orthoptera > Acrididae > Schistocerca > Schistocerca nitens. The sequence goes on from NC_064620.1 coordinate 289,595,431, forward strand.
ATGTAGTTTTTCATTTGTTTTCTCTTCTCCAGTATCTTTTTTTAGGCTGAATGTACACTGAAGCGCCAAAGAAACTGGTGTAAGCATGCGTATTCAAATGCAGAGATATGTAAACAGGCAAAATACGGCGCTGTGGTCGGCAACCCCTATATAAGACAAGTGTCTGGTGCAGTTGTTAGATCGGTTACTGCTGCTACAAATGCCAGGTTATCAAGACTTAAGTGAGTTTGAACGTGGTGTTATAGGGGGCGCACGAGCGACGGGACCAGCATCTCCGAGGCAGCGATTAAGTAGGGTTTTCCTGTACGATCATTTCACGTGTGTAACGTGAACATCAGGAAACTGGTAAAACATCAAATCCCCAACATTGCTGCGGCCGGGAAAACGATCCTGCAAGAACGGGACTAACGACTGAAGAGAATCGTTCAGCGTGACCCTTCTGCAAATTGCTGATTCTACATCTACATCTACATTTATACTCCGCAAGCCACCCAACGGTGTTTGGCGGAGGGCACTTTACGTGCCACTGTCATTACCTCCCTTTCCTGTTCCAGTCGCGTATGGTTCGCGGGAAGAACGACTGTCTGAAAGCCTCCGTGCGCGCTCTAATCTGTCTAATTTTACATTCGTGATCTCCTCGGGAGGTATAAGTAGGGGGAAGCAATATATTCGATACCTCATCCAGAAACGCACCCTCTCGAAACCTGGCGAGCAAGCTACACCGCGATGCAGAGCGCCTCTCTTGCAGAGTCTGCCACTTGAGTTTATTAAACATCTCCGTAACGCTATCAGGTTACCAAATAACCCTGTGACGAAACGCGCCGCTCTTCTTTGGATCTTCTCTATCTCTGGGCCATCAAGAAGTGTCAGCGAGCGACCCCTTCAACGAAACATTTTCGACATGGGTTTTCGGAGGCGAAGGCCCACTCTTGCACCCTCGATGACTCCACAAGATAAAGCTTTACCCTTCGCCTGGGCCGTCAACACCGACATTGGACTGTTGATGAGTGGAAATATGTTGCCTGGTCGGACGGGCCTCGTTTCAAATTGTATTGAGCGGATGGACGTGTACGAGTAGGGCGACAACCTCATGAATCCATGGACCCTGAATATCAGCAGGGGATTGTTCAGGTTGGTGAAGGCTCTGTAATGGCGTGGGTCGTGTGCAGTTGGAGTGATGTGGGCCCCTTGATACGTCTAGAAACGACTCTGACTGGTGACAAGTACATAAGCATCCTGTCTGATCATCTGCATTCATTCATGTCGATTGTGCATTCCGACGGACGTGGACAATTCCAGCAAGACAATGAGACACCCCAAACGTCCATAATTGCTACAGAGTGGCTCCAGGAACACTATTCTGAGTTTAAACACTTCCGCTGGCCACAATACTCCCCAGATATGAACATTATTGCAGCGTGCTGTTCAGAACAGATCTCCATCCCCTCGTACTCTTCCGAATTTATGGACAGCCTTGCAGGATTCATGGTGTCAGTTCTCTCCAGCACTACACCAGACATTAGTCGAGTCCATGCGACGTCGTGTTGCGGCACTTGTGAGTGCTCGGGGGGGGGGGGGGGGGGGGGGGGGGGCAACACAATTTAGACAGGTGTACCAGTTTCTTTGGTTCATCAATGTATTATTCATGCAAGGTCTCCATTTTCTGAATTCACATTGTTCTTCCAGGAAAGAGAATGTGGAATACCCTAAGCCTATTGTTTATTATTTAACGACATAATTTGTGCCCAACATTCAGTGGACTTGTGTCATGGTAGTTATTACAGGATCTTCTATGACTTTTCTTGAAAAATGAGGTACCAGCTCCTGAATTCTGGTAAACTATATTCTGACATTTTTTATTACGAATGGTATCTGATAACCTAACCTCACCGTTCGGTACTGGGTTACGCGGAATGGCGCGATGAGGTTCCGTCTAGTGCGGACACGTCATCTTTTCGTCTCCCATGCCGTTGGCGTCTAGTGTGAATCAGGCTTTAGCCGCTGCCCAGTGGCTAGTGCTCTCATATGCTATTCAACAGACTCGTAGTTATCTCCAAATTACTGCACACTTGCATTATACTAGAACAGCATCCGTTACGTGTAAGTATGTACTACAATCATGCGACAGATGATCGAAACAGGTAACCCGCTGGATGTACGCTATGTGATCAAAAGTAATGCGGGATTGACAACCAGATGTCACTAGAGGCAGACTCGACAACATAAAATAATCTGTGAGAAAAAAATGGATATTTGAGTAACATACGGAATTTTGAGTCGGTCGGGAGAGTGTGGTGGGATATCCTAACTATTTTCGCATCCGCTCGCGATTACCGGAAAATCCGGGTAGGAGTCCCAGTCCGTCATAAATTTTCACATATCGCTTTAGATAGTACATCTACACCGATGAGCCAAAACATGATGAGCACCTGTTTGAGCACCTGTTTAATAGCGTGCTGTTCTACTTTTCAAACGCTGTTCAAGAGAGATTCTGCTTGGTACGGATTCAGAAAGTCTTTGACAGTATTTCAGAAGTATGTGGTACCAGAAGTCTACAGGTCAAGCATTTCCCGCAAATTTACGGGCATGCAGCTAGCGCCCGCTATGTGTCACAGTGTGTAAAGATCAGGCACTTTCGCTGGCCATGACATCGATGTGAGTTCAGTTATCCTGCATGAAGCGATCAGGTGGTCCGCTATAATGTTCACGTAGTTCACTGCGGTCAATATGTCTTCGATTACCACCACAGATCCCATAGAAGCCCAAATCGATGTACCCCACAGCATAATTCTGCCCTCAGCGACCAGCGTATGTGGAGCACTGCATGTTTCGTCCAGCCATTCCCCTGGATGACGGCGTTTGAGGACCCAACCATCGACCTGCTGTAGCAAGAAACGCGGTTCATTCGACAGGCCACACGTTTCTATTGATCTGCGGTGGAAACTCAGTGATACTGTGCCCACTGCAATCATAACTGACTATGTCGTTGGGTCAACACAAACACGTGGGAAGCTCCATGTTCAACAATGGCATTTTAACGGTGTGCTCCGAAACAGTCGTGCCTGCACCAGCATTGTACTCTGTCGCCAGATCTGTTACGGATCGCATCCTATCCTGGATTACACAGTGGGGGACCCACCAACCCTACGCTTTGTGATGAGACATGGTCGTCCAATATCGTGCGGCCTACTGGTTATTTCGCCATTCACAAACACTTTCCATAGGGGCTCACAACAGTAATGCGCCAACAGGCGACCAGTTTTGCCGTTTCTAGTCGCAGTACCACAACGAAGTGCCCTTTGTCAAAACAGCGTATATCAGTGGGTTTTCGCATTTGCGGCCCGTATATTCGCTTTTGACTGCCCATTCGTCTATGTTGCGCTTACATTCTTTCCTTACTGCCTAACGTGCTCGCAACGCCGCCAGGAGTCATTCAGCCTCGCGATGGGCAGTGCTCACAATGTTTTGTCTCATCAATGTATACCTAGTGTAGTTGAATTTCAGGAATAAACTTGAGTATAAATGGAGGCTAGGAGTATTTTGATGTCAGCAGGGAAGCAGTAACAGCGGTATGAGTCGGCCAGGCGTGTTAAGTGACTTCGAACGTGGACTAATCATTGGACGCCAGCTCAGTAACAGACCCATCAGGGACGTTTCAGCCGTACTAAAACTGTCCAAGACGACTGTTGGTGATGTGGATATGAAGTGGGAACGCGACCTCATGTGCTGAAGGATAGGGACCTTCTATCATTGTGGAGGATTCTTATAAAAAATCGCATTGAATCAGCGGAAGGAATCACTATTCAGTTCCAAAATGCTACAAGCAGTCCAGTTACCCCAATGACTGTGCGTAGGAAGTTAAAAAGAATGGAAAACAATTGTCATAACCCCCATACTTCTTTAGTCAACACATACTGATGTTTGAGGAGGTGTAAAGAGCGATCCCATTGGACAGCGGATGGCTGAAAACGAGTGATGAATCACGCTGTACACTGTGGCAATCCTATCGAACGGTTTGGGTTTGGTGACTGCTTGGAGAAATTTACTTTCCACAATGTGCAGTGCCAACAGTGAAGTACTGAGGAGCTGGCATTATGATGTTGGTGTTTTTTGTGGTTAGGCCCCTTACTTCGCTTAAGAAAACGATAAATGTTGAAGATTGTTAATATACATTACAGTGTCCTGTACTGTGTGCGGTAGAGGAACAATTTGGAGTCGAAGATACGTGGGGAAATTGTTTTTAGAGAATGAAATTCCTGAAATGGATTGGCCTGACCAGATTCCCGACCTGAACCCAACGGAACATCTTTTTGATACTTCTTTATTTATGATTTAGTCATGTATTTATTAACTGACATTACAGAGTGATCCAGTGTCTGGGATAGGTTAGTCGTAGAAGACCCCAGCCTCCAACATCACTATTCTTTCTGGTTTCGACTCTTCAGGAAGAATAGGCTAGCATTCCTCCGCATACACTCGAACGCATTAATGAAAGTGTCCGCAGCAGAGTCATAAAGGCGAAAGTTGGATATAGCCCATATTTACGTTCGGATACATTTGATCAGCTAGTATATGATTCCCTTGTAAGATATATGGCTTAGTTTAAGATCTATTTATTTTTGACAAGACAGCGACCTTCTTCGAGGAACATAAGAGTGCACGGGTGTGGTTGTGTGTGTGTGTGTGTGTGTGTGTGTGTGTGTGTGTGTGTAAGCTGTGCGTGGCTGGTCGCCTGTTTGCAAGCTTCGTCATCGACAGTGGCAAACTCCGCGGCAGGTGATGGTAGCGCGGGATACAAATCGTCGACTCGCTCTTTCATAAATAGCGAGCCAGACCGGACAACAAATACGAGAGGCGGGTATTAGACGGCCACTTCCCTAGCGACGAGTCTGCACCGTTGCTGCCCGCAGGCGTAGCGGCTTCCGGCCGGCCACGGGAGACGGGCGGGCTGTGTCTACTGGCGCCGGAGCCGGTCGGCAAAGACCTGTCCGACAGCTCGTGTAATGACCGCTCCGCCCAGCGACGCGACGTCGTAGGGGGGCGAGGGGAGCGGGGGAAAAAATGAAGACAACGGGCAGCAGACGGCGGGGACGGCGCAAGAAAAAGAAACTGTTATTGTTGCTGCTCTTCTGCCCAGGAGCGCTAGGTACAATGTCTGCGGAAGGGTGAGACGGGCGCCGGAGGGGGTGGGGGATTTGGAGGAGCGTCTCGATTGTTCTGCAGCGGTTGCGGAGATTCCAGAGCGTGATACGAATACCGGAACGACACGCTACAGGCTCGGCGACAGCGGCGGACGTAAGCAGAAGCACCGGGAGAATCTTGCAAAGGGACGGCGGCCAGGGGAGAGGGACGGAGGGGTGGGGGGTGAGAAGGGATCAGTTGTTGGCAGGAAAGAATTAGCGCGCAACGGCAAAAACGTAGGGGCACGGGCCGTTGTTCCTAGATGCTCGCCCAGATAACGCGAGCGACACCGCGCGCTACGGCTGGGAGACGGGAGGTGGTAAGTTTGTAAGAGGTAGCGAGGTACAAATGAAGTGGAGTGGATGCATATCAATAAAACATCAACACGGCACGCAGAACCGTCCTCTGGCCGCCGTGAAATACGCCTGTCAGCGCCACCGCGAGGGCGAGTCAAGGAGGGTGCGCACCCCTCGCCGGTTGTACCTGCACCAGCCCCCCCCCCTCCCATCCCCTCCTCCACCCCTCGCTCTCGAGTGCGGCGCGTCTTTTCCCCGGTGCGACTCGCATGAATTTGATTCAGGCGGCTGTCCTTACTGCCTGAAAGGGAGATTCATTTGCGGCCGCGGCGGTCGGCTGCGCTCTCGAGCGGAACGTATAAATCTGTCGCCCGTCCTGGCCTGGCCCCGCACTTAACGTCTTAATGCGGGGCTCGCCCCGCGGGCTGCTTTGTGCCGCGCCGCACCGCACCGCACAGCGACTTGCGCACACCGGGCCGCGCCTCTCCACTCGCCCTCGTCTTGTGTGTCTGTCCTCTGCACCACTCGGCTCGGAGCAAAATTCTGCAACAAGCGTTCCTTTAAACCTACGACAACAGTTTTACATCTACATCTTCATACATACTCCGCAATCCACCATACGGTGCGTGGCGGAGGGTACCTCGTACCACAACTAGCATCTTCTCTCCCTGTTCCACTCCCAAACAGAACGAGGGAAAAATGACTGCCTATATGCCTCTGTACGAGCCCTAATCTCTCTCATCTTATCTTTGTGGTCTTTCCGCGAAATATAAGTTGGCGGCAGTAAAACTGTACTGCAGTCAGCCTCAAATGCTGGTTCTCTAAATTTCCTCAGTAGCGATTCGCGAAAAGAACGCCTCCTTTCCTCTAGAGCCTCCCACCCGGAAGCATTTCCGTAACACTCGCGTGATGATCAAACTTACCAATAACAAATCTAGCAGCCGGCCTCTGAATTGCTTCTATGTCCTCCCTTAACCCGACCTGATAGAGCAGTACTCAAGAATAGGTCGTATTAGTGTTTTATAAACGGTCTCCTTTACAGATGAACCACATCTTCCCAAAATTTTGCCAATGAATCGAAGACGACTATCCGCCTCCCCACAACTGCCATTACATGCTTGTCCCACTTCGTATCTCTCTGCAATGTTACGCCCAAATATTTAATCGACGTGACTGTGTCAAGCGCTACTCTACTAATGGAGTATTCAAACATTACGTGATTCTTTTTCCTATTCATCTGCATTAATTTACATTTATCTATATTTAGAGTTTTAGTTCGTAAACTGTTCATTCAGAAGACTTGTTTGACGCTGCTCAATCCCGTGCAAGACTCTTCTTCTCCAAATAACTACTGCTACGTACATCCTTCAAGATCTGCTTACTGTATTCATCTCTTGGCCTCCCTCTACGGCTTTTACCGCCCATACTTCCCTCCAATGCTTAATTGGTGGTCTCTTGATGTCTCAGAATATTTTCCATCAACCGGTCCCTTCTTCTCATCAGTTTGTCACACAATCTTTTTTTTTTCTCATCGATTCTTTTCGTGGTTAGCACACTGGACTCGCATTCGGGAGGACGACGGTTCAATCCCGCGTCCGGCCATCCTGATTTAGGTTTTCCGTGATTTCCCTAAATCGCTCCAGGCTGGCATGGTTTCTCTGAAAGGGACGGCCGACTTCCTTCCCCGCCCTACCCTAATCCAATGAGACCGATGACCTCGCTGTTTGGTCTCTTCCCCAAAACAACCCAACCCAATTCTATTCAGTACCTCCTCATCAGTTACGTAATTTACCCTTTCAGCATTCTTCTGTGGCACCACATTACAAAAGCTTCTATTCTCTTCTTGTCGAAACTGTTTATCGTCAATCTTTCACTTCCATACATGGCTACACTCGAGACAAACACCTTCAAAAAAGAATTCGTAACACTTAAAGTTCATAATCGATGTTAACAAATTTCTCTTCGCTTTTCTTATCCTTGCTACTCTACATTTTATATCCTCTCTGTTCGGCCACCATCACTTATTTTGCTACCCAAATAGCAAAACTCAACTACAACTTTAAGTGTCTTATTTCCTAATCTAATTCCCTCAGCATCATCAGTTTTAATTCCACTCCACTCCATTACCCTTGTTTTGCTATCTTTGATGTTCATCTCATGTCCTCCTTTCAGGACACTGTCCATTCCGTTCAACTGCTCTTCCAAGTCCTTTGCTGTCTCTGACAGATTTATGTCATCGGTAAACCTCAAAGTTTTCATTTCTTCTCCCTAAGCATTAATTCCTGCTCCAAAATTTTCTTTGGTTTCCTTTTCTGCTTGAATAAGATTGGGGATAGGCTACAATTCTCTCTCACTCCCTTCTCAACCACTGCTTCCCTTTTGTGCCCCTCGGCTATTACAACTGCCGTCTGGTTTCTGAATAAGTTGTAAATAGCCTTTCGCTCCCTGTATTTTACCCCTGTCATATCATCACCTATTTACTGAGTTGTCTGCATCTGTCATGTTCTAGGCGCTTTAGTCCGGACCCGCGCTGTTCGAGTCCTGCCGCGGGCATGGATGTCCTTAGGTTTAAGTAGTTTTAAGTCTAGGGGACTGATGACCTCAGATGTTAAATCCCATAGTGCTTAGAGCCATTTGAACAATTTTGAGCATCTGTCATTTCGTCTCTTCCTTGGTCATCCATCCTTCCCCTTCCAGTACGCTCTCTTCAGATTCCTTTGGGAGATACAATTACTCTGTTTTATTTTTTATAGCTTTTAGGACACAAGCAAAAACTGGCCATATCACTGTTTCGTAACCGGTTTCAACCACTCAGCGGTAAAAAATGGAAGGAGGAGACAAAGAATCGTTATATCATTCTTGAAGAATCAATTTGCCTAGGTCGCTAGTAATTCTTTTTTTTAATTACTATTATCGGTTTCGACAGATCTATGATGTCACCATTCGATTTTGTAACGTTATTAAACGTACATTTTTTTTACAACACTGAAAATCACGTGAGCACCTAATAATGTTATAAGATCTGTCGAGGCCGGTAATAGTAACGAAAGGAATTACTAGCGATCTTGGTAAACTTGATTCTTCAAGAATAATATAACTTTTAGATCACCAATGACTGACGCAATGTCAAACATACATAAAGAATCAGTATCGAATTATAAAATCGGCCAAATGATGATCATGTCTGAATGCATATGCTGCAAGCGTGGACGTCTTTCTTTCCAGTTTTCTTCCTGTTTACCGTTACGTAGATCGTTACTTAGCAGATTTTTATAGATTCTATAATCTACTTCTACATACACACTCCGAAAGCCACCACACGGGCCACTGCGAAGAGTGCCTCGTAGCCGGCCGCGGTGGTCTAGCGGTTCTAGGCGCGCAGTCCGGAACCGCGCGACTGCTGCGGTCGCAGGTTCGAATCCTGCCTCGGGCATGGATGTGTGTGATGTCCTTAGGTTAGTTAGGTTTAAGTAGTTGACGGGGGAAACGACTGTCTACAACCCTCCGTCTCAGCCATAATTACACTTATCTTGTCTTTGCTGTTCTTGCGCGAAATGTGCGACAGTTCATTCTGCAGTACACTTCAAATGCCTCTTCTCTAAATTTTCTCTGTAGTGTTTCGAGAGAAGAATATCGTCTTCCTTCCAGGGATTCCCTTTTGAGTTCACAAAGCATCTCTGTAATACTCGTTTATCGATAGAACCTATCGGTAACAAATCTACCGACTCGCCTCTCTATCGCTTTGATCTCTTCCTTTAATAAGACTAGGTGGGGATCGCAAACACTCGAGCAGTATTGATTGAATTTTCTCATGTTGAAAAATCAGAAATAGTGATTTGTTTTACTTCGTAAAATATTTCTAAAGCCAATATCACATAAATGTTTCTTTATTTACAACTAACGGTTTCAACAGACTTTGCTGTCATCTTCAGCCACGCAAAAATTTTTTCCTGTAAAACGTGTTCTTTTTTAGTTCGAACCACATGTCGGATTGTCATGCTTTTGGATAAAATGCAGTATATTATGAAAAGGTTTCTCATAAATAAAACATTTACAATCAAGACGTATCTTGTGCACAGCGCTATGTACTTCTATGGGGCGCTCACAGCCGATTGTTACATCATAAAAATCACAGTACACAATAATATGCACAGGAGGACATCTCTTGCATTGACTGGACATGTTCTAATCGTTGAAGATCCACCTTAGACTGCATAAATGGTGTAATTGCAGTACTCAAGAATGGGTTACACTACTGTTCCAGACGTGGTTTCCTATATAGATGAGCTGCATTTCCTAGATTTCTAACTTTCTTCATTACTACCAAACTTACATGCTCATTCCATTTCATATCGCGTTTCATCGTTACAACCAGCTACCTAATCAACGATTTGAACATCACAGTGTTATATTTCCTACCCCTATGTATTAGCTTATATTTTTCTACACTTAGACTAAGCTGCCACTCACCACAGGATAAGTCATCCTGTAACCTCCTACAGTCATTCGACGACAGGTTTCCCGTACACTACAGCGTCTTCAGCAAACAGCCGCAGCTGCTCACCCTATCCGTTACGTCGTTGATGTATACAGAGATTAAGAGCGGTTCTGCCACACTTCCCTGACGATACCCTCTTTTCTGGTGAACACTCTCCGTCCAGGACAACAAATTGAGCTCTATTACTTCGAGCCTCAGACATATCTGGGAACCTATTCCGTATGCTCGGTCCTTCGTTAAGTCTGCAGTGGGGAACTACGTCAACCAATTTTCGGAAACATAGCAATATGGAACCTGGCTGTTGCCCTTCTTTCATGATTCGCAACATATCGTGGGAAAAGAGAAAGTGAATTTCGTACGAGGAACGCTTTCTAAATTTGTACCGATATGTGGTCAGAAGCTTTTCTGTTGCAAGGAAATTTATTATATTCCAACTTAGGTTACCTTCAAGAATTGTGTAGCAAACCGATGTTAAGGATATGGATCTGCAATTTTGCAGGTCCGTTCTTTTATCCTTCTTCTCTACAGGAGTCGCCTATGCTTTTTTCAAGTCGCTTGGCTCTTTGCGCTGGGCGAGAGATTCGCGATAAATGTTAACTACGTAAGGGGAAAGCTACGAAGAGCACTCTCTGTAAAACCGAACTATCAGCCGCTTCTCAAAGCGAGGGATTCCAATTTCTATGTTTTAGTTATGTCTCAATGTGTCATTTCATATCTTCCGTTGGTCCTCCATCGTTTGCCTTTCAGCACGCACTCTGCGGCTACCTTTCGGAGGTGTAATCACGCTCGTTTATTTTTTTTTTAATATACACTTTTCCCCATAAGCACAAGGCCATTTCATAATGTCGTAAACGGTTTCTACCACCCGGGAACGATATTCACATTGTTAATAAATCAAAACGGGAGACAAATAATCATCTTAGAATACACAAAATCGACCATTTAACTATCTATATAGTGATCATATCTAAAGGCAGATGCTCCAAGCTGTGCTTCGTTTCAATTTTTTAACATTACATAGATACTTGGTAGATTTTTGTAGATTTTACAAGTATTCTTTGTCCCCTTTTTGTCTACTAGAACCTTGTGAACACGAAAACGTATAGCCGATCAGTGTGCTTACAGCTCTGAATGTGCCAAATATTACTAAACCCATTAACATTCCCGGGCATAACATGGTTTGATAGATATGTTACTGGTGGAATGATTCTGAATGCAAAATGTTGTACATCAGTGTGGTCTTATAATGTTGGTTTCTACTCTGCGTATTTGTGCTTGGTTTATTGCATTTTTATTACGTCCTGTATTTTTTTGTTTTGACATCTCTGATAAACTTTTAGGTCTTAAATATATAATATTTTTCTCCATGGTATATGCCATTATTTTCTTGAAATCAGTTTCTTACATGAGCGTCCGCGTTCATACACACGTTGTGCCTTGGCCTCATTTTGCGATGAGACACTATACATATTTTTGAAATCGGTATGTAATTAACATTTTGTTTACGTTATTCAAGTTTATGTAGTCCCTTCTTGTGGTCTTCCTTAGTGCAATTTTCTGTTATTACTCCAGAGCTGAAGATGACTGTACAGTTAGCTGAAACTAGTCATCGCTAATGGTATTTACTTGGATCTTTGCTGTGAAAAGACTTTATTACAAAATATTGTAACTTTACGCAAAGCATCGTGAAATAGTCATAAGGTTGTGCCCTTGCCATTGATCAAAAAATACTCCGAATTGTCAGGCCTTGTCATATTCCTCTTGAAACTTCTTGTTCGGCGTTTCGATCCCTGTAAAGAAGTTTGGAGTATGACTCAAAAGATTTTTATCATCACTATTATAACACTTGGGCATTTGGTTTCCAGGTCGCACTGACTACACATTCTCTTTGAAGTCAGCCATCTTTGTCTTTCAGCACTACTCATTTTGTCATGTATATATTTTCCATTGTTTCAGTTCATTTTCCGTATCTTTTATCTGTCAGCATCATACATATGTTCTACTTAGTGACTCTCAATTACATACACACTAACGGTACATTTGAATATTATAACCATACCTATTGCAAGACTTGTATGTGTGACCTCTGTTTAATGATCCAGTAATGCTACCCCGAGACTCTGAGATCAACGTTCATGACCTTTTTCAAACATCATAATTTGGCACAAAATCTGTATGCCACTTATTAAAAATTACAAGTTTCGTGCAAACAATAGATCAGTTTCATTTATACAAAAACTTACATTCTCTACAAGACAAAATTATTTGTATTTTTAGCAGTTTTCTTAACTGCATTAAAAATATAGGCTGTAGGCAAATAACAAATATTTATGTAAGGCAATGCCACCTCTGTCTAGGGTACAAGCACTTCATAATTATAAATGAAAACCACAAAATTCTGGATGTTATACACTGTTAGTTTATTTCGTTTACCGGTTTTCAGCTTACAAGGCCATCATCAGACTTTGGCAATCGTCGTCAAAGAAGATAAAGTACTGGTCAATAACAATGAAGAAGATATTACAAATGGAGGGTGAGGTGCAAGTATCATCTTTGAAGTGTAACAGCAACGAAACTGAAGATGTTAAATAGTAAATAACTGTAAAGGCAACAAACCAGAAAAACATGAATGGGAAGAATATAAGGACAACATGAGTAAAGAATTACAGTCAACAAAAGAGAAGATGTACGTACATGTGGTAAAACAAAACGGAATAATCTATATGGGAGTTTAAATTAAATTATCAATGGCAGTCAAATAAAACAGTAATTAACACAAGAGGGCTGAAGAATAGCATGAAAAGTAATGATATATGAAAGGTGATGAAGAAAACAAGTAAAAGAATGGACGATTGTGCCAGGGTATGCATAAACTAAACGATTGTGCCAGGGTATGCATAAACTAAACGATATATAGGTGGTGTATTGAATTTTTGTTACTGCAGGGTAGATAATACAACATATGGGGTACATAGACAATGACAATTCAATAACCAATAACAGAAATAAAAGAAAGTGGGTGACTTACGACTGGTAACTCAAAACATGCTTAGCAAAAAACTGTTTCCAGTAGCAAGAGACTCAGTATAATTAGTTAGATGGCTTCCCTATTGCGTCTGCTCTTACTCCACTTCCAGCACAAATATTCATGCATCGCTTGGAACATCATTTTTAGGAAAAAACCGTTGAGTCTAAATATAAATACTGGTTCCGATGTTTGTGGACAGGCACTACAAGACTGCTCAACATGTTTTTAATAACTTAAACAGTCAACATAAAAACATTCAGTTCACAAACGAGATTGGCACACAAATGCTTAAAATTGCTCTATCCATACACTGATATCAGTACAAGAACACATTACTCAAAAATATATATTAGTAGAAATAACTACAAACATAGTAACACCATCCTACTCACAACAACCAATATCACACAAGCACTCAGTGCTATACCATGTCTTGTCTGGTCCAACGTCCAAAGATTTCCAAGCAGAGTTAGACACGATAAGGTTTATTGCCTGCACCAATGGATAGCACAGTCCCTAATGACGGGGTATTACTAAATAAACAGAAATTGATAATCATGCTCCTCCTCTACGCTGTCTGTGCTGTTCCTTCTAATGTCTGTAGGAAGTGGTGTACGGTCCCACAATTAGAACACGTATCACAGAGCGAAGCCAAAGCACAGAAATCCTACAATTATAAAGACCCATACTACATAAGAGCACCATAGTACAGTATATTTTCAATAGCAAAGGCAAGACTCGGTTACTAGCCAGCAACAATAAAAGGTCGATTTTTGTAATTTTTTTTGTGATCTTCCGAAAGCATTTTATTGGGTAGACATTGTTTCTATTTTAGTAAAACTTAAGTTTCATGGAACTGATGACTTCACACACAGTTGGTTTTAATCATACTCGACAAACAGAATGCAAGATAGTGTGATGAATAATTCAAACAATATTGGAGGGAGAGTAAATTTTACTGGCTTGGAATAAATCACATGGGTAGTCCCACAAGGCCCAGTTTTGGGTCGACTCCTATGACCTTCGACACATCCATCAAGCAGAACCGGTATTTTTTGCAAATGATACTAGTGTTGTAATAAATCTCATTAGAGTGATAGGCAATTATTAAGTGTTTCTCTGAGAAATGGCTCTCCCTTGATTTTCTGAGAGAACACTACATCCAGTTCTGTACAAAAAATAGAGTCATACCAACAATTGACGAAGCACATGAACAGGAGACAGTAAATAGGGTAGAATGATGATCCAGATTTGTGGGTATACATACTGATAAAAAGTTTAACGGAAAGAGGCAAATTACTGTGCTGTTCAAACAACTAAGATCAGCTTCTTCTCCTTTTTCTATGATTGGTAGCCTAGTAAGAAAGTACTAATTTCACAAAAGCGACCAATAACAATAAAACGAGGTGTTCACCTGTGGCCGTCAAGTAGGTACCACTCCAAAGTGTTGTACATTTCAACTGCACTGTCTCCACCTAACGAAATTCGTCATAAATAGTCCGATTTGAGAGGAATAGTGATGTTCGTACCTACAACATTAGAAGAAAAAATTTACTCTTACTGCCCAGTATTAAAGCTGTCAGCGGATCAAAAGGAATTCACTATACAGAAAAAAAACTTTTGACCATTTGCCGAATAACATAAAATGTCTGACAGATAGCAAAGCAAGTTTTAGATACAAACTACAATTCTTTATCCTGGACAGCTTCCTCTATTCCATGGACGAATTTTTTAAAGGAACTGGTAACCTGTAAAAAACATCTAGTTTTTCATTCCCATTAGTAGGACTAGAAAGTAATGTGCTCAGTAATGTTAACACTAATTACGTAAATGGAGACTGTAAACTGACTGGTTCCACTTCATTTCGGTAAAACAATTGTTCAAATTATCTTTGTGAACATGTAACTTATTGAAAGTAGGGTGTATAAAACCACTTATCCTGACTGTGATAAATCCTGTGTTGGTCAGTCAGACAGTGACACATCAACTAGGGTGGATGAACATGAACGCCGCTCGAAGCTGCAGAATTCTTCGCTTTTGTTGAACATATGCTGTCTGAAGTTCATAGCTGAGACAGCCACAGTCCCATGTCTTCCACTTAGCAAACTAGGAGCAAAAATTGAGTTTTGGAAGGCCTGGGATCGATAGACACCTGACAGACAGCCCGCATTTAATATTAAATGAGAAAAAACAGCTCAGTACTACCCCTCTCCAAAACTTCGCATAAGACCCACAGTTCTCCAGTTGTTCTCATTCTGTCTGTTCCATTCTATTCCTCCATTTTTTCATTATTTCTTTTATAGTAATCTTCAGTTCACTACATATCATAAAATGTCTATTTATCATGTGAACAGTTGTACAGTAAGAGAAATTATTCATATTATATGCAGGGTGTTTCAGCTGCTCCAGCCTACAGCTTTTATGCAACCCGCAATGCCTTCAAAAATCACACGGGAAATTTTCATATTCTCTCTCGCGCTACATGCATATTCTTAATCCTACAGAAACAATGAACAGGACCAATTTGCTGAAATTTAAAGTAGTTAATTTTTATACTGAGATATATTTTCGCTGGAGGCCATGGTTTTCGAGTTATTCAAGAAAAACGCGTTTGGTTGGAACTTTTGTGCATTTTACTAGAATAATTCGAAAACTACGGTTTCTAGCTAAAACGTACCCCAGTACAAAATTAAACTACATTAATTTTTCTACAGGAAGGCCTCGTTCATTTTTTTCTGTAGGACTAGTAGTTTGTGCTTACAGAGCGAGAGAATATGAAAATATTGTACGTGGTATTTGAAGGTGGTGTTAGCTGCGTAAAACCTGTAGTTACGGATAGCTGAATGCCCATGTGTAGCTTAGCTTAAGTATTTCCTGCTACAACGGTTTTATCTTTCACTCGATATTTGCCCCGCCTTCCACCTGTAATAACCTTTCATGCTCTCCTCTAGTACGGTAGCAGGAAGGAAGATTAGGCTTTAACAGCTTCGGAGTCGTTAGAGATGAGGCACAACCTCGGATTGTTTCAAAGATGGGGAGGGAAATGGGTCGTGCCGCTTCAAAGGAACCATCCCGGCATCTGCCTGGAGTGATTCACGGAAATCATGGAAAATCTAAATTAGGATGGGCGGATACGGATTTGAACCGTCATCCTTCCAAACGCAAAACCTTGCTCGGTTCTAGTACGGAAGAGTGTAGTACTTGCACTACAATGTACCTAAGAACACATGGTGTTTCCTGGTTAGTGTTGCAGTCTAGTGACTGATTTTAGAATCACAAGAAGGAAAATGCACTAGAAAGAGCCATAAGCAGTTTCCGGCATTTTGTAATGTTTCTTTTGTTGTGAGGTATTAGGTTGTGTTTTGTGCAGCGTTTGTAGATTTTACAAGTTCTACATATTGAAGTTCTGCATAATATATTACAGCTATTTGTAGGAAATAGTTATTTATTCAGTTACAGAGTTTTATGGCAAGTAAAATTCCATATAATTTTTAAACTAGTTACATAACGCGTGGGCGGTTAAGCCGTACTTCTCTGGTAGTTCACGGTATTGTACCTTGAAACGCAAGAAGTTCTTCGACCATGGAACATGTGATGTCTGCAAACGAACTGAGTTTCTTTAACGTCTTAATAATTTTCCCTGTCTTCAAAATGGAATTTGTGTTAGTTGGTTCAAATGGCTCCGAGCACTATGGGACTTAACATATGAGGTCATCAGTTCCCTAGAACTTAGAACTAATTAAACCTAACTAACCTAAGGACATCACACACATCCATGCCCGAGGCAGGATTCGAACCTGCGACCGTAGCGGTCGCGCGGCTCCAGACTGAAGCGCCTAGAACCGCTTGGCCACAACGGTCGGCTTGTGTTAGTTGCCAATTGCTTCCACTTCAAAATGTTTTCACAACTAACTGGTTTTTGAAAATACTTCCTCTTAATTTGATTTCATTTACTGATTACTGGTGTGTAGTAGAGAAATAATGTAACATATAGACTATTAACTACAGTATTCATTTTCTCGATTGCAACACTTTAAATTATGATAGAATATTTGTTCCTAGGTATATGACCGTATTTTACCTTGAAACGGTTTTTTGCCTCTGGGAAAACCTCCGGCAGTTACAAAAAAAATCATCACACACTACGTTCTCCACATTTAACGAGATGTAGCCGTGCGGCTCCTAATTAGACAGTTCAGCATCGCAGGGCTGCAGACTTCCTGTCATATTTACTGTCTGCCTGTAGATACGGGGCTACAACACACGATATGGTGTAGCAGCCACAGCACGAGCATATCAATGGTAAACACACGTTTCTTATTATCCTTTTACGGACCTGTAGAAGTATCGCTCGAAAGCACGCAAAAAAAAAAAAACAAAACAAAAAAAAATCTATGCAGTTTGATAGGATGGAGAATATCTCACGCATCATAAAATCTTGGTCTAGTAATTCTTGAACTGTAAAATAGAAAATTACACGAAATCGAAACACTTCTGTACATACTGTCTATTCGTAGACTTACTGGATGATTTAGCTAACGCAGTTAATATCGCCGTTGATCTCCTTAAACCAGAAACACTCGATTCAGGTAAGCTGTTCTCCTCAATTGTATCTGGAACTGTTTGAGGTATCGAAATGCCCTCTTTACCCAAATGAATTGTGAATAAGTTCATACGAAATGGCATACGGCCACTTTTCATAGCTTTATTGAGCACAAAGTGTTGTGTCTAGTTCATACAGCATAGACACAATGAGGTAGCTAGGTGCACGCTAAACTAACGCAGACGGGCTTGAAGTATTGGAACAGGAGACTTATTAATGCACTAAAGAAAAGTATGTAGTTTTATAATACTTAACTTTATTCTCTTGCTGGAATACATCTCTCTTGAATATTAGTACGCTATTTGCACTGATACAATTGGCGCCTTGCTAGGTAGTAGCTATGGACTAAGCTGAAGGCTATTCGATCTGTCTCTCGGCAAATGAGAGGAAGACTTGGTACGTCTGGTCGCAAGCTATGTCGTCCGTACAACTGGGGCGAGGTCTAGTCCGTGTCTTGTGACCTGCCATGTGGTGGCGCTAGGTTTGCGATTACACAGTGGCGACACGCGGATCCGACATGTACTACAGGACCGCGGCCGATTTAAGTTACCACCTAGCAAGTGTGGTGTCTAGCGGTGACACCACATTCCTCCCCCGCAAATCGGCGAACGGTCGTGAGATAAGGCTTCCGCCCGCCGTGGGGAGGACCCCATGTTGACGTATGCGATGAGGTGGGGAGCCTAACAACAGGCGAGGCTGTGCCACCCGCACCCGGCCATTCAGTCCGAGGGGAGCTAGGAAACGCCTGCAAACCTAGTCCAGGGTGCACGTCAACATGAGGTGTATGCGCACGTAATGAGACAGGAGGGGCCGAAGGGTCGACCTCCATGTGGCCGGAGCACCCGACGGGCGAAGACGACATCTGGTCCGGAGCGGGCAAGAGGTCCATGGCGGAGGACGGCTGGTCACGGGAAGCGAGCGGCGGCGCGTGACCCAGGGAGGCGCCAGGCGGTTGAAGCGAAGCGTCCACTGCGTGCGGCGCCGGCGGCGGCTGCGGCGGCGGCGCGACGCCATGAGGCAAAATGGAAGGCAGCGTCGGTAACACCTGGGGATGAGGCGAGCCAGTAGATGGGTCCCCAAGGCGCGGACCTGACGGCTCCGTCGCTGAAAGCAGACGGGGAGCGGCAGAACCCAGGCGACGACAGAGGCGCAGCTGATTGAGATGCCGACGCACCTCACCAGAGGCCCCCAAAACCAAATACATCGCGCGGCCGAGGCAGCGAAGAATGCGCCCTGCGAGCCAACGCTGTGAACCGCGATAGTTGCGATAATAGACAACGTCGCCAGGAGCAAAAGCAGGAGTCTGCCGCTGCACAGGAACCTGATGCGGCGGATGCAGCAAAGACATCAGGGTGCGATGAGGACGACCATGGAGCAATTCAGCCGGCGAGCGGCCATCGCGGGGCTGAGAGCGATACGAAGACAAAAAGAGCAACAAAGCGTCCTCCCGAGAATGCGACTCTTTCAATTTCAACATCTGGGACTTGAAAGTCCGGACCAACCGTTCAGCGGCACCGTTTGACTGAGGCGAAAACGGCGCGGATGTCAGATGTTGAATACCATTGGCCTTGCAGAATGACTGGAATTCTGCGGACATGAATTGTGGGCCATTGTCGGAAACAATAGTCTGCGGAAGACCCTCAATGCAAAAGATAGCAGACAAGGCTTGGATTGTGGCAGAAGACGTCGTGGAAGACATCCGGACAACAAAAGGAAAATTACTGAAAGCATCGACCACAACCAACCATCGAGCATTCCAGAATGGACCAGCAAAATCGATATGCAAGCGTTGCCAAGGGGAAGTGGCTTTCTACCATGCAAAGAATTTCTGCGGCGGTGCGGAGTGTTGTTCGGCACACGCCACGCAAGAGGAGCACATATTCGCAATCGCAGCATCGATTCCGAACCAAGTACAGTGCTGACGAGCAAGTTGTTTCGTTCGCACTATACCCCAATGTCCTTGGTGAAGAAGCTTTAAGACAGAGGACTGTAACGAACGTGGGACCACGACTCTGGACTGATCATTATCGGAACGCAACAACAAAACACCACGTCGGACAAAAAGTCTCTCCTTGTGAGCAAAAAAACGGCGAACCAAAGGATCCGCGATCCGGGACTTTGACAAGGGCCATTGCGTAGCAACAAAACGCAAAACAGTAGCAAGGACAGGGTCAGCAGCTGTGGCTGTAGCTACACGACGAAAATCAATCGGAAACGAGTCGACCACGTCATCGGTTTCCGAATCAATGAACATGCAAGCAAGTTCGGAAGAATCGAATGCTTTATCCTCAGCAACAGGCAAACGGGACAACGCATCAGCGTTTCCGTGCTTAGCAGTGGACCGATACAAGATATCGTAGCGGTACTGCGAGAGAAAAAGTGACCAGCGAATGAATTTCTGCGCTGTACGTGGAGGTACAGGCTTGTTCGGATGAAAAAGCGATGTCAACGGTTTGTGGTCTGTGATGATGGTAAAGTGACGACCATACAAGAAGTCATGGAACTTGGTAACACCAAACACGAGAGCTAAAGCTTCTTTCTCTATTTGTGAATAATTTCGTTGCGCAGATGAGAGCAATTTTGACGCAAAGGCAATAGGGCGATCATGCGAGCCATCTTTGTGCGCAAGCACAGCACCGATCCCGAAATCCGATGCATCTACCATCAACAAAAGGGGTTTTCGGGGATCGAATGGCGTAAGGCAAGTATTTGAAAGTAACGCCGATTTCAACTGGCGAAAGGCGCGTTCGCATTCCGTAGTCCAGACGAACGGAACACCTTTACGGCGTAAGCGATGAAGCGGAGCTGAAATGGAAGAAGCATTGCGCACAAACTTTGCATAATAATTAATTTTACCCAGCACACTCTGTAGCTGTTTCAAATTCTGCGGAGCAGGTAAGTCCTGTATGGCACGGAGGTGCTCTGGACTCGGATGTATACCTTGGGCATTTATGACATGCCCCAGGTAGGGTAAGTCCCTAGCAAAAAAGACACATTTGTCCTTCCTCAAGCGTAGACCATTCTGACGCAATACCTGAAATAATGTTCGGAGATTTTGCAAATGTTCGGCTTCTGTCTTTCCTGAGATCACAATATCGTCCAGATAGTTCGCAGCAGTAGGGACCGACGCACAAACAGTTTGTAAATATTGCTGAAACAAAGCAGGGGCGGATGCACACCCGAACGGCAGTCTTTTGAAGCGATACAAGCCAAGATGCGTGTTTACCACTAAGACGCGCTGGGATGCTTCGTCCACAGGGATTTGCAAGTACGCATCTGCGAGGTCCAATT
The DNA here is from genome assembly GCF_023898315.1 of Schistocerca nitens. NCBI lineage: Eukaryota > Metazoa > Arthropoda > Insecta > Orthoptera > Acrididae > Schistocerca > Schistocerca nitens. The sequence continues at coordinate 289,616,328 of NC_064620.1, forward strand.
TTGAAAAATATTTTCCCGGGCACAGTTTGTCAAAAAGATCTTCCGGGCGGGGCAAAGGAAAAGTAGCAGTCACAAGTTGTGGATTCACAGTTGCCTTGAAGTCCACACAAAGTCTCAGTTTTCCGGAAGGTTTCGGCAAAATTACTAAGGGTGAGGCCCAGAGAGAAGCCTGCACACGTTCAATTACACCTTGAGATTCTAAATCGGCTAATGTTCTTGCGACCTCATCACGCAATGCGTGGGGAACATTGCGCGCTCTGAAAAATTTCGGTTGCGCGTTGTCTTTCAGTTCCAAATGTGCTTCATAGTTCTTAGCGCAACCAAGGCCCGGTGCAAAAATGTCTGCGAATTCTTCACAAAGACTAGAAACACTGGCGGAAGGCACAGTCTGATTCACTGATAGGACCTGATTTACTATAGACAAATTAAACAATTGAAACAAATCTAAACCAAACAAGTTCACTGCACTAGAAGAACGAAGAACGTAAAATGACACAAGTTTTGTTTGTCCCCTGTATGTTGCAAGAAGGCTGCACTGTCCTAACACAGGTATATGCTGTCCTGAGTAACTAGTTAACATTTGCGGCACGCAATGGCGGTTTGCCCAGTTGTTTGTACGTGTCGTGATTGAGCAATGAAACTGCAGCTCCGGTATCGAGCTGGAATGGTATCACTTTGCCTTCAAAGTCTAAGTCCACAAAAAGTTTATTGTCCTGTTGACGACAAGAGCGACTGTCACGTGCAATTTGAACTGATACAGGTACAGAAGCACTTGCGACTTTACGGGAATTCCGGCGACGTCGACGCACACTTTTGGTGGGACGAACACAGTCACTGTTAGCTAAAGTGTCACTGGACGGGTGGGAATGAACTACATGAATGTCCATGGGCGAAGGTCCACGAGCCCGATTGTCCTGGGTTCGATTCCGGCGCGAAGCAAAAGGCCTGGAATTTGTGTGATTGTCTGATCTAAGCCTTTTCTGGCAAACACTTTGGACATGTCCTTTCTTTTGGCAGTAAAAGCAAATAGCTTGGCGTGACGGGCAATTTTCACGCGAATGTCTAGTTGCACACCGCGGGCATGATTTCACTGCATTTGCTGGCTTACGCGGCGCACGTGTTTGCAAGGTAGGCCGCCGCTGCTGCGATGGGCGCGAGGGTCGCTTAGCGTCCCGTGCAGCGGGCCCGGCGGGCCGGTTAATGTGACACACTGCTGGCGAAGTTTCAAATGAGTCCTGAGCCAAGTCAAGCGTGTCTTGCCTATCCAATATGTCTATCACTTGTTGAAGGGAGGGATTAACTAGTTTCAAAATCTGTTCCCGTATTCGAACATCAGAAACGTTCTGTGCTATTGCATCACGCACCATAGTATCTGAATAAGGAAGTCCACAGTCGCATTCAAATGCACACTCCCTAGTAAGTCCTTGCAAAGTTGCTACCCACTCCCTATTAGTCTGACCGGCCGTACGTTTTGTACGAAAGAACGTATACCGTTTTGCAACTACATTTACTGTTTCTTTGAAATAGGCATCTAAAACAGACAAAATTTCGTCGTAGGACAGAGTTGCTACGTCGCGTCGGGGAAACAATTTCACTATCACACGGTAGGTAGACACACCGACACAAGAAAGCAAAAACGGCTGCCGCTCATTACCTTGAATTCTGTAGGCTGCTAGATGGAAGGCAAATTGTCGGGACCATTCAGTCCACGACTCTTGAGCTGCGTCAAAACGACGAAACGGAGGTGCAACAGCGTTTGGAGGCAGCGGTAGCGAAGAAGCGGCGGCCGCCGCATCGTTTTGCAGCGCACGTTGACCCTGGACGAGCTGTCCAAGGGCTTCCAATAACGCCTGCGTCTGCTGATTCTGCAAGCGAAAAAATTCGGACAGTACATCTGGAGAGTGTGGCGAAGCCATGACACAAACGAATTAATACAAACTCTTTTACTCGTCGCCAAATAATGTTTAGTTCATACAGCATAGACACAATGAGGTAGCTAGGTGCACGCTAAACTAACGCAGACGGGCTTGAAGTACTGGAACAGGAGACTTATTAATGCACTAAAGAAAAGTATGTAGTTTTATAATACTTAACTTTATTCTCTTGCTGGAATACATCTCTCTTGAATATTAGTACGCTATTTGCACTGATACAATTGGCGCCTTGCTAGGTAGTAGCTATGGACTAAGCTGAAGGCTATTCGATCTGTCTCTCGGCAAATGAGAGGAAGACTTGGTACGTCTGGTCGCAAGCTATGTCGTCCGTACAACTGGGGCGAGGTCTAGTCCGTGTCTTGTGACCTGCCATGTGGTGGCGCTAGGTTTGCGATTACACAGTGGCGACACGCGGATCCGACATGTACTACAGGACCGCGGCCGATTTAAGTTACCACCTAGCAAGTGTGGTGTCTAGCGGTGACACCACACAAAGATAACGGTATCAACTTAGTTTTTCACATGGAGCTGAAGTAACTTCAGCTGCAAGTATCCTGGTCCTAAAGGGACGAATTCAACGACGTTCCTCTCTTCGAGATCCCATTAGTAGTTCAGAAGAAAATCGAATATTTGGAAGTTAGGATTGATCTGTTTTGAACATAAAACCTAATTTCTTCCTCATGCGGAAGCTGTTGTTGTTCTTTTGAACTGTCGCGCCAGGCTGATGCCCTCTAGCTTGACGCAGCAAAGAGACAGTGAAGACAAGTTTAATTTACAACTAATATTAACCGCACTTGGCTACATGTGATTGGACCGACGCACCAACTGGAAGGCAAAGGACGTGGCATCTAAGTACAATTCACCAGTGAACTACGGTCACAGTTCTGAACTTATTGCTGCCAATGCCTTGAAAGAAAGGTGCACGCCACAAATTGAATCGATTTATCAAACAGGGAACAGAGATATAAAGACGTTAAATGTTAAATTTGCCCCATAAGTTTAATGTCGAGATACACAATTACATTACAAAACTACATTAGCAACAACAGAAAAGAAAGTGGTCATAAACAATTCCTTAAAATTCCGTTTTGCAAGCGCTGATGCAAGGATTTATTGAAAGACTGACGTGATTAATTTGGTATCATTGCGCGTGCTACAACGAAGCGGCTCTTTAAATCCTGTTAGGTTGTTGCGAGTGTACCCCAGAGAAGAAATGTTTAGTGTCGTCCAATCTTGGAGAACGTGCAGGCCAACTGATAACACTCTCAGATCTCATCCAGCGACCAGGGCAGAGCTGAAATAGCGCTTCCATAGCCACAGACGAGCAGTGAGCCAGGCACTCATCGTGATGGTAGTTTACACATCTACGTATTTTAAGTGATATTTTCTCTAAAAAAGACGGTAGCAGAGAGGTGAGAACTGTGTCTATCTTTTAACCCTTAAGGTTCCTTCAGTTAAGTAAGGTTTTCAGCCTGCCGCAGATACTGTGGATTCTCATTGGCTCAATAATGCTTATTTCTTACATTCAACTTTCTATGACTTGAAGAGGTAGCTTCGTCAGCAAACAGAATTCTCAACCTAATAGCATGAGAACCTATCGACAGAATTCTATATATAATCCCGCTCGTTAATCTGCTAGTAAAAGGACACATGATACGGTCGGAAACTTTGACGCACAAAGTGCGAAAAATTCTGAGCTGAAATATGGAGGTAACAGATGAATTATGGGTAACAGCTGCCAGAATATCCACGAGGGGCGATCAATAAGTAATGCAACACTTTTCTTTTCCTTTTTTCTTTTCTTTTTTGAAAGCAAATTGGTTTTATTCAGAATTACAATACCGCATATTCTTCCCCACTCTTTTGGCTACAAAACCCTATTTTTCAACGTAATCTCTGTTCAATGCGACGGCCTTACGCCACATTATTGAGAGGATCTGCATGCCCGAATGGTACCACTCTACAGGTCGGCGTCGGAGCCATCGTCTTGCTGCACCGGTAACCCGCATAACAGGTGGAGGTGCGAGATCCGAAATGTAGGGTAACTGAGTAAGAACAGTCCAACAAAGTTGCAATGATGGCAGACGCCTAGTCCAACGACTCACCGTGCTTTTGTTCACTGCCAGGTCTCCTTAGAGATTCTGCAGGTCCTATTAATATTTGCGATGCTCTGGTTTTCCGCCAAAAGAAACTCAATAACAGCTATGTGCTTGGAACGCACTTACAGACGTCAATTTGAAGGCTACAGCTAGCCCAGCCACCTATCGGAACTTGATGGAACTGTAGGGGCTGTAGTGGGAATATTCCACAATGCTTTACAACACGTCAACAGAACTTGACCAAAAAATTGCACTACTTAATGAACCTAATATTACTGAATGTTCCTCGTCCTTCCATTGCTTCGCAGAGTTCAGGTTCGATCTTGATGCATTCTGTGTAGCATTCCAGTGTCCTTCAAACAATTTTTTTTTCTTTTACGTTTTCGCTGAATTGTTCGTATTGGACACCGCCTTTTTCCGTTCCTTCTGTATTCTACGTAAAGAAGTAGCATATCTAGGTTCTCTTCGTTTTTAAAGACCAGCATTGTTTTGAAAGTAACAAGCAGTCTACATGTGAATGGCACAGAGAGAATGAAAATACATTTCGTCTGTATCGCTTTTATAATAGTATCGCGTTGGTGGACGCTGTTTCCTCCTTAACCGACGGGACGTAATTCCTTATTTGGGTATAAAATCTCGAACTTCCGTATCAAAAAATGGTTCAGATGGCTCTGAGCACTATGGGACTTAACTTCATTGGTCATCAGTCCCCTAGAACATAGAACTACTTAAACCTAACTAAGGACATCACACACATCCATGCCCGAGGCAGGATTCGAACCTGCGACGTAGCGGTCGCGCGGTGCCAGACTGTAGCGCCTAGAACCGTATGGCCACTGCGGCCGGCTCTTCCGTATCAAGACAGCAATTGGTTTCATGTTCAAAATAGATAAATCCTAAGTTGTATAACACTGTAATTACTCGGGTATTAAAAATCGGATTCTGAAGAATGTTCAATTCACCTCTTTTAGGACTACAATAGTACATCAAAAATTACTATTGTTCGATTTGAAAAAGCAAAACTGATACAAATATCTCTGTAATGAATATAGCCATGAAAAGAGATTGCATGTCATTTAGAACTTCCTCACAACTCTTTTGGGTGAAAATAGATTTGCGGTATCTTAATTGGCTCCAGAAATATTTGAGGTATAAAATAGGGCCTCGAACGAAAAATATGAAGATGAAACATGATATAAATTTTCATTAATCAAAAAGATTTAATAAATATTGTTAGCTCCACTGCGTTTTCTTTAGCGTAATTTAATGTCATGTGTGTATTTATTCATGCAATAATGCAATGCAATTAAATTAGTCACAAAAAGGATGGTTTCTGAATAAACAAGCAAATGGTAATATCCGTTTCATGTATTGGAAAATATATCATGTTCGTAGAACCTGTGTTTTTCAACGGAAGATCTGAAACTGTCAGCACAAATAATTCACTTGTAGAGTGATAGAAGAAGAAACTAGGCCAAAACTTACAATTTCAAGCACTTTAAACGATAAAACTACGTCCTCTATGCCTCCTGCGTGAAACATTGGGAAGCGTAACTGAAACTGCAAATGACGGAAGGAAATAATCTAGGTTTGAAAGCTAATAAATGTTAAAAATTTTAATGCGATGATATTCACTGATCTATGTGATTCTTGGTTTTTAGAAAATTTAATGATAATATTTTGGTAAAAGAAGACAATCTAATACAAAAGACAGAATTAACCCTTCTATTTCAGATGTGGTTCCTTTGATCGAGCACACTTAGTTCCGTAATACTCGTACAGCGCTTGAACAATATAATATTACACCGTGTGGAAGCGCAACACGAGCGTTGTATGCGAAACAGTCGCTGAGATGTATTGATTTGAATGTAAGAAAAAAAAATTAGTACTGGCGATTGGAATTCACCTCGGCATCTTAGTATTCAAAACTAAAAATGGTACAGTGACGACGTGGCGTATCATTACTGCAGAGGAACTGTTACAGAATTCGTTTCATTATTAAGATAACGATAACAGTAACTTTAAGAACCAATGTTATCTTATCGAAAACTGATGTGAAGCTGCGCCTGTTTAGAGGTGAAGATGACCACTAATTGGAATCAGCCACAATTATTTACTCTATTTATAGTTTGTAAACGTAGAATTTACCGTTCTCAAACCTCGTACCGTAGCACACGATTTACAAAGATTCTTCTATACCTCATTGTCAGATATCAGCTGTAGAATAAATAAGTAAAACATGCACAGCTTTGAGATTTAAAACAATTAAGTACTGTTTTGCTAATTCAAAACAGAAAATAATTAATTGTCACTGCTTGTTGTTTCCAATTCTCTAAGCCACTGTTTGTTTTGTCGACAAGCATGGAGAAGTTGTTTCCTGATGTTTACAGTGTTTTGATTTATGGAACCTGCGGTCGCTGACATGTGGGACAGAGGAATTTGATATCGATTTGTGAAAATACAAATAAGCGTTTCATGATATAGAAACCGTTGCAGAGAACATCACACAGTCCAGTTATCAGTTCATAATCGCCTCCTCAGTAGCCGTTCAAAAAGGATTAGACTAGATCCATGGGAGGACAAAATATTTCAGACAATCAGTCGTTAATCACTTCATAGCTTTTGAGCTGTACAGTCCTGCAGCGGGTCGTCACACCCTGTTCTCCGTTTCGTAACGCCGATTAAATCCATATGAACAAGATTGTATTTTCTAGGAGAACTACCCACAGCGACCTTAAGTCATATGACCTCATAAAAAAATAGTAGGAAAATCAGATGCTAGTCTGAGATTCATAGGAAAAAGATTGAAGAACTATACAGGCTTATAAGACGCTTGTTCGACAGATTCTTGGGTATTGTTCATCAATATGGGATCCTTACCAGGCACGATTGATACAAGAGATACAGAAGATCCAACGAAGAGCGGCGCATTTTGTCACGGGATCGTTTAGTCGGCCCGAGAGCGTTACCAAATGCTCAACAAACTCCACTGGCAGACGTCTCAAGAGAGGCGTTATGCATCACGGAGTGATTTACTATTGAAATTTAGAGAGGGTACTTTTCGGGAAGAATCGAAAAACATATTACTTTCTGTCACATACATCTAGCGTAACGGCCATGTCGATAAAATTCGAGAAATGAGAGCCAGTACAGAGGCTTACCGACAACCATTCTTCCCGTGCGTCATTCGCGATTGGAACAGGGAAGGGGGGTTTAGTTAATGGTTCCCGAAGTACCCTCCTCCACATACCATTAGGTGGTTCGCGATGTATGATGCATTTTTTTCTGTGCTGTGAATAGCAATACCTCCTCACTAGATCACACACACACACACAGCGCCAGTGACTTCGTTCTTACCTATAGCCTTCTCGCTAAAGAGGTACTGTCATTATTTTTTAAATAAGTTTTCAGCAGAGATTTAAAGGTTTATTTTGTATTTTCAATTAACTTCTAACAATCATCTGTGGTATCAAATTGTGAATGCCTCTAGTATTACGCATTTTGGTTTTGCCACTGTCGATTTTCGACTTCCACTACAACGCAAACGCACTGTTTCAGGGAAATTATTTCTAAGCCATTGTTTGACATCGACAGAGTTCTTTAGTTGTAGAAATCTCTCCTGTCCTGTCGTAGACTGCTTCATCTCTATGCTGGTCTTACATAACATTATTCCTAGGCGTCACAGATAGTCAGAGTTCTCTGTTGTAAACTGTCTAATAAATGTTCAGCCGCTTCTTACTTTTATATTTTTTGGAAATTTGTGGTAAGGTCTTATGGGACCAAACAGCTCAGGTGATCGGTTCCTAAGCCTACACACTACTTAATCTAACTTAAACTAACTTACGCTATGGACAACACACACACCCATGCCCGAGGAAGGACTCGAACCTCCGCCGGGGGAAGCCGCAGGAACTGTGACAAGTCACCCACGACCGCCTTCTACCCAGCGGAGCTATTTTTATATTACATCTTTTAGTACTGAAATCATTGTTTCCTCTTGTGTGGTAAGCAGTCGTCTGCTCCTTTTAGCAGTTGTTTTAAATTTTGAATAGTTTCGTTTTACTGCATAATTATTTACATATCAGACGTTACTGCAGTTATGAAAGTACTAGTCCCACAGTTCTTCGTCCCTTTATGGATAGCTTATCTACTACACTGAAAACCTCCTCTGCTTCAGATTGTGAGCCATCTGATAGGTACTTAGGGCTGTAGTATTACAACGTTGTAAAATAAATTACCTGTTCACGTTTGCTAATAAAATAGGCCTTTCATGTGGTGCAATTCTTTCTTAATATTATTTGCATTAACTTTTGTTACACTAGAAGAAAGGGGCAAAACCTAAGTCACGTGAAAACAGTATTTAATTGACAAAAAAGTAACAAAATAAAAGTTTGTATCCACACAGACGTGAGTCTGCACCTCCTTCTTTCGTTGAATTGCACATAACTTTTTCCCAAAAGGCAAAGGTCATGTCACAAAGAAGAAAGCTCGTAAGAAACAGTGTGCAACAATGATCAAAGTTCTGGAACAATAGCACGTAAATGGGATAGCTCAAAGCCATGCTATAGGTTTAAAGATCTCGCAGCACCTAGTGTACCTTCCGCTTGTGGCTTTTGGGGCCTTTTTTGCTATCGAAGATAAATTCTCATTGTGAAATATGTTAGTAAAACTTGTAATCAGAAGCGAATACTGAAAGAGCTGCAACAAAAATTAGGTACAGCAGAGCTCTATAACCATGGGTGAGATGCCGTTAGTAAAACGACAGAGCTACGCAGCTCTTTTGCTGTGAAAATACTTTTTTTCCTCTGTTCCTACTTCCTCGATTGATTTAGAACTTTTCTACCCTACTTTGCCTTGTTCTGGTAAGGTTTTACAGTAGGCTAATTTTCCACGCATATTCTTTGCCGAATCTGTACATTTAACTTTTTAGTATTTATTTGTAGCAGCACATCTGACAAGCTCCAAACTGTCTAATTTTCTGATTTATCAGTGACTCACATTGCATTTTCATACATTGTTCCACGAGTAAAACTTTTGTAATGTTCCCACATTTTTTGTAGATATTTTGTATCAGACAACAATTGTTTACTTTTCTACGGTGCTTGGGAATCAGTATTCTCCTTTGTACTAGCCTTTGTCATTTTTCCGTTTGTTCTGATTTTTTTTTCCTTTTTTTCTTTTCTTGGTTTCTCCTACAGAGCACATGAAGTTATGTCTTCTTTCTTTTCAGAAGTTTTTCATTCGTACCCTGTGGCGTTCTATTATTTAGTGCCTCCATATTGCAACTACCTTTTGCTTTTATTTTCAACTGGAAGTCCTTTAAACTATTACCTTTGCTCTATTCTCTTTTGCCCATTTCTTCCTCCGTGATTTCCATTTCCCTCAGGTATGCTTTAACTTCCTTGATACGTCAAAAAAGTTAAATATTCTTCTTATTATTTTCTAATCTAGCCATTTTACGTATGCGCAGAATACAACTCTTCTTCATTGTGTCTAATATTCTTTCTATTCTTTCATAAACTTCTTTCTCACTTCGTAACTTCCATTTCCGATTGTTTTATTTTGGTCCTAAGATTTTAGGGGACTATTTTTCTTCGCATCTTAGCTATTTCACCTAATTGGCTGTATTTAACGAAAGTTATTGTGAAGCAAAAAGGCGTTCTAGTCTGATGGTACTGTTGTATGGCTGGAATTTTCTTCTGATGCGGCTGGTCAATGCAATCAAGAGTACCTCCACGTTTTCCTTACTGTCTGCGGCGCTGATACTTGCTGGTTTTCGTGTCTGTTCTGTTTGTAATTTTATCCTTATTTTAACATTTTATTTCAATTTCTTCATTAACTATTCACCCCCGAAGCTAAGCAGGCGTAGCGATACTACTTTACATCCGTTTTAACGGCAGCGCTTTAAGTTTCTAATTTATTGCTTTTTTATGCAAAAGTAGTCCACGTAACCATGACTTCGTCCTTTCTTCTAGTCTCGTTCACTTGTGTTTTTCGAGAATCTCTGTAACGAAACGCTGATAACACCTTCTGAAACTTCCTGGCAGATTAAAGCTGTGTGTTGGACTGGGACTCCAATCTAGGACCTGTGCCTTTAGCGCTCACGTGCTTTACCCACTGAGCTATCGAAGATGACTACCTTTCAGACTTCGAGCCCCGGTCCGGCACATAGTTTTTATCACCCAGGAAATTTAAAATCAGCGCACACTCCGCTGCAGTGTAAAAATTAATTCTTGTACGCCTTATGTTATAAGGCAGAAGACCATATACCATAATTTCTTATAAGAGCATTCCGTCAAATAACGCTGTTCGAAGAATCTTCCAGATGGAATCCGTTACTGTTCACGCGACTCGTATTCACCCTCCTGCCCCCCCCCCCCATGCCACTCCCCCCCCACCACGCCCTACATTCACTCCTATTCCCAAAATTATAGTGCATCACTATGTATCTAACTACTGAACTCAGCATCTAGAGAATGTGAAACGCTCATATAACGGTGCTGCTTACGATTATAGGGTCAAATGATTATGAGCTAAAGCTTAATACACTCACATCATGGAATTCCTAATTAACAGCAACAGAGTCATTTTTAATTAGGGCATAAAGGAGATAAATTGAAACTTTACTGCCCATTGACATTTTACGATATTTCTGTTGGTATATTTGCGCCTGTGTATAACGGGAAGAAACTGCGTTAGCCACTTTTTATAAGATAAAGGAAGTAGAGAGGCGACATAAAATTATTGCTTCCTGTTGCGACTGTAAATCAAATTTAACTTCACAGACTAAGCACTTCCAAATACCGACGGAAAGAAAGTTGTACGCTCTGGTTTGTCTTTTTCCCGTATGCCGTGTGTGCCGTATATTAAGCGAGCAGTCCAACCGCCTAACAGAGCAAAAGGAAGCCGGGAAAAGCAGGCGGCGGTCAGGATGAACCGGCTTAGCGCCTCGTCTCAGGTCGGCGCCAAGGACCGGGGCCAGCTCTGTTGTGCCGCGCGTTTTCGATTATTCCGTCGCCTTTCAAATACGCCGCTAACTCGACAGGACGACAAATCCTTTTAGAAGAGTGGATTGTCCATGTTTGATAGACTTTTGAAGGTGTACAGTCAACGCAGACAAAAATACTTGGGTGTAAGAATTTGTGGCTATATGGAGCGGAGTGATCACATAGGCGCTGCCACAGGTCTTCTTGGTAGAATAACTGGGAAAATGGCAGTGCTTGCAAAGCACTCGTGTCACTCCTTACAACAATTTTGCTCTGATGAGTGCGACCCGCACCAAATAAGATTCTCGGGGAGTATTGAACGTATACAAAAATGGGCAGCACGAATGATCACACGTTCGTGTGACCCACAGGGAAGCGTCACTGGAGTGCTAAAAAACTGAACCGACAGACGCTTCCTGTATTGCTCCTGAAGAAACCGCAAGAACAGCATTCAGCTACTTATACTGCGCGCATTAAGCCATCATTCTTCCGCGCTCTATACGCGAATGAAAGAAACTGCGATACAACATGGTATAATGAGAAGCACCTTCTGTCATGCACTTCACAGTGGTTTGAAGAGCAACGAGTTACACATACGACAGCTATTCGGAAAGTAAGTTCCTATCGATCGCGAAATGGGAACCACTGTGAAAATCCAATTAAGTTTGCACAGATGTGCTGGGTAGTGTCTCTAGTAAGCCCTTCGATCGTTGTTCCTTTCAATTCTGAGCGCTCTGTTAAGACGTAAAGATGCCTAGAAATTAAGTCTCCCGCCAACTATGAGGGCCTGGTGAGAGATGTCGTGCAGCCTACATAACGTAACTGTCATGCTTTTCGTTCTTCATGACAGTCTGCAGGGACAATGAAGATGCTCCAGCAACGTTTTCGATGGGAAGTGTTTGATCACTCAGAACACAGCTCGTCCTGAGTTTCATCTCTGCTCACATGAACAGATGGCTATGAAGGCAATATTTGGCACAGACAACGAAGACCAGCGTAGAGAATTGGCGGAAAGCACAGGCAGCTGCCTTCTATGACGAGGGTATTGTAAAGATGGTTCAACGCTACGATAAATGTCTAAGTCGGAACGGCGACTACGTAGAGAAGTAGCAGTAGGGTGTAGCTTACTATTGCAAACAAAACATTGTTGATTTTCACAGTGGTTTCCATTTCGTGACCCATCGGAACTTATATTCCGAACAGCCCTTGTACAGGTAGATACAAATTCTTTCTATCAACATTGGGCTGATGCAAAACTGGCGAAACTTAGAAGTTTAGCAATCGTCAGAATTGTAAAGAGGTTTTGTGCAAATTTAAGCGTTTTTAGAATGGGTTAGATTTGTCCAGTATATGAGAAAGTAAAGTTAGGCTTAAAAGTCGCACCGATCTCGAGGAAATAAGAAGTGTAGGACAAGTTCAGGTTGGACAAGGATTTGGCACTTTCATGAGGACCATCCCAGCATTCATGCGAAGCGATATGGAATGATACTCACTCTCTCTCTCTCTCTCTCTCTCGCTCGCTCGCTCTGCCTGTTTGTGTGTGTGTGTGTGTGTGTGTGTGTGTGTGTGTGTATAAATCAGTCCCCTCTCCTCTTCTGGAAAAAAGAATATTCATTTTGACGCTTCCACTTACGCATTTGAGACGCTAGGAACGTTACTGCAAGTATTATGAGAATCTTTAAGCGAGTTTAAGATTACTATTCTGACAGCTACCGCTATTCATTTGTTTAAGCGGTAAAATAAATTAGTGCATTAAGGGGAAGTCAAGGAGATAATTATTTTAGTGAATTAATAATTATGTCCATGGTGTTGAACAAGAAATGTAATTAAAGACACTAATTACACGGATAACACCTAGTAATTGTGGTAAAAATGCTTACGTAACCATAGGTTAAGACGACATAGTGCTAAGACATTAAACTTCAGCAAGTGAAAAGTCATGTGATATTTCCATTACCTAAATTGGAGCGGTGTGCGGACACAATAGAGTAGGGTTAGAGAAGCGGTCTGGAAACGGACAGAAATGTGAAGATTATTCGAAGATCTGCACTCTGAGCAAATACATCGGTGACAGTAATGTACAGGATATATCAAAAAGAATCATCCAGTTAAAAAAAATCATAACTACCATGTCATTTGAGATATGTAGGCTATGTGAACAACAGACTGTTGGAAAGAGCAAACTCTTGAGTTTTACCAACAGGATGGAGCGCCGCCACAACTGCATCTGGTAATGCGGGAATTTTTAAATAAAAGGGCTCCTGAACGATTGATCGGTCGCACTGCACCAAATGATTCAGTCTTACATTATTGGCCTCCAAGGTCACTGGAGGTTTATAAAAGACTTCGTTTATGTGCCTCCGTTACCAGCAATAATGAATGAAGTGAGACATCGCATAACAGCAGCTGTGGAAGCGGTAACTCAAGATATGCTCGCTGCAGTGTGAGAACAATTTGAATATCGCAGTTACATATGCCGCGCCTTTCAAGGAGGCATATTGAACACCTATGAAAAGGTATGAAAAAAACTTTTTCATTTTCCCGTCCATCAAAAAACAAAATTCATTGTAGACGTTTACTAGTTTCTGAAATATAGACTTGCCAAATCCATTCTTTTTGATACAACCAGTATATGAGACTGCATTTTTTGAGATTTTAAGGGGAAGTTTCGATCAAAGAATAAAATTAGTCTTCTCACATTTCTTATTCGTTTGGTTTTCACCGAAAGAGATGAATTTGTTTTCCGAAAGAACGAATCTCTGGGTTTAGTTCAGGACGACATGAATGAAAGCAGGAGAGTCTTGGTCGGCGAGTTTTATGGAATGCAATTCTATCGTCATCCTTCCTGTAGCCAATATACCGGCTGGTAACAGCGTGTAATTTTCAGAAAAAAATCGGAGACGGATGTCAGCAATACTGATACGAATAGGGGCAAAACACGTGAACTGTCCAAGACAATGGAAGAGCTGTGGCACAGCAATACAGGCGATGTATAATACTTTTCACAAGGAGTGACCACCACAGTAAATGAAGCATTACAGGGAACTAATATCTGATGCACACATATTTCCAGTCATACTTCGAAGTCTCTCGGCAACGGCAAAGCAATTGGGGGTTCCATAAAATGAGAGTCCTAGTGACAGTCTATCTCTTGGAGCAAGTAGAAAGTCGAATGCTTTGCAGGGATGGATTGTTAGTATTTAGTGTCACATATATGTATTGGGTAATCATGTTAGACTATTAGCACGCCGGCCGAAGTGGCCGTGCGGTTAAAGGCGCTGCAGTCTGGAACCGCAAGACCGCTTCGGTCGCAGGTTCGAATCCTGCCTCGGGCATGGATGTTTGTGATGTCCTTAGGTTAGTTATGTTTAACTAGTTCTAAGTTCTAGGGGACTAATGACCTCAGCAGTTGAGTCCCATAGTGCTCAGAGCCATTTGAACCATTTGAAACTATTAGCACGTGAACGAGTAACAACAACGATTTCCTAAAGGAATGTTACTCATCACTATATCTAGCCGACAGTCAATCGAATAGCATACTACCCAAAACATAAAGTCGACAGCGATGTAACGGGGTCTTAACTGTGTTGAACGCTCGTGGAGTTGAGGGACCGTTAAGACGACCCGCTACTTTAAGCTCTGTGCTTGTAAGAAATAAAGAGTGAGAGTGCTCACTTTATCGTACAAATGCAATTTATATTTGTTTTTACCCAAAAGTGTAACACCACAGTTGCAGCATCGTCATTGGGCATTTGTTTATCTCTTAAGAAAATATAGCATTATAAAATGAATTAATTTGGAATCGCTGAGCACAAAATTTATCACTACTATTGGCGCTATACTCCTGCTTTACCTTACGTCTAGGAAAGACTGACATGTTGTCAAGAGAGAAGTCTGTGACCGGTAAAAAAGACTGAACAGTTGTATAGTAAAACACTTCCTCTGTTCGTAGTTAACCGGTTACGATTATCACTGCTCATCTTCGTGTGAGCATGAACAGTCGTCGTTCTCGTCTTGCATACAGGAATTAAACGTCTTCCTGTTTCGTCTTCAGAAATTTTATTTCCACTGATTTTTTGTTATATTTATTCCTCTCTTAACCTTCGCATTGTAACAGATTTTGTTAGATAGTCTTGGAGCTACCATTCGATTGGCATGTTGTTCACAACCACCTCTGTATACAGTTATTACCTTACTAGCTGTTCAAGGTCACTTGTTTCTGTGGCTCAGTCTGGTTAAATGGAAAACAAAGAAAACAGAGAGCACATTTTTCTAGTATGTTTGGGAACTGGATATACGTCCTAATCTCTTTCTCCCCCTGTCTCTGTCCGTCTCCTCCCCCATTGTCCATTCCCTCCTCCTTCCCGCACCCTCTGTCCATCTCTTCCTCAGCAGTTGCCTACACTAATTAATTACATTGTTTCTGTGCAAAAATTTTAACTGCTGTTTTTCTCGACTGTTTCAATTTACGTGTACCTTGTTGTACAGACCAAACAGTGGGATGATTGGCAAAAAGCAGCAATAGCATTTACCAAATGCAAATCCAGAACAGTTTTTAAAACGTTGAAACTGTGAGTAATATAGTAGTAGGAGAAAAATGGAACTGGTTTATGTACACATTCGGATTTTGCACTATTGTCTTCGACAGTTAACGTTAACGTGGCTGTCCCCTAAATATAGATTCTTTCATGGTAAATTTCAAATTTGACGAGAGTTACGTCACGTACATATCCTTCTTGCATTTTTCATAATTTATGCACGGTAGATACACAAGAAAATATTCGTCACAGAATTCTCTGTTTTATAACGCAACATTTATAACTTCTTCTTCCAATTTTTGTCTTTCACAAATATGGGGAGAATGTTGGAAACTATGAATTCCCTTCAAAACTAGAGAGGGTTCAACCAATCATAAAGCAGGTACGACCTGTCGTGCTAATATATGTTAAACGTGGGGAATATGTTGTCAACGACGAACTTAGACGTCAGGCTACGCTACGAAACAGTTTTTAACATAACTTTTATTCACTGTCCATTTTCACTGATTTCGCCAGATCAGTATTAAATAGTCACCCTCCAGACTACGCTACAGATTTATGTGTGGATGTGTCTGATGAGGTGGAGTGGGGGGCAAAAACATATTCGAACAACGAATTCTACTACATACGTGTACGTGACTCTTTTATTAATGTTAGCCTACTATAACTGCTGTTAGTACTGCTACTTACGACCTCAAGTGACCCAAAAATCCTCCTTTAGTTGCAATGCGTTTTCGACAGGAATAGCTGCAATTGTTTGCACATGACACTATTAAAAACGCTCATATTTCACTGTTGCTTTATTTAATGAAGCTAACAAGCCTACTAAACTGCTAGCGCCACATACATCTCACACTGAATGTAGACTCCAATCAGCGGTGAAATAACGCCGTGCTACGAAGTCCATCATATATGAAAAGAGCACACATTGATTTGTCATAAGCATAGGTGCAGAGTCCAGTCAAACAGTGAGATTTTGTTCCACAAATCCTGACGCTTTTCGTTAGCTCAGCTACTGTAGTCTGTTAGCAGCGCTAAATCAGAAAATGTATGTGTTTCATACACTGGTTGACAATCCAACCAAATAGGTTGCCGTGCCTGGTACACTTACAATACATGAAGTGGAGCACGAAACGAAGATTTATATCTCTAAAGAGTAAATGTAATGACGGTTCTTACCTGCAAGGGTTATATCACGAACGGTTATTCTGGAAATTCTGCGGTTTGCGTATCTGCAAGGGTTGTATTGTGTACGGTTAATATGTAATTTCTACGGATTGCATCGGGGGAAAAAAATTGATTTCTGTATCGGGCGTTTTCGACTTTTCGGAAGGGCAAAATCGCCGACTGTTTTACTGACGACATGCACAGCGCATTAAAACTGTATCTCAGACTGTTGGTTTGTTCTACAGTAACTGACGTTTTCGTTGCGTTAGTGAACAAACGCAACGGTTGTTCAAATTTTTATTTGGAAACGAGTAATGGCATTTTCAATGACTGGTCAATTATAATTAAAATGTAACATGAATTGAGGTGATATCTCGCCTTCACTATATATGTTAAGTAAACTAACATTACATTATCACTAACTACAGACCTTTTGATTGCGTTGCACAGATTATTTCGCAGAACATTTCCGAATTAAAACCACAGTCTCTAGTGGGGATTGGACTATACGATACAATTAACAATCTAATCTTTGATAGTCAGTCACTTTGCGTTGAAATCAACGTCGTATGCACCGATATTTTCACCTATTATGAAGCTGTCAAGAGTTTCTCATAAAACGATATACAAATGTCACAAAGTTTTTGACAGTAATTTATGTTACATCTGCCGATAGTAAACGCTTTTACCTACTAAAAGCAAAAGCAAATGTTCCTCTTTTCACGACTTTTCTTCCTTATCAGCAGCAATAACTCGACACTTTTCTTACTAACCAAAAGTTTTGGAAAGATCGGGTAATGTAGCACAACATTAAAGTTTCGCTCTTAAGGCAAAATGTAATCAAACAGCTTTATAATACAGCCACCTGACAATTCTGACTTGATGTTGGAGACTTACGTTTACGTGAAGCCACCGACAAAGAAACTGATATGTTTTGTTGCTGAAAAAGCGATGAACTTACGTCGACTCATACTATAAATCTTTCATAACAATAGCGCTATTATAAAAGTGCGAAATTAGTTTGAAACTGTATCATATCTCAGAACAGTAATACACATGAAAACGTATGTAATGTATTATTTAGTTTCAGCTTATACAGTATAAGACACTGTAACTATTCACGCCTATTCTGATAGTACATTTAGTTCACAGTTCATCTACTATTGTATTGTAGTGCTATATTCTGTCTGAATTTATGCCGTATATAATTAATAAATATAATATGGACAATGATTTATTTGTAGCATACTGAAATACATGATCAGCGGTAATGAAATCCTGAGTCAATTCCAGCAGCATCACCACAAGATTCTGATCTCCACGGTGTGCCATTAGTCCGTGTTCACCAGGTAAGTTCTTCATTATGCCGTAGCACTTGCCTCTTCTGTAAAATAATATTGAATTGTGTGCATGTTTCTGTCACCATGGTAATCCCTAGCACTTTTTCTAATAGCCCACAGTATTATCGTTCCAGGAGATAAGCAGTGGTAAATTCTCCTCACACGATCAGTCTCTTCGTTTTTGTCCACGCTCTTAATTTATGTGTTACTAGGTTCGCTTCTTCAATTTGGTTCGTTGCCAAGATAAAAATTTTGAACATAATAATGATAAGGCTCTCTAGTATTGCTGTCGTCATAATATTTATTTAGTCCCATTTATAGTCCTAGTAAACGTAAGTTCTTCACCACATAGGGGTCGTTATTTCCACTTTGTTGAAGAGCGCAGTAGCTATTCATCCATTTAAGACAACTGCCCGCAAATTTTTAATCGCTTTGATGAAGTAATACTGTGTTACATAAACCAACTGGCAAGTATCTGGCTAGGATGGTTGGCAATTTTAAGCATCTCCGTGACCAAGTCGAGCTATGATCTGTGTTCACTTCTCCAGTAACTCTTATGTTCTTGTTGCCTGTACTATCGTTTTTCAGATAGTGGGAGGCGTCACTACTTAATTTTTCAATTTTATCCAAAGACATGGCGAGCCACATGAGACTCTGCAAGAGATCGTGATATACGTAAAAACAAAGCTTGTATCATTTAATGAATTCTTGAACAATGATATAAATTGCAGATGCAGACTTGTATCCAGTTATTTAATTCAATTTATATTTAATACATCATTTGCACGACATCGATCGTAACTGTAATGAACAAATCAATTGATTATGTCTGCATGATCTGTTTGCGTATAAGGCTTCGAGCTGGCCTTTTACGAATTACAAAATAGCACATTTCTTAAATTAGAAAAAAAGAGAAACATATTACTACTTGGCCCTATTCGTATTGTTATTGAAACATGTTCAAACTGGACTAGCAAAGTAAATATATTTATCCTCCGTACTACAAATGCTATAATTTTATACTAAAAATGCGTTTTTGTCCAGAAGAACGGTTTAGATTTAGATTTAAAATTTTCTTTGTTACTTTGTCAACCATTTCACGTTATTACGCATGTTACTATTATTGCTACTCCAAGTCTTGTTATCAGCGCAAACGAGTTCATTTACACTCGTACCGACCAGCGCACAGCATTGGCTGGAACTTAGTCAAGAAGTTAATTAAGGCGCCAATCTATTGACACACTTGAATATGCTATAATTAGGTAGTTATTTTGACTCATAGGAAGTAGTTTTTAAAACCTTTAAATGGGAAGTACTGTTACGGTACATTATACCGCAAGGAGAGAAAATTACGTACACATTTCGTGAATGGTCGAGGGAAGGTTAGAAGACGTTCGCAGAAAATAGCTACTATATCAGAAAATAGCTACTATATCAACTGCTGACAACAGAGGCCCAAACACTGAAGGCCAAAGAAAGAACAGTTTAGTAGTAAGAGACAGTAAAAGCATAAAATGTCGACACGTGAAAAATGCTGAACATATTCTATCTGTAGGAAGTAATAAAATTAACGTATATTTTACAGTGTATGTTTTCACTGAAAATGAATGCACGGTAGCTAAGAAGGACGAAGAAACTTACGTAATGCCAACACAGACGACTTTGTCAATATGTTTCTTTCTTTCAAAGCCTGTGTTCACTGATACGTAGGGATATGCTTCAGACCTATCATATAAAATATTTGTACACTCCTCTGCAGAGCGAACTTGATAAAAACATTTATAAGTTAAAAGTTGGAAAAATGATGAAAAGTTTACCTCATAAAACTGACAACTTTGCCAACTGTGTTAAAACAAGTGGAAATCACCTAAACATACAAGATTTTTTGAAACGATGAAGTTCATTTATTAAAAGATATGGGCAAAGCAATATTCAGAATATTTAAAAAGTCAGTTTTAAATTGGTAGGTTTCAGATCTCGGTGAACATTCTGATATTTTAATCAGGAAACGAAATTTTTCCCCAAATTTCATTTTAGTGTCTTGCGCAGTGTGTCTATCTTCGTCAGGCTTGTTTGAGAAGTAAAAGCTTTGCTTTGTCAGTGATTCACAGATTGAAATCTTGGTCTCATTATCTTCATAGAACGAAAAGAACTTGTTTAAGGCTTTTTGACCCTCATTTGCCCAATGCAGTCTGGCGTCCGGATGTTTTTGGCTGGAAGCACTTCACTTAATATTCAGTGGTTCTAAGCAGAATGTGATAGCAGTCAGCTTCTTCCACGCTGCTCATTTCCTTAATAAACTCTGCAGTGTAATTTCATCATTGTGATGATACCTGCAATCTCCCAGCTTAGGGGTAACGCGACTATAAATTTAAAAATCAGGTAAAACGAAAAACAAATTATCCGAAACGTAAGCATCCCAAGTGGGGGTAAGAGGAGGCACTTCCTCCTGTTGAAATCTGAAAGTATAGACTTATCTAACTTTGTCGAGCGCCAGGGAAATACTCAGAATTTAGCAATCACTCTTCTTTTTCATTTACAACAATTCAGCATTGTTCTTCAGTCGAGATGAACAGCAAAACTGTGCCTAAATACAGCCTCCAATCTTTTTGCTGTCTTTTCTTCATACAGCCCTAACCGAATAGCAGAACAGGATGGCTCAAACACCTCTAAGTCATCCAGCCACAATCCCTCCGCTTTGCTGCACAACAGAATCACGACCCGTCATGGCCTGCTGATTGTACATTCAGTTTTATGCGGCCGAGCTACTGCAGTTGGCTTTGAACAACTCTGTAGTTGTCTACATCCGAAGATGATCTGAGAGCCCAAATGCACCTAGTCATAAAAAGAAAATACATTTTTTTGCGTTAAAAGAAAGAGAGAACTGTGAACTTTCGAAGTCGAAATTATGTCCTCTACTGGAACTGGGAGTTACGCATGCTCAGCGTAGTAGAACACAGCTCAACGTGCAGTCACAGAGCTATGAATTCCACAGTACATCTGTACTGGCGGGGCTGCACAGAAATGTGACGAATTGGAGAGATGAGGGGTGCCTTGGTTCAGTCTAAGGCAAATTTTTAGGTGGTTTTGGAAAATTTTGCGCTTCCATCTAGTCGTATCTGGCTCTTGGTTACAGCTTATGTAGCTTTGAAAACACATTTTGTTTACTGTAATCATACCAGCCAACATAAAAAGTTGAAAGCGTGATAGTAATGCAATAGACCAGTTAGAATGGTGAGATGTAAAGTTTTCAGACAGACAAGGTATTCACATCAAAGTTCAAGAAATTTTTTTTATTTATTAATTTATGTACTGCTTATTCCCTGTTTTTCTACTTCGAGGTGTATTGATGTGGCCATTTTTGTTTCTTGTTTTTTTTTTCTGCACTGACCCAAAAAAGTTCCTAAATGGCCAAATTTTTTCTTCCAAATTAAATATTTTTAATTTGCAGTTTCAACCTAACATTAATGGGACATGAATAACTTTTTGGTGAGGTTTTCGAGCTTTATTCTGTAATTATGTGATTATTCTCGATTTAACCACCTGGGGATGTAACTTGAGGTCATTGATTTGGAAAGTTAGTACCCGTATTCATATTGAAGTGTTCTTCTTGTACACTTATGAAATCTGCCTACGTGTAGATATGAAAGTAATCTACCTCAGTCGTTAGAGATATAGTAAGTTTTATGAGCTTGACGCTTTTTTCGGATCCACTATATCAGCTGTATCAAGAATGGTAGTTTTAGAGTCTTGCCCTCTCTTGGGTACATTTTTGCAGACAAAAAAAATTGCGCTAAAGGCCTGTAAACTTGTGACAATCATGTAAACGCTCAAAATGGTCGTTGTTAAATTTCTTCTGCGAGCAATGCAAACAGTAGCGCCTCTATGAATTAGTTAAGAAACTTGGCACATCGCCAAATATGATCGTTTTCAAAAACCGTAAAAATTACCCCACGTGGCAAAGTGGTCCTCCGTGAGGGTGTTTATAAACTCTCCTAATAAAATGAAGACTAAAGACGAAATTTATGAAAATTTGATAGTTTTAGCGTGTGTTTTATTTCATTATAACGATGGAAAAACTTTGTGAATAGAATTTTGGGACTGGAGAAAAGTTTCTTCTGGCTCTTCACGACAACAGTTTCAAAACTGCTTCATTTCAATCAGAAATTTGCAAGAGTAATGGCTTGGAGCAGAAATTTAGACATTGAGATATTACTTAAGAAGAGCAGAGTTTAAATGTCTGTAAAATTATCCAGAGATAGGTTTTCTATAATCTCCATAAATTATCTCAGATAAAAGAGAAGTTGGTTCTTTCCAGAAGACCATGAGTACTCTAGCACAAACTAGTACCTCATCTCTAATGAACCCGCAACAATTCGTGTGAAGTATGATCCAACGACACAAGACGTTTGCTGAAAATATTCAAGTGAGTTTTTGTGGCATGTTACGGTACAAAAAGACGTGTCATTTTAGGAAGCGTAGAGAAGGTCACTGTTACCTGAGCATTAACTAAATAGTTCAGAATTAATCAAACCTCATTTCACTTCACATTCGATGACATCGTTTCAAATGTGATGCTTATACAGACAAATGATAATTTACAAAAATCAAGCTTTTATGAGCCTAGCTCGCAACTTTAGATCTGAATACCTTATCAAAAATTAAACATCGTAACGCGTCATCGTTCCTTTTTAAATTATTATAATGCATTCTGAAAATAAATATCCATATGTGGTTGATACATTATGATCACTGACATCGCACATTCTGTCACCTCTGCTCGAAATGAACAAATTCGATGAAACTTTGGTGAAAATAATTTTAGAACACGTTAGCAAAAATCATATACTAAGTACTATGTTCAGTCTTGTACAGATTGTAGAACTATACATACGGGATGAATCCCTCAAAATCGATGTAGCGATTTCAGTAAGTTGTGATTGTTCAGCTCTAGGGAGAATTTTCAATTCTAAATGCAGAATGAATATTGAGGAAAAGAACTCAACAGCGAACGGTTACGATATTTTATGTGTGTATTGATCAGTACGAAACTATAGCGCAAACCAAAGAAAACAAACGAAAGATTTTTTTTACCAACTCCGCGTTAGGGCCATGAGGACTATGTGATTCCGACCGGCCGCCGTGTCATCCTCTAGCAATGGCGTCATTTAGAATGGAGGGGGGAGGGTCAGCACACCGCTCTCCCGGGCGTTGTCAGCTTTCCGTACCAGGGAACCGCTACTTTTCGGCCAAGTAGCTCCTCACTTGGCATCAGGAGGCCAGGTACACCTGGCTGCCGTCCTAACAAGGAAAAAAATCCCCGGAGGCTCCGGCAATGAAACCGGGTCCTCCACACGAGAGTCAGACACGCTGATCACTCCGCTAAGTAGGAGGACGGAAAATAGTGAAACAGATAGTATTTTAAACCTGCTTGTGTGTGAAGTGAGCTTCGGGTTGGGCGTACTACATATCCTCCCTTCAGTTCGACACGCCTGTTGGTGTGTTTTTGTGATCATCAAGGAAACGTTTTAGTGGTAGACGGTACTAGAAACTTACAGCATGCAGTGATGGCATTTGTACAAAGGCTTGCAGGAGATTTCTTCTACGTTTCTACAAGCGCGGTGGCTATGTTCAGAAGTAGATACTACTGCTACAACATAGTAACACGTTAAAACTAGCTATGAAGTAAAATAAAGCCTCTCGTTACAGTACTTTTAGAGTAATCTTCTTAACAGAGAAAAGAATTTTTCATTTACACCGTAGCCTGTGTGCATTGTTAGGGAAAAATGAGAGTTTCTATAGTAAAACATTCACTGTTTCTAGAACGACTATACTTAAGATAAAGTCTATGGAGTATGTAAACTGTGTTTTTACAGTCCCTACATAGGTATGCTATTTCTTCTGTTTGTACTGGTCAAAAGGAAGTAGGACCTACAGAATTTTGTGAAGAAATATCAGAATTTGTATACTTGCTGCCCTAGGTGATAGATGTGAGAGTTTTCAGCATAACGTCCGTATCCTGACTAGGTAGATAATACGGGGTAGATATGCTGTGTAGCTTCCTATAGAGCAGCAAGTGTCAATTTGGTTCCGTGTATCCGTACCACATGGACATCTAGGAAATTTAGAAACAGCGAAATATTCCCTACCAACTCCAATTGAATTACAATACTATCTCATCTATATCTAGGATACCAGTTTTAAGATGATGCTGACAGATGGTTATTTCTGAATCTTTCTGCGTAGGTCCGTCAACAAGTGTTAGTAGTGTGGGAAACTACATGACCTTGAGCAGACAAAATAAACTAATGCCTTAGAGAAACAACAACATTGATCTCTCACGAAATATTTTAACATTTCTGTCTGCTGAAAACGCATCTAACATGTTTTTGACGGTTCCGCTCGAAAAGCTCCCCTCCCTGCGTTTAACACGCACAGTACTTCAAACTAGCAATTACAATGTGGCTTTTCCAATATTGAGATACTCCATTATCGTCCCGGTGTCGGTACAGAAAGCATTTCCTCACCCTCAGCTACCTATTGCATTAAAAAATTCTGAGGCTCTTGAATTAGTTTAAGATAAACGCAGGACTGACTGAAGGGCGGTCTCCTTTGTCTTCATTTCTTAACCACGTCCAAATAGAATCACATATGAAAGCAATCACTTGTCAAATTAATCTTATACAAAAAACTGTATACAGTATCAAAAGTTTCCCCGTGAAAAATTAGTTTCAAGAAGCATATGTCTCTAGTTTAAGAATAGTGAGATATTCATAACAAGTAGTCTAGATGTTCCTTTCGGTCACTTCTACTATTTAAGTAATGTGGGAACGACTACAAAGTAAGTGGCGACTGACGGCACAATTTGAGATATGTTGTTAGTTTAAGTGAATAACTAGTAATTATTATTGTTAAACTCTTCTTTAGCGCACCCATGCTGACCCAATTTTTTTTTAAATTTTATATATGTTTGCAACATTTCTACTACTTGATAATTAATTGTATTATATTAGGACTACCCTACTATATTTTCGAAAATTCTGCCTAAGGATACAGGATTTGTGGGCTATGCACCTGCCAATAGCAGATTGTTTTATCATCATCAGCAGCAACAGCGTCATTATTATTATTATTATTATTACAGATATGGTACGAAGGTTAACTGACTTTAGCATAAGTTGCCAGCATGTTTCTGAAAAATATTTATTTAAATTTGCACACACAGGTCCATCAAGTTGTGAGAGTGGATATTTGCACAAGGCCTCGTCCTTTCCTCACATCATTAACGTTAATTTATGGAAGAGATGCCTATATGATTTAAATAATCAAGTGGAAACCGTTTACGTTGATTTCAAAATTGCAAATTGGACAGCTTGTTAAATGAAATGGCTAAAATTGTTCCACAGATATAAAGTCTATTACTTTTAAGAAAAATAGTAGTAGCTACTAAAAGACTACAAGATAGCTCTAAGGACAAAGTCGTATTTGCAGTGAGCTTAAAGGACATCTCCAGGAAACCAGAGGAAGGTGCATCGAGATTCCAACGAAGCCGAACCCTTGCTGTAGTAAATCCGACGAAGCGTATTGATAGCCGTACAAATGATCTTAATGAATTATAAATATAATATTATCCAGTCAGTTGTCAAAAATCCTAGCAGTATTGATTCTCTTGAAAATCTGGAAACTATAAAAAGTTGTCTGTCCAAATGTTGTCGATCGTGGCGACACGGATTAACGCCTAAGTGTTGAATTCTGTCTGTCGAACACAGTGCCTATGTACATAGGCGAGAGTGACCGGCGTAGAAACAAGAGCGCGTGGGATTAAAAATAAATCACTCGATGGAAGAACCATAGATCTTGATGAGCTGACCGTCAGATTTTATATTGAATATGGTGAGGAAATGGCACCTCCTCTAGCGTCAGTCTGTTGTAATCTGCTGAAACAACGGTGATTTGATAAAGTGGCGGGTCTTCTCAACGTACAAAAAGCGGTGCAAGATTATCGCTCAAAATGATAGACATATAGTTGTAGTTCACGTTAATTTCTTGTAGAATTATGGAGTATATACTGTGGTCGCGTACGATTTTTCTAGAGACTGAAGAACTCCTCTGCAGCTGTGCAGGAATAAGGATTCCCGCAAGCAAACTATCGTGTGAAACTCGGTTTACTTGTTCGTTCATGAGATGCGAAAGCAGAAGACGGCTGTGTTTCTTGACTTCCGGAAAGGAAACCGGTACAGTTCTGCTTTGTTTCCAAGTAAACAAAATTACATAACATATGCGAATAGATATGCGATTGGATTGAAGACTTCCTAGGACACAGAACCCAGAATTAGATTGAAGACTTCCTAGGACACAGAACCCAGAATTGGATTGAAGACTTCCTAGGACACGGAACCTTCACACGACATGCACCACCAGACAAAAAAAGTGAAGCACCCAGAAGGAGATGAATAAACGAAACGAAGCTTGACGCGTTGAGAGGATACGTAATGTTATTTCAGTGATTACAATAATGAGATAAATCTGCAAGGAATATGATGGTATGAGCCTACTTGTCAGTACGGCGTTGCACCCTCTTTGGCCTAGATACGTGTACTGACTATGACTGTCACAAAGCCGCTGTATCCCCTCCTGAGGCCAGACTGTTGCAACTGATACTTGTTATCTTGGTTACTGGCACTGGGACGGACTTGACCTCCTAGCTGATCCCACACGTCTTGTTTTGGAGATAGATATGGGGATCATACTGGCCATGGGAGCACCTCGATATCACGCAGATAGTTCATAGATACTTGTGTAATGGGTGAATCAGTATTATCCTGTTGGAAAATTACAATACCGTCGCTCGAAAGGTAACACACGAGGATGCTGGATGTCAATGTGTAAGGTACTCCTTATTGCAGGTAAGAGCGCATTTTACTTTATTTCAGTTTTGCTGTTTTACGTACGAGAAGTGACTGTATCAGCGCTGCAGTACGTATGGAGTAACGGGTGAGCGGTAGGTTCCAACACTGGCTAGCAGAGGCGGTTGGCCATCTGGGGATTTCAGAGTTAGTGGGATGAGGTGCCGATGCAGAAATCGCTCGTGACGTCAGCAAAGAGATAAGTAAGGAAAGTACGTTTATACTGGCGCGAATCAAGTAATTGTTATTAATAAATATTTGCTAACAAAAGTTGCCTTTTGCAACTCAAACATTGGGAGGAGTCTACGGGTCGTAATAGTGTCTTATAGTAATTAAATGCAAGGAAATCTCCGACGGGGAGAGCCGCGCTAACTGTGGCAAGGCACCACAGACCGCGCTTCCCATTACTGTGTATGTAGGTGTAGTTCTGCTATAAATTTTGAAACAATGTGTCTGCGTACTGATGTCAATGGTGAGACCTAGGAATTCTGCTATCACAGTAGCTCAGAGCTAGAGCAATGTACGATTTACACCTACAAGGTGTAGAAACAACTGCTATGTTATTAAGAATTCCGCTTAGAGCTGCCCAAATTTTTGTTTTATTGATACACAACCGGTTTTGTGGCCTAAAGCCGCATCATCAGGCCCAACAATGTTAAAAGGTCATAGCTGTACGCGTCGCTCCTAGTCAAGTTATATTATTTAGTGAATACTGTCTACATTGGGAAATGAGGGGTGACAAAGACAAGATCCAATGATTTCGTAGAAATTGCAGGTGGGTTGATCACGTACTTATAGACCCTTGTTTTAGAATCTGCCTGCGTCGGTGTAACGGCAAGGCAACCAAGTGTTGGGGAGGGTGGAAGCGACCCTCGAGTCCGTCTTAGTCGCTCGTGCGGCCCGCTTCTAAGCTCCGCAGCAGTGGGTTGCCCTGCCGTCACATCGACGCAGGCGGAGTTTAAAACAAGTGCCTGTAACTACGTGATTCATCCACCTGCAATTAACGGATCCTTTATCACCCTTTGTTCGCCAGTGTAATGTAGGCAATATTCACTGAATAATATTTCTGGACTGTGTGCGTTGGGAATACCTATGAGCTTTTAACAATGTTACACCTGACGATATGGCTTTAGGCCGGGAAATCTTTTTTGTTTCAGTAAAACAACAATTTTACCACCTGTCAGCGTAATTCTTCTTAACGTCGTGTCTTTCGGTAGCTACGCATACTCAGAATATAAAATACTTTGCGAGTAGCTATTGTTTTGACTTAGCTTGTGTTAAACCTCTCTTTAATTATTCCGTTGTGATATGAGGAAGTTCCTTGTCACTGCGAAATCTAAAAGCAATTGAGTCAGATTGCGTTTGTACACTTATGGGTCAGATATCATATGAAGGGGAATGTTTTAGGCACTGGAAACTGGATCGTAGTGTAGTCTTAAAGAATAAAGTGGTGGCAGGATTTCAACATTTTTGTGAGGGGGCTTTGTGCTAGAACAATCCTGCCAATTCCTAGTGTTTGGGAAGTCAGTCCGCAGCGGCGGGCGCTACGAGGCGGTGTATTGGACCAGACGGCCACTCGACTGTGGGGCCGTTTGGTGACAGCTGAGTAACTGGAGCGGGCGGTATTTATGGGGTGGGGCGTTATCAGGTGACAACGCCAGCGGCAGCAGCAGCGGCTTCCCCGCTATAAGCGCCTTACCAGCGTCCGCCGCACAACACCTGCAGCCACAGCTAATCTCCGGATGCCCGCCGACTAGTAAGCGCAGCGAGGCGCGGCGCGGCGCGGCGTCGTGGGAAACAGCCGGCGTGCGGGCAGCGGACACTCTGACGCTCGTGCTGAGTCCCAGTGTCATACTGCCCGCTCTCGTTCACGTAAAAGTGTCAGTCCTTTAATCTCTGTGCAGAAATTGAATAGTTACGTCGGCATAAACTGCACGGTGTTTGCCTGTTCCGCTAGGACTCTGGCTATGAACAATAAGGGGCATGGATTATGTTTACAAAATCACTGTACGTATTCAATAGTCTCCCCCCCCCCCCCCCCTAAATCGATACACAGCTGAAAATCGTTTTAAAAGTGTAGTCCTTTTTCTGGGATTTTACTTTTCTCGGATGTCCTTAAGTGCGCCACGGAGATGTCCTATCAGTGCCAACTCTTTGGGACAGGGCCAGAACCAAATCTGGCGAATACTGTGGGTAATCCAGGACAGTTTGCTGGCCAAAAACTCGCACACAATCTTCGCTTTGTGAGCTATGGTGTTGTCGTGGAGGGGCAACCAGGAACCTGCCTCTCGGTATTCGGATCCAATCTCACGAACTTACTCCCACAAATGATGGAGCACTCAAAAAAAAAAAAAAAAAAAAAAAACCTTGATGATGTTGCCTCACTGCTTGACCGACCACGGACGTATTCCATCAAGTGTCAGATACATGCTGTTACGTTCGCGGCCAGGACGGCTGCTGCAGCGCTTCTACACACTGTTTATTGAAACAAGACACAAAGGAAATAACGACATTAGCTGCCGCTGGCCATGATTTTAATGAATGCGGAAAGTTAAAAGTTTGTGCCGGACTGGGATTCGAACCCTGGTCTCCTACTTTCTAGGCAGATGCGCTGACCGCTATGCCATCCGGACATAACTGCACGTATTGTTCTCCATTCCCGCGCCCGGGTTCCCGGGTTCGATTCCCGGCGGGGTCAGGGATTTTCTCTGCCCCTTGATGACTGGGTGTTGTGTGATGTCCTTAGGTTAGTTAGGTTTCAGTACTTCTAATTTCTAGGGGACTGATGACCATAGATGTTAAGTCCCATAGTGCTCAGAGCCATTTGAACATTTTTGAACTGCACGTATTTCCCTAGCATTCCTTCATTCAGACTCAGATTCTCAACTTATCCGCACACTGCTGATATGTCTTGTTCATTATCTTCATTGCTCGCGGCATTTCGCTGATTCCCTTAAGAGTTAGAACGTGGTGTGCATCCACACTAAAGTGATCGTTGTCTGTCCTCGGACATGTCCAAACCGTCCTCGGACATGTCCGAAAGAACAGACCCCGCATACACGTATTTGAAACTTCAGGGATAGTAACACCGCAACTCGCCAGGAGACAGCAATGGAGTTTGAAATTTCACACAAGCAGGCAGTCCTAACGGAGTCGGGACACACTACGTATGTCGGGAAGAGGGGTAATACATGTACAATATGTTGCCGCAACATACTGGCTGCGGTGAGATAACATACATAAATTATAAGAAATTACAGCTTCCAAAATAGCTACTAAGCCAAATTTTCGAGACTGATACCTCACGAATGGCAGCGGGTTTGGGGCGGTAGTAATCTGAACACTATATGATCAAGGGATCCTAAATCACGACAGTCGCACAATGTTGACAGTCTCCTTCCGAGAATACAGTCTCCTTCCGAACATGAGAGAGAGACTAGAAATGAATCATTGTCCCCAGAAAGATATGTCTCATTTTATCACAACACGCGGCATTTTATCCCCGCCCAGTGCACACATAGAATAGGAAAAAAGGTGAGAGATATCCGGTGGATTGTCACATAGACAGCATGTCATAGTGCATGTTAACCTCTACATGGCGAAGTTAGATTTTACAGGATCATACTCTACGATATCTTGTTACTTTTAGAAAATGCTCATTTCTGCGGATAATCTATTCCATGGGACTGACTATGAACGCTGGGCCTTGCCGTAACGTTGACTCCAATTTGTATCTGAAGATGCAGCTGTTAAGTTCTGTGAAGCTTGTATGTGTAAGAACAAAAGGATTTTACAACTGAAACGGTTTTATTTCGCAATTAAAGAAACTGTGAATAACATTTTCTTTCTAAAACGTTAACAAGTGATTCCCTGAAAATAACGTCTCCTTCTTTGTAGGAAAAAACACGACATATTCAGTTCTCTACAATTAATTAATATAGGACATGAACAAGAGTCAGTTAATGAAGGAAAAGTGCCCCTCATTTTTTACTGAACGTATTGATGAAAATCTGAAATGAAAGAAATATGTTATGGATCTTCTCAAAGATTCGTTCTGTACTTTCACTCTTCGTTGGTTCGGAAAAGAAATTTTTTTTCATATTTCTACTCACTAATTCCTTATTCGGCAATTTTCTTGATAATACATTGAGCGAGAGAGTATAAGTTGCACATGGTATTCACCCACAACCATCTCTTAGGCGCCTCTTACAGCTGTTTGGCACTCTAACTGTACCTTCATAAATAATCCAGTCCATTGCAACTGGAGGAGAATAGCGTTGGTTACAGTTACAACATTAGAAGTAACTTTGACTTTCGTTACTCACTGCTAAAGCTGTCACGGACTCAGAAAAGCGTTCAGTATGGAGCCACAAACATTCCTGAGTAACAAAACTTGTTTGAAGTAATTTCTTCTGGGGGTGGGGACTTCTTGTACTCCATTGACAAATATTTAATTAAAAGGCGTCGTCTTTTGAAATATAGTAGGAAAATATGTTCAGTTTGTTGTTGAGATTGTATGAGCGGTGACACAGACGTTCCTTTTTAGTATGCTGAATTCACTGTGCTACATAGCACTCTGTTAATAACGGACTCGCAGCCCTACGCACAAAGATAACATGTAAACTAAAGCGTCCAACGCCACTTCGGTAGAAGTGGAACAACTGAATAACTCTCTTCAGCGCCATATTTTTGGAAAGAAACGTCTCATAAGTGCCTCGAGAAAAGCAATTACTCCAAGGCCTGCCGCTGGATACAAGGCGTTTCTCACGTCAAACTACTTAACAACCCCTAATAGCACCGGGAAGACTGTCGGACGAGTTCATGTCCATCCTCTATGCGAAGGCGTTCTACAAACTAATACCTCTGAATTTTTTCATGTGAAAACTCTTACATCTTTCTAAATAAAGCAAACTTTACAACTACATCTACGTCTACATATATACTCCGCTAGCCAGTAAGCGGTGTGTGGCGGAGGGCACAATTCGCGCCAGAGTCCCCCACCTCACCCTCCCCCTCTGTTCCATTCGCGGATCGCGCGAGGGATAAACGAATGTCTGAACTCCTCAGTGCGTTCCCTTATCTTTGAATGTGATCATTACGCGATTTGAAAGTTGGTGGTAATAATATATGCTCTACATCCTTGGTGAAGATCGGATTTCGAAATTTAGTGAGAAGCCCCTTCCGTTTAGCACGCCGTCTATCTGCAAGTGTGTCTCACTTCAAACTTTCTATGAGATTTGTAACGCTCTCGCGATGGCTAAATGTACCAGTCACGAATCTTGCCGCTCTTCTTTCGACCTTCTCAATCTCTTGAATCAGACCCAACTCGTAAGGGTTCCATACCGACGAACAATACTCTAGGACCGGACGAACTAACGTATTGTAAGCTATTTCCTTTGTTGAAGGACTTTATTAACTATTAACGTCTTTATTTTTCCTCTTTTCATATTTATCTGTCAACATAGTCGTCCTGGTGAGGAACACATTTCTTTCAACGAGGCACCAGTTTGTTATACCGTCGCTGTAGAATGTATGACTTTGTTAACGGAGCCACGGTCTCACCTCTGTTTGTACCGCTTCATCAGAATCAGTGTGAAGTTCTAGAAGGCGTTCTTTTTTTAGAAACAAATGAAAATCGCATGTGGCCAAGGATGATCGATGACAGTGAACCCAATACGTCAGATTGTTGCAGATGTCGCAGCGCTCGTATGTGGTCTGGCATTGTAATGTTGAACGAGGAGGTGCTCCATATATGAACGATCTTTTCGAATTGGTGCTTTCAGTGTTTCTCACGCACTGACATAGTTACGCTAGACGCCGCCATGTTACACGCTACAAACGGAGCCCTCTAGCCGCAGATGGTTACAACTTGCGTTAGCGAAGCGGGAAAGTCGACCGAATAATATGCACGCCATGTAATACCTCAACCGGTCTTGAGAACAGAATAAAAAATTGGGAGTCGTGGCTTTTCAGAACGCCCTCGTGTTACCAGTGCGTGTGGACCTTCATGCTTTCTCACGAGCACATCAATTTTGTTTCTTCCAGGAAGAAAGGTAATAAGCTGATGAACTTTAATGTGAGTGTTCTTCCTCCTTAGTTTTTCTCGCTCTTTATTGCTTCTTCGACTTAAAAGTCATACGATATTGAGCCGTGGCTGGCTCATGTTATGCGTTGGATTAAACCTTGATTGCTATTCTGTGTTTAGCCTCTCGCGGTTATCGCGATCATGCTGTTATCCTCTCTCTCCGCGAGTGGCAGCAGCGGTGTGTATTTATATTCGCATCTTGCACTATCTTTGGCCTGGTACTTATAGTTTCCGGCTGTGTGCGCGGAGTTGGTCGTTTGGCGTGGTTTAGCGAGCAGATCTCCGCGGCGCATGTCTGGCCTGGGTCCAGAAACTCCGGTGGAGTTTAACTGTACTTGGTTATTTTGAATGGAGGTGCTCCAGCTGAATCTTCTGCTTTGTGGCCGTTAACGTTCCGGTTATCTGCCCTGACCGTTGACGTAAATTCAGGCAGTGTATTTTCCTCATCGTGTTGTTGCTGTCCAGCACGGTGTGTAGTTTGACAGCTCAATGTATAATTGGTTGTGGGTGCCAGTACCTTCTACGTTGTTCCATTGAACTCCCTGTTGCGTGCTGGTCGGGTGGAGTGGAAGTTATCTTGTCGGTGGGTCCGTTGACTGTCTGTTGGTTGGGTTGTCGTCGGATCGAGAATGGTTGGGCCGACATCCTGTCTCACCTAAGCGAGCGTTAGTGTTCGAATTCCAGGCCGACCCTCGGAAACTTCTGAGCGCCGTTGGGTGTGTTACGTTTTCTTATTTGTTCTTGTTGTTTGTATTTGTATGGTTTCTAGCCGATTTTTAAATTAAGGTTGTTTTGTCCTAAAGGCGTACGATTGTTGGGCCTTCAGCCTAATTCAAAGAACTGTTTTAAGATAAGGCCTTCTGCCTTTGAAATTTCTGATTTTGATTTGAGTCTTAAGTTATTGGCTTTCAGCCGATTTTAAATTAAAGTGGTCTTGCCCTTAAGGCATGAGGTTGTACGGCGCATTCAGCCGGTAATAAAGTTCCAAAAATTAATGCTGTGTTTTTTTTTATATTTCCTTCGCTCTTGTAATATTTGGTCACAAAAATAAAGTTGTATGTTCGAGTGTAACTGACAGCCGCTTACTTTGGTCCCTTTCCACAATTTAAACTACCTGTCCTGTCGTGCCAGTTTAGAAGGGCGTCTGAGATATGGAGTCGCATTATTGTGAAAAATTTCTGACACAATTGATGAACACTGCTGTAGCAGCTGTTTAGACGGCCTGTGAGGTAATCTGTACGAGTTTGGCTCAGTGCTGCCACGGATTACAGCGAGGCGGAGATCCTGAATCAGCTAAATCTGAACTGATATCATCTCTGTCGTGGTTGTGTCTCGTGAAAGTAGAATAGTAATGTACGCGAAGGCCTATCAACATGCTACATGAGAGCAGTTCACAGTCCAAATAAATTTTGGGGGTAACCACACTCGTGTCTACAGCAACTGAACATCAAATCCTGCTTCATGTAGAACTTCGAAGCAGACAGTGGTGGTCCACACTGTTTCTAGTGAAACCGAATAGACGATAAATGTTTGAATTTTCTCCACAGCATCGTATCTGTACTGTTACTAACGGCGATGTTTAACGGTCTGCGACTGATGTCGTCTCATGCTTCGTAGGACTGATGGATGTAAGAGTCTCTTGCTGGAACCTCTGTAACTAGTGCAAGAGGAACACAACGCAGCACGGATAGCCTTAACGTGTTACAAATCATTTCGTTGCTTTCTACAGAACAATCCACGTGGGAGGGTCTCTCATCCGGATACGTAACGTCTTGGGATCTCGCACTCCTATGAGACAAAAATGGTTCAAATGGCTCTGAGCACTATGGGACTTAACTTCTGAGGTCATCAGTCCCCTAGAACTTAGAACTATTTAAACATAACTAACCTAAGGACATTACACACATCCATGCCCGAGGCAGGATTCGAACCTGCGATTGCAGCGGTCGCGCGGTTCCAAACTGTAGCTCCTAGAACCGCTCGGCCACTCCGGACGGCCCTACAAGACAAATCTCTTCCTTGAAATGTACGGCTTCTTTCAGCAAGACTGCTTCGTCGCATCTGTCGAGGTGTTTGGAAGTGCCTAGAAGATCTCGATCAGGACTTCAACGCAGTTCTCTGGTTCCCAGGATCAGTGCACCATGGTACTAATAAGTAGATGCGACGACCATCGTGTTAGGCGTGTGAACGTTGCACCTCTCACCCTGCAACAGCTGTGGGGAGCCTTTGGGCTTCAGAGCCCGGTGGAGAGTTTCAATTTATGTAACAGCTGCGTTTGCTGCAGTCGTCGATTACTCGGTGTACCGGCCTGATAAAATAATCATGAAAAAGTAATTCTAGATGTGCGTCTGATCAATCAGTAGCAATTCCTCCACAGTGATCGAGCCTCAGCTTGCGATTAGGAATGGGTGACCGTTGCATGAGCAGAATAAACTTCCCGTTACAGGGGCACAGCCCGGTTGCTCGGTTGATTTACTGGCCGCAGTTCGCTTCCTGGAATTTCGACAGACGCAACTTTTTGAATGCCGAGCCTTGTTCGGGCAATTAAATGTATCGGAACGGATGTACAGAGAGGGTAAACCTGTCGAAAGGGTGTACGGGAATAGTAAACGCGAGGGGAGGGAGTAGCGGCCCAAGAAAGAATGAAAGGGAGGGAGGCTACAGACGTAGCTGCTCCGTGGGCTGCTTCTAAAATAACAAAAGAAGAGAAGAACGAGCCGAAGTGAAGAAAGGCTGATCCGCAGAGTAACAAGAAGCCGGAGGCCACGCTGTGTTCTCTAGGGCTTGCTGTTCCAGGCGGGGCGGGTTTAGAGTTACAAGTAGGCGCATCCCGAGACCGGCAGCAGGGGCGCGTCGAGTGCCCTGAGACAAAACGGCGCCCCCGGCTCGCCCGGTGATTGATGACCTTTTGATTGGTTGCTTATGCTAACGCCGCCCGGGCCGGTCCCGCTCTCAGAATGGGCCCCGGCCGCGGCTGCTCCATTTGCAGCCCATTGTCTGCCGCGGCTGGGATCCCACCAGCCGGCTCAATTGCGCGCAGACCGCTCCGTTCAGCCTGCTCTCTTTTTTCCTCACCATTCTCCCTCGCGCCAGTCCCCGTACCTCAGCCGTGCCTCTTTTATCCCGATTGTTATTCTTACAGAAGGGTTGTTATGACGCTTTCCAGATCAGCACCGTCGCCAGAACACCGTACGCGTTCAGTCCAGTTTGCGACTTGCATCGCCCCCCCCCCCTCTCTTCCCCTTCCTACACGCTCCCAAACCCCTCCCCCCGTCTCTCACACACACCCTTCCACCCTACACTAGCCCCTCCTCGTCGCGATTTAGATGTTGGCCTACCGCTTGCATACAAAACGCGCCTTCATGGGCGATTTAGTTTAACGACGTGGGCGCCCGCTAGTCGCCACAATGCACGCTCGTTTTCGCCAGCCGCATTTTCTATAGCGGCTGCATGCGTGTTTATGTTGTCACCGCACGGCCCGGTCTATAAAGTTCGCACCCGGCGCTAAAATGTTGTGAGCACTCGGTGGTTTACGATTCGACACACTATATCGTTTTTTCGGCCTGTCTCTCTGGTTGCGTCATCCCCTTTAGAGACCCTCCAAACAACGAGTAACGCTGTAATGTATTTTTAACTCGTATGTCTCATAACCTGACCATAACTCTCTGACTCGGCACCACTTCAGTTCTTGTCTGTCAGTTTTGGCAGTATTTAGAAGATATCTATTAATATGCCCCTAGAAAATGACTGGAACATGTCACAATAAAATTTGAGTTCGTCAACGTAAATGAAAAGTGTCGTGGTTAGTCAAACGGATGAAAAACGTATGTTCAGAATTGGTCTCCAGAATAATTATTTTCCGTCGCCTTTTCTTCCTAGATTTAAAATAAAAGAAGGCAAAAGAATAGTAATGGCAGCGAAGGGCTACCAAAAAACACCAAGCTTGTAATTACCCCTTGCAAAATATGGAAAACTTTGCCTACCTAGGAAGTATAATTTCTCGAGACAGTCTAGCCATGTCAAGGGTTACAATAGGGTTCAGAACAGCTCTTACTTACATAGGTTGGTGCATATCTTAGTAGCGTTTTTCCATAAGTTTAATAAACGCAACAGATACATATGACAGAGATTTTAGTCATCAATAATATATTCTCCTTCATTATTTACAGCAGTTGGCAACACTGGGATAACTTCTCAGTTCTGCGGTTGTAGAAATGACGTGTATTTGAGACGATGAACTTGTCGAGCTATTTTTGCATTGTCATCCGGAAGTTTCTTGAGAGAGACCAGAAAATACGAAAATCTGAGAGCGCAGAATGAGAAAAAGGTAGGTGCGGAATGACTTACCAAGTCAACGCCTATATAATGTTTCTTGCCAGCCTTGCAGAGCAAGGAGGGGAGTTATAGTGGAGTGGCAACATTTTACGCAGTCTTCCTGGTAGCTGTTCTTGGACTGCGTCTGGCTGGATCTGAGCACTATGGCACTTAACTTCTGAGGTCATCAGTCCCCTAGAACTTAGAACTCCTTAAACCTAACTAACCTAAGGACACCACACACATCCATGCCCGAGGCAGGATTCGAACCTGCGACCGCAGTGGTCTCGCGGTTCCAGACTGTAGCGCCTAGAACCGCACGGCCACTCCGGCCGGCGGACTGCGTCTACAAGGCATCTCATTTGTTGACAACAGATGTCAACAGTGACGGTTACACCTCGGGGAAGCAATTCGTAGTACACCACACCGTCGCTGTCGCGCCAGTTACATAACATTATCTTTTGTGGATAGGCGCACGTCTTTCTACGGAGAGTTGCTGCCCTTTTTGGGCTCAACCATTCTTTCGTTTCCTTATGTCAGCATAAGCAAATCTCTTCTCGTCATCGCTAAACAATGCAAGATAATAATCGTCAGTGTAGTTTGTGAGCTAAATGACGAGCAAGTAGAGATGCACACACGACCACCCGCAGATTTTTGTGATTTTGGCTTAGAGAATGCGGTACCCATAATCCAGATTTTTAAATCTTCTCCACTGCATGCAAATGGCGCACTATGGTGGAATGAACACAGTTCATCACATTTGCCAGTTTCTGAGAACACCGACGTGGATCATTGTGTATTAATGCGTTTAAACGACCTTCACCGAACCCCGAAGGTCATCCTGAACGTGGAGAGTCACCAATGTCAAAACGATCCTCCTCAAAACGAGAAAATCATTTTCTTGCCGTGCTCTGTCCAGTGACATTGTGCTCATCACGGCGCAGAAGTTTCTGGCCATCTCGGCTGCTGTCACTCCTCTACTGAACTCTGCACTTGGCACTCCATTTTCTAGAGTCCACAGCTCCACTCACTACCTCCAAATGACAGAACGCCACTATGTAAACTCAAATGGCAACAATTAACAACAAATAAAAAATGACAATCGATAAATAAATTCACAGCAACCGCAATACCAACGTGCAAAGCAAAACCGCTACGAAGTCATGCGCCAACCCGATATTTACATTTTAGCTTGTGTCTATACTACTCCAACAAAATCAGTTATGTACAATAGCTACTTGAAACCAATCCTAAAATGTGCTATACAGACATGCAACCTCGCAAAGAGTGAATCAACAGGGCTCCTAACGTGGGAGATGATGTTCTTGGCAACGATCAGGAAAGTCAACTGGACGATGTATGTTTAAACTTTCTATCCTTCCTGGAGCTATGGGGGAACAAAGTCGTATGATGAACTGACAAAAAAAATTTCCTCAGATTACAATTAATTGTTTTTCACTTTATTATAATATTATCAACCTCGCTGCTTTTGGCCGTGTCATCAGCTGTAGATATATATACCTCGACTCGATTAACCTACGTCTGCTAAGTCTCGGAGACTTGCCCTCTTTGATGATGTTCACGTTGAAACTGTTATCAGTGTCTATGAGGCGGTTGCAGCAAAATTTATTACCAATTACGAAGGGTATATGAAACAAGCAGAGAAGAGTTGCATGTTCAGTTAACTAGATAATGCACTGTAAATAAGTTATACAAAACTGCAACAATTCACTTTTTTGAATAATCATATTTTATTCGAGGAACCGGTTTTCGAACCTTTTCAGGTTCATATTCAGATGGTTTCAGGAAGTTACATCATTATTGCTAGCATAATGCTGGGTGCTGGCTTGCGACAGTATAGGCGGCTTTTTTCGGTTAGTGTCCATCTGTCTGCCTCCATTTCGATGTCCAGTTGTTGTATCAATACACACATTTCCACACAAACTATGCTGATTACACTCTGACAGCGAGACTTTTCCAGCATCCAGCATGCGCTTTACAACTGTCTAGTGACCCGGTCGCATGTAATGAGCGAACGAGCAGTGTATTGACAATACGCGTATGTAGTAAAATATTGATGTAGGGACACTCATTAGACTTATAAATAATAACTACTTCAAAATAGATGTAAAACAAATCGTATGAATGTAACTATATAGATGCTGAATTAAATGCGTTTAGCTCTCTGAAGGGCAATCCGTGAAGCCTGCAACGACTACTGTAGCTTATCAAAGACCTCTCATAAAATTCAGAGATGTTCTTATCTTCTGTAAAGGCTACCAGTAACAATAAAGTTAGTGTCTAGACACTCAAAGATGACACAGGAACTGAAATTGAAGGGAGAAAATCAAAAACAAATATTCTTAACCCCGTTTTCATATTATCCCTTACAAAGGAGATCAAGGAATATTGTTCCTGTATTTAATTCTCACTCCAAGGCAAAAGTGATTGATGTAGGTCATATTAATGTTAGTGGCGTTGAGAAACAGCAGAAATTTCTAAAATTCAACAAGGCCCCAAGGATTTCCAACATAGTCTATAGAGTGGCTTACCTAGCACCAGTTGTAACAATAATTCAGCGCGGAACCCTCGAACAACTGCGCAGTGTTATTGCCAGCCATTTGTTGTAGAATCTTATAACATATTCTGAAGTGAAACTAATAACGTTTCGCGAACAGAACCTCTTCCTCCATGCGCTTCTCAGCAAATTTTCGTGCTGTTCTGAGCATTTCGTTATCAGTCTTCAAAGCTTCTGAACCAGACGTGAAACATGCCTTGCCTTTATTCTTTATAGCGGTGACAACGCCACATGCTCCTCCGTCACTGTCTTTTGAAATCTGTAACGAAAGTGGATGATTATGGCTTGCTTCATTATCCTATGACACGAGTCCTCACATTCATTCATCCCAACATGGTATGAGGGATTAGAGAGTAAAACTGCGCGTCATACAAGCAGAGACACCTGAATGATCACCTGTCGAAGGTCTAAGAAACTTTACCGATGTAGTTCCCTCATTAATTTGCAATTGCAATCTACGTGATGCTGTGCACCTGAACCACCTATCAACGGGCAGGCTCCGACCTGTTTTCCTCAGGCGAACCAAAGAACAAATGAACTATCTGCAGTATATTAATGTTTTGTCCGATGGGCCTTAGTATGGTTGACAGTCTCTGCCCACCGGCGGTAAGTTTTCAGCCAATGCTCCCACAGTAATGTTTATTGGCTAAAAGAGTTTCGGCATTTCTGCTAATTATAATACTCCTGCGAAATAAGAAACATATTGCCCCGTAGTCGATGGCTGCCTCAGAAAATAAATAATCTTCTTACGTCTCCTACTAGAGAACGCCTGGTACGAACTTCGAGGAGATGATGCCTCCTACTATGTTCTGACGTAGCTATCGGCTCAAAAACAATTTTTCTTGTTTCTTAGAGCTACTAAAAATGACAAAAATATCTAAACCCGTTTAGCTAATAAACAATATCGTGTGAGCATCGACTGGAAACATTTTTAGTTTTTTGCGGGTATCCCACGACGAATGATCGGTATTCAGTGATATTTCCGGAACGCTTACTTGATGCAATAATGCCATATTCCGAATGGTTTTAGAGGTAGAACACATTTAATATACTTTGTTATTCATGAAGATGATAGCTTTACACACAACTGGTTGAATCATGCTTAACAAACAGAGCGCAAAAGGTTGTGCTTAAATATTCAAACAATGATGGATGGCAGAAAATTTTAGTGACTGGTGGGAATCAAAAACGGATTCCCACAGGGTTCAGTTTTGGATTAAGTCATATTGCCGTGGCAGGAAGACATTCCGAGCAAAGAGGATGAATGGAACAAGGTAGGGTGGGCTAGAATAAAACGTGAACGATGTTGCGTGGGTAAAACACAAACCTGCACACCACTAGCCAAAAAACAAATGGACGTCAAATGTGTTCCATCTCGGAAACCACTCAGTGTAGGGCATATGTCCATGTACAAATTTTTTGCTTCAAATTATCGTTCCTGTCATATACCTATATATTGAGCATTCGTCCTGGTATGTCCTGTATACGGAATTCCTAGATATTGAGAAAGACTTCGCTCATTTCATAGAAAATAAGGAGAAAATAACACCCGACAAAATATGTAGGCCCGAACTGCTGATGTAGCTTCACTTAGACAGAACAAGTACGGGTTAAAAACTTCACCTTGAGAACGTCTAGCAGAAGCATTTTCCCATGTACATATCCAAAGAGCACAAGCAATGAAAAGAGAAAATGGTTTAATAATCTGTCCATGACGAGGCTGTTAGAGACGCACCATGATTTCGAACTGGGAAAGGATGGAGAAGGAAATCATCAGCGCTCTTTCAAAGGAACTATCTCGTTCTCTATCGAAATCACAAAAAACCTATTTCTAGAAGCTGAACGCAGATTTGAGCCGCTGTCCTGAGAATATGAGTACAGTGTCTCGTCACCACCCTGACTCGCTCAATCCAAAGTGGGTAGTTCGGATATTGATCAGTAAATCTGACGAAGTCAACCCAAAAAGTGGCTGAAACGTTATATACCGGTGTTTGAACGAGCACTCTCACTAAATAATTCCTTTCTAATGCAAATGGGCATCATTGGTCTTGAAAACATGTTGTAGTTGGCTTTACAGTTTCGTACCAATAATATTCATCATCGATAAGTTTTCTTGTAGGTTGTAAATTTCAGGCTATGGTTTGCGATAAAAACTTTTGAAGAAATGTGAGACACATGGGAACTACCTACAACCTTCGACAACTTTTATTCATCTTTTCAGACAGAAAAAATTCAGTGTCTCATAAAGATAACAATACTTGAGATCGATAGTAAGAAATACACCTTTCTGAGGTGTAAATGACTCTATTAAAATTTTCGAAAATCTATTATCATAGAGTTATGAAATCACACATATCTAGCTGTCGTAAGCTGAACAAGTAATTAACATATTCTGCTGCGTTCAAGGTTTCCTGTGTCATAGACTTTTGTGCTGATCTTATGCAGTATGATGTCTGAGTTATTCCATGCTGCAGTGCGATAAATACTGACCTTATCACTTATTTTAAATAATAGGTTGGGGATGCCAGACTTGCATTTATAATAGTTAACCAAACTGCTGAGGACATCGGTCCCTAGACTTACACACTACTTTAAACTAACTTAAATTAACTTACACGCTCAGAACAACACATACACCCATGCCCGAGGGAGGACTCGAACCTCCGGCGGGAGGGGCCGCGCAGTCCGTGACATGGCGCCTCTAACCGTCCGGCCACTCCGCGCGGCTACTAATCTCTCTGGAATTCTGAAGACATCAGGGATAAAACAGATGTGAAAGGTTTACGAATTGTACAGAAACCAGAGAGCAGTGTCGAATAATGTGAAATGTAAGCAGTAGTTCACAAGTTAGACAGTGTTGTAGCCTATACCCGATGTCATTCAATCTGTACAGAGAACAAATTGTGAAGAAAACCAAGGAGAAGTTAGGAAAACCTATTAACGTCAGGGAGAAGAAATAAAATCTTTGAGGTTTGCCGGTGGTATTGTCAATCTGTCAAGAACAGCTAAGGATTTGCAACAGTGGTTGAATAGAATAAATATTGTCTTAAGACGAATATCAACAAAATTAAAACAAGGCTAGCCGGTGACAATGAGAGACACTAAACGTAGCGGATGAATTTTATTATTTGGGCAGCAAAATAAGTGTTGCAGGAGAATATTGAAGATTAGATGGATAGATAGGATAACTAATGGAGAGGTACGGAATTGAATTTCAGAGAAAAGAAATAAGTATCGAAATTTGACTAAAAGAAAGGATCCGTTGATAGGCCACTGGGTGCGGCAATATGGTACCTTCTGTTTGGTAATGCATCGAATAGTGTGTGCGTGCGCGCGCGCGCGCGTGCGGGTGTGTGTGTGTGTTGTGTGTGTGCGGGGACGGGGTAAAAATGTATGAGGAAGCCGAATTTATATTTAATTGCATAAACGTACTGCGAATAACAGCATCGTCTTCTGTGAGAATTTCTCAGAAAATACA
The DNA here is from genome assembly GCF_023898315.1 of Schistocerca nitens. Lineage (NCBI taxonomy): Eukaryota > Metazoa > Arthropoda > Insecta > Orthoptera > Acrididae > Schistocerca > Schistocerca nitens. Next base: position 289,659,753 of record NC_064620.1, read on the forward strand.
TATAAATTCTTTGCAAAATATGAAAAAAATCACGAATTACAGCAAAAGATAATATACAAATGCAGAGTCAGCACTGTTTCTTTGAAACTAACGATTGTTTCATAGTGGCGTGTAATGCAAGTAGTTCCACCACACACTATTTTTGTTGATCTCGAAGAGCCATTAATTCATGAAAACGAACATAATTTCATTTTAGGGCAGCGTTTCTCTTTTCTTCCTCTATCGCATGTTACTGACCCCGAATGACACTATTCAATTCACGTACGTCAACATTTTCAAGCTGAAATGTATTCAACGTGTATGCATAAAGAGCATTGGTCATAGCATATTTGTGTACTCCGATGATAGGCTACATGCACTCACAGCTGCAATTAATTGCTTACTCTTAAATTGGCTTGATTTTCGGAAAATTCTCTGTAAATAGCGATGAATTGTTGTTTCTCGCGTCAGCTGCAATCGCCTTCTTTCCTATGAGCAATTTTAACATTGTCATTGTGATCAGCTACAGCTATAGTATCTGCTCACAGAACTTGTAGGCCATCTGTTAGAAATGTCTTTTGTATTATATATCGATATTCGAGTCGCTAAGCACTCATTTACTCAAATATTGTCTATCCAGTAGTCTCGTCTATTAGGAAAGTCACATGTTTGGTTGCATGGTTAAGCATATCTGAGTGCTGTACTTAGAGCGCGGGGCCCTACCAACCAATCAGGTGGCTAAGAAGTTATATTCAGTTCGAATAGCGCCACGTACTGTGGCTGTACTCCTGCTGTACTCCTCCCTGTTGTTGCTATCTGCAGCAGCTAACTTCGTCTGGAGTGTTACCCAGATGGGTATTTCAGGATTCATAGTAAGGTCATTGCTTGCTAGTGTTGCATTGGCCTAATTTTATGTTATCTGACTTTTTTTTCAGCTTTGCAGATGTGTTTATATTATAAGCAAGTTTGGGTCTTTGTCAGATACGCATCTTTGTCTGATGTAGAGAGAATTATCATTTACTTTTGTTCGAGCCATTTGCAGATATGTCGCTTTACGTTTTACTTTCTCTCTCACTAGAAAGTGTTTCGGGAAGTTCGAGGCATATGGAGTAAATTTTCGATTTTTGAGAATATGTGACATTGGATTTTCACGTTGTCACTTGGAGGACATACACAGCTATTGTTTGTGGACCTTCGTGCTTGTTTCCTTTTTTTGGGGGGGGGGGGCGGGGGGGGCGGGGGTCATCAGTCTTCTGACTGGTTTGATGTGGCCCGCCACGAATTTCTCTCCTGTGACAACCTCTTCATCTCAGAGTAGCACTTGCAACCTACGTCCTCAATTATTTGCTTGACGTATTCCAATCTCTGCCTTCCTCTACAGTTTTTGCCCTCTACAGCACCCTCTAGTACCATGGAAGTCATTCCCTCATGTTTTAAGAGATGTCCTGTCATTCTGTCCCTTCTCCTTATCAGTGTTTCCCATATATTCCTCTCCTCTCCGATTCTGAGCAGAAACTCCTTATTCCTCATCTTATCAGTCCACCTGATTTTCAACATTCTTTGAATATGATTCTTTGAATGAGATTGCAATTAGCCTCAAGTTTCTCCTTAATAATTTTCCTCCTGAAATCATTTCTCAGTATATTACTTTTATGTACTGTTTTATCCTTAATTCAAGTCCGTAGTTAATGCGAGTGCTGCTTATTGGAAACGAGTTACCTGCAGTAGAATTAATAATATTAAAACCGCATTCAGCGGATAGGATATTATCTTCTTTGTGTGCAATTTTCAGCCAATATAAGCCAAATTTAAGGGGTGGAGAACAACGAGATATAAATACGTCGCAGTCCTAAATACACTGCGAGCTGGTGTTTTTTGTTTCTTACTATTATGTGTTAGCCATTACAATGTGCAGTTCACATCAGCACTAAACGCATTTTCTCTGCTAGAGAAGACGCAGGTACACTGACAGATCGTGTGTGAACGACTTGATTATAATTTTGCACTACTTCAAACCTTCTAAAGACCGCTTTATATTTTACGTTGCGCCATGCAAGTGTGCTTACTACCTAATAATTTGTTAACAGTTACCAGATCGCGTTGTTGTTCATTCATCGGTCATAACTTTGCACAAAAAGGGGAAAATTTTCAGGGCATTAGTACCAGTGTCATAACTATTACGCACTCAAGCCAATGTCTGATATATAGTAAAACCTTTCAAACTGTGCAGAAACTCAAGATGAAACGTTACAAAGTAACGGTGGTGTATCGACTTACTTACTCGAATACTGTTGGTCGACGCCAGTACTGCAACTGGTTACTGCAGTCTATGCATGATGGGCAGGTTGATACTGTAATTGATTGTAGGAACAATCCCATTCATCATACGAGATCGTAAAGAGATATGGGATGTAGTATAGGACACTGGTGACCAATCCAAAGATTAGGAACCGTATATCACCTTCACTTTCACTGTCGGCTAAAATGCGGTCATACAAGCTTTTTCTACTCTGGGGATTCGAGCAGCCTACAACGAGGTCGAAGGCACTCTCGACCTTGCACCGAAGAGCGTAAATTAGCTGGAGAAAGATATTTACGTGAATACTGTGGTTGGTGAGTTAATGCTTTTGATAACACAGGTAACTACCAAGAGGAAAAGAGATCTCAGCATTCTGAACAGACTGTTGAGACCATCAGGTCCAATTTTTTTCATTGAGGCCAGTTTATGAATGTCAATTCAGTGAAGCTAAAGATATTAGTGCCGCTGCTAACGTCATGGTAATGATTCACAATGTGAAATATTCTACTGTCAAGAAATTGTACGAAATGGGAAAAACCTAGCAGGGGCTCAGACCAACTGGCAATTTTTCACACACTGTACTTACTAGTGTCAGTTAGTTCCCATTTTTTGTCGTAATCAAATAAAGGGATTGCACAAAAATATGGAAACATCGCGATAAATGCATGCTTGAATATAAATGCAGGTTTCGCTATTGTAATTGACCACCGGCACCTGAGCAAAGCCTCAATACGTTTGTGATATTCTTGGCTGTGGCCGCCAGTGTTCTGTTTTGCTAGAAACCCGCCATGATGTAGCTTGATACACGCGAAGTAGCATTTGTACAAAAGTGGAGTGAGGTACGACAGATGGTACAGCATGTACCAGTCCCGTGGGAGAGTCCGCCAGTTGTACTGAACTTGCTTCTGATTGGTCGGCACATTCGGGTGTTAGGTGTCAAAACGCCTAACTTCTCTAATTATTTATATACTTTTCATTGTATTTAACCCAGATTTTAGTATATCAATCTCTCGTGGCTACCCTACGAGTATATCGTTTTCGTTTACAAAATTTCATTAGTTTAGAGAAACGCAAGAGCAATGATATTGCAACCGAAGTGCTTCGGACATCTTCGGGTCGCTTTGGCGCGCCCGGGATACGAAGTACTTCGGCTGCGCTAGTTAGACTGTTTCGGGTGTTCTAGTGAGACGGACGCGTAACTCGGTTTCGGGTGTTTTAGAGGAACGGACATGTAACTATGTTTCAGTCGTTCAGGGGGAACGACCATGATGTACTCTTGACCGGAAGTTGAAAAAAAAAGTTACTGTACAATTAAGAAAGCTATGTCGAATGTTGTAAAAGACAATATAAAATTTGTGATTATTTAAAATATAACAAAATAGGATACAGTAATGAGAAGTGTCGCCCTCCACCATTGTCAGTACTACAGATCTTGCCCTCTGTAGATACGGAGACTAACGTGGACAAGTGGCATCCCATAAAAAGCACAATCACAGATTCAAGTTGGCAGCATAGCAGCCTCCGCCGAAGAAGATCCCACGACCGACGAGCTGTCTTCTGCGCTGGGGACAGGCTGGTAGAAAAGACGTTTAGGGACTCTTATTCAATCTCTCCAGATCTCTCCAGCTTTCAGATCTGACTTCCAAAGGACATGCATAATTTATACGTTGCAAGCATCAGCCATAGTCAGAACATCATTCAGTGTAGTTATGAATGCATTATATCGAAGCTAAGCGCATTCGAACGTGAAATTGTTGATGCTCGTATGGTGGTAGCTTCCATAACCAAGGTAGCCGAAGTGTTTGGTGTTTCAAGAGGCGTCGTATCGAAGATTTCAATCGCACACAGGGAAAGCGGAAAACATCATTCGCTAAGTCACAACACGGACGAAAGTGTGTGGTGAGCGATCGTGACAGGTACTCATAGGAGAGGATTTTGACGAAAAATAAGAACACGACTGCTGCAAAAGTCGTTGCAGAACTGAATGTGGCACTCGCGAACCCTGTCAGCACCAAAACAATACGAAGGAAACTCCATAAAGTGAGAATTATAGGGTGACCTGGAATTCCAAAACCACACGTACACTATGTGATCAAGTGTCGTGACACCGCCAAAAACATACGTTTTTCATATTAGGTGGATTGTGCTGCCACCTACTGCCAGGTACTCCATATCAGCGACCTCAGTAGACATTAGACATAGTGAGAGAGCAGAATGGGGCGCTCTGCTGAACTCACGGACTTCGAACGTGGTCAGGTTGTAACGTCCCCTTAGAAAAATTATATATGACTGCTTAAACTGACACACAATATTTTTTAGCGCAACGCAATCTGACTTTCAATAATCCCTACAAGAGAATGGTCCTGACTAAATTAACCTATACGTTTCAGAAATCACTTACCTCACAAAAATCTTCGTTACTCGAACTACTGCAATACAGCGAGCGCCACTACTGCCAGCTAAATAAAAGATTCAAACTACTGAAGGCACTAATTACTGATAGGCATAGTTAGCAAATGAAAGATTTTGATAGAGAACAAACAATGTATTTACCTTAATAGTGTTCGAAAGTCATAATATATATAGCAGTTCATGACATCCATTCTTACAAATATACTGTTTCTGATAGACACACGTCCAGATCATCCGCTCTCAAAATTCTGCCCTCTCTCTCCTCACATCCACCACTGCTGGCGGCTCATCTCCAACTGCGCAACGCTAAGCGCTGTTAACATCCAGCTGCCCCACACTACAATAGCCAACAACAATGCAAACCAGCCACAGACTGCACACAGCACAGCCAGTGATTTTCATACAGAGCGCTACGTGGCGTTACCAATAAAAAAACCTAAACAGCCTACTTACAAGGTGACTGGGTATCACTTGTGTCATAAGTCTGTACGCGAGATTTCCACACTCCTAAATATCCCTAGGTCCATTGCTTCCGACGTGATAGTGAAGTGGAAACGTGAAGGGACACGTACAGCACAAAAGCTTACAGGCCGACCTCGTGTGTTGACCGACAGAGACCGCCGACAGTTGAAGAGGGTCGTGTGATAGGCAGACATCTATCCAGACCATCACACAGGAATTCCAAACTGTATCTTGATCCACTGCAAGTACTGTGACAGCTAGGCGGGAGATGATAAAACTTGGGTTTCATGGTTGAGCGGCTACTCATAAGCCACACATCACGCCAGTAAATGCCAAACGACGCCTCGTTTGGTGTAAGGAGCGTAAACATTGGAAGATTGAACAGTGGAAAAACGTTGCGTGGAGTGACGAATTACGGTACACAGTAGTGTGGCGATCCGATGGCAGGGTGTGGATGTGGCGAATGCCCGGTGTATAGTGCCAACAGCAAAATTCGGAAGCGGTGTTGTTATGGTGTGATCGTGTTTTTCATGGAGAGGCTTGCACCCCTTGTTGTTTTGCGTGGCAGTACCACAGCGCAGGTCTGCATTGATATTTCAAGCACCTTCTTGCTTCCCACTGCTGAAAAGCATTTCGGGGACGGCGATTTCATCTTTCATAATGCACGGCCTGTGGCGGAGTTACACAACAATAGCAGCCCTACAATGGACTGGCCTGCACAGAGTCCTGTCCTGAATTCTATAGAATACCTTTGGGATGTTTTGGAACGCCGACTTCGTGCCAGGCCGCACCGACCAATATAGATATCTCTCCTCAGTGCAGTTCTCTGTCAAGAATGGGCTGCCATTCCCCAAGAAACCTTCCATGACCTGATTGAACGTATGCCTACGAGTGTGGAAGCTGTCATCAAGGCCAAGGGTGGGCCAATACCATATTGAATTCCAACATTACCGGTGGAGGGCACCATAAACTCGTAAGTCATTTTCAGCGAGGTGTCCGGATACTTTTGTTCACATAGTGTAAATGATGAAATGCCCATAACAGGAAAACAGTACCGGAGTCATAGAATATGAACTATGGAGCAATGGAAGAATTTTGTGTCACACTATTTCCGACTTGCGGCCCATTGTAAGAGTGGCGTACACGTTGCTTAAGGTTCAGACTGCTTGCTGCCAAGAGTGAAACATGACGGGGGCTTGGTGTTGATTTCGGCAGCGATATCGTGGTATCCCGTGGGCTCCACTGTCGCTCTGAAAGCCAACATTCTGGCTAATCAAGTCTATCCCACGGTACAATGTTTGATGCCCCAATGGCGAGGCTCTGTTTCAAGAATCCGGGGAACATACTCACACAGCTCGCGTAGTGATCACCAGGATGAATTGTTGCATCTCTCCTGCCCAACACAGACAGCCACCTCATACCTGACCACATTATTATTGAGCCTTTGTGTTCTTTGAAGGATGCGTAATGGCCAACCACCTCCATCATCGTTACCTAAACTTGGCACTATTTTGCAGGAAGAATGGTATACTCTAAGACTTCCTTGAAAACCGTACAGGACCTGTATTTATCCATGTGCGGCGGCGTGGTTACGTTCGTCCATTATCTCCACATACCTGTGAAATCACTGCAGCAGATCGCCGGTAGGAAACCTACCATACTGCAACTCGCATCAGGCTGCATAAAACGTGACTATTTTAAGAATAGGGAAAAGGTCTTAATTTTGTATGAAAGGTGGATTCAAATGGTTCAAATGGCTCTGAGCACTATGGGACTCAACATCTTAGGTCATAAGTCCCCTAAAACTTAGAACTACTTAAACCTAACTAACCTAAGGACATCACACACACCCATGCCCGAGGCAGGATTCGAACCTGCGTCCGTAGCACTCCCGCGGTTCCGGACTGCAGCGCCAGAACCGCACGGCCACCGCGGCCGGCTATGAAAGGTGGAAATGCTGGCAAAACTTTGGTATATTCTGAACCTTGAGATGTACACGTTCACTGCCAAGCCCGTGCTAACCTTAACACAGTCAGGCACAAAGCCTTTAATCCACGTTAGCAAGTTTAGGTAACGTATTTCCCGAAATCTGGACAGCTACTGAGCACGGATTGTTCTTAAATGAAAATGCTCACCATACTATTAAGTTTATCTGTGTCTAATACACTCAATTTTATAATCACCGATCCGCTCAATATGCCACCCTCAATTACTATCTTTTCTCATACACAAAAATACTTACAAAATCCATACTTTCTAAAAAAAACACATTGGAATAAAAATGCCTTCACTTTAAAACACTTTTGAAACATGTAGCATAACTAAAGCCGGCAAATTATAACTTCCTTCGGAGTTCATACTACACACAACTCCCTTAGACTGCTGCAAGCCTCCTGTATCTCCAAGAGAAAAGAATACTGCGTTCTGATTGGCCAGTTTTCTTTCAGGCCAATAGAAAAACATTATTCTCCCGCGTTAGTCCGCGCTTTTCGTGAGTAACCAATCGACAAATAACACGCTTTCGAACTTTACTTTTTCCACAAATTAATACGCCACTGTCCATTAAAATTGCTACACCACGAAGATGACGTGCTACAGACGCGAAATTTAACCGGCAGGAAGAAGATGTTGTGATATGCAAATGATTAGCTTTTCAGAGCATTCACACAAGGTTGACGCCGGTGGCGACACCTGCAACGTACTGACATGAGGAAAGTTGACAACCCATTTCTCATACACAAACAGCAGTTGACCGGTGTTGCCTGGTGAAACGTTGTTATGATGCTTCGTGTAAGGAGGAGAAATACGTACCATCACGTTTCCGACTTTGATAAAGGTCGGATTGTAGCCTATCGCGATTGCGGTTTATCGTATCGCGACATTGCTGCTCGCGTTGGTCGAGATCCAGTGACTGTTTATAGAATCGGTGGATTCAGTAGGGTAATACGGAACGTCGTGCTGGATCCCAACGGCCTCGTATCACTAGCAGTCGAGATGACAGGCATCTTATCCGCATGGCTGTAACGCATAGTGCAGCCATGTCTCGATCCCTGAGTAAACAGATGGGGACGTTTGCAAGACAACAACCAACTGCACGAACAGTTGGACGACGTTTGCAGCAGCATGAACTATCAGCTCGGAGACCATGGCTGCGGTTACCCTTGACGCTGCATCACAGACAGGAGCGCCTGCGATGCTGTTCTCCACGAAGAACCTGGGTGCACGAATGGCAAAACGTCATTTTTTCGGATGAATCCAGGTTCTTTTTACAGCATCATGATGGTCGCATCCGTGTTTGGCGACATCGTGGTGAACGCACATTGGAAGCGCGTATTCGTCATGGCCATGCTGGCGTATAACCTGGCGTGATGGTATGGGGTGCCATTGGTTACACGTCTCGGTCACCTCTTGTTTGCATTGACGGCACTTTGAACAGTGGACGTTACATTTCAGATATGTTACGACCCGTGGCTCTACCCTTCATTCGATCTCTGCGAAACCCTACATTTCAGCAGGATAATGCACGACCGCATGTTGCAGATCCTGTACGGGCCTTTCTGGATACACAAAATGTTCGACTGCTGTCCTGGCCAGCACATTCTCCAGATCTCTCACCAACTGGAAACGTCTGGTCAATGGTGGCCGAGCAACTAGCTCGTCACAATACGCCAGTCACTACTCTTGGTGAACTGTGGTATCGTGTTGAAGCTGCATGGATGGGCAGCTGTACCTGTACACGCCATCCAAGCTCTGTTTGACTCAATGCCCAGGCGTATCAAGGCCGTTATTACGGCCAGAGGTGGTTGTTCTGGGTACTGATTTCTCAGCATCTATGCACCCAAATTGCGTGAAAATGTAATCACATGTCAGTTCTAGTATAATACATTTGTCCAATGAATACCCGTTTATCATCTGCATTTCTTCTTCATGGAGCAATTTTAATGGCCAGTAGTGTATTTAATATTCTGATATTTTGCTTATACTTTACGTTAATAACAATTTTCATTTGCGCTCGAATAAGTTTTCCTTTTACCATAAACTTACTTAACGTATTATAATACAAAAATCCCCGTCGTCTGCACTCACACTGTCTTAAAACTTTCTCACACTAGTTCGTACAGCGGTCATCACTAGAAGAAAG